>NC_083325.1:12072587-13359087 GCF_963455315.2 Globicephala melas
GACCCTAAAGTTCGAAAGAGATCCTGATGCCCCCAGATACAGGGGAGAGGAAAAACTTAAGTGCAAAGAAGGAACAGCAACTGTTTACCTCAAACGTCCTCGGAAAACTGCAAAGAAATGTCTCTCCTAATTAGCTACAGTAAGATCTAAGTAACACAGCTACAAGAGACAAAGTAGAGATTCTAATGCAACTCCAAACGCTCATATAGCTGCTTTTGAAAGTTTCCTAGAAATGTATTATGTCCAAACGTGGCAGGTGCCTCCAGAATTATCCATCAGTGTACATCTCCTGTCAACGGCTGCATTCAACTTAGAAAAAAAGAAAGAAGTGCGATTTTTTTTCAATACACATAACCACATTTTTTAATTGAAAATTTAATCTAATTGCATTTGCTTCTAAATGCACTGCACTTATGCATCAGCAAAACACATTTACTCAAAGGAAGTCAGATATTTGAGAGGATTAATCAATCCATCACGTTAATAAAAAACAAGGACCTTCCTTCAAAACTAAGGTAGCACACTACAGGCCAGAATGTTGTCATTAAAAATTCTTTCTCTGAAGATCACGTTCATAAGTGCAAAGAAATGTAATAGCTAGTTGTTTTTATTTATAAAATATTCGTATGTATTTTGCATATCAACGTTTTTATGAAATCATTCAAAACCTATGATTCTTTTAACGATTTTTCTGTCATTATTAATAACCGGGTAGGTAAATTTAGTATTAAATAACAGAAAAAGTTACATGCCAAGTTTTCCTCACAACGTGATTCTGAGTATTAAACATTACAAAAAGAGACATTCGCTACAACCTTGAACGAGAAAGTACATTTACCCATTATTTAAGCAACCAAGGTTTTTTGTTTTTTAATGACGACTCAAAAAAAAGAATAAATGACGACCCAGCAGCCGCGAGTTATTACCCCACCCGGGCTCACAACCGCTGGCTTTAAGGGCCCGTTTGTTAGGGCACGTCTGAAACTCCCCATCACTGGGAGGCGGCGTCTCGCAGGGAAAACCTCGGACCGGCGCGGACCGGCCCCGGAGGCGCGGAAGGACTGCAGGTCCCGCGGGACGCCACCCCCACCCCCTGAACTACAAGCGCCGCCCGGCATCGCCATCAGAGACTGCCTCCTCCGCCGCTTCGCAGGGGAAGCGTGAGAGCTCGCCCCCGGAGGTGATTGACGGGGCGTCTCCTCCAATGGGCGCCGCGCTCGGCCCCGGCGGGCTGGGCAAGGGCCGCGGCACGCGGAGGAATCTCTCCTGCCCTTTAGTCCCGGGCTAGGTGTTGCGGCAGGCGCCATTTTACCGAGTCGCCTGTCGCGGGTGCCGCCATGTTGGTGAGGAGAAATCACCGTTACGGCCACTGTCCAAATCCCCGCGTCGCTGCGCGCCGCCCGCCCGCTCCCAAGCCTCAGCCACCGGCGGCGAATAGAGACTAAAGCGGCAGCGCCGGCAGCGCGGGGCCGTGGCCCAGTGTTTGCAGTTAGAGCCCCACCTCTCTGGCGTGGTTGTTAATAGACTGGAAAGTCTGTGTCTGTGTCGCTCACTAGTAACCGTGAGTTTTTACCACTTCGTCACCTCCCGGCGGCGGCCGGGAGCAGGTACCCGCAGGCGGCGCAGGGATCCTCCCCGCGCCCCGCCGCCGCCGGCCTCGCAGACCTGCCCTCCAGCCCCGCCCCGTTCTTGACCAAACATGACAGACTCTGAACATGCAGGGCACGACAGGTCGGGAACCCTTCTTGTCTGTCTTTCTGTCGGCTGAGAGGAGGGGTCTGGGGCGGCGGGAGCGGGCCGGGGCCGCGCGCCTCCTGCATGACTTAGACGTCTCTGTGTGGCTCCGTCCGTCCCATGACGTGCGCCCGGATGGAGAGCCCGGGCCCGCGGCCGCGGGGAGGCCGGCCCGGCCGCGCCCGCCTCCCCGCGCGGGGTCCTTCCCGGCCGGCCCCGCCCCCGGCCGCACGTGCGAGCCCCCCGCCCCCGGGCGGGCTCGGCGGCGCCGGGCGGTTCCCGCGCGCCGGCTCGGGGCTGCGGTCCAGCCCGCGCTCGGAGGAAGCGGTTCCCGGTGCGGGGCCCGGCGTCCCCGTCCGACGAGGACCCGCCAAGAATTGTCAATAACTGGTGATTTATTTGACTACTACCCTAGTACACTCCTAAAAATAAACATGTGTGGTTTTTCGGTCTTTTTCTAGGAAAATTTTAAGCAGCTCCTAAAGGCCGTGTATCTGTACAGGCTTACCCCTCGCAATTTGAAATGGCAAGTTTCAAATGTTAACACAAAATAGTTAGACTTTGCAAACCTGAGTGTAGCACAGATCTCTCCTAAAGTAAAAACTCCATGGATTGTCCAGTCTAGCCCGATTTTCTAAATGCTGTGATGTATCATTTGAACATTTAACTGAGATTCTGATTTTTTATCTTTACTATGGCTTAAGAGGCCCATTCTTCGTTCCGTTTAACGGTTTGCGGGTATTTACTATTTTAAATAGCGCAAGTAGCATCCTTAAGTTTCGGTTAGGTTTTGAATTCATATCGATATCCATCTTAATCGTTAGAAGAGAAAGGGTGGGCTTTCATTCATTAAAATTGCTGGAACAAAATCCATTGCATCTGATTCTTATTTAGAATATTTAAAAGGTCCAGAACCCGGCAGTTACTCCCTTGTGAATAGCATTAATCAGAAGTATACATTGTACTCTAGGCTGTATACAAATTGCTGAAGTTTTACCTGTGAAGTAATGTGACCTGCTTTGGTAAAGTATACCAAACACTTTTTCTTTTTTTTTTTTTAAATCCAAAAGCAGAAATCACAAACATTACTGAAATTTGAAATATCGAAATATCTGGCAACTTTGAGAGGGACAAAAATGTTATTTTAACAACCTTGGTACCGTAATAATAAATGTAGACGGCCAGAAGGCAAGTTAGTTAAACGTGTCGTAATTTTTAGAAAGTCAAAAATGCTCTTAAAAAAAATTATGGGTATGTAAGCTTGCACTTGACACATTTTTCATGATTATTTTACATTATCCTTATTAAAATGAGAAAATTCTTGGAATGGGTTAACTAATAACCTGCGAAGTTTCCCACTCTGAGTATCTGTGGACAAACCAATGATGGGGTTTTGCTAATGCAGCCTAAAATTCATTCTTTTGTGTGAAAGAAGGAAATCTGTTCTCTGTTAGTTCACAGAGAAACTTCAATATGTAGAATTATGTATTCTACTTAAGGAAGCAACCATGTTGCCAAATTCAGATATCGAATTAATTTTCTAGTAAGGAACTGTGATGCTGGACTTTAAAAAGAATTTGAAATTTTAAAATACTGAATTAGACATTAAAAATAAAAATTTAAATAATTCTTTGTAAGATATATAACCAGCTTGGCGATAGGAAGTAGGGATTAAGCAGTAGTGTATTTAGTCTTTTTTTGTTTTATATTAGGAGTAAGAAAACTATTTGGTGATTTCTGAAGCACAAAGATTAGCTCTGTTTTAATTTATCCATTTGTTAAGTGGCAGTATTATTCTGAGGCAAGAAGGTTTATCTTTTTCACACTTTTTTAAGTCAACCTACATGAAAAACAAAACAACTATATCTAAAAACAAAGTGAACTAGGATTCAGGAGAAGTGGTTCTGGCTCCAGCTTTGCTACTACTTAGCTTTGTGAACTTGAGCAGGCTTAGTTTCTTAATTGTTAAGAGGGTTGTATAAGAATTTTTCGACTTCTACAGGATCAGTGGTTCTCAACCTTCTCTGGGGAGGTTTTTAAAAAATGTTGAAATCGTTTCCATTGGTCTGAGCTTTAAGATTTTTTAAAGCTCCTCAGGTAATTCTAACATGTATCAAATTGAGAACCACTATACTAGGTCAATATTAGCTAATCATCAGAATCACTTTGCGGAATAAAGATTTTTGTCCTGTCCAGAGCAACTGAATCAAAATCTCTAGGGGGGAAAAGAAATCTCTAGGGGAGGATTGTGGTAATCTGTATTTTTAATGGGCTCCCTGGGTAATTTTTAAGAAATTTGGGAAAAAATGGACGAATCTGTGGAATCCCAAAATATTCTGTGCTTTCATACTATAGTTACTTTATACTGTGATAAAACTTTCCATGAGTTAAATGGAGAAGATATATGAATTCTGGTATTTGGAGCTTGGCATTGTCTCAAGGATATTCTTTTTTTGTCATTTTTGAAAATTAAGATATTGGAAAAAAAGATACAGGAAAAAAGTTAAATCTATGATTTTTATTTACAACTGCTATAATTATACAAATTAAAATATTACTATGATGGTTTACATGAGAATGAGATTCTACATGTAAATGGAAATTCACAGAATGAACAATTTTTTCTTTTAAAAAATTGTTTTCTTGTACGTGTTTTATATGGTGAACATTTTGCATAAGATTTGTTTGCCAAATTAGTTAACTTAAAAAAAAATACCCATTTGTACTTTCCTTTAAATATTTTCATGCCTGGAGTGAAAACATTGTATTTTTATAAAGTGTTATTAATATAAAAATACCTATAAATGAACTTGTGACTATGTAGACTGTTAGAAGAGGACTTATGCATAGATCTTTAGAATTAATAGAGGTGGAGAAGGAGTTGGAGCAAGTCAAAGGGAGATAAAGGTCTTGTCTCTCTTTGCATTCAGTTCTTCCCTTTCAGCCAGTTCTCTTAGGCACAGCTCCAGCCACCTAGCTTTATATTTCAGCTGGATGTTGACCTAATTAAAACAACTCACAGATAACTCTTAAAGGCTAAATAGTATGAGGCCCTGCTCTGGACACAAGTACAGTTGAGAAGGAAAGATAAATATATGCCCAGGTAATTGTTACATATTTTTTGAAATATGCTAAAGGTCAAAAGTTTTAAGGGCCTACACTGGGGAAAAGGATAATTTTAACATGATCAGTATGAGAGCTTGTGATTCTCAGAGTCTAACTGATAGGAGGTATGGGTAATACTTTCCTTTGGGAGGAAGTTATTCTTTGCCCATGATGAACAACCTTCCCACCTTCTTTCCCTCCTCTCCCCGCTTTCCTTCCTCATGTAAACCGAGATCACCAAAACTCCAGCTAGTCAGAATTGTAGTAGTTTATATTTCCCCTTCCTTTCCCTCCCCTTCTTTTCCCTCCCCCACATAGTGATTGAAACCTTACACGGGAGAGTATGAAGAGGTGAGGGTGAAGAAGATGATTACACTTTCCATTTGTAACAGGGCTTTCCTTTGATTTGCACATTAATCCCATGAGGTAATATCGTATTGCAATGTTCAGTAATTTCTCTGAGATCCCACAGATAGAGCCTAGGTAAGAATCCAGAATGCAAACTCCTACCTGCAGTGTTAGTTTTAACTCTTCATTAAGTTTGCATGGGGAAGTAATCCAGTAAATTCTAGCCTTTACTTCTTGAATTGTTTGGGATTGAAATGTGGTATATTTAAGAGAGCTCCGTTTTCTGAATGAAACCTTGGTTGTGATCCTAGTTTTTCCTCTAGCTTGGTTAATGCTCTCTTCTTTTTCATGATTATTTTTCTTATTTGTGAAATAAGGTAGTTGAACTAGATTACTTCCAATCTCCCTTCCTACTTTAAGAAGTCAATAATTTTCATTTAAAAAGTTGCAGATGCCTTTTCTTACATCAGAGTTCACTTTGATTTCCTACACAATGTCTGGTTTTACAAACAACCAGTCAAATCATTATGCTGTACCCCTTAAACTTACACAGTGCTGTATGTCAATTATATCTCAATGAAACTGGAAGAATAAATTAAATAAATAAATTAACTAATTGCCTAGTGAGGGAAGGCATTGACTCCAGTAAAGGAGAGATTGGTAAATTTCCAAAATTCACAGAGTAAATCAGTGGGAGCTCAAATAATGACTCCAGAGCCCACACTTTTATGGTAGAATAGACATCTTCATCACATGAGGATGTATATGTATATCAGAATGCCAATTTAGTCGCGTAAAACGAGTTTTTAAGGTGTCCTAAGTTAATTATCATTAAAATTATAACGTAAAACCACATAAAAATAACAATCTGTTTATAAAAGTGGTACAAAAATAAAGAACCTAGATTTAGAATTCATGATACTCAATATTATACATATGTTGCTGTTTATAATTAATGTACTTGAATTCATTTGGTCCATATAGAAAGAACAGATATTAATGTCTTCATTTTATAGTTTCGGAAATAGATTTAGAGGGTAAATAACTTGACCAAGGTGGCTAAGCAGCTGAGAAGCACAATCTGTGTCTTACGGCATTCGGTTTCAGTACTCTTTATGTTGCCTCCATTTTGTCATAAAGATAGGAAATCTGATAGCAGATGCTGGGTTGGATTTGGGACACTTAAAAGTTTTTTTTTTTTTTTTTGAGGTATTGATCACAGGCAATTTCATTGTAGTTCATTATAAATTCATCTTATATGACAAAGGGTTTTTCTAAATCTTAAAACATTAAAATCGAATTTATAAAGAATATTACTTTTTTCACATTATTTTAAAAGGGATTATGAAATCAATTAAATTAACTTAAATCTACAAATTTTTAACTATAGAAAACACAAGTTTCAAACTGTTAAGGGAATTCATTGAAAATTCGTAAGAGGTCAGAAGAACCGTTACCTCTTTGCTTGGATTTTCCTTGAATACTTGCAGCTGACAATAAAATGTTAGCTCACTGGTACTTGTGTGTGGGGTTAAGTTCTTTATAACCTCTACTCTTTGGCCTATAAAGGAGGTTGTGGGTTGATTTCTTTTCTACACCCTTGGAGTACATAGGAGTCTGTTTTAAAATTATGTTTTGTGCAAGCAAATGAAAATGAAATAGAATAACGCATCTAAGTTAGAAATACCTACATATTTGACTTTATATATATATTACATATATATATATATACACACACACACCATTTTTTTCCCCGAATGCCAAATGTCCAAGTGTGAAAACCAGTATTTGACTAACGCTAGGGCTGAAGCCATAGATTAAACTTTTGAAATATGTGAATAAATCTGAAATATTGTCCCTCAATTTATTATTAGAAATTTTAGAGATCTGATTTTTAAAATAGGACATTACAGTACAGTAACAATAATTTTCAGCACTGCCTCTTGTTAGGTGCTCCTGTGATTACTGTAATGCACATGATAGTGAATGGAGGGTCATTTTCAACTGAGATTAGTGGAATTCAAGATAGTTGAGGGAATTTTTTTTCCTCTAACGTTTTCTTTTTTATATATTTTTTAACTCTCTGGGGCAAACATGATTGATTACGTTGCACATAACTGGAGTTTTTTCTCCTCATGAAATTTTGAGGTAGCAAAGTTAACATTCTGTTTTTCATTTATCCATAAAAGATGTGAATTCCCAAATGGCATTTTTTTCTTGAAAGATTTATGGAATTAAGTAATTAAAAACTAAACATAGTCTTTAGAAGTTATTTTGTTCAATGATGTCGATATTAGTATGCCAATAATTGAACAAAGTTAGAATTATGACATAATTTCTATTATTCTACTTTGCATTTTTTATTTAAATTTTTATAATTATTTGTCAGTTCAAAAAGGATATAATATTCTTTCTAAAGTCATCAGCTAACTCTTGCAATATTATTACACTATTTGACTATTTGAAAATTTGTACGTAAAATAGCTTTCATAATCATCAATTGTGACATTTTTCTCTTGCATTAATAATGTACGTTTATACTTCATCTAATTCATAAATTGTCAATATATAAAGCACACAAGGAGATTCTAGTTCTAAATTGCACCTAAAATATCTTCTTAACTTGGAAAGTGAATATTCAGATACTAACAGTAAATTCACTTGATACAGCCTTTTAATATATGACCTTGTTACACTAAACTAATGATCACACAATCCCTGATCATGTCACATTCAGGGATACCAGAGCTGACTTGAAGCAGGCCAAGGTAGAACGAAGAAAGGTACTTTAGTTGGATACTTCAGGCAAAGCCTATTTTGGATTTAAACAATATATATACTCCCACCACATTCCCCAAATCCTGGAGCCCCAGTTCCTCATATTATAGTTAATGTGGTTATCAGTTAATTTGGGATATTGGACACTTATATACCAAGTATCCTTTTTGGATATTATTGGGTCACAGGCAGTTTTACCCAGCTCATTATAGATTCATTCAAGACTTCTTCAACTTTTGTTTTGATATCATGATGCCTAGAAGATTGTTTTCTGGCTTTCAAATTCTAAGGGTGTTTTATTTGCTGAGATTCGTTTCAGTTGGATTTCTAGCTTCTCTGGTCAACATCAGAGGACCTAAATCAAAAGGATAAATTGAAAGGGAATGAAAGTAAATGAATTTTAGCTTAGTGAGATAGCAAAGATAGTGAATGAAATATAAAAAAGAATTTTAGGGAGAGGCCTAGTGGTTAGGATTCTGGGCTTTCACTACCGTGGTCTGGGTTCATTCCCTTGTCGGGGAACCAAGATCGTGCAAGCCACATGGCGGGGCCAAAAAAAAGGAATTTTTTAAATGTAGTCTCAAAAAAAACTATGGCAAGCTAATTCAGTTTTAATTATGTTATAGTCTCTGCTCATGGCATAAAGGATGTTTGAGGAATAGTATGGTTTTCCTTCATGATGTTAAACATACAAGTTTAAGGATGCGTTAAATAAATTTAATTTCATAAATTGATACACAGCAGTACCTATTCTAGCTGGCATTGGATGGGGGCAGGGAATTAAGCATTAGCAAAGATTTTATCAGAAACCAAATTTGTGAATTTTTTTGAAGGAACTCTTAAAATACATGGCATGCCTTCCTGTCTTACTAAATAGTTACTGATTTAGCTTTTTCTTAGTTACTTAGGATCATCATGAATATGTATTGTCATCATAATCCCTCTGAATACTAGGTATTATACTCCATCTTGTGTCTTGCTGCATTCAGGAGACTTTGGAAATATGGAAGCTTTCACACAGACTGTCATTGCTAGGTGTTGCTTAATGATAAGTAGAAATGCCCTCAGGAACAGACTCCAAAGTTAGTCTACCCCAGATTCCTTTCTGCTTCTACTTGTTTCAGATAGTTTTTCATTGTTATTCTCTGAAGGAAAATAAGAGAAATTTCCCGTTACAATCCATGCCCCTTGGATTTATAACCTTTCCCAGTTTCTGTGGAAGTACCTGTAGTCTAGCATACCCATTTTATTCAAATGCATGTATTTCAAGTAGATCACAAGAAGAAAGGAAACTTGTTGAGGGCTGTCTCCTAGGTACAGTGCTAAGTAATTACCTAACTTTATCTCACTTACTCCTTAACTCTGTGCTGGTAAATTGATTCATTACATTTTGTAGTTGAGGAAACTGAATATTAGAGGTTGAGATCATTTGTTCAAGGTTATATAGCTAGAAACAGAATTTGAAGCCACATCCTTCTGGCTCTAGAACCTTTCTTCTTCTGCCCTACTATGATTATTTTTAAGTATTCAGTTTTAACATATCACAAGTTTAAAGCATTATATAGTCCTTTTAAGAAATCTGTTGTTGGTTACTTGTTTAACACTCCTACTTTAATTTCCAGGTTCAGGTGACCTCACTTTGCCAGAGCCCTGGGTCCTCATTAAATAAGAGAGGTTTTTTGCCTGTTTGATTTTGGTTTGGGTCAAAGCCAACTACCTTATTAAGTATTACACATTCTTTTCTGGATGTTGGTGCTTAGCCCCGTCTTGTTTTAATTGAATGGCAAGCCTTAGTAATAACATAGCAATTTTCGTTTCTTGCAACATTCCTCTCTTTTCTTCCCCTCTCTGACTTTGATGTAGAGAATTTCATTTGGTAGGCGGTTACCTGGACTGCACCCCTTTTTATCAGCTTGCTTGGAACCCTGAAATGAAATAGGGAGACCCATTTTCCAGCTCTCATGATTTGATCGAGTCTTTTTTTTAATCTGTTCAATAAAAAAATTTTCCTTTGAGCACTTAAAAACAGACTTCATTAAAAAGAAAACCCTATATCATCAATCCAACTGGTCTAGCCTGGTAGCTCTGTTTCCTGACAGATCTTAAAATAACTCCTGTGGAATTTAAGTAACTCACATTTACTCTTTTTTTAATTAATTTTTATTGGAGTATAGCACATTTACTTTACGTGTCAGAAATGCAACTTCCAGACCGCAAGTTTCTCTGTATCATCTCTTAAAATACCACCCAAATCATGTGTTGATGAAGTTTTTTTCCCCAAATTTTATTACTTTAAACATACAAAAATGTTGAAAAAATTTTTACAGTAAACACCCTCATGTGTTAGCCACCATTTGGTATGATTCTTAATCTCTATATCAGCTACTATTAAGGGGTTTAGCTATTTGCACTTTCTTCCTAAGACTAAACACATGTTGTGACTATTATAGCAACAGGGTTAAGAAAGATGGGCCTGGGAATCAGACGGCCTAGGCTGGGTTCTAGCTCTGTCATCTACTAGCAGAGTTAGTTAAGCTTTTTGTCTCCTTTCTTCACCAGTTTAATGGGGATAATAATAGTTACAGTTGACCCTTGAACAACACTGGTTTGAACTGCCTGGGTCCACTTCCACTTGGATTTTTTTTCCCAATAGGAAAGACTACGTACTACACGACCTGGGTTGGTTGAATCTGCAGATACGGAACCATGGTTTTGAGGAACTCAGATATAGAGGGCCGACTATAAATTACGCGTGGAGGGTCGGCACCCCAACCCACATGTTGTTCAAGGGTCACCTGTATTTCATAGAGTTAACATGAGGGTAAAATGAACTGACCCAACATGCCTGGCAGCCTAGTAAGTGCTCAGTAATTGTTGACAATCGTATTATATGATGATATAAAAATAATTTTATTTTTTGACTACCAATTTGGATTGAGATGTTATTTTACTTCAGAATTAATATTAGTTTATCATGAACACATTAGCTGGAATTGAAGATAGACAAATAGTGAAATAATTAGATGACGAAAAGTATAGACGAAAAATTGCTGAGGAATTTTTTTTTTTTGCGGTACGCGGGCTTCTCACTGTTGTGGCCTCTGCCGTTGCGGAGCACAGGCTCCGGATGCACAGGCTCAGCGGCCATGGCTCACGGGCCCAGCCGCTCCGCGGCACATGGGATCTTCCCGGACCGGGGCACGAACCCGTATACCCCTGCATCGGCAGGCGGACTCTCAACCACTGCGCCACCAGGGAAGCCCTGAGGAATATTTTTAAATTATTTGTTTAAGTCATATATCCATAATCCTCTGATGGCCCCAAGCTTTTGAAAGTTTCCAGGCAATATTTTGGCCTTTATGGGGAAACAGTTAACTTACTACAGCTAAAATTGAATCATTTACACTTTCTGTTTGTTCATATCTAGATTTGAATGCTTGCAGGACTAAGACAACCTGGTACTGTAGTGAATGGGGACTTGTAATGCTTCTTTAAAAGATAACCTTTAGTTTTATTTGTATCCTCTATTGTTTTTCTCTATTTTGTTGATTTATGTCCTCTTATGTATTATTTTCACTCTTCTTTTCAGTTTACCCATTTCCAAGTGCTTTAGTTGAATGTATAGATCATTTGTTTTTAATCTTTGTTATTTCCTGAAAATGTGTTTAAATAAAAGCATAAATCTCCCTCTAAGGACTCCTTTTCTTTGTTCAAAAGGTTTTTAATTTAATAACTTCATGGTGTACTCTGCACAAAATTTATACTGGGAAGTTCACCAGGAAGTTACATTGCTTGAATTTAGATGTTTCTTTATTATGCTACTGATACATTCATTACTGCATCAGGTAATTATAATGCCTTCTTTGAATAATTTGAGGCTTAAATGATTGGGATTACGTGCTGCTATGATAGAGAATATTAACACATTATTCATTCATATCCTTACTATTTTTAAGGGAAATCTTGACCCAATTCAAAGGAATGGTCACTTCAGCAATAATGAGGTGACATTTTAAAGGTATAAATCATGGGAATGTTTGTAATATTCACAGAGGATTGCCTGAAAGATAATAGTCTATTCATTTCTCGATATTAGTAGCTTTCAGCTAATTTTTTTTTTTTTTTTTTGCCTCAACACTGTTGGAGAAAAAACATTCCTATCAGTAACAGAGTGATTGTATTCGAGTGGAGTGCGTCTAGTATCAGCATCTCCATATCTGTTCCATTCTTCTTTTGGATTGTTGCAGTGGCATCCTACTTTTGCTGTATCTGTTTTGTCTCTCCTCTAGATCTGTTTTTCACTCTCAATTAAATTTGTATTTCAAAATGGAGATCTAATTACAATGCCAAAATTTGTATTTCAAAATGGAGATCTAATTACAATGCCTCCTTTCCTGGAAAAAACACGTTCAGTGTTTTTTCATTTCTCTAGGATAAACTCCAAACATGCCCAAAGCCCTGCATGATCTAGTGCTACCCATCACTCCAGTATAATTATGAACCAGCTTCTCCCCTTTCCTCTATGATCCAGTGACACTGGCCTTGTCTCCGTTCCTGCCTCACTTCTCATACAAAGAAATTTTGCTCATCCTATTTTCTCTGTCTGCCAGAGGCCCTTCCCTACCCCTATTCTCCTAGGCTAACTCATCATCTCAGTTCATTCATGACTTCCTCAGGGAAAGCCTTCCAGACTTCCCTGACATGACTTTTCCCTATTGTGTACACTCGTAGCACTTTTACCTCCTTCGTATATGGTTGTTATTTTATATTTATTTGTGTGATTCTTTGATGTCTGTCTCCGCCATCACTAGATTGAAAACTTCATGAGAGAAGAAAGCCGTGTCTTTTTTGTTTACCATCGTATCCCCAGTTAGTAGTGAATAAATACGTTAAATGAATGAATGGCACTTTTTTTTTTTTTTTTGCTGGGAGGGCAGAAGATTCTTATAAACATATAGTTTTTGAGAAATGCTGCTCTAGATGCTGTGGTTTTCATCCCTGGATTAAATCAGAACACCAGACAGTTGTGTACTTGGACAATATTACTTTGTTTCCTCATATAATTGCTTCTTCTCAATTGAACTTTGGCATCATGCCCTTGGTTCAAATTGGGGTATGCTGTAAGTGATAAACTGTTGTATGGACACTATTGAAGATAGTGTCCATTGTATCAAGTACTGCCCATTGTATCTGATAATATTTATAAGGACTCAGAGGAGAAATTTCTCTCCCTTCTCCCAGAAACAAAATTGTGCTTCTCTTGAGCAACTGATCTGTTCTTGTCCTAAAAGCACTGTTGTCTTATACCTTATCCTGTTTCCTAAAGCTCAGGGTCAAATTTGCAGCTTACATCTAGAAATTAGTCCGGGATTTCTGGCATGCCGCTATGTAAACTAATCTTAGTCTTAGCACTGTTTTAAGCTTTAGAATTTTAACTGTGATTTATTTACATATTTTACAGTTTGTTCAATAAAAGTCTCTATAAATAGCTTCCAAGGAATAATAGAACTCTATCAGAACCTTAAAAAAAAAAGGCAAAATTAATCTGTTAATCTGCTTGCTGGCTAAGAAACAAGTTCAGTGGGTCTCTCCATGCTGAAAGTGGAAGGGATAAAGAGGAGTATAAAATGTTTATTACATATTGGGAGGAATTCGAGATATTACGTTCTGATTGGTTCATTTGGGAAATAGAAATTCTTCCTTTTGATTTTTTTCTGCTTCTGTCACAAAAGCACAGGCATTGCTTTATGACGATGTCTGAGGAGAGATATGAAAGTGTCTGTTAGGCTCAAGGACACACAGCACTTTTTTTGGATGCGCATGTTGGGAACTTGGCAGAGCTTTAACAGTCTCCCCTTGTCCTACTCACGTAAACAGCAAGTTAACGTGTACGCTACGATCTTGTAGGAACTCTGATTAAAAAGGCCTTGGCTTAACTGAGTCCCTTTGTTTTCCTTCTGTTATAAAAATAAATTTTTGTACCATCTCATGAAATAACAGCTGTGCAGTAGCATATCTGACTCTGGAGACCAGGCATTGAAAGAAAAGTAAGAGTAGCCGTGACTGTTAAAAGGAGAAACTGGAAGGCACTTGAGAATGATGACCAAAGATTCCTCACTTGACCAGGAGGTTAGATGTTAAGGCTCCTGCTGAGTCCACATTTGATAGCCAAGTTGTCTTTTAGTTTGAGTATAGATTAGTCAACTTTCCTTATGGAATTATTCCATAAGAAGCAGGAAGTATCAGCCATATTGTATATTTTTCTTGGCTTGCCAGGAAGAAGTCCAGGGCCATGCTGTGATCTACAACCACGTGGATCAATGACTTTAGTTTGTTGTACTTTTAGCGCTTTACAGTATTATTTATTCTTTCAGTCAATGTTAACAACACATTTTTGATATATTTTTCCAAGTTATATGACCCCCTTAGTTGAAGATAGAGCCCTAAGGATTCTAGCTTTAAGGGAGCAACAGTTTTTGTTTGTTGTTTTTTTTTCTCTAGGGAGATCAGTGTCCCTTCAGACACTCCCAGAGAAGCATGGTCTCCTGAAGGAGATAGGAAGGAAATATCTAAAAATGTCTAATTATTACATTGTTATATATACTTTTTATTTATATATGCAAGTTAGGTTTTGATGAAGTAAATATGTGAAACCATGTTGTTGATTCAGGAAATAAAGATTAGAAGGGCCACATATAGTTTTAAAAACAAAAGAGCAATTACTTGTAACAAAAGTAACAAAGGGGGCTTCCCTGGTGGCGCAGTGGTTGAGAGTCCACCTGCCGGTGCAGGGGACACAGGTTCGTGCCCCGGTCTGGGAAGATCCCACATGCCGCGGAGCGGCTGGGCCCGTGAGCCATGGCCGCTGAGCCTGCGTGCCGGAGCCTGTGCTCCACAACGGGAGAGGCCACAGCAGTGAGAGGCCCGCGTACTGCAAAAAAAAAAAAAAAAAAAAAGTAACAAAGGAATTCTGTTATCTCTGGGGTACAGATAACATACATAGAATTAAACAAAATTTGCAAAGATTGTCATAGGACTATGAAGGCTATTAGGCTAGTTAAAATATATAATTTTGCCCATATATTTGTACAAAATCCCATTCCTGAAGGAATTTGTATTTGGGTTGAGACTTTGACTAAGTTCTAAGACAGGCGTGGGGAGTAAAACAAACCAAGTGAAAATTGCCGTGGCTGTAGATAGTCATTTTAAAGGGATAAGCTGAGTTTCTGCAAACCAGTACATTCCAGAGGGTGTAAGAATGTATTGGGTAAAGGATAAGGATAAAAAGTGATTTGAAGGCTGGTAGGTATCCAGATTTTACCACTGGTAATTTGTAAAGACAAACTCTCTGAAACAAATGCTGATAAACCATCTAGGATGTAAATGTTCAAGGTCCAGTTTGGGATAAACATAAAAGCACAGAAACTCAAGTTAGGTAGCTCTTCCATGACCCCAATATGGCCAGCCAGTGTTTTCCTTGAGGGGAAATACCTAGTTTGGGAGGTATAAGGTAGGGAGTTAGGTTAGGGCTTAATCAAGAGGATCACACATAAGCTATACAGATTGAGGGAAACAATCAGAGCAGGCATGGGCAAATCCTAGACCCAAGCAAGTTTTTTGTGACACCTGCTTACAGGTTCAGCGAGTAAGATTCAGAGAGTTTATTTCATACATAGACGACAAATTCAATATCAGCATCGGGTCAGCTTCTCGTGTCCCTTGTCCTACAGGATAACACTGAAATCAAAGAGACCAGAGGATCATAGGTAATGTGAGTGGTAGGGCACTCTTGTTGCTGAGGAACAGTTTCCATACTGCAGCTATGCAGTTTTTTTCAGCCTGCAGCTGTACACTTAGGAGTGGGCAAGGTGGAAAATCTAAGTCCTCACCGGAAGCAGGGAAGGTGGGTGAGAAATTGCCTCATAGCAGCCTCCCACGAAATAAGGAGGTGGGTGAGAAATAGCCTTGCAGCAGCACCTATCTTTCCATACTTCGGGGGGACCACAGGGCATCTGCTAAGGTTTAGGTCAGCCTGTGGTTGAGCCTTGCCTGTGTGGCCTATGTGGAGACATGTAGGGTTGCCAGGGCACTGGTACAGAGCAGTTCCTCTACATTTATCATCCATGGTAAGGGAGAAATGACAGGATGAATTAGAACAAAGCATGAAAAGTGCTACAAGCAATCATTTTCAAGCATCTAGAAAATTTGTGTTCTCTTGGTTTTAGGATAAGCAGTCTACTCTGAAAAATGTCTTTTTTGTAGTGATCATTATCAGCTTATCCCAGGAAGCTTGTGTTCATGAGTAATATCTTTGTAATATCATCCATCAGGAGCATGTGTATAGTCTTTTTTTTTTTTTTTTTTTTTTTGCGGTACGCGGGCCTCTCTCACTGTTGTGGCCTCTCCCGTTGTGGAGCACAGGCTCCGGACGCGCAGGCTCAGCGGCCATGGCTCACGGGCCCAGCCGCTCTGCGGCATGTGGGATCTTCCCGGACCGGAGCACGAACCCATGTCCCCTGCATCGGCAGGCAGACTCTCAACCACTGCGCCACCAGGGAAGCCCTGTATAGTCTTTTATTGAGGCTTTTGTGTTTCTTCCAGAAGACTCAGTTTCTGATCTATAGCTTGTAACAGGAGCCTTTAGGCAAGCATAAAGAAAAAGCAGACACTACCTGTGGAGGTAAGACTGAATGGTTCAGGTTAATTTATTTTAATAGCCAACAATATCAAAATGGAGAAAAGTAGAATTCTCTATTGAGGCGTATCAATTTGTAAGGATTTAGTGACTAGTTACCTCAGAATAAGAACAGTGAGGGCATTGACCAGTTTCAGAGTCTTTAATTTATACTACAGTGTATTATGATTTTCTCTAGTTGTCTCCAGTCTAGATATTTAAATCTAGAGATAAAATCTTTTAAAATTTTATTTTATTATTTTTTAAAATGACAGCTTTATTGAGATAGAATTCACCTTTTAAAGTATACAATTCACTGATTTTTAGGATGTTCCAGAGTTATGCAACTGCTACCACTATCTAATTTTAGAACACTTTTCATCACTCCTAAAAAAAACTCTGTACCTATTGGCAATCATTCCCCATTCTTCCTCTAGTCTAACTGTCTTTATGGATATGCCTGAGAGAAATTCTTTTAAAGATAATTTTGTTTATTAACTGGACGGTTATGTACATGTCTGTGACATGAATATGACTCCTTCTAAAAAGGACATAATCATTCTATTATTTTTTAAAATTTATTTATTTATTTTTGGCTGTGTTGGGTCTTCGTTTTTGTGCGAGGGCTTTCTCTAGTTGGGGCAAGCAGGGGCCACTCTTCATCGCGGTGCGCACGCCTCTCACTATCGCGGCCTCTCTTGTTGCGGAGCACAGGCTCTAGACGCGCAGGCTCAGTAGTTGTGGCTCACGGGCCTAGTTGCTCCACGGCATGTGGGATCCTCCCAGACCAGGGCTCGAGCCCGTGTCCCCTGCACTGGCAGGCAGGTCCTCAACCACTGTGCCACCAGGGAAGCCCCCTATTTTTACATTAATAAAAAGTCACCCATATATGGTTGACTTAGGAACTTTTATTTTTTATTTATTAAATTAAAACAAATTGGGCTTCCCTGGTGGCGCAGTGGTTGAGGGTCTGCCTGCCGATGCAGGGGATGCGGGTTCGTGCCCCGGTCCGGGAAGATCCCACATGTCGCGGAGCAGCTGGGCCCGTGAGCCATGGCCGCTGAGCCTGTGCGTCCAGAGCCTGTGCTCCACAATGGGAGAGGCCACAACAGTGAGAGGCCCGCGTACAGCAAAAAAAAAAAAACAAAAAAAACCAAATTATCTTGGGTTTAATAACCACAACAGCTTTCATAATAGTGTTAATTCAAAATCTAGAGAATGGCAAGCACTCTTAATTACTTCTATTATCTCTTCTATTTTTGATTTTTCACAGAGCTGGATTAGTATCTGATACATTGGTAGGTGCTCAGTCAAGAAAGCTTTATTTTATTTTGCTGACAGAGCTAGAATTAGAATCCAGTTTTCCTCCTACTAAGTCTCCTTTTTCCATTATGCCACACATGCTTTCCATCTGTGCCCAAAGGTGATTTTTTAAAGCATTGGAAGTAGCTCATAGAAGTGTGGATCATTGTTCTTCATTTCCTTTTACTCTCCTTTATGTAACCAAACATAAATTTACAAATTTAAATGTGTTATTGTATGAATGTTGAAATGATAAAGAGGCTAAAGGAAAAGAAAGAAAAAATTTTAAACTTTCAGTGTTTTATGTTTAATAACAAATATAAATTCCCGTATGTCACAGGTAAAGAATTTAAGTAAAGTAGAACATAATCATGTGCAGCATTTTCAGCTTGAGTATTTTATTTAAATAGCTCTAGTCAAAAATGCTAATTATGAATTAGTGGTTTTAAGGTATGATTTAAGGAGCTCAAACTGGAGGAGAATGATGGTAAAAGAAAGGATGAACACCTGTAGATTTTGTTGTTGTTTGCATTTAGATTTTTACATGTAGACAGTAAAATGCACAATTCTTAAATGAATTTTTAAGAATTGATGAATTTTTACACACGTGTATATGTAGTAATCACCATACCCATCTATAGAGAATATTTTAACAACCTAGGAGGCTTCTTAGTACTCCTTTTTTGTCAGCTATAACCCTCCAAGAGGTAATCGCTGTTCTAACTCACATCACCATAGATTAGTTTTGCCTGTTCTTGAAGTGCATATAAATGGAGTCAGACAGTAGTCCCTTGTGTCTGGCTTCTTTTGCTTATGTCTGTAACATTCATCGTATTATGTGTAGCAGTACAGTAGTTAAGTTTTTTGGCTTTATAGTATTCCATTATGTAAATGAAACACTGTTAATCCATTCACGTGTTCATGGAGATTTGGGTTGTTTACAGTTTTTTACCATCATGACTAAAGCTGTTAAAAAACTTCTTTATACTTGTCCTTGGGTGAATATATGCACTCATTTTTCTTGGGCCATAGGTATTATAGTGTTATGAAAGCTCAAAACTTTTTAAATTAAAACAGCCAGTATGCTGAACCTGCCTCACATGAAATTTTCAAGTCCACCTAAATAGACATATACCTCTGATTTTATGATGGAAACTGGAGAAAAACAACATTGACTTCACAGTCAATACAGGGTGATATTGTGTGCCTGTTCTGTAATGGCAAGGGTTATGGGTATTTTACATTCAGTCATTCAGTAAAAAGCAGGGCACCGTGCTAGGGATTAGGAGATACAGCTGTGAAAGACAGTCTCATACCCCGCTTTCACCAACCAATAAGCAAGTCATTCAGACATAACGTGTAGAGTGCAGAGATAAAGAAATGAGAATTATTAGGGGAGTGCTTAGGATGGAGCAGCTCACCTAATCCTGAGTAGTCAGTGGAGGCATCTTGCAGGAAGGGACATCTAAACCGGGTCCTAAAGATTGAATTGGACTTAGCCGGTGAAGGAGGTGAGAGGGTGGATGTTGAGAGGAGCAGGGCAATGAGAGTTTTTAAGGCAATGTTTAAGGCTTGGGGACTTGAATTGAAATTAGCTGGTGAATCAGGGACTCAATTATAAAGGGCCTTTTGGAGTCAAGGAGTGTTGACATCATCCTCAGGTCAGAAGGGAATCACTGATACTGTCTTTTTTATTATGGAAAACTTCAAACACATATTGATAGAATGGTAGAATGAATCCTTATATACACATCCCACAGTTTCAGCAATTACCAACTCATGGCCAGTCTTGTTGAGACCACTTCCTTCATCCTCAGTGGATTGTTTGAAGCAAATTTGAGATATCACATCATTGAAGATTTTTAGCAGGAGAGTGCTACATGATCAGTTTTGCATTTTAGAAATCACACGTTTCTAGTAATTTAAAAGTATCTTTAAAATGCACACACCATAGTTTGTGTGCTTCTCATTTGCTTCCAGTCACAAAAGACATTTATCTTTCTGTATCACCATGTAATATTTGTAGTTGTTTGCATTTTTTCAAACTGTATGGAAACAGGATAAAATGTTAAAATTATTTTATGTATTTATCTTCCCATGTAGATCAGTTGGTTAATTTGCATTTAAAATACTGTTAGTGAACGTTGGGGCTTCTATAACTATAAAAATGTCATAATTAATATAAAGATTTGTAGATTTGGGGTTTTACTCTGAATATTTTTTACAGATTCAAGTTGAGGAATTTATTATTCTGCTTTTGTGGTTCAGGTTTCAGTAGGTAGATTACTTATCTACCTATTGAAATTTGTCTTCTTATTGAAGTTTACTCTTATGGTGAGAATTAATATATTACATTGCTTTTACTTTAAAGCTATTTATAGCTGTCTACAGGTCACTAAGTTAAATTCCTTCCTGTAGTTAGAATGTTTGCTTCCTAAAGTGTTTTAATTTCTTTCTTCCTCCCTCCCTCCCTCTCTCCCTCTTTTTCTTTCTTCTTTCTTTCTTTCTTTCTTTCTTTCATTTTTATGGTAGCTTAGTATTATAGATGGTAACTATTGCTGTATTACCTTGGGATACTATTGCATTCATGCATTCATTCGTTTACTGAGTGAGAGTCAATGCTCTTACTCTAAATCAGAGGTTGGCAAACTATGGCTGCTGAAATTGCTTCTTATGTTCTTGAAGGGTGTTGTAAAAAAAGAGATTTTGCAACAGAAACCATATGTGGCCTGCAAATTTAAAATGTTTACTATCTAGCCCTTTATAGAAAATTGGCCAACCCCTGATCTAAATGAGTATAACTTAAATTCTTGGCTCATGCTTTTTTTTTCTTTTGGAACTGTTTCTGTAAGATTCTCTTTAGAATTGACTTTTGAAAATTAAAATTTTCATTGTCTTTTACAGAGAAGATGGTGAATTAGAAGATGGTGAAATAGATGATGCAGGATTTGAAGAAACACAAGAACAGGAAGCAAAAGAGGATGAAAAGCAGAAAAATGAGAAAGCCTACAGAAAATCAAGGAAAAAACACAAGAAAGAAAAAGAGAAGAAAAAGTCCAAAAGGAGAAAACGTGAGAAACATAAGGTTAGTTAGAATCTACTTTTTATTCTTTTGGTAAATTTTTATGAAATATAAAACACTGAAAATTACAAAGTATAAATCATTGCCTGTTTTCTTATAAAATATATGGATTAGATCTTTTTATGTGCTTAAGAAATTTTATGAACATAAAGATTATATGAAATGTTTTAAAGATTTAAAAAATATTCATGAGAACCTTACTGTATAGCACAGGGGAACTCTACTAGGTTCTCTGTGGTGACCTAAATGGGAAGGAAATCCAAAAAGAGGGGATATATGTATACGTATAGCTGATTCACTTTGCTGTATAGCAGAAACTAACACAACAGTGTAAAGCAACTCAACTCCAATAAAAAAATTAAATAATCAAAGTAACTTTTAATGCAAATTAGAATAAATCTTTTAAATTGATGGAAGATTGTATGCAAGAATACTGAAAGCTTAAGGAAAGAAAGTTTCATTCTCTACAGATGTAGATTAACAGCACTGGCATTGTCCATCCATTCATTTATTTATTCATTTGTAAGTATTATTGCGTGCTTGCTGTGGAAATCTCTGTGCTGTATGCTGGGGGTTATAGTAATGAATGAAATGGTCTCTGCTGTTATAGAGATTACATTGAAAAGGGAAGGAGAGAGCTGTAAACAATTGAAAAACAAATGCTATCAAGAGAGCACTTGGGTGCTGGATACAGAATAATGTGGATTGCGGTTGAGAAGAAGGGAAACCTATACTGACAGAGAAATCAGAGAAAAGTTGGCAGCAGTGGTGGGGTAGTTTTTGAAACTCCCTGAATTTCCCCCATAAAAACAGAGCAATTAGAATAGCAAAACCAAAAATTCATTGGCAGCATCTACCAAAAAATGAACTAACAAGTTATCTTCACAAACCTCAAAAATAAAAAACCACAGACAGCAACCACAGACAGCAACAAGACCAGAGTAGGATCAGCAATTGTGTGAAATGAAGCAGAAGAAAGGTAAAAAGAACTTCCAGAAAACAAACTACCAACAGGTATTCATCTCAATGCAGGAGTCCCCAGTGAACATGGAAAGCCTGTCGGCCAAACTGAGAAACAGCAATGGAAACTGAGAGGGGGCTTTACTAGCTCCCAATTCCCACATGAGTATAAGGTGACCACGTAAGATTGTATGGTGCTAGAATGGTCTGTGCCTGATGAATACTCATCAACTAAATCTCTTCTAGGACAGAGTCCCACCCTGAGGAGAAACCTGCTAGGAGTAGAATCTAAGTTGAGAGGACAAGAATACTAGGGCCAAGGAAAGAAAATGGGGGAAGGGAGCAGGGGTGGCATATCTCAGAAGATACACAGCCATGTTTTTTAATACCTCATGTGCTAACGACAGAAGAAATAACCCTAGAGAGTGAAGCTAGGAAAGTTTTCCTGGCTCCTTCCTCCTTTGACACATGAGCAACAAGATTGGACCATGACCACATTCCATATACGTTATTCTTATTAAAAAAAAAAAGAGGAAACTGGGGAGAATAATATTCTTCCAGAAAGGAAAGAATGCCCACAAAACATGAAAAACTTAACCTAACATTTCAAAATGATTTTTAAAAATTAAGAAAATAATACAGACTATGATCAAACAGCATCAGCAGAACTGGGGGAAAAGGGAATCCTTTGGTCATTTAGGCAAAAAGACCAAGCCACTTATTAAGAAAGGAAAGTCAGATTTATAGAAAAATTTTTGATATCAACATTTTATGCCAGAAGATAATGGAGTAACGTATTTGAATAAAATGCAAGCCAAGCATTTTATATCCAGCTAAATACTGAACTTCAAATATAAAGTCCTCAGAAAAGCTGTATATAATAGAAGTCAGGAAATATTATCATAAGACTTGTCATAGAATCTCCTAGAGCACACGTTCAGATAACCAAAATGACTGGTTGAAAAAGTGAGAGTGATCTACATACACTACGTATTAGTCTGTAAAGCTAAGACTAAATGATGGACATGGGGGGCAGTAAATTATATATCGAAACATTACAGCTGTAAAAAACGTCAGGGAAAGCAGAAGAATATATGGTAAGCAGGATAACCTTCTTGGTAGTTTTTTAGTTATTAACTGAGACTTTTTAAATATACTTCAAATTATTATCCTGGGAATGAAAGAGAGGAAGTAGAAGAAGAGGTTACTGCCTAATTTCAATATTGGTCCTACTAGTAAACAAATAGTATGCAAAGAAGGGATAGGGACTAAGGTTATTGGAAAAAGACAACTTGAAAGAAATAACTGAAACAAAAATATAATCTTTCTAATACCAAAAGATATACCTCCCAACAATGCAAAATCCAACTCTAAGCTATGTAAAAGAGAAAGATTTAAAAAGTGGGTAAAACCATTGTAAAGCAATTATACTCTAATAAAGATGTTAAAAAAATAAAAAAATGAAAAGTGGGTGAAGCTATACCAGGCAGATGCAAAGAAAGAAAAGGCAGAAATCACAGTGTTGATATATGAAAAAGTCAAATTTAGGTCAAAAAGGCATTGAAAGAAACAAAGAAGGGCATTTTATAATGTTAAGGTTATAATTCACAGTGAAGATTTATTTATTTATTGTTATTTAATATCCCCTTAAACATCAGTTTTCATAAAGCAGGAACTATAGGAACTATGAGAAGAAATAGACAGGAATACAGTAATAACAGGAGATACACCAGTATACCTCTCTTAACCCAAGGAGATTAATCAAATGGATGAAAAGGTGGTAAGGATATTAAAGAAATATTATAATATTATATTATAATATATAGTATTATAAGTATTATAAATATATAGTAAGCTCTGAATCCTGAGACTATATCTTTCTCTCAAGTATACTTGGAATATTCATAAAAATAGACCATGTCATAGGCAACAAAGAAAACTCCAATTAATTTGATGGAGTAGAAATAGTACAAAGAGCAATCTCAAACCACAATGCAATAAATCTAGACATAAATAACAAAGTCGAAAAAGAGAAACACTTTTGAATGCAGACTAAATCTGCCGAATTACATGAAAATAATAATAGAATTTGACATATGGAAGATAGCTAAAAAATTATCAGAAGAAAAATTATTATAGTATTAAAATCTAGAAAACAGCAAAGTAAGACAGAAACAAAAAGGAAGGGCTTAATAAAGTTATAAGTAGAATTTAACAAATTAGAATGAAAAGTCAGTAGTTTGTTTTTTTTTTTGGCCATGCTGCACGGCACGCAGGATCTTAGTTCTCCCATCAGGGATCGAACCTGTGCCCCCTGCAGCACGGGTTGGCCAAACTAATTAAGAAAAAAGGGAAGCACAAAAACAAAGTTAGATATTTTGAGGCTAAGAACTTTTAAAACCATCAAGTCCTGGTTCCTTTTTAACAGTTCTTCCTTTAATTCATCTATCTTTCCTCATAGATAGGTACTTTCAACATTTTGCTTGAAAATCTTAACTAGATCACCTAGTTCATTAGACACATTTTCTACTTTCCATATTGCTGAATGTAACAGTGTTGCTAGATTTCTGCCACTGCATAGCAAGGATCTCCCTTTTTCCAGTTTTAATAAGATCTCTCTCACTTTCCTTTTAAGTCGCCCCAAAGTCCAAAATTTTACTAACAATAATTCAGGGTGATCTTAGGCTTTCACTAGTGCCCTCTTAAAATCATTCCAGTTTCTATCCACTGTCTGGTTCCAAAACCAGTTCTACCTTTTAGATATTTGTACTGGCAGCACCGCATTTCCAGATACCAAAACCTGTATTAGTTAACTATTGCTGCGCAACACATTACCCCAAACTTAGAAGCTTAAACAACAAAAGTTTGTCTCCTAGTTTCTGTGGGTCAGGAACGTGGGCACGGCTTAACTTGGTATTCTGGCTCAGCGCTTCCTGCGAGGTTGCAGTCATCTCCTGACTAAGGCAGGATCCTCTTCCAAGTTCGGTCATGTGGCTCTTGGCAGGCCTCCGTTCCTCACCATGTGGACCCCTTTACATACCACTTCTTTGACCTCGTGCTTTGGCTGGCTTCCTCCAAAGCAAGAGAGCATGAGAGAGCACCCAGGATGAAAACTACAGTCTTTTTTATAACCTAATCACTTCTGACAAATTCTGTTTGCTAGAAGCAAGCTTCTAAGTCTAGTCCACACTCAAAGGGAGAGGAATTAATCTCCACCTCTTGAGGGTAGGAGTAATAATGAATTTGTGGACAATTATTATTAGAGAAATGCCATTTAATTGATTTTATATTTTGCATTTTCACTTAATAGTACAGATAAACATTTTGTTGTTTCTATAAAATCTTCTAAAATACCATTTTAATTGATTGCTCTGTATTGTATTATACTTTAGTATCATTCTCTTACTATTGGACATGGAGATTTTTTGTGATAAATCTTGAAGGACAGGTAGGAATTAGCTCGTTGACCAAAGAGACACAGAGAATACAAAAGCAAAAAGGTGTGAAAAGGCTGGCATGGTTTGGGGAAGTCACTGAAGTCCCTAAATTCTTTCTGTTACTGTTTGAATATTTAAAGGGGTCACTAAATGTCTATCCTGTTAATTAGTTCTTGACTATGTCTTTTGCCCTCTTTACTCACCACGTTGTGGTGTCATGTTTGTTAAGAGTTCTATAGAAAGCATAATCACTGAGACTTGAACTTTATTTATTTTTAAAACATTTATTTATTTGGCCGGGCTGGGTCTTAGTTGTGGCATGCAGGATCTTCTTTGCAGCATGCAGGATCTTTAGTTGTGGCATGCAGACTCTTAGTTGCATCATGAGGGATCTAGTTCCCCAACCAGGGATCGAACCAGGGCCCCCTACATTGGGAGCGTGGAGTCTTACCCACTGGACCACCAGGAAAGTCCCTAGACTTGACCTTTAGTACTTACCAACCAAGTGTATTGAAAGAAATAATCCACCACTGTATTATAGGTAAAATAACAAAATTAAGGGAACACTTTCAAACACCAAACAGATACCAAACAATAACCAAAAAAAAGAAACTCAAAAATTCTGAAATAAAAAAAGTATACTATCCTTTTCACTTAAAAATTTAATAATTTTTAATTACTCTCTACTATTTCCAGCTATTTTTAATGTAGTCCAATTGCTAATTTTGGGTTAATAATTACTTATTACTGTAGGTGAGCCACATACATATTTTTTTATAATAGCCTTCCTAATGACTTCTTAACGTCTGTGTTCTAGACTCATTTTGGGGGGCTAGCCTGAAGAATCTTCTCCCTTAAACAGAATCTTCTCTTCTCTGATGGCTCTTCCTGAAGCAATGCCTCTGTTTGAACTTCTTCTTAAGCAAGCCTTACCCCTTTAGTGTTCTTCAAGGTAAAGGTTTTCTTTTGAGCCAGAGCTGACTTCTGCTAGTAACAGAGCAAACTTGGCTTTTAAATGGACAATATTTATTTCAAGTCCTAACCAAAAAGATTAGGTAGTTAAGCTTGAAGCGTTTCATAGCATAATTATAAAAAGATCTTCATATCACCTATCAGATCAACAAAAGCAGAATTAACAGCACACCAAAACTAAACCCCAGAACATTTAAGAACAAGGTGGAGGAAAACAGTTTGTCTTCTTAAACCAGCATTTAAGAATGGAGTAGAAGAAAACAGATCCTTCTACTGTAAAAGTATCAAGAGGTCAATTTAGTTCAGCACATTTTTACTGAGTTTGTTCTAGTCTTAGATGCTGGGAATGCAAGGATGATAAAATACAGAGTCAGTGTCTTTGTTGATAAGAACTTCAAAAAATTTTTTTAAAGAGGGTGCTCAACCTGGGAAGGTAATTATTTTGGCTAGATGGAGGATATTTCGTGATTTTTTTTTTTTGAAATTGCATTCATACTTGAAAAAGCTTATTCTTGATATTTGTCAATCACTGTCAATTACTTGTGGTTTGCATTTCATCTTTGTTCAATTTTGTGGGTTGGATTTATGTTATATTTATAATTTGGAATGTTTTGATATCTTTTAGATTTAGGGTACTTATGCAATAGATTAAGAACTCTAAAGCTGTTTTAGGTAAAAATAAATTACTTCATACTCTATTCATGTTCTAGGACTCTTTTTGGTGATGAGGAACCAATTTTATTTCCTTTAAGATTAACTTAGGGGCTTCCCTGGTGGTGCAGTGGTTAAGAATCCGCCTACCAATGCAGGGGACGCGGGTTCGAGCCCTGGTCCAGGAAGGTCCCACATGCCACGGAGCAGCTAAGCCCGTGCGCCACAACTACTGAGCCTGCGCTCTAGAGCCCGCGAGCCACGACTGCTGAGCCCGCATGCCACAGCTACTGAAGCCCGCGTGCCTAGAGCCCATGCTCCACAACAAGAGAAGCCACCACAGTGAGAAGCCGTGCACTGCAACGAAGAGTAACCCCCGCTCGCAGCAACTAAAAGCCCGCACGCAGCAGCAAACACCCAACGCAGCCAAAGATTTTAAAAATAAAGATTAACTTAAATTTAAGATCACTTTAGAGCATAGAGGTGCAGTATTTTCTATTTGAAGTCCTTGGGCCAAAGGGATGATGGGGAAAATGCTGCCATTAAAATCCCCGAGAAAAGAGGAAGATGTACTATTCCTCAGAAAATTTCAGAGGAGTTGGGGTGGAGGTGGTCTTTGGAACAAGAATTTTCCAGTTAATACTGCAGAACCTACTAGGATAATATAATCTGTTGGTTGGCACCTCTGGCTGAAACAAGCTTATCTAGATACTAGTTAAATTTTTTTTCCTTTTGTAAATGTAACATTTTTGGTTTTTCCTTCTTTTAGCATAATTCTCCATCCAGTGATGATAGTTCAGACTACAGCCTTGATTCAGAGGTCGAACATACAGAAAGTTCCCACAGAAAAAGAAGTGGTTTCTACAGGGATTATGACATTCCATTTCCTCAGGTATTGCCTTTATTTTTATTGTCATAAAATATACAGAACATAAAATTTACCATTTTAACTATTTCTTTTTCTCTCTCTTTTTCTTTTAAATTGGAGTATAATTGACCTACAACACTGTGTTAGTTCCAGGTGCACAACATAGGATTCAATATTTCTGTACATAAAATGATCACCACGATAAGTTTGGTTACCATCTGTCGCCATACAAAGATATTACATTATTATTAACTGTTCTCCCCATGCTGTACATTTCATCCCTGTGACTCATTTATTTTGCAACTGGAAGTTTGTACCTCTTAATCTCCCTCACCTATTTCATCCCCATTCCCCTCTGGTAACCACTTGTTTGTTCTATCTGTGAATCTGTTCCTGTTTTGTTATGTTTGCTCATTTGTTTTGGTTTTTAGATTCCACATATAAGAGAAATAATAGTGATATTTATCTTTCTCTATCTGCCTTATTTCACTTAGCATAATGCCCTCTAAGTCCGTCCTTATTGTCACAAATGGCAAGATTTCATTCTTTTTTATGGCTGAGTAATATTCCATTGTATATATACTGCATATACTGCATGTATATATATATATATATATATATATATATATACTGCATCTTCTTTATCCGTTCATCTGTTAATGGACACTTAGCTTGCTTCCATATCTTGGCTATTATAAACAATGCAGCAGTGAACATAGGGGTGCATATATCTTTTCGAATTAGTGTTTTTATTTTCTCTGGGAAAATACCCCGAAGTGGAATTGCTGGATATTTGGTAGTTCTATTCTTAATATTTTGAGAAACCTCTGTACTGTTTTCCACAGCGACTGCACCAATTTACATTACCACCAACAGCGTACAAGTGTTTCCTTTTCTCCACATTTTCACCAACACTTGTTATTTCTTGTCTTTTTGATGATAGCCATTCTGCCAGGTGTGAGGTGATATGTCCTTGTGGGTTTTTGTGCTTTTTAAAAATTAATTACTTATTTTTGGTTGCATCGGGTCTTTGTTGCTGTGTGCTGGCTTTCTCTAGTTGCAGGGAGCGGGGGCTACTCTTCATTGCGGTGCACGGTGGCTTCTCTTGTTGTGGAGCACAGGTTCTAGGCACACGGGCTTCAGTAGTTGTGGCATGCAGGCTCAGTAGTTGTGGCTTGCGGACTGTACAGCGCAGGCTCAGTAGTTGTGGCACATGGGCTTAGTTGCTCTGCGGCATGTGGGATCTTCCTGGTCCAGGGCTCAAACCCGCGTCCCCTGCATTGGCAGGCGGGTTCTTAACCACTGTGCTACCAGGGGAGCCCTATCCTTGTGGTTTTGATTTGCATTTCCCTGATGATTAGTGATGTTGAGCATCTTTTCATGTGTCTGTTGGCCATTTGTATGTCTTTGGAAAAATTCACTATTTTCACCATTTTAAAATATACAGTTCAATGACATTAAGTTTATTTATGATGTTGTGCAACCATCACTCTGTCCATTTCCAAAACTTTTTCATCTTCCTAAACAGAAGCCATGTACCTATCAAGCAATAATACCTAATTTCCCCCTCCCTCCACTCCTGGTAACCACTATTCTACTTTCCATCTCTATGAATTTGCCTGCTCTAGGTGCTTCATATAGGTGGAATCATGCTGTATTTGTCCTTTTGTGTCTGGCTTATTTCACTTACCATAATTTTTGCAAGGTTCATCTGTGTTGTAGTACGTATCAGAATTGCCTTCCTTTTCAAAGCTGTATAGTACTCAATTATACGTATATACCACATTTTGTCGATAGATACTTGGATTGCTTCCACCTTTTGCGCATTGTGAATAATGCTGCTATGAACGTGGGTGTATAGGTATCTCTTTGAGACCCTGCTCTCAGTTCTTTGGAGTATAGACCTAGGAGTGGAATTACTTGATGATATGTTATTTCTACATTTAACTTTCTGAGGAGCTACCAACTGTTTCCCACAAAGGCTGCACCATTTTACATTTCCACCAACAATGCATGAGATTTTTCTGATTTCTCCACGTCCTTGTCAAGCTTGTTATTTTCTGTTTTTGTTTGTTTGTTTTGTTTTGGATAACAGCCTTCCTAATTGGTGTGAAATGATATCTCACTGTGGTTTTGAGTTACTGCTTTTTAAAGAGAAAAATTAAACTTTCAATTTCATTCTTTGCTTTCTGATATTAAAAAAATATTTTATAAGACATATGCTACAAATTTTAAACCTTTGAAAATAAAGACTATGTCATGGATTTGTCTGTTAGGGCTGCCATAACAACATACCACAGACTGGTGGCTTAAACAACAGAAATTTATTTTCTCACAGTCTGGAGGCTAGATCTGAGTCCAAGATCGAGGTGCTGGCAGGTTTGGTTTCCTCTGAGGGCCACAAGGGAAGGATCTGTTTAGGTCTTTCTCCTTGGCTTGTAGATGGTCACCTTCGTGCTGCTTTGTCCTCACATGGTCATTTCTCTGTGCACGTGGACTCCTTGTGTCTCTGTGTGTCCAAATTTCCTCTTATAAGGGCAGCAGTCAAATTGGATCAGGGCCCACCCTAACATCCTCATTTTAACTTAATCACCTCTTTAAAGGTCCTTTCTCTAAACACTGTCATATTTTGAGGTACTGGGGGTGAGGGCTTCAGTATATGAATTTTGTGCCACCTACCTCTTCAAGTGCAAACATTATTTGATGTGTTTTAAACAGAAAAAAAATTAAAACAACATGATATACTTTATGTCTTCCTTAAATATGTTGCACTGTATGAACAGAATCTTCCATCTGAATATTATTTTGTGCTAGAAAAATCCTAATGCTCTCAGGAGCACTGAGGAGTATTCAGGTCAGTGTGCATGTATCTGAAAAACCCCAGACTTTCTGAGTTCTGGTGGGTGGGGGTCGCTAAGGCTTCCGCTTTTTCCAGACTCTGGACTCCTTTTGTTCCCAAAGATTGAAAGGATAGTCAAAAGTGCTGTTGAACCTTTTCAGATGATTTTTCATGCTGGGCTAATGCTTTCAGAGCAAAAACAGCTCCAAGTACTGCTCACTTCTGGGGATTTTCATCTACTCCATGGGAAACGGTTCAGTAATCCTTCACTAATTTGTTAGCTCTCTGATGTCTACAGTGGTCTGAAAGAAATATCTTGTCTATCTTTGCTGCATTTTTTTAGGAGGAGGACTGATCTGAATTAAATTACCTAGTCTGCCATTAGAAGAGAAAGTTCAGGATCATTTCCTTCACATATGGTTTAGTGTTGACTCACTGAGGTTAGAAAGTATATCCTAAAAATCTCATTTGATTAGATAACGAGTATCTACTGTATGACACTTCTACAGTTATAGGCCGACAATAGAATATAGTATTAGCATCTAGCTATTAAATTAGCTATTAAATTAGTACTTAATATATCTCCTTTTTCCTCATCCTTGTTCAGGGTCTCCTGTTCTCTTATTTCATGCTTAGAGTGACAGCCTGTGTAACAGAAACCAAATCTGCCCCCACAGACATTCTAGCAGGTAGATAGCCTAATAATCAATAAGCAAAGTGATTGGAGAAACTATATCCTTCAGTAAAATTTATAGTCTTTTTCATTTCTTTTATCTTTAGGAGGGCTTTTAAAAATACTTGCTAGATCCTTGCTGGTGAGTACATTTTGTTCATTCCAAATGGTGAACATGTGAAGCACGAGGAGATACTCTCCTAGAGAACTGGGGCTGCTCTGTAACCCCTCATTCATTTAGCGCTTCCTGGAGAGCTTGCACCGCATGGGTGGTGCCCTGATGCAAACACTAAGCACTGCAGCAAGCCACATTAGAGTCTGTCACTGCAGAAGAAGCCCTGAGGTTTGCATAATTAGAGGGCTATTAGGATTATTTGCAGTTGGGAAAACAAGGGAGGGATGGATTGAAGGTTTAGGGATAATTCTGCTTGAAAAAGTAGGAATTATGGAGATTATTTTTGTAAAGGATGTGAAAAATCAGAGAATTGGATTAATATTAAGACTTAAAGCTTTTGTGAAAAGCATCTAATCTCTAGAGAAAAATTCATACTCGCCCATTAACAGAGAGTAATCCTTGCTCATTAGGCATTGAAATATATTTTTGAAGAATTAATGTAATCACATTTTTTATAAAAGGAAATGTAAGTACCACTCAACTAATAAATCTTCAACTTAATCAAAGCAATTATTTTTTGTTTTATTTTCATAGTGGCTTTTTTTTAAATGTAAGAAACAGTCTTTTGGCTATAATTGTAGATCCCCTTCTGAATTTCTGAAGTGCTAGACTGAGAACAGTTTATAAACTTTAAAAATGTTGCTTAAAAAAATTTGGAAATCTAATATAATGTCTTCAAAATTTAAAACTGATGAGCTAATTGATTTTCTTGATTGCTTTAGTTATATACTTTTTCTCTATTTTATAATTGCTGAAAAGGACTTAATATTTCTCTGAATTTTACTTTTTTTTGAATTTTATTTTATTGTTATTTTTTATAGAGCAGGTTCTCATTAGTTATCTGTTTTATACATATTAGTGTATATATGTCAATCCCAATCTCCCAGTTCATACCACCACCACCACCACCCGCCCCCCCACCCCCGCATTCCCCCCATGGTGTCCGTACGTTTGTTCTCTACATCTGTGTCTCTATTTCTGCCCTGCAAACCAGTTCATCTGTACCATTTTTCTGGGTTCCACGTATACGAGTTAATATACGATATTTGTTTTTCTCTTTCTGACTTACTTCACTCTGTATGTTCTCTGCATTTTATTAAAAACACAGTCTCGTGTTGGTATTCTGCCAGGGCAGTATTTTTATATCACATTTAAAATGTACTAAACTGAAAATGAGTCATGGTCTGACTTTTTCTAGATCCTCAAGCTGTAATTATGTGCAATTTTTTTTGCGGTACGCGGGCCTCTCATTGTTGTGGCCTCTCCCATTGCAGAGCACAGGCTCCGGACGCATAGGCTCAGTGGCCATGGCTCATGGGCCCAGCCGCTCTGCGGCATGTGGGATCCTCCCGGACCGGGGCACAAACCCGTGTCCCCTGCATCGGCAGGCGGACTCTCAACCACTGCACCACCAGGGAAGCCCTATGTGCAATTTTTTTCTTGCTTTCTTATAAAAAAATTGACAATAGATATGATAGAAGTAATAAAAATATTTCAGTAAATAGAGATATACTTGAATACTATCATTAAATGAACTTCTAGGACTACAATGTATTTTTTGTTTTTACATGCTTTAGTAAAAAGCAATAAAATTAATAATGTATAAGTGCAATAAATAGTTTCTAATGAGCAATTTATTCATTAGATGTTTTTTACTATTAGGGAAATCTCTGTTTTTTCTATTAGACCTCAAATATAAATATTTTCTTTTTACAAATTTGACTTTACATATAGTTTTTTAATTAAATATAATATGCTTAAACGTGTCATGTGGGAATTTTTGAATCTTAGGAGACTCTATATATTTTCTACCCTTACTCCAAGCTATTTCACTATTTTTTTTTTCTGTTTTCAAAAAGACCTCTTCAGTTTTTTGGAGACGGAATTTTTGTATGACAGTATGGATTTTAAAGTACTCTTATGTGTATAAATATCGAGGCATGGAGCATGAGAAACATAAGACATGGGCATGGAAAACAAAAAGTGAACAAGACACACTCTCCAGCAATGTTCTATGAACATTATAATGTTTAATAACATCAGAGTAGCATTTAGCTTTTTGAACTTAGTTTTAAATAGTGCCATAGATAAGTTCTAACCAAGAGGCAGAACTAATAACTGTCTTTTCCCCTTCTTTCTCCCAGCTTTCTGGGGGGGGAAAGATGTCCTGTGTTACTATCAATTCCTATATATAACTGAAAAATCTTGATAATGGTTGTGCGTTTTCACTTAGCATGGACATATATCAGGAAGCTACATGGCATCAAAGAAGAGTCAACATAACAGAAAATTTAAAAGTAAAGAATATGATGAGTACAGTACCTACAGTGATGATAACTTTGGTAACTACAGTGATGACAACTTTGGTAACTACAGTCAGGAAACAGAGGAAGATTTTGCCAGTCGGCTGAAACAATACAGGCAAGCTAAAGAAACCTCAAATACTGCTTTAGGATCATCCTTTTCTAAAGAACCAGGGAAAAAACAAAGATTGAAAGGGATCCAGCAAGGTAAGTTTGAAATTGTCTGTTTTTTAATATGAGAACCTTATTAAAACAGGTAAATATGAAGTAAAATCTTAAATTTCTTTGCCCTTTCTCATGATCAGCTTATTCCTGTGCTTCCTGAATTCGTTTTTTTTTTTATTTGTAGACCTTGAGGACAAAAATCTACAAATATTTCAATCTGCATGATATTTTAAAATTTGAATCTAAAAGATTTCTTAATATTTTTAAAGTGTATAAAAATGTAAAACAACTTTCCTGTTATGTTTTTCCCCTCCCTTCTATATGGTATCAGTATACTGAAAGAAATAACCTACCTTTTTCAGCTGTCTCTGTTACTCTGGGTTACTTTATGTTTTAGACCTGTTAAGGACAGAATCCTGGGAAGCTATTCTTTTATTAGGCTTTAAAATGTAGTGATCATCTTCACTATGTAAATGTACTCAGGACTATAGACATCCTTCAGGATCAGAAATAAGAACATAATCTAAAGAAATTTCTGGAGTGATAACCTATTCATCTGCTATATTGAGGTACATCGTCCCTGGAGAGACCAGTACAAGATTGCCATAGAAATTATGGGTAACATCAGGGTCAAATCAGCCTTAAGAACTGTCCAGTCAATATGTCTGCTTCAAGAAAACTGGAGCGAGATGAGGCTGAGGTGAAGTAGTGAGCACCAAGCCCTATGTAACTATCATTTAATTATCATTGAAAAAAGGAATCAGTTACGAGTAAATTTGGTTATTTTTATGGCTTTATTTTTTCTTGATTTCCAAGCAAAATTCCTTTGAAAAATGTGGATCTAGGCTTTGTTGAACTAAAGAGACAGGAATTTGTCTATGCATATGCTATTGTAATTAGTAAGTTTGTTCCTGGAGTCCAGACATAGTGGTGTCAGGGATCATTCCACTTGGGGAATAAGGGGAATGTAGAGGCCTTGTTCATCCCTTCCCACCTGGGGTTCTTCCTTTCAAACTCTTTCTGTTTGTTCTCTTAAAGAATTGAGTATTGCATTTTATTTTGACTTTCATTTTTCCCCCAGAATTATGAAAATAATATATGGTCAAATGTAGAAAACTTTTTCTATGTGTAGAAAAGATAACCCAGCAAAGATCAAAGATAAAACAAAAGCAGTTTGAATCCCTACTCCCAGAGACAATTACTATTAATATTTTTGGTATACTTTGTTTTTTTTTTTTTTGGCTGTGCCACAGCTTGTGGGATCTTAGTTCCCCAACCAGGGATCAAACCCAGGCCCCCTGCAGTAGAATCACGGAGTCCTAACCACTGGACTGCCAGGGAATTCCCCGGTATACATTCGTCTAGAATTTTTTGACAATTATTTTTTAACAAAAAACTATATACACTGTTATAACTTGTTTTTCTCCCTTAACTGTGAATTGTACCTCAGTCATTCTGATGTTAATGAGTAGATTTTAATGTCTACATTCTATTCAATTAAGTAGATATGCCATAATTTGTCTACTAAACTGTTAGGTTTGTTTGTTAGTAATTATTTGGGATTTAAGTTGCACCCATTTTTAAAAATTCTGTGATTAACCCTGCATATTTATACACATCTTGGCAAACATTTTTTTTTTTGAGAGTAAATGCTGAAATATAGAATTGAGTCAAAAGACATAGCTACATTTGAAGATTTTTGATCCATATACAAAGTTGATATCCAAAAAGGTGATGTAGCCATTTATAACACCCCTGCCAGTGTGTGCAAATGCCAATTTCTCCAAATCCCTACCAGCATTATTCTATGAGGTGAAAATAGTTATGTTATCTTTAAATTTTTAATTTCTTTGATTTCTTTAATGAAGTGAAACATTTTTCTATATATCTATTGGCTATTTTGTAGGTTTAATATCATTAGAAAACTTATTAGTTCAGTATGACTTTGATATAATGAGAAATCACTTTGTATTGTAACTTACTACCCTAATATATAATTTTAGTCATTTGAGTATCTCTTTAGAGACTTTTAAATATCAAGTTTTTCAAAAGTAAAAGACAAGTATAAATTTTGCTTGGAGATATATGTGATGTCTGTTCAACATTATCAGTAGAAACTCAATTTGCCACAAATTAATCACGAATACCTACAATGTCTTCCTTAGAGATGAATGTAATATTTAATTCTCTTAAAAACAGAAAACATTGTTAATTGCTTATTCTAAGGAAAATTGAGAAGAATAAAACTAGATTTGACCTCTCCAGCCATGTATATGTCCTTGTTTCTTGCCTTCCTTATGTTGTTAACATCCCTTAAGAAACAAAACAATAAGGAGCAGTACCCACGAAGTAAAATGTAAAGACTGAATTAATTGTTTTCACTGAATCTAAAGGGAAAAAAAGAATACACTGTACATTATAGACTATTTAAAATAAGCTATTCCCTGTAAACTAGTAGATTGTCTAGTGTGCTGTTTTTTTAACTATCTGAAGTACATTTTAACTTTTTTAGGTATTGAACAGAGGGTTAAAAGTTTTAATGTTGCTCGTGGACGCGGCTTGCCGAAGAAAATCAAACGCAAAGACCGTGGAGGAAGGGCCAATAAAGGGCCTAATGTGTTTTCAGGAACAGATGACTTTCAAGAGGTACTGAGAATTTATATATAATGAGGAGAGGAGCTTTTCCGTTTTGTAACTTATTTGGCTGCAAAAGAAAGCATTGTGATTTTTTTTTAATTTATTTATTTAATTTATTTACTTTTGGCTGCACTGGGTCTTCGGTGCCACGCGTGGGCTTTCTCTAGTTGCGGTGAGCGGGCTTCTCACTGAGGTGGCTTCTCTTGTTGAGGAGCACGGGCTCTAGGTGCGCGGGCTCAGTAGTTGTGGCACGTGGGCTCAGTAGTTGTGGCGCACGGGCTTAGTTGCTCCGTGGCATGTGGGATCTTCCCGGACCAGGGCTTGAACCCATGTCCCCTGCACTGGCAGGTAGATTCTTAACCACTCTGCCACCAGGGAAGCCCAGCATTGTGATTTTAATGCTACTTTCCTAGTAAATGAAAATTTTCCAGTTCAGATCGAATGAGTATAGATGAACTCCAGAAAAGAAGTATTGTTTTAATTAGTTTTGATAGTAGCACACAGATGCACGTTTTGGTGCCCTCGAAATAAAATCGGTAAGTTGGAAAGCACCTCAAAATAAAATTGATATGTCTGAAAGCAAAAATGTTTGTTCTGTTAGTTCTCTGTTGTACTTTCCTTTCCTAGGAGTCACGGTCCCTAGATGCAAATGGCAATAAAATGCTAATAGCTCAATACGTAGCAGGACCAAGAAGGGAGATAGCAGTAAATTCACTTACTTATTACAGTTGAAATCATTAAAAGAGAAAAAAGGAGGTATAAATGGTTGGAAAGATGAATTTATGAATTATGTGTATAGTAGGTATTGAATAAATACATGTTGAATTGAACTGAACTCTGAACAGTACATTTCAACCTTGTAGCGACTTTCTGGATTAGAGTGGTCCAATTCCTGTATTCTGCCACTGTTCCAGTAAGATTTGATTGAATTGTACAGAGCAACGGTGGGTTATCAGTAGCTGCAACCTTGATTGATAGAAAAGGGATAGTAGGGGCTTCCCTGGTGGTGCAGTAGCTAAGAATCTGCCTGCCAATGCAGGGGCACGGGTTTGAGCCCTGGTCCGGGAAGATCCCACATGCTGCGGAGCAGCTAAGCCCGTACGCCACAACTACTGAGCCCACGTGCCACAACTACTGAAGCCCACGCGCCTAGAGCCTGTGCTCCGCAACAAGAGAAGCCACTGTGATGAGAAGCCCGCGCACCACAACGAAGAGTAGCCCACACTCACCACAACTAGAGAAAGCCTGTGCACAGCAGCAAAGACCCAATGCGGGCAAAATTTTTTTAAAAATTAAAAAAAAAAAGAAAAGGGATAGTAACATATTATAATTGGAAAATGCTCAGTTTTCTCATTTCTGGGTTTAAAGATAATGGGCAAAGATTTCTTAATATGTACTCATTAAGGTACTACTTAGGGAGTTGTTAACAGAAAGAAGAAGTTTGGGCCCAAATGAATTTGTGAAACCCAGCACATGCTACGCTACTCTTGGGGATTCTCAGTCAACATTAATGTATTAAACACTCTGAGCAGGTTAGGCATAAAGAAGTCTGTTTTACTTTGTTCAACCCATCATTTTCAAAATTTACTTGACCATGAACTCTTTTTCCTACACACCTACTAACATTTACTCTTAACTCACCGCTCCATGGAAACAAACTTAGAATTTCTGGGTGACTATAACCTGCCTGTCCATCTTTCTAGACACGTGTAGATGTCTAGGATGTGCTGCTTTCACTAGACGAAATTAGTGTGAATGTTTTCTAAGTAAGTCTTCTTCTATATTCAGTACTTATACCCTATATGTGAAAAAATATTAGCTTCCGAGGAAGTGTGGCGTTGATCATGTTACTGCCTATCTCTGAGCTTCAGTTTGCTCGATCTGTAAAATTAGAGTACAGTATTAATTCTAATGGCCTCTTCAAGCACTAACATTTTAGATGTTTGCAGATCTGGGCTGCAACTAAAAGATTTCTTTATCATGTAGTAGAAAATCAGAATAAATTCTTTCTTTTACATTTATCAGATTTAGAATATGTTTCCTTTCTTTATCAAGATTAAAATATGTTATTAACACTATGTCAGTTTATTGGCTCTCATGAGAGATTTCTTCTTACGGTTCCAGAAACAAGCAGGAGCGTGTCAGAGTCCAAGGAAGCAGCTCATGTTCAGGAGTGCTTTGGTGGAGGCCCATCCAGGGTAGAGTGAACATACTTGGAGTGGCCAACATAGACCCATTTTTACCCTTGCCTTTTCAAGGAGTATAATATCCTCCAAAGGCCAGATAAATTTAGGAATACCTGCATGTCCACACTAATTTTCTTGAAAACTCAAGTATAGTCACAGAACATGCAAACTTTTGATGGATTTTAAAGCCTTATTCAGTCTTTTGGCCATAAAACTCCTAAAATTTTTTAGTCTTTATAGTAGCTATTAAATTTTTTTTATAAATACATATTCTTTTCCCAGTAGATCCTTTAATTTCCTCCTCCTTTTAGTATATTTAAAAAATCTTTTATGCTCTTGTTCCCTATACCAATATAATACATCCTCTAGAGTAAATAAATTTTAAAATCACCAAGTGGGTAGTTTGGTTTTTCCCTCCCTTTCTCTGTCTTTTCCTTCTCTCTCTTTCTTTCTTTCTTTCTTTTTTTTTTCTGGCCACACCGCACAGCTTGCGGGATCCTAGTTCCCTGACCAGGGATCAAACCCATGCCCCCCTGCGGTAGAAGCGCAGAGTCCTAACCCTGGACCACCAGAGAATTCCTTCTCCCTCTTTCTTGAATTGTGTTTTCTTTGAAACAGTGTGATACAGTGCAAAGAGTTCTATCTTGATTCTCCTAACATGAAACGTAAACTTTGGCAAGTCACTAACTTCACTAATCTTCAGTTTTCATATTTGTCTAGTAAGGGTGATGAACTAGATTACTTCTGTCATTCTTCCAGCTCTTATAGTTCATAAAAGATCTTAAGGATAGAGGACAACACAACATTGTGAATCAGCTATACTCCTATATAAAATAAAAATTAAATTAAAAATTTTTTAAATGTATAGAGGACATTTGTGGTTCTTCTGTACGCTCAAGCTTAAAAGACCTTCTAGGCACTTTATTTTATCCTGAAATTTTGTTCAAGTTGCTTTAGATTTTCTAGAATACCTTGATTATAGTCAGTTTTCCCATAGTTATGGGTACTGCAGTACTTGCTACTTGTTTAAACAGAACTAAACTGGAAAAAAACAGCCCCCAGCGATCCTCCGTTAAGACAACGAGGTGTATCATTGGAAAGTAACATAGAAAGAGTAAGTTATTAATGAAACGTAGGTACAACTTGGTACATTTTTCAGCGTTTTTTGGGGGGGGAGGGTGATTACCTAATATTTTTACTTTTTAATTTCAGAGTTATATTCCTCAGGTTGGCTCATTGACTTTGCACAATGCACTCTCTTTGGCTGCCTATTTTATTACAGCCACAGTTCCTTGTACAGAAGGCATATGTGAACTGGTCATTTATATCTACCTGTTCTAAGTGAGCCTAGAAATAGAAAATGTTTGTAAGTAAAATTTACGTAGATTTAAGACATTTTAAATGATCCTATCAGAGTAGAGTATAAGCAGTTTCTTTGCGTTTTCCTTGGGCAATTTGGGTATATATATGTATTTTTTTAAAAGAACCTCAAAGATTCTCTATTTTCCTGGTATTCTTGTACTTTTTTTCAGAATCCTTCTAGTAAAATGTGTATTTCATCAGTTGGGAGCCCTGAGGGTCAGATTTAAGTTTAGCCATCTATTTCCTTAAGTGTTTGCTGAGAGGCAGTTTCCTGTTTTCAGTAGACTGTGCTTTGTTCTCCATCTTCTAACAAATTGAGGGAAAAGGGAAAACTGATATCACATCAGAAGAGCAAATATCAATAGTTATTAAGCTCCTCGATGTTCAAGGCACTGTGCATGCTAAGAGCCTGAAAAAGAGTGATATTTTATAGCACTCATGAGTGGAAGTCCTTAGCTTGGCTAAGCTTCATACTCTCTTGCTACTCCACCCTCTTATACTTGTAGCAAAAGTTGAATAGGAGACTGAGGAGAAGAACTAAGAAAAACAGGTAGGGCTGTGAGATTTTCTACCACATACTAATTTTTCTTAATTTTCTTAATTTAAAAGTTAAAGATAATGCATCCTCCATTTTTTTCCTATAGAAAGTACAAAATAACCACACACGCAAGCAATCTATAATTTTTTAGAGATATACCTAGAGACATACACTGTTAAAGGTAGGGGTATATTCTTTTAGTCTTTTTCTTTGTCTTTATTATTATAAACTGGGATCACATTTTCACTTGGTAAGGTATTGTGAACATTTTCTTATGTCCCCAGATTGTCTTTCCATCCTATGATTTTTTAATGACAGTATAATATTCTACCACCTAAGTGTATCATAATGTGTTTGACTTGTCTCCTAGTTTTGGATGGGTACAGTATTTCTAGATTTTGTTTTGTGTGTTTGTTTTACTTGTAAATAATTCTGCAGTAGTTATTTTTGTGAATAACTCTTTGTGTGCCTTCCTGATAATTCCTTCAGAATAATCCTGAAAAGTACAAATTTTGTGTCAAACAGTATGGATATTGTACGTCTTCCATCAACAGTACATGAGAGTAAATATTTTATTGTACCTTTGCCAAAGTATTATTGTTAATTTTCAAGATTTTCATAATTTTATTTTGAAAAATGTAGTTGTATGTCCTCATTAAATTAGAAATAGCGTTCTTTGCAACTACTAGTATAGCAATAAGCACTTTTCTAGAAGCATATCTCTCTCCAAGTAAATGAATAGCATCAGAATGTCCAGTCTTCACTACTTTTAATAATCAATGTATACTGCTTTCTAGATTCATTTGACTATACATTTTAATACCTTTTTACTACTTCATATGTTTTATTTAAATAATTTTTTTTCTTGCAGTATAGTAAACCAGGGAAAAAATGGAAGGTTATGACTCAGGAATTTATTAATCAGCACACAGTGGAACATAAAGGAAAACAAATCTGTAAATACTTTCTGGAAGGGAGATGTATTAAGGTAAATTTATAGGGGTATCATAAATCATTTTAACTTCTGAAATAATCTTTAAAATGTAAAGTCATTTTAGGGGGTGGTTAGTTTTTTCATTTCTCATATAGTTGTAATAAAACTGGTTCTTCAAAATGTATCTTGCATTGAATACTGTATATCAGAACTCATTTAATTATATTCTGGGGCAGTAATATAACTTGTTGAAATGAGATTTTATTTAACAAACACATGATGCTGACTGTATGGCAAGTACTGTTCAAAGTAGATTACTAATATTAAATGTTTTAATCTTTACAGTGACACAGTGAATTGTAGTCACTGTTATTATCCTCATTTTTAACATGGCCAAACCAGGAGGTTAAATAAGTCCCCAGAGTAGCTCAGCTACAAATGGTGAGTGCTGGTGGAGCCAGGCAGTATCCTCTGAGGTCATGCTGACTGTGCTGGCTCTCTGCAAAGAGCCACATCCACTGTCTTGGGCAAGAATTCTAAGGACTGTTTGAATTATTATTAGCTCATTATTTAAAGACTGGAGATATGACCATAGTTCTACCATGAAACACCATGGAGAAAATTCAATTCAGTGGTTTCTTTTTTTTCCCTCTTTCTTCTTTTCTTTTTTTGTTAACAGGGAGATCAATGTAAATTTGATCATGATGCAGAGTTGGAGAAGAGAAAAGAGATCTGCAAATTTTATTTACAAGGATATTGTACCAAAGGAGAGAACTGCATTTATATGCATAATATCCTTTATTAAAAACATGTTAACCAAAATATTGTAGTTTTCAAGCATCACTGAGACTTTAAAAATCATAAGTACAACCCAGAAAGCCTAGTTTGGTTTTAAATTTAAAATAGCACGTTATATAAACCAGGTCTAATCAGCCTTTGCACTTCAAAAGGGCAAACTGAATTTTTTTCTTTAGGGAAGCGAAATAACTTCCCTTTGGAAAAAAATCTATGAAATAAATATACTTCATATTTAATATACTCAGCTTATAAGTATTTCAAGAGACTGTGCTTCCTGAAGGAGTAGTTCGCAACATATTTATTCTGTGACTAAATGATTATTTACTTAGGTTCATAAGTAATAAATTGTCATTGTTGGAAATTATTAAACCAAAGTCTTATCAAATCTTACCACCTAATGATAAGCACTATATATTCTTCCCTACTTCTCCCTTTGGAAATCTATACATTTCAGTTGTATTCCTACCTCTACCCCTATGGCATTTCACTATATATGGTCCTTTAAAAAAATAAATAAATAAAAATAAATAAATAAATATATATATATATATATATATATATGTATACTGTCCTTCAGTAAGGACCTTATTTTTTTCCAAATGGTTAGCTCATTGTCCCCTCTTCACAGATTTAAAAGATCACCTTAACCATATTCTAAATTTTCCTCTGCATAATTCTGCTTCTATACTACTGTTACACGTTGTGCTCTTTGACCATTCCCCTCTGTAATATTATATTTGATATTTACTAGGGCAGATACTCCTTTTTTCTTTATCAAAATGTTATGATAAATTTGTCTTATTCAGTCAAAGAAAATTTTTTTTCAGATTTGACGTACTTCTTTAGAAACCAGATACCTTACTGAACTGTTTCTTAAAGCTTTCCATCTATTCTTATGTTTTTCTCCATAGTCATGCCATCTGTGGGATGACAATTTCAACTGTATTGTCCATACTTCCAGAAAAATGTTAAATAATAGTGATTGTGGCAGCATAATACATGTTTCAAAGATAATGCCCTTTTGCTTTGGCTGTAGTTTTAATATTGATTTTTTTTAAAACTCAAGTATGTATATCCTTATTTTACTAACAGTTTTTAATATCAAAAAAAGATCTTGAATTTTGTCAGTTGCCTTTTGTATCTGCTAAGATGATCACATGATTTTTCTCTCTTGACCTTATCAATGTGATGATTACAATAATAAATTTCCTAAAACTACCCAGAAATTTCCAGAACATACACTACCTGAAAATGGTATATTTTTCACTATACTTCTAGATTTAATATTTTCTTTAGAAGTTTGTCTCTAAAATTTTAAGTAAGATTAGCCTGTAGTTTTCATTTTGGGGATACTTGACATATCAGACCCCTTTATTTTCTTCATAGATATGAGCTCTTGCTACAAAATTTATTTGTTCTATATTTTATTTTATTGAGTAAAGTAACAGAGTTTACATAATTAAATTACACTATAATATTTGCTATAGCCATCATAAATATTTTTACTTTAAAAAATTGTTTTCTTGAAAAAGAATAGATACATATATGTGTAACTGAATCACTTTGCTGTATACCTGAAGCTTACACAACATTGTAAATTAACTATACTTCAATTAAAAAAATGGTTATTGAGAAAAAAGAATACTAATGGAATTAGCTAATTATCCAAGCTTAACATTTATACTTAACATTTCGTATCATGGTACTCTCAACAAACTATTGAAACTTTAACATGACTCTTTTGATCAGTGGTGAAGGCATCTAGATTTTGCACAGAATTTTTGGCATAATTTATATTATGGTAATTTGGGAGATGATTTGTAAAATCTTGACCCAAAGCTCTTTCTAAGGAAGTCTGTGTTAATTACCCACATTACTAACTCTGTTATGATAGAAGATATAAACATTTATCACTGACAGAAAAAAATAACAGGTAATATAGTTTGTACAGTCAAGTTTTTTTTAAATACAAAAGTTAAGCTCTTAAAAAATGTTTTCTAGTTTTAATAGAGTAGAGGAGACTTAAAATTTTTTGAATGTTTTGCCATGTATTTAAAATATTTAAAATTTAAAAAATTGTGTGATTATAGAAAATTTAGTACAGTATTAGTAATAAAGTCATTGATTCAGCAGTTATGTTTTTGGGTATAAAAATATGAGAGTTTGATTTTACGTGGTCTATTCCTTAATATTTTTATTTACATGAATTTCCATGCAAGTTCTATCATAGTGGAGCAAAATGTTACCAAGGAGACAACTGTAAATTTTCACATGATGATCTCACTAAAGAAACAAAGAAACTTTTGGACAAAGTGAGTAATATTTTTGTACCTTGATTACAGATTCATTTGACTTGAATCATGTTTTATAAGTCATAGTTTATAAAACTCTGCTGAGAGATCAAGGACTTGTTAGTTTATGTTTTATTCTGTTAATGTAATGTGTTAGAAAAGCAGGAATATTGGACTAAGAATTAAGAATTTTTTGTTCTTAAAAGATTAAATTATGTGATGTATATGAAACACTTCATACCACTCCTAGTAAATAGTAAATGCTCAATAGTGGCACCTGTTATAGTATCCTTTACTTATTAATGATAGTAAGTAATACAATTGCCTTAACCTTAAAAAAAACAGAATCTTTTGTTCTTATCATTGTTCTGCCATTAAAAAACCTAATTTTTTGAACCAGTCCCTCATAAATTTTATTTCTCTCAGTTGAGCTTCTGTTCAAATGCAGTTTATTTATTTTCCAATTTTACTGAGATATAATTGGCATACAGCACTGTATAAATTCAAGGTGTACAACATAATGATTTGACTTACATACATCTTGAAATGATGATCACAGTAAATTTAGTGAACATCCATCATCTCACATAGATACAAAATTAAAGAAGTAGAAAAGATTTTTTTCCTTGTGATGAAAACTCTTGGGATTTACTCTCAACAGCTTTTATATATAATATACAGCACTGTTAATTACATTTACCATGTTATACTTTACATCCCTAGTACTTATTTATCTTATAGCTCGAAGTTTGTACCTTTTTAGTACCTTCATCCAGTTCTTCCTCCCACTACCTTGGTAACCACAAAATTTGGCCTCTAAAAAAGCTAATTTACTTTAAGAAATATCCTTTGCCTCTTTGAACCTCATATTCTTTATAAAAAAGTAGTTAGCTATCTCTGATCTATTTCAACTTTAATATTGTATTTTTCTATTGACAAAACTAGTTTACTCAAGTCGTCACAGTTTTAAATGTGAGGAAGAAAGCTTGTTTTGAAATAGTAATCCTTGCCAATTATTTTTAGGTGTTGAATACTGAAGAAGAAGCTACAAATGAAGATGAAAGAGAGTTAGAAGAACTTAGAAAGCGTGGCATAACTCCTCTTCCCAAACCGCCTCCAGGAGTTGGGCTTCTGCCAACCCCACCAGAGCATTTTCCCTTTTCTGATCCCGAAGATGATTTTCAGACAGATCTCTCTGATGATTTCAAGAAAATTCCATCTCTCTTTGAAATAGTTGTAAAACCTACTGTGGATTTAGCACATAAAATTGGGAAGAAGTAAGTTAAATTTTTCAAAAAATGGCTGCATTTTCCCCCTAAAAATTCTTATTAAGAAACTAACTTGTATTCCATGTCAATCATATAATTAAACTTAGGTAGAGGTAGCAGATGTCTGGCATGCACCCCAACTGCTGCTTCCCACTTCCTTTTTGCCCCACCCTCTGCTGCCTGCCATGCCATCAGTGCTTTTCTGTACAGAATCCTTAACACAGCTTCAGAAACCTCTCCACACACTAATCCTGAAGGGCACTGCCAGGTGGATGGAACTGGCATTCCTACCACCTTGTTATGAGGCAGGACTGTCACTGATAACATCTTCAAATAGTGGGTAATATGTCTCCAGCATATTCATTCTTTTAGAGAAGTCGTTCCTTGGGCTGTTAGAGGAAAACCTCTGGATAAGGCTGCATCCAAGTTTGCATTTTCCGGTCCTGTTTCCCATCCACCAGGGTCTGTGCACCTGGGCTCTAAGTCCCATTGTTGATTATTCTTTTAATCCTGAAGACTCGGGGAAGCAATGAGATCTCAGCAATTGAGGAATAAGAAATCTGTAGCAAATATCACAGTTAATATGAGCCATTAAAAGTATTTCTATTGGGCTCCCCTGGTGGCGCAGTGGTTGAGAGTCCGCCTGCCGATGCAGGGGACATGGGTTCGTGCCCCGGTCCGGGAAGATCCCACATGCCGCGGAGCGGCTGGGCCCGTGAGCCACGGCAGCTGAGCCTGCGCGTCCGGAGCCTGTGCTTCGCAACGGGAGAAGCCACAACAGTGAGAGGCCCGCTTACCGCAAAAAAAAAAAAAAAATATTTCTATTAAAGTCAAGAAGAAGACAAGTCTGTCCACTGCTTGGCTAAATATTATAGATTAGATCCTAGTCAATGCAAAAAGAGAAAGATAGAATAGATATGATTAGAAATGGTGGGGCAGACTCATTATTTGGGCATTTTCCCTTAGTAAACCCAAAGGAATCACTGACAAAACTATTAGAAGTTGTACAGTTGTTCCTGGGTGTCTCAGGAGGATTGGTTACAGGAGCTCCATGGATACCAAAATCCACAGATGCTCAAGTCCTTTATATTAAAATGGTGAAGTATTTGCGTATAACCTTCATACATACTCCCGTATACTTTAAATAATCTCTGGATTATCTGTAATACCTAATACAATGCAAATGTTATGTAAATAGTTGTAAATACAATGTAGATACTATGTAAATAGTTGCTGGAGTACATACAGCAAATCAAGTTTTGCTTTCAGAACTTTTTGCAATTTTTTTCTTCTGAATATTTTCGATCTGCAGTTGGTTGAATCTGTGGATGCAGAACCTGCCGATATGGAGGCCCAACTGTAATTAAATTAGTAAGATGCCCAGAAGGAAGAGCAACATTCAAAAACTAAAATCTTTTCATGTCAAGCAATAACCAATTAGAAATTATAATACAAGCAGTACGTTTATACAGTATAATTCTAATTTTGTTATAAAAAGGTCTGTGTGTACCTAGAAAAAGGATTAGAAGAGAACCAATCAAAAAGTTTATCTCTGGGTGATAGGATTAGAGATGAATCATATTTATCTTTGTATTTTTCTATATTTTTGAAAACATCAATATTAAGTTTTAGAACAGATGATAGTAAGCAGCAATTTAGAAAACTTGTGTGCTAAAATGAAGGCAAGATACATATGTTGGTGTTTCTACTTATAGATAATATGGAATAAATTGCTTCTTAAAAATATAGTTTTCTCTTCTGATACTGTAAAACATTCAACCAATATCTATTTAGAAATGTAACATTCTTGTTTGCCTCTTTTCTTTGAACTAAGAAATATTATTCTTTTGTCTACAGGCCACCAGCATTTTATAACAGTGCCTCACCACCAGGACCACAATTTCAGGAAAGCAGCCCACATACTCAACATATCTATAGTTCTGGGTCAAGTCCAGGTCCCGGACCTAATATGTCTCAGGGACACAATAGTCCTGTGATGCACCCAGGCTCCCCTGGACATCATCCATGCGCAGGACCTCCTGGTCTACCAATGCCGCAGAGCCCACCTTTGCCGCCTGGTCCACCTGGAATTGTAGGCCCTCACAGTCAAGCGGGAGTACTTGTTCAACCGGATACACCTTTGACACCACCAAATATGAGTGGTGCTTACCATTGCCCTGGCTTTCCAGAACACATGATGAAAGTACCTAGAGAGAATCACTGTTCTCCAGGTTCATCACACCTGCAAAGTCCTGGTGAAATGCAGCTCAATACCAATTATGAGTCCTTACAAAACCCAGCTGAGTTTTATGATAATTACTATTCACAGCATGCTGTACATAATTTTCAGCCACCCAATAACTCTGGTGGTAAGCTTACCTTTTGAAATAACTCATTTCTAATTTAAAATATCTGGAGTCCTATTTTTCTTTAAAAGCATGGAAAGAATGCATGTTTTAAATAAAGCAACGTAAAATGTGATGAAATTGAAACATTAAAATATGATTTAAATTTAACCAAATATTTGTAACAATAGACCTTTAGATAACCTTGAAAAGTGCTTACAATCACATAATAATCTGATAATCAAATGTGATATTACTGTAACTCAATTTCTTACAACTCACAGTGGTACTTGTCTAGTGGAGTTTTACGCTAAATCAGTGTCTCTTTCCGTGTTATGTATGTAGATGGGACGTGGCATGGTGAATTTGCCCAGCATCAGCCTCCTATCGTTCAAGACTCACCTACCCGCGGGAGTGGGTCTGACAGCAGCAGTAATGTGACAGGCCATGGCCCCCTGCCTGCACCAGGTCTCCTCCCTGCAGTGCAGAGAGCTCTTTTTGTTAGACTTACTCAGAAATACCAAGAAGATGAAGAACCAGGCAGCACCCAACCTCAGAGGGCACCAAGCAAGGAAGAAGGTGTGTCAGGTGGTATGATAGCATCTTACCTATTTGGATCACTCAGTTCCTGAAATGGTCTTGAATAAGTTAAAATTTGAAAAAGGAGTTCCTGTGAACTATCTATTCTATTTCCAATTTATCTCATAGCTCCTATCTTCTTGGGATTGATTGTAGTTTCCAGTGCCATTGATGCATTAGTAGTTAATTGCAAAGGGTTTGATTTGAAGCAATAAAGAGACTGAAGCTGGAGTGTGAGGCCTGGGCAAGCAGACTTGCTATTATGCCTTTTTTCTTTTTTCTTTTTTAAAGAAAATAAATAGAACAGGAACAAGATACCTTCCAGTTCAGGAATTTTAACCTGTAACTCAAGCTCAAAGTTATTTGATTATTAGATTTTCATGGGCAGAGGCTGTATACTTCAGGTTCTGCTATGTTATTAAGGAATATTATTTTTAATTTAAAAGACTACGTGGGGACACTAAGTTTCCCTTAGTATTTTTGATATTGATATGTGTACAGCAATTAGTTAACTCAGTTAAGGGCAGAGAACTTTAAATCACCCAGTTCTTCTTATGAATTACAAAATTGATGTTTGGCCACTCTTAAACATGAAATTTAGGGCTTCCCTGGCAGTCCAGTGGTTAAGAGACTGCACTTCCACTGCAGGGGAGACGGGTTTGATCCCTGGTCTGGGAAGTTTTGCATACCTCGAGGTGCAGCCAAAAAACAAAGCCCCATGAAATTTATGAATAACTATGTAAAACTAGATAACACTAGGTAGCTACAAGCTATTATATAAACATTGTTATGTTTTCAAAAAAGGTGTTATTAACTCTTCATTTATTTAGCATGACAGGGAAATGAGGAATTTCTAATAAGTTAATTCCTGTAAAATTTATGTGTACTCTTTTAGGTGCTAATTTTATTATTATTTTTTTTGCGGTACGCGGGTCTCTCACTGCTGTGGTCTCTCCTGTTGCGGAGCACAGGCTCCGGACGCGCAGGCTCAGCGGCCATGGCTCATGGGCCCAGCAGCTCCGCGGCATGTGGGATCTTCCCGGACCGGGGCACGAACCCGCGTCCCCTGCATTGGCAGGCAGACTCTCAACCACTGCGCCACCAGGGAAGCCCTTAGGTGCTAATTTTAATACGCAGCCATTTTAATGGTAATCTTTCTTTAAAGTAACAAAGCTTTATGTTTTCATAGATAAGAAAATTAAAACTTTTCTACATGATATAAAATTTTATACTATAATACTATAAAATTGGTAATGTTTTATGAGGCTTGTTTTCTCGGAATACAGAAAACTTCTTAAACAGCTAGGTTTTTTGTGTTTTTGTTCATTGTTAGAAATTTTATTGCCTTTATAAATTTTATTTGTCCTTTGATAAAATGCTCATAGAAACCTCTTAACTATCATTTTCTGTCTAATATCTGCTTTCCACTGACCTTTCTCTACTGTTCTACTTTCTTTCTGCTCTATATTCATTCTTATTCCAAAAAGAATTTAAGACTGCTTATAAAATACATTGATATGAAAGTGAAAATAAAATAGCATCTTACCTATTTGGATCAGATTTGGATTGTCTTACCTATCTGGATCAAGTACCAAATTCTATGAGGAGTGAAGCTCCTATACAGAAATATTTAAAATAACTACAACAGCTGAAAGTGAATCACAAGTCTAGCTCTAGACTTCCTGGAAGTCAAAGGAAAAAAAAAAGAAAAGAGATCCGGTGTCTAGAAGTAGTTTTTTCAGACACCGAGATATGAGTAAAACTTTTTGCCATTGTGATATAATATTGATATATACTATTTTAAGCCACATCCCCACCCTAAATACGAGTGCTTGTTTTTGTTGTTGTTGTTGTTTTGGTTTTGGTTTTGGCTTAAACAACAGATATTTATTGTCTCACAGTTGTGGGGGCCAGGAGTCTGAGATCTAGGTGTCGGCAGGGTGGATTCCTTCTGAGGGCTGTGAGGGAAGGATCTGTTCTACGTATTTTTTTTTTTAACATCTTTATTGGAGTATAATTGCTTTCCCGAGTGCTTGTTTTGTCAGCACTGTTCTGTTCAAACTAAGTGTGTAGCACTAAAGTTCGATGTTGTGGAAACACATTAGTGAGCAGTGAGATGAGGTAAAAGTGAGAATATATATGCTGTTCTATTGATCCAAGATATTCTAGGATACGTATGAGTATGTGTACATATGTTCGTGTATGTGTATATATATATATATACATATATATATACATATATATATACACATATATACATATGGCCAATTCAGAGATAACCTGTGTGTGTTTTAATGGAGAGGAAGGAGACTCGCCCTCCTGAAGCATCAGTTTTTATTCCCTTCTCTACTAGAGAGAAGACCTCTGATGGTTAAGCGTCTTAACATTGTGCCTAATACACTAGGGTTACATAGGCTTTAAGAGTAAGGCCCAAAGTGTTCTCGTAAAGTTAAAGTATATAAATTTTAGGCTGTTAGTTTTCTTTGTTGTTTTTAATTTAATGTTTGAATAATTAATATATTCACACAGGTCAAACATCTAAAAATATAGTATGAGTGAAAAGTCCCCACCTGAGCCCACACTTGCTCGGTTTCCTTTGCTTCCTTAACCATCATTGTTAGTGTTTTGTTTTCTTTCCAGGTATTTTTTTTTTATAGCCCTCCCTTGTTATCCTGATAAATCCAGAGCTATGAAGTTTAAGGGATTAAGCTATGAAGTTAAATCCAGAGCTATGAATTAAAGAGAGCCAAAACATTTTGGTATTCCTTTTCAAGAGTGTTTTCCCTTCTCCCCCAGCTCTGTCTTACCACACATTTCTGAGCTCCCTTTGATCAGTTGGAATTAAAGGTTCAGACTGTTCTCTGACTAGTAGGACATTACACATGTTCTAATATCATACTTCTTTCTTTATAAAGTATAGTGACTGAATTGTTGATTGTTATACCACATCTTATCTTGTTCCAGTGTTGAAACTCTGTCATTTCTATGATGCGTTTTCTTGAAGTTAGACTACACTTATTCAGAAATAGTATATGTGTTTTTTTCATCTCAATTAAGGCCAAATATGAATGCTTCATTCTTTACCATAGTTTTTGTCTGCATTTAGATGATACTGTTAACTGGTATTCCAGTAGTGAAGAGGAAGAAGGAAGCAGTGTCAAGTCAATACTGAAAACATTGCAGAAACAAACAGAAACTTTAAGGAGTCAACAACCTTCCACAGAACTCAGCACTCCTACTGATCCAAGACTTGCTAAAGAGAAAAATAAAGGAAGCCAAGTGGTTGACCCTAGACTTAGGACTATCTCAAGGCAAGACGTTAGAAAATCTTCTGAGTCTACCCCACTGGATCTTAGACTTGCGTGGGATCCCAGGAAATTAAGAGGGAATGGAAGTGGTCACGTAGGTTCTTCTGTTGGTGGAGCAAAGTTTGATTTACATCATGGAAATGCTGGCCCTAATGTCAAACACAAAAGAGGAGACGATGACGATGAAGATACAGAAAGAGAACTGAGAGAAAAAGCTTTCTTAATACCTTTGGATTCTTCCCCTGGTATAATGCTCCAGGATCCAAGGTCACAACTGAGGCAGTTTAGTCACATTAAAATGGATATTACCCTAACCAAACCCAACTTTGCAAAACACATCGTGTGGGCTCCAGAAGACTTACTTCCAGTCCCTTTACCTAAACCTGACCCAGTATCTTCAATCAATTTACCTCTGCCCCCTCTTATAGCTGATCAGAGGCTCAGTAGGTTGTGGAATACAAAAAGTGATCTTCGTCAAAGCACAGTGCCCACTGATGCAAAACTAGCAGGCAAGGCCAAAATTAACACAGCAAACAGAGAAGGCTACCTAGAACAATTTGGAGACGCACATAGTTCAGGAAGTAAGTTAGGAGACCCTAGGCTGCAAAAAAGTTTTGATCCTAGACTTCACAGACTGCATAGTACAGAGTCTCATCAAGCAGTTATGAAGGATTCACATACATCAAAGGGTGCCCCTCATGTAGCCAGATCAAACTCTGGTTCATCACAGCCCTTAGGGGCAGTATCTAGCAATTCTGGTCCTGGGGCTTTGCCTCCATATGCCCCTAAACTCTCATCTTCAGCTGGCCTTCCCCTGGGAACTCCAGGTTCAGTCCTTAGTGCTATTAGTTTGTATGACCCTAGGGAGCATAGTTCATCATCTACATCAGAGCCAGCAACAGAAAATGCAGAGAGCCAGAAAAAAAGTGGTGGTTTAAAAAGTAGTGATAAAAACGAGCCTCCTACTGGAGAAGCAGTCCTACCACAGAAAATCGCTCCAAACGTGGACGTCCCTGTTGATGGGCCAGCTGACCCAGAGGCAGATATTCTTGGGAGTTCCGGTACCGTTCAGGTCCCAGCAGTGCACAGTCTTCCGATTCAGGCATTAACAGGCTTAATTAGACCCCAGTACAGCGATCCAAGACAGTCAAAGCAGCCGGGTCAGGTGAGCCCCACCCCAGATGATGACCCTCGTAGAGCAACAGATGACAAATCTCTGAAAGAGGTTTTTAAAACTTTTGATCCAACTGCTTCACCGTTTTGTTAGCTATTGTGTAATTAAGCAGTTCTTTTCACTCTTGTGACTATTGCAGTCCCCTGCTGTTTTGTAACTGGTTTACCTCTATAGTTTATTTATTTTTAAATTATAAACACTTTTCAGCTGCTAGTATCAGAACCACATGAAGTTATATCCTCTAAAGCCTGTGGTATTTTATATAATATTTTTATAATTTTAAGAGACTGTAGTAATTGACATAGAAACCTATATATCACGTTAGCTTCAGTAAAAGTACTTTTATTGTAAATAAACCATCATGAACTCAACACTCTGCCTGAATATATGCCAGTTGTCTTTCATAATCAGTGTTTAGATAAATGATTACCACTTTTATATGGTTATTAGTTTCAAGCAATATAATGTACATTACTTTTCAGAAACAGTATTTTGACTAGGATCCTATTTGTCAACACAGAACTGATTAATATGTAATGCTGACTGCTAGCTAAAATGTAAAATGAAGTAAAACATTTTTAAAATCATAATTAGCAGAGCAGTTCATGTTTAAGGGCATCACTTTTATTAGTACTGGCAATATTATTTGTGTAAATGAAGCATTTGAATGTTGTACCTTTTAAAAGTATTTTATGGTATACTGTATCATAGAAGTTGGAGATATATAAATAGAATGTTTTGCTAAAATGAAAAATTCCCGAGTTCTCTAACATAACTTTTTAATTTTTCATATTAATAGTTATGAGTTACTGCTGTGTTACATTATGATGTTTATGCGTTTCGATGTTTTTTGTCTTTAGCAGCATAATTTATATTACTTTTTCAAATGATGTAGCTGCAATAATTGTATTCATCATGACTTTGGCAATTTTTAACAAAATTTTAAAAGATCCAGTGAGTCTGTGGTGATTATTTCATTGATAATGTTTTAAATGTCCAGGTTCTATATTTTTTCTTAAATAGCGAGAAAACACAGAGATGGTATAGTCAACTGTATATGGCTACCAATAAAGAATCTCTTTCAGATCTCACCTGACTGGCATTCTATAACAGAGGAGACTGCCTGGTGTTTTAATGTATTCAATGTCGTCATAGTTTGGAAACCTCCTGAATTGATTAGAGGTTGTATTTTTATGAAAAATAATTTGTACTCATTCTTGTATATTTATTGCAGTATATAAATAATGGCAACCCTACCTGTTTTATACATATATTATTTATAACTAAAACTAAGTAGTACACTTAGTTTCAGGCTAAGTGTATATATTAATATCTTGAACTAGAGGTATGTGACAGTATTTGCTAGTAACAACTCTAATAAGTAACTTGAAAAGGAGTATTTCATTATAAAAGATAATGGAAGTAGAGGAAATCAGTCCTTGAGAAGTGATTTTTAAAATATACAGCAAAATATTTATGTGGGAACCTAACACTCAGATAGCATATGGTTTAATACTAATGTATATCCTTTCTATTCCCTTCTTCACTTTTTACTTTTTTTGCCCTGAGTCCGTGCTTAAATGGGGTTGCAGTTAAGTGAACAAGAATTCTGCCTGCCTACCTAAGAAGTTCATTGTGTTCTAAGTGGAAGGACAGTTGTTCAAGGGAATGTGAGTTCCTACTATTTATACTTTGGTTACATTGTAGCCTAAAGTGGTTCTGGATAATGTTTTGGGGTTAAAAAATGCAGTTTAAAGCCATGATAGAAAGAATTTTTTGACTTACTATCCAAATGAACTTTATTGTTAATTGAAAAGTCAATAAAATGGATAAAACTGACCAAAAAAAATATAGACACATTTATATTCCTAAGAATAATATTCCTTTATCAGGATAAAATCAGTAAAATTGCTGAATTTTAGTAATTAAATTTAAAATTTTAGCAAATCTTTAATTCATGATTTTATAATTATTGTAGGTGATGCTGTTTACATTTAAAATATCACACAAAAAAAGATAATTTGGATGTTAAAGATCAAAATGGAATCCAAATTTTTTTCCAGATTCTTAACAGAAGATCCTTTTTACTAAGAGAGATATTAAAAGATTAATTTAAAAGTAAGATTTAAAAACCATTAAAACTTACTTACTAAGTAAGTTCATTTACTTAGTATTCTTGAGCCCCTATTACATCGGCTAGTGGCCTGGAGGCTATTTTACAAGAAAGTTTGAACTTACCTTCAAATTTAACAATATATTTTTTATGAAAATGTTTTATTTATGTTTAAAATAATGATTTTTTATTTGTAATGCTTTTTAATTGAGATAACTTTAGGGAATATTCTATTATATCCTATCAACCTGGATTATCTTAATATCCTTTTTTCCCATTTTCTTACCAAAATTTAATAAGTAGCCATTCTCTCTAATTAATAAGCTCCTTGTAAGGTGAATTGGTGTTTTTAGAATCCATCTAATTTGATTTACACTATTACACTGAAAAGTACATTATGTCCCTATTCTTAGAAGCCAAACATTTACAGATAACAGAAATAACTGTGTCTTTAAAGAGTCTGCTAGACTCATTGGTTGAGATGTAACTTAACTATTCATACTGGTTTGTGAGAGTTTTATACCTGTTCCCTTTGATGTTGAATAGAGTGGGATATGTCAGGGTGTTGAGTTGGGATATCCAGATGATCATAATTTAGATTGAGCAGCTACTTTCCCATGTCTTGTTTAGTTTGCTCCCAACTCCTCTCTCTGGAGGTTTCCTAGTTAGGACCTCATTCTGAATCTTGAAAATGAACCAAATGTTGGAGTGATTTCAAACTCTGCCTCAGCAGTTAGGTCTGTTGCTGTACAGACCCTCTGTGTTACCCAGCCATATGCACTAAACCCCAGAATTAGGTTGCAACCAAAGTAGCCTAATTATGAAATGATGTTTGCTTAGGTTTGTTTGTCTTTTAACTTGCCTTAGGAGTTTAGTAGTTTTCCTTGCTAGTCGTACTTACTTTAAGAGTAGAAGAATAGTTGATTAGTAAAAAAAAATCCTGTATGAGTGTTCGTATAAGCTACTTGCTGAACTAATTAGAAGAGAGAGAGGGAGGAAAGGAGAACTTATGAGGGCTAGAGGTTTATGACAATGAATTCATATTCTTGTTCTGAATTGATTTATAGGTGTTTTATCTTAATGTCTAGTTCGTTTTCTGTGAAATGGGTATAATTTTGACTGTTTACAGATTTGATGTAAGGAGTGAAGTAATTATCATTTTTAAGTATTTGTAAATATAAAATTGCTTTATGACTTTCACAAACGTAATCATTACGTTCCCACTGGGTTTGCATTAAGTTGTACAGATTCCGAAATAACATGATATGGTTTGTGTGGTGCACCAGTTCTATGAAGTTTCAGACGATACACATTTGAGACACAGTAGAATTGCCTGAGAAGTTGTTTCAGAGAATATTAACCCATCAAGTTGGCAATTTCCTTAAACATTTTGTGTATCAGTAAAACACAGGACTTTCCTATTTTAGAGCTCTATGGACTTGTAGTGTCTATTCAAGATCTGACCGCTCTGCCCATTTTATGCAAGTTGGATATTGATGGAGGGTGTAAATCCTCTGATAGTCAGTGTCGTGTGACGTATTTGCTTGAATCATAGCACGTGTGTTGTGGGCGAAGTGGCCAACTCAGTCAGTATAAGGGCTGTTAGCTTTTAGAAACACTAGGGATGTTTACTCCCACCTCTTAATATATATTTCTGCAAGCATGTGACATTGAGGTCTTTCTTAGTGACCATTTGCTTGATATTGATAAAGGTACATTTTCCTTTGGTTAATGGCATCTTGACGTTCGGAAGTTCCTACGGATCTAGATGTGAGGGCTTGTCAATGTATTTCCATTTGCACAGGACAGAGTCTTACGGTGGAGATGTTCTCCCTGAGCTCACCCTTCTGGGCTGAGGGCTACACCTCAGAGGGGTTGTCTGTGCTAAAGGCTGTACCTCGGCGAGGTGGTCTGCAGTCAAGCAGTCCACTGATAGGGTGCCTGCAACCTTCAATATTGGGCTTTCTGTGAATTTCTAGAATGAAGGGTTGTAATTATCTTTTCAGAAATGGTTTGGCAGCACTTGATGCTGTTATGTTCAAAATTTAGTGGTCATTAGTAAACTTAATTAGTTTAAATAAGGCTGAGTTTAGGAAATTAAAGCTTTGACAAAATGTAACCAAACAGGGTCTGAGTGTTTAAAGCTGTTTTTCTCACTTATGTGTTAGGACTTGGTGTTTATGTAATGTCTCTTCCCGAAGTAGCTTACGTGATTTGCAGAACCAGCGCCAGTAGCTACCAATCGCTGTTATTGCTGGCGTTATGTTTTCGAGTATGTTATTTATTAGCAGCGTCTGCCAGTTGTAACAAAGTCCAAATTAACCTGCCTTTCTTGGAAAGGACACATACCTAAGAAAGGACTTTAAGTTAATGTCAACATAACATTTAGAATTTCTCATTTTAAAATAAGAAATAAAAAGCACATTTTAAACTGTACTTTATGCTTTTGGAGGCAGAACCCATATGTGTCTCCTTGCTTCTCTGTTTTCCCATTGCAGCAAGCCTAGTGCTACGCACACCGTGGGTGCTTTGTTCCCAACGTCCATCCAAGTTTAGATTTTGCAGGTGCTGTCATCTGTTAGAGTAGATGCGACAGAGCCATTCCATGATCGTATTAGAAAGAGTACAATAATAAATTATACCTCCTTCAGTGGACACAGGGCACCAACCTTCTCTTTTTTTGTCTCCCCTCCCCACCTCCCACCCAAACAATGTGAAAGTAGGGTTATGGCAGCTTTACTTAGGAGTTATATGTTTCTACAATAGTTCGTAATTCTATGAGTCCTCCAGACTTACAAGATAATTTTACTACTTCATTGTGGAAGTTTGAATAGATCAGTAATTTATCCCCATAGATCTATGAAGGGTTCTTTCTGTAATCTGAAAGAACTCCATGCTAGAGTCTTATGTTTTTATGTTAAAATATATTTCTCTAATTTCCCCCTTCCTATTCTCCTCAAAATTCAACCAAAATTATGAAGATATGCCTAACCTAGTGAATTTCCAATCGCATTTTATCCTAAGACCATTAACTTACCCTTTCAGGTCATGAATTGGACTCTAAATCTGGGTCTTGTGTCTTGTCCTTAAACACCCTTCCTTACCCTTTAGAACAGAACAGTCATGTGCTACAGTTGTGAGCATAAAGGAAATCCGTTTTTTCCAACAACTATGAGTTCTTGGAACAATATCTTGTAGCTTGGTTTATCATTGGATCTCTTGTTTTTTAAACTTAGAATTTATGAGAAAAAAGTTAATATATAGCTTGTTATGGCATTTTAGAAGAAAATCTCCGGCTCCACGCTCCTTGGCTCATTACTCTACTGATTTTAATACCTCTGTGAGGTTTTAAAGGTTGAGAGGAATGGCGAAATTTGTGTTAGATAATATTATTTTGTCAGTGATGTGATATATAGGTTATTGTAAAGGAGTTAAATACACACAGACCCAATTTTTGAAAATTAGTCATGTTCTTCCCAAACTTCCATTACAAGCAAGATCTTGGGGTTTGTTGTCCGTGATAGACTGTACATTTTATGTGCTTTTTAAGTAGAGAAGGTGAAAAATAATTAACTAGTATTGCAGATAAGAGGTCTTAGTCCACCTATATTTTATAGGAATTTGCCCTCCAAATGTTTGAGAGAGAAGTCACATAAGATAGGAGAATATCTTTTCCTGAAGTAGAATGAAATTTCCTTTAAAAGTGACAATCAAGAAATAGTCATTTCTATACTTACTTGCCAAAGTTTTTAAAAAGTTTATGTTTCTTACCGTAAACCCAGTGCTCCTCCACCAAGGATTCAGAAAGGGCTCAGTATAAAGCCAGGGTTCTAGGCCATTTTGCTTTTAGTCTAGGGCTGCTGAGCTTGCACATGGTAAGGGCATTGATGGCACTTGTGTCCTAGGATGTCATGTGTCTGTGTGTTTGGTAGGAGGTGGTGTTGTGTCCAGATTCCTGGTCGCCCACTTTCTATCAGATTTACAAGCACCATCTGTAAGGTAGGCTGAAATCCAGATTAAACCTATGCAGTATGAAGTAGTGGGTTTTTTTTAACTTCCTACTGTGAATTATTTCAGTTCCCCACATTGTATCTCAAATGGTGGGGAAATGCTGCCTTGACTGTTTCACTTTGGAGGGTTTTAATAGATGCCAATTTAGTAGATTAACTAAATTATTAACCTACTGTCTGTTCAAAAGACACCAGCAAAGGGTGTACTTGGCTGAATTGATAAATTATTCTACACGAGGACTAACAAATCCCTTGGTAACATCAGGAATATCTTTTTTTTCCCCTTCTAATTTACTAAAAACTTTTCCAAGTTGCATTCTGTTGTTGCAAGTTTCTGTAGTTTTCTTCTGTGACATCTTTCTATTGTCTGACTTTAAATAAAAATGTTTCTAATAATATCTGTCTGGCAGTGCATTGCTTTGCTTTAATAAATCTTCAGTAGTTAAAGATAGGGCATTGGGGAGCCGTGTACTCGTATGAGAGTTTGTAAATGGAACACCTCCAGGTCTTCCTGAAAGAAGGGGACAGCAGTAAACTGTCCTTCAGGTTATCCTTAGTGCACAGAGAGTGTGCTTCACTTAACCACAGAGATTAACAGCATTTAAGGCCCTATCCTGCATAAGGGAGTACCTCTTACATTAGCTTAAATGAATTTTCTGTTAAAAGATCTGAATCTGAGAGATTGCTAGCAAATGTAATGCTTTGGTGTAGAACAAGAGCTCTTCAGGGTCAAAATAAGATCTCATTGCAGGAAAGGCTCTCAGAGAGCAACTGGTCATTCTTCCCTCCAAGATCAGGAGCAACAAAGAAGTGGCTAGTCATGCTTCCCTCAAAGGTCAGGAAGTATCATTAAAAGGTGTTTTCTGACTTCTGTTCTAGTATGTTCAATGGCCAAGGGCACCCTGTCTCAAATAAGGGAACCTAGTAGATTACTGGATTTAATTACGGAGCAACTCAGATTATCAGAAACTTCTTCCTTGAGAGCTAGCGTGATCTGGTCCTGGTGCAGTCTCTCCTGAGCAGTGCAACGCGAGGCGAGTTAGGACTTCAGTGAGTATCACTTTCCTCATGGACAAAATGGGGACTCATCACTTATTAAAGAAAGATTGTTTGAGCACTTAGCATTTGCTATTATGTTTTGAGTTACAGAGATGGGTAAGATAGACTGCTTTTTAAATCAGACTTACTACAAAGTGAGTGAAGTCACAGTGCTTTGCGGCTAATATCAAATGATCAAGTGCACAAGGATATGTTTTAGAAAATGACAAGGAACAAAAAAAAAGTATGGTGGACATAATGTTACATAATTCTTTCAAAGCAAACCATGACCGTCTCTAATATCCTCACATTGGTCATGGCTCTGCCCCTTAAACTTCATCCTCCACAATGGCACATTCGTCTGCCCAACATTTTAGAGCCCAAAAGTGTTTATGATAATTACAGTAAAACCTCAATAAATGATGGGCAGTGTGCTTGGGGATTAATTAAATATTCACCATGTGACGAACACGCTGGTTACTTTTTTCTACTACAATATATTCTTGGATACCCCATCAATAAAATACTCAACAAATATTTTTATTGAGATATAATTGACATGGAACATTCTATTAGTTTCAGGTGTACAACATAATGATTCAATTTATATATGTATTGTAAAATGATCACCACAATAAATCTAGTTAACATCCATCACCCCGCAGTTACAAATTTTTTGTCTACTCTCAACAACTTTCAGATATGCAATACAGTGTTATTAACTGTAGTCACCATGCTGTATATTACATCCCAGGACTTATTTATTTTATAACTGGAAGTTTGTCCCTTTTGACCTCCTTCACCAGCTTTGCACCCCACCCCTCCCTGCCCCAGCCTGCCTCTGGTAACCACTAATATGTTCTCTGTATCTCTGAGTTGGCTTTTTGTTTTTGTTTTTTAAATTCCACATATAAGTGAGATCATTCAGTATTTGTCTTTCTCTGTCTGTCTTACCTCACTTAGCATAATGCCCTCCAAGTCCATCCATGTTGTCACAAATAGCAGGATTTCCTTCTTCTTTTATGGCTGAAAAATATTTCACATTGTGCATATGTACCACATTTTCTTTATCCATTCTTCCATTGATGAACACTTAGGTTGTTTCCATGTCTCAGCTATTGCAAATAATGCTGCAGTGAACATTAAGGTGCATAGACCTTTTCAGATTAGTTTTGTTTGTTTGTTTCCTTCAGATAAATATCCAGAAGTGGAATTGTTGGACCATTGGTAGTTCTATTTTTAATTCTTTAAAGAACCTCCATACTGTTTTCCGTAGCGGTTGAAGCAATTTACATTCCCACCAGTAGTGCACAATGATTCTTTTTTCTCCACATTTCCACTAACACTTTTTATTTCTTGTGTTTTTGATAATAGCCATTCCGACAGGGGTGAGGTGATATCTCGTGGGTTAGATTTGCACTTCTCTGATGATTAGCAATATTGAGCACCTTATCATGTACCTGTTGGCCATCTGTATGTCTTCTTTGAAAAAATGTCTGTTCAGATCCTCTGCCCATATTTTAATCAAATTGGGTTTTTTTTTCTTTTGCTATTCAGTTGCATGAGTTCTTTATATATTTTAAATATTAACCCCTTATCAGATGGATGGTTTGCGAGTATTTTTTCCCATTCTGCAGGTTGCCTTTTCATTTTGTTGATGGCCGAGAAATATTTATTGACTGAATGGACTAATTTCAACTTAGAAAGGCTTTGGAAAGACTCACACACTTGCAGTTATCTTCTCCTGCATGTGGAGTACCTAGTGAGTGAGAAAGAATGCAGATTGGTCTTGTTCTCAGATCTCCAATCAGCTGCTGAAGCTGGAATTAGACCAGTGAAATATGGTCACCACTGTCACATTGATGGCATCCAAGGAAGTGAAAAGACCAAAGTGTTCCTATAAAACAAAGCAAAATTCCAGCATAGGATTTATTAGCCATAACCACAGACAAGCACATGTTTCCATTGATCTTACAGGCATGTAACCCGGCAGGTCTCTCAAGGATCCCTAAGTGCTTTTAATTATCCTTAGAAGCTCATTTCCCAAAAGTGAGCCAAGCCTCTCTACATCCCTGATATCTACCTCCTCCCCCTAAGTAGCATCAGAAACAGTCATTAAAATATGTGTCATTTTTCACATTATTAACGGACTTTCTCTTTTGTCTTTTGGAGTTTGCAAACTCTTGCCTCATTGGCTTGTGACAGCCATCCAACTGGGATAGTGGAGTGAAAGAGAAGAGACCATTATGGCTTGTTACAAGGAATACAAAGAGAATGAAGGTAATATTCAGCTTTAACACTCAAAAATGGGATTTTGCAGCAATATCATAACCTGGTTTGAAATAATTATCTGAATTCCTTTATCACCCCTGCAATATATCAATGACCAGAGTTTTGCTTAAAAAGGGGGCAAACAAAAGAGAAATGTGGTGGAGGAAGGAAGCCTTTTTCTTTCTATCCCTGGAGAATTCTAAGAAAAAGCATAAGAGGAAAGGAGAAGAGGGGATTGATCAGATGGGTGTCCAGAATTGTTTTCTTGGGGGTTGTGGGTAACGAGAGCTTTGATTTCTGTCTGAGATTCTGGGAGGAGACTGTAGTGCAGAGGTCCCATCACTGATGTGGGGCAGCCAAGGTTACATGGAAGTATTTGCTCAGGATGTCCTGATTCTCCTGGGGCACTCTCAAACCTGTGTGTCCATGGGTGCCCTCTGTGATAAGATGTGGTGACCACACAGCAGAAGCCAGGGAAGGGGTCATTAAGAGCTTAAGCCATTAGGAGCCAAGGAGAAGCAAAGGCTGTGAGGGCAGTTGTCTTATGCTCCCTGGGAGCACTTCCCAAGCCGAAGAAAGGGCCACAGTTTACCCAGGTGTAGATACGGCATGAGAGGCCAGTAGGTGTTGTGGACAGTGATCAGAGCAATGGATTTCAACCAGTGGCCACTCCAGGATCAGCACAAAGCTGCCGGGCTCACTACCCCTACCCCCAAGCCAAAAAATGTGTGTGCAAACTACAGGGCTCACTACTGAACCTCCCCACCTACCCCGCTCCGCCCCCCACACACACACACACCCCTAGATGCCATCTTAGGAGAGACTGAATCCTACTAAGTTTTAAACCAGCTTGGACACCTAATTTTCTCCTGCTGATCATTGGGTGTGAACTCAGGAGAAAGGCCAGACAGTCTATTTTGTTATGGACAAAATAAGCAAACAAAAAACCTTTCCATATCTGAGTTGTGTGAGCTAAAATCTGCAACCCAAGAGACACTTACTGAAGAGCAGCTTACTTTCCATCAAGCATCTGGAGTTTGTAGTTCCCCCAGGCTCACGACAGCAGACGGGGCAACAGAAGTTCAGTGTTTACTCTGAGGCCTCGTCCACTATTTCCATGGAACACTGGCTCAGAGAGAGTTCACCAGATGTCCAATTCTTACACAGAACCCAAGAGTTTACTGAGACAATATCTCATTACATGTTCCAGGAGGTGGTGTTGGCAGTTTAGTTACTGCCATCCATTTCCAGGAAGGCAGCAGACCCTGAAATTTGGCAACGTGTTTTTCAAGAGGGCTTCAGTATACATAGAAAGGAAGAGTGTCATGGGTGAGGCCAAGCAAGCATAGTTGTAAGATAGGTTAGATAGAAAATTAATTTAAATGAGTCTCAGAGGAAAAATAAAGGCTATGGATAAGGCTAAACTGTGGTTTCATTTAATGAACTGAATACAAGTTTAAGTACAACTAAAATGGACATAGTTGACCTAGGAAGCAGTGAGACAGCCTCACAAAGGTTTGCATTCGTTGTTACAACTGCTCTAAGACTGGTTTGGAAATCTTAAGTTGGTATTCTATCAAGGCCCCATCTATGGGATTGGGTTGTCTCCTCAGTAAAATGATGCATTTAATTTGAGGAATGAAATTTCTTGTTCCAGATTCAAAATTATAAATATGTATGTTTCTGGATCTCTGTGTCCATTTTTTGTTTAAGTGTGTGTGTGTGTGTGTGTGTGTGTGTGTTGTGCTGACATACCAGATGTCCCAGTGTTTAGTTTTGGAATCGGTGCCAGTTGCCTATTAGGTCCATATAATCAGGACAAGATACCAGCTCAGTTCAGAGTTAAATGTAGGAAGTTAAGAGAAGCACCCTAATATTCTTCTGTGAATTAAGTGTAAATTGTCTCAGGAGGCTACTAAGTCCCATGATAATGTTAAGAAATGTAGAAGGAAAAGAATGTTTTCTATCTCCTCAACATACAAGTTCCTGAGTGTTCCAGTTTCAGTGTGCAGGGTTGTGAGGAGGAGGAAGACTGGCCTGCCTGTCCACTCCTTCTAAGTCCCCTCCTCCTGCCCTCTTCTGTTTTTTGATCTCCAGCCATACCTAGGTTTTTACCAGTTTTTACTTCATTTTGTTTTAGAGAAGGGATTGTCCATCCTACCTCCCCACTTTCAAATCTTGATTTGTCTCCTCCTTCCCCTAAGGATTTGCTTTTCCAGGCATCCCTTCTCTGTTCAGTCTCTGTATGGCGGCAACTTCACCTACATGTGTGCTATATCCCTCCAGTGAAAACTACTGAACATGACTTCTGCTCTGGTCATAATGTTGTAACAGGGACTGGATTTATCCTCCTCCTTTAAACAACTAGAAAACTGGATTAAAATACATGAAATTACTCTATTAGACATTGGACCATAGTCCATGAAAGACATTGATATTTAAGAGAAGAAAAACAACTAAGGAAGCCCTGCAATCACCCCAGCTCTTTGCCTGTCATTACTTTCTGGACCACAGAGTAGGGAGGAGGATCCCAGGCAGTGCACAGCAGTCTCACTAAATGGAGGCAAAGATGGAAGCAGGAGGCAGAGGCAGCTGTGTGGCAGAGTTCTGGAGAGGAGAGAGCTAGCAGAAACAGAATTCCAGAAATATGTGTAGGGGTCCCCTTGAGTCTTTGTTGAACACTGAAATGTGAATTTGTGGAGTGAAACTCCACAAGGTTGGATAAAGAGTGGCTGGGGAGCTGTGAGTTATACTGTTCTAGGAACTCTTACCACCGCTAGGAATTGTTCAGGCTTCCTCCAGTCAGAGGGGAGAGTTCTCATTGATCACTTGAGTATGCAGCAGAGACTCCAGAAAGGCTGAAGCTTAATAGTAGGTTTAAATTATCCCTAAGGTAGAGACTACTCTCTGTCTGATATAACAAAGCTTAAAAATAAGGCTCAGAAGGATAAAACTAAACCACAAGTGATTGCACTGCCTGCCAGAACAGAGCTCAACACTCTTTAAAGTGAGACAGTAAAATCCGTACATTCAGCAACGTAAGATCTACAATGTCCCGCATCCAACCAAAAATTGGTAGACATGCCAAGAAGCAGGAAAGTATTGTCTTTTACTAGGAGACAGTAAGTCAGTAGAAACATATCCAGAAAGTATAGCATGATGAAATTAGCAGACAGGGATATAAAAACAGCTATTATAAATAAGTTTACATACTTAAGGGAAAATATTAGCATATTGAGGAGAGAAATGGAAGATAATTTTTAAAATAATGAGATTTCTAGAGCTGAAAAGTACATCAGAAGTAAAAAGTTCACTTCATGCAATTAAAAAGAGATAAGACACTGCAAAAGAAAATATTAGTGTACTTGAAGATGTAGCAATAGGAAGTATCCAAAATGGAGCACAAAGAAAAAATAAATTTAAAAAAACAACAAAAGAACAAGAGTTTCAGTGACCTGTGAGCAATACCAAGAAGTCTGTCATACATGTAATTGGACTCCCAGGAGGAGGATTGGTGGGGGAAGGAGTAGCAGAAAAAAATATTTGAAGAGATAGTAGAAACTTTTCAAAATTTGATGAAAGCTATAAGTTCAGATGCAAGAAGCTCAATGAACCTCAAGCACGATAAACACAAAGAAGAACACTCCAAGGCACATAATCAAATTCCTGAAAATCAGTGATTAAGGGAAACTCGAGAGACAGAAACAAAAGACATATTATGTACAGAGAAATAAGCCTAACAATAACTGCAAATTTCTTGTCAGAATCCAAATGAACCATAAGACAATGGAAAGACATCTTTAAAGTACTAAAGGAAACTATCATCAATGTAGAATTAGGTAACTAGTGAAAATACCTTTCACAAATCAGGAAAAAGTTAAGACAGTTTCACACAAACAAAAGCTGAGAGAATTTGTTGCCATCAGACCTGTACAATAGGAAATGTTAAAGGAAGTTCTTTGGGCAGGAATAAATGAGGAATGAGGTGCATCAGAAATGGTAGATATGTAAGAAAATATTAAAAATTTTGACTTTTAAAGACTTTGAAAGAAAAATTACTATTTAAAGAAAATATTGTAACTGTGGATTGTGGTGTTTATAAAATACATGTTACAACAGTGGCACATGGGAAAGGAGAGGGAAATGGAAGGTTGTTTTTTTTGTTGTTGTTGTTTTGTTTTTTTTTGAGAGAGAGAGATATACAGTACATGAAGTGGTATAATATTATTTAAAAGTAGACTGTGATAAATTAACAATGAATATTGTAAACCCCAGAGCAATTAGCATAAAATACACCAGGGAAGTACAGCTTATAAAACAATGTGGAGATAAAATGGAGTTATAAAAATATGTTCAAGTAATCCAAAAGAAGGCAGGAAAAGAGGAGAAAAAGGAGGAAAACAAACCTTGTTAATAATTTCATTAAATGTAAATGGTCTAAACACTCCACCTAAACTACAGAGATTGTCAGAGCCACTGTAAATCCACAATAATCAAGAGTCAGATTGCCTTAAGGATGGACATATAGGCCAGTGTAACAGAAGAGAGACACTAGAAGTTGACCCATATATATATATATATATATATATATGTCCAACTGATTTTCACTAAGAAGCTAAAGTAATTCAGTGGAGAAAGGAGAGTCACTTCAGCAAGTTATGCTGGAACATCTGGATATTCATATGCAATAAATAAATAAACCTTAACCCTTTTCTGACACCACACACGAAGAGTAAGTTGAAACGGATCTTAGACCTAATTGTAAAAGATAAAATTACATATACACTTACAGAAAAAAAATAGAAAATCTTTGCAATCTTGGGATAGGCAAAGGTTTCTTAGATATAAAACAAAAAGAGTGAATTATAAAAGAAAAAATGGTAAATTTGATTTCACTAAAAATTTTAAATTTCTGCTCTTCAGGAGATATCTTTATGAACACAGACAGGCCTGCCCCAGACTGGGAGAAAATACTTGCAATAAGGATTTGTATACAAGATATATAAGAAACTTTGTTATAACTCACTGGTTAATAAAAATTAACCAAAAAATATGGGCAATGAAAGAAAACGATACAAATGGCCAATAAGTACCAGAAAATGTGCTCAATATTATTATTATTTTATTTTTTAATTTAAATAAATATTTATTTATTCCACATGTGGCACTTGGAACTTCCCTGAATAGGGATCGAACCCATGCTCCCTGCAGTGGAAGTGCAGAGTCTTAACCACTGGACCACCAGGGAAGTCCCTTGGTGCTCAATATTATTAGTGAACAAGGAAATGCAAATTAAAACCACAGTGACATACCGTTAGACACCCTTGAGAATGACTAAATTTATAAAGACTGACAATATCAAGTGGTGGGAATATAAAATGGTACAACCACTTTTGAAAATAATTTCATAGTTTCCAATAAAAGTAAGAGTATAATTACTATCCAATGCAGCAATTCCACTCCTAGGTATTTATTCAAGAGAAATAAAAATACATGTCCACACAAAATCTCGTACGTTCATTTTTTTTCCAAAATAACAAAACCTGAAAAGAATCCAAATAGCTATGAGCATGCAAATGGATGAAAATACTATGCTATATCCATAATTGAAATACTATTCAGTGATAAAAAGTAACAAACTATTGATACACAAAGCCACATGGTTGTGCTGAATGAAAGAATTCAGACACAAAACAGTCCTTACCGTATGATTCCTTTTATGTGAAGTTTTAGAGTAGTCAAAACAAATCTGTAGTTACTGAAAACAGATCAGTGGTTGCCTGGGCCCAGAGATGGGTGAAATTTTACTGTAAAGGAACACAAGGGAACTTTGGGGGATGATGGAAAATATTCTATAGTGTGACCATGGTTACAAGGTGTATACATTTGTCAGGCAGCAGTTCAGGTCCACATCTTATTCTCCTTGGCCAGCAGCTAATTAAGGCATATTCTCATTCTTCTTCCCCCTCTTCCTTTTCCTCCTCTTCTTCCTCCTCCTCCTCCTCCTCCTTCTTTAATTTATTGAGGTATAATTGGCATGTAACATTAAATTACTTACAGTTGTACGACGTATTGATTTGATATTTGTAAGAATTGAAAAATGATCACCACAATAAGTCTAGTTAAGGCACATTCTTCTTATCACAAAAGGCAAGAGCACAGAAGGATGAACCCAACTATATAAGCACATTTCAACTAACACATCATATCAACAACATTCCATTGCTGAGACAAGTTCCGTGGCCAAAACTAACATCTTAATCTGGGGAAATACACTCTGTCCACAGTGGGAAGGGGAGTGGGGTGAGAAATTGCTGAATAATAGTCTAAACTATCAGAACACTTGAATCAATTCTCTGTATCAAACATTCATACTCATTCAACAAATATTTATTTATCAGCTTCTCTGCCAATTCTAGGCTCATTTGTGAACAAAAAGACCTGGTCCTCAGGGAGTTTCTATCCTACGTTTCTCAAATGAAAAATGTATGTGAAATCCAGCCTACAAAATGGATGAAAGCAGAGACATCCTGGCTCAAGTTGGGGTGGGGTGCTGGATCCCACACTTGAATCACCCCAAAGGAGCAAGTCCCCCACAGGGCAACCAGTTCTCATAAAGCATAGCGAATACCTCGCCACTCGTTGGCTTAAAAGCCCACAGGGACTTCGCTTATCTGTACGACAGGTCCAAACTCCTTGGCTTTGCAATCGAGGCTCCTTTTCCAAGTGCCTTCCTGACTCTGGCTGTCACACCCCTAGATCCACAGATCCAGACCCAGTTGGTTCTGCAGAGAACTAATCGGTCTCTCTATGTGCTCCCATAGTATCAATCACATTCCATTCTAATGAGCTACAAATTTGTCTTCTCAGGTGCACTGTGAACTATCTTCCCATTTGCTTCCATCTCCCCAGGACCTCACACAGTGTCTGTTCCTCAGCAGGAGCTCGTTGAATATTCACTATGGTGTAGGACAGACCGGGGTTCCAAATCAGAGGCCACAGGTGCACACTCCCAGGTCCCACAGCCTTTTCAAAAATCTACATTGGATAGAGTACACAGTATTGTATAGAGTACACAGAAGGGTCTTGCCTCAGAAGGAATTATTTCACCTTAGACTGAACTCTACTCTCATCCCACTTAACAAATCTTAGAAGCAAGACAGAAAATATTAAACTGCTTCCAAGTAACTTAACTGTCTCCCAGAACAAATTCAAGAATATTTATAGGAACACAGAAATAGCCAGCACCCAAAAAGGCAAAATCACAATGTATGGCACACAGTAAAAAAAATCACCAGGCATGCAAAGAAGCAGGAAATACTGCCCATAATGAGGAGAAAAATGAATCTATTGAAAGCAACCCAGAAGGGGCACAGATGTAAGAATTTGTAGAGAAAAAGACATTAAAAGAATTATTAGAATGGTATCCCACATGTTCATAAGTTAAGTAAAAGCTTAGGAAATATTTAAAAAATCAAATTTTAGAGCAAATAATATTGCCAGGAATGAAGAGATTAATTTATTAATGATAAAAGAGTTAATTCATCCAAGTGATATAAATGTTTATGCACCTAATAACAGAGCTTTAAAATAAATGAAGCAACTCTGATAGAACTATAAAATACGCAAATTCACAATTACATTTGCAAATTTCAATATCCTACTCTTAAAATTGATAGAACAAGTAGAAGGAAAATCAGTAAGGACATCAAATACTTGAGCAACAGTGTCAGTCAACTTGACCTAATTGGTTTTTATAGAGTACTCCAACTAACAACAGCAGAATGCACTTCTTTTCTAGTATACATGGAACATTTATCAAGATAGACTATAACCCAGGCCATAAAACAAGGCTCAATAAATTTAAAAGGATTCAAGTACTACAAGGTATGTTTTTTGACCATAAAGGAATTAAATCAGAAGTCAAAACAGAAAATCTCTGGAAATTCCCCCAGATATTTTGAAACTAAATAGCACAGCTCCAAGTAATCCATGGGTCAACAAATAATTTAAAAAGGAAATTAGAATGTATAATGAGAAATAAAAAAATATCAAAATTGGTGGGATGAAGCAAAAATAGGGCTTAGAAATGTACAGCAGTAGATGCCCATATTAGAAAAGAAGAATGCCACAAAACAAAGACCTTACCATCAACATTCAGAAACTTGAAAAGAAGAGAGAATTAAACCAAAAGTTATCAGAAGAAAATAAATGTTAAAGATAAGATAAGGAATTCATGAAATAGAAAACATAAATCTAAGACAAAGTCAGCAAAACCAAGAGCTGGTTATATAAAAAAATAAATAAAATCGAGATGAGAAATCTCTACAGAGGCTTATTAGGAAAAAAAGAGTAAAGACAAATCACCAATATCAGGAATGAGAGAAGTGACATAAGTACAGATCCTATAGATAGTAAAAGAATAATAATATATTATGAATAACTTTATGCCAATAAATTTGACCTTAAAAGAAATAAACAATTCCGTTAACTCCACAGACTACCAGTATTCACCTTGAATATCCTATACCTATTTAAAAATAATATTTTAATTAAGATCTTCCCATAAAGAAAACACCAGGCCCATAAAGTATCACTGATGAATTTTATCAAGCATTTAAAAGAGAAATAACACCAATTCTCTGCTAGAAAATAGAAGGGAACACCTCCCAAATCATTATATGGGGCCAGTATTACACTAATACCAAAACCAAAGACAGTACAAAGAAACAAACAAAAACTACAGTCCAATGTTCCTCATGAGCACAAACACAAAAATCCTCAACAAAAACATACTAGCAGATAGAATCTAACGATACATCAAAAGAATAATATGTCATGACCATGTGGTGTTTATCCTTGGAATGCAAGGTTGTTTCAACATTTGAAAGTTGATTGATGTAATCTAGCATATTAACAAACAAAAACAAAACAAAAATTAAAACGCCCACGTAGTTATATTAATTAATGCAATGCATTAAAAGTATTTACAATATTCAACATCCACTCATGATAAAAATTCTCACATATAACAATAGAAAGGAACTTTCTTAACCTGATATAGGACATTCACCAAAAAGGCCTACAGCTAGCAATATAGTTAATGGTGAAAGACTGAATGCTTTCCCCCTAACAAGGCAAGAATGTCCACTCTCACTCCTCTTCAACATTATATTGGAAGTTCTAGCCGGCACAATAAGACAAGGAAAAGAAATAAAAGACAGACTGATTAAAAAGGAAGAAGTAAACTTTACAGTAATGACAGTTATATCTACATAGAAAATCCTAAGGAATCTACAAAAAGCTCCTAGAAGCAATAAGTGAGTTTAGGAAGGTAGCAGGATACAAGGTTAACATTTTTAAAAATCAGTTGTATTTCTGTATATTAGTAATAAAATTTGGAAACAAAAATTTTTTAAATGGTACCATTTACAACAATTCTATAAAGTGAAATATTGAGGTTTAATATATAAAATATGCACGGAACCTTATGCTAAAAACTACAAAATGCTGGAGTGATACACTGTGCTCATGGATTGTAAGTCTCAACATAGTTAAGATGTCAGTTTTCTCCAAACTGATCTATAGATTTAATGTAATTCCAATCAAAACCCCAGCAAAATTTTCTGGAGATAACAGACAAGCTGATTCTAGAATCAGCTTGTATATGAAAGGCCAAAAAATTAGAATAACCAAAATCATTTTGCAAAGGACAAAGTTGGGGGACTTAAACTACTGGATTGTAAAGCTTGCAATAAGACTACAAGAATGAAGACAGTGTGATATTCATGAAAGAATAGACATACAAATTAATGGAAAAGAATACAGATTTTAGAAACAGACTTGCACAAACATGGTCAGTTGGTTTTTGTCAGTGGTGCAAACACAATTTGATGCAAAAAGATAGTCATTTAAAGTTATAGTGTTGGAACAATGGGACATTCATATACAAAAAAAAGAAACCCAAATGAACAAATCTTGACCTCTGCCTCACACTTCAAACAAAAATTAATTCAAAATGTGATATATATCTAAATGTAAAATGTAAAACTCTCAGTCTTTTAGAAGAAAACATAGAATTTTGTGACCTAAGTTTGGCAAAGAGTTCTTAGCACACAAAAAGCATAATCCATATACCCCCCCAAAAATTGATAAATTGTACTTAAAAATTAAAAGACATTGTTAAATGAATGAAAAGACAAGTTACAGACTGGAAGAAAGTATTTGCAATCACATACTGAACAAAAGAACTTGTATCTAGGATATGAAAAGAACTCTCGAAATTCAACAATAAGAAAAAAAAACAGAAAAAAAGAATAGGCAGCAGATTTGAAAAGATGCTTCAGCAAGGAAGATGTGTAGATAGCAAATAAGTACATGAGAAGATGTCAACATCATAAGTCTTTAGGGAAACGCAAATTAAAACCACAGTGAAATACCACTGCTCACCTATTACAAGGCTAAGATGAAAAAGAATGACCATACCAAGTATTGGAGAGGAAGTGGAGGAACTGGAACTCTCACACATAGCTGGTAGGGATGTTAAACACTACAGACATTCTGAAAAAAAAATTGGCAGTTTCCTTAAAAATGTAAACATTCACTTACACTACCACCCAGCCATTCCGCTACTAGAAATGTTCCTGAAGCAATGAAAGCATTTGTGTGTACAAGGACTTACATAAGATGTTCATAGCAGATATTTTTGTTACAGCCCCAAACTGCAAGCAACACAAATGTCCATCAACAGGCGAGTGGATAAACAAATTGTCCTATATCCATATAATGGAATACTACTAGGCAATGAAAAAGAATGAATCTTGATATACATAGTAACATGGATATCTCAAAATAATTATGCTGAATGAAAGAAGCTAGAGGGGTAAAAGAACACCTACTGTATGATTCCATTTTTACACAAATCCTAGGTAATGCAAACTAATCTTTTTAATTGAAGTGTAATTGATTTACAATATTATATTAGTTTCAGATGTACAACGGAGTGATTCAATTTTTTATACATTACAAAATGATTACCACAGTAAGTCTAGTGTCCATCTGTCACCATACAAAGTTATCACAATATTATTGACTATATCCCTTATTGTGCACATTAAATCTTGTGATTTATTTATTTTACAACTGGAATTTGTACCTCTTAATTCTCCTCACCTGTTTCACTCATCCCCTCACCCCTTCCCTCTGGCAACCACCCTTTTGTTCTCTGTATCTATGAGGCTATTTTCATTTTGTTTATTTGTTTTGTTTTTTAGATTCCACATATAAGTGAAATCATGTGGTGTTTGCCTTTCTCTGTCATACTTATATCCCTTATCATAATACCCTCTGAGTCCATCCATGTTGTTGCAAATGGCAAGATTTCGTTCTTCTTTTATGGCTGAGTAATACTCCATTGTGTATGTATATTTTATCCATTCATTTGTTGATGGACACTTGGGTTGCTTCCACATCTTGCCTATTATAAATAGTACTGCAGTGAACATAGGGCTGCATATAGCTTTTCAAATTAGTGTTTTTGTTTTCTTTGGAAAAATACCCAGAATTGGAATTTCTGGACGTATGCTAGTTCTATTTTTAATTTTTTGAGGAACCTCCATACTGTTTTCCATAGTGGCTGCACCGATTTACATTCCCACCAACAGTGCACGAGGGTTCCCTTTTCTCCACATCCTCACCAACACTTATTTGTTGTCTTTTGATAATAGCCATTCTGACAGGTGTGAGGTGATATATATCCTTGTGGTTTTGATTTGCATTTGCCTGACAGTTAATGATGTTGAGCATCTTCTCATGTGCCTGTTGGCTATCTGTATGTCTTCTTTGGAAAAATGTCTGTTCAGGTCCTCTGCCTTTTTTTTTTTTTTCTGCGGTATGCGGGCCTCTCACTGTCGTGGCCTCTCCTGTCGTGGAGCACAGGCTCCAGACGCGCAGGCTCAGCGGCCATGGCTCACGGGCCCAGCCACTCCGCGGCATGTGGGATCCTCCCAGACCGGGGTACAAACCCGTGTCCCCTGCATTGGCAGGTGGACTCTCAACCACTGCGCCACCAGGGAAGTCCCCCTCTGCCCATTTTTAAATTTGTTTTTTTCTTTCATATTGAGTTGTATATGCTCTTTGTATATTTTGGATATTAGCCCTTTATCAGATATATCATTGTTAGTGTATAGAAATGCAGCAGATTTCTGTTATATTAATTTTGTATTGTGCAAGTTACGGAATTCATGTATTGGTTCTAATCGTTTTTTAGTGGTATCTGTGGGATTTTCTATATATAGTATCATGTTATCTGCAAGCAGTGACAATTTTACTTCTTCCTTTCCAATTTAGATAAAAGGAATTTCTTTCTCTTGTCTGATTTGCTGTGACTAAGACTTCCAATACTACGTTGAATAAAAGTGGTGAGAATAGGCATCCCTGTCTTGTTCCTGCTCTTAGAGGAAATGTTTTCAGCTTTTCACCATTGAGTATGATGTTAGCTGTGTGAAATAAAATTCATATTTTATGACAAGTCAAGAAAAATTTAAACATCAAAAATTTTCTCTGCACTTTGGCCTCCTCTCTCCTCTCTGCTGTGCTTTGTGCACCTGCATTATATTACATTTTCCAATCAGCAGAATATCTGCTCCACCATAAAGAGCAACATTCTCCCAGCACCAACAAGGCAACTTAAAAGATAACATTCCTTCTTAATCTTGTAAGGGACCACGATGAACCATGACCCACTATTCACTACATTGTATAAACTGTCAACAATACGTTATTTATGTACAGCCTCTGTCTTAAAAACTTACATAACTGTGCTTTGACCTCTAATGGGCAGAACAGTTCTCAGAACTTTCCTTGAGGCTGTTCCCAGGTAACAATCCTCAATTTGGCTCAAATAAAATCTTCCATTTCTTTCTTAGATTGACTGATTAATTTTTCAATGACAGCCATGTGCTTGTCATATATGGCCTTTACTATGTTGAGGTATGTTCCCTCTATGCACACTTCATTGAGAGTTTTTATCATAAATGGATGTTGAGTTTTGTCAGAAGCTTTTTCTGCATCTGTTGAGATGATCATATGATTTTTATTCTAATTGTTAACGTGGCGTATAACATTGATTGATTTGCAGATAACTAATCAAACTAATTTTTTTTCTTAAAACGGGTTAGGTTGACAAATTTTATTTATTTTTAAAATATTTATTTATTTATTTGGCTGCGCCAGGTCTTAGTTGTGGCATGTGGGATCTTGGTTCCTGCGTGCGGGATATTTGTTGCGGTATGCAAGATCTCTTAGTTGTGGCATGCAAGATTTAGTTCCCTGACCAGGGATCGAACCCGGGCCCCCTGTATTGGGAGCACAGAGTCTTAACCACTGGACCACCAGGGAAGTCCCTCAAATTAATCATTAAGTGACAAAGCAGATCAGTCATTCCAGGGACCCCGGAGGGGAGTGAGGACACTTTTGGGGTGATGCATATATTCATTATCCCAATTGTAGTGATGATTTAATGGGTGTATACAAGGCAAAACATCACATTGTATTCTGTTTTTTTTTTTTTTAAAGTGGAAAGAAATCCCTATCTTTATTTACTGTAAATCTGAACCACAATCCCACTGGGTTGTGGGAAATTCTGCCTCATCTAGTGTCAGCCCTCCTCCCTATGGGCCGTACCAGAATATAAGAGGGTGGCACGATGTCCCCCAAACAAGCAAGGCCCCAGCCCCCAGGGCATCCCTGCTCCGAGATCATGTATCCAGTCCCTGTCTACATCCCCCTCCTCCAGACCCAGTTCTCCACTTTTGGCCCATGCAGTTCAACCCCTGAGGTGAAGGTCACTGGTCTCCTCATTCCTTTACCAAATAGGTTTTGTGAAAGATCCTGAGAACTGAAAAATTTCCACTGACTCTCCAAGACCTTAATGCCCAACTGTTCCTCTCCATCCCAGATGCTAAACCCAGATTCACCAAATCACAACTCAGGGCCTTCAGACTTGCAGCTCCTGCACTGTATCCCCAAGTAGCACATCTTCAGTTTCCTCACACCTTGAAAGTGTGAACAGTGCCAAGTTATTCACGCAAGGTGAACTCGGACTGACTACCAATCTAATCCATAAATCTTTCAGTTCCTGGATCCCTGTAGAACGTGCTGGGACTGTTTTCACATTGCAACATCTTAATATAGGCTTAAGCTAATAGGGCTTGGGTGTTTTTTACCCCATCCTTGCCCAGTCTATGTGTGATGTTCCTTCTAAACCCAGAAAGCTAAGTATCCTTCCCAGGAAGACGGCAGTCTCACCAGGGGCCCAGAGCTGTCCCCTTGACTGGGAATACTGTCGGGATAGCTCTGTTCAAGGCCCAGCCCTGGCTGCCCTGCACCCACCCAACCCACCGTGTCCCCCTGTGTCCCCACAGGCTGATTCGGCCTAAAAGGCACATTCCATGGGCTCCCAGAGTCTCAGGGCCAGTGCACACATCAACAGAGAGTCTGACTTGGAGAATACTGCTCAGCTTTTATAAGGCTTCTTGAACCAGGGCCACGAGTGTCGGGGGCCCTTTAGTGCTTGTTTTTCGCAGGCCCAGCTCATCACAGTCGAGGTCTGAGGTTTCTTGAAGTCTGTGCCTTCGCAATTTTCTTCTCCACTGCAAGCAGAAGGCAGCAACTTCCAGTTCCTCCGGATCTGGGGAAGGCTGTCTCAAACCCTGGAGGAGAGAGAGATGATTAAGTACTAGGAGGTGCTGTGCACTCTCTCCCAGTGTCAGCTCATTGGAGCTCCTAGGGGATTCTTCTGAGTGATGCTGGGACTGGTTTTCTGATATTTTAGCCCTAAATTGAATAGAGAGCAAGGAATCGTGTTTGGGCTCTGAATTGGAGCCCACTCATTCTTAAAGGACAAGCACAACAGAACAAAGGATCTTGTCTATCACGATAGAATGTTCTGGGACTGTAGTTAATTAAAAAAAAAAAAAATCTCTCTCTAACCCAAATTCTGCCTCCTGGATCTTGCTTTATTCATTTTGCTTTATGCAAACTATCCATGGGTCTTTAGCCAGCGGCCTAAGCAGAGCCAGGACACGGGTGTACACAGCAAGCACTCAGCCTGGCCCTCAGGTTCTCCTGCAGTCAGATGGCCTGGGCATTGGGACCTGGGGACTGGCCCTGCCCTGGGTGGTGCTGCAGGATCTGCGGGAGGCTGTGGCTGTGGCCACGCTGGCGTGCTGGCGGGAGAGATGCTCACTGATCCATAGGGCCAGTCCTGAGCTTTTCTCTCAGCCTTCTTTATATTCAAGAAATTCTGGGACTTGTAGTTCAAGTATGCACATTTTCCAAATGCTTTTCACTGGGTGTGTCTCTTTTATGTACTCTTTGAATTTAATCGGTACAAAGTTTCTTTAAACTTGAAATGAAAATTCCCGTTCTATTTATTTAGTGCCTCCATGCACTTGCCCACTATTCTAGGTCTCTGGCTTCATGAAGTATACATTCTAATAACAGAGCCAGACAAACACATAAAAGTGAGGAAAAGAAGCAGACAACTACAAAATGTGATAAGTGCTACGAAGGAACCATACAAGGTACTAAAGCAGGGGACACTTGGTGCGATTTCATTTAGATATAGTGGGGGGTATTTCATCCCTTTTGAGGAGGTGGAATTTAAGTTTGGGCCTAAAAGATAAGAAGGAGACAGACATGAGACAATTTGGTAGAAGTGGAGGGGCAGAAATGCATCTCACACAGGTAGAATAGCACATGTGAAGGCCCTGGCAGGGTATTCTTTTGGGAACCCAAATATTTCCCATTTCCTGCCTTCACTTAGGACATAGAAAGCTGGAAAAGGAGTTGCTCCCACCCTAACAACAAGAAAAAGTCAGATAATCCACAAAATCATAACTTTTCTTGAACTTATTAGAGAGTAAGGTTGAAGGGCAACTCACTGGACTGAAATCTAAGAAAAGACAGCCTCTTTCAGGGAGAGGCAGGGGCCCAGCACTGGCTTCCTTAGGATAGAGCATGGGAGGAAGATGAGACTATCATATACCTGATCAGAAGATTTTAGCTAAAATTCTTAACAAATTGATGTGGCCAGTTGTAGATGAGTGTGAGTGTATAGGACCCATGAGAACCACAACTAAGAAAAATCCACACCTGTTCACAGGCTTTCTCCAGGACCTCTCCTGGTGCTCATGACAAAGATTTGGGACAGGGCAGGAGGTTGGGACTTTCTCCCTTGTGGAGCAGGCTTTGGGAAGAGGAGCGGCCATCACTGCAACAAAGGCACAGATCTCTGCCCACATCTGTCTCTTCATGGCACAAAAGCTCAAGTCACTGAAGGAAGGACGGCAAATCCTGTCATCCCCAGGGCACAGGTCAAGACCACTGCAAGCGGAGAAAGAAGACAGAATACAGCCCTCTACCTCGGGGGAAGAAGCAGAAAACCATCCTGAATTCATAACTGTTAAAAGTCTCCTATTGGGCTTCCCTGGTGGCGCAGTGGTTGAGAGTCCGCCTGCCGATGCAGGGGACACGGGTTCGTGCCCCGGTCTGGGAAGATCCCACATGCCGCGGAGCGGCTGGGCCCGTGAGCCATGGACACTGAGCCTGTGCGTCCGGAGCCTGTGCTCCGCAACGGGAGAGGCCACAACGAAAGTCTCCTATTGCTGAGGGAGGAACAGGGCCTGCCTACAATTGAGGCTGAGTGAGAACAACAATGAACACTACCACCTCCTCTCCAGACCAGCAATCATCGAGTCACAAGTAACAAGTAGGCTATGGAGAGGCAAGAACATTGAGAGAGAACACCCCTGAGGTGCACACTCACAAGGAAAGCCTCAAGCTGACAGTGGAACAGGAACATTGATGAAAACCCTCTGGTAACCCGGACCCCACACTGAACACAAAGTAATGCTAGAACATTTGAATTCAGTGGTTACCCAAGGATGACTGTAACAATGCCACCCAAACTCAGCTCAACTCCTGACTATATTGACTCACACCCCCACTTCCCACCACGCACACACACTAAAGGCCTAGAAGAAGAGGTGGGCCCATTTTCAGGCATACATAGTATTCATTTAGTCTCTGCCAGTCTATGCATGATGTCAAGTTTTCAATGGAAAATTAAAAGACACACAAAGAAGAAGGATCTGCTGTCAAGAGACAAAGCAATCAAAAAACCCAAACTCATGGGACTTCCCTGGTGGTGCAGTGGTTAAGAATCCGCCTGCCAATGCAGGGGACACGGGTTCCAGCCCTGGTCTGGGAAGATCCCACATGCCGCGGAGCAGCTAAGCCCATGCTCTACAACTACTGAGCCTGCGCTCTAGAGCCCGCGAGCCACAACTACTGAGCCCACATGCCACAACTACTGAAGCCCGTGCACCTAGAGCCTGTGCTCCGCAACAAGAGAAGCCACTGCAGTGAGAAGCCCGCGTACTGCAACAAAGAGTAGCCCCCACTCACCACAACTAGAGAAAGCCCACACGCAGCAACAAAGACACAATGCAGCCAAAAATAAAATAATTAAAAAAAAAAAAAAGAAACCCAAACTCAGATATGAGCCACATGTTGAAACCATCAGATAGGAAGTTAAAAATAACTATGATTTATATATTAGTGACTTTAGTGGAAAAAGTAGACAAAATGCATGAACAGATGGTGAGTTTTAGCAGAGAGACAAAAACTATGAGAAATAAACAGAGATGCTAAAAATAAGAAAAAATGTGGTAACAGATTGAAGAATGCTTTGACAGGCTCATCAGCTTGGACACAGCTGAAGAAAGAATCAGTGGAACTGAAGGTAGGTTGATAGAAATTAACCAAACTAAAATGCACAAGAAATCAGGTGACAGGTTTGGGTAAGAAATGCAGTTGAATTTAATAGCTAAGAAGCAGGTAGAGTTGCCTCATGAATGTCTGCAATGTTGCTCTCAGCCTGTGACCTGAGTCATGGTCCTGTGCATGTCTGTGCCAGTGTCCACCCTTGGGATTAGCACTTACCCGGAGACTGGCGGCTTCTGCAGCCCTCACAGTCTTAGAGGCAGCACGGAGGAGCCGCTGTGCATTTTCCACCAGGAGCTCTTCAGAGGACTTGCTTCTTGCCAAGGAGGCCTTTACTCTTGGGAATTGACAGGAGGAAAGCAGTTAACATTATACCAGGTAAGAGGCATAATCTCAAATAAACAAATACCAGATGGTTTTACAACGTGAGCCTCTTCCAGAAAGCTGGGATGCCTTTGTAGGGACTATTCAGAGAAAGAAAGTTCTTAAGGTATAATTTAACATTTTAACATAAAATTTATATTTTGATACTAAGAAAGTATGACTCATATAGAATCTATAAATTAACAAGAAGTATGTTTTTAAAAAATTTTTATTGAAGTATAGTTGATGCGCAATATTATATGTTACATGTGTACGATATACTGATTTACAGTTTTTAAAGTTTATACTCCATTTATAGTTATTATAAAATATTGGTTATATTCCCCATGTTGCACAATATATCCTTGCAGCTCATTTTATACATGATAGTTTGTACCTCTTAATCCCCTACCTTTATATTACCTCTCCCCACTACCCTCTCCCCACTGGTAACCATTATTTTGTTCTGTATATCCGTGAGTCTGCTAAGAAGTCTTTTTAATGAAAATAACTGAAGAGACCTAGCAGAATAAATGCCAACATCCATACCTAATGAAAGGGAACAAGAAATTTTGTCTAGAATTGCATTCAGGACTTAAAGTAAAAGTTCTAATCAAAGATCAGACTGCTATTTCTTAATTGAATCACACACCTCAATGATACTTGCTTTAAACTGAGTGTAACTGAATTTAGTGAGACAAGTTGTTTTTCACCAATGAAAATGAAGATGCTATACATAAAATAGATAAACAACAAGGACCTACTGTATAACACAGGGAACTGTGTTTGATATCTTGTGATAACCTATAGTGGAAAAGAATATGAAAAGGAATAGATAGATAGGACTTCCCTGGTGGCACAGTGGTTAAGAATCCGCCTGCCAATGCAGGGGACATACATTCAATCCCTGGTCTGGGAAGATCCCATATGCTGCAGAGCAGCTAAGCCTGTGCACCACAACTACTGAGCCTGTGCTCTAAGCCTGCGTGCCACAACTACTGAAGCCTGCGCGCCTAGAGCCCATGCTCTGCAACAAGAGAAGCCACTGCAATGAGAAGCCCGCGCACCACAACGAAGAGTAGCCCCCGCTCGTCGCAACTAGAGAAAGCCCGTGCGCAGCAACGAAGACCCAAAGCAGCCAAAAATAAATAAATTGATTTAAAATAAAAAAGGATAGATTGATTTAGATAAAACTGAATCACTTTGCTGTACACCCGAAGCTAACACAACATTGTAAATCAACTATACTTCAATAAAAATTAAAATTAAAAAGAAAATGAAGATGCTGTGAAACTTAAGTGACTAACTTTGGTAAAATCTCAGGACGTCCAGATCCTTTAGAGAACTGGGAACTTGATAAATGTACCTGTATTAATCATGCCTTTTTATTTTCTGTGTTTCTGATGCACTATCTTAGGGCCATCTGATGTTGGAAAGACTGCCCCTCCCAGGGTTAGCCAATTCTTAGAGTAAACCACTTGCCTGCAAGTGCACTTATACATGCAAACCAACCAATCCGAAGTTCACACCCCCAACCTTCTCCTTTATAGCGCTCTTATACTCTGGGCCACTATTCCCCTGCCCTAATCACCCCAGAGCCAGGTGCCAGACAGCTAGAGATAATCTCTATACTCCAGAGCCCAAATTCAAATTAACCAGTCCTAAAGCTGTTTAGCCTACTTCCCCTGACTTGTCCATTCCTTCCCACGAAAACACAGTAAAGGATTTGTCCATGCTTTCCCCTCACTCCTTCTGCTTTTTGACTGACCCTGGTGCTTCCCTATGTGGTCCTACCGACATGGTTCCTGTTTCTAAGGGTCCGTGAGGGATTGTCTTCCTTGTTTTCTTCCGTCTTCCTTGTCACATCCATGTTTGCATGTCCTACTATACCTGATTTAAACAAATCCAGAGTACCCTTACAGCAATACCCATATTTGAAATGCTAAAATTAATTACAGTTCCTGTATCTTAAGTAGAAAAAATCTGGTAGCTAATTGTGACATGATTTTGTGCCTGAAATATTATTTCCTAGAGAACAGTAACCAGGCTTTGTGTTTAGTTTAAAAACAATTTATATACCCTGGTCTTGGCGATGTTATTTTTATGCCTCACAATAATTGATAATAGTCTTAACTACCAAGCTTTCCCATAATATATTACTAATAAACGTTTCTTACTGATGAATATGCCACTGCAGGTATTAAGGGACTTGGGTGGAAATGAAACCATCCTATACTTCTATTCTGGTGTTCTATATTATCAACGTGAAAACTGTTATATGGAGACAATGACCAAAAACTGTTCAACTCCAGCACAAGGCTTATGTTAAGATTAATTCATGGGGCACATTAAATGAATTAATCTTAACATAAGCCTTGTGCTGGCATAGTTTTTCTTAGGCAAATGACGTTTAAAATGCTTTCACTTTTCAATTAGTGTATTTTTAGAGATAACCAGCTTGTTTGTTAGCTATGATTCGTATAAAAACCAATAGAGAGCTAATGGTGAAAACGTAAACACGATTGTAAAGTAGAGATCAGTCATCTGTGCTTGTATAGTAACCCTGAAGTGTTGTGAGCCCAGCAGCACCACTGGAGTCACTGTTATGAAGGGAGGAGGGACCGATGTTGAAGGAGAGCCTCAGTTCTGATGTATTTGATTCTTAATCCTTATGGGGACTTAAGGACTCCGTGCTTCCACTGTGGGGGGCACAGGGTCGATCCCTGGTCGGGGAACTAAGATACCACCTGCCATGCAACGCCGCCAAAAAAATAGAAAAAAATTAAAAAAAAATCCTTATGGTTACTTTATCCTCACACCTACTCAGGAACTAGTTTTCCATGTTAAATATTTTTTCTTTCTTAAGTATATTATCAGATATGTTTGTGAAACAGTGAGAAATGACAGTAGCCTAAATGTGTTTTTTGTGCTCTGTAGTTACACTCTATATTTTTAACATTTGATATTCCTCAAATAAACGTAGATTCTTGGAGGATAAAAAACATTAAAAGGAGTATCCAAAAGAAGGAATTATATTCCCCCTTCCAAGCCCTCCCTTTGGGTCTCGAGAAAGAAGACAGCAACTTCCCTTCAAAGCCATTTCCTACCTGGAGATGATGCGGAGCTGGCTGCTCATTGTCTGAATCTGCTCTACCATGTACAGAAGCTCCTGGGAACATCTTTGGTCTACACAGTTCTTAGCAATGATGCGGATAAGTCTGGCGAAGTTTTGTCCAGAAGTCGCAATTTTCCTGGCAGAGGTAATGAGCTGTTCTTTGGTCTATACCAAAAGAAATGAAAGAGTTGGCAGTAGGTGAACAACGCCTCCGCAAGTTTTCTCTAAGAAATCAGTGGCAAATGGTAAACATCCCAAACTTGCTTAACTTATTCCAGCCCCGGAATGAACATATTGTGGCTTGGTCTAAAACTGTGATGTCCCGAACCTCCTCCAGAGGCTTCAAGACCAGACACTCTAGGTTAGCAAGAAGCTTATTCTCTTTAAAACCACAGAATGAGGTGGTCCAGGCCCATCTGTCCGTGGGGACTGCTGAAGGGAAGGTGGCCCAGCCTCCTGGTCTTGGGCTAGATGTTCTGCACAAGAGCTGTGGCCTGCAGTGGCTCAGAGAGAGTTTTCAGCAGCCCCGGGGCAGAGATAAGGCCCCTAAGAAGGGCAGGTGTGAGGAACGTGCAGGTTGAAGGAGGTCTTGGCTTGACCAAAGGGTCAAAGGCCTATAGCCATATGTAGAGCTTCCCAGTTGGGAACTGATAATTAATGGGTTGGTGACAGAAGCCTTTTCCTAACCAGGTCTGAAAAGGCTTCAGAGAACAAGGAAAGGAGACCGGCCTGGCTTTTGTTGTGGTCAGGGAATGGGGCCAGGGTGGGAGTTTCCACTCAACAGTCAGGGCTTGTGTGGTTTGAGCTTCCCACTAGCACCAGAGGAGACTGTGCCTGGACCTTTTGGCTTGCCCAGATGTGGAGCACAAGGGGAAGAAGGAGGAGTGGTCGGGGCTTGAAAGCTGTCAGCAAACATTAAAAATGGAGTCAGACTATTTATTGTACCTGCCCTGTTGAGGGGCCTCTAAATTCCATGAGGATGGACATTAACTTAAGGGACAGAACTTAATTTTGTCTGCCCCATTCTTTTCATAATGGCCAGCCCTGGTGGGGAGCCACTTCTGGGTCCCTCTCCTGCATGTATCATGCTGTCTCAGCTTCTCCTGTAAGGAAGAAAACAATCCTAAAAAACCTATGTTAGAGGCTTAGTTTATTAGAGGTATTTGCAATTCCAGATAAGAAAGGAGTGGGTACAGATGTGTCCAGTGCCTAATTCAAGCAATTCCAAGCTCCACAGCAGACCAGTCCGAGAAACCTCCCTTTCAAATGGGACAGCCTTTTTGAAACACAGAACTCAAGCAGCCAGTCCTAAATTAGCCAAATCTGTGCCAGGTCATTTGACACTCTGTTGCTCCTTCTTTTTAAAAAACTGACGTTGCGGGCTTCCCTGGTGGCGCAGTGGTTGAGAGTCCGCCTGCCGATGCAGGGGACACGGGTTCGTGCCCCGGTCCGGGAAGATCCCACATGCCGCGGAGCAGCTGGGCCCGTGAGCCATGGCTGCTGAGCCTGCGCGTCCCGAGCCTGTGCTCCGCAACGGGAGAGGCCACAGCAGTGAGAGGCCCACGTACCGCCAAAAAAACCCCCCAAACTGACGTTGCAACCCCAAACCAAGCCCCATCCCAAACATCCAAGGCAGCACACTTCTTTATGATGTCCCAGGAGAAGACATGAGTCCTCACACCCTCGAGAATTTGTTTTTGCTTTATGATATGCCACCCCAGTTAGCAAATGAGTCCTAAAATATGTACTTTACTTCTCTTTGGATAAGGCTTGGGTTTAGGCAAGCTCTGCATCTGTCAGCTCTCTCCCTGTACCAAATGTAGGTTTGATGACCTGATTTCAGAGTTACTGGTCTTTAGGATAAGGAATACTAAAGAAATAGGAGAGAGGAGGGTGAGAGAACCCCTCTTTTTTCCTGTGGGTATTTTATTTTGTACACATTACTGCGACAGTTTCCCTGACCTAGATAATGACGTGAGGAATGGCTATCATTCTCTGCTGGCACACAGACAGTGCTGATGAAGGTCGTGATGCTGGAAAGTCTTTAGTAAGAACATCTCCATGTGTGAAGGGGGAGGGCTCCACTGAGGAGGTCAAGCTGGAATATTCCAGAACTCATAACCTAGGTCTCAAAGGTGCCAGAGAAAACTCAAACCACATGAGAATAGTCTTTTGTAGACCTCTGCCAGGAAAGGAGGTGCTTACCTTTTCTGCCTCTCCAAGGGAAACCTTCATCCACTCTCCCCATCTTCCTCCCTGCTTCTTCCAATTCTGCCCCCAGCCTCAGGGCTGAAGAGTTGCTAATACGGTTGACTCAACATTACTGCTCTGCCCCCGTGCCTGTGCTGCCTGTTACCCCCCCAACCAGCCATTTTAAACTCTTTTCTCTATTTTACTCAAGAGTACCAGGGACTTTGGTTGTTAAAATCTGCTTGGTATTAAGGTCGAGATTTGGAGGATTCGGGGGGAAATTCTGCATAGTCACTGCATTTTACCAGGCACTAGCCTCACTGTTAAAAACCACCATTTGCTTTTCCTTTTGTCATTTCCCTTTAGCGCACATTTCCCCAGGGAACAGCACGGGCTGGAGGATTTGCATGTTCCTGGGCCCTCAGCCACATGGCCCCATCAGCACCCAAGTCCTATAGAAATTAGAATATCTGAGATGTTTGGAAGGAAAACGGAAGTCAGCAAGAAGTGGTAACTGCTCCCACTTTTGACCTAATGACCTTGGGGTAACTGTTCCAGTGAGAAACTAACTGAAGTGGACATGGGAGAAAGAAGAGGCCAATGAAAGGCCTGAGTCTTGGGTGTGGTAGGGCTGCTGGGCAGGGCTTTGCAGTCACCTCGTCTGGAGGTGCCCTGACATCCAACCTTCTCTCTGGGCCCCGCTCCTCTACCGCGTGTGGCCCAGCCACGGGTGTGGGGGCCACGAGTACCCAGCAGGCCTGCGCTAGGAGACATTTTCTAAAGGGCTCTCGGTGCCTTTCGATCTCTTCCTCTGGTCCCCACACTCAGTAAATGGACTTCTTTTATTTTTTTCAGTGTTGATGTGTGTGTGGATGGTAAGTGATGCTTAACTGCATTGAATCAGGGAGATGGCTAAAGAGAATCAGAACAGGTGACCTGTGGTTGAAGTTGCCCCCACCCCAAAGCCAGTGGAAAGTAGCCCCCATCCTGTCCAGGCTGTGCTGGCCCTGAATGGCCATCCTTCAGGAGCTTGCAGCCCTGTTACCTCTATTTTGGGGAATTTTTAAAGACGTAAATGGCTCCCTTCAGTTCATCCTCTGGGATAGGAATGGGTCTTGATTTTACTAAACTGCAGCTTCCGGTAAATTATCTTCCCCGTTGGATTAAGACAAAGCCTTAGTAACGAGCCCACAGGAGGAGGGAAGAGAAAAATGAAGTGAGCTCTAGGATACGCCCAGATGGAGAGAGACGACAGCACTGAAAAATGCTATGTGCCCGATGGCCCCTGCTCGTGGCCCCTCTGTCCTGGCTCCTGCGGGGCAGCAGCTGGGAGACCCGTTTCCCCCCGTGGTGCCCAATCCTCCCACCACCCACTGAAGGTCAAGTACCAGGATGCATCCTCTCCTCCTCAGACTCTGCGCCATCAGGAACACCTCCTTGGCCATCTCCTGGGTAACCTGGGTGATTCTGTTCCCACTGTTCACGCTGCCATCCTCTGGGAGAGGCAGGTCCACCTCAGTGTGCGGCCAGGCTGGACAGCTGGGGAAGCTGCCAGGGGTGCCGCTATGCTGGTGCTGTAAGAAGACAGGGTGGAACTGATGAAATTCAAGACGCTCAGATCTTTTAACTGCAGTGGGGATGTTAATGGCTTCTTCAGCATTTTTAAAAGAAGAGTGGGAATCAAGAGGGTTTCCTGATCCCCACATGCCAGCAGTTCTTGACAATCTCCTCCAAATACCTAAAAAAAAGTGAGAAGAGGAAACAATGAATCCCTATTGCTCTGTGCTCCTTTCACCCAGAATTTGCATAAACTGCAACCGGGCAGACTCAGATCCCCAGTATAGTTAAAATATCACATTTTCTTTCCTTTGGTGAATTTTCAGGGCTTACCTGGGAGAATCTCTAGCTCCTTGAAGAAATTCGGGAATCCTTGAATGTCCCTACTTTGGGACAGTTTTATATCAATTATTCCATGTGAAAGGACTTTACAGTTCTGGTATGAATAATTATTTTTCCCCCATTAACTTGCTTATTATTTTCTAGTGAGAAAAACAGCAGCTTCTGCCAACCAGAAGTGGGCGAGGCCATGTTATTCTTCTTTGGACCCTAAATGAGGCCTCCACTAAGCCTTTTCCAGACTCTGGAATCGAGTGTACTGCCCTTGAAGGTAAACCCAATAACAAAGTGTCAAGAGTGGCCTTGATCATCTCTCGGCCTCACGCACCAGATCCTGAGCTCCTGGGGGTAGGGCCTGTGCCCTAGGTGTGGGTGGGAAGGAGAACATGGGTGGGAGGAACCTCTGGGCCTTCCTACACCCTGACTTCTCCCCCAAGTCCCCAACGTAGCATACTGATGTCTCAGAAGGGTCATAACGTAGCTGTTGGAAGTATGAGTGTGATAGCAAATTCTATCTAAATTGGGAGATATAAGTTCACGATCCTGCTTGGTCTGAGGCTATATATGTAGCAAATATTTCACCAGGAGAGGAATGGAAATCAAAGGATAACTGCTCCAGGCATGTGTCCCTTCCACCCCCACCTTGTTGGCCACTTTGTCCAGTCTTTGTCATGCTTCACTCACTGCCGAGCACGCAGGAAGGGTGCTGGGCTAAAGATGTGGAATCAGGAGACCAATGATCCAAGGAAGGGGTTGGATGAATCACATCATTTGGCGGTAGCTCTAGAGCTCAGGTGGGTGTTTAAGCGAGCGGTTGCCAAGTGACAGACAAGGGGACGGGACGTATGTGAGTCTGGGACCAGGAGACCGTGGAGGCTGGGATCTAAGTGAGCTGCCCTGGGGTGTGGGTGCTCCACATCGTGGTGCTTGGCCCCAAGCTTGGCCCAGGAGCAAGCAGAGGCGACAGCCGCCGAGCATGTGGGGAAAGCCCTGATCATGTGGGTTTGACTCAGAAGTTGTCCAGATGCCGAGAACAGCAACCAGCCAGGTGGGTGGCTGGAGGTGGCACAGGGCATCCATAGGGAAGGCTTAACTGCAGGCTGTTTTCCTCTCCAGCCATAAAGTATTCACTTCCACATTGGGAGCACATCTGAGCACAGGTATGCGCCCCCCGGGCTCACAGCCACTTGCAAACCAAGTTCACTTCAGAGCTCTTATTGCCTGCAATGTCCTTCCTCTCTTCCCTGGCAAATACAAATCCCAAACTGCCTCTGAAGCTCAATTCAAGACCACCCTCCTCTCAGGAGACATCTAGAATATCTGCTTTATCCCTCCCATTACCATTTTGCCCCAGATTTGTACCCCTCCTGCCCTTCTAGGCTGTCTTTAGCATCCCAGCAAGCAATCTAAATCACTTACCATGCACCTGCGATGCCCCAGACACCGTGCTTGTCCTGAAGGATCTAAAGATGAGTAAAATGAAGCCCTTGAACTGCAGCGGCTGAGAGTTTAGACTTTCTGTGCTGGTGCATATTGAGAAGTCACCTGGCTTTTTTTGTATTATGTCTGCAATTAAATAATCCCCCACCTTCTGAAAACTGTTCGTTGGCCTCGTTTTAGACAGGTTGGGATGCCCCCTGACTGCTGGGAGGGGCAAGTCGGAGCCTTTTCTGGAGAAGGACCAACACACTCAGGTCCAGCAGGCTGCCCACAGGGCCCGGGATTATATGACGTGAAGAGAAAGGTGAGAACTCAGCTGAGACTAAGACTCAACCATAGTGACTAAAAACCAGGGTGAAAATGGCAAATGTGGGATTTGGTGGGCCTTGAGCCAAGGGATAGGCAACTAGGAAATATTCTTTTCAACTCATGCCTCGTATTCGACTGTCAGGGACCTTCAACATCCAAAGCTAGCAGTGTCTCCAGGCTCTTCAGTAATGAAGGAGGCTAGGACTCTGCTGGAGAGCCCATAACTGGAATAAAGAATTTCCAGATTGTGACTTACAAGTGCCCAAAAGATGCACCTTCCCAAGGCCATGCCATCCCTCAGGGGCTCACAGTCTGAGGTGCTGTTCTGGGCTGTGTGGAGGGTGTCTCCACCCCCCAGGAGCCCCAGGGAGTGGGACAGTGGAGCAGACACACACCATGGGTGGTGATTCTCCCCTCTCCAATTGCCCTCCCACCCGGGGGTAGCCCAGCAGGACCACTGTCCCCACTGTCCCCTTCTATGCACTGGAATTATGTGTATGAAGGAGAATGCTTCCCTGGGGTAGGAACCTTGGAATGTGAGGCCTTGCTCTCCACCCAGAGGAAAGCAGCCTGCAACAGGAGAGGTGACACCCCTTCGCGGACAGGAGGGGTGATGGGGGCTGAATGAGCCTGCTCTTCTCACCATTCCGGGTGCCAGCTGACCTGGGCGCTCAGTTCTCTGAAATGCTCGTGTCGGGAGGTTTTGCTGAGAAAGGGACTGTGTCAGCTGAACTGAGAGAGAAACAGAATGTGTTGTCAGTGAAGTCAGCGGCATTAAGTATGTGTCAGAAAGACCCTGTGGAAACACAGATCAGGGGGAGCTGGCAGGATGTCTGAGCTCATGAGACCAGGAGCCACAGAACAGGAGAGATGAGAAGACAGCGGGAGGCAGAGCAAAGAGGGCTTAGGCTGCAGGGGCAAGGGAACTGTGCCTGCCGGGCTCCCAGCGAATCTGGGAACAGGGCCTTTCTCATGGTAATGACATTTTAATGAGAAAGATGAAGTAAAGGGTAATGGGGTGGAGAAACACATTGTCTGGTCCACTTTATCTTGGAAGAAAGCCCAGGGAAAGGTTTGGGGGGGAGTCTGGGCAGCCAAGCATAAGGTCACGAAGGGGACAGATCAGGTTATGCACAAAACGCTGGGCTGAGCACATCTACCTGGGAACTTCTTGGGCGGTCACTGCCAACCTATTATATCTCCCACGGTTGATGTTAAGTAAATCAAATGTTTGGGCTCCACAATCCCTCACATTGTCTGGTGCCCCAGAAGGAAACGACTATACGTGGAAGGTGTTCAACAGACCCAGAAGCCTTCCGGTAGATCTTTCTTTTTGCCTACGAGGATTCAAGTTGGACTCCGGCCACTTGCAAACCAAAGAACCCCTGACTGGAGCAGGGAGGTAACATCGTGGAGGTCAAGGTGGCATGAAGTAGCCGGATCCACAGGAGGAGTGCTGTCAGTCACAGCAAGGGGAACCCCCTCCAGATGGGGCCATGCGAAAAACTTCATGGGAGTCAATCATTACAGGCCCTACCACAGCGTACTAATTATGTTCCAGGCAAGTGCAAGTATTTTCCATGGATGCTTTCATCAACCCTCTGCCAGGAAAGTATCAATGTTCCCATTTTCTAGACTAGGATCTTAAAGTCCAAAATAGCTAAGAAACTTCTCTGAGGTCTCAGAACTTGGAAATGGTAGAGGCAGACACAGTGCAGGCAGTGTGGTTCCTGACCTTGGATTCTCAAAGGGTGCCCTGTGCTGCCTGCCAGATATGAATGACACACGTGGGCACCAAGAGAGCTTTTTCTGGAACTTGACGGGGGGCTTTGGTGACCAGAAAGAAGGCTGAGGTGGGGGAGAAGGAGGGATGCTGACTTCCCTACCGTGCCCAGGTCTGCGGCTGTCCCGGTGATTCCTACCGTGCCCAGGTCTGCGGCTGTCCCGGTGATGCCTGGATCCGGAGTGCGGGTCCCCACTGAGCTCCCTGCGGTGTCTCTTGGAGCAGCACCCTGGGAATCTACACTGCTGGCTTCAGCGGCTCCTGGTGGACCCTCCCCACGGTGGAGCTGGGGCTGGGTGGGGTCCTCTTCATCACTGGGCTTCAAGCACTGGGCCAGGAGTCTCCAAGCCTTGGTGTGACCACCTTTCCAGGCCTGGAGCTGGGCCACAGCATGGTGGGCCTTGGCTGCCCACTCCTGCTGAAGCCAGTCCTCTGGGCATTCTCGGAGCACAGGGACCCGCTGGGCTACCTCCTTGGTGAGGACGAGAATGCTCTCCAGAGCCATGAGAAGGTCTTCCTGGCAGGGCCCAGACTCCTGACCTCCAGCCACAATTCCCTGCACAGCTTGGATACCAGACACCATTCTTTCCAGAGAGCCTTCTGGCTGGGTCTGGGGGTCTTTGCACACAGAGAGCCTCGGGCAGAAGGCACCTTGGAGGACACGTTCATAGTCTGCATTGATGCTGCTGAGGTGGCCAGTCAGGGCCTTGGCTTGAAGGGTGAGCTCCAAGCAGAGAAGTTCAAAGCGGGTGGACAGGCTGGGAGATGGTTTGGGGAAGGAGGCCAGGATCTGTGCCACATCCAGCAGAGCATCTGTGAGCACATGAACCTCCCTGCACAGAAAGGAGATCTCACTCTTTACCTGCTCATCCCCACACAGAAGAGAAGACAGCCTAGCAGCCTCTTGGAGCCTTTGAGAAACATCTGCTGCCTGAGCCAACCCTTCCTGCAGCCCCTGCTGGTCCTTCACAGCCTGTCGCAGGGGCAGTAGGAACAGGCCTTGTCTCCCGCTGAGCCTCTCCAGGCACTGGAGCAAGTCTTGGACAGCCACTGACCATAGAAGGCACCCATCCTCAATGCTCTCCTCCCACGACCTGGGGGCTTGGAAACCATCAGAGGCCAGAACTTTGTCCAAAAGCTGTTTGGCATGGGTCTCCGCCTCCTCCAATCTGCCTTGCACTTGTAAATGCGCTTCTGGGTGCCCAGCTGAGTCAGAATCCTTCTTACCCGAATCCATGGGTCCACTTTTGACTGCTAGTTGAACCATTGAGGCTAAGTTCTGCTGAAGCTCCATGAACACTGTCATGTTCTCTTGAAGATCAGCTGCTGGGTTGTTGCAAAACAGCTGTTGACACAGAGAATACCAGTCACCAGCTATGGCTACCAAACTTTGCCTGGTTTCCCTGGACTTCCCAGACAGTTGGAGAGCCACTTCCAGAAGCCTGTCAGTTCTAGCAGTTGTGCAATGTTCTATCTCCCTTGCTACGTCAATAATAGAAGGTGCTAGTGATGGGATTTCTTGGAGTCCAGTCATCGTCTCTGACCCCAGTGGTACCTCTCCAGCCAGGGCCTCCTGAGCTGCCTCCACAGCTGCATCCTGGTCCTGCAGGATGGTGTGAGCCGAGGTCACTCCCTGGTGGCTCAGGCTGTCTACAGCAAGCATGGGTTTGCTGATGGCAGAGAGTGGAGAGTCCACCTTCTGTAGACCGGTGTCAAAAATCAAGGGGCAAAAAAGATGATCCCTAGGTGGATAGGAGGTGCCCTTGTCGCTTTTCCTCAACCCAGGCTCCCTTTGGTGTTTCAGTGCAGGAGCTGTGCAATCCTGGAGGCTGGAGAGAATGAAATAAGGCTGTCTCTCAGCCATGTCCAACCTCTGGACTTGGTCCCGAAGGGGACTGAGGATATCTGGGTGGTTAGTTCCATCCAGCCCCTCTCGGATGCTCTGAGCTGAAGAGATCACATGTTTCGCCAAGGTTAATAGCGCATCTGTGTCCTGAGAGCCGTGCCCGCCTGAACAATGCTCCCCAGCCTCACCCAGGACCCGGGAGGATTGCTCCAGCTGCTGGATCAAGACTCTCAGGCCATTCCGGAAAATAGGATCTCGATCTTGGTCCACATACCTGCTCATCACCTGCACTATGTGTGTCCCTCGACCCTGTAAATATGCCACAAGTGGAGCAAACTCTCTGGAATCTCCACACCTCAAAGCCCATGTAAAAAAGTCCAAGTGCTTGGTCATTTCCTGAATGGACACACTCAGGAACTCAGGAATATCGAGAACATCATCAAAACATGCTAATAAGCCTTCAGATGCCCTGGCCCACTCCCGAAGCAGGGCCTGCAGGGCAGCAGGGCTCCAGTCCAGACCAGACCCTTGGGGGCCTTGTGAGAAAAGCTGTCGCACTCTGACCACGAGCCCCCAAAGGCCTGCCATGGTGGCCTCCATGTCTTCGCCAGTTTGCTGTCGTGGGCAGCAAACCAAGACCAAGTGAGCCACTCTGAGCATCCGGTTGGCCTGGTCGTGGAAAGCAGCGAGGAGAAGCTGGAGGCTCTCAGGCAAGGCCTCGCCATGGCACCGGGAGGAGACTGAGGGAGTGGCCAAGGCGGCCCGGACCAGTCTTTGAAGAGGGCTTTGCGTGTCGGTGAACGTGTCCAGGATCTGGCGCAGCAGCCCGGTGCGGACCTCCTGGGAGAGGTCCTCAGTCGCGGCCCACAGCGCTGCGCACTCCTCCCCCGGCTCCTGGCTGTTCCCGCCCGTCCCCGGAGGCCCGTCAATCGGGTCCAGGCGCCGGACGCCGGCGCTCCGCAGCTCCAGCAGCCGGCGGCAACGGGCCACTAGGCGCAGGCGCTCGGGCGGCGGGGAGCAGGCGGCCAGGCGCATGCAGTGCCAGACCACGGCCGCCAGCGGCGCGTCCAGCCCGCCGCGCAGCCGCTCGGGTCCGGGCGCCGCCAGCAGCTCCCGCAGCTGCCGCAGGCTCCGAGGGAGCGCGCCGTGCGGGGCGCGGGCCGCTGGGGCGGCGCCGGGCTCCAGGCGCCCTAGGAGCTCGCCCAAGGTCTTCCTGGCCAGAGCGAAGACGTGGCGCCGGGAGGCGGCCAGCCGCGGGTCGCGGGGACGCCGGAGGTGGCCGCGGGCGGCCACAAGCAGCACAGGGACGCAGCCCCGCAGCAGGCGGCTGGCCCGGCCCAGGCGCTCCTCGGATCCGCGCGCAGTCAGGCCGCCCAGGCTCTGCAGCGCCACCGCCAGGTCGGCGAAGGGGCCGCGCAGCGAGGCCGCGTCGCCCGCCGCTTCCAGCGCGTCCAGGCAAGTCAGGCACCAGCCCGCCGCTCGCACCATCTTCCTCGCCGTCGCCGCGTCTTCCAGCAGCAGGACCTGTTTGGGCAATCGGGGGAAGAGAAGCTGGAAAATGCCTACACGTTTATGGAGCCGAAGCGAGAGCAACGGCAGCTGCTTTACCCCCATTGTGCAAATAAAGACTAAAGAGAATCTCAGAGATAATAATAGTAATAATAATGATGACGATGTCACCTAAGAGTGACGTTTAAAGAAAACATTTGGCTTAACTGAAAATGTAAGCCCCTCTAAATTGAGCTACATTTAATGTGGGGTCCAATCTGGCTTTGAAGAGCCCTTCTCTTCACATTACAGGAGGAGCAGTCAACCGTCCACATGGTAACCAACACATCACGAACGAAAGAGTGTTTAGGAAGCACTTACTGTTTGCATGAGGATGATGGGGGCTGGCGAGATGGCCTGTCCAAGAAGTGCCTCTAAGAAATCTTTCCTGGTCTGACTCTGTCGCCCCCTGACTGCTCTGTTCATCCCCTTCAACAGAGCTGGTACCCAACCACTTCCAAGAGCCTGCCCTTCTTCCCCTCTCCTCCTCCCAGCAGCAGGTGCCAAAGCCCTCTGGCTGTGCCCCTCTCATCTCCCCATTTCAATCTTTCTTTAATGAGGATCTGTTACATTACAACTACACCCCCTCCCAATAACGCACAGTATTAAAGTTTAAATGATGAACATTATTAATATATTAATATTTGATAATAGTTGAGGCATATAACGTTTTAACAGGGAGCGATGTACTGAGCTAAAAGAGTTGTGACAGATGGTGGAATGTCAGGATGGAGAATGGGGAGTATTTAGAGGCTGAGGGGTTATCCTGGCCCCTGAGATCCTCCCAGGTGTAAGGCAATACAGCAAGTTAGCCAAATAGGCTGAGAGTTGCCCAGGTTTTGGTAGCTTCTCCCCAGGTAGCTCCTGGCCATGGGTAGGGAGGGAAATGCATCCCTCATCATTACGGTTTGGTGGCCAAGTGTGGGGATCAGGGGTTGCATGTGGGTTTAAGAACAGAGACTCAGTACGTCTACCCAGCTCCCTATGGCAGCTTCCACAATGAGCATTTATTAAATTGGTAATGAACTCTGCGATCTTGGCATAAACTTGGGCAGGTTTCTCTCTCTGGGGTGGGCATCCCTTGTGGGAATGACATGCCCCGTCCATGCTTCCCAGCAATGAGCTGACAGACCAACGGGCCAGCCAGCTCTGACATCAGCCTCACCTTCGTGGTGTCTACCAGGATGTGCTGAGCTGTGGTCACTAGCTCCTCCTGGTGGCTCTGACATTCCGGCTGAAGATGGAGCTTCTGAGCTACCAGCGTGATATTCCTTGAAGACAGGATCAGAGACTCCGCCGCAACCCCCATTTCCTCCTGGAGCCACACTTCCTCAGAGTCTCCCGCCAGCCTGGACAGACATGTTCTTTGCTTAGCATTTACCAACACTCCATGAATGTAATGTTACAAAAAAGAAACATCCCAGTAAGGAAACTGTGACGCGTAGAAGTTACAGAGCACTATGAAGCCATTAAAGTGGTGACGTAGGTCTATATGTAAGTGACAGAAGCCTCTCCAAGATGTGATATTGAGTGAATAAAACCAAACTACAGAATAGTGTGTATGGCAAGATTTAATTTGTTTTCAATTAAGTGTAGATCTACATCGAGAACCATTTATCGAGAAGGATAATCATCAAACTGTGGTTCTATCTTGGCGTCTTAAAATATGCTTTGTTCCTTTCTGAATTGCTCTCATTTTCTCTGCAGTGAACACATATAATTACTACAGGAAACAATAAGCCTCTTTTTGTAAGGAAGAACTATCTAGAATCTCACTGCAATCCATGTTATCAGGAGGAGATGTTTTGTGTAACAAAAGTCAGTTTCCATGAACACAGATGTCCACAGCAGCTGTTTTTGTCCACGTGACTGCAAACATTTCTTTTTCACTAATAATCCCTAACCACACAAAACAAAACAAGAAAAGTCCCACCCCGCCTCCCGCCTGACCATATAATGGTTATTCTTTGCAAATGAGGCTGAGCTCTGTGCCTTTGGACTTGCAGGCTGGGAGGACACAGGAGTGCCAGCTTGAGTGATCTCAGAGAAGCTCCTCTCAGCTTTTGGTCCCTTACCTAATGGCAGCTGATTTCAATGCCCCTCATTCTTTCCTGCCCCAAACAATCCAGCTACCCTCATGTAAAATATCCCAAGTTCCCGGTGTGCAGAATCACACGAACCCAAAACACCCAGCGCAGCAAAATGTCTAAACGCTGGGGGAAAGGAATATTGGAGAGGATATGTGACAGCTTTTGTCTTCCCTTACTTTACTTTGGACTCCTTGCGGAGAATTTGCACATCAGCTGCTTGGCCCGTAAATTTGACACTCAGGCCGCTCAGCCCATAAATATGACTGTGCCACATCCGGGCAGCTGTTCAGTTGCAGAGCTGGGGCCCTCACACACTTGCTAACTTCCTGGGCTTTCTCATGGGAGAGAAACATAGCAGTCAAGAGTCAGGGTTGTATATGTGAAATGAGGTTGTGGAGTCCAGTCTTAAGGCAATTAATAGCTGTGTTCAAATATATGACCTTGAGTACCAGCTACTTCACACGGAATAGAAACTCTGCAGTGATCTGCCCAAATGAATCTTCCGATGACCTGCTGACCTTCCCAACTCTCCTCCCTCTTCCTGAGACCTTTGGAACATTTTTCAATCCTTTCTCCCCTCACTCTCTTCCCTCCTTTTAGATTCGGCTGAGGTAGTTTAATGTTTTGAATTTGAAGCCTCAGTTAGAATTTCCCTTAGCATTTGCATCTCTCTTTCAAGAATTTTGATTCTTAACCATTCCAAGATGCAGTACTATTATCCTTTACAAATTTCTGTTCTTCTTCATCTTCCCTTATATTGAGGTCTTTGGTTTATGTTTGTGTTGTTTATCAGTATTTTTCTGGGTTTTCTTTTTTTTTTTTTTTTTTTTTTTTTTGTGGTACGCGGGCCTCTCACTGCTGTGACCTCTCCCGTTGCAGAGCACAGGCTCCGGACCGCAGGCTTAGCGGCCGTGGCTCACAGGCCTAGCCGCTCCGCGCCATGTGGGATCCTCCCAGACCGGGGCACGAACCCATGTCCCCTGCATCGGCAGGCAGACTCTCAACCACTGCGCCACCAGGGAAGCCCTGGGTTTTCTTGATTTCTTGACTTGGGGTACATGGTGATATGGTCACTAAATCCTTGCTTATCTGCATTCATATACTTCCTGTTTCAGGTTAATGATGAGGTGTCTGGGTAGAGCGTTCTTAATGGCAGGCCTTTCCTCTTCGCAGCCCATAGACTTGTTACCAGCATCTTCTGGCCTCCAGAGTTACAGGTGAGAAATATGAAGCCAGTCTATTTGATACCAGTCTAATTGACCTTCCTTTATAAGTAATTTGTTTTTCTTTTGTCTGGAAGCACCAAGAGTTCAGGAATTATGCCAACATATGCTTTATATATATCTTTCCTCTGCAATCTCACCCAGAACCCAGGGAGCAGTTTTTCTGTACAGATATGGGTCATTAATTGGCTCAGAGAAATTTTCTTCTATTATTGGTTTAATTATTGCCTCTCCTCAATCTCTTCATGTTTCTCCTTCTAGAAGCCCCATTATCTGAAAATTGGGTCTCCTGGATCTGTCCTTCAATTCTACTGTATTTTACATGTGTGATTTCTATATCTTTCTGCTTTTGCTCTTTGGCCGAATTATATTGATAGCTTGCTCTTTCAGATCAATAATTGAGTCATAATAGTAAATATTCTTGGGACTTCCCTGGTGGTCCAGTGGTAAAGAATCCGCCTTCCAATGCAAGGGACGTGGGTTTGATCCCTGGTCGGTGAACTAAGATCCCTCATGCCACGGGACAACTGATCTCGAGTGCCGCAAACTACAGAGCCCACGCAACACAGCTAGAGAGAAGCCCACGTGCTACAACGAAGAGCCCACACGCTGCAACGAAAAATCCCGCATGCCTCAACGAAGATCCTGTGTGCCACAAGTAAGACCCGATGCAGCCAAAGATAATAAATAAATAAATAAAATAGTAAGTATTCTCAAACTTTTGCTTCAAGCCATGAGAGTATCAGACCAACCTTCCCACCAAGAACACTGGTAAAAGATGGATGAAATATTTTTAAAAACCCAGATACTTTCAGGTGCTAGAGATCAACCAAGGCAGCCAAGATTTATTCCCAAGTAACGCAGGCCAAGAGGCACAAAAGCCATGTAAAAAGTAGCAGTCATGCCAAGACTTCAGTAGTCTCATGGTACTGAGAAAATAAAAATTAGAGTTTGGGTCTCATCAATGTGAAGGAAACCTGATGAGTATCCCAGGATTTCAGCTGAGACCGCAAAAGGCTACACCTTAGAAGTAAGAACTGGAAATAGACATCTCCTAACAAAGACTGAAACTAGTCTTGAAGCATCTTAAGGTTTTGATTGGAGAAGAGTGACCTCTCCCTACTTTAACTGCCCATCAGAATAAAATTAAATTCTCTCTGGAAGGAGACAATACTACAATTTTCATACATTATGTATTGTATTCAGTTTTTTTTTAATTAGCCCACATGAAAAGATAAAGGTAGCATCTCAAATTATTTTGGTGAAGATAGACTTTATAATAAATAGTGCTGGGGGAGTTCCCTGGTGGTCTAGTGGTTAGGATTCGGCACTTCCACTGCCGTGGCCGGGGTTCAATCCCTGGTCAGAGCACTGAGATCCCACAAGCTGCGTGACCAAAAAAGTAATAAATACATAAATAAATAGTGCTGGGACAACTGAGTAGACATCTGGAAAAATATAAAGTGAGATTCCTATCTTAAGCCATACACAAGACTGAACTCTGAGTAGATTAGGCAATCTGAATATAAAATCAAAACTATACAAGTACTAGAAGAAAATGTGAGTGAATTCTTCTTTAATCTTGGTGTGAGAAAACCTTTGTAACTATGACTCAAAACCAAAAGGCAATAAAAGAATAGGTTGATAAATTTAACTACATAAAATTTTTAAATTTCCATGGCAAAAAAAAAAAACACACCTAAAATGTCAAAAGACATACAGTAAGCTGGGAAAAGATTTTTGCAATATATATGACAGACAAAGTTACTAACCTTAATGTATAATATATTCAATGTTTATAAACCTAATGATATAACTCTGCACCATACACTTTGCTTTTATCACTTAATAGTGTATGTGTTTTGGATTAATAACATAACCTAACATACACTACAAAGGGCTAATAACCTAATTATATTTCAATAGATCCAACATGTAATATATAATATATTTCAACCCAGAAATCTCACTACAAAGAATCGACCACCTCCAACAATATGAAAGTACATATGCACAAGGTTGTTTACTGCAGCATTGTTTATAATTTCAAATATTGGAAACAACCTACATGTGCATTCATACAACAGTGGTTGAATAAATTATGGTGCGTTCATACACACAATGGAGTTATTATACAACTCCATATAAAAAAGTAAGGAAAATTTCTATGAAATGGTATGTGTGATCTCCATGATACATTAAGTAAAATAATCAAAGTGCACAACAATATCTGTAACATACCCTTCATGTAAGAAAGAAGATATTAAAGATACATGTGTCGAGGGCTTCCCTGGTGGCGCAGTGGTTGAGAGTCCGCCTGCCGATGCAGGGGACACGGGTTCGTGCCCCGGTCCGGGAAGATCCCACATGCCACGGAGCGGCTGGGCCCGTGAGCCATGGCCGCTGGGCCTGCGCGTCCGGAGCCTGTGCTCCGCAACGGGAGAGGTCACAGCAGTGAGAGGCCCGCGTACCGCCAAAAAAAAAAAAAAAAAGATACATGTGTCAAAATTAACCAGAATGTGGGGAAATCCCAAAATAAAATATGAAAAGTAACAAATGAACCTAACTACTCACTGAGGTTGTCAGAATTCTAAGATCGCCCGCAAGGCTCTCATCCCCTGGTGTACACACCCCGGTAATGGCCTCCCCTTGAGTGTGGGTGGGACCTGTGAATAGGATGGGATGGCAGCCTGTGATTATGTTATCTTATAGGAAAAAGGGGTTTGTTGATGTAATTAAGGCCCCTAATCATTGGCTTGAGTTAATCAAAGGAGGATTATCTTGGGCTGGCTTGACCAAAGCAGAGGAGCCCTTAAAAGGGTGAGTGGGTCCTTATTGAAGAGACAGATTTGAAGGAGCAGAGACACTCTCCTGTTAGCCTTGAAGAAGCAAATTGCCGCATTGCGGAGAGGGCCATATCTCAGGGCCTCAGTTCTCCAATCCCAGAGAACTGAATACTGCCAGCAACCAGTGAGCTTGGAAGGGGACCTGAGCCTCAGATGAGACTGGGGCCCACCTGACACCTGGGTCATCTGGCTCACCCAGCCAGATGAGACCCACAGCAGCAGACCAGCTACCCCAGGCCCAGACTCCTGACCCACAGACACTGTGAGATGATAAATGGGTGTTGTTTTCAGCAGCTAAACTGGTGGTAATTTGTAACGCAGCAGTAGAAAACGAATATGATTTCAAATGAATAACACTGAAGGGGATGGGGAAGAAAAAAACTAACCTAATTAACTCTAGAGAACAATATTTTTCCAGGACAGGGTCAGGATAAAAACGGTAAGAGCTACATAAAAATGCTTCCCTCTAGTAATCTGTTTCTCATATGGTTACAGGTTAAATTTGCAATTCCTTCACATGTATAGGGCTGAAAATAAATGGATGTATTGTGGGTAATGAGAACCAGGATTCTCATTTGTTGGAAAAAGAAGCTGCAAAGAAGGAAAGGAGAAGATAAAAAAGAACCTTGTGGGGTTGGATTGGACTTGGAGATATGAATATGCGATTATATAAATGCATTCAGAGACATAGAAATAAATAGTCAATGTATGTGTGCCCATAGATTAGGATACATACATATATTTCTTAGCTCTGTCTGCTGAGAGGCCCGAGGAGCAATGACACACCAGTAGTAATGAGTATATTTAAAGCCCAGATCTTGGTTTCTAAATGCTCTTATCCTTCAGTAAAGGAAACCAGGGTTCTTTGGGGGAAGAAGTTAATTCCAGGGCTCAGGCTGGAAAAATACAAGATGAGTCTGAAAAGTAAGTGGGTGCTTTAAAAAAATGGAGACATTTTCAAAAGGACACAGGAGCTGATTGGAAGGAACTCCCGATGACCGAAACTGGAATGAATTAAACAGTAAAATAATGACAGTATTGGATTATAAGCCATAGAACGAAATAAATATCCAGTATAAATCATTGAATATATACATATAATTGAATAAATAAATGAGGGAGAAAGGATATTATTTCTGTACAGAAGAATTCCAGTTTATACACGTAGAAGAAATGAGAGAAATTTTAAAAATTATTAGGCAAACATCATAGTAACAATTCTTACAGGCAAGATACACTAATGGGTAAATGGATGAAAGTTTGAAGAGAAACAGAACAGTTACAGAAATTACTCCAAGACACTTATGAATTACAAAAGGAAAAATTGTGGAGAAATCTATCGGTTAGTTAGCCACTCAACTAAATGATAAAGTTTAAAATCACTAGTAATAAGATAGATCAACATCATGATAGAATGCATAAAGAAGGCCACATCACTTCTGTGATATTCTTGCCAAAAAATGCATAACCTCAATCTAATCTAATCATGACAAAACAATCTGACAAACCCAAATTAATAGATATGAAAGTACTAAATAACTGACTGCAAAATAACTGACCAAGACTTATCATAATATCAGGGTCATAGAAGACAAAGAATGAAGAACTGCCACAGATTGGAAAATCTTAAGGAGAGACCATTAAATGCAATGTGGGATCCTGAATTCGATCCTGGAACAGAAAAAGAACATTAGGAGGAAAACTGGCGAAGTTTGAATGAGGTCTACAGTATAGTTAATAGTATCGTATCAATGTTAATTTCCTGGTTTTGAAAATTGCACTATGGATATATAAGTTGTTAACATTAGGGAAAATGAGGTGATGTGTGTACCTGAACTCTATTATTTTTATTTATTTATTTATTTTGCGGTACGCGGGCCTCTCACTGTTGTGGCCTCTCCCGTTGCGGAGCACAGGCTCTGGACGCGCAGGCTCAGCGGCCATGGCTCAAGGGCCCAGCCACTCCGCGGCGTGTGGGATCTTCCCGGACCGGGGCGCGAACCTGTGTCCCCTGCATCGGCAGGCGGACTCTCAACCACTGCGCCACCAGGGAAGCCCCTTTACATATTTTTGATATAAGTTCTTTATCAGATAGATGCTTTGTAAATATTTTCTCCCAGTCTCCGACTTCTTTTCATTCTCTTAGTAGTAGCTTCTTTTCATCCTCTTCTTTTGAAGAGCAAAAGTTTTTTATTTTTTGAAAAAGTCTAATTTGTTCTTTTATGGATCATGCACTTGGCATTATGTCTAAGAAATCTGTTCTTAATCCAAGATCTCAAAGACTTTTTTTCCCTATGGTTCCTTCTAGAACTTTTATAGATTTAGGATTTATATTTAGGTCTGTGATCCATTTTGAGTTAATTTTTGTATATAATCTAATATAGTATGTATCAAAGTTCATTTTTTTGGTATATGAATATCCAATTATTCCAGCACTATTTGTTGAAAGACTAACCATCCTCCACCGATTTGCCTTTACACCTTTGTAAAAAATCAATACTAATTTATATTAGAGTCTAAAAAGTCAAGGATTCATGTTGTAATGAACTAATTCATGCATAGTGTAGAACATTAAAGGGATAATTTAAAAATGCATAACTGCATAAAAGAAGAGACATCATATAGAATATTTATTGGACCACAGTATAATTATGCTAGAAATCAGAAAGATAGCTAGAAAATCTCCAACTGTGTGGTCCAGGAGAGACTGAAGTTGGAAGTGGAGAGCAGAGAAGGTGTGTTAAACTGTCTTCCCCAGGGCTGCTGTGATGCTCATGCTGACTGTGCAGTCACAGCCCCAAAGGCACGATTCACCCAGACTCTGAAGTGAGTGGTACCCTGTGGCGTTGTGCAACCCACGGGCCCTTCCCTGTTTACCAACCAGTATGATCATATATATGTATGGTAAACACATATACATATATACAGGCATATCCATGGACAGATATGCTTTATATGAATTTTTTTAATGAAAATGGAGAGATAGGGAAGAAAAAAGGATGGGAAGAGGGAGTGGGAAGGAGAGAGAGAAAGCAAAAATATCTGGAATCAATATATACCAAATGTTCACAGTGGTTACCTATGGGCTGTAGACTTATGGGTAATTCTTTTCTTCCTCATCTCATTCATATTTTCTAAATGTTCATCGTATGATACATTTCTAAGCAAAAGGGGACATATGCTGTGTTGGCCTCTTCTTGTGGGGTCTTCCCTGTAGCCCCGTCCTGATGCCAATGCTGGTCTGCTGATGTGGCAAGTTCCTTCTGGCCTCCTGAGCGCTTACACAGCAGAGAGAAACACCGGAACTTGCCAGCCAGAGAGAAACACTTAGCACGTTGTGTACAGATTGCCTCCATTTGCCCTCTCCTGAGAACTGCTGGAGGAGCTGTCCTGAAAGCCAAGGGAACCAAACCTAAGTCAGAATATGAATTATTTGCAGTGTTGCTCGGATTTGATGGGCTGGACCGTATCCCACGGTCATGAGCACAGATAATTCCCTTTATAAATAATTTAATTGCCCGGAACAGATGATACAGCAAAGGCATTTATAATGAAGCAGACAAAAAGGATAGTTAACTTCTCCCAAAGTTTTGTGTGCCCTTTTTTGTGTGATTACAAAATGCATTGCATTAAAAACTTAGAATGTACAAAAGAGCATTAAATTAGTATAAAATCACTCTATTCTCAAACTCCTAAGTAAATTATTGTAAAAATTTTGGCAAGTTTCTTTCCATGAATTCTTTTTCCTTTCACATCACTGGAGTCACACCATGTACAGTGCCTCTGGCTGCATATCTTGTGTGTGTGTATTAAAATATACATAACATAAAACTTACCATCGTACCCATTTTTAAGTGCACAGCTATTGTGGCAGTAAGTACATTCACATTGTTGTGCACCTATCACCACCATCCATCTCCAGAACTTTTTTCAACATCTCAAATTGAAATTCTTTTTTTTTTTTAAGATTTAATTTGATTTATTTTTGGCTGCATTGGGTCTTTGTTGCTGTGCGCGGGCTTTCTCTAGTTGCGGTGAGCGGGGGCTACTCTTCATTGTGAGTGGGCTTCTCATTGTGGTGGCTTCTCTTGTTGCAAAGCACGAGGTCTAGGCACGTGGGCTTCAGTAGTTGCAGCACATGGGTTCAGCAGTTGTGGCTCACGGGCTCTAGAGTGCAGGCTCAGTAGTTGTGGCGCACGGGCTTAGTTGCTCTGTGGCATGTGGGATCTTCCTGGACCAGGGCTCGAACCCATGTCCCCTGCATTGGCAGGCAGATTCTTATCCACTGCACCACCAGGGAAGTCCCTCAAATTGAAATTCCATACCCATTAAATGATAACTTCCCATCTTCCCCCTTCCTGAGCCCGCCCCTCACCACCCCTGGCAACCACCATTCTACTTTCTGTCTCTATGAATTTGACTACTGTAGGAACCTCACATAAGTGGAATCACAAAGTATTTGTCTTTTAGTGCCTGGTTTATTTCGCTTAACACTAAGTCCTCAAGGTTCATCCATGATGTAGCATGTGTCAGAATTTCCTTCCTTTTTAAGACTAATACTCCCCTGTATGTGTACACCACATTTTGTTTATGCATTCATCTGTCTAGTGACACTTGGGTTGTGTCCACCTTTTGATTATTGAAAATAATACTGCTGTGAACACGGGTATACAAGTAACTGTTAGAATTCCTGCTTTCAATTCTTTTTAATATAGAACCAGAAGTAGAATTGCTGTATCATATGGTAATTCCATCTTTGGTTTTTTGAGGACTCACGTACAGTTTTGAATCCTCTCTGCTTCTAATTCACTTAACTTTTGAGCATGAGGTGTTTTGTTTTTTTTTAAATTTTTGGCTGCATTGGGTCCTCATTGCTGTGCGTGGTCTTTTTCCCTGGTTGTGGAGAGCGGGGGCTACTCTTTGTTACAGTGTGCGGGCTTCTCATTGCGGTGGCTTCTCTTGTTGCAGAGCACAGACTCTAGGTGCGCAGGCTTCAGTAGTTGCAGCACACAGGCTCAGTAGTTGTGACTCGCGGGCTCTAGAGCACAGGCTCAGTAGTTGTGCCACATGGGCTTAGTTGCTCTGCGGCATGTGGGATCTTTCCCGGGCCAGGGATCGAACCCGTGTCCCCTGCATTGGCAGGCGGATTCTTAACCACTGTGCCACCAGGGAAGCCCCCATGAGTATCTTTTTAACAATGTTTTTGTAGCTCTTAATAATTTCAAACTTCCAAAAATTTTTGTGAAAATAATACAACAAACTCCAATATATCCTTCAGTGAGATTCACCAACTGTTCTCATTTTGCCATGTTTTCTTTATCATTCTCTCTTTCTCTTTTTGTGTATGTATGTGTGTGTGTGTGTGTATAGAAAGTTCCAGATACGATGCTTCTTTACCCTGAAATGATTTAGTGTGGATTCCCTAAGAACAAGTACATTCACTTTCATAACCACAAAACAATTATCAGAAATTAATCAGAAAATTAAACATTGGTACAACGCCATTACGTAATCCAAAATCCATATTCTAAGTTTGCTAATTGCTCCCAATCTGAGGACATGTATGAAAGTTAATTGTCGAGTCCTGTGGTGGGCAGTTCTAAAGATGCCCCCACCCCAACGGTCCCATCCCCTGGTAAGTCAATCCAGTGTTAATCGGGTACTGCTGGGAAGGACTTTGCAGATGCAATTAAGGTGACCTTAAAATAGGGAACTTATCCTGGACGATCCAGGTGGGTCAAAGTAATCACATGAGCCCTTAAAGCAGAAGAATAAGGCAGAAGGGGAAGTCAGAGAGGTTTGAAGCGTGGGCAACCTTGACCCGCCATTGCTGGAGGGGCCACAGGAATGCAGGCAGCCTTGAAGAGCAAAGATGAGCCTCCGGCTGAGAGCCAGCAAGAGACTGGGCTCCTCAGTCCCATGACCACAAGGGACAGCCTGAATGAGCCTGGAAACGGATTCTTCCCAGAGCCTCTACAGAAGAGCCCAGCCCACGGGCACCTTGATAACTTGTTACAGCAGCAAAAAAAACCTAATACACGTCCCCTCAGTCTCCTTTAATCTGCAGCAGTTCCTGAGACTTCGTCTTGACCCCTGACACTTTATGGAAAATACAAGCCATTTATTTGTAGAAGGTCTCTGAATTTGGATTTTTCTGATATATATATAAATATAAATAAATAAATAAATAAATATATATATATATATATACTTGGCCACGTGCATGGTCACCCGACCAGGGACTGAACTCAGGTCACAGCAGTGAAAGTGCTGAATTCTAACCGCTAGACCACCAGGAAACTCCCTGATATTTTATTAATAGATTCAGGTTCTACATCTTGGCAATTGATTCCACAGAAGTGGTGCTGTGTCCTTCTCAATGGCCCACATCAGTGGGCATGTGGTGGTGTTTTTGTCCCAATAACAGTAATGTTAACTTGATCGCTAGGGTAAAGTGATATCTGCCAGGCTTCTCCTCTGTAAAACTACTATTTCCCCTTTGTAAATAATAAATACTCTGCCGGAAGATAACTAGAGACAGTACAAATATCCTGCTCCTCATTAAACTTTTGCCCACCAATTTTAGCATCCACTGATGACCCTTGCCTGGAACAGTTATTATTATGATAGGTGCCTTCTCTGTTCATATTAATTCTAGCTCTATATTAGCTTAAAAATTTTGTTTGATAGCCCGCTTCCCCATGTAAAGCAATACTACAAATATTTCCCCTAATTAATAAATGTTAATTGACATTTTAAACATCTACTTTGTTTTATTGTTTCACCATAAGGTTATATCATGGTTTACCAAACTAGGTCATTTAGCTTGTTTCTCCTTTTTCACAATTTTAAATAATGACACAACAAATGTCCTTGTGAATACATCCTAGCTCATATTTGTGACTATGTCCTCTGGGTAAATTAGTAAGATTGGAATTAATGAGTCAACAGGTACATATTTCTAAAGTCTTGGATCTATTTTATCAAATTACCCTCTAAAACACCAATTTCCATTTCTATCATGAGTATATGAGACGACGCATGTCTGCCACCACAGTATTATCATTATTCTTTAATAGTTGCTGATATGCTGGGCTAGAAAAATAGTATCTTACCATTTTAATTTTCATTTCTTTGTTTGCTAAATGTTTGGTAAAAGAATTATTGAGGATTAGTAAGATTGAATATATATTCCAGATTTTAAAATTCACTTTTATTTCTTTTTCACTGAAAGAGCTATACTTTCCTTACTTTTATATTTATGTATTTGGCTTTTCCTTGTTGATATCGTTGTATGTTTCCTTTCTGTTTGATCCACTGCTCCTGAGAGCAAGGACTGTGAATGTCTTATTCATGCTATATTTCAGCACTTAGAATAGTGCCTGACACTTTAGTAGATGGTCGATAAATACATGTTGGATGAAAACATGTATTCTTAGTGGAAAACTCAGTCAGCTAATTCTGAAATGTTTGCCTTTTGAAATTACATCCCGACTAATAAATAACAACATATTAAGTAGCTTTGCTTTATGTTTTATCAATTTACTTGTCACACCTGACTTCTTTCCAAAAGTATCTAAGGAGACTATAATAAGGCTCTATTTATACTCTTCTTCTGCAAACTTGTCAGAGTAAAGTGCTTGAGTTGTTTAAAATTATTACCTTTGGGCAATTTGCACAAACTCTTCACTAGCTTGAGCCAGTTCCTCTGCCATCTTCTCCAAAGAGGCAAATACTTCATTGTCCATGTCTTTCCTCTCCACTGAGATGATCAGATGGCAAAGCTGAACAGTCATTGGTGAGATGATTCTCTCAATGGCCTTGTTCTGTATCATGGAGCCGATGTCATCCAAGAGGAAAGACTCCATCTGTGGACAGAAGTATGACATGGCTGGGAAGAAAAGAGGAAGGCTCAGACTTGCCCTTCTAGTTAAGACATAATAGATTACAACAGGTCAAAGTGCTGGCTATAACATTAAGAAAAGTCAGATAAATTATAAAAATTATATTCCAAATACATCAGAGAGCTGTGGCAGCAAGGATTATGAGATAGATTAAAATTCCAGGAATGAGGTGCTTCCCTGGTGGCGCAGTGGTTGGGAGTCCGCCTGCCGATGCAGGGGACGCGGGTTCGTGCCCCGGTCCGGGAAGATCCCACATGCCGCGGAGCGGCTGGGCCCATGAGCCGTGGCCGCTGAGCCTGCGCATCCGGAGCCTGTGCTCCACAATGGGAGAGGCCACAACATTGAGAGGCCCGCGAACCGCAAAAAAAAAAAAAAAAAAAAAAATTCCAGAAATGAGAGAATCTTTCAGAGATGAGTTAGTGTAGAGGGCTATTTTCTTAGGGGAATTTGTTATTCTGGGCACAGGCTGAGGAACAGGGCCTGGACAATTCAGAAGCCCAGTGCTGGGGGAAACAGATAAAAAGAAAACTTTTATAATAAAAAAACCTCACACTGAGAAACATTACATAGTCCAACTGCTAAAAATTAAACACAAAGAGAAAAAATTTGTGAGCATCCAGAGAAAAAGGCACTCTATCTCTAAAGGAACAGTATTAAATTTGACAGGTGACTTCTCTATAGAAACAAAGGAGTACAGAAGATAATGGAATGGCATCTCTAAAGCGATAAAAGAAAATCATTGCTAACCTAGAATCGTATACCCAGTGAAGTATGCTTTTAAAAAAATGAATGTGCTGGGGTGATAGAACAGTCCTAAATCTTGGTTGTTGTGATTATGTAAATGTGTACATTTGTCAAAAGTTGCAGAATTGTACACTAAAAGAGGGTAAATTTTACTGTATGTAAACTGTGTTTTTTTTAATGAAAATAATAAGGAAACAAAGGCATCTTCAGACAAACGAAAACCAAGGGGATTTGTTGCCAGCAGGAACTGCACTGAAGGAAAAAAAAGGAGTTTATCAGGCAGGAGGAAGATGATCCAAAGAGGGAAACAAATGCAGAAGAAAAAGAACAGCAGAAGAGTAACATACAATATTGCTTATACAAAACAATAATCATATATAATGGTATATTTTATAGAGTTTAAAATATATGTAGATCTAAAATGCATGACATGAGGTGGATGGACCTAGAGACTGTCATGCAGGGTGAAGTAAGTCAGAAAGAGAAAAACAAATACTGTATGCTAACTCATATACATGGAATCTAAAAAAAAAATGGTTCTGAAGAACCTAGGGGCAGGACAGGAATAAAGATGCAGATGTAGAGAATGGACTTGAGGACACAGGGAGGGGGAAGCTGGGACGAAGTGAGAGAGTGGCATGGACTTATATATACTACCAAATGTAAAATAGATAGCTAGTGGGAAGCAGCCGCATAGCACAGGGAGATCAGCTCGGTGCTTTGTGACCACCTAGAGGGGTGGGATAGGGAGGGTGGGAGGGAGGGAGATGCAAGAGGGAGGGGATATGGGGATGTAGGTATATGTATAGCTGATTCACTTTGTTATACAGCAGAAACTAACACACCATTGTAAAGCAATTATACTCTAATAAAGGTGTTAAAAAAAATAAAATGCATGACAGGGAATTCCCTTGTGGTCCAGTGGTTAGGACTCGGCGCTCTCACTGCCGAGGGCCTGGGTTCGATCCCTGGTCGGGGAACACAGATCCCTCAAGCCGTGAGGCATGGCCAAAAACAGAAAAAGAGATAAAATGCATGACAATCACAACTCAGAGAGCAGGATGGGGTAAATGTTGTCAGAGTGTTCTAGGGTTGCAGCATCATTAAGAAATTAGTAAAAATAATCATCTGTGTTAAACTATAATAATGTAAGGACATATATTATAATCTCTAGGTTAACCACTAAAAAAGTGAAGGAATGTGTAATTAAAAAGTTATTACATGGAAATAACAGAAAAATTACAATTTTGATTGATTTTTAAAGTCAAGAAAAGGAGGAAAATGGGCATAAAACAGATGCCGAATAGAAAAGTCATCCCAGTAAGAGAGTATATATACACACACACAAATACATCTAATTACATTAAATGTAAACAGATTGGATTCATCAAGTAAAAGACTAAAATTGTCAGTCTAGGTAAAACAAATTCATTCTAATTATAATACAGTAATCCTGCTTACAGGAGACATAGTTAAGGGCACAGAGAGAGATTGAAAGTAAAATAAAGAAGCATGCCATGGAAATGTTACCTAAAAGAAAGCTGTTTTGCTATAATTAATGTCATACAGAGTAGACCGAAGGCAAGAAATATTACTGGAGATGAAGAGGGTTACTTCATAGACATGACAAATCTCCCATGCAGTAGAATTCCAAATAATTTCTATAGCAACTCCACCCTCAAGAAGGGGGAGAATAACTCCCCAGTCCTTAAGTGTGGGCTGTGCATAACAACTTCCTTCCAAAGAGAACTGGAAGGAACGGGTATGGGGGAGAGTAACTTTACAGTAGAGAAACCTGACGACGCTATCTCAGCCAGGCAATCCAGGTCAGCATCAACAGTGATGAATTGAAATAGGATTCCTCAAAGCTGTTTAGATCAAGGTGATCAAAAACAGGGAAAACCTTTGGAACTGTCATGGCCAGGAGGAATCTAAGGACACATGACAACTAAATTTAATGTGGCATCCTGAATGGAATCTTGCAAAAGAAAAAGGATGCTAGGTAAAAACTAAGGAAATCTGAATAAAGGATTGACTTTATATAATAATTGTGAGGGCTTCCCTGGTGGCGCAGTGGTTAAGAATCCGCCTGCCAATGCAGGGGACACGGGTTCGAGCCCTGGTCCGGGGCGATCCCACATGCGGCGGAGCAACTAAGCCCGTGTGCCAGGACTACTGAGCCTGCACTCTAGAGCCTGCAAGCCACAACTACGGAGCCCGTGTGCCACAACTACTGAAGCCCGTGGGCCTAGAGCCCGTGCTCCGCAACAAGAGAAGCCACTGCAATGAGGAGACCGCGCACAGCAACGAAGAGTAGCCCCCGCTCGCCACAACTAGAGAAAGCACGTGTGCAGCAACGAAGACCCAGTGCAGCCATAGATAAATAAATAAATAATAAAAATTTAATAATTGTGTATCAATATTAGTTCATTAATTAAAACAAATATACCATATTAATATAAGATGTTGATAATAGGGGAAATTGGGTTCACGGAGCTCATACTACTTTCTTAATTTTTCTGTAATTCCAAAACTGTTTAAGAAAATTAAGAAGTCTAATCTTTTAAAAATAAATGATCACAATATATTTAATCAATGAATTAAATATGATAACATTAAATCAATAAATAGTAAAAAGGCTATTCCTAATCTTTAAAAAGATTTCCAAGTAAAATACTTAAACATGATAAAGATTATTTACCAAGAGAAAGCTTTAGACTAAAGAGTAAAATGCAGAGCCAATTTCATCAAAATCAGTTTCAAACTACTTATGCATCTATCACTATGATTCAACATTTCCCAAAGTTCTATTTAATGCAATTAAACCAAAAAAATCAAATTAAGTTAAAATTAAATTTTAAAATAGGCAAAATCATCCATGATATTTTAGGAAAGAAAATCTTTAAAAAGAAAATTTGGTTTAAATGGTTGCATATGTTTTCTGTAATAACAAAAATTGGAAATGGAAGAACATCTCATTGTAGTAGTAACAATATCCAACGTGAAGTAAATTTAACATGAAAGGCATGATTTAACTTAAATAAAATCTTCTAGAGGACATAAAAACTGAATCAATTGAGAGATATAACACGTCTGGATAGGAAGACTTAGTATCATAGAAATAAGAATCCTCCCAACATTAATATGTATGGACATTACTGCCATTCTATCACAATGAGTTTAGAGCTAGCTAAAAATAGTCATATGGGACAACAATAATGACAGAAAAGTTCATAGGGAAAAATAAGTGCTTGAGAATAACCAAGAAGCTAAGGCAAAGATTAAGAGGGAATTGCCTTTAAAACCATTGTGTGGTGGAGACGGTTACTTACCACCACCCCCATGTTGGTTATCTATATCTGTGTAAGTACAACCTTCTGTAATACCTCAAGAAAATCAAAGGAGTTTTGTTCAGTCATACAAAGGTCCCTTTAAAGAGATTTGGGTGTTCCTCTCAGATCCTCTCAATCAAACAATAAGGGGAGATGAAGAGCAGTGTTTCTCAGCCTCCATGCAGGAGCTCAAGGTAGTGAAGGGTTTATCTCAAAGATTTGTAGTGTGTTTCATCTAACGGAGTTAATCCCAAGGAGACTCACACACACAAAAAGAAAACCCACAAGTTTTTTGAGAAATCTGTGTCAGCCAAGCAGGCATGCTCCCACAGGGGTGGGGTGTGGAGGGATACGGGAAGAGTCCCTCTAAAGTTAAGGTAGTGGTGCCCACTCGGACACTGTCACCAGCAGTGCAGCTGGTGCTGTGAGTAGGAGCTGCCAATTCCCCTCTCCCGGGAACTGCTCTGACCTGACAGAGCTGCTTTCCCTGGGGAGTAATTCCTTCCCCCTGGACAGAGCGGACTGTAGCCAATGGCTGAATGACATGGAGTGTAAATGGTCAGGCCCCCTTGCCTTTAGGGGAGGCAGATCTAGGATGCAGTTTGTGCTCCATGGTCATATCCTGTGGGTCAGACCAGGTTAGACTTGGTCCTGAGACCAGGTCCTTTCTCCTTCCCCTCCCCTGTTCTCCCTTCAGGCTTTTCCTGAAGGGTACTCCTTCAGTACATCCTGTGCCCCCAAACCACTATCTCAGTCTCTGCTTCTGGGGAAGCCGGGCTAAGTCTCTTCCCCTGGCTACATGTATTGATTCAGGGAGGGCAAATGATCTCAACCTGCCCAATTAAAGCTGACCCCCCAAACCCGTTGAGAGCCAGACTATGCGTCTGGAGCTGCTGGCAGCCGTTTTGCCCCCCGATGGCGTGGCGGGTGGTGTCTGCTCTTGGAGGGAGACAGCAAGGGTAGCCAAGGGATGGAGCAAGTAAGACCAAGTCCTGAAGACATTGCTTATGCCCTTGGATTCAGGTAAACAGTTGTCTTCCAACACACACTATTTTTGTGTTGCTTAAACCATTTGGTCACATTTGGGAGACTCCGCTGACATACCTGGGAACCTCCAGAGGAATGAGGCCCCTCCCTCTGCATAGCTACAGGTGGTCAACACCACCTGCAGTGCTTATAGAGTAGCAGGGAGGAGCTACAGAATCCTGGCCCACTGTCTCAGTTATCAAAAAATTTAAAAATTTTTAAAAAGGTTGTTTTTATTTAGTATTTTTTTATTTTATAAAAACCTTCTTTCTCATTTTTAAATGGATACCCACATAATGTTTCTAGTGTGAACTCTGTTCATGAAAGATTTTACCACACCAAAACGTATTATAAAATAAGTTATTCCTGGGACTTCCCTGGTGGCGCTGTGGTTAAGAATCCACCTGACAATGCAGGGAGCACGGGTTTGAGCCCTGGTCCAGGAAGATCCCACATGCCACAGAGCAGCTAAGCCTGAGTGCCACAACTACTGAGCCCACACATGCCACAGAGCAGCTAAGCCTGAGTGCCACAACTACTGAGCCCACACGCTGCAACTACTGAAGCCCTCACGCTCTAGGGCCCGCGTGCTGCAACTACTGAGCCTGCATGCTGCAACTACTGAAGCTCGTGTGCCTAGAGCCCGTGCTGCGCAACAAGAGAAGCCACCGCAATGAGAAGCCCAAGCACCGCAGCAAAGAGTAGCTCCCGCTCGCTGCAACTAGAGAAGAGCCCATGTGCAGCAACGAAGACCCAATGCAGCCAAAACAACAATAACAACCACCAAACAAACAGAAAAACAAAAACCATAAAATAAGTTATTCCAGATAAGAAAGAGTTTAACACATAAGAAAAAGGAAAACATGGTTATTCCTGCTTCTGAGTATGCCTAGAGATCAGCCAGCATCATCTTATGCCAAGAGCATGAGTTGTAAAAACCCTATGATCCATCTTGATTGACAACCTTGAGAGCATAGCCACCCATAGAGAACCAGCAAGGGGGAAAACATGGACATTTTTGCTTACCTTGATGGGAAGATGCTCTCCACTTTCCAAGCCAAAGAGCAGAATACTGGATTCACTCTAAATGTAAAATATCCAGTTTTTTAAAACCAGCAACAGTAATCTATTTACATCCATACTACTGTTCAAAACTGTGGCATCTCCCACCATCTGTTAGCTGACTCTGCTACTTACGTCACAGACAGTATTGCTAACAAGCAAACATCATAATTTATGCATGGAGCTATTCAAAGTCTGCTGCGCCTGCGGGATTGAATGTCCTGCTTATTCACAGGAATAGGAACCAGATTACAGTCCGAGAAAGAATCTAAATGTTTTAATCAATTCAGTCATAAAAATAAGACTCGACTATCGGTCTTCAAAAAGTTTTGTTGTGGGCAACTGAAAGGAAATTAGGCATCTGAAAGCCAGACGATGAATCACTAAGCAGTTTAATTAACTTGGCTTCTTTCTAGTTTCCTCATGTGTAGATTTTCACAAGAATCTGGTTTGTGAGTGAATATTCAGGCTGCTGTTTGCGGGAACAATAAAAGAAATGGGGTCTTAAACTGGAGGGAAAATAGAATTAAACATGTATTTAAGGTTTGTACTGTGTCCCGGGTGTTTCCTATATGTCATCTCACTTACTTCCTAGAACAACTTAATTAGGTAAGTATTATGAACTTCTCTTTACAAGTGAGGAAACCAAAGGCTGGGGCAGGTGAATGGTGCCAAACCTTTGAGAATTATTTCCTATTCAAATCATCACTCATTCCTAGATTTACAATAAGTTCCTAAAGACTATATGACGTTTGAGTTGTGCCTGATCAGGAAAACAGAAAGCACTTTAGGTACTTAAACCAGAAGGAATCTGATTCAAAGAATTAAATACAAAAGTGTTGGGAAGGATAATGATTTCAGGCAGGACTTCTGACTATGGTTGAGTGAGGAGATTGTCAAACGCTCTTCCCTAAAAACAACTATAAAGATGGACAAAATTGCCCCCAAACAATCATTTCAGCGCTCTGGAAACTGACCACAGGCATTCAACAATCTGAGAAGTGTTTATGCTTTAGCAAATGCTGGACTTCGTGGAAATCTGTGACGTTCTAGTCTGTGTCTGATCCTGTCTATCCCTTCAATGTGGAGTACTGTCAGGGAGGAAGGACCGTGAGAACCAGCAACTTTGCTGTTGCCATCAAAGGGGGCTCACTCCATTTGGAGCAGCGGATGATGCCCACACTCAGGGTCCTTGTCAGTGAAAGTGATTTCCCAGAGGCAGGAGAGCTGGGGAGGGCCAAGCCCTGGTCTGGGAGGATCCCACATGCCGCGGAGCAACTAGGCCCGTGAGCCACAACTACTGAGCCTGCGCATCTGGAGCCTGTGCTCCGCAACGGGAGAGGCCGCGATAGTGAGAGGCCCGCACACTGCGATGAAGAGGGGCCCCCGCTTGCCACAACTAGAGAAAGCCCTCGCACAGAAATGAAGACCCAACACAGCCCTAAATCAATAAATAAATTAAGGAAAAAAACGAGTAAATCCTATTTTTAAAAAAAAGGAGAAAATAAAAAATAAATAGAAAAATGACAAATATATAACAAACAATATCAATAATTATATTAAATCTGAATTATCTAAACACCCTAATCAAAAGGCAGAAATTGAAAGACTGCATAAAAAAGCAAAGTCCAATCCTGTCTACAAGAGACACAACGCTGATTCAAAAACACAAATAAATGCAAAGTTAAATTTTGGGAAAAGATACTCTTTGCAAATAGTAACCCAAAGAGAGCTAGAGTGCTGTATGGGGTTGAAGAGCATTCCCCCCAAATTTCATGTCTACTCAGAATCTGTGAATATGACCTCATTTGGAAATAGAGTCTTTGAAGATGTAATCAAGATAAGACAAGGTCATACTGAATTAAGGTGAGCTCTAATCCAATGATTGATGTACTGATAAGAAAATAGAAATTTGGACACAAACCCGCAGAGAGAACACCATGTGATGATGGAGACAGAGATCTCAGTGATGTGTCTACAGGCCAAGGAACATCCAATATTCCTGGCAATTACCAAATACCAGGAACAGGCAGGGAAACATTCTTCCCTTGAGAATCCTAGAGCCTTGAAAGAAAACATGACCCTGACAACACCTTGATTTCAGAGTTCTAGCCTCCAGAACTGTGACAGAATCAAGTTCTGTTGTTTTAAGCTCCCCAGTTTAGATATCATCAGAGACAAAATGGGACATTTCATAATGATAAAAAGGGTCCATCTGTCAGAAAGATGTAACAATTAAAATGTAAATGCACTTACAATAGAACTCCAAGATACATGAAGCTAGAGAATTCCCTGGTGGTCCAGTGGTCAGCACTAGGTGCTTCTACTGCTGGGACCCGGGTTCAATCCCTGGTCAGTGAAAAAATACATGAAGCTAAAACTGACAGATTTAAAAGGAGAAATATACAACTCAACATATACAGTTGTAGATTTCAAGACCCCATTTTAAATATTTAATAGAACAACTAGTCAGAAAATGAGCAAAACATGAACAGTACTATCAACAAATGCACCCTAACTAGTATATACAGAATACACCACCCAATAACTGGAGAATACACATTCTTTTCAAGAACACATGGAACATTTCCAGGAAAAATGACATGCTATGCCATAAAAGTATAAAAATCTCAATAAATAAAAAGGTTTGAAATCATGCAAAGTACGATCTCTGAAGGTATTGTTGTCCCTTACATCTGTCACCCCAACCCAGAATTGCAGCTGCGGAGACTGTGGGAATTTGTGCTCCTCCAGTTAAAATTCCTCTCTCTGAATCCAGTAAAATCCAAGCTTCCCCAGGAACAGAAGCTCTGCGAGGGCAGGGACTTTGTCTTGTGTCCTCCATGCCTCAAGCGATGTCTAGAACAAGCACCAGCAAGGATATCCTCGCCCTACAGACTGTTTTCCTTCTAACGGAAACGTTATATTACACGTACACGCAACATCCGAACTTGGTAACTTCCCAGTTATGAAGAGTTGATTATATGCCAGGCATGCCTTAGGCATTTCACATGTCACTTAATCCTCACCAATGTCACATTATTATTCCATTCTTCAAAGATACAATTTGAGGGACTTCCCTGGTGGTCCAGTGGCTAAGACTCCACGCTCCCAGTGCAGGGGGCCTGGGTTCGATCCCTGGTCAGGGAACTAGATCTCACATGCATGCGGCAACTAAAAAGATTCCGCATGCAGCAACTAAGACCCGGAGCAGTCAAATAAATGTATGAATGAATGAATGAATGATACAATTTGAGGCCCAGAGAGGTTGAGTAACTTGTCGCAAGTCACACAGAGAGTCAGCGGCTGAGGTGGGATGTTAGCCTAGGCCTGGTGGCCCCAGAGCCTGAGCTGTCATCTCTCTGTCACACAGCCTGAGCAAAGTCACAATCCCAGACACAGTCACCTTCTGAAGAAAGTGACTCCAAGTTCTGTCATCCTAATAAAAACCTCAGGCCTCATGATTTCTAAATGACACCCAGCCTGAAGCTCAGGACCTCGTTCTGGAACTCCAAGTCCCTCTCTACGGCTGGAGTTTAAGTAGCCTGGAATGTTCTCCAGCGCTTCTTAGGGCATTTGAAGTGGTAGGAGAACAAGGGAAGGGACCAGCTGTGTGAGCTGAGGATACTGTCTCCAGAGGGACTGAGCCCCTTCCTGGCTCACGTGAGACCTTTGGGAGAGCGGGATGTGGGATGTCTATGGAGGGGCGAGGAGCTCCCCCATCCTTCTTCCTGGTGCCGTATTCACGGGTACCCACGTTCCACATACCACGGATGACCTGGGCATGTCTCATCCCGGAAACTCTAAGGAACTTGACTGCAAGAGGTATATACCAGGAACTGCATATAGAACCACCCTTCAAGGGCCTTTCTCTGCTGCAAGGTTCAAGCTGTTTTTACAAAGGCCCCTGTGAGGTAATAGAAAATACATACAGTTGACCCTTGAACAAAGTGGCGGTTAAGGCCACTGGCTCCTGCGCCTTCAAAAATCCAAGCATGACTTTACAGTCGGTCCTCCCTATTCACGGTTCCAATCCATGGATTCAACCAACCATGGATGGTATCGTGCTGTATTTATTGGAAAATAAAATCCATATATAAATGGACCTGGGCAGGTAAAACCCATGTTATTCAAAGGTCAAATATAGCAACCCAAATCTCTCATTTATCACTGATAGTTATTGAAACTCTTTAAAATCACATTATCTAAAGAATGCCCCATTTAGGCAGCTCTTCCACGAATTTATTGGTCTCTATGCTTGTCTATAGACTGGGCAATCCCTTCGCAGTTGGGGCGGGATTAGAAGCGGATTCAACAACAGACGCATATTTCAGGTATGGTTTGGGTACTTTTTTTATACTTTTAACTATAGGTTCTGACTGTTCTTCCCTTTTACAATTGTTTTTTAGATGCATATGTTTGTATGTGTACACATGAATGTGTATAATAATTATTATTATGGATATTTCGGACATCATACGGTACAGAAATTTTTGAAGCAGATGTTCACTTTGTAATATCAAAGGCACGAAAGAACTTAACACAGAAAAATAAAACAGATAATTTATGCAGTCTTTTTATTAAACATTTTGGTGCTTGGGGGGAAAAGTAAAAAAGGTCAAATATATATTGGTCTCTGCTCCTGGCTCCTGGCTCCTGGCACAGAGTTCCTAAAACACTTGTAATTTCCCAAGTGATAAGAGCCCTGGGATCATCTTGAGTTCTACTGAGGTGACTCTGGGTGAGCTTCTCCATGGCTCCTGGATAGGGGGTGGTTGTCAGGAAGACCAAATCATGATTATTAGGAGCTTGGAAGTTTCAGTGCCACCCTCCATCCTTCAGAGAGGAGACAGGGGCTGGAAACTGAGTTAATAATTCAGCATGCCCATGTGAGGAAGCCCCCATGAAATGCCAATAGTACAAGGTTCAGAGGGCTTCCAGGTGGGTGAACGAATCCACATACTAGGAGGGTGACTCATCTCAACTCCACGGGGACAGAGGTGCCTGCACTCGGGACCCTCCCAGACCTCATTCTGTATATCTCCTCATCTGACTGTTCATCTCTGCCCTTTATTATACCCTTTAGTAAACTGATAAACGTGTCTCTCTGAGTTCTGTGAGCCGCCCTAGCAAATGAATCAAACCCAAGGAAGAAGTCCATTGGATCCTCTGACCTACAGCCCACTGGTCAGAAGCACAGATGACAACCTGGGCTTGAGGCTGGCGCTGGAAGTGTGTGCTGTGGTGGTGGAGGCAGTCTTGTGGACCTGAGCGCTTAACCTGTGGGATCTGACGCTACCATGGGGTAGTGTCAGGACTGGGTGGACCTGTTGGTGGCCACAGAGAATCGCTTGGGGTATGGAAAACCTCCACACACTTGGTGACCAGAAATGTCAGAAGTGAAGTGTTTGGTGTGAGTGTGGAGTAGTATGAGACATGCAGGAGAAGGAAACACCAGAGGGAAAAACTGGTGTTTCCGACTCAGGCCACATCTACTTTTGTGGAAGCGTGGGCAGCCCTGGGATGGACGAAGCGGACAGGGAGAGACTGGGGAGAAACCTTACATAAAAAAGATCTATGTGAGGGCTTCCCTGGTGGCACAGTCATTGAGAGTCCTCCTGCCGATGCAGGGGACACAGGTTCGTGCCCCAGCCCGGGAAGATCCCACATGCCACGGAGCGGCTGGGCCCGTGAGCCATGGCCGCTGAGCCTGCGCGTCCGGAGCCTGTGCTCCGCAACGAGAGAGGCCACAATAGTGAGAGGCCTGAGTACCGCAAAAAAAAAAAAAAAAGAAAAGACCTATGTGGTCCATGTTTGTACAGCATGCTATGCAGGAAGAGTTTGCTGCAATCAATCTGTCAAAGAAAGGCAAAAGGAGCTTTCGCAAGTAAACTCTTCCGGTACGTGAAAGCATTTCATTTTATTGTTTAACATCCTAATTGGGAGAAAAAAAAAATCTCCCATCACGTGTTCACAATTAGATTTTTTTTTTTTTCTTTCTTTCTTCAAAGAATATTAAGGGAAGTTCCCTGGCGGTCCAGAGGTTAGCACTCGGCACTTTCACTGCCCTGGCCTGGGTTCCATCCCTGGTCGGGGAAGTAAGATCCCGAAAGTCATGTGGTGTGGCCAAAAAAAAAAAAAAAGAATTATCCAGTGAGTGTAACATCACGTGCATAGCATCTTGAGAACCGCGATTCCGGTTCTCTGGGGGCAGAAGAGTGTGACAGGCCTTCCTAAAGGAGGGGGTCAAGGGCTCCACTGAAGGGTATGGCAGTTCTACCTGCAAAGTGCTTAAGAGCTACCGAGACCTCAGGCTAAAGAAATAGTAAGTCTTATTTTACTCAGCACGATTGTGAGATACAAAACTCTGGCTCATTAAATGTTTTGATTAATAGGGACTTTATGATCCATGTGGTATATGGTCCATCCATTTAGGGAGGGTTAATACACACTCAACAATGAAACAGACTTTCATTTGACCTTGATGATGATCAGGGCACTTCAAAGACTTTGGATGAAAGAGTGTGGGTAACACGGCAGGGAAGATCCAATGGGAAGACTTAATGAAAGGCTATGAATTTGAAACTGAGGATGCTGACTTCAATGAGCCACTGCAGTTTTTGATGGGTGGATAGACGTGATGAACGCTGTGTTTTTGAAAGATTAACCTGATAATGATGTTCAGGGAAGAGGGGAGGTAGAGGGGCGAAAGCAAGAAGAGCAGCCAGAGGCAGGTGTAGTAACCGAAGCGTGGAATGATTGCGGTAGTGTCAGAGACAGACAGTTTTGAGTTGTTTGGTGTCCAAGTAGGAGACACAAAGAGCAGAGGGGAAAGGGTAGTTCAGGATTTTGCAGCTTGTATCTTAGGAGCATCAATCTAAGGTCTATGTAAGAAAAGTCCTTCTTTAGAGGCTCCAAGTCTGGCCCTATTCTAGCCACGTCCCTCCCTATGAGTGAGACATCTGTGAGGTCAAGGGGATATGGGCACCCCAAGACTATAACCTTCCCCCTTTCTAGACTATTCTGGGTACCTGAGAACCTGATGCTTCACTGTCCAAATAGCCCAGCTCATGGCCTGGGCCTATACAGGCTTCTTCCCTGAGTCCATTCTCTGAAGAGTCAATGGCATGGCTGGTGTGTGCGCCTCTAGGCCTGAGAGGTGGCCAAAAGGCAGCTGTTTGTGGGAGGTGCTGGGTGAGTGGGCGGAGCTTGAATTTCCTGGCTACGGAGTCCCCGCGCATGATGCAAAACCAACCCCTCACAGTGTAGGATGGAGTCAAGGGGGCGGGCCATGGACAGGGGCCAGGGTCATCCCTTCCAGTATTACCAAGGTCTGGCATGGAACTCCTGTGAGTCTGAAAATTATTAAAATCCTGATCTTCCAGGTCATTCTCGTAAATGTATATTTGTAAGGTAGGAAGATAGACATATTGTTTAGCAGCTTATCAGCTCGTTTATAACTTCAAAGTATTTAGACATATGGCTTCCCTTTGTACTCTTGCCCTACAACTATTAGGTGTATGTGGGCCTGCTTTTTAGCCAAATATATTCCTTTTTTAGTTTCTCAGGGTGACTTTTCTTCCAATTTTCTCTTTTCTGAGGGCTTACCTCTTGGGTTGTCCCTTAGACTATCCAGAACAATTCTTTTGTTAATTGGCTTACCAGTTTCTTGTTTGTTTGTTTGGCTGTGCCACGTGCGTGGCTTGTGGGATCTTAGTTCCCCAACCAGGGACTGAACCTGCACCCTTGGCAGTGAAAAACGTGAAGTCCTAACCACTGGACTGCCAGGGGATTCCCCTCAGTTTTTTAAATTATTGATTTGTAATTCCTTGTATATCTCAGCTATGAGGCCTTTGTCAGATACATATGTGTATGTACACACGCGCACACACGCATCAGACATATTCTACTCTCTTGTTTTCCTTTTTATTCTCTTGATGATGTCTTCTGATGAATAAAAGTTCATAATTTTAAGGTTGCCATTTTATCAGTTTTTTCCTTTATTCATAGAGATTTTTGTGTCTGCTTTGAGAAATCTTTATCTAGCGGAAGATCATAAATATTTTTCTTCTTTCTGTTTTCCTCAAGCAGGTTTATTGCCTCACTTTTCACATTTAGATGCATTATATCACAATGAATCTGCAACTAATATTTTTCTTTTTGCAACTGATTTTTGTGTGTGGTAGAGGTCAAGATTAATTTTGTTTTCCAAGTGCATATCCATTGACCCAGCTCCATTTATTGAAAAGTCCATCCTTTCTCCTATTGATGTGCAATGTTGCCTTTGTTATAAACAAAGTGACTGTATATGCATAGGTTCTTTCCATTGGTCTATTTGTTTCTCCTTGTACCAAAATCATAGTTTCGTAATTACTATAGCTTTGTACTTAAATATTATAATTTTACAGTTCTTGATATCTGGTAGTGTTAAGTCCTCCAACTTTCTTGGTCAAGATTGTCTTTGCTATTCTTGGTCCTTTGCATTACCGTGTAAATTTTAGAATTGCCTTGTCAATTCTCAAAAACTGTTCCGTTTTCTATTTCCTTGGTTTCTTCCCTTCCACTTACTTTGGATTTGATTTGATATTCTTTTCATAGATGAAACAGATGACAATAGAGATGAAAGCTTAGATAATTGATTTTCAGTCTTTCTTCTTTTTCTAACATATGTTCTGTAGAATGTAAATTTCCATTTAAGCACAGCTTCAGTCTGCGTTCTACCAGTTTTGATACACCACATCTTTATTACCATTCAGTTAAAAAATTTTTTTTCATACTGTTGCGATTTCTTCGTTGACTCATGGGCTACTGAAGGGTTTTACCTGATGTCCAAGCAGCTTGATTCCACTGCAGTCAGAGAAAGCGCTCAAAATTATATCAGTCCTTTGAAATTTGTCGAGGCTTACCTTATAACGCAGCATATAACGAGTTTTGGTAAATGTCTTACAACGTTTTGTCCCACTATTGTTATTGACTGTGTATCCTGCCTCCAAGAGAAGAAGGAGAAGGCAAGTGCAAATTCTAAGGTCCAGACTAGGAAGACATGCACAGTACTTCATTTACATGTAGTAAATGAAGATACTTATGTATCCACATGGCCAGGCCTAATGCAAAGGAGCATGGGAAGCTGAATTCTCAGACAGGGTGTTCCCTCTGTAAGATAGCAAGAGAGCTGCACGCTGTCCCACACCATCTTCCAGCTAAGCAACTCCAGTTGGGGGAAAAAAGAGAGTCTTTCTCCATAGCTCAGGTAGAAAAATCCCGGAGAGAATCAGATTCGCCAAATTTGGATCACTCTCCCATGTTTCTCCAATCACGATGGCAAACGGGGTGGAGTAGTCCTGTTGGGCCAAGATATTCATTTTCCTGTGTCCAGAATGGTCAGTGTCAATCCCAACAGAATCACATAAAATGGACTCCAAGGGGAAAGATGGATTCTATTCTTAAGAAAAGGGGTGCTGTACAAGAACTAAAACAAACAAAAAAGATGTTCACTGCAAAGTGTAGGTGAGAAAAAGGAGAGAAGTACTACTGGATTTGGAAATTCAGAGGTCGCTGATGTTCCTAATGACATCCGTGGCTGCGGAGTGGCAGAGAGAGAAGCCAGCTTGCCGGGGTGAGTGGGTGATGCAGGAGGATTGAGTGAGTGAAGAGGACGGGGGTGGGGGGCACGATGAAAGTGGGTGTCACTTCCGGGATGACTGGCTGTGAAGAGAAGCAGCTACAATGTCTGGGCCTGAGTTCCCCAAAAAGGGGGCCCTGGTACAGGGATTTGAGAGCAAGTAGTTTATTTGGGAAGTGATCCCAAGAGACGTGGTATAGTAAACCAGGAAAAGGAAGGACTCCAACAAGAGAAGGTGCGTGAATGAGCGGGTTACAAGCTGTGGACAACGGGAACGCTTCTGCAGATGACCTCGAAGTAGGGTGTAGGATATATGCCTCCCTGCCGGTTCGTTCACTGGAGGGGTGAGGAAGCTGGAGAACTATCTACCAACTTTTTTTTTTTTTTTTTTTTTGCGGTATGCGGGCCTCTCACCGTTGTGGCCTCTCCCGTGGCGGAGCACAGGCTCAGTGGCCATGGCTCACGGGCCCAGCCGCTCCGCGGCATGTGGGATCTTCCCGGATCGGGGCACGAACCCGTGTCCCCTGCATCGGCAGGAGGACTCTCAACCACTGCGCCACCAGGGAAACCCTCTACCAACTCTTATTCCTCCTGGATGTCTGAGTGCTGGGGGCGGGGTTGGGGGGGGTGGGAAATGTAACCAACCCGGCACTCCTGAGTCTGCCGCATTCCTCCTCTGAGCGAGCTTCCCTCCAGCGGTTGCCGAGCTGGAGGCTTGGGCGTAGAATAAGCGAGTACTCGCCGCTGGGAACGTGGGCAAAATGGGAGAGAGGAGAGCGCCTTTACGATATGCTAATTAGACACCATGAGCACAGGGAGAGCAGGACGGGGAGACGTCCCAGGATGCTCTTTCTCTAAAGAGTAAAAGATATGAGGCGTGTGGCTGATGCGGCTATCTCATGCGGAAGTGTAGGAAGTTTACGGGAAATCTGATAGAGTCCTTTCTCTGTCCCTCAAATGGACCAAAAATCGTTTCCTAAAAGGAAGTCAGAGTGAGATCAGGGCCGAAGGGGCTTTCAAGAACCCCGCCACGCACACACTCGAAAGGGGAAATCGTTCCGGAGACGAGAAAGCGAGTGACCCAACGCCGGTAAACCGCAGGGCGGAGTCCAGGGCTCCCCAGAGCTTGTGTGCAAGCGCCCGGCGGAATCTGAAGTCACCCCCTGGCTGTGTGCCACGCAGGAGGTCTCAGCAGGTGAAAGGAGCATTCGACCCAAAGGGAAACCAACAGCCACCGGAACGCTTCTGGTTCTCCGCCGTCTTTAAGCAGGAAAGCCAAAGAAGCGCATCTTGGACGCAGGATGGGGCCGCAGAACTTTTTGGTTTTATCCATAAAACGTCCCTTTGAAATAGTGGGTGGGAAGCTACCGGAGCAAGCCCCCTAGAAAGGGATCTTCCGCTGGCACCGCCGCCCCCCTCCGCCCCCAGCAGTGACCCTGGGCTCGGGAGGACTGCCCCACCCTCCGGTCCCTCTGGGGACCGGCTCCCGAGGCTGCAGCTTAAGCCGCGCGCCCCTCCTCCAGCCCCCGCATCCTCCGCCGCCGGCAGCCGGCTCAGGGAGGGTGCGGGGCGCGCCACGGGCGCACAGACTCCCCCCCCGCCCGCCGCCGGGCTGGCCGCGCGGAATCACGGGCCGGAGGCGGGGCTGCGCCGGCGGTGGGCGCGGCGTCCGGGCTGCGCTCGCCGCTCGGGCCGACGCGCGGGCACCCGGGCGCGGGCCGCCAGGGGAACCCTAGCTGCGCGGGGGCCGGGCGCGGCGGCGCGGCCGGAGCGTGCGGGCGGGGTCGGCGGGGCCAGATCCCGGCTGGCGCCCGGGCGGTTCCTACGCTGAGCCGCCGCCTGGCCGGCTGGTTCCTGCGGCGGCTGCCGGGGCGGCCCGGTCGCGCGGCCCTTCGCCATGTACACCTTCGTGGTGCGCGACGAGAACAGCAGCGTCTACGCCGAGGTCTCCCGGCTGCTGCTCGCCACCGGCCACTGGAAGAGGCTGCGGCGGGACAACCCCAGGTTCAACCTGATGCTGGGAGAAAGGAACCGGCTGCCCTTTGGGAGACTGGGTGAGCTTCCCCGTTTCGCGCCCTCCCGCTCCTCCCGGTAGAACGAGCGCTTTTGTCTTAAGGTCAGAAACCTTCCACTCTGTCGTTCCTCGGGCGGATAAAAAAATGCATCCCTAAAGGGCTAAGGCCGTCGTTTTTCATGCCTTCTCGGGTCCCAAATCGAATTCGGGGCGGGAGTGTCGGTGCGGGCCCCCGGGACGGCGGCTGCCTCCTGACAATGACCCGGCCCTGCAGCCCCGGGGGCGTCGGCCTCGGGAGCGGGGAGCCAATGCCGCGCGTTCCCCGGATTCCCCGGTCCTGACGCCCCCAAATCGGGCAGGTCGGCTGGGCAGATCGCCGGGCGGGGCGAGGCTCCGCGGAGCCGGCGGCTGACCATCTTGCAAATTTCCTCCACGGGGGATTCCGCCCTGTCTGTGTTGGCTCGGGAGGGGAGCTTGTGTGTGTTGAAAACCCTGAGGATTCAGCTCCCCGAAGGCTCAGATAAAGCGGCAGGGGATTTGGAAAAGACCTCTGGATTGCGAAAACGGGAGCTTCAGCAGTGAGCCCAGCCCGGGGAAGGGCGGAAGGGTGTCTGATTTTAGACCTTCCCTTAGTTTCACCAAAGAACACGTTTTCACACTTGCGCATTGAATGCAGATTTTACGTGACCCAGGTTTCTCTGCCCTACTGTCTCCGAGGGAGTTCCCTTCATTGACACGGTTGAAGCTGGCGCCCCCATGCCTACATCTTCCCCTGTAGGAAGAGGCAGGGGGAAGGAGAGGACCAACGGCTCCTTTTTAGATGACGTAATCCAGAAGTTGTGCAGATCATTGCCATTTACATCCCACTGACCTGCACATAGTCTCACGGCCTCTCCTCCCTGCATAGTCATCCGGAATTGCAGCCTCACTCAGGGTCGCCGTGTGCCCTGCCAAAATTCCCCTGGGGTGGGCACCCCATCGTACTGCCAAAGATAGAAGGGGAGAAAATAATGAGGAAAAGTCATCTCTGCCTTGGAGGGCATCCCAGAGAGAACAGTTGTATGTCCAGGAGAGGAGACAGTTTTTAGAAATAGGTGTGGTCAGCGGGTTGGAGAGGTTGAATAGGCAAAGACTGAAAATAGCCATTTGGAACTGACTAGCCCTTGGTGAGCTGACAGAGCACAGTTGGGTGGGAGCCTGTAGAATTGTAATGATTTGAGGAATGAAGGGGGTTTCAGGCTAGTCTTCCTGATATTTTTTCTTTGAAATGAGACCATGGACAACTTTTTATTGTTATACAAATTTATGATGTGTGTTGGGGACTCCATGGAAGGGCTGATTCCAACCCCCAGAAACCTTCGAATACAGAGAATGGGCCTGGAGATTGATTCCCTTTTGTTAAACTGTCTCCCCAGGAAGCCCTCAGCGAGAAGAATATCTTCCCTGAAAGAAGAAAACCTGCTTACAGTTGAGAACGTTTATTTCCTCCTTGCTCTGTCTGCTCCCCTGCCTGCCTGACTTTCCTCTTTGGACTGGTCAGTGCCCAGCTGAAAGAGCTTAGGTGGAATCCTAAAATTAAAAACTGACAAAAACGGCTCTTTGCAGGGGTGATCGGCGTTGCTGTGGGGCTCAGGACTAGGGTGTAGGATTAGGGTTAGGAGCAGAGTCCTAGAAGGTCCGAATCCTAAGCAGGTACCATGAAGTCAGCAACTGCTCAGGGAACATTTGCTTTTTATGGGAAAGAAAACAGCATCCGATTGGGAGTTTGGGATTAGCAGATGCAAACTATTACATATGTATAACCGGATCACTTTGCTGTATACCAGAAACTAACACAACAGTGTAACTCAACTATAGTCCAATATAAAATTTAAAAAAAGAAAAATTCTAAAAAGAATGTCAGCCAAACCCCCCCCATACTTCAATAAAATAAACATTTTTTAAAAGGTTAGCATCTTAAAAAACAAAGAAGAAGAAAAAACAAAAAGAAAAACAAAACAAAAAAACCAGCATCCCACAACCAGATGGTTATAATATGCCTTCATTGTTAAGGATATTTACCTTTCACACAGTTCGAAACCCAAGGAGATGGCCCAGCGGATAAAGGCCAAGGAATGCTGCTGCCTTGGTGATGTGAAGGTGGGTAGTTCAGGTGTGAACCAGTCCATCTGTCCAGGGAGATGGTGAGAGCTAGTTAGCGCCTGAAACTTTTTATTTGATTGTATGCTGTTCTCAGATGAATTATTCTTACCTCTGGCATCTTCAGTTCAAGCTCCCATTGTTGGGTTCTACTTTGTGTTGCTGAAAACTGCATTTTGTTAAGATGTTAAACATAAATTGAGGCTTTTATAGAGATTATCATACTCAGTGAAGTAAGTCAGACAGAGAAGGATAAATATATGATATCACTTATATGTTGAATCTAAAAAATAGTACAAATTAATTTATTTACAAAACAGAAACAGACACACACATGGAAAACAAACTTATGGTTGCCAAAGGGGAAGGGGGGGGAGGGATAAATTAGGAGTATGAGACTAACAGATGCACACTACTACTTAAAAAATAAACAAAAAGGATTTACTGGATAGCACAGGGAACTATATTCAGTATCTTGTGATAACCTATAATGGAAAAGAATCTGAAATATATATATGTATAACTGAATCACTTTGCTGTACATCTGAAACTAACACAGTATTGTAAGTCAACTATACTATAATAAATTGTTTTTTAATTGAGGCTTTTGTTTTTATTTGTATCCTTTTGCCCTAATTTTAAAGAGGAGGGGGCATGCAGTACAATCTATGGAAAATGTGTTTCCCTGTGAGAGGACGCACAGAACATCCTCAGGGCTTCTGAATTTACAGACACGGCCTCTTGGAGCATCTAGTGGCCCTCCTAGAATCTTGCACAGGGAGACATGCTTGAGAACAGCAGGATCGTAGTTCTCCTACCTTCCTTGATGACTGTAGAAAGCAAGGGTAGCAACATCAAAAGCCTAACTGTTTAAGTCCTTACTGTACAGAGATGACTAACTCCATATGTGTTAAGCCATGTGTGCAGTGCAGTGGGGATCCAGGAGAGGCGAAATAGAAAATACTCTCCCACCCAAAGAAGAAAAAACAGAGGCAGCAGTGGTCTTTGGCAGACCTACGATGGCGGTATCATAATAGCCACTGTGGGGAGGGTGAGAATTGCCAGTGAGACGCTGAGCAAAGGGGCGTAGAGGGGCCGGGCCACTGAATCGCTCCCTTTCCAACACCCAGTCCTGAAAGGGGAGAATGACAAGCTAAGCGTGACCCTGCTCTCCCTCCTGTGTGCTGGTGTTGACATTGTCATTTCCCACTTGAGAAATTGTCTGTTCCCCTTCTGAGCCTCTTCTTCCCTTCACAGGTCACGAGCCTGGCCTGATGCAGTTGGTGAATTACTACAGGGGAGCTGACAAACTGTGTCGCAAAGCTTCTTTAGTGAAGTAAGTGTTCTTTACGACCCGTGTTTTCCACTTTTCACCTGAACCTTTTGGGCTTTCATCCTGAAGCACTTAAGCAAAAGTGTGAGGTCGTCTTTAAAGGGAGAAGACACTTTTATTTAAAAAGCCAGCAAAGATCAGCTTTTAGTCCCAGTCCAAACTTGGCCATACGTGCCTGTCTGTCCCTTAAGTTGAGGCTCCCTAGAAGCAGAGCCTGAGACAGGGCTTCTGGCGGAAGTGATTTATAAGGGGAGGGCTTGCAGGAGAAACGCGCTGAGAACCAAGGGCAGGGCATCTGGGGAAGACGTGAAGCGAGGAGGTGATTTCAGCTGAAGTCTCGCCTCTGCCTGACTCCATGGAGCAGCAGTGAACAGCCCCTCCACGTTCTCTACTCTGACGTCGCCCAGCCACCGGCTTTGGGCGGGACACAGCTTCCCCAGCGCTTCTAGGCACGGGCTGGTCCCCGGAGAAGAGGCGCGCCTAAGCCCCTGGCAGCCAAAGCTCAGCAGCCAGGGGTCCCTCAGAAGGGACACCTGGGCAGAATATACCGGTGTCTACCGCACCACCCACCTCTGAGCAGTGGGCTTGCAGCCAGGTGCCGAAAGAACCGTGTCATAAGGCGGAAGGAAGCAGCCTTATACAGTGATAAGATCTAGGATCAGCAGCTTGGGTTTTAATTTCAGCTCTTAGCAGCTTGGGCGAATGTTCTGATCCCTCTAAGCCTCGGTGCCTCCCTCCTAAAGAGGTTGTGATGGACGTAAAGCGTGTAGCACGGTGACACAGAGTGAGCGTTTGACGCTATGCCTTAGTTTCCTTTTCTGTGAAACGAGGATGATAATAGCACCTACCTCAGGGTTGTTGTGAGGATTAGTTGAGTTACTTTACAGAAATGCCCGGAATAATGCGCGTGTCAGAGTTCACACTGTATAAATGAAAGGTGGGTGTGGCCCCCCAAATCAGGTCTCCAGCATTCCCTCCACAGTGGCTTGTGAACATGTGTGTGTAGCCAAACGAATCATTTAGGTAAGAAGACACTAGAAGACTTGACCCAAAGCAAAGGCTCTTTTCCCCAGTCACACAGCTTTCCGGGCTCTCTAGCTGTTCACTAGTTTGAGTGCTGGTAGGAATATTTCCACCTTTTTGTTCACTCACTGCCCCCACTAACTTATGTATCCACTTCTTCCTGTGACGGATTTTCATGATTTACCAGCTGTCCTGAAGGAGAACGAGGCTTTCTGAAGTCTTACATATTTTCACATTTAGAGTGCAAACAGTTGTTTCAGCAGAACTAGAAGCAGCACACGATTATTCATCCAGATTGTCCATTTAGAAATTTTTTTTTTAAATTTTATTTATTTTTGGCTGTGTTGGGTCTTCGTTTCTGTGCGAGGGCTTTCTCTAGTTGCGGCAAGCGGGGGCCACTCTTCATCGCGGTGCACGGGCCTCTCACTGTCGCGGCCTCTCTTGTTGCGGAGCACAGGCTCCAGACGCGCAGGCTCAGTAATTGTGGCTCACGGGCCTAGTTGCTCCGCGGCATGTGGGATCTTCCCAGACCAGGGCTCGAACCCGTGTCCCCTGCATTGGCAGACAGGTTCTCAACCACTGCGCCACCGGAGAAGCCCCATTTGGAAATTTTTATAAAATGCTTACTCATTCTTTATTCTATGATGATTTTTTTTCCTAAAGATAGAGGTTGAATTCTGTTTTTGAAGTAGAAAGCAGAGGGTGCTGTAAAAAGTAATGTTCTCTATATTTGCATACTTGGCAGCTATAATAGGGTGAAGAGAGTACAGAGCTGGAGTCGTGAGCAGGTCTGAATAGGTATCCGGACCTCTGTGACCTTGGACGGTACCACTCAGAGTCTGTGGGGAGGGAGGTGATCACACCTGCCCTTTGCTGTTCTGCAGCACGCAGCGTTGTCTGTCATGACACCTTATAAATGACGACGTGACTTATGCAGACTAGGGGTTGTCATCATTCTCATAAGCTTCCTTCGTTCTCTCAGGTGTCCTGCAAGGGACTGTAGTCATTCCAGGAGGGAATGATTACCTTTGTCATTTTGTCTCTCTCCCATAGTTTGTATGGCTCAAAAGAGCTCCAGAAAGTTAAAAAAATGTCACCTCAGGTGGCAGTCAGAGAAGACAGCCAGGTTGCCCGTGGCCGTAGCAGTTAGTGTCGAGCCAGGACGGTTCTCCTCTGTACAAATGGGCCCCGTGGGCAGTGTGCCTGGGCATCCCTCGAGGTTCCCAGGGCCTTGATGGGGTTCCATGCTGGACCCTGTACAGTCTGTCATGCCTGTCACTTCCAGGAGCTTTAGAAATTCATCAGGGCCCCATGGCCATAGTCTCAGAGTGCTCAAGGGCTGTCCTCCTGGCCCTGATTCGAGCTTTCTTTTCCTCTTGTTAGTGTTTCTCACATCTCGTGTGCGATGCGACTAAACCTCCATTTGTGGCTGCTTCCCAAATGGGCCTTTTTTGGAAAGGGAACAAACGCTAGAGATTTCCGGTAGAAACTGGACTGGGTTCTGTACAGGAAATGAGGGCTTCAGATGAAGGGCATTCTGCAGACCAGCGCTGGCCAACAGAAATAGAATGCTGGCCACATGTGGCATTTTAAATTGCTTAGTAGCCCCATTAAATTGAGTGCAAAGAAACCGGTACAATTTATTTTAATAATGTATTTTATTTAACCAAATAAATCCAAAATGTCATGTAATTAATATTAAAAACAACTAATGGGATATATTCTTTTTTTTTTTCTGGTGTGTATATTTTACATTTATAGCACAACTAAGCTCAGATATTAAATTTTCATTGGAAGTCCTATGTTTAGATTTCATAAAAATGTGTGGTTGAAAAGGTAAATTTACATACACAAGTCATTCTGACAAACGTAAAAGTTTTTCAATAACTGTATTAAATACCAGAATATAATTTTCCTTTAATAGTCACATGTACATTGACAAAGCAGGTTCATAACATGAGAAGAATTGACTTGACTTTGAAGCAAAAGCATATCGTTTTTAAAACTATGTCCAAGTTAAGTAAATTCACCAACTCATGTGTCAACTCAGTATTATGAATATTGAATTCAGAGGAGGTATTGAATACATTGAAAAGAAACTCTAAATTTATCATTATCAACAAAGTGTTCTTCAAATTTTTCTTTAGTTTTTGCAGCCAGTTTGCATAATGTTTTCTGTTACAAGGAAAATCTTATGCATACTGAGTCATAAAACTGTGTAAAATCATTATTATTGACTTATATTATGAAGTTGGAACACAAATTCTCACACCTGTTGGTCTACATCACAAGTAAGATCTTTTTTTCCAACTTCCTTGGAGCTTGAAATTTAGCTTGTTCATATGCAGCGTGGTTATAGGTGAAAAAATGTAAACCACACTGCATTTTTTATCTTTGATTATTGAATGAGATAATAGTTGCATGAAAAGAACGATTTGACAAGCATTCCTCTTATTTTAAGAAACTGGAGTTTACAGTACGGGGAAACCTTGTAAAACTCTTCCATCTCTCAGTCAGTGAGCATTGGCAAAGAACACAGAATCATTAAATTCATCATCTTGTGTTTCTTTCATGGTTCTATACCTGCAAACCATTGTAGCATTTGCAAGCATATACTGAACCATTTCAACAACTGTATCCATACTGAGTGCAAACGTTCTCAGTATGTATCATGCGGGCTTCCCCAATGGCGCAGTGGTTGAGAGTCCGCCTGCCGATGCAGGGGACACGGGTTTGTGCCCCGGTCTGGGAAGATCCCACGCTGCGGAGCAGCTAGGCCTGTGAGTCATGGCTGCTGAGCCTGCGCGTCTGGAGCCTGTGCTCCGCAACGGGAGAGGCCACAACAGTGAGAGGCCCGCGTACCGAAAAAAAAAAAAAAAAAAATGTATCATGCAATGAAGCAGATGTTTCCAATACGTATGGTACAACAAAATAAAGCAATAAAGCAAACGTCAGTCTATTAAAATCCCAGTAAATCCAGATTTTAACCCAACCTAGCTGAAGTAATGTCTGTCATGATAGAAGCTGACTTTTCACTTGTAGATGAAATTCTTCTTGGACAAATGTAAAAGATTAGGAAATATCCTCACCACGAGTTTACATTTTAGGCTGCAATTTGACAATAATTTTTTCCTATATTTGGAAATCTTTTGAGGCAAAACATACAAAGTATTAATTGGGCAGCATCTCTTATGTCACTCAACTCATCTAAAGCTAAGGAAAAATATTTCAAAATTTTCCGGTTTTGAATCAATCTTTAATATTGTTAGAAATGCTTTGTACTCTATGGGCAATTATTGATGGCTTAACTAAAGATTGTTCACTTTTTATAAAATATCTTTTTAGTCTTTTCCTCAAAATAATTTCTATTACCACATTTCCATCTAAAAGGATGTTCGTTTTGCGTGTGTATGTAAGAATCCAAGCCACTTTAGAGCTGACCAAAGTTACAAGCTCAGATCCTAAGAAAAATATGTTGAAAGTTTTTTTGTTGAGTTTTTAATTCTGATTTCAGCCGCTAATTCCATTGCTTCTCTTTAGACTATTGAGAGGAAAACACCTATCAAATTCATTATGTATTTGCTGAAAATGTCTCCTTACACAACAAACTTCATTTTTCCTGCCACAGCACATTGTAATTGCCGTTTGTTAGGAAATTTGTGACACGTCTTCTTCTAGTGCTTATTTTTTTCTTTATTGTCTGGTCATAGTTCCAGCTTCTGCATCCCCACTCAATTCCGTGTCAGTAGAATGCCTTTGTTTTAAACTTAAAAGTTTGTCCATACTCATTTTTTTAACTAGAAGACTAATTATACATTATTTACCAATTATGATTTACCTAGCAATCTCTGTAACTTGGCTGTGTGCATAATAAACACATTATAATGTTTCATCAGTGCCTGGAAAAAAATTCACATGAGCTGAATCCATCTGTTGTCCCCCAGTAGAACAGTGATGCATTTATGTCTAATTCCAGAAGTAGCACACGCGCCTGACATGCACGCCACCCTCTAACAACAACATCTGAGGTCACATGGTAGTTAAAGTGAAAACATCATCTACCGAAACAGTAATGTTGTACTTGGTGGAAACATATTTTACAGTGCTTCCGCTTTTAAATGAAAACCAAACAAACGGAAAATTCAGTTTCCGAGTCGCATTGGCCACTTTTCAAGTGCTCGGAAGCCCTTGGAAACTCCACGTGGCTAGTGGCTGCCGTATTGGACAATGCAGATAGAGCTGAATGGTCAGTGAGTTAGAAATGTATTGATTTTTTTTGTTCCTTTGAGTTCTTTAAGTTAAATTCCATTGCCTCTAACGTAAAAATAGCTTTATTTAAAAATCTCAGTTTAAAGTTTATTTTCATTATTTCTGCCATTGGCTCAGAGACTGGGTTTTGGTGATGAATCATACCCCAGGCTTTAACAGTTCTGCTCTAGATAGAAGAGGGAGTGCAGCTCAGGGGAGGCCTGTGAATGTCTTTGGGCAGGTTTCTCCCTCCTCTGATTCCTGGGGAGCAAGGGTAGCTTTTTTTCCTTCTATTTTCTTTCTTTTTTTTTTTTTTTTTGGCTGCACCTCGCGGTTTGAGGGATCTTAGTTCCCCAACCAGGGATTGAACCTGGGCCCTCGGCAGTGAGAGCCCCGAGTCCTAACCACTGGGCCACCAGGGAATTCCCAAGGATAGGTTTGGAATTAGGACATGGGAGTGATTCAGGGCTTATATCCTGCTTGTTTCTTACTACCTTTGTGATCTTGGGAAATTCACTTCTCTGTGACCCAGTGCCTCATCTGTGAAACGTGATGCTAGTGCCTCCCCCCAGGGGTCTGATTGGAGAGGAGATACAGTGTGAAGCCTTTGTGTTTACTAAGTGCCTGCCCAGGGCCTTTCTTTATATTCCATTATATTATGGGGGTTTTTTTTTAGGGGGGGCAGGAGGTGTGTTTAGTTATGACCACTGGAGTCCCAGGTTCCATTAGAAAGATTCTTCCTTTATTCTGTCACCGAAGCCAGGCTGAGCTAAAGGCAAGAAATGAAGAACGAAAATGTCTTTAGATAATTCCGATTCCTGAGTGTTAGCCTTTTCTCTCCAGAGTTGGGCCAAGGTGGTATTTTTTGCTAGTAATCCAAATGGTTTCCTCAGTTCTCCACTTTGATTTTTTCGGGTGGGTCTAGCTCAGCTACAGCATGTTCGGTGAAAAGATGTTGTTTCAGGATTACTTCAAGCTAAGTTTCCTTAGAGATGCATTGTAAAAGGAGCTGAAGTTCTGGACTTTAAGCCCCTTTTGAATTCACCGGAGCATGCCTATAAGGTCGCGGGTAACAGCTGTGAGCTGCCCCGTGGTGCCTTGGAGGTGTGCCCCGTGAGTGGGATAAAAAGGAGACCTAGCCCTGGTCGTGCCCGGCTTCCTTCAAGAGCTCTGGGGCAAAGCACTGGCTGTTCTGAATAGAGGGACGGAGGGTACTCAGAAGGGAGACTGACCCTCTGTCATCTGCCAGGCTCGTCAAGACCAGCCCAGAACTGGCTGAGTCCTGCACATGGTTCCCCGAGTCCTATGTGATTTATCCAACTAACCTCAAGACCCCAGTTGCTCCGGCTCAGAACGGAATCCACCCGCCAATCCAGAGCTCAAGGACAGATGAGAGAGAATTTTTCCTGGCTTCTTATAATAGAAAGAAAGAAGATGGAGAGGGCAACGTTTGGATTGCAAAGTCATCAGCCGGAGCCAAAGGTGAGTCGGCACTGTTGCCCCTTCTCCCTTCCCTGTAGGTTCCCATTGTGTTTTGTTAGATTCAAACGATGTCTTTAGATGTGTGGCTATTCTAATCTGAATCCTCGGGGGTGGAGACCTCGTTTCATTACATAGTTTAAAATATCTGCGTGCTGGTGACTTAGAAACGTGTATCTCCAAATCAACTAAAATAGAATAAAATAAAATTTTATAAAAAAGTGAAATAAAGTAAAATAAAATAAAAAAATAGAAGCATCTCTAAAATAGAATAAACTCGAGCTGAGGTCTTCCCCTTTAAGCTCCACATCCAACAGCAGGCATTTTCAGCATAACATGTCTGATATAGAACTCTTTATTTCCTTCCCAACTTCACCCGCCCCAGCCTACTCCTCTCTCCATCTTCCCATGGAGTATATGATTCCACTTCTCACCCAGCCTCTCAATCCCCAAACCCAGGAGTCCTCTTTGGCTTTACAATCTATACCTAATGCATCAGTAGGTCTTGCTAACTGTACCTTCAAAATAAAGTCTGCAATGGACTTTTTCTTGCCATTCCCACTGCTCTCACTTAAACCAAAGCTCCTTTTCTCTCTATTCTGGGTAACTGCAGCACCTGCTCACAGCAGCTCTCCTGCTCTTGGACAGAGTGATGTTTCAAAAACAGAAACGTGATCATGTTACTCCCCACTCAAGACTTACCAGCTGGCTTCCCAAGGCAACTAGAATAAACTCGAGTCCTGCTGGAAGTCTCCGTCACTTGATATTTGCCTGTGTCTCTGATCTCATCTCTTATTCTTGGCCTTGCTCCCTGTACTGTAGCCATAACACCTGCCTAGCATCCCTGAAATACTCTAAATTCATCTCTGTACCTGGAATGAGCTTTCATGGACTATTTTTCATTTCTCAGCTCAGATGTTGCCTTGTCAGAGAGGCTTTTCTTTTTTCTTTTCTTTCTTTTTTTTTTAGAGAGGCTTTTCTGATCTAAAATAACCTCTGTGCCCATTGCTTTCTATCCTTTCTCCTGCTTTATTTTCCATCCTTGCACTAACCTCTTCCCAGCACTCTATTACATATTAGTTTATCTGTTCATCTCCCCCATAATCCTGCACACTCCATATAAACACAGACGTTCTGTCTTGTTCATCTCTGTACCCTCCCCATAGGCACTTAATAGAGGTATGTTGAGTGAATGCAGGGAAGGCATAAGGTACGTCATACTAACTCAGGCTTAAAATGTAGGCAGCTGCCAATGTAATGATCACATAGACACGGTCCATCTCTGCAACTACCATCATATGCTCTCTTAAAACCCACTCCATTTTGAACTTACTTCTTCTTTCATTGCCTTGGAAGACCATCTGGCCATTGGTACTCATTTCTGTCCCCGGTCCAGTGGATCTCACCTTCTTTTCCACCAACCGTGAGACAGGAGGGCATCACCTGGAATCTCCTGAAAGTGGGAGAGTTGGACTCTTGCCACAAGCCAGGTACCTCACCTACTTCTCCCTCCCCTCCTGGGACTTCTTCTCCAGGAGAGTCCCCTAGCTTTGTTCTACTAGTAAGTGGGGGAATTGAAAGAGGAAATAGTCATCCACAGTATTCCAGATTCCTCCTTTGGATCGGGGCTGGAATCAGGATGGCCATTATGAGGCTATCGTGTGTCCTTGTGTCATGGACTTGACTGGTGCCGGAACCATGAGTGGGGCAGGGCCCTGGGTAGAAGGATCTGTCAAGTCGTGGCAGTGATCCCACCTAGGTGGTCCCTGGACCCTCACCAACCCAAGATATAGAGTGATTCTCAGCAGCAGAGGGAGGTCATAAAGAGAGAATAAAATGCCAAACAGGACGTTTTGCTTTGGGAGTTGAGGAGATAAGTGGTGTGGATTTGTTTTGTTTAGGCTGAATGAATGACTTTTATTCTTGTTAAACAAATATTTAGTGCCTACTACATGCTGGGTGTAGTTGGCTTAACTTCACCCTATATCCAGATCAAGCCACTGTTCACCACCTCCACCCCCGTCTTGGATCTGAGTCACCTTCACATGTCACCTGGAGCATTGCTCCCTGTTCTGTTCTTGGCCATTCTGCAGAGTCTACACAAAATACAGCAGACAGAGATCCTGTTAGAGCACAATCAGACCATGTCACATCTGTCCTCAGCACTGCCTCTGGGGCCAGGACAGCACCTGGCGTGCTGCAAAGGTTCAATATATGTATTGAGCGAACGAGTGAATGGATGGATGAATGAATAAGAGAAGTAATGAACGTTTGGAGGGAGATGAAGAGATAAATGAGACGGACATGGTTCTCTTGCCCTCAGGGACCCATAGTCTAGTCAGAAAGAAGGCTAATGATGCATTTATTTCCAGATTAGCTAAATGCTGAGATGGAAACAAAGAACCCGAAAAACCACTGTGACTGCGACCTTGAAGCTCCTAGAAGAACCCCAGCTTCATAACTTAGTGAGGATATAAACAGATATCCTCCAGGTATAGTTAGTGAGGATAGAAACGAACGGTATAAGAAACAGTTAAGAAACACATGGAAACATGCTACGCTGCTGTACAAAACTTACAAAATCAATGTGGATTTTACGTATCATTTTACATCTACAAAGTAAGAAAACAGAACCCTTCAGTGGTTGTGTTGCTGAGTTTGTTGTGAACTGCTCCCTCCCAGTGGCGATACACAGCCCTTTGAAGCAGCAATAGGATCACACAGAGCAAGGGTCAGAGTTCCTTTGCTTTCGGCTCACTCATCTCATTCCTGAAAATTTACTCCGGGGAGATAGTTAAAAAGTAACAAGGGTGATCTACAGCAAAGACCTTTACCATTGTGTTACCTGTAATAGCAAAATTGTATTTAGGAACAGCCCCGTTGTCCAGCAGTCAGTAAACGTGTCATTTTTTACATCCACACAATGGGATATTTCCTTGGCCACTAGCATTGGGAAGTTAATGCAGATACAGTGAAAATACTGACTGTATGAAGTGAAAAAAGAGTATGAGGTGAGTCTGCTGTGATTGAACCTATCTTTGCCATATTACATAAAGGAAGGTAATATGAAAAAATGAAAAGCATTATGTTAGGAAATAAGATGATGGGTAGTTTCAGGGCACTCGTAGGAAAATGCTGTTTTCGGATGATGATTCTAAAAAGAGTGTGCAAGGTGCTGTGGAGCGGGAGAGACTGAAGTCTGATCTGAAGAACTGGCAAGTGAGAATGAAGAGGAACCAGGGAATCTGAGTGCGGTTCTCAAGGGAAATGAAACAGAATGAATTATGTTCATCCAAAAAGAGCGGAAGGGATGTTTCCCAAGTTGATTTGCTGCTTCTTGTTTAAGAGGCTAACCAGGTGGTGGAGGGAGTGATAGAAATGGGGTAGTTGAAAACGGGGCTGGCTTTTAGGAAAGATGAATCGTTAAATTAATTTGCCGTACAGCAGAAATTAACACAACATTGTAATTCAACTATACTTCAATTAAAAATATATTGGAGGGCTTCCCTGGTGGCGCAGTGGTTGAGAGTCCGCCTGCCGATGCAGGGGACACGGGTTCGTGCCCCGGTCCGGGAGGATCCCACGTGCCGCGGAGCGGCTGGGCCTGTGAGCCATGGCCGCTGAGCCTGCGCGCCCGGAGCCTGTGCTCCGCAACGGGAGAGGCCACAACAGTGAGAGGCCCGCATACCGCAAAAAAAAAAAAAAATTTTTACTGAAAGCATGAGACCCAAGTAGAGATGAGCTGTGAATCTAAAGTGTAGGGGGGTGACTTCCCTGGTGGTCCAGTGGCTAAGACTCCGCACTCCCAATGCAAGGGGGCTCCAGTTTGATCCCTGTTCAGGGAACTAGATCCCGCATGCCACAACTAAGAGTCCACGTGCCGCAACTAAAGATCCTGCACGCTGCAACTAAAAGATCCTGCGCGTCTCAATGAAGATCCCGCATTGCCACAACTAAGACCTGACGCAGCCAAGTAAATAAATAAATATAAAAAAAAAAAAGTGTAGGTGGGAGGTCCTAGAACTAAAAAGTGAGTCCAGCAAGGTCGCAGGATATGAGATCAACACACAAAAATCAATTGCATTTCTACCTCTGTCACCTATTTATGCCTTGTTCTCCGCAATCTGGCCACATCCCATCTTGTATGCTCCAACCTTATTTTCTTTATGCAATTTCCTTACGGACTATTTCTTATTGAAAATTAATATCTCTAATGCTAGTAGATGGAAAAATAATGGGAAGAAAGTAAGGAGACAGGTACTTTTTAAAAATAAATTTATTTATTTATTATTTTTGGCTGCATTGGGTCTTCGTTGCTGTGCACAGGCTTTCTCTAGTTGCAGCGAGTGGGGCCTACTCTTTGTTGCAGTGCACGGGCTTCTCATTGTAGTGCCTTCTCCCATTGCAGAGCACGGGCTCTAGGCGTGTGGGCTCAGCAATTGTGGCTCATGGGCTCTAGGGCGCAGGCTCAGTAGTTGTGGCGCACAGGCTTAGTTGCTCCATGGCATGTGGGATCTTCCCAGACCAGGGCTCGAACCCATGTCCCCTGCATTGGCAGGCAGATTCTTAACCACTGCGCCACTAGGGAAGCCCTATAACTTTTTTTTTAATAGGAGTATAATTGCTTTACAGTGTTAGTTTCTGCTGTACAATGAAGTGAATCAGCTATATGTGTACATATATCCCCTCCTTCTTGGACCTCCTTCCTCCCCCCCACCCCATTCTACCCATCTAGGTCATCACAGAGCACCAAGCTGAGCTCCCTGTGCTATACAGCAGGTTGCCACTATCTATTTTACACATGGTAGTGTGTATATGTCAACCCTAAGCTCCCAATTCATTCCACCCTCCCCTTCCCCTCTGGGTCCACATGTCTGTTCTCTACGTCTGCGTTTCTATTCCTTCCCTGCAAATAGGTTCATCTGTACCATTTTTCTAGATTCCACATATACGCGTTAATATACGATATTTGTTTTTCTCTTTCTGACTTCACTCTGTATGACAGACTCTAGGTCCATCCACATCTCTACAAATGACCCAGTTTCATTTCCTTTTAAAAAGTATTATCATTAAAGAAAACCTAACATTAAAAGGAAATGGAAAAGTTACCCGTAGCCTTACCCAGTTCCTAACATAATTATTTTTATTTTTTCATATTAGTTTCTTTTACATATGGGCAAAGACAGGTTCAATCACAGTGAACTCATTTCATATCTTTTTCATTTCATACTAACAATGAACATGTGGAAGCCAAAGTTAAAAATACAATACCAGTTACAGTCACCCTAAAGAAAATGAGATGCTTAGGTATAAACTTACCAAAACACGTACAGGGCCTATCTGCTCAAAATTACAAAACAACTATGAAAGAAGTCAAGGAGGACCTAAATAAACAGGTAGACATATCATGTTCATGGATTGCAAGATTCAACACAGTAAAGATGTCACTTCACCCCAAATTGCTCTGTAGGCTTTAGGTGATTGGTGTCAAGACCTCAGCAAGGTTCTTGTGTAAACATAAAGCTTCTACTAAAATTCATATGGAAAGGCACAGGCCCTAGAATAGCTTACACAATATTGAAGAAGAAAAGTGGGAGGAAACACTGTCCCTGATCCCAAACTGTATTGTAGAGCTACAATAATCAGTACACTGTGGTATTCGTGGAGGGGATAGAAATATGAATCAGTGGGACAGAGATGTACCCACACATTTATGACCATCTGATTTTTGACAGAGGTGCAAAAGCAATTCAATAGAGGAAGGATATAATTTTCAACAAATGTTGGTGGAGCAGGTGGATAGCCACAGACCAAGAAAATGAACCTCAACATAAACCTCACCCCTTATACAAAACCGAACTCAAAATGGATTGTGGGCTTAACTGTAAAATATAAAGTTATTTTTCAGAAAAAAATAAGAGATAAAGCTAGGCAAAGAATTCTTAAACTTGATACTGAAAGTATAATCCATAATAGTAAAAACTGATCAGTTGAACCTCATCAAAATGAAAAACTTTTGTTCTGTAAAGGACCCAACCACGAGGATGAAAAGACAAGCTACAGACTGGGAGAAAATACTTCCAAGCCTTATATCTGACAGAGGACTCATATGTAGACTATACAAACAATATTCAAAACTCAACAGTTAAAAAAGGGGGGATCCAATTAGAAAATGGGCAAAAGACAATGAAAACATATTCCATTGAAAAGGTTCTACAGATGAAAAATAAGTAAATGAAAAGATTTTCAATATCATTAACCATTAGGGAAATGCAGATTAAAACCACAATGAGCTATCACTGCACTCCTAAAATGGCTAAAATAGGAAACGGTAACAACAGCAAATGCTGGCAAGGGTCAGGAGAAACTAGATCACCCTCCCAGTGCTAGTGGGGATTTAAATTGGTAGAGCCACTCTGGAAAACAGTCTGGCAAGTTCTTATAAAACTAAACCTGAAATTACATGACCCAGCAACTCCACACGTGTGGGCATTTGTCCAGAGAAATGAAAACTTACCTTCACAAAAAACTTGTACATGGTTGTTCATAGCAGCTCTATTTGTAATAGCCCAAAATGGGAACAGCTCAACTGTCCTTCAGCAAGTGAATGATTAAGCAAAGTGGGGTGAATTGATCCCATAGAATACTACCCAGTAATAAAAGAGAATGAACCGTTAATAAATACAACCCCTTGGAGGAACTTCCAGGGGAGTATCAGTGAAGAAAACAACTTCCAGGGATCACGTATTTTATAATTCTATTTATGTAACATTTTTGAAATGACAAAATTGTAGAAATGGAAAACGGATTAGCGGCTACCAGGGGTCGGGGAGTGGGGTGGGGGGAGGTACTCGTGGCTTTGAAAGGGCAATATGAGAATTCTGTGCAATAATGGAACTGTTCAGAATTGGAGAAGATATTTGCAAATCATATAAGGTACCTGTATCCAGGATATATAAAGACCTCTTATAACTCAGTAATAAAGACAAATAAGCCATTAAGAAATGAGCAAAGAATCTAAATAGACCTTTCTCAAAACAAACAAATGACATAAATAGCCAATAAGCATGTGAAAACATGCTCAACATTCCAAGTCATTAGAGAAATGCAAATCAAAACCATAACAACATACCACCTCCCTCACAGCCACTAGGATGGCTATAGTTAAGGCAGAATACAACATGTGTTGGCAAGGATGTGAAGAAATGGAGCTCTTGCCGCCCTTTGCTTATGGGAATGTAAAACGGTACAGCTATTACCAAACTATTTTGGAAAACAGTTTGGTAGTTCCTTAAAAAGTTAAACAGTTACCATATGACCAACAATTCCACTCCTAGGTGTATTTCCAAAAGAGTTGAAAACATGTCATATGTTTTCCTATGTTGAAAACATATGTTTTCCACATGAAAACTGCAGTACACATCTTCATAGCAGCATTATTCATGAGCCAAAGATATATGTATATGTATAACTGAATAACTTTGCTGTATACCTGAAACTAACACAACATTGTAGATCAACTATACTCTAATATAAAATTTAAAAAAAAGAGCCAAACAACAGTGGAAACAACCCAAATGTCCATCAATTGATTGAACAAAATGTGATCTATCCATACAGTGGAATATTTAGTCATAGGAAGGTGGAATGGCATATTGACACATGCTATAACATGGGTGAAGCTTAAAACGCTGTGTTAATGAAAGAAGCCAGACCAGAAAGGGCCCCATATTGTGTGTTTCCATTTATATGAAGCATCTAGAATAGGCAAACCCATAGAGACAGAAAGTAGGTTAGTAGTCCTCAGGAGCTAGTGTGAGGAAGGAATGGGGAGTAACTGCTTGGTGGGTGTGGGGTTTGGGGGGAGGTGAAGAAAATGTCCTAAAATTAGATTGTAGTGATGGTTGCAAACCTCTTGAATATGCTAAACACCATTGAATTTTACACTTTACAAGGGTGAATTTTGTAGGATATAAACAATATCTCAGAGCTGATGCATCATTTATCTAATATTGATGGACACTTTCTATTGGAGTAGAGTTGCTTTGCAATGTTGAGTTAGTTGCAGGTGTACAGCAAAGTGAGTCAGTTATACATATACATATATCCGCTCTTTTTTTAGATTCTTTTCCCACATAGGGCATTACAGAGTATTGAGCAGAGTTCCCTGCGCTCTACAATAGGTCGTTATTATCTATTTTATATATAGCACTGTGTATATGTCAATCCCAATCTCCCAATGTATCCCTCTCCCCGCCCTTTCACCCCTGGTAACCATAAGATTGTTTTCTACATCTGTGACTCTATTTCTCTTTTGTAAATAAGTTCATTTGTACCATTTTTTTAGATTCCACATGCAAGCGATATCATATGATATTTCTCTTTCTCTGAAGTAAGTCTGACTTCCTTCACTCAGTATGACAATCTCTAGGTTGAGGGACACTTTAAATGTATCCAGTTTTTTCTAATACAGCGCTGCAGGAATGTTCTTGTACATTTGTCTTTCTGCCCTAACCACCTGATGTTTCTACTAGATATAGTGTTTCCAGTCGGTTTATTGGTCATAAGCAGCATACGGCCTTTACTGTGGTAGCCAGTGACCAAAAGTAGAGCGGCCTTTATTTATGGTGCTTAGACCCTTTGAATATCCATAAAAATGAAATTTCATGGAGCCTGCCATGACAGTGTTTACAATCCTACATGGAGAGAGGGTTGGATAACCCTTGGTGCTTTTGTGGGGAGAGGGGAGAGTGAGAGAGATGGAAGGAGGGAAAGGATGGAGAATGAAAAGCGAGTCGGCCAGTAACAGCCGCCTGTCGGTTTTTACGTGCTGTCAGAATTTCCTTTCTGGCTTTGCAGAGAGCTTTTCCTCTTGGAGTGAACTGGACTGATTATGGTTTGCTTTTGCCCTGTTAGGTGAAGGCATCCTCATCTCCTCGGACGCTGCGGAGCTGCTGGATTTCATAGACAACCAGGGCCAGGTGCACGTAATCCAGAAATACCTTGAGCGCCCCCTGCTTCTGGAGCCAGGCCATCGCAAGTTTGACATCCGGTAATGCTTCCACGTCTGGAGTTTTTGTTTTACAAATCTGGAAAAAATGCAGTGGTGTGTGATGTGGAGGGTGACATGGATTATAGGGAAGTATTGGACTTCGTTTAATGTTCCCCAAGTTGAGTGCAGCTGAACAGGACCGAGCTTCTGTTTTTCTTTCACTCTTTCTCTTGTCTTTCTAGAAAATGTTTTTAAGATGATGAATTTTCTTTTTTTTAAGTATTCTCTTTAATGAAGATGACTTGTGGATCCAAAGAAAGGATATCAGTGTGTGGGGCTTGCTTTATGAAAGCGGCAGAGAGATATGCATAGAACACCTAATACGGTCACAGCAGATCAGGTGATCCTGCCAAAGAGCACGTCCTCACTTTATTATCCGTGTCCCACTTTTTAAGGTTTTCATGAACACACCTCAGGGGTTTGGACTTTACCTTTGCGAGCAAAGGGCCTGCAAGGAGAAGGAGGTTGCGTGGTGCTTTCAAAAGCTGAAAGCCCTGCCCCAGCTCGCCCTGAACCTTGCTGTCCTCTCCCCATCCAGGACTCTTTGTCACTTAGGTGCCTTCACGTTGACTTGCTGCTTCTCGAACACCAGTGCTGTCAGATCAGCTTCAGCAGAAAGTCTTCTTAAGATAACTAAAAGAGCAAACATGGCAACTGGAGGTTTCATAGATTAACTGTAAAAACCAAGCCACTCAGATCTCTTCGAAATGCTGTATCTTTTGAATGGATCAAAGTCTCCTTGTCAGTTACGGTGAAATGTTTTCTTTGCCTCCTTATGGTGGTAATCCACTATCTTGGCTAACTGGCATGACTTGCCTTGTATATATATTTTTTATTAATTTTTTCTGGAGTATAGTTGCTTTACAATGTTGTTACGGCATGCCTCGTATAATTTTAGAACATACCTCCTTCCTCTGTTTCCTCCCAGAGAAATCAAGGTGTGGGGATGATCTATATAATATGCAGAAACTTTGGGTAACTTGAATATTTTATTGACTTGCAGAAGCTGGGTCTTGGTGGATCATCAATATAATATCTACCTCTATAGAGAGGGTGTACTTCGGACTGCTTCAGAACCGTATCATGTGGATAATTTCCAAGATAAGACTTGCCATTTGACTAATCACTGCATTCAAAAGGAGTACTCAAAGAACTATGGGAAGTATGAAGAAGGGAACGAAATGTTCTTTGAGGAGTTCAATCGGTACCTAACAAGTGCTTTGAACATCACCCTGGAAAGTAGTATCTTACTACAAATCAAACATATAATAAGGTAACTTATTCCTATCTCTTTCGGTTAAATGTGTCTTAAAGGAGCTTTGGGAGTTTGTGCCTTTCAAGGAATGATTCCATTTACATTGTCTAAGAACAAAAATTATTTGTTATATCCCTTTATTATCCTTTTAATATCTATAGGATCTGTAATGCTGTCACTTATTTTTAATCCTTACGTTGGTAATTACCTCATGTTGGTAGTTTATATCTTCTGTCTTTCACTTGGACAGATTGGTTAGAGGCTTATCAGTTTTATTCATCTCTTGTAAAAGTCAGCTTTTGGCTTTATAGATTTTCTTTGTTGTTTCTGTTTTCAGTTTCTTTGATTTCTGTTCTTAATTATTTTCATCCTTCCGCTTTTGGGAGGTTTGATTTGCTTTTCTTTTTCTAGTTTCCTTAAAGTGCAAGGTTAGATCATTGATTGGAGAGATTTATTTTTTTATAAAATATAAGCATTTAAGGCCATCAGTTTTCTTATAAGTACTCGTTCGCTGCATCCCACAGATTTTGCTATGTCGTGTTTTTGTTTTCATTTTATTTTTATTTTTAAAAATTTTTGTTTATTTTTGGCTGCTTTGGGTCTTTGTTGCTACACATGGGCTTTCTCTAGTTGTGGCGAGTGGGGGCTACTCTTTTTTGTTTGTTTGTTTGTTTTGTTTTGTTTTGTTTTGTTTGTAGTATTTGGGCTTCTCACTATTGCGGCCTCTCCCATTGCGGAGCACAGGCTCAGAGGCCATGGCTCGTGGGCCCAGCCGCTCTGCGGCATGTGGGATCTTCCCGGACCGGCGCACGAACCCGTGTCCCCTGCATCGGCAGGCGGACTCTCAACCACTGCGCCACCAGGGGAGCCCTTTTTTTTTTTTTTTTTTTTTTTTTTGTATTTTTGGGGGCTACTCTGTTGCGGTGAGCGGGCTTCTCATTGTGGTGGCTTCTCTTGTTGTGGAGCACAGACTCTAGGTGCGCAGGCTCAGTAGTTGTGGCTCTCAGGCTCAAGAGCGCAGGCTCAGTAGTTGGGGTGCGCGGGCTTAGTTGCTCTGCGGCATGTGAGATCTTCCCAGACCAGGGCTGGAGCCCATGTCCTCTGCATTGGCAGGTGGATTCTTAACCACCGCGCCACCAGGGAAGACTGTTTTCATTTTATTAAAATATTTTCTAGTTTCCCTTGTGACTTCATCTTTGACTGGTGTTATTTAGAAATTTTTGCTTAATCGCCAGATATTTGGGGATTTTCCAGGAATTTTAATTTCATTATGGTCAAAGAAAATACTTTGTATGGTTTTACATCTTTAAAATTTGTTAAAGTTTGTTTCATGGCCCAGAATATGGTCCATCTTAGTGAATGTTCCACATGCACTAAAAATAATGTTTATTCTGCTATAGCTGGGCAGAGTGTTCTATAAATGTGCTTTAGGCAAAGGTGGTTGGTAGCGTTGTTCAAGTCTTTCGCATCCTCGATCATTTTCTGTTCTACTTGTCCTGTACATTATTGAAAGGTAAACTATTGACGTCTCCAAGTATAATTATGGATTTATCTGTGTCTCCTTTTAGTTGTTTTTTTCTTTTTTAAATAAATTTATTTATTTATTTTTTGGCTGCATTGGGTCTGCTCTGCTGCACGTGGGCTTTCTGGAGTGGTGAGTGGGGGCTGCTCTTCGTTGCAGTGTGTGGGCTTCTCGTTGCAGTGGTTTCTCTTGTCGTGGAGCACAGGCTCTAGGTGCACGGGCTTCGGTAGTTGTGGCACTCAGGCTCAGTAGTTGTGGTGCACGGGCTTAGTTGCTCCACAGCACGTGGGATCTTCCTGGACCAGGGCTCAAACCCATGTCCCCTTCATTGGCAGGTGGATTTTGAACCACTGTGCCACCAGGGAAGTCCCTCCTTTTAGTTTTATTAGGTTTTTGCTTCGTACATTGTGAAGATCTGTTGTCAGGTGCATATGCATTTAGAATTGTTATCTCTTTGAGGGCAATTGACCTCTTTATCATTATGTAGTTTCTGTCTTTATCTCTGGTAATATTTCTTATTTTGAAGTCTATTTTGTCTGATATTAATACAGCCACTCCAGCTTTCTTTTGATTAATGGTATGTCTCTTTCCATCCCTCTACCCTTCTTCTCTATTCTATTCTATATTTAAAATGGGCTTTTGGTAGACATCACATCATTGGATTTTGTTTTCTTTTGTTTTTAATCCAATATATCATCTCTGTTTTTTTTAATTTAATTTTATTTATTTTTTTATACAGCAGGTTCTTATTAGTCATCAATTTTATACACATCAGTATATACATGTCAATCCCAGTTGCCCAATTCATCATCATCTGTTTTTTAATTGTTGTGTTTATACCATTTAAATTTAAAGTAATTACTGACTTGATGGGATTTATGTCTACCATTGTATTATTCATTGTCTGTCCCTTCTTTTCTGTTTGTTTGTTTTTCATTTCCCTGTTTCCTGCCTTCTTTTAAATTATTTGAACTTTTTTAGCGTTCCATTTTAATTTTTCCACTGAGTATTTGGCTGTATCTCTTTGTATTTTTGTTTGTTTGTTTGTTTTAGTGGTTACTCCAGGGTTTATTATATAATACTTAATATATGATAGATTGTCAGGTTGGATTAAAAAATAAAAAAAGACCAAACTATATGCTCTCTACAAGCAACGCACTTTAAATATAAAGGGAGAAAACTATGCTTTTACATTTACCCAGATATTTGCAGTTTCCTTTGCTCTTCCTTCAGTCCTCAAGTTCCAAGTTTCATTTCCCTTCAGACTTCAGCATTTCTTCTAGAGCAGTTCTGCTGGTGATAAGTCCTCTTAATTTTCCGTCATCTGAGAATGTCTTTAGTTTACCTTATTCCTGAAGGATTTTTTTCACTGGAGTTACACAAATATAATGTCAAGCAAAAAATTACAAATTGGTCCTGTTCATATAAATTGAAAAACAAGCAAAACTAAGTAATACATTATTTGGAGGAATGTACACATGTGGTAAAAATCTAGAGAGAAACAAAGTAATGATAAACACAAAATTCAAAACAGTGGTTAACTCTGGAGGGGAAGCGGGAGGGACCCAAGGAGGGGGTTTAAAGGTATTGAATTGTAAGTATATGGGTAGTCATTAGTGCTACATATATTTTAAAATCACAAGTCATTATTTTTGTTATTTGTATAGTTAATATCCTGTTAGATTCCCCCATACATTTTAACCCTTTATGACCCCAGGTCACTAGTACATATGACTGTCCTTTCCCCACTGCGTTTTGGTGTGCCTTTGTTATAAATCAGGTGGCCGTTTATGTGAGGGTCTGTTCCTGGGATCTCTGTTCTGTTCCGTGGTCTGTTTATCTGCCCTGTCGTTACCACCCTGTCATGATGACTGAGCCTTTTTCCTTAATGTATTCTTACACAGAGTCTAACAGAATAATTACGGGGCTCAGAGTTCCATCTCTTCAGGGATTATATGTGGTTAGAATTCTGACACCAGATAAGTCAAGTATACTGAAGAAAGAATTCATATTTTAGGCAGAAGATTTATTTGATATTTGATATACCCCCTCCTCCTCATTGTTCTGCACTTCAGAGAGTGTTGCTACATTGGTGCTATTAACGCTCCTCACGGCTCTCATGTTCCTTTTTTCCCCAGCTAGCTTCCCCCAAACTTCCCACTCCAGCTGAAAAAAAAGATGTACTATATAAAGTCTCTGATGATGAAAAGACATTCTTTAAAGTGAATTATTAACTTGAACTCCCAGCAGATAAAACAATATTTCGTTTTGATTTGGTTCTTGCTTTCAGTTTTTCCTGTAAGTGTTGGAGTGTAATGTTTCTTTCCATTTTTATCCTTCAGTGTTGTTGGTTTTTTTTTTTTTTCCATGAGCACCTATTAAATTAAAAATTTTTTCTAAATTATATTTTAAAGGGCATTTTAATAAAAACAAAAGTTAAGGGTATTCTCTCGTAGAATAGAGATGAAATATAGAAAAAAAATGTGATATGTGGCTTGCAGGTTAGGGATGAATGGGAAAAGAAATTTTTATTCCAATTGGTTCTTAAGTGACTAACTGTCCAAAGTGATTTTGAAAGGTTTAAACACATCTATAGAAAGTTTTTCCTCTTCGAGAAAAAAAGGAGGAAACTGATGCTTGGGGTGGAGGGAGGTTGAGGGGAGCAAGACCCTGGTGCCAAGTTCACAGAAGCCTCAGTTCTTCTTTTAAAGTCATAAGCCAAAAGCTACTTATAAGGACACGTCTTTTTTCTTTTTGGCCATACGGCACGTGGGATCTTAGTTCCCCAACCAGGGATCAAACCCGCGCCCTCTGCATTGGGGGTGCGGAGTCTTAACCACTGGACCGCCAGCGAAGTCCACTTCTATTTCTTCTTCCCCTTCTTCTTCTTCTTTTTTTTTTTTTTTAGGACACATCTTTTTTCTTCTAAATATACAGCTGTGTAGAAGGACAGCTATCTCTGGTAATCTTAGAGTCATCATAACATATATTGCATTTACTAAGAGAAATATTTTGCCCCAACATCTAGTTGAGGGAAAAATCAGTGAAGAGAACTTCATAAAACAGAAATGGCCTAGGTTTTTTCTAGGATGGTTGTACTAGATAACAGTTCTTTATTATTCATAAACAATAGATTCATGATTATCGTAATTAATGATAAATTCATAAAATATGCTTACATTTATTAGATGCTTCCTAGCTACCAGAAGTCATGCCAAGTTCCTTATGTAATTATGTCATTGAACCATCTCAGCACTGGGAGTAAGTATTATTTTTACCCCAACTTTACGGACAATGAAGTCAACACTTGGCTTAAAGAGGTTAAAAAACTTGTCCGAGCTTCTGGCTTCAGCAGCCTGACCTCAGGCATCATGTACTTTTCCATTATGTCTCTGAGATTCACTTTCAGCTTTTCTGCGTCACTAAAATCCTCCAATTTTTGCGAACAGTAGTTGATCCTAATATTAAATCCTATTCTGTATGTCAGTATCTTGTTTCATTATATAAAGCTTTAAAAGCAACTATTTGACACTTGAACTGGAGCTAGTGAAAGAAATGAACGGAGTCAGCATTCTTTTTGCAAATTCTGCTCATCACTAAATGGTGGTCCATTCTTTAAATATAGCAAAACTACGTAGAAGTGTTTTGCTTATTATTATTATTATTTTTTGGTTTGTTTTGCTTATTATAAACATATGTGGCAGCAGTCCACCTGTTGGAGGAGTCCACGTTTGTAGGGACCACGGTGACTCAGCACTTGCTGGGAAAGCAGCCACTACTTGTAAGAACAAGAGTGATGGCAGAGTTTTCTAACAAATAACTCACATCATCTTGCATAATCTATTGGTAATGCATTTAAAAAAGAGAATTAAGCCAAAGCCTAATTTTCATCAGCACATTCGACATAAAACCATCCAAGCACCTCTCTCTCCCAGTGGTCCTTCTCCCTGGACCACCCCATCCTCAGTGAGCGCCCCCTCTGCCCTGCAGGAGCTGCCTCATGAGCGTGGAGCCCGCCATCAGCACCCGACACCTCCCTTACCAGAGCTTCCAGCTCTTCGGCTTCGACTTCATGGTGGATGAGGAGATGAAGGTCTGGCTCATTGAAGTCAACGGCGCCCCTGCTTGTGCTCAGTAAGCCCGAACACCACTGGGTTTTTGTCTGTTTGTTTGCTTTTATCTAAAATGAGGTTTAATGCATTTCATGCAGTTTGAAGTCCGTGCAGCAAAGGAGACTAGCACGATCTTTAATGCATTTAAAAATAAGGGCTTCCCTGGTGGCGCAGTGGTTGAGAGTCCGCCTGCCGGTGCAGGGGACACGGGTTCGTGCCCCGGTCCAGGAAGATCCCACATGCCGCGGAGCAACTAAGCCCGTGAGTCATGGCCGCTGAGCCTGCGCGTCCGGAGCCTGTGCTCCGCAACGGGAGAGGCCACAGCAGTGAGAGGCCCACGTACTGCAAAAAAAAAAAAAATTAATTAATTAATTAAAAAAAATTAAATTAAATTAAAAACGTGGGGTGGGAGGCAAATACACAAAGTCCTAGTCTCCTTGAGTCCCTGGAAGAGAAGGATTTGGGTTAAAACGCGTGGGAACTTAGTTCTGCAGGGGGAGTAGTCTGTCTTGGCAAGGTGGTGAGCTCCTGTTACCTGGGTGTCCAACCACTGACCCTTTGAGTGCCGTCAAGGAGGATGTACCAGCGACGGGAGGGCTTTGGGAGGACCCCGGCCAGCAGGGGGCTTTGCTGAGTCATTTCTTATCCCTTTTCCTCCCTGTATATGTTGAGCACTTAGCACCTGTGGGTGGTGGATGCCGTGAGAGTTCTAAACAAAGCTGGTAATACCAGCAGCGACCCTCTCCCGTGACAAGGTGATGAGTCAGCCGCGTCCTGTGAGTCAGGGAGAAAGTGATGACCAAGCAGTTCAGAGGCTCCCTGGGCAGGAAGTGGTCTGAGAAGGTACCATGGACATCGTGGAGCTGAGGCTGGGGTGTAAGAGGAGAGTGTCATGTGTGCTAAGGGGGCGGGAACCCAGAATCCAGTGGGACCTTGCTCCGGGCCAGGCTCTAGGGGAGATGCACAGATGAACAGACCCTGCCCTCGGGGAACTTCTGTTCCTCCTGGGAGGAGCCTGGCTGCAGCGTGGCATGAGTGTCGGGGGTGAGGAAAGTTGAGGGTGAAAAGGTGAGTTGGGGCCCCACTGTGGGAGGCCTTACGTGTAAGGGAGTCATTTGGACTTCATCCTCAAAGGCTGTTGGTTCCTCTGAGGATCCACATTCATTAGTGTCAAGACCCTTTCACGGTTCCCCACGTCCACGTCTTGGAGAAATTGAGGTGTGATCTTCCGACGGCGTAGGAAAAAGGCCTGCACCTCCAAGGGGCAGTGTTAACACATAAGCAGTTCTCTCATTTGCCACCTGCTTCGTGGCTGTGACCTGGCAGCTGGGATTCCATCTCATTCATCCTTGCCTGCCACTAACGAATACCTGTTAGATACCCCTAACCCGCCAGGCCCCGGACTGGGCTCTGGGTCACAGTCGTGAGCAGAGAGACCCGGGCCCCGCCCTCAGTGGAGGGAGACTGGGCGAGACAAAGGACAAGACAAATATAGATTACAAACTGGGACACACCCTTTCATAGGGTAAGAGATGTTAGAAGGTAATATAATTGAGCAAAAAGTCCCCCTGGGAGGTGATGTTTGGAACCGAGATCTGAAGGAGAAAGGAAAGTTAAGGAGACCCAGGGTGGAGGAGAGCAGAATGTTTCACATCCTCCCTTCCCCAGGTCCACAGGGGTGTCCATCTTCTCCCGTCCTTCCTGTCAGAGGTTTGTCCCTTCCTTGTGCTCTGGACCCGATCCCCTCCCTCCAGGCAAGAGGGCGGGTTGAGGATGCCTCCCTCATCTGCTTTCTCCCTCCTGGCTACCTCGTTCCCACCAGCCTGTGGCGCTCAGCAGATTTCCCCAGCAATTAGGAAAAGCCCTCCTCTGAAGCCCCGCCCTGCTCCCGGGACCACCCCCTCCCTGCTCCCTCCACAGCCACACTTCTGGAGAAGCCACACATGCACACGCTGTCTCCTTGTCCTCAGTCCGCATCCACGCTCTGGTCCACTCCGGGCTGCCTCGCATCCCGGCCGCTGCACAGAAACTGTTCTTTCCAGGTCCCCAGCCAAGCCCATATTGCACTCCAGGATTTTAAAACCAGCAAATGATGTCGCAGCCCGGAGTTGCAGGCCAGTATCTGCACCTGTCTTCCCGGCGTCCTGCAAGGATGTGTGTGGATGTCCAGTAGGTGCCCCACCCGGCCAGAGTCGCCCATCTCACTGAATGTCCAGCCCCCCGCTGCCGCCCCTCGCTTTCCAGGTGACCGAGACCCTGCCCCTGCCTTTCCATTACCCTCAGGTTCTGTCCATCGGGGCCTGGTCAGTTCTGCTTCCAGCCTCGCCAGCCCTCTGCTCCCCCCGCCCACTGCCCTTGCTCTCCCAAACATCGTCCTCCAGCTTTGCTTTTGCAGAGAGCCTGCTAACTGGGTCTGTGCTCTTGCCCCAGTGGAGTCCGTTGTCCCCTGAGCAGCCAGAAACCAGGCCCTGCTGTTCTCTAGCCTTCCCCCTGCGCCTGGGACCGAAACCCGACTCCCCTCCACCTGCAGGGCTCCTGCCCCGCCTACCTCTCCAGCCTCACCCAGAGCCTCGTTTCCCTGATGACGCTTACCTGCTGCGGGGCCTTTGGCTTACTCTTACTCTACCCCCCCCAGCCCAGTCTTACCAAGGCTGCTCCTAGTCTGTCGAGATGGCATCTCCAGGAAGCCTCCCCTGAATAATTCCATCTTTTTTAAAAAATTTATTTTATTGACGTATAGTTGATTTACAGTGTTGTGTTCATTTCTGCTGTGCAGCAGAGTGATTCAGTGATACATATATAGACATTCTTTTTCATAGTCTTTTCCATTATGGTTTATCCCAGGATATTGAATAGAGTTCCCTGTGCTCTACAGTAGGACCTTGTTGTTTATGCATTCTGTATATACCGGTTTGCATCTGCTCACCCCAAACTCCCAATCCATCCCTCCCTCCCCCCTCCCCTTGGCAACCACAAGTCTTGAACAGTCCTATCTTTGATTTTCTCCAGCCAGAGCCTTGGTAGTTTACTTCATTACACTAATTGCTGTCAAATCAACCCATTTTTGTTTTCTTTACGGAATGTATGCACCGTGAGGGCAGTAGCCTTGTTTTTCTTGTTCTCCTTGGAGTCCCAGCACCTGGCACCGTGCCTCGCACATCCTAGTCTGCAAATAGTAGTTGGGTGGATATAGTGTGTGTTACTGGTTCGCACTCTTACTCACCTGAGTCAGTAATTGCTTAGGTTTTATTTACATAGAGACATCTTTCTATCTTCCTAATACTCCCTAATGACATTGGTGCTTCGATGCATAGAATTTCTTTATCATTAGGCCCAAACTTACGCATCAGCCAGGATGGGGTGTCAGGGAGCAGGGAGGTTCTGTGCGTACTGTGAAGAGCTTTGGGAATGTTTAAATGGCAGCTTTAAGTGTTTAAAGACAAGGATGCCATCATGTTTTGATGGTGAATCAAGGACAGAATCTAAAATGCAGTCAGGCATTCAAGTGTACAAGGTAAGAAAGTCATAAAATAACCCCACTGTCTTGTGGGCAAAAGTGATTCTGCTTCAGTTTATTCCTGAAGCTTATGAGCTGTTCACTAAGTGTTTCTTCTCCAGGGTAGCTCTTTGATTCCAAGTGTAAATTATCCTAGGTCAAGATACAGATAATCTGGTGCAGGCCCTCATAACTGAACGCTTTCCGTAGACGTTGGACCCTTTATTTACCATTGGTCTTAAGGGCTTTGGCTCAAGGGTGGACCTCCAGTCTCTGGATTGGAAAAGGTGAATCTGCCTCTTTTGTTCCGCGTAAGGATTGAAGGCTAGGGAGGGCAGAGAAACGGCAACTTCTTAGTTCATTTGGAGTGTCTAGTAATGGCTTTGACCTCTTTCCCCAACAGTAGCACCCCCCCAACCTGGTGGAAACTCACCTGCTCTCTGAGGTGCCTTGCAGGATCAGGTCATGCTGGGCCCCAACAGAGGCCTCTGGTGATAAACCCCTGGGCATCAGGGTTCACTGGCTTCTCTGGGCTCCATCTCACCAGCTCCCACACAGCCACTCACTGTCTGTTGGATTCCCTTCGTTCAGAGTCCTGATGCGAGCAGTGGGGTCCAGGGAAACAGTGGGGATTTTAGGAACATGTAAAAATGAGCGTCCTCAAGGAGTCGACTGGAGGAGGGAGACAGACACTGCCCAGTTAATTATTATATGAATCATACTGTGTTACAGTTGCTGTAATAGAAAAGAAACACATTCCATCTTTTTATTTTTTGGCCAAGCCAAAAATTGTGGGATCTTAGTTCCCTGACCAGGGATTGAACCCGGGCCCTCGGCAGTGAAAGCGTGGAGTCCCAACCACTGGACCACTGGGAATGTCCCTCAGATTCTATCTTTTAGGTTCATGATTTTGAGTGGGGAGTGTTCTTGGGTCCTTGCTTCCAAAAGGACGAACAGCGGGGAGAGGGTCAATGGAGATGGTGACATGAGGGCGTAGTCCAAGGGAAGTCTTTTTTTTTTTTTTTTTTTTTTATTTTTGGCTGCATTGGGTCTTCGTTGCGGTGCGCAGGCTTCTCATCGCAGTGGCTTCTCTTGTTGCGGAGCGTGGGCTCTAGGTGCGTGGACTTCAGTAGTTGTAGCATGCGGGCTCTGTAGTTGTGGCTCGCGGGCTCTAGAGCGCAGGCTCAGTAGTTGTGGCACACGGGCTTAGTTGCTCCGTGGCGTGTGGGATCCTCCCGGACCAGGGCTCGAACCCGTGTCCCCTGCATTGGCAGGCGGATTCTTAACCACTGCGCCACCAGGGAAGTCCCGGGAAGCCTTTGTTCAGGAACCACAGTTTCCATTGTCGTGTACATGTTAAAATAGGACTTACTCATCTTGCTGTATGAAAACCAGCAGGATGTTCAAAGGCCCACTCTTGCCTGTATGTCAGGTACTTCCTACACCAGAAATAGCGAAGATATGAGTTGACCAGGTTGAAGCTGTGTCCTCCCCTCCCCCAGTATCCCCTTTGGAAAATGCCTTCCCGAGGTAGCTAATGACAAGCATCACGAAACACCAAACACGGTGTATTTTGATGGTTGTGGCTCTTGGGGACTTGCCGAGTCCCAAGTTTAGCAGCCGCTATCACTCCCTTGCTGGCCCCCTGGTCACTATCCCTTCAGAAGTGGGAGGTTGAGTGTGTGGCCACACCAGACTGTTGAAAATGGGACTCGATTCACAGACAGAAGGGGCAGAGGCTGGGGGACTGGGGAGAGGGGAGAGCGGGAAGAGCAGACATCCAGCAGGAAAGATGAAGGTTAGCTGGCAGTTAGGACTTCCTGAGATAGACAACGGAAGCATGGCTTTGCGTGAGCTTTCTTCCCAGAGGGCCTTACCAGAGGTTAGAGCATACAGGTTCCAGCTGCAAGGGCAGTAGAAGGGGATGGGAGGGGTGGGAGAAAGTCTCTGTGATGGGGTGGATGATAGCAGAGATTTGCCATTGCATCAGGAGGGATGGGAATTCGCTTGTGAAGATTTCCTACCTGTTGGAGGTTGGGACATAGCATCTTCTGGAGATCAGGGCAGTGAAGACCTCTGTTCCTCCAGGTCGAGCTGGCCTGGGCTCCTACCCTTGGCTGCAGCCACCTGGATTCCAAATGTGTCTTGAGTGAGTTGGGAAGGCACGTCAGGCCTGGAGCGCCATCCCAGATGTGGGTTTTCTCTTTGGACCATATGTCTCTGGTTTTCCCCTGTGTTAGAGACAGTCCTCCGAGAGCTGGCTCTGGGCCTCATGTGCTGCCGTGTGAAACGGGCGAAAATCCTATAGGCAATGAGTGAGTGGGGAGCCAGAGGGCCTCATCGCTTCTCTGAAGAGGCTGGATGGGAGGTTTTCCTCCTTAGCTTTTCTGCTATGGTGGTTCCAGACCCCTGCACGTGGCCTCAGAACCCTGCATGGCTTGGCCCCTGCCTTGTCCCTAGCCTCGCACTGCAGTGGTCCAGTTCCCCAGATGCCCTGAGTTCTCTCTCCTCAGTGGGTACCACTCCTTCCATTTGCACTGCCCCTCTTCTCTCTCGCCCAAGTCTCTCTTTCTCCCTCCCCTCCTTTCTCTCCGCATCTCTCCCTCATTCTTTGTGTCTGGCTCCCCCTCCTTCATCCTGTTTCCCAACCCATCATCCGTTCTCTGTCCGATGTGATTCCCTCTCCGGGTCTCGGCCGAGCTGTCACTCCGGGGAGTCTTTCCGAAAGGCCCCGCAGCCACACTGCGTGGGCACTTTCCCTGGGGAGAGCCTGCGCCTCCAGGTGTCCCCCCCCCAGACAGGCAAGACGGCCCCCGTTCTCTTTGGAATTGCCTGTGTTCCCTGCAGTTCAAGTCAGAGCAGGAGTCGTCTTGTCTGTTCACCTGCAAGACCTTCCAGAAATATCTGTCGAGTGGCTGCTTTCTCTTCCTGCAGTACCTCCTGCAGGATTTGCATGGTCAGCAGACACTAGTCTTAGAAACGTGAGGTGGAATTTCTAGGGCGGATCCTGGTGAAAAAAGCGTTGACTTTTCGCTCGCACTTTGATGAGCGTCCTCAGTAACAGCTCTTTGAACCCGTTGCAGGAAGCTCTATGCGGAGCTGTGCCAGGGCATTGTGGACATAGCCATCGCCAGCCTCTTCCCGCCCCCCGGCTCGGGGCAGCAGCCGCCCCAGCCAGCCGCCTTCATCAAGCTGTGACCGAGGGAGGCGCTCGAAGCTGCCTCGGAAGAAGCACGAGGGGGCGCTGCCCCAGGGGAAGGAGAAGTGTCCGAGTTGCTCGTCATCAAGCCAAACAGGAGGAGGAGAGACAACCCGCAGAGATGTGCTGGAAGAAGAAAAGGCAGCTTCCCCGAGGAGTGGTCGTTTGCCCAGGGGTTCCCAGGTGGAGCTCTTGGCACTGCTACTGAGATTCGAAAACTGCAGCAAATTTCGCCAATGGGAGAGCAGGCTATTCCTCTGAGGGGCAAAACACAGGGATGTGCTTAACGTTCTCATCCTTTGAAAAATCTGATTTTTATCCTAAGGTAGTGCTGTGAGCAGCGCCTTTCCTGCCCAGGGTGGCAGCCGTTGGATCTGGTTGGTGTCTGTCCACCTGCTGCATTAGTGCCTTAGCTCTGTGCCCAGCTACAGCCTCCTGTCTGGGGCAGGGGCGGGATGCGAGAGCACTTGGGAGGTTGCCAAGGGTGTCCCCCACTAGTCCCACGGGCATCTGCACAAGCGCGCACCGACTGTCCTGGGTGCTGGGCTCTGCGGACGCTGCCTTGCCATCAGGGGGCTTGCTCTTCTTGGTCCTGATGGCATCTGGCTGGTCACTGGCCAGGGATGGCGTGGGCTGGGCACCAAACAGCAAACGCTGCTCTCAGCCTGCTCTCTGCATGTTTTAGAAACCAAGCAGCAAGTTTGCTGCAAACCCGTAAGCATCCAATAAGCATGAGAGAGGAAACAACACAAGTCCTGCTTTACTTAATAGTTGCGTGGCGGGGAGTCTTTGAAATATGATTCTCAGTTCTCTTTGTTTTAACCAGAATTCTACATGCCCTTTGGCCAAGTTCCCTTTCGTTCTGTTTTTTTTGGGGGGATTTAACTTTTGTAAAAACCCTTCTAGGGGTCGGGAGAGGGTAGAATTCCCCCCCTCCACCCCAGGGGGCTCCTCCCCACTTTGTTTTTCTTGCTCTTCTAGCACCTTCTGTGGGAGCTGGACAGGCAGGTTTTGTTCCAGGGAAGATTCTCCGTCTGCTGCGCCTCTCGACATCACGGAGAGGCTCTGAATCAGTGTGTGTCTCGCCTGAGTGGGAGAGTCTCTTAAAATGGGGAAGATGGGGTTTCAGAGCCGCACTCAGCATCTCTTAAGTCAGCAGAGGTTAACGGCGTCCCGTTAGATGTAGTTTCTACTCACGGGATGGACGAATTTTCTGCAGACTTTCCAGGAGGCCATGTCACTAGCGAGAGGAAGCCCCATATGCCATCTGTGTCCACCGTAAGATGAGTGAACGGTGCGCTGGGAATCACAGCAGACCCACTGAACCGGCTCCCTCCTCCCCAGGGCGCGGCGGGGTCTTCCCTCTGGCACGTGTGTGCTCCATTATTCGTCTCTACCTGGCACAAGAAAACAGTTCTGCAGCCAGGGGAGACTTTTTTTTTTACAAAGAGAAGAAACAGCAACACCTCAAACATGATGAGATGTGGGAGCTTAACAGTGAAAAAAGGAATCATGATGGAAATGATTCAATGGCTGCAGCAGTGTGTGTGGGATGTGAAAGTGTTATGTCCGGGCTGAAGTGGAGGAAGGGCCAGCTGGCTCGGCCGTCCCGGGTGTTTGGAATTACAAAATAAACGTGCGGGCGGTTACCCAGAATATATAGATAATGAAGTTTCCATCCAGAGCGAAATAAGACAGTGTTAAGGGAACCGTGGAGGCCCAGCACAGCTGATGGGTTAGTGCTGGGGGCTTCTGAGCAGATCGTGGTGAGGTGCACGCCTACGTAGAAAGTGTAGGGTGATGGGGAAAGCGTGGAGGTTTTTGTAGTGCTGTCACATGCGAACGCAGATTTGCAATGATCTTTTGGACCTGAACTGCAGGGACGTTTGAGAGTTTTCTCTTACCGTGTCTCTTACTGGTGACAGAGCTAAGAATCCAGGTGTAGGAAGTCTGTGGAACTTGATGGATTTTCTAAGAAACCTGAATCAATAGCAATATATGTGAGGGAAGGAAGGCTTTAAAGAGAAAATTCTGCTTCATTCCTCGCGTGGTTTCGAATAAGTATCTATTTTATGCATTTATTTCTGACCAGGTGGAATGGCTGGCTCAGAGCTCTTCCATATCCTTCCACGATATCCTTGACACAGGTGGTCATGCCTCGCCCGCAGTCAGTCTTCATACCTGTGGTCTGTGTTCGTGTGTCCAGTTGCTGGGGAAGGAGGTGGTGTTTTGTGGAGGCGTTGATTCTGATCTTGACTCTGTCATTGGCTGCACGGCATCAGAGGAGCCCGTGAACCTCTCTGTGCCTTAGTTTCTTATCTCATGGAAGAGCTTGTTGCCTGACCCAGGGACTACTTCAAGGGCATTTAGTGAGGACACATGAGATTAGGAAGGCTGGAGAACCTCCAGCACCAAGGTTCTCAATGCTGGCTGTTTGCTGGAATCACTTGGGAAGCTTTTAAAGAATGTCGGTGTCCACACCTTCCCCCTCCCTCACCCCTGACCGATTAAGTCAGAACCTCAGGCATCAGCTTGCTTTGAGATGCCTTGAACCACTGACTGAGAGGAAGGACAAACACATTATTACCTTGGAAGAATCAGATAAGGTTTAGGGCTTTAAAAAAAATTCCTTCTAGAAGGCTAGGCGTTCCTTTAAGAATGACCGGATGCTGACGTGATACAGCGAGTGCCGTCCAAGCAGGTTTTCCTTTGCTCCCCGTCACAGCCTTTGGAAGCTCAGCTGTGCTTTCATCTACTTAAACAGTTTGCGAAGCCTTGTCAGCAAATATAAACAGATACGAATTTATAAATCTGCTAAATAAGTGTTAAGATTATAAACAAATAATGGAGAGAAAAATCCCCTTCCCTCCCTCTGGACTCCCGTGGTAACTAGAGACTCCACTTCCCCAGGACGTGGAAGTGCCTCGGTGTCTGTCTGATGCAGTGGAGCGGGTGCTGGTGGACTTACCAGCTGACGTGATGTGTCACGAGTGCCTCAGGGTGATCATCCCAAACTGGGGACATCTGGTAGTGCTGGAAATGGATGGGATCCGCGGGACCCGCAAGCAGCAGCGATGCTACAGAGGGTGTTGCCATTAAGAATTGAGGTCGTGTCAAGCAGGGGTGCGTCCAGCCCTGCTGTGGGTGGTGGGGACTCTGCCAGAGGAGACTAGATGCCAGAGTGGGTCCCCATAGCACATGGGTGCCACGGAGAAAACTGTCTCTGATCCTGGACACAGAATATGTACCTAAGAGGAAATGACTCCTGACACAAGGCGATTTTATGAATGTTTAAAATGCCTGGAGCATTAAAGGAATCATATTTCAAGCATTTCTCTGCCCTTTGGTTCTGTCATCTTATTGCGAGTGTTGACTGTCCTAGGATATCACTGGTTATTTGAATGCATGATTCTGTTACCCAGAGGTAGGCATACTTGTTCTATAAAGGGCCAGGTAGTAAATATTCTAGGCTTTGCAAGCCAAACTGGTTCTCCTTTGCATATTCTTCTTTTTTTTCCCCAACTCTTAAAAAATATTAAAACAAAGCCAAAAAAACTTAGCACACAGGCCATACAAAAACAAGCATATATGCGGCCATTGTTTGCTGACCCCACAATGCTACTCAATACGTAAGCCAACAGATTGGCCTTTGAAACTGTGATGAGCTGCTCCAGGGTGAAGCATTGAAACAGTTTCAGCTGCCAAAATGCAGCCCATCATGTCTCACATGCCATGTGTATTGTCTGAATCATGCTGCAGGTTGTGAGGTGACACCCCTGGTTGTGAAGGAATTATGTGTGCTTTAAACATGGAGGTAGAGGGGCTTCTGAAGTGAGGTTCGTTCCCCAAATAGCTGGAAGTTCAAGAAGTCCTTACTAAGACTTCACTGAGGACTTCTGTGTAAGTCCCCGTCTTAGGGCTTATTTTATGTGACCTGTCTCAGAGTGTGCCCAGTGTGAGCAGCCTTTTCCCTAGGTGCACTTGTTAAAAATAATCAGCAGCCGTTGTTTAACATCTCAACTTCCTGAGATGGCTTTAGCAGCTGGAACAGAGAAGCCGCTGACAAAAAATTTAGAAGGGAAAGATGGGGAATAAGATGTCCATAAAACGTTTTGAAAAGTTTCAACATATTCCTAAAAATATGGAAGGACACACACAGGTGTAGGGCTGTGTCCATGCCCAGGGGAGACCTGAATTCCCTCGGCTTTCACCTCTGTCTGACTAGGAGGATCTGCACAAGCAGGACGTGCAGACTAAGGCAGAGCTGTAAACTAAAAGGAGACAGAACGATGTGTCACCAGAGAGACAATATCATTAAAGAGATAAATTGTTTTTGAAATCGAACAAAGAAATTTTGGCATTGAAAAGTATGATCATGCGAATGAAAAATTCAGTAGAGGTGTTCAGTAGAGGTGTCCAAAAGCAGGTTTGAGCTGGCAAAAGAAGGAATCAGTGGATCTGAATTCAGTTGAGATCATCCAGTCTGAGGAACAGAAAGAAAAATGAATGAATAAAAAAATGAACAGAACTCCAGAAACATGTATGTACACCAACATATACGTAACAGGAATCCTAAAAGAAAGGAGGGAGAGAGAAGGGGGCAGAAAACAAATTGGAAGGAGCAGTGGTCAAAAACTTTCCCACTTTGAGGAAAACCATAAATTCATCCAAGAGGTTCAATAAACTCAGTAGGATACATTCAAAGAGATCCGCGCCAAGACACATTAACCACTAAGAAAATAACTTTAAATATATAGTAAAAAGGACAAGGGAACTAGAATGTTACACTAGAAAATATATATTTAACAAGAAAAGGCAGTAGTGAAGGGATGAGGAGGTAATAAGGCATTTACAAAGCAAATAGCACAATGCAGACACAAATCCTACCTTATCAGTAATTTCATTTAAATGTAAATGAGTTAAACACGCCAATCAAAAGGCAGAGATTGGCAACGTGGATCAAAAAAAAAAAAACATGATCAAACTCTGCTATCTACAAGAGACACGCTTTGATTCAAAGCCACAAACAGGTGAAAGTAAAAGGATGGGAAAAAATATACCATGCAAGCAGTAACTCAAAGAGAGCTTAGGTGGCCATACTACTATTAGACAAAATAGACTTGAAGAAAAAAAACTATTACAGGCAAAGAAAGACACTTTATAATGATAAATAGATCAATCCATCAGGAGATACAACAATTATAAACAAATGCACCTAGCAACAGAATCCCAAGATACATGAAGCAAAAACTGGCAGAACTAAAGAGAGAAATAGTAAATTCAACAGTAATAATTGGAGCTCTCAATTTTCCATTTTCAATAATGGATAGATGATCAACAAGAACATAGAAAACACTGTAAACCAACCAGATCTAACAAATATCTATAGAACACTCCACCCAACAATAGCAAAATATACATTTTCCTGAAGTGCACATGGAACTTTCTCAGGAATAAACCATATGCTACACCATAAAGCCTCAATGAATTAAAAATGATTGGAATCAAACTACGTATGTTCTGTGAACACAAATAAAACAAGAAATCATTAACAAATCTGGGAAAATCACAAGTGTGTGGAAGTTAAAAATGCCAAAGGAAAGAAGTCACAAGGGAAATTAGAAAGTACTTTGAGAGAGATGAAAATGAAAACACAACAGGGCTTCCCTGGTGGCACAGTGGTTAAGAATCCATCTGCCAATGCAGGGGACACAGGTTTGAGCCCTGGTCTGGAAAGATCCCACATGCCGTAGAGCAACTAAGCCCGTGCACCACAACTACTGAGCCTGCGCTCTAGAGCCTGCAACCCATAACTACTGAGCCCGCGTGCTGCAACTACTAAAGCCCGTGTGCCTAGAGCCCGTGCTCTGCAACAAGAGAAGACACTGCAATGAGAAGCCCGCCCACTGCAATGAAGAGTAGCCCCCGCTCACCGCAACTAGAGAAAGCCTGCGTGCAGCAACGAAGACCTAACACAGCAAATAAATAAATAAACAAAAAAGAAAGAAAACACAACTTACCAAAACTTAACGGAAAGCAGTTAAAGCCATGCCTAAAGGAAAACTTATATCTTTAAATGACTATATTGTGAAAAGATCTCAAATCAGTAACCTAACCTTCCACCTTAAGAAACTAGAAAAAGTAGAACAAGCTAAATCCAAAGTAAGTAGAAAGAAAGAATACAGATTAGAGTGGAAATAAATGAAATAGAGAATAGAAAAACAATAGATAAGATCAATGAGACCAAAAGTTGACGCTTTGAAAGATCAACAAAATTGACTAACCTTTAGCTAGACTGACCAAGAAAAAATAAGGAATGAAAGAGGGACATTACTACAGCACAAATAGAAAGGATTATGGGGGAACCTGCTGAACAATAATATGCCAACAAGTTAGATAACTTATATGAAATGGGCACATTCCTAGAAAGACACAAAACTGATGAAACTAACTCAAGAAGATAAATTCTGAAGAGACCTAACAGGAGATTGAATTAATAATAAATAATATTTTCACAGGGAAAAGCCCAGGACCAGATAGCTTCACTGGTAAATTCTACCAAATGTTTAAAGAGGAATTAACACCAATCGTTCACAAACTCTTCCAAAATATAGAAGAGGAGGGGACACTTTCCAACTCATCCTATAAGGTCACTATTAATACTTTAATACCAAAACCAGACAAAGACATCACAAGAAAAGCAAGCAACAGACCGATATCTCTTAGGAATAGAAATGAAAAAATCTTCAACAAAATACTAACAAACCAAATCCAGCAACATATAAAAAGAATTATAGATCTTCCTTTACTTATGATGGGTTATGTCCCAGTAAACCCACTGTACGTTGAAAATACCATAAGTCAAAAATGCATTTAATACACCTTACCTAGCAAACATCGTAGCTTAGCCTAGTCTACTTTAAATGCACTCAGAACACTTACATTGGCCTACAGTTGGGCAAAATCATCTAACACAAAGCCTATTTTATAATAAAGTGCTGATATCTCATGTAATTTATTCAATACTGTAGTGAGAGTGAGACATGGAATGGCTGGCTGGGTATGGAATGGTTATAAGAGTATTGGTTGTTTATCCTTGTGATCGCTTGGCTGACTGAGAGCTTCAGCTCACTACTGCTCCCCGGTATCATGAGCGACTACCATACTTCATATCCCTATCCCGAGAAAAGATCAAAATTCAAAATTTGAAGTAAGTTTTCTAATGAATGTGTATCGTTTTGCACCACTGTAAAGTTGAAAAATCATAAGTCGAACCATTGTAAGTTGGGGACTGTCTGTCTATACTGTTGTATACACCATGATCAAGTAGGATCTATCCTAAAAAGTCTACATTCATTTAACACACAAAATTCAATCAATATAATCATTTTTAATGGAACAAAAAATGATCATATCAATATACACAGAAAAAGCATTTGACAAAACAACACTTCCTTTGTAAAAAAACTAGGAATGGGGCTTCCCTGGTGGCGCAGTGGTTGAGAGTCCGCCTGCTGATGCAGGGGATGCGGGTTCGTGCCCCGGTCCGGGAGGATCCCACATGCCGCGGAGCGGCTGGGCCCGTGAGCCATGGCCGCTGAGCCTGCGCGTCCGGCGCCTGTGCTCCGCAACGGGAGAGGCCACAACAGTGAGAGGCCCGCGTACCGCAAAAAAATAAAAAAAATAAAAAATAAACTAGGAATGAAATGGGAACTTCCTCAATTTGATCAAAGCCATCTTTGGAAAAACCCACAGCCTACATCATATTTAGTGGTGGAAGACTGAAAGCTTTCTCCCTAAAATCAAGCATAAAACAAAGATCTAATCTTGCCACTTCTATTCAACATTGGATTAAGGGTTCAAAAGGAAGGGAGGAAGGAAAGAAGGAAGGGCATCTAGATTGGAAAGGAAGAAATATAACGATCTCTTTTTGCATATGACAAGACCTAACATACAGAAAATCCTAAGAAATCCACAAAACCTATTAGATCTAATAAATGAGTTCACACAAGATTGCCAGAAACAAGATCAATATACAAAACTCAATTGTATTTCTAGACCCTACAAATGAGCAATTTGAAAGTTAAATGAAGAAAACAATTCCATTTACATCAACATCAAAAAGGTTTAAATACTTAGGAGTAAATTCAACAAAAGAAGTTCATTTGTACACCAAAAACTACAAAACATCTTTGAAAGAAATTAACACCCAAATAAATGGCAAGACGTCCCATGTTCATAGGTTGGAAGATAATTATTGTTAAGATGAATATAGACCCTAGATTGATGTACAGATTGAATATAATCCCTATCAAATAGCTCAGCTGCCTTTTTTTGCAGAAATTGACAAGCCAACCCTAAAATTCATATGGAAATACAAAGGATCAGGAATAGCCAAAGCAACCTAGAAAAAGAAGAACAGAGTTGGAGGACTTACACTTCCTGTTTTCAAAATTTATTACAAAGCTATATTAACCAAGATTGTATGGTATTGGTATAAGAATAGACATACACATCAAGGCAACAGAACTGAGAGTCCAGAAATGAACCATCATATTTATGATCAAATTTTTTTTTTTTTTTTTTTTTTTGCGGTACGCGGGTCTCTCACTGTTGTGGCCTCTCCCGTTGCGGAGCACAGGCTCCGGACGCGCAGGCTCAGTGGTCATGGCTCACGGGCCCAGCTGCTCCGCAGCATGTGGGATCTTCCCGGACCGGGGCACGAATCCGTGTCCCCTGCATCGGCAGGCGGACTCCCAACCACTGCGCCACCAGGGAAGCCCTGATCAATTGAGTTTTGACAAGGTGCTAAGACAGTTCAATGGGAGAAAGAATAGTCTTTACAACGAATGGTGCTAGAACAAAATATTCACATGCAAAGGAATGAAGTTGGATGTCTCTCTCACACCATATACAAAAATTAACTCAAGATGGGTCACAGGCCTAAATGTAAGAGTTGCAGCTAAAAAAACAAACAAAAAGACACAACTCAGAAGACAGCATAGCTGTTAACCTTCATGATCTTGGATTAGGCAATGATTTCTTAGATATGATATCAAAAGCACAAGCAACAAAAGGAAAAAAATAAACTAGACTTCATCAATATGAAAAACTTCAAAGGACACAACCAGGGAAGTAAAAGATAACCCACAAAATGGGAAAAAAATATTTGCAAATCATATATCTGATAAGTAGTATAGAAATAATACAAAGAAGTATGACAGCTCAACAATAAAAAAGACGACCCAATTTTAAAATGGACCAAGTATCTAAACAGACATTTCTCCATTGAAAATATACAAATGGTCAATAAACACATGAAAATATGCTCAATATCACTAGTCATTAGAGAAATACAGAAATCACAATTAGATACTACTTCACATGTACTAGGGTGGATATAATTTTTTTTTTTTTTTTTTTTTTTTGCGGTACGCGGGCCTCTCACTGTTGTGGCCTCTCCCGTTGCGGAGCACAGGCTCCGGACGCGCAGGCTCAGCGGCCACGGCTCACGGGCCCAGCTGCTCTGCGGCATGTGGGATCTTCCCGGACCGGGGCACGAACCCGCGTCCCCTGCATCGTCAGGCGGACTCAACCACTGCGCCACCAGGGAAGTCCTTGTACCGTTTTTTTTTTTGTGTGTGTGTGTGGGGGGGGGGTGGATATAATTTTTTTAAAAACAGAGAATAACAACTACTGGTGAGGACATGGAGAAACTGGGATCCTCATACGTTGCTAGAGGGAATGTAAACGTGTACAGCTGCTTTTGGAAAAATTTGGCGGCATCTCAAAAAGTTAAACATGGAGTTACCATATGTCCCAGAAATTCCACTCCTAGCTGTAATACCTAAGAGAATTGAAAACTTATGTCCATACAAAAACTTGTGCATGGATATTTCTAGCAGCATTACTCATAATAGCCAAAGGTGGAAACAACCGAAATGTCCATCAACCGGTGAATAGAGAAACAAAATATGTATCCATACAATGGATTCTTATTCAGCGGTGAAAGGAATGAGATACTGATACATGCTAAAACATGGATGAACCTTAAAAGCAGTGGTGAGATGGTAAGGATGGTCGACGCTTTTTGTGTTCTGAAGGGGAGAATTCCTGTGGTAGCTGAAGTGGGACAAGAGATCAGTGAGCTGTTTTTTTGTTTTAACAGCTTTTCCAGCAGGTTTGTATGCTGATGGAAATGACTGCTTCTGCCATCATCCCTGCATTCTCCTGCCCTCCAGGAGACCCTGACCAAGGGAAAGGGAATGAAGGAAGTTTTCCTTAAAAGAAGCAGACGTTGTAAAGGGAGAGAAGGCAGAATTTAGGTCACAGCTGCACGGATCTTGGGAGATTTGATGATGTCAACATAAGACAGAAACAGAAGATAACTTTTTAAAAGTGATATAAGAGGAATTTCCTGGCGGTCCAGTGGTTAGGACTCAGGGCTTTCACTGCCAGGCCATTTCAATTCCTGGTCCGGGAACTGAGATGCTGCGAGCCACATGGCATGGGATGGGGGTGGGGGAGCAATAGAGGAGCGAAAATTACCAGCTGACCCAGGTAAAGGTGAAACTGGGGAAGGAGGACACTTTTGGGAGTGGTGAATTAATTCATTAATTGTGGTGATGGCTTCATGGGTGTATAAATAGGTCAAAACTTATCAACGTGCACACTTTAAATGTGTGTAGTTTATTGTATGTCAATTATACTTCAATACAGAAGAGAGCTGTGACACACACACACACACACCAAAGATGAAAGACAGCTGCCGGCAGTCCCTGGTAACGTCCGTATTCTGGGGAGATGAGTGCTTCATAGGACTTACAGATCCTCAAAGGAGCTTAAGGCTGCAAGGCCCCTCGGACACCCGCCTTCCCACCCCGCCGGCCCTGCCTGGCTCAAGACTTCAGTCCAGACGACGCGGGGAGTGGGTAGAGAGGGCGGACCACCGCTTGACCGTCCCAGTGATGAGCCTTCGACTTCAGAGTTGGGTAGAGAGCAGTCAGTTTGGTGCCCGACTGCTTTTTCCTTGAAGCCAAGACTCCGGCTGGGTGTCACCCCAAGGGTCTGCATCTGGATCGCAAAGCGGTCAAGGGAAGAGAGGGAAATCTTTGAACACCGCTCTCGGCCGGCCCTGATAGCACGAATGAGAGCCAAAGAGGTCACACGTGGAATTGCCCGTGGAGCGGATTCCCGCCTTTGGCGTCTCGCGGAAGGGGGATATGGGAGGGGGCGGTGGAAGAAAGGAGGCCGGGCGAGTCCCCCACTCTGCACAGGTTTAAACTGGCCCATTCGCTCCACGGTATTGGTTTCAAGTCGACCCCGTAAAATCGGAGGACCCAGGGCCGGAGGAAAAAGAGGAACTACATTTCCCAGCAAGCCGAAGGCGTCCGGCGCCGGCCATGCTTTCCGGCGCGTGTGAAGCTGTTGTCGGCATCCGGTGTGCAGGCGGACTCATGGATCCCGACGGCCGGTGGCGGCACCTACCCAGCGGGCCCAGCCTAAAGCACTTGACCGACCCCTCTTACGGGATCCCGCGCGAGCAGCAACAGCCAGCGTTGCAGGAGCTGACGCGGGCGCATGTCGAGTCCTTCAACTACGCTGTGCGCGAGGGGCTCAGCCACGCGGTGCAGGTGAGCGCGGCGTCCTCAGGCGAACCCAGGCTCCCCTCAGCTCTGGGTTCGCCTGCGGCCCTAGCCCCTGCTCCAGGCGGGCGGAGGAGAGGGGGCCCGGCGAGGATAGGGGTGGGGGGCTTGTGAGGCGTTGGAGGAGGGCCGGGGGAGAGGTGATTGAGGCTCGGGGTCTGGGAGGGGGAGATCCAGGAGGCGGGGGGAATGGGGCACATGCCGCGGGCAGGGGTCCCAGAGAGAGGACTGGGAGGTCGCAGTATAATTTCAAATAGTTGTAACTCCTTGACCGTGCTAGGTAGGCTCAGCGCGGGTCTGTGTTGAGGAAGGTATCGGTGAGGCATAAAAAAGAGGTTCCGTAGGAACCATTTGGTCCACAGGAAGTGATTGGTTCCATCATTACACAGCATTTGCTCCACATTAAAGTGATTGGTCTAGAGGGTCATGGTGCCAGAGTTCAGGTGAAGATGGTGGGGGGAGGGTCTCATTAGTAAGCATCCCCTTGTCTCCAGGCACTGGGCTCTAAGGGTGAGGGAGAGGCAGGCCTGTAAGAGACAGTTCTTGCTTGGCATCAGGTTTTGGGTGAGGAGGTGGAACTGTGAAGGCAGTCGGTGCCGGTACACTTGAGCACTGCTCTGACAAGGGGCGGCCGCATGGTACTCGGGGAGCACAGAGGAGGTCCAGCTAGTCCAGGTGTACACGAATTGAAGAGGAAAGTGCGTTCCCTCCAGGGGAAGTGAAGGAGCAGAGCCCAAGGGGACTCTACCCTGTGCTTTTGTTGGGTAGGGCTTGCATGGTGGGAGGGGTGGAGAGAATGTGGAGAGCTGTACCAGTCTCTGATGCTTGAACTCTATTTCACAAATAATTCGGAGCCGTTGAGGCTTCTTTGAAGTTTAATTATTCCTTGACCTGTTTGCGGAAGACAAGATATTTTTGTCTGATGGGAAATAATTTCTATCATGCCTGGACTCATTGTATCGTGTCTATGAGAAAAATTATACGTCTACTTAAAAGTTAATTGGCCCTGGGGTTTATGAAAACAATGAAAAAGAGCAGTGTTGAGATGATCAAGGAAGGTTTGACCTAAAATGATGGAGCACATGTACATAAGAGATTTTTATGGGTAATATGTGGACCAGCAGTTCTCAAACTTTTTGGTCCCAGGACCCCTTTCCACTCATAAAATTCTTGAGCGATTCCCAAAGAGCTTTTGTTTACTCTATTAGAAACTGAAATTGAGAAATCTTAAAAATACTAATTCATTGAAAAAGAGACCAATTTTATATTAACTTTTTATAAAAAATATTTTCTAAAGCAAAAATGAGATTAGTAGATGAATGATACTTTTGTGTATCTTTTTAATGTTTGGCTTATTAGAAGACAGCTGGATTCTCAACTCTGCTTGTATAGTCAGTCTCTTTTGATATGTTGTTTTGGTTGAAATACATGAAGAAAATCTGACCCAGATAACGACGCTGCAATTTAGTTTTTGAAAATGTTGTTCCATGAAGCACAGTAAGGTAAATGACTAATGTTTACAAAACCAAGGGGAAAATAGCCTTCATCAGATCTTGTTTTGCCCAGTTTCTTTGGAGTAGATTTCCTCCATCTGTGAGTGCAAGTTGATATGTCTGTCACGTTTGTGAATTGCCTACTTGCTAAAGTTTATTTGTAACCCCCAAACCAGTACTCGCCAACATCTGCAGGGACAAAAAATTTGAGTTGCCCATTGTACAGCCATCCCAACTCAGGTACGATAAGGCGACACTCTTGCTTTCTTGTTTCAAGTTCTTATACTAAAAATAATGAGATAGTAAGAGAGATATGCTCATTTTTTTCCAGCAGATTCAAAGTGTTCTTTTCAAAGTTTCTTCCGTTTTTCACGTTCTTATTGTGTTCTTTTTGTTGGTGATTTTGCTGTTTAAAACAGACATCATGCGTAGTGCTGAAGTGCTGTGTAATGTTGCTAAGTGTGAGAAGGCTGTGATGTGCCTTCAGAGAAAATGTATGTTAGATAACCTTTGTTCAGTCATGAGCTAGTGCTGATGGCTGTGAGATCAGTGTTAGTGAACCACGGTATGTATTAAATAAGATGTTCCTAAGTAGAAACACACATAAAGGGAATTCCCTGGTGGGCCAGCGGGTAAGACTCTGTGCTCCCAATGCAGGGGGCCCAGGTTCAATCCCTGGTCAGGGAACTAGATCCCACATGCATGCTGCAACTAAAGATCCCGCGTGCTGCAACTAAACACGCTGCAGCAAAGATCCCGGGTGTCGCAGCTAAGAGCCGGTGCAGCCAAAATAAATAAATGTTTTTTTAAAAAAAAAAAAGAAAGAAAGAAACCCACATAAAGCAAGGTTATGTATTGATCAGTTAATGAAATGCTGTGATCAGAGACTGGCAGGAACCTAACTTTGTATTTCCCCTGAGAACAGAGGTTCAGAATTCACTGATTCAGCACTTGTGGTGACTTTATGGGCCGTAACTATCTTGAATAATGAGAATTGGCTGCGTTGAGATATAGATAGTGCAGCAAATGGCTGGAGAAAGTGAATCTTCTAATCTCCTTTTGTAAACTATTGCTCTATCCTGAAATAGGAAATATGTTAAATTTTTATTTTAGAATAAAATACTGAATTCTAAAATACCAGCTTTAGATAAAATTTTAAAGTTTAGAAAAGGTCAGTTGAACGCACGTGAGGTGGAAGAACCTCCCTCGTATTCTTAGCTCCATTTTTGGCATTCTTGCTATTTCAGCACTAAGGCCAGGAGGTTGTTTAGAGTTAATACGTACGAGAACTCAGTGATGCCCCTTCCTCAGTTCAGCAGCGCTCCCCCCGGGGAGTGGTACAAAGAAGCAACTGCTGTGGAAGGGGAAGAACCACCATGACCACCACCAACCCCTTGCATGGCTCTGGCTTCAGTGTGAGGCCACCGTGGAATGAAATGTACAAAGATCAGCCTAAAGAATGGCATTATTAGAGTGTCTGTTGCTAAATCAGTAGGGTGTGTCTGTATCCTTGCTCTGTTGGCAGGAGTCCCATTTGTCTTGCATGCAGAGGGTACAAGGTACAAATGGGAGGGGTGGGGGAGAAATTAGGAGTTTGAGATTAACATATACACACTACTATATATAAAATAGGTAAACATCAAGGACATACTGTATAGCACAGGGAACTAACTATACTCGATATCTTGTAATAAACTATAATGGAAAAGAAACTGAAAAAGAATAGATTGTGTGTGTGTGTGTTTAATATATAAGAATAGAGAAGTCAAGCACTTGGTTCAGAGAACAGCTTTGTTCTGTACACAGCTGTATCCCTAGAACCTGCTACAGAATCGGACATGTAGTAGACAGTCAAAAAAAATCTTGTTAATGCATTACAGTTTTAGGTACTTAGGACGTGAGTAGACTGGATGTAGCTTTAGCTGTTTTTCAGATGTGTCACATTAGCATTATAGCCATCAATGCTTATAGAACACATGGGATTTGAAAGAGTCTTAGAGAAAAAAATACCTTGGAAATGCAAGCAGCTAACAGTGTGAATTGTGTTTCAGGCCATCCCTCCCTTTGAATTTGCTTTCAAAGATGAGCGGATCTCTCTTACTATTGTGGATGCTGTCATCAGTCCACCCACAGTTCCAAAAGGGAGCATCTGTAAAGAGCTCAATGTTTATCCAGCAGAATGCCGGGGCCGAAGGAGCACCTACCGGGGAAAGCTGACGGTGAGTACAAGAGACAGTGTATGACTTGCACACTGTACATTTTTGAGAATAAGCCTGGTGCCTAACACAGTTTATACCAGAATTCTACTTTCTTAGTGCTGTCATCCAAGAGATGCCGTCTTTTCAATCTAAAGCATAAAATCATTTAGTGTATGGTCTTCTGCCTTAATCTCTTCAAATACTCATTCTTGTGGATCTGGATATTTCCTTTTGTACGAAATAATTTTTTTCTCTCTCATTTTCATTTAGGCCGATATCAGCTGGGCAGTGAATGGAATCTCAAAAGGCATCATTAAACAGTTTCTTGGCTATGTTCCCATCATGGTGAAATCCAAGCTTTGCAACTTATACAACCTTCCTCCAAAAGCCCTCATCCAGCACCACGAGGAAGCAGAGGTACCTACAGGGGTCCCATGCAGTCCAGGGCCAGGTGACAGTAGAAAGCGCCGGAGCTGGGAGAGAGAGGACGGGAAGCTTGTCGGGAGTGGGGGAGGGGGGTCCGGATTTCTTTCTCTGCTTCAGTCTCTGGATGGGTAACGTGGGGCATTGAGGTTTTGTCTGCACACTGCATAGGCCTCATAATGAGTCTCACATGAGACAATGTATGGAAAAAACCCACTCCAGTTAGAGAATATGATTATTATGGGGAAAGAATTGGTAGGTTTTTCCTACCACCTGATACATATTTAGATATGTATTTGGTTTTTTTTAAAGCTGTCTTAACCCACATATCTGTCTCAAATGTCTGCTTTACCCACAGTCAGATTCTGTGGACGTATTAAATGCTTCATGTACCTTCCATTCAAGCCCTGTTAGGTGGCTTTGCAGTATTAAGTTGAAGTAATCAAGACATGCAAACACTACAAGTAGAACTACCATATGACCCAGCAATGCCACTACTGGGCATATACCCTGAGAAAACCATAATTCAACAAGAGTCATGTAGGGCTTCCCTGGCGGCGCAGTGGTTGAGAGTCTGCCTGCCGATGCAGGGGACACGGGTTCGTGCCCCGGTCCGGGAAGATCCCACATGCCGCGGAGCGGCTGGGCCCGTGAGCCGTGGCCGCTGAGCCTATGCGTCCGGAGCCTGTGCTCCGCAATGGGAGAGGCCACAACAGTGAGAGGCCCGCGTACCGCAAAAAAAAAAAAAAAAGAGTCATGTACCAAAATGTTCATTGCAGCTCTATTTACAATAGCCCGGAGATGGAAACAACCTAAGTGTCCATCATTGGATGAATGGCTAAAGAAGATGTGACACATATATACAATGGAATATTACTCAGCCATAAAAAGAAACGAAATTGAGCTATTTGTAATGAGGTGGATAGACCTAGAGTCTGTCACACAGAGTGAAGTAAGTCAGAAAGAGAAAGACAAATACCGTATGCTAACACATATATATGGAATTTAAGAAAAAAAAATGTCATGAAGAACCTAGGGGTAAGACAGGAAGAAAGACACAGACCTACTAGAGAATGGACTTGAGGATATGGGGAGCGGGAAGGGTAAGCTGTGACAAAGCGAGAGAGAGGCATGGACATATATACACTACCAAACATAAGGTAGATAGCTAGTGGGAAGCAGCTGCATAGCACAGGGAGATCAGCTCGGTGCTTTGTGACCGCCTGGAGAGGTGGGGTAGGGAGGGTGGGAGGGAGGGAGACGCAAGAGGGAAGAGATATGGGAACATATGTATATGTATAACTGATTCACTTTGTTATAAAGCAGGAACTAACACACCATTGTAAAGCAATTATACTCCAATAAAGATGTAAAAAAAAAAAAAGACCAGCAGACTCTGCTTACAACAGGGGGGCTGTGTTGTGTGGTGGGAAGAGGGTTTTGGTGGCAGATCTGGGTTTGACATCCAGCTGTTCCGCTTACCAGTCCCGCACCTTTGGGAAATTTAATCTCCCTGAGCCTCAGTTTTCTCTTCTGAAAATGGGCATATAGCTCTCTCTCATTATTATGGGATTAAATGTTATGCTGACATAGAGCACTCAGCGTGATATGCCTGCTTCATAGTAGCTCCTTATTTATTACAGAAACGTTCTATTAACTTATTAAAAATTAAATATTAAAAATATTTTCCTATTTAGCTAATCCAAATTTCTGGTTTCCAGAGCTTTCATACAGTCAAAAGCTTTTTAACTTATTCAAGAAGCCATACTTGTCTGGAAGCTAAACGATTACTGTTTTCATCTTTAGACTTCTCTTTGGAGTAACTTGTTTTTGTTTGTTTTGCGGTACGCGGGCCTCTCACTGCTGTGGCCTCTCCTGTTGCGGAGCACAGGCTCCGGACGCGCAGGCTCAGCGGCCATGGCTCACGGGTCCAGCCACTCCACGGCATGTGGGATCTTCCTGGACCAGGGCTCAAACCCATGTCCCCTGCATTGGCAGGCGGACTCTCAGCCACTGCGCCACCAGGGAAGCCCTCTACAGCCGTTTTAATGTGCTTAAGAAGACTTAATAAAGTCTGCAGTTTCCAAGGGATCCACAGTTCCTCTTGCCCAAGTGCACCTCTTCTGCACATCTGTTTACGAATGAGGGTGGTGATTGCAGTTGGTCAGTTTCATGTTTACGGGTGGTTATATATCTTTGTTTAACAGATTTTAATTCGTCTCTTTGGCAGGAAATGGGAGGCTATTTTATAATCAATGGCATCGAAAAAGTCATCCGAATGTTGATTATGCCTCGCAGAAATTTCCCCATCGCAATGGTAAGACCAAAATGGAAAAGCAGAGGGCCTGGCTATACTCAGTATGGTAAGTTGTAGTGATTTTTTTGGAATGTTCTTTTAGAAAAATTTAAGCTATTTTATTGGGTCGGCCAAAAGGTTCGTTCGTTTTTTTCCGTAAGATGGCTCTAATAGCAGTTAGTTGTCTTTAACTTCATTTGAAACAATTCTGTTAGATTGTATTTGACAGCTGTCATATCAGCGTGCATTTAAAAAAAGACATCAAAATTAGTGAATTTTTGTGTAGCCATTTTAATATTCAAGATGAAAGAAAAAAATCAACATTTTTCAGCATATTATGTTTTATTATTTCAAGAAAGGTAAAAACGCAACTGAAACGCAAAAAAAAATTTGTGCAGTGTGTGGAGAAGGTGCATTAATGATTGAACGTGTCAAAAGTGGTTTGCAAAGTTTCGTGCTGGAGATTTCTCTGGACGATGCTCCACAGTCGGGTAGGCCAGTTGAAGTTGATAGCGATCAAATCGAGACATTAATTGAGAAAAGTTAACGTTATAGGACTTCCCTGGTGGTGCAGTGGTTAAGAATCCACCTGCCAATGCAGGGGACACGGGTTTGAGCCCTGGTCCGGGAAGATCCCACATGCCACGGAGCAACTAAGCCCGTGTGCCACAACTACTGAGCCTGTGCTCTGGACCCCGTGAGCCACAGCTACGGAGCCCACGTGCCACAACTACTGAAGCCCGCGCACCTAGAGTCCATGCTCTGCAACAAGAGAAGCCACCATAATAGGAAGCCTGCACACCACAACGAAGAGTAGCCCCCACTTGCCGCAACTAGAGAAAGCCTGCGCACAGCAACGAAGACCCAAGGCAGCCAAAAATTAATAAATAAAATAAATAAATTTTTAAAAATCAACATTATGCCACGCGGGAGATAGCTGACATACTCAAAATATCCAAATCAAGTGTTGAAAATCATTAGCATCAGCTTGGTTATGTGAATCGGTTTGATGTTTGGGTTCCACGTAAGTTAAGCGAAAAAAACTTTCTTGACCTTATTTCTGCATGCGATTCGCTACTGAAATGTAATGAAAACATTCCGTTTTTAAAACAAATTGTGATGGGCGATGAAAAGTGGATACTGTACAGTAATGTGGAACAGAAGAGATCATGGGGCAAGTGAAATCAACCACCACCAACCACACGAAAGGCCGGTCTTCATCCAATAAAGGTGATGTTGTGTATATGGTGGGATTGGAAGGGAGTCCTCTATTACGAGCTCCTTCCGGAAAACCAAACGATTGGTTCCAACAAGTACTGCTCCCAGTTAGACCACCTGAAAGCGGCACTCGACAAAAAGCGTCTGGAATTAGTCAACAGAAAACACATAGTCTTCCATCAGGATAATGCAAGACCGCATGTTTCTTTGATGACCACTCAAAACTGTTACAGCTTGGCTGGGAAGTTCTGATTCACCCTCCGTATTCACCACACATTGCTCCTTCGGATTGCCATTTACTTTGGTCTTTACAAAATTCTCTCTCTCTTTTTTTTTTATAAATTTATTTTTGGCTGCGTTGGGACTTTGTTGCTGTACGCGGGCTTTCTCTAGTTGCGGTGAGCAGGGGCTACTCTTTGTTGCAGCGCACGGGCTTCTCATTGCAGTGGCTTCTCTTGTTGCGGAGCATGGGCTCTAGGCACGCAGCCTTCAGTAGTTGTAGCACGTGGGCTCGGTAGTTGTGGCTCGCGGGCTCCAGAGCGTAGGCTCAGTAGTTGTGGCGCAGGGGCTTAGTTGCTCCGTGGCATGTGGGATCTTCCCGGACCAGGGCTCAAACCCGTGTTCCCTGCATTGGCAGGTGGATTCTTAACCACTGCGCCACCAGGGAAGCTCCAAAATTCTCTTAATGAAAAAAATTTCAATTCCCTGGAAGACTGCAAAAGGCACCTGGAACAGTTCTTTGCTTAAAAAGATAAGTTTTGGGAAGATGGAATTATGAAGTTGCCTGAAAAATGGCAGAAGGTAGTGGAGCAAAAGGGTGAATACGTTGTTCAGTAAAGTTCTTGGTGAAAATGAAAAATATGTCTTTTATTTTTACTTAAAAACCGAAGGCACGTTTTGGTCCACCCGATATTAAAAAGTAGGTGCATCCAAACAGAGTCTTTGATATTTTTCTCCCATATATGTATAATTTTTTGTTTTTCTGTTAAGCATTTCTGTGTTATAATTTCATAGTGGGAAACCTTTCTACTGTGTTCAATTTTTTTTCAAACTGAATGAACACATGTATTTATGTTACTGCTTACGGTGCTGAAGGATGCTGACTTGGCCAGGTGTAGGTACAGGCCTCGGAACTCTCCTGGTTCAGGGTATGTGGCACTCCCCTCGGTCTCTGGCTGACAGTGACCTGGCCTCTGTTTGATCACTCTCCGTGACAGTGGCTGGCTTCACGAGATAGCATTTTGCATTCACGAGCCCTGTAGTTAAACAATTTATTCTTATAATTGAGCTAAAAATCAGTCTCTAATTGTAGCCATGCATGCTAAGTGGTAGTGTTGCTGAGTTTCTGACCGTTTGCTCTGTTTGTTTAAATAGGAGTTTCAATGCACTGTGTGAGGGAAGAACATTCCGCCGTCAATATGAACCTTCACTACTTGGAAAATGGCACGGTTATGTTGAACTTTATTTACCGGAAAGAACTGTTTTTTTTTCCTTTGGGATTTGCACTTAAGGTGTGACTTACTGAATATACTTCTCTCGTTAGGGAGTGAGTCACTGGAAATGGTGTCCTGCGCAGGATGGATATAGGTTGTCCTCATCAGAGTTCATGCTGTGCTGGCGTCTCCTACTGCTCCATAATAAGTTACCTCAGGGAATTTCCCGGTGGTCCAGTGGTTAGGACTCCTCGCTTTCATTGCCGAGGGCCTGGGTTCGATCATTGGTTGGGGAACTAAGATCCTGCAAGCCACGTGGCGCGGCCACCAACAAAAAAAGTTAACTTAAAAGGCAGTGGCTAAAGCATCGCTAAACATTTCTCCCACAGTTTCTGCGGTCAGGAGTTTGGAAGTTGCTCCAGATTTGGGCAGCTCTGGCCGGGGTCTCCGGAGGTTGCCGTGAGATGTCAGCGGGGGCTACGGTTGTTTGGAAGGCTTGCCCGGGGCTGGAGGATCCCCTTCCGAGGCGGTTCCCTCATGGCTGGCAAGTCACTGTGGGCTGTTGGCAGGAGGTCTCAGTTCCTCTCCACGTGGGCCTTTGCACAGGCTGCTTTGAGGCAGCTGTCTTCCCCAGAGAGTTAGCCAGGAGAGCAAGGCGGGAGCTGGAGGGCCCTTGAGACCCTGCCTTGAGAGTCATGCTTCAGCTTTTCCACCATGTTCCATCGGTCACACTGGCCAGCCCTGGCTCAGTGTGGAGGAGACCAAGGTTGTGGATACCGGGAGGTGAGGATCATGGGACCATCTTGGTGTCTATCATACAAGCATCGCCCTGATTTTGAAGAGCTCACTTAGATTCAGCGATAGCGGAGTGCTAATTTTTCTCGGGTATTAAAAAAAGAACAGAATGGTTACTAAATGATTAAGATGGTTTAGTTATTAGCAATTTTTAAAAAGAACCTTTTTTTCTTTTCTAGGCACTTGTCAGCTTTTCCGATTACCAGATTTTTCAGGAGCTCATCAAAGGAAAGGAAGATGACTCTTTCTTTAGGAACTCTGTTTCTCAGATGTTAAGGATTGTAATGGAAGAGGGATGTTCCACACAAAAACAGGTCCTTAGCTATCTGGGGGAACGCTTCAGAGTAAAACTCAGTCTTCCTGACTGGTACCCAAATGAACACGCTGCAGAGTTTCTCTTCAGGTATGTGTGCTTTTGTTTATTGGGGGTGGAAGGTGTCCATGCTTCCTTGTATTGATGTAGCTGGGGCTGGTGAGTCATCTGGGAATCAGAATGGCCCTGGGGGTAGGGTTCTGGCTTAGAGCAAAGTAGGGCCCAGCTTTGTTTCTGCAGTCATCCTCGCCTTTTTTTTTTTCTGGTAGCTTCATACCTTGTGTTGTACTTTAAAACTTTTGAAATAACTTCAGACTTCCAGAATTGCTGCAAAAATAGTACATTGGACACTCTCGTTCACTAGTTCTTAATATTTTTACCACTTTGCTTTCTCTGCATATCATCAGCGTTTTTCTTTCTACATCCTTGAAAGTTGCAGGCATCACGTCCCTTTATTTCCCCAAGGCTAGGACCTGGTCTTCTGTAACCACTGTGTAGTTATTAAAGGAGCCCTGCTCTAGACCAGCGCTGTCCCATCTGTATCCACGAGCCACACGCTGAGCATCTGAATGGCCAGTGCAGCCGAGAAGCTGAATTCAGTAGGACATCGAGTGGTATCGGCGGCTGAATCGTGCTAAGCTTTTTCTTTCTCTTTTGGCAGCCAGTGCATCTGTATCCACTTGAAATCCAACACTGAAAAGTTTTATGTGCTTTGTCTCATGACCCGGAAGCTCTTTGCTTTAGCCAAAGGAGAGTGCATGGAGGAGAATCCTGACAGTTTAGTGAATCAAGAGGTCCTGACCCCCGGGCAGCTCTTCCTCATGTTTCTGAAGGTAAATGCAGGCTGCTTCACCCCAGAGCAGTCGTACCTCTTGTGGGATGACGTGGCCATTTCCAGCAGTATTGTTTCCTGCATGTTTAAAATTTCTCATTTGGGCATTTTATGTAGTCTTTTTTTTTTTTCTTTTCTACTTTTTGTTTGTTTAGCAGTAACGGACTTACAGATCTTAGCTTGGCCAGGTTCAGAAATTTCTTTAATGTTTTTATAGAAGCTAAATAAAGACAATATCAAATCTTGGTCATAACATTAATGATAAAGTGTAAATGGCCTATATACACACATCCAGTCAGTCCCCATTATTCACAGAGTCTGTACTTGTGAATTCACCTACTCGCTAAAATTTATTTGGAACGCCAGCAGTGTCAGCACTCCCGGGATCATTTGCAGACATGCACAGGTGCTGAAGAACTGGAGTTTCCTGATGTTCATGGCCCCAGCTGAGGTCTGATGAGCTGTAAACAAGGGTCTCTACTGCCACGCTTTTCACAGTTTTGTGCTTTCTGTTGGTGATTTTGCTGTTTAAAGTGACCCCCAGGCTCAGTGCTGAAGTACCGTCTAGTGTTCCTAAGTGTAAGAAGGCTGCGACGTTCCTTATGGAGAAAACACTTGACAGGCTTTGTTCAGGCATGAGTTACGGTGCTGTTTGCTCTGAGCTCAGTGGTAACGAATCAACAGAATAAACTAAGGTGTCTCTCAACAAACACAAAAAACGAGGTCATGTATCGATCAGTTGACGAAAACGTTGTCAATGACCAGAGACTCCCTGAAGTCTAACCCTGCATCTCCCCTAGGAGCAGTGCTTCTGTGCTCGCCAATGCAGTGTTCACAGAGACAGGATAGGACACGATTACTGTAAATAATGAGAACTCTGTGTGTGTTGGGAGAGAATGTTGGCATGACACAAAAATAATTTTATAAGCAAGTTGACTTGGTAGCATTTTATATTTTGAATATCATCCCTAAAAAAGATTTAATCTAAGAGATAACAGAACAACGGCAGGGAAGATGGAGAGGACTGAAGTAAAAATCTCCAAGTTCCTAATCTGGTCAATAATTAAATTCTTACTTGAAGGTAATAACTTTTGTTTCTGTCTGCTCTGTCTATAAAATTAGATTGAGAAATTTTGGTAGTCTAGCATTTCCCTGATAAAAATTCAAATCAGGCAGAAGTTTCAGTCACCTTTAAAGACTAATTTACATTTCCCTCCTTAAACTGAAGCATGTGGGTTCGTTGCGGGCTGGCCATGTTAGAAGTACCTTCACTTGCACGACATTACCAAGGTGACCTGTTTCAGCAACAGAGGAAAGGAAACTTGGGACTTTTTCAGAGAATTCATTGCTTAAAAGTGTCTGATTTCCTTACCTTTGCCTCCGTTATACTCAAGCTTTTAAACCTCTGAATTCGGGACATGAAAGCAATCTTCAGAAGGTTCACGACAGTGACCTGATACGAATGACAGGCTTGTATAACCATCTCAGTGAGTGTTGCCACAGAGACTGAGGTCCCTGTGATTGGGTCCGAGGCTGCTTAACAGGGTTGGGGAGTGAGGGACGCTGAAGCGATTCCGCTCTGCAGTGTGAGAGCAGATGGGGAGATGCTGTACCTCCTTCTCAGCGCTGCGTCGCTCTTCATAGGCTTGTCCGCCCATCTCTACCTTAGCCCTTTTCCCAGAGAGCCTGGTGAGCCTCATGGGAAGCCTTCCTGGAGGTCTCGCTTGCTTCTGCTTGTACTGAGTGTGCAGACCGCACAGACAGGTCCACAATCGCTCGCCTGCAATTCCAGATCCAGAAAGTATGAGAACCAAAAAAAACAATAAGAGTTGGCATCAAAACCTGATCCGAACCAACAGGAGGCTGTTTGTAACTTGCATTTGCTCTACTTAGCATGACAGTTTGTGTTTCAGGGTAGAAACGTGTTCGATTATGAGCCCGTGCCTCAGTCTCCATCATGGGTGTTAGGTAATAAAAGGTCTGTGTGCCTGTCACCTTTCGGAAGCCTAAAAAATTCTAAATACTGAAGTGCATTTGGCCCACAGGTTTTCAGAGGTCCTGTAATGCCGTGCTTCCTGAGGAAGAGTTTGTTGTGAGGCTGAAGTAACCATGCAGAGCGCCAGCTTGTTGTACGTGCCCAGTAAATGCTAGCTAACCTCGAAGAGACCACGGGCAGGCCTCTGACCCAGGAGGAAGGTTTAGCTCACTCTTTCCGCCTCCCCGTCTCCGGTTCCAGAGCATTTTACCCACATCTCTGTTCCTCATCTCTGACTTCTTTCCTCTTTTCTCTTTTGTTTTCTCTTCCTTTTCCATTATGTTTCAACTTTTATATGAGAAGAACGTGTCGGTCTTTCCTACTGGCTTGTCAGTCAGGGGTCCTGTGTGTTGGGTGTCATTTGGGGACTCCGGGCTCTTCTTAGTTGTTTTGTTCTTGGGACAGCGGGCTGCTGCTTTGTCTCAGGGCTTTGTTGTTGTTGCCTGTTTCTGGGGTTGAAGGTCTTGCGATTGTTTGATAAGAGCATTTGAATTAAAAACTTTTCTAAGGCCCAAGCAAACCAGTTTCGGTTCTTTTCCATTAGTGTGGGTAATCTCGACTGGGAGCGATTTTGTTCCACCCCAAGGGACCTTTGAGAGTGTCTGGAGGCATTTTTGTGGGTAAGGGCCAGGGATGCTGCGGTAACATCCCACAGCTCACAGAACAGCCCCTCGTCACAAAGAACTATCCAGCCAGCTGCCCACAGTGCCGAGGCGAACCTCAGCACTGCAGAAGCCTGTATCTTCTGTCTTAAGAAATGCCTGAGCTGCAATCGTACTTTGAAAAGCTGTTTTTTCAGGTTTATAGTTTAGAGGTTTTCCGTGTCAAACGTACGAAGTAGTGGGCTTTTGTTATGGATGTGCAGGTTATGTAAGAGTAAATATCCAACTTGTGCTCATTAAAATACCTAACAATGTAAAGTTTTTCTTATTTCAGGAAAAATTGGAAGCTTGGTTAGCATCTATTAAAATAGCTATAGACAAGAAGGCCCAGAAGACCAATGTGTCCTTAAACACTGAAAATTTGATGAAGATTTTTACTCTGGGAACAGACCTTACAAAACCATTTGAATATCTTCTTGCTACTGGGAATCTACGTTCTAAAACAGGTGAAATTAAATAGAGAGGCTTCATTTAGTTACGATTTTCAAATTATTTGCTTAATGTGGATTTATATATTGCTGAGAGAGATTCTTTTCAAAAGTGAACTTCTTACTCATTAAAGACCGATTTCAAGTTGTAACTTTTGACAGGTGTATATTGGGCTGTAGACTGTCTGTATAGTTGAAATCTAATTTTAATGATCAAATGCATTTCCTGTGCCTCTTTCTACAAAACTAAAGAAAGCTTAGATCTCTGAGGAAAGGTTAACTAGATGGGTTGTCTGGGAGGGTTGTTAGACGTGCGCATCCCTAAACCAGTTGTATTAGAATGACTGGAAAACTTTAAAAAGTGGTTATTGAGGGCCCAGAAATCTTTTTTTTTTTTTTTTAAACAGATGATACTGGTGCAGATTCCTTAAGGGCTAACAAATGCTTGTGTGTTATCCAGCCCTCTTGGATGAATCCCATTTAATTACTTGCTATTTTATTACTCATTTAATGTTTTCCCACAAAGGAGATAGTATAGAGGAGATGGAGAAACAGTCGAGGCTAATACAGTTCGTGAAATCTGGGGATTTTTACTATGTTTTTAAGCTCTTCCCCTCACCAGAGCTGAGTAAACTTTGTGATGACCCACTCTGTGATCTCTAGTGTACTCTGAGGTTTTATCTTATCAGAGCCTCCAGTAAAAGATAGGCTTTTTTTTTTTCCTTAAGTTTAGCCCATTTTCATTGACATTTGTTTTATTAAGGTCTCGGCTTCCTGCAAGATTCCGGACTTTGTGTTGTGGCTGACAAGCTGAACTTCATACGCTATCTCTCCCACTTCCGCTGTGTGCACAGAGGGGCAGATTTTGCCAAGATGCGGACCACCACAGTACGCAGGCTGCTGCCGGAGTCCTGGGGTTTCCTTTGCCCCGTGCACACCCCCGACGGGGAGCCCTGTGGTCTGATGAACCACTTAACCACCATATGTGAGGTTGTCACACAGTTTGTGTATACAGCATCTATTCCAGCTTTGCTCTGCAACTTGGGTAGGTGGTGTACAGCAGCCTTGTCTTGTGTGCTTGTGTGGGTTTTAACAGGTGCAAAGCTATTAAGTTGTGCTTCTTTGGGGGCTGAGCAGAGAGTTCTTGTAAGGGCGATGGGTGAAACACTGTGGATAACCTGTGACATTTTGTAAAGCACTTGCTATCTTCAGAAGGTGTTGATGGCTCATGGAAGAGCGTTCTTTATTTAATTAGAGTCGATTCTTGGTATTTGCAGTACTTCTGTAAAGTCACCACTGGCACTGAATTAGCAGATACTGAGCCGTTGTTCCTGGGGGAACAAAAGATTAGGTTCCTGTGAGCCTCTTGGCACAGCGTTTTCATCAGCTGGTACATAGTCTTGCTTTATGTGTGTTTCTGTTTAAAGACGCCTTACTTAATGTATATTGTTGATTCATTAATATTGAGCTCTCAGCCAACAGCACTGTAACGATAAGCTCATCTAACACGTTTTTCCATAAGGCTCAGCAGGGCCTCGTGCTTAGGAACCAGCACTTTCACACTGTGCTTGAAGGCCATTATAAACGGCAGAATCACCAACAGAAGCACAAAGATGCAAAAAACATGGCACTGAACAGAGTGCGGAAAGGATGCTTGTTTACAGTATGAGCTGAAACAGACAGTGCGTCACCTGGTTTGAGCTCAGCTGGGAACACGTGTATCCGGCGATTCAAAATTTTCACTGCATGTCCTCAAATGATCAAAAAAGCGCCACTAGTATTGATATTGGGGTTACAAATAAAGTTTAGCTAGTAGGCAAATTTGTGATATGTGAACAATGAGGATCAAAGGTAATTAGATTATTGGGAAGAAGTTAACATGTTTACATGGCTCAGAAATCAAAATACAAAAGGTGCACAGGGAAAAGCCTCCCTTAAACCCCTGTCCCCCTGCTCCTCTCCTCACCGGCAATTAGAGACAGTAGATTTGGGGGGTCCTTGCTGAAATGATTTAGATATTTACTCAGGCAATACAAAAACATTCCGGTGTAGAGACAAGATGACTAGATAGCTAAAATGATGAAGCACTTGTTGAATGTGGAGGGAAAGTTAAATGTCGGGAAAAGCATCCTGATGTGATCATTCCGTTTCCTCGCTTCACCAGGCGTCACTCCAGTTGACGGAGCGCCACATCGGCCGTACAGCGAGTGCTACCCTGTCCTGCTGGACGGTGTCATGGTTGGCTGGGCGGATAAGGAGCTTGCTCCTGGCATTGCCGATTCTCTCCGACATTTTAAGGTGATCTCGAGTCTCTGTGAATTGTCCTGTCCTTCCGTCTTAGGTTTTCAGTCATTTTCTAGTTGAGGTAGCCCCAGGGCATTCTCGAGTGTCAAGGGGTCTGGAGGTCAGAAGCTAATTACAAAAGTGCCCATACATTCCCTCTGGTGGCAGCGTCTTGCCTTGTACTGACGTCATCAGTTAGGGTCAGTGACAGGTATTTGACCTGTACTTTTTTTTTGTGGTTTCATTGAGGCCCTAGTCGATTAATCTAACACACTTTTAACTTTTTTTTCCTTGGTAAATACTAGTGGCATATAGGGGACCTTGAAATATGGACTTTATATTTCAAGTAATATTGAAACTATACAAGATACAAGTCGTAACCTGTTGCCTTCTGGGTCCTGAGATACCTTTTTTTTTTTTAAAGGCCGTTCCATGCATCACGTGGATCTTAGTTCCCCAACCAGGGATTGAATCCGTGCTCCCTGCATTGGGAGCACAGAGTCTTAACCACTGGACCACCAGGGAAGTCCCTTGAAATACATTTTTTTTTAAGTAGAGGGCTTCCCTGGTGGTGCAGTGGTTGAGAGTCCGCCTGCCAATGCAGGGGACACAGGTTCGTGCCCCGGTTCGGGAAGATCCCACGTGCCGCCTTTTCACTGAATACATTTTAAAATAACACCAGTCATCTGTATATTATTTATTTATTTATTGTTTCAGTATTTATTTGGCTGTGCCAGTTCTTAGTCGAGGCACACGGGATCTTCGTTGCGGCATACAGGATCTTTTAGTTGCGGCATGTGACCTCTTACTTGTGGCATGTGGGATCTAGTTCCCTGACCAGGGATCGAACCTGAGCCCTCTGCAGTGGGAGCTCAGAGTCTTAGCCACTGGACCGCCATGAAAGTCCCCAGTAATCTATGTTGTAGACATCAGAGGATAGAATTTCATTTAGTATGTCTACACACACATTCTTGGTTTACCTTTTCCCCAGTCTCAGTTGTACGCAGTCTGCCTGATACTGGGACTGAGCCCCCAAGAAAGTAGGGCTTTTGCCAACTCTGGATATGGGGCGAACGGCCATCTGTGTGGGGTTGAGACTGGCAGGGCACTAGGTTTGTTACCTGCAAAACTGATTTAATTCTAAAGATGGTGCTTTTCACATTTGATCTGCTTCTCCACTATACCCACCTCCTGGGTGGCAGGGGAGATAGATGTAAAATACTTCATTTATTCTTAATTGAACTCTTTTTTTTTTTTTTTTGAGAACAGGTTTTGAGAGAAAAAAGAATTCCTCCCTGGATGGAGGTGGTCCTGGTCCCCATGACAGGAAAACCAAGTCTGTACCCAGGATTGTACCTTTTTACCACTCCTTGTAGACTGGTGCGGCCTGTGCAGAACTTGGAATTGGGCAAAGAAGAACTAATTGGAACTATGGAACAGGTACATAGACTATGTGTGATTGTATAGTATGCAACTTTCAGAGACTTAGTAACTATTTCTTTTTTAAAAGTGTTACTGGGGCTTCCCTGGTGGCGCAGTGGTTGAGAGTCCGCCTGCCGATGCAGGGGACGCGGGTTCGTGCCCCGGTCCGGGAAGCTCCCACATGCCGCAGAGCGGCTGGGCCCGTGAGCCATGGCCGCTGAGCCTGCGCGTCCGGAACCTGTGCTCCGCAGCGGAAGAGACCACAGCAGTGAGAGGCCCGTGTATCGCAAAAAAAAAAAAAAAAAGGTGTAACTGTTATAATCACAATTGGGGCATTTGAAAGAAAGTCAAAGCTTATTTTCTGCCTCTTCTGTGACCAGCATGAAGCAGTTTTCATGCTCATCAAACTTGAGAGAGGGTTGGCAGTCACATGACTTGCCTTTCCCATCCCGCTCAACTCCCCACGTTCCTTGGCAGCCAGCTCTGCCTCGGGTGGTGAGACTGAAACGTTCCGTTAGAACCGCTCTCAGTCTTTGCCTGCATTTCTGCAGTTGCAAACTCTGGGCTTTGTGCTACTTTAAAAAAAATGTTCCTCCTTCCTGTCTCCCTTCACGATTGGACCAGGGTAGATTTAGAATGAGGTGTGTAAGGCATGTGGTATTTCTAACTGTGGATCCCTTCAGTGTTCATGATACTGGGTGCGAAGTTTTTCTTTCAAGTCTGTGAGAACTAAACTCTGAGAGAGAGAGCTAATACGTGTTAGCAGTCACAGTTATTTTGTATGTTGAACTTCCTCGTCCTTCCTCTTTTCCAGATCTTCATGAACGTTGCTGTCTTTGAGGATGAGGTTTTGGCTGGCGTTACCACCCACCAGGAGCTCTTCCCTCACAGCCTGCTGAGTGTGATCGCCAACTTCATCCCTTTCTCTGATCACAACCAAAGTCCAAGAAACATGTACCAGTGCCAGATGGGTAAGGTGGAGGGGAAGGTGGTGGTAGTCACAGAAGAAAAGGGCTTGTAGTTTCTTTTTAAAATTTATTTATTTTATTTACTTTTTATTTTTGGCTGCGTTGGGTCTTCGTTGCTGCACGCTGGCTTTCTCTAGTTGTGGCGAGCCGGGGCTACTCTTTGTTGCGGTGTGTGGGCTTCTCATTATGGTGGTTTCTCTTGTTGTGGAGCACAGGCTCTAGGCGCTCGGGCTTCAGTAGTTGTGGCTCGCGGGCTCTAGAGCGCAGGCTCAGTAGTTGTGGCACACGGGCTTAGTTGCTCCACGGCATGTGGGATCTTCCTGGACCAGGGCTCGAACCTGTGTCCCCTGCGTTGGCAGGCAGATTCTTAACCACTGCGCCAGCAGGGAAGTGCCTTAAATCTGTTTTAAAAAATTAAATCTGTATGGTTTTCTGTCATTATTTCTAAAAATAATTGCTTCTGCCTCATTCTCTCATCTCCTGAGACTTCAGTTATGCATCATATATGTTACGCCTTTTAGTGTTGTCCCATAAGCCACTGGATTTTTGTTCTCTTTTTTCAATCTTTTTTTCTTCAGATTGGATCATTTTTATTGATCTATCATATTCACTGTCATCTAGTGCATTTTTATTTCAGAAAGTTAATTTTTTAGCTTAGAGCTTCCATTTGTTTCATTTTTATAGTTTCTGTTTTATCTGAGAGTCTGATCTTCATTCATCGTGAACATAATTTTCCATTACATGAGCATAGTTATAACAGGTATTTTTAAATCATTGTCTGCCAATTCCAACATTTGGGTCATCTCAGGATCAGTCTCCATTGATTGCATATTTCTTGAGTCTTGGGCACGTTTTCCTGTTTCTTTGTATGTCTAATAACATTGGATTGGATTGTGGACAGAAAATATGTTGTAAAGACTAGATTCTATTCTGTTCCTTGGAAGAGGGCTGGTTTTTAGATGCTGGAAGTCAGCTGAACAGCTGTTGAAGTGCACTCTTTAGCCTTAGGTAGGCTGCCCACGTCTGTCCCACCGCACATAGTGCTGGACGGAGTCCACCAAAGATTTGGACTCAGTTTATATGCAGAATGTGAGGCTCTCCCTTTATGGTTCTCTCCTTTCTGAAATTTCCCCCTTACGCTTCCAACTGCTGTCGTGCTCTGAACTCTGTTCCTTGATTCTTCAAGCCAATAAGACTGTGGGTTTCTGAGCTTTAGCCGCTACACTGACTGAGCCATCCGGTAAAAAATTAAACAAGAAACAAGACATTAAAAACTGAAAAAACTGGAAATTCACTCTGAAGTTGCTTTTGTCCAAATGTTAATCCCTCTCTAATTTCTATTTTTTATTACATTTCAGTGCTTTCAGGTAGTGTGTATATGTATGTAGTTGATTTTCTTTTCTGGATTTTATACTTACATGTTGGGGGTGATATTGTAGGAATATCTCTCTATATACTGGAAACTAGAAGTCTCCCTTTTTAAAAAAATTCCCCTGTGTATGTATTTATTTATTTTAGCTTTTAAAATCATTTTGGGGTTTTTTGGGGGGTTTTTTGCGGTATGCGGGCCTCTCACTGCCGGGGCCCCTCCCGTTGCGGAGCACAGGCTCCGGACGCGCAGGCTCAGCGGCCATGGCTCACGGGCCCAGCCGCTCCGCGGCATGTGGCATCCTCCCGGACCGGGGCACGAACCCGTGTCCCCTGCATCAGCAGGCGGACTCTCAACCACTGCGCCACCAGGGAAGCCCTAAAATCATTTTGTCTTGAATTGATTCTCTGTACTGTAAGGTAGTAGTACAAAGAAGCGTCTTACCTGCCCCCTGTACCTACCTCACTATGCACAATTTACAAATACCAACATCTTACTCTGTGTGTGTGTGTGTGTGTGTGTGTGTGTGTGTGTGTGTGCGCGCGAAAGTAATCTACTTAGATAGTAGTTACTGTCACTCCATCTCTCCCCCCAGTAGTAGTAATATCCTGTAGTTTGTATATATCCTTTACATCCCCTTTTTATGCTTTTATTACATGTGTATCCATAAACTAGGTCTAGAATTGGGATGTGTGGCAAATGTACATGAATGCATCATATTAAACGTCATTCTGTACTTTTTCTCATTCAGCATTGTTTTCATGGCTCCTGTTGATACACACTTGTCTACTTCATTTTCACCCCAAGTATTAGTCTGTAGTAAACATAACCAGCATGATTAATTTCTTTATTCATTCCCCTATGATGAATATTTAGTTTCCAATTTTATATGTCACCTTTATAATTAAGGAGGAAAAAACGAAATACTAATTTTTTTTCCCTTCGTAGGTAAGCAGACTATGGGCTTTCCACTCCTAACTTTTCAAGACCGGTCAGATAATAAACTGTATCGTCTTCAGACTCCACAAAGCCCTTTAGTGCGACCATACATGTATGATTATTATGACATGGATAACTATCCAATTGGGACAAATGCCATTGTTGCTGTTATTTCTTACACTGGCTATGATATGGAAGATGCCATGGTAAGTTCTACCAGGAGACGTAGTTGCATCCTTTTTCGTTTTTAACTTCTTTGTTTACCATCAGGTCACTGAAGGAGGATTTCTTGTGTGCCCAAGTGCCTAGTATTTGGTGCATGGCTATGCTGTTAAATAGTTAATTCCTGGTCTAAGTTAAAAGTGGCAAGCCTTGAGGGATATCACTGAATATTCATATGCATAGAGCCTGCCTATTTGAGTGCATAGTACGAGTAGATGTCGAATGAATGTAGTCTTGGAAATATCTACCTTTATTGTGTCTGGATTTTAATAGCATAGGTGATTTAGGAAATGTGGATAGTTTTAAAATCAAATGCTTAAACCAGTTGTAATTCTAACCGGGTTTATTTTGAAAACTCTCATTTGGTCTCAGTCTCTTAATGATTCTTTGACTTCACAGATTGTGAATAAGGCTTCTTGGGAACGAGGCTTTGCCCATGGAAGTGTCTACAAGTCCGAGTGTATAGATCTGTCTGAAAAAATCAAACAAGGAGATGATAGTCTGGTCTTTGGAGTCAAACCTGGTGACCCACGGATTCTGCAGAAGTTGGATGATGACGGATTGCCATTTATTGGAGCACAACTGCAGTATGGAGATCCATATTACAGCTACGTAAACCTCAACACCGGGGAAAGCTTTGTGATGTACTATAAGTAAGTTCGCATAACCAGTGCTGTGTCTTTTGTTTGTTTTTTGTTTTTTCGGTACACGGGCCTCTCACTGCTGTGGCCTCTCCCGTTGCGGAGCACAGGCTCCGGACACGCAGGCTCAGCAGCCATGGCTCACGGGCCCAGCCGCTCTGCGGCATGTGGGATCTTCCTGGACCGGGGCATGAACCCTGCGTCAGCAGGTGGACTCTCAACCACTGCGCCACCAGGGAAGCCCACCAGTGCTGTTTCTTAAAGGCTGTTTCTGAGTGAAATTGCTGGAGGTCAATGCAAGTTATTTTTCAACAGGAGAATTTTTGGAGAAAATATAAGCGGTAGCTTAGTTATTAACTGAATGGACATTTCTTAAATGAGACAAAGTTCTGTGGTCTGTTGTACTGCCTTTGTTTTTCTACTTTTCTTGTCAGTCTACTACAATTGATCAGCTAATCTGTGATTTATTTTAAAACTATATTATTCAAACTTGAGCATCTCTCTTGGACATGTTGTTAGTAATGTTTCCCAGCTAAAATGTTGAGTTCATTATACCTCTTAATAAAAATAAAATTTTTAAGCTTATTTTACAGCTGTAAAATTGGTTTCAGTAGTAGGTCTTCAGCTGCCTTTCTTGCTAGTATTCTTTCAGATCAACACAGTTCTCTAGTGAACATAATCAGTAGCCCTATTCATAAATACACTTTTAGGGATACCAGCCCTATCTGTATTGGAGAATAGAGGTGAGAATAAGTTCTGCAAATATCCTTTATGAAGCGCTAACTATATCAGTAAAACTTAGTATCTCTATACATTTTGACATTTTGTCCGGTTTATTTTTTCCTAGGAGTAAAGAAAATTGTATTGTGGATAACATCAAAGTGTGCAGTAATGACACCGGAAATGGCAAATTCAAGTGTGTTTGCATCACGATGAGAGTCCCTCGGAACCCAACTATCGGGGATAAATTTGCCAGTCGTCATGGGCAGAAGGGCATCTTGAGCAGACTGTGGCCAGTTGAGGACATGCCATTCACTGAGAGCGGGATGGTTCCAGACATTCTGTTCAACCCTCACGGTTTTCCATCCCGCATGACCATCGGTATGCTGATTGAGAGTATGGCAGGGAAGTCTGCAGCTTCACATGGCCTCTGCCATGACGCCACGCCCTTCATCTTCTCCGAGGAGAACTCGGCCCTGGAGTACTTTGGTGAGATGTTGAAGGCTGCTGGCTACAACTACTATGGCACTGAGAGGTTGTATAGTGGCATCAGTGGGCTAGAGCTGGATGCAGACATCTTCATAGGTGTGGTTTATTACCAACGCTTACGCCACATGGTCTCAGACAAATTCCAAGTTAGGACAACAGGAGCCAGAGACAAAGTCACTAACCAGCCTATCGGGGGAAGAAACGTCCAGGGTGGGATCCGTTTCGGGGAGATGGAGCGGGACGCCCTTTTAGCTCATGGTACATCTTTTCTCCTTCACGACCGGCTCTTCAACTGCTCGGATCGGTCTGTAGCCCACGTGTGTGTGAAGTGTGGTAGTTTGCTCTCCCCGCTGTTGGAGAAGCCACCCCCATCGTGGTCCACCATGCGCAACAGGAAGTACAACTGTACTCTGTGTAACCGCAGTGACACCATCGACACTGTTTCCGTGCCTTACGTCTTTCGGTATTTTGTAGCTGAACTGGCAGCTATGAACATCAAAGTGAAACTGGATATCGTTTAACTTGACGCTGGCCTTTTGGGTCAAGATTGCTATCAGATTAAAACAAAATGTAACTTTGGTTCATTGAAGCTGTTAATAGTTACTCGAGTTTTTCAAGGTTAAGAGTGCTCAACCAAGACCTGGCAACTAAGAATGCAGAGTTTCTGAGTTGCTCTGGTATAATAACTGCTGAAGATGACGTTCAGTGTATTTGTTGCTCTTTAAAAGTGATACACTGATAAATAGAAGGATATTCAGGGGAAAGTCTTTCCACCCCCAGGTTCTTCGTATCCTGCTTTCAGCAGGCAGTGACAGTCAAACATTTATTTGTCCATGTAGAGCAGAGCAGCCCAATAGAAATAAACAGTGTAAGCCACATATATGTAATTTTGTATTTTCTTAAAGTAAAAACAGAGTTTTTTGAGGTGTAATTGTTGTACCCAAAACTGCACATATTTAATGTATATAATTGGGTGCGTTTGAACATATGCACACACTTGGGAATGATCCCAATCATGGTAACAAGTGTCACCCCCAAAGGGTTCCCTGTGCTCCTGGGGGTGGTTGGTTTTGTTTTGTTTCTTGGCGTTTTTACGGTAAGAACACTGAACTTGATCTCTACCCTATGGACTATGGATAGAACACAGATGAATATATCGCCCCATAAAAACAGTTGTTCAAAAGATCGATATGTGTCTCTAGAAACTGGGTCTTGGTGTAACAAAAAATAATGTATTTATTGAAGGAAAGAGCGATAAAACTGAATGGTGTGTGTAACAAGTTTATGAGTGAATGGCTGCTAAAACACATAGAAAAATACAACTCAAGACTGAATTCTATATGTGACTAGAACAAAAATGTATCTAAAAAGAGCTATACTCAACACGGAATGATATGAAGTGTATCTATGAATGGACAGTTTGTATAAAACAAAACTGTCTACTCAAAGGAAATACCTGAACATAAGAACGAATGACATTTTTTAGAATAAACTGTTGTAGAATGGGAAAAACTATACACACAATTATATGCTGTGTATCTCTATGAATGGAATGTTGGCAGAACAATAATACATTAACATAAGACATTTCCATATACATAATTGAATTATACTTTTGTATCTCCCTGAATGAAGAGTTTATGAATCTAAATGAATGTAACTACTGAAAGGATTTATACGCAAAAGAGAATGATGCAAAATATATCTATACATGGAACGTTGGTAGAAAACAGAAACAGGAGGTGTCTACAGAGAGAAAACGCCTATGTACAATGCGTATTGTGGGTCCCTGGAATAAAATGTGGTTAGAATGGAAAGGAATATATCCACTCAAAGAAAAGCGGTGTACACAACACTGAATGATAGGTTACTTATCTCTGCACTGAATGTTGGTATAACAACAAGAAGTGTATCTAATGAGAACGAGTGATGTGTTTTTATCTATAAATGAAGTGTTTGTGAACACAAATGATGTATCTGGAGTATGAGAATATAAGCAATTGTACCTGTTAAAAGGAAGGATTTAGAAATGAGCCTGAAAGGTTTTCCCCTGTGAATGGATTGCTGGCAGAACACATGGGTGTCTGCTGAGACAGACTGCCATATGCGGCACTGATGATTTGTATCTGTAAGTGGAGTGTTGGTGAACCCAGATGAATGTATTTGCTCAAGTAAGAACGGTATATACAAGATCTGTGCGTGCGTGTGAAATTCATGTGTAAATATATATAGGTATATAATCTCAATAAATAGGAGAACAAGCAAAAAATCTACTTAAAGGAAAAATATACTCAAAAGATTGAATTAATGTTATGCAACTCTATGAAAAGCAGAGAAAAGTACCTTCAATGGGAAGACAGAGCTAAATGTAAAACTGAATAAGTTACTTATAACCATGAATGAAGTGTTGCATAATTAAAGAATTTATTATGAGTACCTTAAATGAAAGAAGTAAATACACAATTGAATGACAGATTTTGGTTCCTGGCAGGACCCGTCCCTGGGTCCTGCTAGAAGTCAGACCTCCAGGCCCAGCCCACTTGGAGACAAAGACAAATGTATGGGGTAGATTCACAGCACTCAGTCCCTCTGGCAGTCAGGATACTAATGAGAAGCCACTTGTGACTCCTTCCCATCGGTCTTGTGGTAAAAGAGGCCACATCACAGGACTGCAGTGTGTCTACCAGCCGAGGAGGGCCAAGGACTGCTGGCGACCACCAGAAGCTGGAAACAGGCCTGGAACAGATTCTCCCCGTCTCCCGAAGGAATCAACCTGCCAGCACCTTGATTCTGGACTTTGGCCTGAACTGTGAGAGAACACGTTTCTGCCTACCTAGTTTGTGGTAGACTGTTCAACAACCTCAGGAAACTTCCACAGCCGAAGCTCAGTGCCTGGTGGGGCACACCGTTGAATAGCATGGGCTCTAACTGTGACATTTCGGTCCCTCCATTGGGATCAGTGAGGGGGAGGTGAAGGGGCCCAGACTGGCTGTCAGAGAACCAAACCACCTAATTAACCCTTCCCATGCTTCCTTTTTCCTTCCCACGAGGTGCCAAGTTCTGTTTGAAACATCAAATGCACTTTAAAGGCTAAGCAGGGGGAATTCCCTGGCGGTCCAGTGGTTAGGACTCTGCACTTTCACCAGCAAGGGCCCAGGTTCAATCCCTGGTTAGGGAACTAAGACCTTGCAAGCCTTGCGGCACGGCCAAAAAAAAGAAAAAAAAATGCCCTGCATCTGTGACCGGTTTCTGTGCGCCTCCTTTGGCCTCCTTTTGGCCCACAGCTCTGGAGGACCTGGAGGAAGGAGTAGGGCACTGGGACCCATTCATCAGCTGCTGCTTATGAAACTGCACCTCTTCTAAGCCTCGCACCCCGTGAACCTGCAGCGGGTAAGGAAGGCTCGGGCAGTGCTGAGGAGGGGGCCAGGCCCACGGGAGCCCCAGCAGCCCAGTGCACGAGGAAAGGAGTTGCACTGGGTGGGCGGCGGAGGTCTTGTCTAAGACTGGTCCCCAGGAGGGAGCTGCTCCCCTGCTCCCAGGGAGCAGAAGAGTCTGAGTCCGCCCTCATGAGGGCACCGCGTCCTCCTCACCTGCAGCGTGCCTGCCATCACTCAGGAAGGCTGTTTCGGTAGCTTCTCTAGGACACAGCCACAGCTTCCACCTCTTCCCCAAAACCTCCTCTGCCCGGCACCTTAATACAGGCCTGAGAGCACGGCAGGAACCTGCAGGTATACCCTCCTCCAGGCCTCCCAGCCCTGCCTAGACTGGCAAACGGCTGGAATCCAGAAGCTGGAGTCGAGGATGGAGTTTTTTTTGGTCTGCGTTGGCTCTTCGTTGCGGCAACCGGGATCTTTTTGTTGCGGCGCTCGGGCTTCTCTCTAGTGGCGTGCGGGCTCCAGGGTGCGTAGGCTCTATAGTCTGTGGCACGCGGGCTCTAGTTGATGTGTGTGGGCTCTGTAGTTGCAGCGCACGGGCTCTCTAGTTGTGGCACGCAGGCTCAGCAGTTGCGGCGCGCAGGCTCAGTTGCCCCGCGGCATGTGGGATCTTAGTTCCCTGACCAGGAATCGAACCCACGTCCCCTGTATTGGAAGGTGGATTCTTTACGAATGGACCACCAGGGAAGTCCCCACTGAGGATAGAATTTATCACAGTTCCGATTTTAAACTAAAGGGCCTACGATGGAGAAAAGGGGGCAAGAGACCCCCTCAGAGTATGTGGTTTCCTCTAACAATTTCCTGTGCCACTCTTTCCACAGGAGGGGAGGCCCTGAAGTTCTACGTCACTGAGAAAAGGTGGAAGGTGGCTGGCAGGGTGTATCCGCTCACCGCTGTCCTCACACCGGGAGACTTTACGTGTGCGGGGCTCCTCAGGAGTTGCCTCGCCTCCAGCATGCCCTACAACCTAAGATCAGGAGTGTGGAGCTTCCAGAAAAGACAGAAGGAAGCCCAAGGGTTGAGGGTGGTGGGTGAAGCCACCCGAGAGGAGAGGAGCCCGTGGGGCCAAGAGACCCTCTCCTGGTCTACAGAGCCTTCTCGAAACACCCCGTCAGGAAACCACCTGTACGCCCAGGCACCATCACAGGCTGCCTCACAGCCCCTTCAAGGGATCAAGGGTCAGCACTCACTTTGCTGCCAGGTCGGAGATCATCTGGTCAAAGTCATGTCTGTGCTGCCATCCGTGACGGCTCTCAGTCTGGCCAGGGATCGAAGCCCTGAACTAAAACTCTCTCTGAGTCAGTCTACAAGTGCATCCTCCCATCATACAACCCTGCCCCTCACCAACTCTGACACGCGCTCCCTGGAAGGCGCTATGTCTTCCTGTGTCTAGCTGATTTCACCGAGCAAACACTGCATGATCTACTTGATATGTGGAATCTAAACAAGTAAAACTTCCCTGGTGGCGCAGTGGTTACGAATCCGCCTGCCAATGCAGGGGACGTGGGTTCAAGCCCTGGTCCTAGAGGATCCCACATGCCGCGGAGCAACTAAGCCCGCGCGCCACAACTGCTGAAGCCCGTGTGCCCAGAGCCTGTGCTTCGCAACAAGAGAGGCCACTGCAGTCAGAGGCCCGCGCACCGCAATGAAGAGTGGCCCCCACTCGCTGCAACTAAAGAAAGCTGGTGCACAGCAACGAAGACCCAACGCAGCCAAAAATAAATGGATAAATAAATTAATAAAAACAAACTCTGTGGAGCTAAAACATAATTTAAATAAATAAATAAATAAAATTAAAAAGTCAAACTCATAGGAGCAGAGTAGCCAGGCCCAGGGAGTGGGGGAAATGGGGAGATGTTGGTCAAAGGGCACAAACTCAGTTACAGGATGAGTAAGTCCTAGAGACCTAATGTACAGCATGGTGACCACAGTTAGCAATAATGTATGATGTACCTGAAATCTGCTAAGAGAGTGGATCTCAAATGTTCTCATCACACACACACAGTGGTAATTATGTGAGGTTGATAGGGATAGCGAAGGATAATTAAATGGTTAGTTTAGAAATCCCACTAGGGGATTAAAGAAAGGGAATTTTAAGAGTCTGGGAGACTCTTGTAAGCTAATGACACTCAAGAAAAGGATCCAGTAATCTAGCAGCAATCTACTCTACCTTGAAGGAACACCAGGCACACTCAAGCCACAAACCCTGACAGCTAGGACACAAGACAATAGGGAACTCCCTGGCGGTCCAGTGGTTAGGGCTCTGCACTTTCACCGCTGAGGGCCCGGGGTTCAATCCCTGGTCGGGGAGCTAAGATCCCACAAGCCATGTGGCGTGGCCAAAAAAACAACAAAAAACCCACAAGACTATAGATATGGGGTCTATGTCTTGTTACATGAAATCGGGGAGTTAGTGGTCCTCGAAAAGTATCATTTCTGCATGTAGCCAAGACAGGACTTTGTATAGGTGAAAGGGTGAAGAAACTAGGTGAAAGGGGACATTATACCGAAACCTGAGATGAATTACCATATTTTAGTATATGTCACCACCCTAATATACATAGGATTTAAATAGCACCCTGACGGTCTCAGACCATATAGGGTTAAAGGAGGGACTAATGATGTAAGCCTTGATGTCTACCCAAGAATGAGGAAGAAGGTGGTCTTCGCCCCTCCCCATTTTCTTTGATTATAAAAATGGAGCCCTCTTTGCTCTTGCGGCTGCGCCTTGCCTGCCCGCTTGTCTCTCTCACAACTGTCCTATGCTAATAAACTCACTCTTTGAATGCCACTTTACCTCACGCTGAATTCTTTCTGCATCAAAACAAAAGAACCTGGGGCTTCCCTGGTGGCGCAGTGGTTGAGAGTCCGCTTGCCAATGCAGGGGACACGGGTTCGTGCCCCGGTCCGGGAGGATCCCACATGCCGCGGAGCGGCTGGGCCCGTGAGCCATGGCCGCTGAGCCTGCGCGTCCGGAGCCTGTGCTCCGCAACGGGAAAGGCCACAGCAGTGAGAGGCCCGCGTACCGCAAAAAAAAAAAAAAAAAAAACTTATCTGCCCTTTGGCCTCCCCTCTCCCCACCGCACTGTGCATTGTGCATCTGCATTATGCATTGACCAAACCTCCCCCCTCAGCAGAAATACCTACTCAACCATAAACAGCAACACTCTCCTAGCATAAATAAGACAACTCCTTAAAAAATTACATTCCTTCTTGATCTTATAAAGGGTCACACGACCCACTGTGATGGTGCTCAAATCTGGAATTATGTAAACTGTCAATATTAAATCCTTTAATGTACAGCCCTCTGCCTCAAAAAACTTATATAAACTGTGTCTTGACTTCTAAAGGGTAGAACAGTTCTCAGAACTTTCTGAGATGCTCCTCCCAGGTTATTATCCTCAAATTTGGCTCGAATAAAAATTTCCAGGGACTTCCCTGGTGGCACAGTGGGTAAGACTCCATGCTCCCAATGCAGGGGGCCTGGGTTCGATACCTGGTCAGGGAACTAGATCCCTCCTGCATGCCACAACTAAGAGTTCACATGCCACAACTAAGGAGCCCATCTGCCGCAACTAAGACCTGGCACAACCTAAATAAATATTTTTTAAGAATAAAATAAAAATTTCCCATTCTCTTTTAGATCAACTGATCAGTTTTTCGTCAACAGTGAATAACTGGATCTCACGTTACTGTCAACAAAAAATTAATCAGTGGTCAATCTAAGACATGGAAAATGTTACTCAAGCCAACCTGAGGGTTATAACCCAGGAGACAGTCTTTCAGGAAGTTCTGAGGACTGTTCTTCTTGTTAGAGGTCAAGGCACAGTTATGTAAGTTTTTGAGACAAAGGCTTATACATCAAAGTAACATATTGACAGTTTACACAGTCCAACAAGGAGAGTAGTGGGTCATCGCGATTGCTACAGGATTGAGAAAGGAATGTTATCTCCTAGGAGTTACTCAGCTGGTGCCAGGAGGAAATCGCTTTTTTTTTTTTCTCTTTGTCAAGTAGGCATTTCTGTATCCTCTTAGGGGATCTAGTTGATGTATAATGCAGATGCCCAATGCACAATAAAAGGGAGGGAGTAGTGGCTCAAATGGGCAGAGAGAGAATTTTGTTTTCCTTTTTCTATTTTGAGAATTTTATGTTTAAATATTTTCTTGTACTGCCTTAAAAACAATTTTATTTCATCATTATCCTCATGCAATCCTATGAGCACACTGTTTCATTCATTCCACTATTACTCTGCCAGGCCCCATGCTGTGGGGTAGCCAGCAGTGACCATGATACAGATACAAAGTCCCTTCTCTCATGGGCTTCACAGGGCTTTGAAGTAGGCAGAAAATAAGCCAACAAATATATACAATAATAATTGTAAAAAGTAATAAACAGAACCAAAATTAAAACAGTCAGGAGGTCAGAAGGGGGCGCACTCACACCCTAACACATAACTGAACCCAACAGGAAGAGATTCCTCTTCTTCCCTAGCAAGAGCTCAGCCAATGAGACTGTCAGGACTTAGCCAATAAAAAGCCGCTAAACTTCAAACTCCCAATCCCTCCAATGGACTCTGTTTACTACGGTCCTCCCAATTTCCTTTTCTCCTCTTTAAAGGAGCTCTCCTCTCCCTGCTGTGCTGGGACTTGCACCTGGCTTGCTATGGTTGCAGACCTGTTAACTGTATTTCTTTACTGATCTCGAATAAACCCACTTTTGCTGGAGAAATAACTGCCAGCCTATTTGTTTTAGGTCAACATAACAAACTCTGATAAGGCTAGAAAGAAAGTACAAAGTGCTCCGTACCAGGTGCTTTGCACGCCATCTATGTTTCTACTCACAAGGAAATCCTGAAACATCTGTTACAAGGAAACTGAAACACAGACAGAAGTACTCTGTCCGAGATCTCAGGTTCAAACCCAGATCTGCTTCACTCCAAACCCTAGGGTCACTTGGGTCCCCCCTTCCTTTGATTCCTAAAGAGGAAGTTAGTTACACTCTTGAGGCACAGACCAAAAGGCAACTAGAAGTTTGGAGGCATGAGTGTCAGACGTTTGAAACCCTTCCCTGGAGGAAGCATATTACCTGGACTTTGGGATAAGACTCAGGGGGAGGCATGGGACAGGTTAAGATTTCACTCTCCCAGGAAGGGAAAACCTGAGAATTTAGTCTACATTTGAAGCCAAAGAGAAGAGATGCTAACGCTGTTCCCTTCCTCTCTTCCAGGCTCCATGCTAAAACGCTCACATATACTATATCTTGTGAAGAATTTCACTGTTATCATCCCCATTTTACAGACGAGCACACTTGCAACCAAGGAGGACCCTTTGGGGCCCTCCCAGAACACACTTCCGCCCCATGTCCTCTGCCTACCTTCTGTCTGTAGAAAAACTTTAGCCTCCTGGGCCTTCCCCGAGTTCCAAAGAGGAAATTTAATCAGAGAAGTGAGAAAATGCAGAAAGGAAAACCGTCAAACAAGACAAAATAATAATAGTTTAGCCATTAAACAAAGTCAAGGCCCTTTAGTTCCTCCTCAGGGGCTACAGATAATATTCTGAGCCGCGTCCTTTGAGCTGTTTTGCACATACTGAAACCCTCACCAGATGGAGGCACGTAGACCCCAGACTGGTTGGAACCAGAAAGTTGATGATACTAACTCCCACCAACCAATGAGAAGAATGTCTAGAGCTGATCACACACCTCACAACCCCGCTCCCTCACCCTGTCTTTTTTTTTTTTTTTTTTTGCGGTACGCGGGCCTCTCACTGTTGTGGCTTCTCCCGTTGCGGAGCACAGGCTCGCTCGGGACGCGCAGGCCCAGCGGCCACGGCTCACGGGCCCAGCCGCTCTGCAGCATGTGGGATCCTCCCGGACCAGGGCACGAACTCTCAACCACTGCGCCACCAGGGAAGCCCCCTCACCCTGTCTTTAAAAACCTTTCCCTGGGAACTCTCTGGCAGTCCAGTTGTTAGGACTTGGAGCTTTCAGTGCCCTGGGCCCGGGTTCAATCGCTGGTCAGGGAACTAAGATCCCTCAAGCTGTGTGTCGTGGCCAAAACAAACAAATTAAAAAAAATAAAAGAATGACAGAGCCGTTGCAGGTATGACAGAAACTGGCTAGAACCGATTAGGCCCAAGATGGAGGAAGATTCAACTCCCAGAAGACCTTGAACCTCATTATACACTAACATATGCAAATGACATGCCCACAGGTGCCAGGACAGTTCTGAGGCTGACCAAAGGAGGCCAAAAAGTGGGCAGGGACCCAATTCCTGGAAATCCCCGCCCCTTCCCCTAAGTAGTTAGAATACTCCTCCCACTTGCCTAAGAAGTTACCCAGCCCATAAAAACTAACCACCCCATATTTCCGGGCCACTCTCCCCTTTTGAGATGGATTGCATTCTGCTTATAGAGTGTATTTCTCTAAATAAATCCACTTCTTTCCTATCACTTTGTGTCTCATTGAATTCTTTCGGCAACCAGACAGAAAAAACCTGAGCCTCTGTAAGTCCTGATACCAGATGTGCGAGCTCAATGAAAAGACAGTGAGTTAGAGTCCCAGCCCCTGGGTTCCAGTCCCATCTGAGCTGTGCTGTTTCAGTTCGGTAACATACTGAGACTCCAAGCAATTGTCACGTGCTCACAAATGGCTCTGGTTCCTCTAAGCCACTATGATTAACTACATTTTATGTTCATTTTGGCTCACCCTCGGTCTGGAAAAAGCTCTGCACACAAGACAGCAGGACTGACGCTCAGTTCTCTGACCAAGGGATACTCACACAGAGCCTCATACCTGAAGACAGACGAGGAGGCGTTGGCAGGGAGCCAAGACTAAAACTCACATCCGCCTTGGCTTCATAATTTATGCCAAGGGGTAGGGGACACGGTCTGGGTAACCCAGGCTGAGTAGACGAGTGGTCCAGGCCTCCTTCTCCTGCTCCCGGGGTGACCCCCTTCCCGCCCGCTCCGCCTCGCGTACAACCAGCGTCCCCAGAGGCTAGTGAGCGCACGCGCAGAGCAGAAGATGCAGAGGGGCATCAGGTATCAGGTTCCGTGTCCGGGCACCCAGCAGCCCGCAGCCACGGCGCCCAACCAAGCCGCGAACGGCAGCATGTTGAGGGGTCGCAGCAGCGGCAGCCGCTGGCCACCAGCTCTAGCAAGGCGGCTAAAGGCGCGTGCGGCTGCGGCCAAGTACAGGAGCGGCGCACACCGGCGCCGCACTCGCGTTAGAGCGGAGGTACCGCGATTCTTCCCAGCACTTCCGGTGAATTCCCGGTGCCGCCAGGGCCAGCCGGAAATTGAAGGGCACAAAGTACCGAGCCGGCTGGGGCCGGAAAGTGGCTACGCAAGGCTCCACCATTAGAGGTCGGGGCCGGAAGGACAAGTAGGGCGCCGCCATGACGGGTTGGGCCTAAAGGGAACTGGGCAGCCTGTCTGCTCTGCGACCGGGAAAATACGAGGCAAGGAGGGCTGGGCTGGGCGCCGCCATGACAACCTGATACCGGAAAAGGCGGGGCTATCCTCCCTCATTGATCCTCCTCCGGCATCGGCCTCAGGATGTGAGTAGCGGGAGCCCCCTACCCCGTAACTGCCCCCGTATTCTTTCTCTTCCCCAGTGATCTGGACTTAGGCCAGGACTCCGGGAAGAAGGATTGGCCACTCTGTTCCCTGGAGATCCCGAGCCTTAGGATTCAGCGCTGTCCTTCACGAGCCTCAGTTCGGCGCGGGTTCAGGCCCCGCCCTCTGAGCCTTTAGGCTCCGCCCCTCTTTCGGGTGATAACGGAGGACTTTCAGGTCCAGTCTCTCAACACCCCAAGCCTTGCCCCCCAAAACACCCGGTCTCGTCCCTCACCCTGCAACCCTGCGACTCCAGACTTCTCCCAGGACCTCTAGGACTCTTAGAGCCGTCCTTTTAGAGCTCCAGGTTCCTCCCCCTGGATCATCTGACTTTACCTTTTGGAACTTCCGGGTCTGTCGAGTATCTCAGATCTCACCTATAGGGCCCACAGACTTGTTCTTAGACACCACTGATCTCACGCTGGAGTTCCAGACCTTGTTCCCAAGAACTTGAAGAGCCTATTTGTAGGACCCTCCAGATTTACCCTAGAGCCCCAGCCTCACCCAGGGCTTCCAGATCATGCCCCTAGGACCCTGAGACCCACCCCAGGACCCCCAAACCTGCCCCAGGGCCTCAAGTCTCCCTTTCAGTACCCCTGTTTTCAGGTCTCATCTCTAAGACCCTTTGGTCAAGAGACCCTTCCCCAGGACCCAAGACCTCAACCCTTGGACCTCTAACCCTCACTTTTAGGGCCTTTGAACTCATTTAGGGCTCCCAGGTTCTCTCGGAAAACTCTAGGTGTTACTTCTAAGGCCCTAAGCCTTCTCTTCATGATTCCCAAGCCTAAACTGGGGGATGCCCAGACTCCCAGACCCTTCTTCCAGGACCTCCACAGCCTGCCTTGGAATAATCAGACCTTTTTTTCAGGACCTCCATTAACTCCCCAGAAGCTTCCAGCCTGCTCCACAGCCCCCAAGGCTCATGCCTTACCTCTCTACCTCCCTGGCCCTATCCCAGGACCCTTCAGACTCTGAGATTTCCCAAGACCCCATGGGGTGCCACCCCAGACTCAGATCAGAATTCCCTTTCTTGCCTACTGCCTGGAATTATCCTCAGACTGTCACGTCCCACAGGCAGGCGGCCCTGGAGATCACTGCTCGCTACTGTGGCCGGGAGCTGGAGCAGTATGGCCAGTGTGTGGCAGCCAAGCCTGAGTCATGGCAACGAGACTGTCACCACCTTAAGATGAGCATTGCTCAGTGCACGTCCGCCCAGTGAGTGTGGGCAAGTACGGGGCAGGTGGAGGGGGGTAGGCAGTGGGGTGGAAGTCTCCCCAGGCCTGAAATGCCCTGCCCCTGCAGCCCAGTCATCCGGCAGATCCGCCAGGCTTGTGCGGAGCCTTTTGAGGCCTTTGAGGAATGTCTTAGAAAGAACGAGGCAGCCGTGGGCAACTGTGCAGAACACGTGCGCCGTTTCCTGCAGTGTGCTGAGCAGGTGCAGCCGACACACACCTCCTCCACCGCAGAGGTAAGACAGCAGCTCAGTACTTCATCCCACCCCTTCATCTTTGTAGCTGCTCAGAGTAAAGACCTTGGAGTCAGCCTCAGCCCCACACAGACTTTTACCATGCATCCCGCTTCCAGAACATCAGCACGTGTTCCCCTCTTACCCATTCCATAGTCCCTGCTTTAGTCCAGCCATCTCCTCCCCCCCTCCACAGCCAGGGTACTTGCCCCAGCCTTCTCCCTAGTCTCCCTGAATCCCCTCTTACCTTGCCTCCATGCGGTGGCCAGAGAGAACATTTAGGAACTGAAAACTAGTCACATTACACCTTTGCTTAAAGCTCTTTGGTGACTCCTCATCCACACTGAGAACAAAATCCCAGGTTCCTGCTGCTTCTCTGTGTTCTTCCCCAGGCTGACCTGATCCACCTCCTCCCTTACCCACTCTCCCTTTCTCGTCCTCATTGCCTCTCAGCTGTATGGGCAATGGGGGTAAGGATGGAGCAAAAAAGTCTTACCTGTTTTTAATGTATACAGTACCTAAACAGATATACACTATATCTATGGTATTAAAGTGTCATGGATGGGTTCAATTTTAAAAAAATGTCTGAAAAGACTCCTTGGGGGGGCAATAATTTTTTTAAAAAAAAGGTTGAGAAATGCTGGTTTAGATGTTTATGTCTCTCCCACTGGCCTGCAAGCTCCAAAGGCAAAAGTCACATCTTTCACCAGCTCCCTCTCAAGCCCCTCCCATTTGCCCCTCTCTCGGTTCCTGGGGCCCCATCTTTTCTGTTCACACCCAGAAGAGAAGCCTTCTCTTGGACCTCCATGCTGTCAGTCTTACCTCATTCAGTCCGTTCTCTGTGAAGGTCCCAGAGTGATCCCAAAGGAACTCTGACTGTGTACTGCTTCATGGCTCGCATTGACCAGGCCAGGTCTACACCCCGGCACAGCCTCTCGGGCCCTGCAGGACATGGCCTCTGGCCCTGCCTCTACCCGACATCCACCTCAAGCTCTGTGTTTCCTGCCCCAGTGAACATGCAGCTACTCGAATGCCGGTCTCTCCTGCTGCCAGGCTTTTATCTCACTTTTCCTCTGCCTGGACTGCCCTTCCCATTCCATCTGGCTAATTCGTATCCCAGCTTCGATGTCACCTCCCCCAGAAAATCCCGTCATGGCCCGTCTCCATCCTCCCAAGATCCCTGAACTCCCTCCACTATGGCTTATACTTTACTGCCTTGTGTCTTCTTCCCTCCCATCGCCTGTTTCAGAGGAGTTCTTGCCTAAAGACTGGGGAAATGCCCTTCTACCAGGCCCTGTAGACATTGGGTTTTGTTTTTTTTTTAATAAGGCACAGATAAGTGAAAGGTTCAGGTTCTAAGAGCAGACACCAGTGAGATGGACTTTTAATTCTTTTCAGAAAATATTCAGTAATGATTGCATACTGTTCACGCTAGTTTATTAATTATATTTTGGTGATACTTCTTTCAAGTTTTTTGAGCATCTGAGCAAAGACCCCACCTTCCTATCTTAGGGCCAGTTGCTCCGTCCCTCCCGGAATGAGCAACCAAGGCTCTCCCTGGTCTTCCTCGGGTTAGCCCTGCCCTGCCCTCTTGCTATTCTCTGTCTCCCCGCTGGTAGCCAAAGGAGCTTTTAAAAACGGAAATGGGGTCACATCTGTCCCCTTTAAAGCCTGTGGCTTTCCAGCGCACTCAGAGTCATTAACCCCGCTCCCCGGTCCCCCTGACTGCCCTTCCCTTCCCGGTAATGGCACCCCAGCTGCAGCTTTCCCTCTCCGATTGGGGGCAGTGAAATTCAGGCCTCCTCTCTTCTCTGGTCTCCAAAATGGCAAACACACAGGCTCATCTCGTAAAACACGGTATAAAGACATGTCACGTTAGCGCGGCTGACGGCGTGAAGTGCTGCTTGTACCTCCCGCTCCACACACCTCTGCCCTTCACCCCGATGCAGTTTTCTTCATAGGATTTACCCGCTGACACGTTTTTGTTCATTTGTGTCTGTCCCTCCCTGGAGTCAGAGATGTGTGTCTGCTGCATCCACTGCTGCGTCCCTAGTACCTGTCACAGTCTGGGCACACAGCAGGTGCTGTGTAAACCCAGCAGAATGCTGCCTTCCCTGCTCCCAGCGATGGCTCGCTGCACCCGAGGTCATCACCTGACACCCTCTCCCTCCAGGCTGTGAGCTCGGCAAGGGCAGCCTCTGCCGTGTCTACCTGATCTCGCCAGCAGTGGTCCCAGGGCCAGGCCCACAGAGGTGCTAGCAGATGTTGATGCGGCTTTTTTCTGCAGGCACAGCCACTTCCTGCCTCCTGAGGACCCTTCAGACCGTAGGAGAACTGGACATGAGCGACTGCGCTTGATGCCTCCACCCCTGAAGCATGGCCAGGTGGAGCCTGAGGGCTGTGGACATGGGCCTGGCTTCCCTGGACATCAAGGCTCACAATAAATAAAGACTCTACAGCCTTTGGCTCCTGCCTTCAGCGCCTGCGGGCCCTGTTCCCCAGCTTCACCTAGTGCGCCAAGGAGGGGCCTGGGGCCTGGGGCAAGCTGCTCTGTCTGTTCACCAGGGTTAAGGCGACCCCTCTTCCCCCTCAGCACTGCCAACATCCATTTCCTGTCCCTTGCCGCACAGATACGGAGAAGGGCTCCTTCTCACCTTAACTGTAGCATTTACAAGTCTTCATTGAGTGTTTCCTTGAGGCTTAGGGGGCAATAAATAACACACCTCCTTCCCTCCTGAGTTCAGAACCAGTTGAGCAATAGACATGGCCATGAGGCAATGCAGGTGAAAACACTGGCTTTTGTATGGAAAACAGCTGCATTGACAGATGTGGCTTGGAGTTTGCTGCACTGGACTTCGCCTCTGTCTTGGTTTGCATCCTTCCAGAGTCCAACCCGGAGGATTTGAGTGCAGGTAGTATCTGGGGGCATGATTCCAGGAATACTCGTAGGGAAGTGGAGAGGTGTGACAGAGACGAAGGCAGCCAATAAAAGGTGCATCATCAAGCCGGTCACTGCTGTGGGCAGCTGAGGCTCAGTCCCACCTGGGACTTCTGGGAGGCGGCACAGAACGTACCTCAGTTCCCCCATCCCAGGGGCAAGGAAGTTGAGGTGTATGTACACCAACTCCCCATCTGACACTGAGGGATGTTTTCATGGGCATTGACTGCCCTATGTGTGGCCGAGTGCCCTCCTGCCACCAAGAGAGGGCCCTGAGCAGAGAGCAGTGGGAAGTCACGTGAGCAGCCTTCAGCACACAGGAGAGGGTGCTGAGTGGATCGGGTAGGTACCAGCAGTGGCTGCTGCAGCTTCTTAATGTTTCTCTGCAGGATTACAGGCTCCGTGGGCACAGCTGGTTGATCGTCTTCCTGCAGGGGAGGTCCTAAGGTGCAGAGGGTAGACAGGCAAGTATGCAGAGAGCGAGCCCAGAGCCTGCACCCAGCTTCACCATTCAGATAAGTTGCTCTTCCCTGGAGCGTAATCCAGACTTACAGAAACTGGAAGTGACTGGTCAGCGCTGACCGGACTGGCCATTTGAAATCTAAGGCTTGTGCTCTGGCTTGGAAAAATGAGCTGGGAGCCTCTCCTGGGGATTTGACACCTAAAACAAAGGAACTTGTTGGTTGGCTTCGCAGCCAGGGCGGGAGTCCTATGCAGTCAGGGTTGCAGGGGCCTTTGGATGCCATGTGGCCCAAACAAGAAAACCCGGGTTGTGGAGAGAGGGTTGTGATCAGTTCCTGTGGTCCCTGATAGGGCTGCTTGGGTCCTGGTGGCTTTCTGTTCCCAGCTCCAGTTTCCTTGGGCTGTGGATTGAGCCCTCAGATTTCTGTGTATGTTTTCAGCCAACCTGTCTTTACTTGAGTAAGCTAGGATGGGGTTCTCTCCACGTGACTGAAAGAAGTGATAAGAACAGACAAAATGGAGGTGGAGACTACGTTTTAGAACATCCCTAACAGGCCTCTCTTCCACTAGGCTACACCAGCTTCCTTACATGGTGGGTCTCAGGGGTCCACGAGAGCAAAAATGGAAACAAAGTCACCGCGTTCACCACATTCTACTAGTTGAAGTAAGTCATGAGGCCAACCCAGACTATAGGCCCTGGAGACGCTGCCTCTTTCTTGGCGGGGAAGGGACTCCACCCCTTGACGGCGTTTGCCTGCAAAGAATTTTTGCCCATATTTACCCATAAAAACTTCATAGTTTCTATTCTTGCGTCTGTTTGGGTAAAATGTATTTTTCTAAGAATTTTTCACATGATCTGAATTTTTAAATGGCCATCAATTTGTTCTTCATATCCTCATGTTATCTTAAGGTCCGTCAAACCTGTGACAAAGGCGCCTTTTTCATTTCTCTCTTTTCTTCTTTTGGCCGAGCCGTGTGGCTTGTGGGATCTTGGTTCCCACCTGGGCCCTCGGCAGTGAGGGTGTGGAGTCCTAACCACTGGACCGCCAGGGAATTCCCCCCGTTTTCATTTCTGACTTTGGTTATTTGTGTCCTCTTCCTTTTTTTCTTGATGAGTCTTGACAGGAGTTTATCAATATTATTAGTCTTTTCACAGAATCTGCTTTTGGCTTTGTTGGTGCTTTCTAGTTCATATATTTATTTTAATTTAAATCTCTTCTTTATTATTACCTTCTTTCCTTGGATTTAATTTTCTGTTTTCTACCTTTTTGAATGTTTAGCTCACTGATTTTCAGCCTTTTCCCTTTTCTAATATATGCACTGTTTCCCCAAAGCATGGCTATTTTGCTTTTTTCATTGATCTCAGATTATTTAGACGTTTAAAATTGTATTTTTAAATTTCTAAACATATGGGGATTTTTCTAGTTATCTTGCCTAATTGCAATTGGGCTGAGAACATATTTTATGTGATTTTAGTCTTTGGAAATCTGTTGCGACTTTCTGGCTTGGCATATGGTCAGTTGTTGTTCATGTGCCGTATGTGCTTGAATGCTTGGCTCGTGACGCATCATCGTAGCTTGGATTCCCCCACAAACAGACTTTGAGACAAGGGTTTGGGAGATGATCCCAGAAAGCACTGGTAGAGCTGTGGGAAGTGAGGCAGGGAAGGGAAGGCAGCACATCAGAGGTGCATTTTCAAGCAAGGTATCACTGTGGGCAGCAGCTTCCTTCTCTGGGCAACTCTGGGAAGCAGTGGAAATAGGCTTCCCACTCTTGGGGTGAGGGCACTTGTACACCCTTCATTTGGTTGAGGGCTACTTAAGGGGATGGGTTTGTGGGGTCTTTTGTTTTTTTTAGTTTGGCCCGCGGGATTTTGGTTCCCTGGCCAGGGGTCGAACCCGTGCCCCCTGCAGTGGAAGCGCAGAGTGTTAACCACTGGACCGCCAGGGGAGTCCCGAGGGGATGGACTTTTAATTCGCTGCCACTTCCCGCTGGCCACACACATCAGGCAGAGTGGGCTTTGGTGGAGAGGGATCTCTCCAGCAAAGGTCAGCCGCCTCGCCTGATTCACCCACTGGGTTCACGTCTGTGGCCGCCACCTGTGGCTACAGCTGCCATTGCTCCCGTCTGTCATGGCTGCCTCAGCAGCAGCCAGCGTCATCCTGACCACCTTCGCTGCCTGTCACTACTGATGCCATCACCACATCCCACCATAGCCACCGTTGGTGGAGGTATTGAAATGACAAGAATGCCTTCAAAATGCTTGACTCCGTTTGCAAAGAATGGCTGCATTCAACCCAGGAGGCCAGTGAGAAGTGGTGGGCGTGAAGGCGGGGGGAAGCCCAGGGAAGTGTGTGGGGAGGGACGGACGGCAGTGTTGGGGGGACGCGTGTGCACGCTGAAGGGGCTGAGTGAGCGGATAACGCTCAGGGTTCTGAGGAGGCAGAGTTCCAGTCAAGGCTTCAGAACCGCAGAGTTTGGCTCGGGCGGCAGATGGGCTTGGGCGGCTCCTTGGTGGGTGGTGGCGGTGGCCTGGCGGTTCCTCCTGGCCCTGTTAATGTCGGGGCCAGGCCCGGGGAAGATGGTGCCCTAGAGCCTAGCCTCGCTGGGGTAGGGACGGGAGGGGACGCGGTGGGGACCGGCCATGTCGGAGGTGACCCGAAGTCTGCCGCAGCGCTGGGGTGCCAGCTTTGGGAGAGGCTCCGACTTCGACTCTTGGGGCCAGCTGGTGGAGGCGATAGAGGAGCATCAGATATTAGCAAGACACCTACAAAAAGAGGCCCAAGCTCAGCACAGCAATTCTGAATTCACCGAAGAACAAAAGAAAACCATAGGCAAATGGCGACATGCTTGGAATTACGAAATGCAGCTTTACAGCCCACATGGTCCCAAGAAGAATTTAAACTGGAGGATCTGAAGAAGCTAGAACCAATCCTAAAGAATGTTCTTACATATAATAAAGAATTCCCATTTGCTGTTCAGCCTGTCCCCTTAAGAAGAGTTTTAGCACCTGGTGAAGAAGAGAATTTGGAATTTGAAGAAGAGGGTGGTGCTAGAGCAGGGTCTCCTGATGCCTTTCCTGCTAAGAGTTCCCCGTACTTTATTACCAAGGTTGCCGTCAGAACCAGGAGTGACGTTACTCATCATCAGAATTGAGAAAATTGGCCTGAAAGATGCTGGGCGACGCATTGATCCCTATGTCACGGTTAGCGTAAAAGATCTGAATGGCGTGGATTTAACTCCTGTGCAAGAGACTCCAGTGGCTTCAAGAGAAGAAGATATGTATGTTCATTTTAATGTGGACGTGGAGCTCCAGAAGCATGTTGAAAAATTAACCAAAGGTGCAGCTATTTTCTTTGAATTCAAACACTATAAGCCCCAAAAAAGGTTTACCAGCACCAAGTGTTTTGCTTTCATGGAGAAGTATGAAATTAAACCTGGGCCAATTGTAATAGAACTATACAAGAAACCCACTGACTTTAAAAGAAAGAAATTGCAATTGCTGACCAAGAAACCACTTTATCTTCATCTGCATCAAACTTTGCCCAAGGAATGATCGTGACATGAATACCCTGGAACTTCTGTGAATCTTACCACTCAGTAGAAACCATCCTAGCTCTGTGTAGCCTATTCACCCTTCAACAGGCAGGAAGCAAGCCATACCCAGGCCAGCAGGACAGAGCGAGTCCATTACCCAGCTGTAGCCCAGAATTCAAAGTCCAGCACGTGACTGATGGAAAAGACTCCTTTGGATACAGGCTTATTGTAGATCTTGAAACATTTTCACTTTTCTATTAATTGTGCAATGAATAGCCTCTTTTCTAATGTGCCACTACTCCTGCCCTGCTTCCTGGAACGACACTGTTGTGGGTGGAATGTGCTCACCTGCACACTTAATACAGCAATAAGAGTGTGCTGGAGTTTACACACCTGTCCACTTCCGCTCCAATATGCTCTTCGGTTTTTCGAGTTAATGTCAAACTTTGGGTTGATGTGGCTAGGATAGTATGAAACTGTCTTTGAGAGGAATTGGACCAATTATGCTGCCCAAGGTCAGTCTGGAAATTTATAGGCTGCTCCTCGGAGACGGCCTTGATTCACCCTGATCTCATGGTTCTCCTGCTTAGAAATAGTGTGTCTTGGCCAAATCAGCATCCCATATGGGCGTGTTCACAGGTTGTAGCTGTGATTTTTCCAGATGACCAGATCGTTTTTCTGAAAGATCATTTTTTTGTTTGTTTGTTTTGTTTTGTTTGTGGTACGCGGGCCTTTCACTGTTGTGGCCTCTCCCGTTGCGGAGCACAGGCTCCGGACGCGCAGGCTCAGCGGCCATGGCTCACGGGCCCAGCTGCTCCGCTGCATGTGGGATCTTCCCGGACCGGGGCACGAACCCGTGTCCCCTGCATCGGCAGGCGGACTCTCAACCACTGCGCCACCAGGGAAGCCCCTGAAAGAGCATATTTTTAGTCATGTTGATTAGCTTCTTTCCACACCACATCGTTACTCTTTCTGATAGTGATTCTGGGGTTAATGATGGAATAATTACGAATTCTTGGTGGGTTTATAATGTCTTCTAAATCATGTAATCTAAAAATAATTTTATTTTTAGATTGTTAGTCAGATGCTAACAAGATACTGCAGGAATAACTGCTGTTTTTCGGACAACTGATTGTGAAACCTTAAAACCTGCCTACCTCTTCTTATAGTGGTGAGTACGCAAATCTGGAGATATTCTGTTTTTTTTTATAGGTAGATAGGATTGCCATTTATTTCCTATGTAGATATATTGCCATTCACATATGGAAATATGCAGGTCATGAGCTTTTTATAATTTGACTATTTACATTGTTTCAACTTGATAATGGGGCATAAATAAAACTTTCATAGTGCACACGAGGTGGATACTTGATACACAGAACATTAAGATTTGGGGTGGGCATTCTGTGGGTTAGGTGTGGAGCCCACATATTTAATATTCACTATTTTAAATGACCAGTGCTAGCATGAGGGGAACGCAGTGCCAGTACTTGGCCTATTTTTAAACTAGTGTAATAGGCCTGGTCATACCGTTCAGTATGTTTGCTTTTTAAAGTAAGTAACCACAGTCAAGTTCTAGCCCTTGCACTTCAAGAGATCTAGTCTCCACTTTCAGTTGTCTGTTAGGTCAGTTCTGTTTACTATGATGGATGTTAAAAAACTATATGAGCCTGAAGAATTCTCAACCAAATTCAGTCTTGCCTCTCTCTTGATTAGCTTAATTCCAAAACGATTCCATCCGCAGTAGCTTGAGGGGATGAGGAATTTGCCTTAATAAGTTACTTTGTTGTTCACTCAACTCTTAGACTGTGAGGTGTCAGCCCCCCCGCCCCCCGCCGCCGACCCCCAGACTGTAAGCTCCCCAGGGGGCAAGAACCACATGTTCGCCACATCACGTACATTTTCTGAGGTGCTTGGCAGCGCTCTGTACCCTGTGGAGTACTCGGTACCTTCTGTTTGATGTTGCTGACAAGACCTAAAACTAATCCCTTAAAAAACCTACCATTTGGGTTTCCCTGGTGGCGCAGTGGTTGAGAATCTGCCTGCCAATGCAGGGGACACGGGTTCGAGCCTTGGTCTGGGAGGATCCCACATGCCGCGGAGCAACTAGGCCTGTGAGCCACAACTACTGAGCACGCGCGTCTGGAGCCTGTGCTCCGCAACGGGAGAGGCCACGACAGTGAGAGGCCCGCGCACCGCGATGAAGCATGGCCCCCGCTTGCCGCAACTAGAGAAACCCTCGCACAGAAACGAAGACCCAACACAGCCAAAAATTAATTAATTAATTAATTTAAAAAAATAGTAGTACTTAAAAAGAACCTACCATTAAAATGTAGCAAAACTGGAAGAAAAAAAAAAAAGCCAGTCAAAGGTGTGTGGAGGTCAGGAGGCGGGGTATGTGAACCAGAAAGCAGAGTCTTCGAGGGTCATCATTTTCACCTTTGATGGCTGGACTGAGGATTTTGTGTTTGTCACTGAACATACTGACTTTGATGATAAAGATTATCACTATATTAATGGTAAGAAATATTTCAGTCAGCACTTACCTTCAAAGGGTAAGCACCTCATTTATACCATCAAAAACTTTCAGGCAGAATGTGTGCAAATAGAAGTCAGATCTCTAAAGAAATTAATAATCTTGAAAGAAAGTAAGCTAGCTTTTACCATAAAGTGTGTTGCTTTTCAAAAGTCCTGCTGCCACACCCTAGACCAATTAAATCAGAATCTCCTGGGGTAAGACCCACCCAGACATGGGTATTTTTTTTAAAATACCGATTTTAAATTTTATTTCAATATGCAGCCAAGAACCACCGCCCTGGCGGAATTCCTCATTTTTGGTTGACTGCGTTTTGTAATATTAACTTGTTTGGAAATAAAGTTCTGAAAGTTGTTGACCCTATTTCTGAAGCCCCTGATGATCTAGAATTTACAGAGTCTGGGAGCCTGTGAGTGTCACAATAGTATTTCTAACCCAATGAATATTTACCAGTGAGGTGGGGACATACGAAACAAGGTCAGATCCAAGTAATTTACATCCTTTCCTCCTTCTCTGATGGGCCAGAAATTATGGGATGCAAGGTGTGTCAGTTCAACTGGACAGAAGGAAAGGGTGTCACTCTAAAAAGCATTAAGCAGCAAAAATGTCAAGGACATGGACAAGTTTGTGCAATAAGGGGACCTGCCCTCCTGAGTCTTCCAAGGCCAGAGGCCTGGACACTGCTGCTGGGACTGTGCTGGCTGCAGAGCATGTCCAAAGTCAAATCTCTTACTTCCCCAGAGAAGACATTGAAGATAACACGGTGACCTCGATGCAGCAGTGTGAGGTGCTGGCGAGAAAAAGGGGGGAAACGCAAATCGGTAAAATGGAGAAAGAGAACAACTCCAAAGATTCTGTACCCAGCAGAGCGTGAGCCCCAGGGAACCAAGTCCAGGGAAGCATATTTACATATGTTCTTAAGACACGTAAAGGCAAGACTTTAAAAAAGAAGACGGCAAATAAAATAGTACTAATTTAAATGGATATAACCTATACAGAATAAAAATGACAATGACCTGTTTCTTCCTGTCTGATGATACAGTAACATAGTTTTGCTTTTTCTGTTTCCTTTTCCAGTAATAATTCTCTAAAGTGCCTGCAGTCTTTAGGATGTCTTATTTTCTTTCATTTAGTGGTAAAACTGAGAATCCTAATGATTCCGTGTTCAGTGCTTTTGTTGAGAGAATGTTTAGCTCGATGTCATCACGTTGGCCTGACACCAGGAATCAGTGTGATGTGTGCCTTCTGAGAGTAGAACTTCAAGGCAAAGTGAATTTTACATAATAGAGTAAAAGTGATAAAGTAAAACAAAACAAACAAAAAATCCTCATTTAATTCTTCTTTACATTTCGAGAAAAGGAAAAGTGACCAAAATGCACATTATAAAAGCCTCAATATCACAGGTAAGTAAATCACATCTCTTTTTAGCAAAATGTGTCCAGGACACTTAGCAAGTAAGATCTTTCCGTTTTCTTTGGTAAGGAGCTTATATGCTGAATGGGATTTGTCAAAATTTACATTTGCACTCTCTGCTGAATATGCAGATAAATAAGCAAAGTCTAGTTTGTATTTGTATAAGAGATCAGCAATTTTTTTGTTTTATGTCTTCTGCAACTTCAAGGCAACCTTCATAGAAATTAAGAAATGATGTGAAGCTCCAGTTTTCATTGAAAAAGTACCTAAGAGCTAGGGGAAACATTTGTTGTGGCTGCCATGCCTCAGTTGAGTCACTGTAGAAAGTATGATCATTGGTGAGATACGACGGAGTCAGTTTCGCACTGTAAGGGGCCAACACATCTGTTACGCTCTAGAGTCTACCCTTCTGTTGGCCCACAAGACATTTTAGTTGCAATATCTGAATGAGGAAATGTAATTCTACTCGGTTTCATAGCACGGTCAAGGGAACAGTACGCTGATCGTACATGTTTGTGTCGATTCAATGGCTGCTGTTTTCAGCTGAGCTTTGGTGTCTTTTGGGGAGACAAACAAGCAAACGAACACACTGGCTTTTTTTTTAATATATAAATTTATTTTATTATTTATTTATTTATTTTTGGGTCTTTGTTGCTGTGCGTGGGCTTTCTCTAGTTGCGGTGAGCTGGGGGCTACTCTTCGTTGTGGTGTGCGGGCTTCTCGTTGCAGTGGTTTCACTTGTTGCAGAGCATGGGCTCTAGGCTCATGGGCTTCAGTAGTTGTGGCACGCAAGCTCATTAGTTGTGGCTCGTGGGCTCTAGAGCGCAGGCTCAGTAGTTGTGGCGCGCCGGCTTAGTTGCTCTGCGGCGTGTAGGATCTTCCCGGACCAGGGCTCGAACCTGTGTCCCCTGCATTGGCAAGCTGATTCTTAACCACTGCGCCACCAGGGAAGTCCCAACACACTGGCTTTTGGTAGATTTAGAAGTACTTGCCTGTCTCATCCTGAACTTGTGAGGTTCAATCTCCACATGTGCTTTCATATACTCTTTTCCACCATGTGCAATCCCCAGTTTTTTCCTGCATAGTGTGCAGTATGATATATTTTGGTTCCTTACTTTCCTAATCCAGTTATATATGTTCTTCCATTTGTCTTTAAAATAACATAAACATTTAGTCTGTGTTTTATGTGCTATCTGGGTCATGCTGGCATTGGTACTACAATTATTCTCATTTTCATTATCTGAACTCCTAGAAAACAAAGTCACGATATTCACAATGTTAAATATTAAACTGTCACTGTCCCAGTCCAAAGTACAACAGTTAATCCACAGAGACAGAGTATTAACATACAACTACAATGTACTTGTTACACATTTAAGTTGCATCATTCAGAGTGATGCAGCGATGGAGGATTCAATACTCTGAGTCAAATTATACACTGGGAGGAAAACAACAACAACAATGGCAGGGAATTCCCTGCAGTCCAGTGGTTAGGACTTTGCGCTTCCACTGCAGGGGGCCCGGGTTCGATCCCTGGTCAGGGAACTAAGATTCCGCAAGCCGTGCTGCGCGGCCAAAAAAAAAAAAGGCAGGTGGTTAACTCCTGAAATTTAATCTCCACTCAGACTTCTCTGCCAAACTCCAGATTTGCATATCAATTGCCTACTCGACTTTTTTTTTTTTTTTTAATTACTACACTTACTTTATTTTATTTAGTTATTTATTTTTTGGCTGCAGTGGGTCTTCGTTGCTGCTCACGGGCTTTCTCTAGTTGCGGTGAGCAGGGGCTACTCTTCATTGAGGTTCGCAGGCTTCTCATTGCGGTGGCTTCTCTTGTGGAGCACGGGCTCTAGGAACCCATGGGCTTCAGTAGTTGCAGCACATGGGCTCAGTAGTTGTGGCTCGCGGGCTCTAGAGCGCAGGCTCAGTAGATGGGGCGCACCAGGTTAGTTGTTCCGTGGCATGTTGAATCTTCCCGTACCAGGGCTCGAACCCGTGTCCCCTGCATTGTCAGGCGGATTCTTAACTCCTGCACCACCAGGGAAGTCCCAACGTTTCTATTTTGATGTCTTGAAACATCTCAATATTACCATGTTCAGAGCTGAGCTTCTGATTCTCCTCCTAAAACTGTTCCACCTCTGCCTCCCCTAACTCAGGCAGATCCATTCTGCCCGCTGCTCAGGCCAAAGACCTTGGGAGCCTCCTTAACCCCACTTTTCTTTCACATCCAATATCCAGTGCATTTGGAAATCCCATTGGCTCCTTCTTCAAAATATATCCACCATCCCTCTACCTTTCAGTACCTCCTGTTACCAAATCCAGCGGGAACCACCATCCCTCACACCTGGGTTTCTGCACAGCCTCGTCCCTACTCTCCAAGTTTCTCCTTCCTCCCACCCTGAGTGTGTTCTCAATACAAAAGCTAGAGGGATCCTTTTAAATATTAAGTCAGAATATCTGTCACTTCTCCATCTGAAACTGTGCAAAGGTATATCATCTCAGAGCAAAAGCCAAAGTCCGTAGAGTAGCCTGTGATGCCCTGCGCCCTCTGGGCACCCTCCTCCTCATGCCTTCTGACCTCATTTCCTTCCAAGTTCCCAGCCACGTGGACTCATTCCTGCTCTTTGAACACTCCAGGAGTGGCCCTGCCTCAGGGCCTTTGCTTAATTCTGCTGGGAGCCTTCTTCTCCCAGAGAAGCAAGTGACTGTCACCTCTAAGTCTTTTCTCAAATGTCACCTTCCTACCACCCTACTTAGCACAGATACGTGCCTCTTGCCCTGCACTTCGGATAACCTGCTCTTCTCCTTTTATCACCTCTTCGCCTACCTTATTTATTAGTATTATTGCTTACGGTCTGTCTCTCCCACTCGAATAGGCAGGAATCTTTGTCTCATCTGTTCATTGCTATATCCAAAGCCTTGAGGATAGTGTCTGATAGGTGCTCAATGAATATTTTATTATTTTATTTTATTTTATTTTTGGCCATGCTGCGTGGCCTGCAGAATCCTAATTCCCCCACCAGGGATCGAACCAGTGCCCCCTGCGGTGGAAGCTCAGAGCCCTAACCACTGGACCAGCAGGAACTCCCTCAATATATATTTTAGAATGAACGAAGGAGGTGATCACCATGCTCTGTTCAGGTCACAGCCTAGGAAGTGTGGCTGGAGCTGTCGTGGTGAGGTCCGGGACCCCGGAGTGGTGGTGAAATGGTAAGGCTGAGGCCTCAGGGCCCAGGGGTTCACCGTTGCACTCCCTCACCTCTGCCCTAAGTGGCTCTAGCCTATTTATCAAGGTTGCATCATCGTCTGGGGAAGAAGTTTCATTGGAAATGCCAGTATCATCTTATTTGAAAGACAGGCAGATCCCTCAAAGTTGCTCAGATCTGTAGGCAGGCTGTGCTAAATCAGGTGGTAGGGAATGCCCTCCGAGAAGATGACATTTGAGCAAAGACTTGCTGCTAGGTCCAGGGCATGCGATCGAATCTCAGTGCGGAGAGAGGGGAGGGGGCAGCAATGAGATATGGTAAAAATTTGTTTCTCTGCTCAACCTAGTAATGCTCTAGGGCTCAGAGACTTCCACTTGACTTTCTGCACATGTCAAGCAGATGAAGGAAGAGAGAGAGCTTGAGGATTATGGAGAGGTTTTTTAGGGGCCAGTTCTGGAAGTGCTGGTGTACATCACTACTGCCACCAACCAGAACTCAGCCCCACCTCACGGCAAGGGGTGCTGAGAGATGTAGCGTACTTGTGTGCTCCGGAGGCAAAGCCAGTAAGCGCTCAGCATCGTCTGTGCCACAGAGGTACCCTGCGTAATTCGGGGACAATACTCAGGGCTGTAGACTAAGTAGAGTACCAGGCACACACTGGTGTGGATGGGAGAGGTGTGTGGCCTGGAACAGCCTTTCGGGAAGGCAATGTGGAAGAATCTTCTTCCCTTTGTAGGAATTTATGCTACAGAATCATGAGTGTACAGATGTAAGTGTACAAGAACGCATCTAGCAATGCAGTTCACAGTAATAAAAATTGGAAACATTGGACAAAAAATGGGATGCAGATCATTTAAAAACAAAGACAGGGACTTCATCGGCAGTCCAGTGGTTAAGACTCTGCACTTCCATTGCAGGGGGCATGGGTTCGATCCCTGGTTGGGGAACTCACATCCCACATGCCACGTGGCATGGCCACAAACAAATAAACAAACAAAGACAGATCTTCTTATATTGTCGTCTGAACAGATGTCCAATAAAATGCAAATTGTACTGTAATTATAGTGTGATCTCAGGAAGAGTATTTATACATTAATTTTTAAAATACATAGTATTTGCACGTGCTACAAAAATTCGAAAGGTAGAAAAGGCTACCCACTGAAAAATCTCCCTGTCACCCCTGCTCCAGGTCATCAAGTTCATCTCCTTACAGGCAGCCTATGCTACCAGTTTCTTGTATATCTTTCTAGGAGCATCTTATGTATACACCAGCAAAGGCATACATATGTGGACACATTCCCACACATATGTGTGTGTATCTCAATCCTCCTTTTTTATTGCAAATGCTAACTTACTATACATATATTGTTTTCAAAACAATTTTTTACTGAAGTATAGACTTACAATGTTGTATTAGTTTCAGGTGTACAGCAAACTGATTCCGTTATATAAGAGTATTTCAGATTCTTTTCCATTTCAGGTCTTACCAGATACTGAATATAGTTCCCAATGCCACACAGTAGGTCCTTGCTGTTTATCCATTTTATACATAGTAGTGTGTATGTTAATCCCAAACTCTTAGTTTATCCCTCCCCCCAACTTTCCCTTTTGGTAACCATAAATTGGTTTTCTATGTCTGTGAGTCTATTTCTGTTTTGTAAATGAGTTCATTTGTATCATTTTTTTTCGATTCCACATACAAGTGATATGTGATATTTGTCTTTCTCTGTCTGACTTACTTCACTCAGTATGATCATCTCTAGGTCTTTTGTCACCTAAAAATTTAACTTTGTGATCATTCCATTATGAGTACCTAAATAATTCTCTCATTCTTTTTATGGCTACATAATATTTCCTTTTATGGATATAAAAAATGAGTTATATTTAAAATTAAGTGTTTCCAGCCCATATATACATAGAACTATATGCAGAATATCCTCAAACTCTTCACAGCTCTTGCTAAGGCCGCAGTGACCTCCACGTGCAGTGAGCACTTTTCAGTCCTCCTCTTGGCCGCTCTTGACGGGTTGCTTTCTGACAAAGACTCTCTCCTTGATCAAACTTGAGTCAATTTCCCCCAGACCCTCTTTTTGATTAGGTCTCAGCCTTGGCCGCCATCCTGTGTCTGGTCTGCCCAACCCAGTCTCAGCAAAGAATCCTGCTAAGTTGGTTCATCTTTGACATCTGATCAAGTTCCTCATGCCCCACCTTTGACATCTAAGTCCTTCACCTGCCTTAGCAAGAATTCTGTTAGGTCAGTTTCGCAAGAATTCCTTGAAGTCTCCCCTTAGTCATTTTCCATCCACTGAGCCCTTCGTGCTGCCCTTGGCTCTAAATACCCCTTGTCCTTGTTGGAGTCAGTGTTGAGGCAGATCTCTCTGCCCTGTTGCAGTACTCCTATTGCAACAGTCCTGAGGAAAGCCTTTTTTACCATTTTAACAAGTGTCAGTATTAACCTTTAACCTTGCTCCCTTAACCGTTCCCTGAAACTCGTCTTCCCTTGTCTTTCTGTACACACTCTGCAGGCCTCCTCCTGCCTCTCTGGCCATCCCTCCACCTACTCCCACCCCTGGCGGTATTCTTCAAGGCTTGAACCAGGCCTCTTCTATTCTCTACTCTCTGCAGTGACATTTCTTATAGAGAATTGCAAACAATTCATTGGGTCACAGATGGTTTCCTTCAGCCCAGGCCTCTGCCACAGGCTTCCCCCGACTACATGGATTTTTCTCAGATTTTCCAAGGGAACACTCACCATCCAGAACTAAAGGCATCATCTTCCCAAGCTTGTCTGTCATTTCCTTTGGCCCCCTCACCCTTTCTCATGGCCACTTCATTGCACCTGGGCCTGGAGGGCTGTTGCTCGCCATGGCCAGTGTGCTTAGTTAATTCCTTCTCATCATTTAGACCTGAGCTCAGCCCAGAGTCCCTTAGAGAGTCTGCTCTGTCCCCGCCCTCCTCAGAGGCCAGATTCCACTTCTGTATGTTTTCACAGCAGTGCCATAAGCACCTCACTTGTGGCCCCACTTGAAAGAGGGAACCTCAGGCTGATCCGCACCGAGAGACAGTCTGCAAAATGACTGTCTTGGACTCTTCAAAAACATCAGTGTCATGAAAGACAGAAAAAGTCCAGGGACTGGTGCTAAAGAGACATTGTTTGGGCCATCCATCTCTAAGCCATTATTGGGATAATTGGGGATATTTGAATATGGACTGTATATTAGACAATAAATGTTAAGTGCCTTGGGTTTGATAATGATATTGAGTTAATATATGAGAATTATAGGGAATTCCCTGCCAGTCCAGTGGTTAGGACTCTGAGCTCTCACTGCCTTGGGCCCGGGTTTGATCTCTGGTTGGGGTAGGATCCCACAAGCCGTGTAGTGTGGCCAAAAAATAAAAAAGTTGCTTAATATATGAGAATTATATAATATGTAAGACTTCTTTAGGAGATACATGTCTAGGGATGAAGTCTCATAATAAATGCAACTTATTCTCAAACAGTTCAGAAAAGAAATGTGAGTGTATATATGTATACACCTATAACTATAGGTATTACATATACACCTATACCTATCATTCACATATGTGTATTTATACATACATACACATATACACATACTATATATAAACATATCTATCTATCTAGAGAGAACAAATGTGTCAAAAGGTTAATAATTGATACATCAAGGTAAGAGATACACTGTATTATTTTTGCAACATTTTGTAGGTTTGAAGTTTTCCAAAATAAAAAATTGGAGGAAAATCAGTGAACATGTAAAGTATAAGAAGCTTTGGGGAAGAACTTCTTGATAACAGTCATTCAGGCCATGTTGTCATCCTTTCGTTTTCAACTACAGTCCAAAAAGATTGGCTTTTCTGGGCTTCCCTGGTGGCGCAGTGGTTAAGAATCCGCCTGCCAATGCAGGGGACACAGGTTCGATCCCTGGTCCAGGAAGATCCCACATGCCACAGAGCAACTAAGTCCATGCGCCACAACTACTGAGCCTGCGCTCTAGAGCCCACGAGCCACAACTACTGAAGCCCGTGTGCCTAGAGCCCGTGCTCTGCAACAACAGAAGCCACCGCAATGAGAAGCCCACGCACGGCAATGAAGAGTAGCCCTCTTTGCTCACTGCAACTAGAGAAGTCCCGCGTGCAGCAATGAAGACCTAATGCGGCCAAAAATAAATAAATTAAATAAATAACTTAAAAAAAAAAGATTGACTTTTCTAAAAAAAAAAAAATCTGAGACACAACTTAATGATTTAAAGTACAATCCAGTTGATAACACCTTAACTTAAACGGCTCAAGATCATAGAGATATAGTTTATTCTTTCTAGTTTTGAAGTTGGACACAGACTGTGCATGGGTTTATTCTATTATATTTTAAATAACAAAATAAATAAAGCAGGCCATGCATAGAATAGTGATGACAGTATTATGGAAAAAACATTTTGCTTGGTCCAAGTCTGAGCTCTTGAGGTACAAAAAGCAGAAAGGAGGAATAAATAAAATTAAAATCTGATGCAGGGCTTCCCTGGTGGCGCAGTGGTTGAGAGTCCGCCTGCCGATGCAGGGGACACGGGTTCGTGCCCCGGTCCGGGAAGATCCCACATGCCACGGAGCAGCTGGGCCCATGAGCCATGGCCACTGAGCCTGCGCGTCCGGAGCCTGTGCTCCGCAAAGGGAGAGGCCACAACAGTGAGAGGCCCGCATACGGCAAAAAAAAAAAAAAAAAAAAAAAAAAAAAATCTGATGTTAATGAAACAGGAAATAAAAAAGCAAAAAAAAAAAAAAAAAAAAAGGCTTAAAAGGATGAATTCCAAGTTGCTTCTTCAGGAGCCTGATTAAGGAAAAAGTTAAAAGAGATGCATTAAAAATGAGAAAGGAAATGTAACCAGAAATTGTCTGGAAACTACTGTGTGCGGCTCTATTACAAAAATTTCCTGGGCTTCCCTGGTTGCACAGTGGTTAAGAATCCACCTGCTAATGCAGGGGACACGGGTTCGAGCCCTGGTCGGGGAACTAAGATCCTGCATACCAAAAAGTAAAACAAAACAAAACAAACACCCGTATATCCTTTACTCAGATTTACTTATTGCTAACATTTTGCATCATTTGCTTTGTTGCTTGTTCTCTCTCTCTCTCTCTCTGTATGTTCTTAACTTTTTTTTTCCCTGAACAATTTGAGAATAAGTTGCAAACATCATGGCCTTTAACTCCTGGTGTAATACAAAGCACAGTGGTGAGGGAGCTTCTGGTAGCAATGAGAAATTCAGTGGTAGGGTCCTCCACAGGCTGGGGTGACGGTAAGACATGGTACCACTGAACTGGACTGCCTTGTGTTACTGGGAATAACAGGATTCTGAAAAAGCAGAGGCAGGTGGGGTTACTTAACGGTCAGAAATGTGGACATAATTACTGGAATGGGGAGCAAGCTTGAGGTAGCAACCAGGGTACCTTGATACACAGAGATCTGTGGCAATGACTAATGATCCATAGTGTCTTTGGGAAAGAGATATGACAGCATCTGAATAGAGTATTGTTTGGTTGTATAACCAGAAAACATGGAGATCTGGGGAGCTGAAGCCCGATGGCTTTCACTACAGTGGAAAATCACAAGTTCTCACCCAGCTTCTAGATCTGAGTCAGTTCTCAGACTGACAGATGGGCAGTCCAGTTCCCTGTGGGGAAGGACTTGGTAAGGCCACTGCAAATATGCACAATATTCCTCTAGTTCCTCCTTAAAGGGACTCGTGGCCATTTTCTAGAGAAACCGTCCACTACGGAAAAGGGGATTCCTAGATTTCTCGAGGGCTGTGGAATACTGGGTTCTGAGGTGACACCAATACCAGGGGATCCGAAATGCCATTGTGGTTCCCTCGGCTGGAATGAGGCTGAGAGATGAAAGGTAATAAATGAAATCCTGATTCATGTTTGTCTCACTGTGGGTCTAGTGGGCCCACAGATCCATCCTGCAGTTACATCTCCTAACGGTAATGGATTAACAGGTAGCAGACCTCACATATTGGTTCCCTCACCAATTATGTTAGGGAAAGCCTAGGATGTAGTGACAAGACAGTACATAAAGGATAATATCCTATCAGGGGTGGAATTGCAGAGATTAGCACCTATATCAGACTAAAAGATGCACGACTCCCTATCATATACCTATTTGGTTCTCATGAATATAAAAAAACAGACAGATTATGATGGATGGCTGTGGATTTCCATCCACTTAACCAAGTGATAGTCCCAATTGTAGTTGCTGAGCTGGATCTTTTCTTTCTTTCTTTATTTATTTGGCTGTGCTGGGTCTTAGTTGTGGCATGTGGGGTCTTTAGTTGTGTCATGTGAACTCTTAGTTGCAGCATGTGGGATCTAGTTCCCTGACTAGGGATCGAACCCAGGCCCCCTGCATTGGGAGCGTGGAGTCTTAGCCACTGGACCACCAGGGAAGTCTCGCTGAGCTGGATCTTTACCTGAACAGATCAGTACAGATTTTGGCACTTGGTATGAAGCTATTGATCTGGTAAATGCATTCTTTTCAATCTCCATCATTAAAAAGGCTCAAAGCCATTTTGTTTATATGTGGGAAGGCCAGCAGAATACATTGACTGTCTTGGCCCAGTGCTACATTAACTCTCTTGCTTCCTGCTACAGTATTATCCACAGAGACCTTGATCATCTTGATATTCTACAGAACATGATACTAACTGAACTTTGTTGAACAAAATATGATAAGTACTCTGGATGCCCAGATGCCAACTAGTGGGAAAAAAAGACTCCCTCAAAATTCAAAGTCTTTGCCACATTGGTGAAATCTTTAGGGGTCCACTGGTTTGGGACAAGATGCTGCACCTTATGTACCCGCTATCACTATGAAAGGGACAAATAGGATAAAAAAAGAAAAATCGTATTTTTTGGAGCTCTTTGGATTTGAGGCATCATACACCACGTTGGCAATACAGCACTGATTCATTTATTTCCTAGTTCAAATAATGTCCAGAGCAAGAGGAGATTTGCAGTAGATCCAGGACGTAGGGCAAATTACCTGCTCCGTGGCCACTGCAACTCAGCAGGACCTGTGGTGCCCAGATATCCTTGATAGGTAAAGATGCCATGCGGAGTCTCAGGAATGTCTAGTAGGAGGTCTACAGCACAGACCTCTAGGGATCTGGAACGAGGTTCTACCTTCTGTAACAAAGAACTATTTGCCATTCATTTGAGAAGCAGCTCCTGTAATGCCACTGAGCCCTAAAAGGGACTTTGAAATTGATCATGGGGCATCCGATGACTTTGCAACTGGAGCTGCCTTTCAAGTTGCAGCAACAGTTCATCATATAAGGGAAATGAACAGGTCCAGAGAACACAAGTAAGTTAAATGGATAAATGGTCCAGATCCCTATGTCATCCACCTCTGTTGCACTGACGCCATTCTCTCAGCTCATGCATATAACCTCAGGGGATCTGTATGATCAACTAACGAAAGAAAATCTTGGGCCTTTTAGTGTGAGCTGAAATGGACTGCTACCACATTACAGCTCTACTCAAGGTGGCCATAAAAATAGCAATGAGGGGGGACGAGGGGAAGGAAAAAAAAAAAAAAAAGCAATGAGGAGAAATCTTCCCAGCAATCAGAGCTGTGAGTAGTGTATATTGACTGAAAAACAACAAAAAACAAAACATACAACCTGAAATTATGTTTTATTCGGGGGCTATACTGAGGTCTATAGCACAGGAGACAGCCTCTCAGATAGCTCTGAGCAACTGTTGCAATGAGGTAAGAGAGGAGCCAGGATGTTTAGGAGTTTTTGTTGGAGAAAAAAAAAGAAAACCAAACCCATATAGTTGAACATCAAAAAATTACTGCTAATCACAAATAAACAGACAAGTTAATGAATTTCGTGCTTTTCTATGTATGGGAAGATGCAAGAGTCTGCATCATTGAAATCATTCGTTTGATATGCATCTTAACTATATAAAGCCAGTGTCTATTTTTCTCCATCCTGAAGAATTCCCCTCAGGGAGCACTGTGCAGAGGCTGATGGTCTGATGGCAGGCAACGTTCATAGTTTACTGGAATGGCAGGAAACAAGTTTTGTCCACATATACTTTGTATTTCAAGAGACGAGGTCTAAAGTAGGTATGTGTATGGACTCCTGAGCTGTGATGAGTAGTTTGTCTAGTAGGTCAGGGACCTAGAAGGAGTAAGATGGGAAGATTAGAGACAAGGGGTCTGAGGAGGGTGAACCTGTGTGCATGAGCACAAGTGTGTGTATCTTCGTGTTTCAAGTCAGGGCCCACCAAAAGCATCCACGTCAGAAGATGCACTCAGCAGCCATGTGGACAGGATGACATATCTGGTGGATATCAGCTAGGCTCTGTCTCTTATAACTCCATTGCTTGTGTGATTGACAGCATGGGCTCCGTCTGTCCAAGGCTGATCTAACTTAACATTTACCATGTCACCAACTGTGCCACGTGGTACCATCCCTTGGAGGAAAACAGCCAGCCTCCTGGTGGCAAATTGATTACATCTGATCTCTTGTATTCTGGAGGGGACAGTGATTCATTCTTACTATAGTTTATGCCTATTGCACACGTGGTTGTAATTCACTGCCTGAAGTGTCTCTGCCAGCATCACTGTGAAGGCTCACTGAATGCCTGATTTTCCGTGAGTTTGAATGACACATAACCATGGGTACCTAATAACGGAATCCACTAGTCCTACCATATACCAGACCATCCAAAAGTAGTCAGCCAGGTAAATGTTTGGAATGCCCCATTAAAACCTCAGCCCTGGCACCATCTTGGGAACAACATTCAGGGATAGGACATTCTTCTTCCTCCGGGGATGCAGTCTATGCATTGTACCAATAACGAGAATATACAGGTTCTGGAATCAAGGGGTAGAATGCAGAGTGCCTTTTCTCACATTGACTCACAATGAGCAGGTTGCCAACTTGCAACCTGAGGCTCTACTGGGTCCAAGGGCCTGGTTCACGGAAAATGAATGCTTGTTCCAGCGGATGAAGTAAGGTTTCAGCTTCTTTGGATTTCTTTTGTCCTTTCTGCAACTTCTTAAGTAGGATACTTACATGGATCTTTAATCTTCAGCCTTTATTTCTCTCTAACACGAGCATTTAAGGCTATAAATATCTAAAGAGTGTTTGTGATATGGTAGTATATTGTCATTATTTTTCATTTCTGCATACTAAGTGATTTCCACAAGAGTTTCTTCTTTAACACATCAGTTATTTAGATGTTATTTCATGAATTTCCAAATACGGTATTTTTCTAATTTTCTTTTGGTTAATTCTTTTCTTTTCTCTTCTTTCTTAAGAAAGAAGTCCACTTTCTTTAATGTTGTACAGAAAGTATGTGTAGAACCAAAAATAAAGTAAACATTATCACATTTGTTTACATCACAATCTAGTTTTTCATATTAACTTTGCTATTCAAACAACAGAAAGTAGGTGGTCATTTAGGGATTGGGAAAGAGATAAAACCCAAAAAACTTTTCTAGCATGTTTATTCTACACTGTGTATAGCTGTGCTCACAAAGACAGCTGCTCTTTTTTTAAAATTTTTTTTTATTGGAGTATAGTTGATTTACAATGTTGTGTTAGTTTCTGCTGTACAGCAAAGTGAATCAGTTATACATATACATATATCTACTCTTCTTTAGGTTCTTTTCCCATATAGGTTATTACAGAGTATTGAGAAGAGTTCCCTAAGGAGCCCACCTGCCACAACTAAGACCTGGCGCAAACAAACAAACAAACAAATAAATATATAAGTTCCCTGTGCTATACAGTAGGTCCTTATTAGTTATCTTGTTTTGGCTGCTTTGGGTCTTCCTTGTGGTGTGTAGGCTTCTCATTGTGGTGGCTTGTCTTGTTGCGGAGCACGGGCTCTAGGTGCGTGAGTTTCAGTAGTTGTGGCGCACGGGCTCAGTAGTTGTGGCGCACGGGCTTAGTTGCTCCGCAGCATGTGGGATCTTCCCGGACCAGGGATCAAACCCGTGTCCCCTGCATTGGCAGGCAGATTCTTAACCACTGCGCCACCAGGGAAACCCAGTTATCTATTTTATATACAATAATGTGTATATGTCAATCTCAATCTCCCAGTTTATCCTTCCCCACCAAGACGGCTTCTCTTACTTCTCTGCTGCGCAGGAATTCAGTTGTGTATAAAACTGAACCTGCTCAAAAGCTGGGGGAGACTAGATATGATGGGTCCATATCTGGGTGTATTGTCATACAGTTCAAACAGTGGTGCAGCTACCAGCTCGTAATTTTTAAGGACTGCAAACAAGGCTTTCTCTTGAAGTTGAACCAAAAACAACTTCTTATGTTCCTTAGGTTTTGTAATATGTGCAGGAATATATGGATACTGAGAAGGTTCAAAATTTGGTCTCCACCAGTTACCATTGCAGTCATCAATGTCCCAGTCTTGCAGGACTCCATCTTGACGACCCAATAGCTCTGTCATTAAGCATTTTTGTCCGTCGACTTCATCTTCTCCTATGTTAAGCTACCACCAGGTAATTTGAAGAAAGTTTTTCCCAGCTGTAGCAGCAACACATGGGGTAGCCGGTGCTCAGGGACAGTCAAAACCCCTTCTACAGTCCTCCTCTTGCCAATTTTATCAAGTTCCTCACTCATGCGCTGAAATCTGGCTGCAACAGAGCTGTACTTCTTTTTTTAATTATTATTATTTTATTTTATAAATAATATCTGGCCGTTTATTAACCAATGGAGTTATCGCACAACAAACTACCTCACATCTTTCAGGAGGCAAAACCACTACATTTGAAAAATAAAGACGTCACCCACTGAATTTGAACACAATTAAAATGTGCTTTAAATATTTCTTTGGGGGAGGGGACACAACATTTCCAGTCAATTAAGAGAAGCATTGTAGAGTCCAAGTCTTTTATTTTCTTTACACCCATCATGCCATGAATTCATAGGGAATGGGCTCCAACAGTTCAGACTCCTTTCCATTGGTTCTCACGACGTGTGCTTCTCTGGGTGGAGCAGGCTGGCGCTTCAGTTGAACACAAGTACCCTTCTATCTGGCTTCCTTCTTTTTCTTATCATTTTCCTTCACACATTTCAGGAAGCAATCTCGGCTCTTAGAGTGCTTAATATACTTGCTAGGCACATTAATTCTCTTGGCAAGAATCTTGCCCTTGTTCGTCTGTGGCACCACGGACATGCTGGCGAGCTCGGGCACTGGAGGCAAGGGGAAAGGGAGAGGCAGGGAGATGTTCCCTGTGCCGGCAGAGGTTATCTGCATTCCACGGAACAGCCGCCGCCCTTCACTAACTGGAGAGTGCAAGAGCTGGTTAATACTTTCTAATTTAATTGAATCAGAGAGTGAATCAGTCTTTTGAGATCTGATGAAAATAACATTGTGGGATCTTTTTTCATAAATGCTCCCTATGAGATTCACTGTTGTTCTATTTCTGCCCCAAAGTTAAGCTTCTTGGTTGCAGAGTTTAGTCAATAGAGTAACGTCTTGATCTGAATATTGCAGAAAGTAATGTGTCAAATATCCCATGGAGGGAATTCCCTGGAAGTCCAATGGTTAGGACTCCCGCTTTCACTGCCCAGGGTACAGGTTCAATCCCTGGTCGGGGAACTAAGATCTCACAAGCCACGTAGGGCAGCCAAATTAAAAAAAAAAAAAAAATTCATGGAGAGTAGCATTGTGAATTTCTCTTTGTAGTTCTGTCCATTTTCATTTATATACAGTATTTTGACTATTTAGTTAGGTTCACACAAGTTTGTATTTGCTTTATTTTCCTGGCGTAATAAACCTTTTATCATAATGGAGTGATCCTCTCTATCTGTAGTAATGCTTTTTGCATTAAATTCTATTTTGCCTGATAATAACATGGCTACATCTGCTTTCTTTCCCTTAGTGTGTCTAAATACAAGTATATCCTTTTGCATTCCTCTACTTTAGATCTTTCTGAAAATTAAACCTTTAGATATTTCTTGTCAGCAGTATAACGATTTCTATAATCCATTCTGACAATCTGTTTTTTGTTTGTTTTTTGGCCGAGTGGCTTGTGGGAACTTAGTTGCCTGACCAGGGACCGAACCCGGTCCCTGCAGTGAGAGCACCGAGTCCTAACCACTGGACCTCCAAGGAGTTCCCTCTTGTCCTTTTTAAATTAATGTTTTTAGTTATTTGTATTTTATATACTCTTTTACAATTTATATGGTAATCAGCGCTCTCTTTGGATTATTTTGTCCATCTTATTTTGTGCTTTCTTTTCTATTTTTATTCCTCTCTGGCTTTTTTTGGATCAATTAAATATTCTTTCTAATTACTTTCTTAATTTTTACAAGTATGGGACATATTTTCAGCTTAATAATTTTTACCCTGATATTTTGACATTCCTATTTAACTTAGTAAAATCTACAATGAATAGCTTTACGGTCCTTCAAACCACACAAGGATATTTGAATATATGAACCTCACTTCCTCTCCCTCTTACGTGTTCATCTTGCTCTTTTAAGCCCAGCGGACAGTATTATTGTTCTACACTGTCAATGTTCTTCATTCTTTCCGGCATCTCTGATCTTTTTTCTGGATTGCTTTCCTCCTGTCCAAAGTACATTCTTTAGAATCTCCTTAAGTTCTGTTGGGGGCACACCCTCTGTAGTCCTTTCCTGGGGGGACTGGTTCTAGGAGCCCCTGGGGATGCTCAAGCCACTTATATAAAATGGTGTAGTATGAGGAATACAGTCGACTCCCCTATGGGCAGACTTAACTGCCGATCGAAGTACTTGTGCACAAACGATGGAGAAAGAGAATACACAGTAAGAGGAGACCTTAGGTTGTTAAATAACCAGAGACTTTCCTGCTTATTAGAACTCATGACTTGACTGCCTGAAAGATTACTCACGCCCGAAAATAAGCAAGAAGCTGTCTCCAGGAAGAAAAGTGAAAATATTCTTTAGAGGAAATTGGGCAGCTCTGAAGCATCTGCCTGTGTCTGCTGGACTCACATTAATGCCTCAGGGCAGGTTAAATGTGCGCGGCACAGGCTAAATCTCAGAGGCTGAGGGTCAAGGACTCCTGGAATGCTGGCGGTGGTGGGAGGAGAGCTTAAGGGCCAACAGGTGGGGAGGCAGGAAAAGGCTGGAGGTCCCAGCTTCATTTTAGGCTGGAAGGAACAGGTTTCCTGTTTAGAAAGGCTGGGGAGGAAGTTTTACATGATAAATGCAAATGTCTACAGGATGTGATCAGGCCCCAGGGCAGGAGAGAAAGCTGGGTCTTGGGAGATAGACTAAAAGACCTGCAGAATGAACCCCTTTCATTGTTGTTGTTACGGTCTCTTGCCCAGTCCATCCTGAGGGAGGAGAAGGGGTACCAGAAGTGAACACAAATTCGTAGAGTTTGTGTTCCAAAAGCGTTGCATGTGAATGCAATTCCTTGTAAACACTTTTGGTTGTTCTACCCCTGCTCGTGACACTGCATGATTTTTTTTTTTTTAACCTAACCCTGATGTGCTCTCAGGGACCCTAATTCCACCCCAAGCCCTCTTTGACCAGAACCAGAAGGTGGGAGATTTATGCCTTGGGGCAAGGCTGCAAATGGCTCTGATAAGGATGCAGAAGAGCAATTTGCCAGATCACTGACCCATACTGCATCCCTGATATGCTGTTCCTCTGCCTGAGGAAGACACCTGGGTACCTCTTCTGCGAGGCAGCTGTGAACACTGGGGCTGTTCTTTGGCTGCCTTTGCGGTTGTCCACTGTCTTCTGCTAGGATACATCTGGTTTGTGCTTGAAGTGGATGTGATTAAAGAGGGGTCTGAGAGGCACCTTCACCTCTACATTCCTTCATCTTTATGGGTGGCACAACTCCCCTCCCCCCCAGGATGTGGGATTATTTGTGAGTTATGATTTTGGTCAGGGGAAGCAGGTTCAGAGGTTTCCACTTGACCTTGCCCACTGCCATAGCTCTTCTCCACAGGCTAAGGACCATGTAGGGGTTCTTCTAGCTGTCAAGCATGTCCATTGCAATTCTGTATTTGTGGATTGGGGAAATGACCATCAGGTGGCTCCATGGACATGGTAGACTCACTAAGGAGGCCTGGTCCAGGACTCCGTTATTACCTGGCCCCTGGAATGATGATGCTTCAAGCCTCGGGATTTTTTTTTTTTTTTTTGGCAGCAACTCGAGGCTTGTGGGATCTTAGTTCCCCAACCAGGGATTGAACCTGGGCCCACGGCAGTGAAAGCGCCAAGTCCTAACGATTGGACCGCCAGGGAACTCCTAAACCTCAGGATTTCTTTCTTTCTTTCTTTTATAGTTTAGTGTTTTATTTTGAGATTTTTTTTAAGTACAAAAAAACCAGAATAAGGGGCTTCCCTGGTGGCGCAGTGGTTGAGAGTCTGCCTGCCGATGCAGGGGACACGGGTTCGTGCCCCAGTCCGGGAAGATCCCACATGCCACGGAGCAGCTGGGCATGGTGAGCCATGGCCGCTGAGCCTGCGTGTCCGGAGCCTGGGCTCCGCAACGGGAGAGGCCACAACAGTGAGGCACGCGTACCACAAAAAAAAAAAAAAAAGAAAGAAAGAAAGAACGAGCCCATTTTCAGATTAGGCAGTTTATTACTCACACAGAGAGTGAAAGTGAAAAGTCAGAGGTGCCAGATCCTTGTGGCCCTTGTGCAGGGCGACACCAAGACAAAAGGGGTCCAGCGTGGCACCATGGATGACGCCCAGGCTGTGACGCAGCTAAACAGCTTAGAGCTGGCAGCCACGCTCTAAGTGGGAGGAGGGGTGGCAGGCCGAATTCCGAGGTGGCCCCCCAAGAGTCCACCCCCTGCTGTACATGCCTTCCCTGTGTAACTCCCTCCCCCTGAGTGTGGGTGCCCTCTCTCCTGGCGAAAGTGCTAAGGGCGGAGGTAGGCAATTCCACACCCAGAGGGTGTCTGTGTTGACTGACCTTTATTCCCCACCACCGCTGGCCTGTGACACTGACCAGACAGGTAAGGTAAATGCAGATGCTGTAGGAATCACTAGCCCTGCATCCTTCAGATCTTTATGGAACTAATTTCTGCAATGTCCTCCGGGGCACGGAATTGTTTTTAGGTTATTATCTTGGCTGTAGGAGGCCCTTTCCAGGACTCCGACTGGCCATTCCTACCATAATAGACATTATTCCTCTGGTAAGGGAAGCAAGACTGGCCAAATAGCCACAAGGTGTGTCTGGGATCCCACGTGACCCTCTGTGAGATGGACTCTGGCCAAGACTTATCTTCCCCCTGACCGCCCTAAGCCTCTCTGTCCAAAGAATCCTAGTACTCCAGGGATTAGGCTCAGATAAGCACCATTATCTACAAATGTGGCTTTCAGTAAAATGAGCACAGACTGAGATGAAAGAATCCAATTCCAGATCCTCTCATTTGCTAGGTGTATACCAGGCAAGATCCTTAAGCTTCCTGAGCCTGTGTGCTCATCGGTAAATGAAAGCCAAAAATATTCTTCTGATAGTTTCTTGTTTGTGCTGCTGTGATAAAATTACGTACCAAGTGCTTTCCACACTGCCTAGAATATAGCCTAACGACCATCAATACCACTCGCTTCTTCTTCTGGAAAGTGTAAAGAGGAACAGAAATGTATATTATGTTTATTTGTATTTTAACAACCCACATTGTCAGTTTTTAATTATTCCTCATTTATTTCCAACTTTTGTTGTTTTTTAATAACATAGAATTTAGGGGTAGGAATTCAGGACTAGGTCACCCATCAAGTTGAAGGAATATTCTTACATGACAAATTGGTTAGAGTAAGTCCCCAAGAATCAAATGAATTGATCCTTATTTTCAAATAATTGAGCTATAAGATTTATCTTTTACTTCTATGTTTATGATTCAAAATTTTTATAGATTATACTCCATTTAAAGTCGATTTATCTTTTACTCGCTAATATATAATCTCTATCCCTAGCCTAGGATTTAATTTGGAAAAGATTTTTTTTTCACTGCATAGCTCTAGAATATGTGTGCTTCTGACCATAGCTGTTAGGAATGTGAATTGGTAAAGCATTTCTGTAGAGCAGATGTTATGGCTATTTAAAACAGATTTCAGTGGGAATTCCCTGGTGGTCCAGTGGTTAGGATTCCGAGCTCTCACTGCTGAGGAACTGGGTTCAGTCCCTGGTCGGGTAATAAGATCCCACAAGCCGTGTGATGCGACCAAAAAACAAAACAAAACAACAACAACAAAAACCCCACAGATTTCGGGACTGCAACCTTAGAGTATATGACCCAGTGGGACTGGGGGAGGGGGCTGAAGAATTTGCATTTCTGACAAGTTCCCAGACGATGCTGGTCCTGAAGCTGCTGATCCGTAGACCACACTTTGAGAACTACTGATGTAGAGAATTCTGGTAACATTTACTTAAAGCCAGAAAAATATTCATAAACTGTGACCCAGGATAAACGAAGATGAGTAGCCCCCAGCCCATCACCTGCTTTGGAGGCTCTCCAGCTGACCCCCCAGGACCTGCTACAGCCCCACCTGGTCATGCAGGGCACACCCCCCAGCACTGAGGAGTGTGGTGAAGGCATGACCCACCCAGGGCAGCCCCAGGTTCTCAGGGTGTGGCCGGGGCAGCAGAGGGGAAGGGCAGTCAGGACCACATCCCAGCTCTCTGACCCTGCTTACGTTTTTTCTATTGCACTTATCAACATATATCATAGATTTGACTGGTTTATCGCATTTGTTGCCCGATCCCCTCACCTCTCATCAGAATGCAAGTTCCCTAGAGCAAGAATTTTTGTATATTTTGGGCAACAACAGTGTTTGGATCATAGCAGGTACTCAGTAAATATTGACTGACTATACCCATATGTCTGTATGTTCATAGTACTATTTCTATAAGGGCACAAGAAAATGGCAGCAGGCTTTCTGTGGGCAAGGGACATGGGGAAAGGACTGGGAGTGAGCACAACTTTCTACTGACTCTGTTCAGTCCTTTGAATTTTTCCTACCAACTGTTAAAAACAAGATGACATGCCCAAGATGGAGTTGCTCATGCTAAACCCCACGTCACCAAACTGAAACTTATTTATACTTTTGGCTCGCCCTGAAATGGAATCTTAGCCCAGCCAATCAGGAATTGCCTGACCAGCACTAGGGAGGTCAGCTGCCTGGTCGACCTCTGCCTGCCGACCCCTAAAGGGAAGTAACATTGCAAACCAATCTGCTTTTTTTGCCCGATATAACTTCTTGTTCCTGCTCCTCTGTGCCTATACAAGTTTTTCATTTTGTACAGCTACTGGGGGCTCCTTTCTATCTGCCAGATTGGGTGCGGCCTGATTAGAATCGATTTTTGCTCAAATAAATTCTTAAAAATTGTAATATGCCTCAGTTTACTTTTTAACACCACATATGTCACCTAGCTTAAAAAAAAGTTAGATCCCTATTATTGATTAGGAAGAACAAGTTGTAAGAGAAATAGGCATAATAGGAAAAAACTTAAGGAACACACACACACACACACACACACACACACTTAAGTATGGTTTGGTTAGTTAACACCTGAGACAGGCTTGAAGAAAAGTTCAGTGTTCACCGATCATACTCTTAAGTGGCCTGGACCTGAGGCCCTACCCCAGGCCCTCTCCCAGGCTCACTCCAGGGGGTCCCACAGGTCCTTTCCAGCCCTTTCTCCAGGCCCATGTTATTTGCAAGTGTCAAGTAACAACAGTTAATAATTAATGAGGGAAAGAGAAGCCGGCCTGGGGCTGCTTCGGGAAAAAGAGAAAATCTCTAAGTCCAAGGAACTATAGACCAGATGAGAATCCCGGTGTCCAAAAGGGACACAGAAGGAAACATTTAAAGAGGGAGAGAAAGGGGAGAAGCTGTGAACGAGATCCGACGTGATTTGTAAGCATCTCCGCTGGGAACCGGGAGCTGGGTTGAGGGATTAGAAGAGAGAAGCCTCCAGGATCCCGAAGGAAGAAGGCCAGGTTGGATCTCCAGTAGAAGCAGCTTGGAACTGGGAGAACCAGGTAGAAGGACCTACTAGAGACAGGAATTTCACAAAGAGGGACAATAAACTGGAAATGTTCTCCCAACAAAGCCAGGAGCGGTTTCTACCTTGGGTAACTGCTGAGCTAGTTATTTATTCCATTAATATTTATTGGGCACATCATTGGGTCAGACCCTATGTCAGAAAAATCATTCTCATTAAATGCAGAAGACTTAAGTGACCTGAGACTGTCTTACTGGAGACTTTGTAGGAGGCACTGATACTCTCCCCAGCCTTCCTTGGAAGGTGGCAGAAAAGCGGAAGACCTTTCCCACCTCCCAGATGCGGGGACTCCAGGAGAGGGGCGCCTCCTTCCCTTGGGAAGCAGCTTCTGTGCTTGCCCAGCAGAGGGCAGCCGGAGCCTGGGCACCAGGATCCCAGCCACCTGCTCAGGAAACCGGACAGATGGGTACCTATCCCTCACTGCCCACTGCAGTTTGGGCGTGATGCCCACTTGCTGACGGCGGTGGCAGCCCTAGAGAAACAGGATGCACCAGGAGGCTGTAAAAAAATGCTGTTTTGAATTCTCCCTAAGCTGTGTCGCTTCTGCATGGCGTATGCTCAGCCCTGGCGCCCTGCCACGATCCCCCTCTCTAGCATACTGGGGCGAAGGATCATTTCCGTCTCATCCCAGGGCATTCTGCTTGCCCCGTTTCTACTCACTATTCAAAAATCTGTTTTTTCCAGGGCATAGAATCCTAGAGCCCCAGAGCTGGAAAAAAAAAACTCGGGGGGCTGCTTTGTCCAGGAGTTGCCATTTCAAATAACTTCAGAGGCAGGCGGTGAGCCTCAATTTGTGATGCTGATTTAGGGCGAGACGGTGGGGAATTACAGCGGTGATGGTGAACCGGAAGCCCAGCCTTGTGCAAAAACACCTCCGTTCACTTGTTTTTCTAATTGGGAAAAAATAAAACATGGCCCTGGGCTGAGTTGGGGTCCTGACTGCCAGGTCTGCCCCTTCATCTTACAGTGAGAAACTAAGGGGCGCAGAAGGGGGGGGGAACTACTTGCCCAGGATAGGGCCCGACTCCCTTTCTCACCCGAATCCCGTCTCTTTCGTGTTGTTTGTCCCTTGGAGGCACAGGGTCAATATCAAGCTACAGTAGTTGGGGATGACTTGGGCTTCCAGCTCGCCCTGCCCCGCAGCTGCTGATTACTCTTGGATTGCTTCATTTCCTTCCCTGGCCACCGATCCCGTTTGGAGTAAGCAGCCTCGCCCGGAATACAGGGCACTCCTTTTCCTCGCGGTGAGTCACAGCCTCGGAGCTGACTTGCAGACAGCCTGACTCCGAGTAAGGATCCTCTCCTCCTACTGCTTTTTCCAATGAATACCGCCAGCTGTGGCGTTCGCTTCCTCTGGCCATCTCCCTCTGGCTGTGCACTTTTATTTACTCTGGTTTTACTCCTTGACGTGAGGTCCTTCGGAGAAGTAGCCAGGGACCTTTCAACCTTGATTCCTCAGATCTCACCGAGAAATAAGGATAAGAAGCATAAAGTGCTGTTTTCCCATCAAGAGCTAAGGTCCCAGGGATGCTGCACTTGCTTAGTGTGGTTTTGCAAAGCAAACCACTGAGGGTGGTTTTCTAAAAATCCAATCTTATATTTTTTTATTCAGGCAGCCTGGCATTGCTGCCCTCTCAGGAGGCCGCGGTGGGCTCGGTGGGGATGCTTCATTAGGGCACAAAACTTTCGCTTCAGCCTCCGAGTAGCAGGAACTCCCAAGTAGCAGGAATGGGGGCCGTGGCTCCATTATCAGTCATAGAGATACCTTTGGGACCTGGGCAAGGATTTACGCCAGCTCATTCTCACCATGACTAATCCCTTGAGAATTAGCACCAACTAACCCCATTGTCATGGAGCTCCTGCTTGCAACACCTCCCAAACTGAAGTGCAAAGATGACTAGGGTCCTGAGAATCTGGTCTCAAAGGACATGGTCTTAAGAATATCATTTGAGTGGAGGAAATAACCTCCACTAAGATAACTTTCAATAACCTATTTATTCAAGGAAAAAGGACCAGAAAAAGGAACAAACAAAAAAAAACCCTAATGAGATTAGTTACCTGCACGGCATAGTGGGAACAGGATTGAAAGAATAAAGTAAATGAGGGGAATGACACTTCTCTGAAACAGCTTTTTTTTTTTTTTTTTTTTTTTTTTTTTTTGCGATACACGGGCCTCTCACTGTTGTGGCCTCTCCAGTTGCGGGGCACAGGCTCCGGACGTGCAGGCTCAGCGGCCACGGCTCACGGGCCCAGCTGCTCCGCGGCATGTGGGATCTTCCCGGACCGGGGCACGAACCCGCGTCCCCTGAATCAGCAGGGGGACTCTCAACCACTGCGCCACCAGGGAAGCCCTGAAACAGCTTTTTGTTCTGACTTGTCTTTGGAACCATTGTAACATTTCAAATTTCAAAAATAAATAAAAATAGGGGCTTCCGGGAAGATCCCACATGCCGGGAAGATCCCACATGCCGCGGAGCGGCTGGGCCCGTGAGCCATGGCCGCTGAGCCTGCGCATCTGGAGCCTGTGCTCCGCCACGGGAGAGGCCACAACAGTGAGAGGCCCGCGTACCGCAAAAAAACAAAACAAAAACAAAAAAACAAACCCGAAGAATCCTTGAACCAGGGACAAACGCAACATCTGGTCCTCAAGCTGCTGCCTGCCCTCCCCCAACCCCGCCTCGGCCCCTGCCCCATGTCATCCCCTTTTTGAAACAATAGGAATAATCCCACATCTCCCACAGGGGAACATCCTCAGCTGGCCGCTTCTCAGAATCTTTCCATTCCTGCCTGGCACCGTTGCCCCTGCGTCCTTCCCCAGCACCTGCTGAGAAGCCCCTGGCCCCGGGTGGCCACACCAACCCCTGCAGCTCTGTATTCACACCCCAACGCCCAGCTGGAAGCACTGGGACCCTGGGCAAGGCGGTGGCTTGGCAGGCTGGGCACACCCCTCTGTCAGTGTGGTTTTTCACATCCTGTCCTGGTGGTGTGTTTGTCTTTTCACCCCCGGATCCGGAGCTTAAGTGCAGGAACCAAGTCTTGCTTTTTTCTCTCCCCTAGAACAAGATACAGTTCTGGAGAGCATTTGTTTAATAGTTGATGGATGTTTTCCCTTAAAGCAACGTTTCTTAAACTTAAAACCACAACCTCAGTAAGAAATATTTTTTACATTATGATCCAATTTACACACTCATCCACACATGTATATAATTGAAATAAGAGTTTCAAGAAACAATACTTACTATGTTAGATGCGCTTTGAGATTTTCTCTTTTATTTCATTTTATTCCTAAATGCTTTGTTGGGACTTGGTAGGTGGAAAGCCACTGTTCGAAAGCATGAAAGGAGAAGAGCTTCTCTTCCAGCCAGGATCAGATTAGGATTAAAGTGTAAACAAATGAGGGCCTCAGCCAGCTCTGATGTGCAGACAAAGGTCTTGGCCTCATTATCAAGCAGAGGCCCAGGTAGGGTTAGTGGATACATGCTGGACGTCACACTCCGGGCAGTACCTGGGCCTGGGCGTGCCCTTTGCAGCGTTCTCGTTCAGTCTTTTCTATCTTTCCTTCATTCCTTTCACAGGGCCACCTCCGCCTCACAAAGACTTCCTCTCACTTGGCTTGGGGCGTCACTTATATTTCGTGCATACCTCTCTGATTGATCTTATCACACTGGCCTGTGATGCAATTCCTTTTCACATGGCTGGCTGCTCACCTGAGTGCCTGGAGGGCCCCTGGCCTGGGAAAGCCACCCAGCAGGACTGCCTTGTGTGAATGAGGAGAGATGAAGGACTGCTCTCAGGGGGTCCGCGGGTGTCACCTCTTCCTCACGGCTGCTGGGTCGGGAGTGGCCGAAGGCTCGGAGCTGCTGCAGGAAGGGCAGGCCGTGGCAGGAGCTGCCCAGGGGCAGTGACTGGAGTTCAACAGTGAATTTCCAAAACTCGGTTATCTCTTCACTTCGTCCAGAAACCTCACAACTTAAGAAATCAAGACGATAAACCTGGGCTTAGGGTGAACTTTGGTGCCGAGGCAGTCTCTGAGGACTGGGGTTCCTGGAGCCCTGATTACAGTGGCGGATGACCGCCAACTCGGGGCCTGGCACTGAGGGTCTGAATGTGACCCAGGTCACTCGCCGCGGGTAAAGCCAACCCCGGGGCCTTGGAGCTTCCTCTTCCCTTTTGCCGTGCCTCGCTCTGAGCAGATGATGTGTATAAAACTGCGTGGGAGGGCAGTCAGTGCTGTGTCTCCACCTTCCGTGCCAATGTACCAATATTCCGGGTAGAAAGTGTTTTGGGGATGGTCAGGAATGACATAGATCGTGAAACATAAATAGTACATAAATCGCATTACGTCGGAAAATGTAAGTCACGGTTCTGCTGGTCCTGTGCTGGCGGTAATCACACATCTTCCACGCAGAAAGAAACAACAAACACAGAGCTCCACTCCATAGAGAGCTCGCCACCTCAGGAAGGAACCGGGGTGAGAACATCCCAGAACATTCCAGCTGGCTGCCGCCTGTGTCTGGGCCTCACTTGCTTTGCGTCTTTGCTCTTTCAGTGCCTTTTAAGAGGACAGCATCGTGCCGTCTGCCAAGGGGTACGAAGTTCAGTTTTTTTTTTTAAATGAATTTCAGCAACAGGATAGATTAAAAACAGACACAGAACCAATGACTGTTCCTCTTAACTGTTTACCTAGCTCCGTCCTCTCGTTGTTGCCTTGTTTGTCACACAAAAAAGAGAACCTGGCCCTTGTTCCTCAGGAGCTCATGGTGTTCAAGACAGGTAAAGTGGGAAGGCCTCCAGGCGAGGAGCACAGAGGGGTCTCAGCCCTGTGGTTTCGGGAAGCGACTGGCACCTTCTGAGCCCCAGTTTCTTCTCGGCCTTGGAATTAGGATGACTGTACTGCACCCAGGCCTGCTGGGAGGAGGGAAACGAGGGGACATAGGTGGCAGCAGCTGAGGTTTGGGAGAAGTCGGTAACTTTCTCAGGTGACGTTGGAGCCTGTTGCCTTCTGAGTGCGGAAGGAAGGTGGTAGTGAAGAGCCAGACTGGGCCGACTGGATTTTTCCCGTGGTGAATCCGTGGAAAAGAGAGCTGCATGGACAGAGAAGGGCCCCGGCCAGCCAGAACCGTCTAGAGTGTGTCCTGGCATTGGTCGTGCGGGGAGCCTTCGTGAAAGTCATGGCCTAACAGATTAGTCTGGGCACCTGTGTAGCTCGGCTGGAAGCCGGGTGAGGCTGGGGGCGGGGGAGTAGGGGTGAGTGGCTGCACTGAGGGAGGAGAGAGTGAGGGGAGGGGCAGGTGTGAGAGAGTGGCCACGGGAGGACTCAAAACTGGGTTTCCCTGTGCTCTGTCAGCCCCCTCCCCACTCCCGCCCCCAAGTCTTTCTCTCTGTCTTTGCCTTTCTCCTCCGGGTCCTTCTTTTTTTTTTTTTTTTTTAACTATTCATTTATTTATTTATTGGGCTGCACCGGGTCTTAGTTGTGGCATGCAGCATCTTTTAGTTGTGGCATGCGGGATCTAGTTCCCTGACCAGGGATTGAACCCAGACCCCTGTATTGCGAGCGCAGAGTCTTAACCCTGGACCACCAGGGAAGTCCCCGTCCGGGTCCTTCTGTCTCCATGCCACCCCTACTCCCCACATCCACCCTGTGTGTCCTTCTACCACCCAGGTCAGTGCGTACGTGAGGCTCAGCCAGTGCTTCAGACGACGCAGCTGCTGCCCAGTGGGTGCTCCCTGGGTGCCGGGGGCCGGGCTGGCTCTGACTGGGTCATGAGCGGGAGGGGCATGCCACCCTTTCTTTAGTCTGTGAGAGAGAAAAGCGCCTGCTGGCTACACCTCACAGGAAGCTCAAGCCAAAGGGTAGCACCTGACATCAGGTGCGGCACAGCCGGCTGGGTGAGAAGGGGAGGTGATGCCTCTGGGCTGCTGAGGCCGGTGGCTCCTTCTACCCAGGGCCAAGGAAATCAGGTCACCCTGCCCCTCTTCCTTCTGCTAGATGCTGAGGCACCGACTGCTGCCTCTGGGGCATCGAAGAAATATTCATGGACTAGCCCGCCAGGGCAAGGTACCTGGGTGAGGGTCTCAAACTGGTGGCCCACAGGGCCATCTCCCCTGCAGATGGCTTTTGTTTGGCCCACACAGGCCCTCTCACTCTGTTACACATCTCCCTTGTCCCCTCTCTGCCTCCTGTATTTGCCTGCCTTGTCTCGCCACTGAGCTTATGACTTTAGCAACCCCACCCTAAGAAACACAAAGGTGCTCCAGGAGCTTCTGACATGGCTGGGAAAATAAGACCAACATACAGGCCAAGAGGACTGAGCATGCCAGACCCAGTGTGTGGGACAGCCATCCTACTTTTGGAGTTTAGACGAGAGATCTCCCATGGAGGTCATGATAGAGGAATGTACAGAGGTGAGTTGCACACTGAGCCTCGCTGGAAGAGGAATGTTGGGATGGAGACTAGGGAGGAATGTTCCAGGAAGGGGAAGGACCGGAGGGGACCGCCTGGAGAAGTTTCACCTGGCTGGGCTTCATTCCACACGCAGCAGGGGGCACCTCTGAGGTGTTTGCATAAGGGAGCAATGACGGTGGCACAGAACAGTTCAAGGAAGGTAGCAGGGGCGGGGACAGGGGTGGGAGCTGAAAAGAGGTACCAATTTGGGAGGAAGTTTGAAGGATGTAAAGACCGGGCAGTGTGCAAGCTGAAGGATCCAAGGACACTAAGCTTGAAGCTTCAGAGCATCACAGAGACAAAGCTCTTGAATCACGGAGATGGGGAAGTCATGAGAAGGCAGCTGCCTGGGGTGGGGTGAGAAGTTGAGAAATTTTGATTGAAATGTGTTACATTTGATGGATGAAAAAGGTAGCAGGCATTTAGAACCGTGGACCCAGAGATGGAGGTGGTGATTTAGGGCGGCAGTGGATTAGAGCAAGAATCCCAAGGGAGATGTGGAGGGGGGAAAAAGAGAAGAGAGAGGGAGAGGCGTTGGGGAAGAAGACGGGCATGGAATCGGAGAGGGAGAGCAGAGAGGACAACCTTAAGAAAGAGGTCCACTGACATCATCAAGTTCAGAGGATTCAGGAAAAGCGGAGCAGAGCAAAGGCTGGGGTCTGGAGCCAGGGAGTGGCAGACGTTTTGGCAGGTGTGGAGAAGACGGCCACATATGTCACAATCAGAGAGACAGCACCGGTGGAGAAGAGGCTCCTTATCTCAAGGAGCTCGTGGTAGATACAAGTGATGTCACCGATACCAACACCGGCTTGTGGTGAAGGAAGGTACAGCATTCATCTGCGGGGCGCCAAGCGGAGTACTGGCGAAAAGACCTAAACCCCCCCCACCCCTTGGATTTCACGGAAGGATTTTGAAAGGCAACATTTGGGGTGAGAACTGCCGGGGCATGACTTTCTTCTGATTGGCTGGTAGTGAGGTAACAGGGTGATGTTTCGGGAATCTTAATCATCAACCTTCAGGTTCTAACCAGTCTGGGGTCTACTGCCTGGGCTCAGCATGTAGTCACTGTCCTCCACCTGGGTGGCAGGGGGAGCGGGGGTGGCGGTGGAGGTCTTAGTTTTGGCAGAAGGTAGTGTCACATTGTGATGTATATCCCTTGAGGACTCTGGGATATAGGGCTAGGACTGGGATATAGAACGTGGACTCTGTTTTTTCGCTGAACTATTGTCATTACTTTTCTTAACTGCTTTTCCTTTGTTTTTGCATTCCTTCACTTCTCTGCTAAGTAACTCCTTGTTCCTGCTCTGGAACTCAGGGAAGTTCTAGGAGTCTAAAGCCTTTTTCTACAAACAAGAAATGGGGGACACGGAGGGGCTTTTGTATCTGGGAGAGCGCCGTAGGGTCCTGCTCGGTTGTGACAGTAAGAACAAAAGGAGAGTCCTGGAAGTTTGAAGGCAGAAGGAGACAATGGTGAGAAAAGTACTGAATCTGCTACGGAAAGATGATAAAATGAAGAAAGGGCTCAGGCGCGGTGGAGGGGGTGGATGGAGACGCCAAGCTTGGATTTCACAACGGGCTGCATGCCCTCACCCCTCATCTCGGGCCCGGCCCTGGGTCCCCCCACTGTCTGTGCCCCTCACTCTTGGACTTGGGCAGCAGAGGGAAGTCGGCAGCTGGCCAGGTGAGGCACCTTGGGGGAAAGGCGGGGGTGTTCTTAGCTCAGCATTGGGACCCAGAGCACCAGCATCGATTCCTTTTCCCTCTGGCCCTGGATTCCACTCTCCTTTCTCTCTCAGGGGCCCCCATTAGAACTGGTAGTGATTGTCCAGAGGGTTGGAAACGTCCGTGAAGCCCGCTGATTGGCCCCCGTTTTAGGCTCCCCAGGCACAAGCAGACAGACAGGAAGTAAAAGTGGGTAACCACGAGGAAGGGGGGCGGGGCGAGGCCTGGGTTAATCATCACAGTTCTCGGCGGCAAGTTCTCAGCCAGCCTTTGCTGAGGTGGCGAGTGACGACAGATTTAAAGTTCTCTCGGTGGCAGAGTCTGTCTCTTCACGATCTGGTTACCCACGCGGACCCCACAACGAGCACCAGGCCAGCAGGCCCTGTGGATATAGGAACATCATCAAGCAAGGAGGTGCCTTCGAGGATGACCTCACTGGAAAAGCAAACATACACCCCCGGGGCAGGGAAGGAGGTGCGTGTTCACAGCTGGGCTGGAGGCTGCTCTAGAGACGGCAGGGCAGGAAGGGAAGACGGATGGATGAAGGAGAGTGGTCTTGGTCTACACTGCGAGGCACAGTGTGAAGGGGAAGACAGATTTGTGCAGGAATGACAAGTAAAGAGCTGGAAGGAGAAAAAAAAAAAAGCCTACTGCTGGGGACGAGGGTCCAAAGGTCTCATTCTGAAAGAAGTTCTGACTGTGGGTAAAATGTTATCGAACGGTACTGCACGCTACAGAGAAAGTGTTCTTGAACAGAAGAGTTGATTGATGCGGCCAACTTCATTATCTTCTTATTTTAAGAAACTGCCGCAGCCTCCCCAGCCTTCAGCAGCCACCGCCCTGATCACTCAGCGGCCACAGCATCGAGGCAAGACCCTCCACCAGCAAAAGGATTATGACTTGCTGAAGGCTCCGATGATGGTTAGAATTTTTTAGCAATAAAGGTTTTTTTTTTGCGGTACGCGGGCCTCTCACTGTTGTGGCCTCTCCCGTTGCGGAGCACAGGCTCCGGACGCGCAGGCTCAGCGGCCATGGCTCACGGGCCCAGCCGCTCCGCGGTATGTGGAATCTTCCCGGACCGGGGCACGAACCCGTGTCCCCTGCATCGGCAGGCGGACTCTCAACCACTGCGCCACCAGGGAAGCCCTAAAGTATTTTTTAAATCAAAGTATGTACATTGTTTTTTAGACACAGTGCTATTGCACACTTAATGGACTACAGTATAGCGTAAACATGACTTCTATGTGCACTGGGAACCCCCTCCCCAAATAAAAGGTCTCATTCTGACAGAGAGTTCAGAGGTGCTAAAGAGGGAGATTGATATTGATGAAGGAGACGTAGGTGGGCCATTAGGCCACTGACCACGTGTGACCCGAAGGAGATCTAAAACATCCTGAGCCTTGAAACTGGCATTTTCTCTTATAGGCTTACAGGTGGGCACCTAACTCGTAGTTTGGCAATACCCTATAAATGAGAACATTCACATAGCCTATAACCCAGCTACTCCACCCGTGCTAGGACACACACGCACGGACACATACACCTTATGATGGACTATTATGCAGACTTTAAGGGAAAAGAATCGGGGAGCTCTATATGCAAAGGTATCTAAAAATGTTAAGAGAAAAGAATCAGGGAGCTCTATATGCAAAGTATCTAAAAATGTTAAGTGAAAACAACCAGTTGTATAACTGTGTGGTAGGATTTCACTTGATTAAAAGAAGAAACATGGTATGTATTTTATATTATAGAAAAACATACTTTCTATGTGTCTATCACAGGAATTTTTTAAGAAACCACTTTGTTGAGGTATGATAGACATACAAAAATCTGTACCTATTTAGTTATATTAAATGATGTCATGAGTTCACAAGGAACTGTTAATAGCAGTTATTCTGGGGGTTAGATTAGAAAATTGGGGTTCTAAGTAGGGGCACTTTTAACTTGAAACTTCTGTATGGTGTATTTTTTTTAATTTAATTTTTTAAAATTAAAAAAATTTATTTTATATTGGAATATAGTTGATTAACAATGTTGTATTGGTACAGCAAAGTGATTCAGTTATACATATATGTGTATCTATTCTTTTTCAAGTTCTTTTCCCATTTAGGTTGTTACAGAATATTGAGTAGAGTTCCCTGTGCTATACGGTAGGTCCTTGTTGGTTATCTATTTTAAATATAGCAATGTGTATATGTCAATCCCAACCTCCCAAGCTATCCCTTCCCCCCATCCTTCCCCCCTTGGTAACCATAAGTTCAATCTCTAAGTCTGTGAGTCTGTTTCTGTTTTGTAAATAAGTTTATTTGTACCAGTTTTTTCTTTTTAGATTCCGCATATAAGTGAAATCATATGATATGTCTCTCTCTGTCTTACTTCTCTTAGTATGATAATCTCAGGTATCCATGTTGCTGTAAATGGCATTATTTCATTCTTTTTAGTGGCTGAGTAATATCCTATTGTATACATGTACCACATCTTCTTCATCTAGTCATCTGTCATGGACATTTAAGCTGCTTCCATGTCTTGGCTGTTGTAAACAGTGCTGCAATGAACATTGGGGTGCATGTATCCTTTCGAACCATGGTTTTCTCTGGATATATGCCCAGGAGTAGGACTGCTGGATCATATGGTAGCTCTATTTTTAGTTTTATAAGGAACCTCCATACTGTTCTCCATAGTGGCTGCACCAATTTACACTCCCACCATGTATGGTGTATTTTTTAACATCTGAACGTATTATTTAGCTTGATTGCTTTTTAAGTGACCACAGTTTGTGAACTAAATAGTCAGAATGCAAATTTGATAAATATGAATATGAATTATTTTTTTTTGGCTGCGTTGGGTCTTCGTTGCTACGCAGGGGGCTTTCTCTAGTTGCGGTGAGCAGGGGCTACTCTTCGTTGCGGTGCGCAGGCTGCTCATTGCAGTGGCTTCTCTTGTGGAGCACGGGCTCTGGGCACGCGGGCTTCAGTAGTTGTGGCGCGCAGGCTTCAGTAGTTGTGGTGCATGGGGTTACTTGCTCTGCGGCGTGTGGGATCTTCCTGGACCAGGGATCGAAACCGTGTCCCCTGCATTGGCAGGTGGATTCTTAACCACTACGCCACCAGGGAAGTCCAAATATGAATTCTTATGGAGACAATGGAACAGAGGTCTCTCCTTTTGCTCTCTCTCCCTTATCTGGCCTCAAAGCCTCACCCCTGAAAGTTGCTCCTCTGGTTTACATTGGAGGCAACCCTGGGTGGTGGGAAGAACGCTGGGTTTTGAGTCATTCATCCAGGGCCTACCAGGGCATCCTGTACCAGCCAGCATTCCAGGCCCTGCTCCACCACTTACCGTGTGGCCATGGGCTCTCAGATTCTCATTTCCCTGTACAGTAGGGTAATAATACTTGTTCTGCCTACATTACACAGTTGTGAAGATGAAACAATGCTTTTGAAGGTACCTGGAGGGTAAGAGCCCTACACAAATATTCAAGGTTTTCAGAAATCATCGTCAGAGGCATTACCCAAGGTCACGGTGAAAAAGTTCAATTCCCTGCAGATGGCGGGTATGGAATAAATTAAATGGACAGTCCTGAAATGAATATATTCGGGGGTAACAGTAGGTTGCCTGCAGGAATAAAGTCACTTTTAGAAAAGAAAACTGGGAAGCAGGGACTTTCCTGGTGGTCCAATGGGTAAGACTCCGTGCTCCTGATGCAGGGGTCCCGAGTTCGATCCCTGGTCGGGGAACTAGATTCCGCATGCATGCTGCAACTGAGTGCACATGCTGCAACTAAAAGATCCTGCAGGCTGCAATGAAGATCCTGCGAGCCGCGACAAAGACCCAGTGCAGCCCTAATAAATAAATAAATAAATAAACATTTTTTTTAAAAAAGAAAGAAAACTAGGAAGCATCTGTGCATAGTGGATGAGACCACCAACTCCAGAAGCATTTCATCTTAACAGATGGTAAGTGCAGTATATAGAAAATTGGGGGACACCCAAATCCAATTAGTATCCAAGTGTATCGAGTGCTCGCTAAATGCCAGGTATGCGCCAAGCGCTTTACTTATTTGATCCTTATAACAACCCTATTATCTCCACTTTACAGAGGAGGAATGTGGGTCACAGGGAAGCATGGTAACTTGCCTAAGGTCAGAGCAGGGAAATGGTAGAGCAGGATTCTCATTTCAGACAGTCAGCCTAGGTGCTGAACTACCCCGTAGCTAAAATGCTGGAGTGCTTGCTCAGGAAGATCAGATTTAAGATAGAAAAGAGTGGCGGCTTTTCAACATCCGACTGAAAAAGAAGGTATTAACATATTGTTTCTAAACTGTCCAGATAACAAGAATCATTCTTCTTCTTGTAATTGCTTCTCAAACTGTAACGTGCCTCTGAGTCCCATGTGGACCTTGTTAAAAATGCAGATTCTACATAGAGAACAGACTTGTGGTTGCCAAGCGGGGTGGGAGGAGGGTTGGGAGTTTGGGATTAATAGATGCAAACTATTATATATAGGATGGATAAACAACAGGGTCCTTCTGTATAGCACAAGGAACTATATTCAATAACTTGTGATAAACCATAATGGAAAAGAATATGAAAAATGTATGTGTATGTATAAATGAATCACTTTGCTGGTCAGCAGAAATCAACACAACGTTGTAAATCAACTATACTTCAATAACAAATTTTTTTAAATGCAGATTCTGATTCTGCAGGTCTGGGGTGGGGTGGGCCTGAGGTTCTGCCAGCTCCTTTGTTGCTGGTCTGCAGACCACACTTGGAGAAGCAAGGCTCTAGGTAGAGGGAAATTGGAAATGGATCTCCCCACTGAAAATGAAGAAACTGGGCTTTGTTAGAACCTCAGTCTCCCGTGAGGCAGTTCCCAACAGCTGAAGCCCCTCTGAGCCCCCAAACATCTGAATTTCTGGGCCTGCGGGGCCGGTCGCTCCCCTAACAGACAGCCTTCTCCTGCTGAGGGGATCAGATGCGTGAGGGACCCTGAGCCAGCTGGGGGACGCCCATGGAGAGCAGGGGGCAGCCTCCTGTGCTCTGGAGATGTCTGCTGAGAGAAGAACGATGAATCAGAGTGGCCTGGATGATGAGCTGTGTGGGCCGGAACAGGAGGGGGAGGTCTGAGGCGGGTGGAAGGTTGACTTTGCCTTCTCGGCTGTTGTGCTCAGGGCTGGTCCTCGGTGTGAAATTCTGGGTGTGAGGAGTTTGTGTTTTGTGAGGGCGAGGGCTGGTCAATCTTGTTCCCCTGCCAGATCCATGCTAGACTTCTGTTCAGCGAGTGAAAGGATGAAGAGCTACGGAAGCAATGGAGCGTCTGAGGCCATTACCCTCTACCCAGTCTGTGGGAGGGCTGTGAGGATGACTCACATCCTGCCGCCCACTCACTTTCTCAGCCTAAAGCCATGTGTCCAGGGGCACGGTGACAACCAGCTGACCCCTTGTCCCTTCTGCCACAGGAGTGTCATTACACACAGTTCCTGAGTTTCCAGCAAGTTGCCTTTCTTCCGTGCTTTCCTGGTAAGAGCTGAGAAAGTTGAGCCTTGGGGAAAATGGAGTCCTGGGTGAGGTCTCCGGAGAGGCCTTTCTGAAGAAGTGTCCAGGAAAAAAGGGCTTGATCGTTTTTTTAGTGACCACAGTTTGTGAACTAAATAGAATGACTGATAAATATGAATTCTTTTTTTTGTTGTTTCGTTTTGGTTCTTTTTTGGCTGCGTTGGGTCTTCGGTGCTGCCCCCTCTGTCTGGGTCCTATGCCACAACACGCCCAAGCGTGTGAACTCAAAACCAAAGGGAAGAGACCAGGGATGAGCAGTCGGAAGGAGGCACATAAAGTCTGGAGTGGGTGGACTAGTCCCCCACCCCTTGTGTTGGCAGAGGAACAGACTGACCCGTTTGTCTGGGCCAAACAAAATCCAGCTCTTTATGGCTGTGGGATGCTGGCCTGAGGCAGCTCTCCACATCAGAGCTTGTCTGTGTGGGTGCTTGAAAGCGCCCCTCCCCTACCTTCCCCCTCTCTCCGGAACAGTCCCTGGACCTCGTGGGGGCAGAGCCACGGATACTGGGTGGCCAGTCCTGTTTGATGGGGAGTGAGGAAATATTTGACGATGGAAGCCAGCCACATCCACAGCAGGTGGGAGTGTGGTGGTGGGATGGTGATGTGTGGTCCTTACTTGAATCATTATTTTGAACCTGTTTCTGTAGGCATTGACTACAGCCGGGTACAAGACAGGTTCCCTTTCTTTCTTTTCTCTCTTTTTTTTTTTGGCTGCACCAAGCAGCTTGCATGAGATCTCAGTTTCCTGATCAGGGATTGCACCCAGGCCACAGCAGCGAAAGCCCAGAATCCGAGCAACTAGGCCACCAGTTGGTGGCCTAGAACTCTTGACTTCTCAAGAAAGGAAACTCCCCCACGTTTCCTTTCTTGAGAAGTCTGAAAGAGAACAGAGTTTTCAGCAACTCTAAGACATGGTCAGGCCATTGCATCAACTTACTTTTTAGGAAGAATATGTGCTTTGACTTCCTGCCTCTTCTTACTCTGCAGAAAGGGAGGGCAATCTTTTTTTTTTTTTTTTTTTTTGTGGTACGCGGGCCTCTCACTGTTGTGGCCTCTCCCATTGCGGAGCACAGGCTCCGGATGCGCAGGCTCAGCGGCCATGGCTCACAGGCCCAGCCATTCTGCGGCATGTGGGATCTTCCCGGACCGGGGCACGAACCCGTGTCCCCTGCATTGGCAGGCGGACTCTCAACCACTGTGCCACCAGGGAAGCCCGGGAGGGCAATCTTGAAGTCAGGTCTCCTAGAAATGCCCTTTTCTATTCTGACAGGGTTGGAAGAGGCTTAAAGTACAGGCTGTAAAAGCAACAGAGTTAACAAAAATAAAGAGGAAAGAAGGGGGAAGTAAACGGGTTAAGTGCAAAGAAGAGTTACCACCTAAGGGCATCCTATTTGCCTCTGCCCTTACTGACAGTCAGGGAAAAAGCACTTACAGACTCGAAGTTTGTGGGGTTCTTCACTGGTTTAACTGTTGCTTCATTCTCTGTGCCTCAGTTTCTTCGTCTGTAAAATGAGGTAAAAGTACGTTAAGAGAGGTTTATTAGAGCATCACGTGAGCATTAGCATGTAGAGCATCTGAAACTGCCTGGCGCAGAGTAAACGTGGTAGATATTACCACTACTTCATTCATTTGTGACCGCAGTCGAGCGGAGGGGAGTGGTGGGTAGAGAAGAGGTGGTTTTCCTTTACTCAAAGGCTCCCATCTTCTTCTCCCTGAATGTTCCTCTCCCCTCTCCCATCCAAGTCCTAATGGATGGCCTCTGAAACTTCCCTGGATCCCAGTCTGGCTCCACAGTGTTCCCATTCCCCACTGCAGTCCCCCCTCCTCGAAGCAGACCCTTTCCAGGAGGCTTCCTTCCTGCTCAGTGAATGGTGATCTCAGATGCATTTCTCTGACTGCAAGCGTCTCTGAGCTCAGAAAGTGCGGAAGTGGTACTGCCTCTTCCTTTTGTCCACGCTTCTGCAGGTCTGGAGGGGCTGGTGGGTCAGCCTTCCCAGCTCTCTACAATTTAACTCCACCCATGGAGTCAGTGAGAGATGGAAGCATCTCCAAGAAAACTCCAAACCCATAGTGCCCAGGTTGCCGTTCAGCGGCACATGACAGGCTGTCTTGTTCAATTCTTTTTTATTTTTTTGGCTGCACTGCATGGCTTGTGGGATCTTAGCTCCCCAACCAGGGATCGAACCTGGGCCCTCGGCAATGAGAGCACAGAATCCTAACTACTGGACTGCCAGGGAATTCCCTGTTCAATTCTCTTTGAGATGAGGGTGGGTAAGGGACCCTGAAGCTCCTGGGCTCTGTGGCAGGGACTCACCAAAGATCCTGGGGGCAGTTAGGGTCTGAGCCAGGCCAGGCCTCTCACTCCTAGGCCAGCAAGCCCACTCATGTGCCCTGAAGCACACACTATACCCCATCCCACCATGCCAGGGCCCCGGCAGAGGGCCCCAGTTTCTCGTGGCCCCCCATTCTTTATCAGCAATGGGAGAAGTCTAAAAGAGCTTGGCCTGGATGGCAACTCTGCCATGTAGCACATAGTTCCTTTTAAACATGAGCTCTGCACAGTAGGCCTTCAGCTAGATACTGAACTCAGTAAGAGTGCCGAGATCACACCAGCCACGGAGTAGACATCCTCTCAAAGGACTTTATGTACATTGATTGAGTCCTCACAACAGCCCTAGGAAGTAGCAACTCTTAACCTCTCCTCTTTGCAGATGAGGAAACTGAGGCATAGAAGGTACTTGCCCATGGTCATGTGACTAGTGAGTAGCAGAGCAGGCAGTTCGGCTTTATTGTCCATACGTTAAACCACTAGACCAACTGGCTTCGCTAGGGTCCGAGATTCTAACAGAGAACGCCTTGATTCTAAGAGAGAAACATTATCATTGAGATCTCTGCCCTCTTTCCTGTGTTCAGCCGTAAGGTCAGAACCAGCGCCATTTGTGTGTGAATTGGTGGTCCTCATTTTTTCCATCGTTTTCCATTTCCAAGGCACTGTAACTTCTCTCCATAGGCAGAGCCCTAGCTCTTCTCCCTAATGGGAGGATAAGGCGTCCCAACCATGGTAAGTCTAGGTCTCTAAGGGCTGTATCCCACAGATCCTCTCTCCCCAGGTGAGGCAGCCAGGACCCCACCCCACCCCACACGGCCTTCAACCCCCCCACATCCCTTTACAGCCTGGTTCACTCTGAGTGTTGTCCTAAGGAGGAAGGGTAGAACCCTTCTAGAGCCTGAAGATGTTCACAGAATTCATTTGTGTCACAAGGGGCATCTCCTGAATCTCTGCCCTGGCACTCTCCTCAACCCACCCCAGGAGGCCTGGAATGTGCTCTTGCCTTGATAGATATGCCCCACGGCTGCCCCACGGCCTTCAATAGACATTGTCCAGCAAGTGTTTGCCCACTTAAAGAGCTAGTACCACAGGCCAGCAAAAGTAGACAGAAAGGACAGAATGCAAAAAACACATACTGGGAAAAGTTCCAGGCAATTGCCTTAATAACTGCTTTGAAAATGATCATTTTCAGTGGCAGAACACTAAGGACCTTTAACAGACCAGTCCTTTATTTTTTTTTCATAACCTTGAAATGAAGTAAAGGTGGAAGGAGGAGTACAATTTAAGGTGTCAGAATTACATCAGATTTGCACCCCAGGGTCAGTGCTCCTGGACACGCACTTTCTTCTTTCTGGACATGACCTTCGGACTTAGAGTTTTGTAAGTTACTCATATAACTCCACCAGATTTTCTAGGCAGGTCAGAGGATACTCCGGTGGAGTTTACGCCTCCATAGATGACCCGGACATAGCAACGATTTACAACGTCTTCGTTCCTGCTAATCAGTGCCCAGCTGCTAGAGATGGCAAAAGGTGGGGAGGGCTCCAGAACATTCTAAGCCTGGTAAATATTTCTGTTGGGAATTCTTTAATCTCACGACAACCCTGACAAGAGACCATGACCTTAATCTCCCTTGGCATGAATGGTTCGTCTTGAACTTAAGCCAAATAGTGAAATGCCCCTAAATGTGCAGAGAAAATCTCACTAATGTCAAAACTACATTATATACCACGTAGGGGGACCAGAAATCAATGTCTCAAAATAGGAAAGCTTCCGGGATGCAAAGAGAACACCCTTACAACCTTTTCTACATTCTAAAACAGGAATATTCACGGAAAGAGCAGGACGAAATTAGCATTCACTGAACTCCTACTGAGTTCTAGTCACATTCACACACGTTAACTCACTTAATCCCCGCTACCAGGTAGGTAGGGATTGTTAACAATTTACATTCCCGAGAGCGCAGTCAGAGAGATCTGGAAGTCGCTCAAGGTGACACGCTGCAGCGAGCAGGAGTCAGGATTTGAATCCGGAGCAGTGTCCTTCCCCACGCGCCACAGCTGCGGCGCAGAAAACGCAGCTCTGCCACGGGGAAACTGACGACTCGCAGCCGCCCTGGGGCTCTGCGCCATGACTGGGAGACGACCTGGTTCTCGTGACTGCTCAGTCTGTTTTCACCCAAGTGCATGACTGCTGGAGTAAAGCGACCACGTGAGCCCTTTCCCTCCCCCGGCGAGGGACAGTGCCTGTCTGGCCAATGGCAAGTCACAGGTGCGACAACGTGCCGGGAATGGATTCGGAGCCCCGGGGCGCGAGCTCTCCTGCAGCGTCACCGGGAGGACGGGAGGGAGGGAACTCGGCCAGGTGTGGCCTCCGGATGCGGCAGGTCGCAAGTGCGCTGAAAGTGCGGCTTGAGGCGCGGCCAGCTCCGTAAAACTGGGCTCGCGCGGGAGGAACTATGACCTTGGTCGCGGCCTCTACAATCCCCGCTTGACAACCTCCAGCGGCAGGGTGAGGGTGCCCCGCGGCCTCCGCCGCTAACCAGCAGGCGCGGCCAGAAGGTGCCAGGACACCAGGGCAAGGCCGCAGGGAGGAGGCCGGCCCTCCCCACGTGGACAGGCTACCCTCTGGGGGCGTGGCCGCCAGCGCGGGGCGGGCCAATGATCGCCGCGGTCGGGCTCATCCGGCCGGGCCGCCGGGTTGGCTGGGGCTGCGTCATCCCGGGGGCGGGGCTCCTGGGCGGCGCGAGGCGCGGCTGGTCACGCGGTGCGCGGCGACGGCTATAAGTAGAGGCAGGCGGAGTGCGCTGCTGGAGTGATGGCTGCCGTCGCGTGCTGAGTGCTTTTCCTTCTCGGCTGCTGAGGCGTCCGCGGCTGCTTCCTGGGTGGGTTGCCAGCCCCGCCGAGCCATCCCCAGAGCCTCCGCCCCAGGCCAGGCCGTGTGCTCGCCAACAGCAGGTGCGTGCGTCCGTGGCCCTAGCCCGCCGCCGCAGCCTGGACCTCGTCTCCCGCTCGGCCCTTCGTTTCCTTTGGTGAGTGGCGGCGCCACCTTGGAAAGGCTCTTTCTTCTCCCCGGGGCCCGGCGCGGACGCGGCGGCGCGGGGGCTGGGCCGGGGCCGGCGGCGCGGTGGGGTTCTGCTTTCGGCGCTGCCCGCCTCCCTCCCCCACCCTCCCCCATGCCACCCCGTCCGCCCGCCCGCGGGCCTTTTTGGCGGTCCCCGGGAGGCGCGCGCGGGAACGGCTCTTTTCCGCTTTTCGCGGGGAGGGCGCGCGCGGGCCGGCGGCGCGGGGGCCGGGCTGGGCGCGCGCGGGCCGAGGTGGTCCCCTGCGCCACGTGCCCGCCGCCCGGCGCGTTCTGCTTGGGGTGCGGGACACCGGATCGCGGGCGGCGGGCACGGCCGGGGCCCCCAGTCCCGGTGGGCCGTCGCGGGGTGCGGGACCGCAAGGGCGCGCTGCTATTGTTATCCATCCCCCCTTCCAGGATGAACTTGCGTCCTTTCTCTTCTCCGCCATGGAATTCTGCTCCGTGCTTCTAGCCCTCCAGAGCCAAAGAAACCCCAGACAACAGATGCCCATACGCAGCGTATAGCAGTAACTCCCCAGCTCGGTTTCTGTGCCGTAGTTTACAGTATTTAATTTTATATAATATATATTATTTATTATAGCATTTTTGATACCTCATATTCTGTTTACACATCTCGAAAACCGCTCAGTAATTCTCTGATTAATTAAAGAACCACTACTCTAGAGAATGGCATCTACCATGGCAACGCTGATTGCCACTACTATTGCTGCTACTGCCGCTTCTGGTCCATTGGTGGACTACCTATGGATGCTCGTCCTGGGCTTCGTTATTGCATTTGTCCTGGCATTCTCCGTGGGAGCCAATGATGTAGCAAATTCGTTTGGTACAGCCGTGGGATCAGGTGTAGTGACCCTGAAGCAAGCCTGCATCCTAGCTAGTATCTTTGAGACAGTGGGCTCCGTCCTGCTGGGGGCCAAAGTGAGCGAGACCATCAGGAAGGGCTTGATTGACGTGGAGATGTACAACTCGACACAAGAGCTGCTGATGGCCGGCTCTGTCAGTGCGATGTTTGGTAAGTTTTTTATTCGTGTTGTCCTGATAGTGGCGGGTGAGGAAATTCTTATCATGGGTAGTTCCATTCTTGTGCTCTGCCTCGATTCAGAGTATTACATTCAGTAATATGCACTTCGTACATAATGGAATTTGTCACTTTTGTCACGTACTTAATAAAACTTCATGTGTTTCAGGTTCTGCTGTGTGGCAACTAGTGGCTTCGTTTTTGAAGCTTCCCATTTCTGGAACCCATTGTATCGTTGGTGCAACCATTGGTTTCTCCCTGGTGGCGAAGGGGCAGGAGGGGGTCAAGTGGTCAGAACTGATAAAAATTGGTATGTTTAATTCTAAAAGGCTTTTTATTCTTGTCGTGTTACCATGGCGTTGTGTATGGGAGAAAATGATGTAAAATTGGAGGGATGGGCTAAAGTTTTGAAACGAGAGGACTAAAATTTAAAGTGTGTTTTGGTTCCTGATTTCCATTAGTTGACATTTTTTTCTTACTGTGTTCTATTCCAGTGATGTCTTGGTTCGTCTCACCGCTGCTTTCTGGTATTATGTCTGGAATTTTATTCTTCCTTGTTCGTGCATTCATCCTCCGTAAGGTAATCTTTCTCTCCCCCCATGACCTGTACTAAGTCACACTCAGTGGTGTTCAAACCGATAGCATTATTGCAAATGTGATCGGTGTGTAGGAGTGTGGCCTTGGAAAGTTAGAAAAATTCTTTGTTTTGTATTCCTCTCGTATGTTGAATTTTCTGAAAGAAGCAGGTTTTCAATACCCAAGAAGTCATTTGGGAAGGAAAAATTGAACACTATAGCGTGCCGAGACTGAAAGAAAAAATTAAGGAAATGTATTTGGAGTGGCTTTGTTGACCTGTATGCAGATTACTACCTCAAATCACCGTCATATGCAGGCCAGTCTGCATTGTAAGCTTAGGGTTCAACAAATCACAGTGTCCTGGGTGACATTTTCTTAGCTGCCAGTTAAAGTGGAGTCGTTTGGGTCCCCACATAGTTATTTGTAGAGTGTTGATTATCGAAACCAGCTTGTAAGCTTCATGGTGGACACGCTACCTCTCACAGTGACTTGACTCTAATAGCTCAGAATAGGTAAAAAGGAACCAGTAAAGGTAATTCTCGTTTTGTTTTTCTTGGCAAAAAAAAAAAAAAATTCCAGACAGCCATTTAATTTCCTGTCCATTTGAAAATCCCTTTTGAGGGACCTGATAGCATTTTTTTTTAATCAAGAAGTCTGATGCTGGCTCCAAAATAAATGTAGACAACAAGGGATGTTGTCGTTGGACTGAGTTACAGTAAGAATAAATGCTTTTTTCTCAGGAAACAAAGTTGTCCTTTTCCTGAGGTGAATGGCTCTTAACGGTCCATTGTAAGTTCTTAAAAATTCTTCTGAACTGAAGAAATCTGAGTGAAGGGAGATAGGTAGCTTAATCCCAAGGGGTAAGAATGTATTCAGAACCGTTTGTTTGGTCTAGTTCTGAGCTTCTCTAGGGAAGGATATTTTCTATAGAAATTCAGTAACTGGTAAAGTGACTCACTAATCACTATTTACCATGGCCTGAGTCTGGCAAAAGATAGCAGCGTAATACTTTGAAAACTTGAAACCTCTATAGCTTGGTATAATTTGAGAGTAAACAGTTGGTTGATATCAACAGACTCAGAGTTTGGCATTGTCTTGTTTAGCAAGTGGTTAGTGAATAGCACCTACCCTCCTACTCCCCACAGCTGTGGAATGTGATAACGTGAGGCTTCCCTTTGAGGCTTAGTAGTAGTCAGGGATCAGAACTCTTTGTACTTTGAGAGCTGTATAGCTTGCTCCTTACCAGAGAAGCAGGAGGATTGCTGGGATCCCCTGTTGTGGATTTGTGCTCATAAAGGTTTACACCGGGCCTTTGTGGATTATTGAGAGACAGATTGTTCCAGAGGCTTTGTGTGTCTCAAGCCCAAACAAACTTCTTTTCTGGAGGAGGAATGGTCATGCTTTCAGGTGCAAAGTGGGATTTTCAGGTCCCCAGAACTCTCATTTGGGGAATGCATGCCAGGCGTCTTTATCCTCAGTTAGAGACCTTAAGTTAGATATATGAACTTCTTAATTATATATTCCTCATGGGGTATGAGGATGGACATGATCAAGAATGATTGGAATAGGTCTTCCCTGGTGGTCCAGTGGGTAAGACTCTGTGCTCCCAATGCAGGGGGCCCGGGTTCAATCCCTGGTCAAGGGGACTAGATCACGCACGCATGCTGCAACTAAAGAGTTCGCATGTCGCAACTAAGAAGTCCGCATGCCACAACTAAGAGATCCTGTGTGCTGCAACTAAGATCCGGCACAGCCAAAATAAATAAATATTAAAAAAAAAAAAAAGAATGATTGGAATAGTGTTTAAAACTATTCAATATGGACTTTGAGAATCTACCCGCACACACACACACACAGGCAGGCACGTACTCTTGTGTTTAATCTACCAATAACAGATGAATTTTTAGGTGATGAGGCTGAATGTTTCTGGTTACTGTTAGATTTTAAGTCTCAAGAAAACATCTTTACACTAGTAACCTTTGGTGGTCTTGGCTGTTAAAATCTAAATATTTGACCATTAAGATACTTTCCAACTAAAGATTCTGTTTTGGAAATTAACATTAAAAGTGCTTTTAAAAATTTTCAATTTTCTGAATGTTCCAAGGGTGTTGGGTAGTCTAGTAGGAAAAAGCAGAGTGGAGGTTAAGGATTGGGACAATAAACAAGGAATAAGGGGAAAAGGGAGTTTTCCTGTTGAGTGTTTAAATTCTAGTCAAAGAAAGTGGGCCTTTCAGCATTCTCCCTTCTGTCAGGAATCTCATTAAATATATCTAGGGTATCTTTTCAAACTCAGGAACTTTTTTCTTTAGTTTACTGGAATGTCCGATGTATAAAAAATGAACTATTATGGTTGAAAATGGGTTATGAAGACCCCCTTTCCCATCCCATATAACTGGATGATGAGATATTTACTTATAGGTAAAGTTTTAAGTGTTAGGTGAGTCATATGGTGGTCAACATTCAATAAAATGTTAGCCCTGGTTACCTCTTGGGGGAGTGGCTAAGAGGAGTTTGGAGGTAGCAAAAGGGAGAAAGAGAAGCCCCCACAAATGTCTAGAACCCTTATGGATTTTGATTTCGGGGGGTGGTCTTTGGTTTCTTGGAGAATTTCTTAAAAGCACAGAGAGTTCTTAGAAGAAAAATGTATATACACCTCAGGTTCATAACCTTACCGACTACCCTTGGGGTGGGACACGCATGGTTGAGTTACTCAGAGATGATGAGTTTTTTTTTTTTTTTTAAATTAATTAATGTTTGGCTGCGTTGGGTCTTTGTTGCTGCACGTGGGCTTTCTCTACTTGTAGCGAGCGGGGGCTACTCTTCGTTGTCGTGTGCGGGCTTCTCATTGCAGTGGCTTCTCTTGTTGCAGAGCACAGACTCTAGGCGCGCAGGCTTCAGTAGTTGTGGCGTGCGGGCTCTAGAGCGCAGGCTCAGTAGTTGTGGCGCATAGACTTAGTTGCTCTGCGGCATGTGGGATCTTCCCGGACCAGGGCTTGAACCTGTGTCCCCTGCATTGGCAGGTGGATTCTTAACCACTGCGCCAACAGGGAAGCCCTAATGCTTAGGTTTTATTGGCTATTTTTGTTTTGACCAATTCCCTACCTGTAGCATTCTCTTAAACTACGGATAGGGAAGGTAATATTCAGAGTGGTTTTTGTCAAGCGCCCATCTCTGCTGATTTGGAATGGCACCTCTACTTTCCGTTTCCTTGATCTTAAGCCATTACCTCACTCTTCTGATGTATTTGATTCTTCTCCTTGTCTGTTCCTCCCCAAGATTTTCCATTGGATTGTGATTCAAGATAGCATTAAACCTTTGGGCTAACCACATCTTTGAAGTTCAGCCTTCTCATGTATTCAGATCTGTGCTCTTGTTTTTAACTCTTGTTTCCAGTCACACTGGCCTCCTTGCTGTTCCTCAGACAATTCAGGTGTTTGCCTCAGGGTCTTTGTACTTTCTGACGTCTCTGGGATAGTCTGCCCTCCAGGTAGCCTGCTCTCTGGCTGCTCTTTTTCTACCCCTGCGTGTGTACCTGGCTTATGGCTTGTTGACCTAACACATTTGTGTCTTTGTTCCACTGATGGTCTTTGGAGTATCTCCCGCGCCACCTCCAAGAATTAAAGTGTGCGCCTCCTTCCATCATGGCCTCCTTCCCCTTCTTTTTTCTTCATAGCATGATTCTGTACTAGAATGTAAGTGTCAGTTCTGTGAGAGCAGGAACTTTGTCTCATTCACTCCCATATTTTAGTGCTTGGCACAGTCTGTTAAATGAGGAGGTGACCTAGTGTACGATTGATTTTTATCTTAGCACTTTGGTAAATCACTAGTTGTGGCATATTTATCAAATGTCTAGATAAGATGGTTGTTGCTGGTATATTCTCCTACATGTTTTGTTTTTGAGAAGTCATTGCAGGTATAAAGTCAGGTAAGAAATGTAATATCTCATAGTCTGTTTCTTGATCTCTCTTATATAGTACATTTTCAGGTGTGTGCTCAGATTTTATCTGGACATGAGGTACCTTAGAGCACTGGGGGTTGAAACTGATCATTCAGGACATCACCAGTCACTAGTAATAGGTAGCCTTGTTAAGAATAACAGCAACAGGGACTTCCCTGGTGGCTCAGTGGTTAAGAATCCGCCTGCCAATGCAGGAGACACGGGTTTGAGCCCTGGTCCGGGAAGATCCCATATGCCACGGAGCAGCTAAGAGCAGCTAAGCCCGTGCGCCACAACTACTGAGCCTGTGCTCTAGAGCCTGCGAGCCACAACTACTGAGCCTGCGTGCCACAACTCCTGAAGCCCTCATGTCTAGAGCCCATGCTGTGCAACAAGAGGAGCCAACGCAATGAGAAGCCCGCACACCGCAACAAAGAGTAGCCCCCGCTCGACACAACTGGAGAAAACCCAAGCGCAGCAACAAAGATGCAACGAAGCCAAAAAAAAAAAAAAAACAATAATGGCAACAAAAACCTAACCAACCCCCAAACATTAAAGCAAACACAAACTTAAATTCAGATGGATGTAGAAGATGAGATCAGCCTTGGTAGGGGAACTTCCAGGAGCAAATGTAGGAAAAGACCATCTGGCCTTGGAAACTACTATGGGGAGATAGTTATTGGAACTAATTCCTGAAGCTGCCCTTTGATAAGGTTCTATGGAAATGGGTTAAGTTTTTACAGCTTTTAAGATCTTGAGCTTAATGATGATGGTATTTTACAGGCAGATCCGGTTCCTAACGGGTTGCGAGCTTTGCCAGTGTTCTATGCCTGCACAGTTGGAATCAACCTCTTTTCCATCATGTACACTGGAGCACCTTGTAAGTACATATCAGAATATTTAAATGTGAATTGAAAGTTGTTTCTAAAACTTGCATTAAATGCCCAATTTACCCCTTTTTGTTTACAGGGCTGAAATCTCCTAGAAGGTGGCTGGCCTGCGCCCATTTCAGAAGGCTGCAGGCTAGTGTATGCTGAGTTAACCTAGATAGTTTTTCAACCAAAGAGACCTGCTCAGATTCTAAATCACTACAGACCTTTACTCTTTAGTCTTCACAGGATCCACCGATAATTTGATCTTCTCCCTCCCTCTTTCCTATCTATGCTAAAAATACCGGAATTGATGTTACCTCGACTACTGAAGAGTCATTAGTTATACTTGGTCTTCGATAATCAGTCATTTAGGACTGGTTTGCTGGATATTCTCATTTTTCTCTCCCAAGTGGAGCTCCTTTTTGTTTCTAAATTTACTCCCCTGAATCTGCTTGAATGAGAAGAGTTGGGATGTTTAACACCTGCCCTAAGTGCACTTGGAAGAAGAATTCATGCAGCTAAGAGGAAAAATATTTGTGAGAATATAAAGATTGAAATGTTGATTACTTTTATGTTGGAACACAGGCAAAGCATGGATTAAATTGTGATACGTGTTTCATTTAGCAATTGAAAAAGATTGATAACCTGTAACTTGTCAGACAGGACAGTACATGTCTTGATCAGTCAGTTTTCCTGTCTAGGTTCATTTGGCCTGATGGCCTTTGATCCGTCAAGTCAGTGGCTTTCAATCTTTTGACTGTTGTGACACTGGAAGAAGGACATTGTACATTGCTGCCCAGCACACACATACTTAGGGAGGGAGGGGGAGAGAGGGAAAGAGAACTGGAATAGTATGTTGAAGCTACTTAACCTTACTATGTGCTATGCAGTCATATTTGCAAGTATTCTTTTTAGCTTTTTAAAATGCTCATTGTGGCCCACCAAATTGATTCCATTTCTGACTGATGGATTGTAACTTGCTTTGGAAGCCTCACTGAAGTAATAAGTCACTGACCAAAATTGGAGTTAGCTAAGTATTTTTAACCATGTCTTTGTTAGAATAATCAGGAAAGAAATCAGACAACTTTATGAGGATATTGATCTTATTTAGGGGATACCAGCCTCCTTACCAAATGCTACAGGCAAAGGAAAGCTTGCCTGCTGCCTTTCCATTCTGTTTTAAATTGGCTTCTTCATGTTAAACTAAAAAAGGCTCCGTGAGGCTCTAAGCACTGATGTTTTATGTGGTAGCAGCAAAGCTCATAGTTCAGTGAAATTAGAAACTTGCATTTTCAGTCGTCTTTGAAAAGGGAATGTGGGTATTTTTGTCCTGTCCTTTGGTCGATCATTTACAAGAAAGAACCAGTCTCATTTTCCTTTTTTGACTTGGAACGTAGGCAAATTTAAATTGTGATACAGAGATTGATTAAATTTCATGTATATTTTAGTTTGTGTGACTAACTGCATGATTAGAATTGATAGCAGGAATTAAAATGGAAAGATTTAGTCATCACAGAACTTTGGTTTTGAAGGGGCCTCGATTTATATCTGATTTTTAAATACGAATCATTTTGAGGAACAATAGAATTTCCATTTTATAAGTAATTCCTAATATGCAAAACAACCACAAGGAACTAAGCTGTTCTTGGATAAACCACAGATCATTATAACATCCTTTAGGTTTAAGTAGTGTTCTCTAGTGCTTTGCTTCTGTCATTAAATATAGACGAGTGGCTTGGAGGCTGTTGGCATTTAAGTGATAACCAGGTGACTAGTTAATGATCCCTGAGCCATGTGAGAAGTAGGCATGTCTCTGTTTAAGATGTCGCTTGTTAGTGTGATTACCACTCTACTATTTTCTTTTTGTGAAAGACAGCCCTTTGAACTATTCTTATCCCTTGATAGATAAATGTATCTTAGTTTGATAATGCGTCCTAAGAGATAATCTTGCTCTAAAGGATTTTGCTTGGATGTGATAACTTCCACAGAGAACTGATTACATCAGTAGGAGAAATGTGACGACTGGGGCACTTTCCTTTCTTAACGTTAAAATCTTATGTGCAAACATAAGGTGTGGCCGCTCCCATCTGGAGGCTGGGCAGTGGAAAGCTTCCGTTTATTTTCATAGCTAGTTGCAGTTGCTCAGTGTAGTAATCTGTCTTCTAAAGCAAAGAAAGGAAAAAGCCTAGTATGTGAAGGAGCTTGGGAGATGTCAGTCTAGCAGGTGTTTAAAGTAGGCCAGACTGGTGGATTTCACATGCTATGGGATTTTTCTCCCAGATTTGTATAGCCACGGACACAGTAATCCTGTGGACCTAAGGCTGGCAACAGCTATAAAGGGTGATGGGCTGGCTTGGGGAACCCCAGAGTCCCCAGAGGAGGGTTGACACGTTATTACAGGGGGGCAGTTGCCCTGGGGTTTTCAAGATGCACCATTTTATCTCCTAGTGCTGGGCTTTGACAAACTTCCTCTGTGGGGTACCATCCTCATCTCGGTGGGATGTGCAGTTTTCTGTGCCCTTATCGTCTGGTTCTTTGTATGTCCCAGGATGAAGAGAAAAATTGAACGTAAGTAACACGTTGTAGCAGAAAATCTTAACTAGTAATGCTGTGCTTGCTTGTTTGTGTGTAGCCGTCTGTAAAAATCTGCTACTTGGATAGATTGGTAAAGCCAGAAAATTTACATGGAAATTTGCGGATGTAGGTTTATTGTCCAAACTACGTTCTTATTAACTTAAAATGACCTGAGACCTAGTCATAAGGCGTATTTGACCTTATTTGGGCCGCCAGACAAGCTAGGCACTTAATCTGTTTTTTCTTTTTTTTACTGTACCTTGATCACTTGCCAGTGACATGCTAGATAAATACAGAGAAGTTGTAGTCTACATTAATTGAGAAGGATGAGGATACCTTAATGAAAAATAAAAGGTAGGTATGAAATATTTTCACAGGAAACATTTACCAAAACCAGCGCCTTCAGATTCAGATATTCAGAGCTATGCTACTATATTATCTGACTTCAGATTTGGTTCATTTTCAGAATTGGAGCACAGATTCCAGAGGTGGACATTTTCAGGGTGTCATGAAGGGATCATTTAGACCATTACTGTATGTAGTATTTCAGTATAATCAAATATGGCATACATTCTGGTTAGTATAGGTCTTAATTAAATCTTGTATTCCTTCCCTTACTACTTGAACTCTCCTGAGACGATCTTTTTCCGCCCTTTTCATCTGCAAATGCTCGGGTGGTGATATAAGTTTGTTCTTTGAAGAAGCGCAGGGCTGCACAGACTGCAGTGGCACCGGGAGAGTGCTGCGTCATGCAGCTGTGTTCCGGAGCCTCCGAGAGGCTCTGCGCTAGTCTGGCGGCCTTCAGGACTTCGTGACCTTGATTCTCCCTCAGTCTGGGAGAAGATGAGACAGGTCTTGCTAATGTTCTGTACCCTGGTTGGTAGCTTGACCGGGATTCCTGAATGAACACGGAAACAGACTGGGCATTGGTGCAGAGGCAGAAAACGTTCCCACCTGGTCATGGAACTTGAACCATAAGGCACATGTCTTTGTTTTCTAGAGGTGGAAATTCAAGTCACCTTCAGTTGCCTGCGTTGAGCTGTGTCATTTTGCTTGAACTCACAGACTGAAATTTGGGGCCACTTTTTAAAAAGGACGTGCACTAGATGCAGTCAGAATTTTTAGTTATCTGTCAGCCCCACGCTTGAGCTCCTTTCCCCTCAAGAAGGGGTCAGCAGGAAGCTCAGGATGGTTTCTACATTTGTGAAGGGTTCTATAAAGAACAAGAATTTATAGCAGAGTCCACAGAGCCTAAAAGATTTTTACCATCTGGCCCTTCACTGAAAAAAACTTTGCAACCCCTAGTAATAGGGTGTTCTGCATTTGTATCGCTGGTTTCTTCCCAAGTGAGAGATTAAGCGATACAGCAAATAAAGCAGACAGGAAAATTATCCTGAATTTTCACTGAAGTTTACATGTGGTCTTATTTTGAGAAGGATTTTTTTTTTTTTTTTTTGAAGTGAGGGAAAGGGGAAATGTAGAGCAAGTTAGTTTGGTCAAAACCAAACAAAAACATCCTTCTTTTCTAGGAGAAATCAAGTCTAGTCCTTCTGAAAGCCCCTTAATGGAAAAAAAGAATAGCTTGAAAGAAGACCGTGAAGAAACAAAGTTGTCTCTCAGTGATACCGAAACCAGGAATCCCGTCTCAGAGGTAGGGTCAGCAGCCACTGGGCCCCTGCGGGCTGCAGTGGAGGAGAGAACGGTCTCGTTCAAACTTGGAGACCTGGAGGAAGCTCCAGAGCGAGAGAGGCTTCCCAGCGTGGACCTGAAAGAGGAAACCAGCATAGATGGCACGATGAACGGTGAGTGGACTCTTCTCGGGTGGGGAAAGGCGAATTTCCCTTTGTCAGCAGCACTGCTGCGAGGCTCTGTGTTCGGACTTGATGCTCTGGGCATTGAGTGTAACCTTTCGGTCTTGGCCAGGTGCAGTGCAGTTGCCTAATGGGAACCTAGTTCAGTTCAATCAAGCTGTCAGTAACCAGATAAACTCCAGCGGCCACTATCAGTATCACACAGTGCATAAGGACTCCGGCTTGTACAAAGAGCTGCTCCACAAGCTACATCTTGCCAAGGTGGGCGACTGCATGGGAGACTCTGGCGACAAACCCTTGAGGCGCAACAATAGCTACACTTCCTATACCATGGCAATTTGTGGCATGCCCCTGGATTCATTCCGTGCCAAAGAAGGTGAACAGAAGGGTGAAGAGATGGAGAAGCTGACGTGGCCTAACGGAGACAGCAAGAAGCGAATTCGAATGGACAGTTACACCAGTTACTGCAACGCCGTGTCTGATATTCACTCGGCATCCGAGATCGACGTGAGTGTCAAGGCCGAGATGGGTCTGGGCGACAGAAAAGGAAGCACCAGCTCTCTAGAAGAATGGTGTGACCAGGACAAACCAGAAGTGTCTCTCCTCTTCCAGTTCCTGCAGATCCTCACGGCCTGCTTTGGGTCATTCGCCCATGGTGGCAATGACGTCAGGTCAGTCGATTATGATTCTTGGCATTGCTCGTGCTATTTTTGTGCCGCCTAATCCCTTTATGAGGTTCTGCTTGTGGCCTTGGTACTTATACCACCCGTGGGACACTGAATAATGCAGGAAGGATGAGGTAATAGCAATTAATTGACTTAAAAAAACAGGAAGAAAAATTTTTTCTTCAGAGGTTACAAAGAATATGTTTGTTTCTGTAGGTGATAAACACATATATCTTCCACAGAGAAGCCTTTTATCGAGATGGGAGCCAGTTCTTTGATAGAATCACTGCCCCCTAGAATGAATTTGTAGGTGGTTAATCCTAGTTCTGTGGTTTGTCACCTGTTCATTGGAACCCAAAATTTGCTTTAGTTGGGCCTGTAGGAAGACAGGCCACCAGATGCGTGGCATTTCCCCTCTGAGAAGAGCTCTCATTTTCTTCTGTTGTGTATGTTGGGGTTCCATTTATTTCCTTTGAAAGAAAGACCAGTTTCTAATGAAAGCTTTGCTTTAGAAAACTTAGTAGATCAATTGACAACTAGATTCTTGCCAAGTTTTAGTTTTGCCTGAAAAATCATCCCTGCCCTCTTTTTCTTGCAGCAACGCCATCGGTCCTCTGGTTGCTTTGTATCTGGTTTATGACACGGGAGATGTTTCCTCAAAAGTAGCAACACCAATATGGCTTCTGCTCTATGGTGGTGTTGGTATCTGTATTGGTCTATGGGTTTGGGGAAGGAGAGTTATCCAGACCATGGGGAAAGATCTGACACCAATCACACCCTCTAGGTAAGTTGGTAAAGCAGGTCTTATTAGGTTAATGCTCATTTTCTTAAGATACATAATACTGTGCAGTGGTACTACGTAAAGTAACCAAGTTCGTGTAAGTTCCTGATGTTCCTCTCTCTTTGGTGTGAACTTTTTAGATTTTCCTTATCGTCTGGCCCTTAAACATAATTTATCTATTCAACTCCGGTGGACTCTTTTTAACAAAATAACTTCTGAGAAAGACGTGTGTGCTAAGACTTACTAGCTATGTACATTTGGCTTTTATCTCTGTCTTTACGGAGGCAACGCTGATGTTTACTAAATTCAAAGTAAAAGTGCAAGCTTTAAGAATGGGCTTCCAGAAAACCTTAAAACCTCAAATGCTGGAAAAGAGAAGAGCAGTCTCATGGCCTGATTTAAAGCAGATTTCAGGAGTTAGAGCAGACTGAAGATGTTGGTGGAGTTTTCGTCACTGGATAGAGCACAGCAAGATTGTGTGAACTTTGGGGTAGTGCTAACTTACCAAAATTTAAGTTCCATTCTTGACAAGTGATCTGTCTGTGTCCACAGCGGCTTCAGTATTGAACTGGCATCTGCCCTCACTGTAGTAATTGCATCGAATATTGGCCTTCCCATCAGTACAACACATTGTAAAGTAAGTGTAATGTAGAGGTACTGTGTCTTTTGAGTGGTTTTAGTAGATACGTCGAGAGGTATTTTTTTGTTCTTTTTGGTTTTTGGTTTTTTTCCTTGAAGAGTCTTGAAGAGTTCACAAGTTTAGGACAAGTTGACTCTAAGGATGTAAATACACATTGTGCAATTTCTAGCGTCTATTACTTTTATTTAAGCAGATAGTATATTTTCTCCGCAAACGGTGCAAAAGCCCCTTTTTATAGAGGCAGCAAGTCTGTGAGGCTTGTTGAAGGGCAGTTTATTTGAAGCAAGCATATATTCAGAGCATCTCAGGATTGAAGTCCTGAGAAACTTATTGAGTCCTAAGGTGGCTTGATGACCATCTAATAACCATAGGGTAACTGTAGGGAAAGGAAGAAACTGGCTTCCTTAAGGGAATTTTTAAGTTAGTTCATCATGGAGCCTTTGAGTCATTCTTTTTCTTCCAGAGAGATCTACGGGTGATTGGCTATTAGGTCTAACAGCAGCCTCCCTCTAGAATCTTTGGGAAGCCTAAAACTTAAAGGAATCTATTATTAAAGCAGTTGTTATTATTAATGTAGTTCATTACATTCCAGCAGCTCAGAAGGGGAAAGGGAGTTTTCTTTCCCTCTTTTACCCCAATTAGCACGGATTCCGTGACTGGATTTTATATTGGCCCTTCGTCTTGTTACAAGCCAGCTTTCGTGGATCGGTCCGGCAGTCCGGGGCTCCTTACCTACCTAAGAATCACGGGTCTGTTTAACAAAATGCCACTGGCACTTCAGTAACCAGTTTCCTTGATTGCTTTCTCCCGTAGGTGGGCTCTGTTGTGTCCGTTGGCTGGCTCCGATCCAAAAAGGCTGTTGATTGGCGACTCTTCCGCAACATTTTTATGGCCTGGTTTGTCACAGTCCCCATTTCTGGCGTTATCAGTGCTGCTATCATGGCAGTCTTCAAATATGTCATCCTCAGAGTGTGAAGCTGTTTGAGATGAAAATTCGGGTCAGTGTTTGGGACCACCATACACATTCCTGTTCCTTTGAAGAATGAATTACAGTGTTATAGAAGACTGACAGGAGTCTCTTTAAAGTTTGGGAGCTGTGGGAGGGAAGCGTTACTTGTGCTATAATTGCTTTTGTGCTAAATATGACTTGTCTCAAGATTAGCTATGTAAAGTAGCCAGGTTTCCACTGGTTCCTGTTGAGGTTCCTTTTCCTTCTGGGCTGTGAATTCCTGTATATATTTCTCTACTTTTTGTATCAGGCTTCAATTCCATTATGTTTTAATGTTGTCTCTGAAGATAACTTGTGATTTTTTGTTTGTTTGTTTTGTGTCGTTTTAAAACGACCCTTCAGAGCCATTTGACAGTGTGCTCTGCTTTGTTGGTTTCACCAGCTTCTGCCCCAACACGCACAGGGACTTAACAGCACACACCGTAACCGAAGCTTCCCTTGTAGTCTCTTAGAAAAATCGTCATTTGTACCCTGCCCTCCTGTCGGTAGTGGCAGGTTCTGTTGGCATACGTGAACTTCTTACTTACAAGGACAAGGTTCTTTCGACACGGTGAAAATTTAAGTTAGTAGTAACTTCTTTGCAGGCAGTTCACTGACTATGATTGCTAAGAAGAATTAGGAAGAAAAATCCTTCTGGCAGTCTTGGTTATTTCTTTAAGATTTCTGGCAGTGTGGGATGGATGAATGCAGTGGAATATGAACTTCGGGTGAGTTAAATGGGCCAGCCTTCCATGTTCATCTGTCTACCTCTTAACTGAATAAAAAAGCCTACCGTTTTTAGAAAACATGTCTCATTGGTTTTGTTCATATATTTGAAGCATCTGAGCTCCCGATCAGTCAGCCTTATGCAATTCTTAGGAGAATGTGGTATCTTAACAAGTGAGAACTGCCCTCTAGCTTAAAGTTCCCCACTCCTCCCTGGTATGTTTCTTGTGATCCCAGAATATACATGACATTCCTCCATGGGGCATTTCTAACTGTTTAGTATTTTTTACCAGCACATCCTAGACATTTCCACGTTAACACGTATCTACTCATTGTCTTTAACAGCCACAAAGTTTTCCTGTTTGAATGGATTAGTTTGTCTTACTAGACCCTTACTTAGATTATTTGTAGCTTTGCTATTAGAATGCTAAAATGAGTGTTCGTGTTTCGTGTGTGTAGCTCGGCTTCATTTAAAAATTCTCAGTGTCGGATTCTTCAGCCTTGACCCATTATCTCTTTTAGGCTTGATCAGGACAGTTAAGCAAAAGTGCATGGCTTTGCAAACTAGATTGATGGGTCCTGTCCTTAGACTTTTAGCAAGATGCTTTGTAGAAGCCAGACTGCAACAAGGATAAGGTTATGCTTGCCTGACCTGTGCCTGAGAAATTGGACCACTGGTTGCATACCTGCCATGGATTCACTTAGTAAATGTTCACCGTTTCATGTCAGGCACTGCACTAAGCTTTTTATATACATTTAATTCTCAAGACCTTTTGCAGTAGTTCCTAACATTATTTTGTAGCTGATGAAAGACACTGAACTGTATCTTTCCTAATCTTAAGAGAACAGACAGGGACTTCCCTGGTGGTCCAGTGGGTAAGACACCACGCTCCCAATGAAGGGGGCCCGGGTTCGATCCCTGGTCGGGGAACTGGATCCCACATGCCACAGCTAAAGATCCCGGGTGCCATGCAACTAAGACCCGGTGCAGCCAAAATAAAGAGAATGGACAGCCCCAGGCTAGCTGAAGGTAGCCATGTGACTGAGGAAGGAGAGGGGGCCTGGGGTAAAAGGAACCTAACGGTAAGCCCAGAACTGAGGGTCCTGCAGGAGACCCTCTGAGTTTTGGCGCTGGCCTCCTTTCCTGGTGCTACGTGACCTCACACAAACCCAGATCCTGTCTTTGCCCAGTGATTAATTGGAGAGTAGTGACTCTCCCCAAGACTCTCCCCTTGGCCCAGGAGAGGACAGCTGAGGAAGTACTTGACCCAAGGATGTGTTTCTCTAGGAAGAGCAGCTAGATCTGGGGAAGAGGAACCCCATTAGAGCTAGTAAGAGGCCAGAGGGGATCTGTATTTCCATGTATGGTGATAGCGGCTGTGGGCCAGGGACACAGGCTGGTGAGAACTCTGGCCTGTTTCTCTTGGGCGTTATTAGATGTTGCCTTTTTTTTTTTTTTTTTTTTTTTACTCTCCCCCCATCCAAGCTATTTTCATTAAGGTTGCATGTATGCATAATAAAGTACTCAAGTGATTCAACAAGGCTTCTATGGAACAGGGATCTCCCACCATCATTTCCCTCTTTGCTGAGGCAACCACTTGCTTTTCTTTTGGTATTTGTATTACTATTTGGCCCTTTCAGTGTTTAGCTCTTGATGTCCCATAGTGAAAAATGATGTTTAGTTCTAGTCTAACCCTGTTATCATACACAGACCCTAACCTCCCACCTTTGCTGTATAATTCGGTCTTAATTTTGGTAAGATCAAAATTGAGAGTGTTTTAAAAATGTCACTGAGCTGCTGAGTCTTTTCCGGACGCGCAGGCTCAGCGGCCATGGCCCACGGGCCACCAGGGAAGCCCTGCTGAGTCTTATAGTACGTATATACTGTGACCATTTTGTTTTCCCTGGAATAAGCTCTACCGCCCCACCCCCCCCCTTTTTTTTTTATTAAGTGCTTGTCACCCTTTTAGGACTATGAGAAGCAACAGGAAAGTTCCTGATATTTTAGGGAAGCTTCACTCACAGCCTCTGACCTGTTCCAGTGTAGACAAGTTTCACATCTGCATCCTAAAATTTCCCTCTGCCATTCTGGAAATTTCTTTTACCTCCTTTGTTGGATTTCCTGTTTCCTGTAGCCCATGTTTTTGTTTTTTCTTGGTTTATTCCCCTGTTTTGGGGGAGAACACCCTACTGTAGCAGCTTCCTGAGAGAGAATCTCGGGTGGTAAAGGCCTAATTGCTCAGAGTTCCGGGGCTCACTAGGGCAAAGGTCACAGTGTATTTTAGTCTCCCCGTTTTCAGTACCTTGTTTTTTTTGCCTGGTTCCAAATGCAGCGTTCATTACCACAGTTTTTAGGTAACTAACACCAGTTCCCCCAGTAACACGGTTCAGATTTCAGTTGCCATGGTATATTTTAACTGAGGAATCGCGTACAGTACAAACTTTAATGCTAGCTCTTTGGTCCACAAATCCCATTTCCAGAGGAACAGATGGACATAGGCCCAACGAATGACCTCTCAGTTCGCTTCTTTCAAAGTCGTCTTGGTGTCTGGTTGCCGTTCAGCTATTATTCAGTTCACTCACTGACAACAGAGCTTTTTAGTAGTGTTTCCAGCGGTAGAAGAGATGCTGTAGGCTGTTAGCACCGCAGTTGGATTATGTTCCAGGTTCTCTTGCGGGCTTGAATGAAAGTGCAAAAACTTGCCTTTTACCATCAAATGCAACTTTCATTGATCCAGCCAACAAAGAGGTTATTTCAAATTTTAACAGGTTTGGACAGGCTATTGGTACTATAACTGGAGATTGTACGATTGCTTCAGCTGAGGCTTGGAAGAAGTTGAAAGCGTCATGGCAAAAAGCAGCAGTAATTTGCAGTGTGGCAGAAACTGACTACACTGCAAATAACTTTGGACGATTCAAAGTGGACGTGAATTGAGTTGTATTTGAACACGGGAGGGTTGATGCTGCTACTGTTTGAGAGATTCTAGATAGGCAGCCGGAGGCGCTTTAGTGAAGGTGAGCGTGTCGGCGTAAATGAGGAAGGTGGTTGTGATGAAAAGGATGCGGATGTCCCAGAGGAAGTGATGCTGGCCTGGCCCGAACTTCGCCTGAACTTCACATGAAGGGACTTCCCAGAGCTATTTCTCAACGGTGAAGAAAAGGTAAAATGTTGGAAGCTGAGCCTCAAACACTTTATTTAATTAATTAATTAGTTTCCTGCAGATGAAATTTAGATTTTTTTAATTGAAATATATTGTATACAGAAAAGTGCACATAATTGTATAACTTGCTGACCTTTTGCACACTGGACAGATCCATGAAACCAGCAACCGGAACAGGAAATGAACAGTATCATTCACAGGATAAACGGGTCAATGACGAGTCACCTGGTTAAACTGCAATATGGTAACTGAGAACTAGATAAATGTTACACAATCATGTTTACTTGCAAGCTGGGCTAAGCTCTAGGCTACTAGTGCTTCCAACAGTTCATCTCCTGACTGGCAGGAAATAAAAGGATTTGTTCTCACCCTACCTCACCCTTTCACCTTTCCGCAACGTAAAGTTTCCTAGAGACCCAAGGTGACAAAATCAAAACACTTGCTCATAAAACCTGGGTTGCGGTGTTCCCTCTACAACATAGTGGTATAGGGATGCCTGGTCTATTAAACACTTTCTGCACTGTGTTTGTGCAGTGTGTACGATTTGCAAATATTTTAATTGCCATGGTTTTCTCTTGCTTCACAGGAAAATCTTGTTTAGTGCTCCAAAATTTCAGTAAGGTTACAGAACTCATACCCCATGGTGTGAAAGTCCTTTCTCTTTAACTCCGTTCTCTTTGTCTTTGCCTCTACTTGAGAGGTTTAAATTCTTTACCCATCCCATTTACACCCAAGACACAGTGAGATCTTTGAAGTCGGAGAAAACTCAGCTAACTGGAGACTGCTGAGGTGCTTCTACCAAACTGTTACTTTTGTGACAGATGGGGACTTTCGAGACTTTATTAATAGCTTTTTTTAATACTAAAATATTAGAGCTGCTCATTGGCTTGCCTTTCTAATGACTGGGCTCTTGTGGAAACCCCTTTTGTTATATTCAGAGCTGAAGCAGGGTTTCATCTCAGCTGAACACACTGTGATGCAGTGCAGATGGCTACTTACGAAAAGGAGCAAGATGTTTGTTTTTCTGGGGACTGCTGACATTAGTGCAAGGTCTCCCCTCCCAGACGATTATTGCTGAAGACCTAGCAGGTTTCTACTTCCCATTCATTCTATTTCCAGAAGCAAGCAAACGTTCTCTAATTGCAGGCTTGGGCTGAATGCCTCCGTAGTGTTTCCCATTGTGCTAATTGGAAAAATATAATTTTCAACTAACTGTGACCTGCTTTGCAAAATAATCGTTGACAGATGAGTTGCTGGTTTGGTTTCTAAAGTGAAATAGTACCTTTTAGTTTAGCACTAAGGGTAATGGCGTTTTGGAAGTCCCAGGGCAAGCCTGTGCTGTGTGCAAGGACCATTAGAGATCAGATTTCAGCCTGGAAGAACCAAGAGCCTATTGATTTGATGTCTTTTTCTGGGAGCTTTTATTAAATTGAATTTCAATTAAAAATTTTGAGGGAGCCACGTTCTGGGAATGTTAGTCAATGTTGCCCATTAGTTGAATAGTCATACAATGGGCCTTGTGTGTACCTTATTGATTTGGAAGGAAGGTAATCTTTTAGCTAAGGTCTTGGCTTCTGGCAAGCTCTCCTTCAGTCTAAATGTGGTTGGCCTTGCCAGCTTTTTGGAATTACTGTCAGCTTGTGAGTATAGAGTTGGTGTGACTCTTCTGTTTAGGATCTTTGGTTTTTCTTAGAGTGGTTCTGTCGTCACTACCACAGAAAAGGGCTTTAAATTCAAAGTTGCCATTGGAATCGGAGATCTTTTTTTTTTTTAATTTTTAAAAATTTATTTATTTGGTTGAACCGGGTCTTAGTTGCAGCAGGCGAGCTCCTTAGTTGCGGCATGTGAACTCTTAGTTGCAGCATGCATGTGGGATCTAGTTCCCTGACCAGGGATGGAACCCAGGTTCCCTGCATTGGGAGTGTGCAGTCTTATCCACTGCACCACCAGGGAAGCCCCCGAATCAGAGATTTTTTTTTTTTTTTAAAGAAGATGTTGGGGGTAGGAGTTTATTAATTTATTTATTTTTGCTGTGTTGGGTCTTCATTTCTGTGCAAGGGCTTTCTCTAGTTGTGGCAAGCGGGGGCCACTCTTCATCGCGATGCGCGGGCCTCTCACTATCGCGGCCTCTCTCGTTGCGGAGCACAGGCTCCAGACGCGCAGGCTCAGTAGTTGTGGCTCACGGGCCTAGTTGCTCCGCGGCATGTGGGATCCTCCCAGACCAGGGCTCGAACCCATGTCCCCTGCATTGGCAGGCAGACTCTCAACCACTGCGCCACCAGGGAAGCCCAGAATCGGCGATCTTAAAGACAGTGATTACTTCCTGTGTGTGGTGGAGTGTAGTGGTTCCGAACGTAAGCTTTGGAGCTAGACCTGTCTAGGTTCCAATTCCAGCTCTACCACTTGCGGATCCTTGAGGTCATTTAATCGTTCTGAGCCTCAGGTCCCTGTCTGAAGATTGGTGATAATAATGGTACTTAGGTCCCAGGATTTTCATGAGGATTAATTAAAATAATGCTGTGAAGTGTGCCTTCTTGAGCACTTCTTAAGTAGTGTTTACTAACTGGTCTCATCCTCCAAATATATGTAACTTTTCTTGACACGGTCATGGTTGACTTAACACTGATTCCCCTAGATACCCTTCCTTGACTATGGAGTGACTTTTAAGTAATTTTCCTTAACTGTACCTTTATGTATTTCTTAAATCTGAAATGAAGGATTTAATTTTGGTGGCTTGCCTTTGAAGAAAAGTGTATTCAGACCCTGTATACATTAGGATTCGGTTAAACTGTGAGTGATGGAAAATCCCAAGAACACAGAAGAAAGTTTTTCTTCCGCCAGTTACTGATGGGCTGGAAATGGTGTCTCAGTTTGGAAGGAGTCCCATGGGCCTGGGACCCCAACGCCTGAGGAGGGCACGCTGGCGGCTAGGTGTGAAGAGGATGACTCTGTGAGGGCTGAAAAACTACCAACAGGATGCAGCTGGTTGGGGTGGGGGAACTGCTGCTGTGGGAATGAAGAAATGTGAAGAAATGGAAGGAACAGGAAGCTGACCAGGAGTAGTTCCTTTTCCTGGCCAGGTCCTCACAGCTCCCCTACTGAGCAAATGTGAACAATTGGAACAAGACCCCACGCTCCCAATGCAGGGAACCCGGGTTCCATCCGTGGTCAGGGAACTAAGATCCCACACGCATGCTGTGACCAAAGCCGGCGAACACGTGGTTGGGAGAGTTCCAGCCCCAGCGGCACCACAAAGTCGGGAGGGCTGGGTTTGCAGCTGAGATGTGGTCTAGCTTAGCAGCCAACACAGGGGCGTCTGCCGGATTTCTTCATCTTCAGAGCACGTTTGGAATTAATACCTTATCTGTGGGGTGAGATTTTGAGATTGTGTGACTGTCCTGTGCCTCACAGCCGTCTTGCATTCAGTGGCCTCAGTATCCATTGATGAATCTTGCCTGAATCCATTTTTGCCAAACTGGTTGTAAAATGGGTGATGTTCTATTTTTCTTACACCTTGAACATTTATTAGTTGGCATTCTTCGTTTGGTAAAGGAAAGCTCTCTTATCTCCCTCATACTTTGCTCTGGGAAATGGCGGTTTTCAGTTGGGTGACCACATCTTGGCTAAAAGTTGGAGTTGTATTATTAAGAACTGGGTAGAACAGACACGGTGTAGTCAGCCGTCACTTTGGCACAGTCCAAAGCCGAAGCAGTCTTATTTCTGTCATTGTATCCATAATTGTCTTGAATTATAAAAGCTTTAGAAGGAATTAATGAGTATTTTACATATGAAAGGATGAGGGAAAACAACCTGAATTCACAGGTGGTGTCTGATGTTTCAGGGTGTTATTCTCTTGAGAGGACCAAATAGGCGGGTGATTCTCTACTGTGCCTGCCCCATTGGACTCATCGGGAGACCTGAGGCCTGGGTTCTTTCCAGGGGCATTGGGATTTAATTGGTATAGGTGGGATCTGGGCACAGGATTTTTAAAAGCTCTCTTGAGGATTCCAACATGCTTCCACGGTTCAGAACTTGGAAACAGGCAGCCGACAGTGGTCACGTGGGGTAAATGAGTGCTGTCTGTTACATTCCATTGAATGGGAATGAAGGAACTGAACTAGGTATACTGGCATGCCTTGTTCTCAAATCAGCACTTTAAAAAATCTTCCCACTGTTAGTGTTTGACCACATGGCATATTTATAAATTTGATTTCTTTGTTAACTTTTTACTTTATATTGGAGTATACTTGATTAACAATGTTGTGATAGTTTCAGGTGTACAGCAAAGTGATTCAGTTATACATATACATGTATCTATTCTTTTTCAAATTCTTTTCCCAGTTAGGTTGCTACATAATATTGAGCAGAGTTCCCTGTGTTACACAGCAGGTCCTTGTTGGTTATCCATTTTAAATATAGCCGTGTGTACATGTCAATCCCAAACTCCCTAGCTATCCCTTCCCCCCACCTGTCCACCCTGCTAACCATAAGTTTGTTCTCTAAGTCTGTGAGTCTGTTTTGTAAGTAAGTTCATTTGTATCATTTCTTTTTAGATTCCGCTTATAAGGGATATCATATGATGTGTCTTTTTCTCTGTCTGATTTCACTCAGTATGACAATCTCTAGGTCCATCCATGTTGCTGCAAATGGCATTATTTTGTTCGTTTTTATGGCTGAGGAATATTCCATTGTATATATGTGCAACTGTAAATTTGATTTCTTTTCCCTTGGGGAAAAAAAAAGTTACTGTTCTCAAAATCCAGTCTGACTCAGTTGGTCCAGATCCAGGCAACCAGATAAATGTGGCTTCTCTCATGACCTTAGTCACGCACTCATTTGAACTACTGTAAAAATGGAAACACCTTTTTCTAGCTTAAGGGTGGAGTGAAGGAGAGGATCCCAAGGGTGAGTAGGTAACAAGGGGTGGAATGTCGGAGTGAAAATGAAGGCATTTCCTAGTGGACGTTGAGCCTTTGACTCATCCCCGGCGTTGCACACATACTCACTATAAATAGGTCTTTATTCACTTGTTTATTTTGGCCACTCCACGGGCATGGGAGATCTTAGTTCCCCAACCAGGGAATGAACCTGTGGAAGCGCGGAGTCTTAACCACTGGACCGCCAGGGAAGTCCCTATAAATAGGTCTTTAAAACTTTCAAAGTTTGATGTGAAATATTTCAGACATAGAGAAGGTTATAAAAAGAATAAAATAATGAACACTCTTGTACCCACTGTGTAGTTTAAGATTCCAGGGCCTGGACTGTTTTCCTCTTGTTCCATTCAGGACTACTGACAACTGACCAAATTTAGTGTTTACTGTTTCTTTTTACTTTTACTACACATGCTTTTTTCCCTAAATAAGACATAACATTGTTTTGCATGTTTCAAGCTATATGTAAATGGCTTCACACCATGTGCATTTTCATTCTAATTACTTTTTATACATTGTAGTAGTGAGATTCCTCCGTGTTAGTATGAGTAGCTCTGGCCCATACATGACCACATCACAGTTGATTATCTCTTTTCCTGGTCAACATTTAGGTGGTTTCCAATTTTTGGCAATTAAAAACAGTGCTACCCTTAGTATTCTTGCTTTTTTTTTTTTGGCCCCGCTGCCAGGCATGCAGGATCTTCCCTGACCAGGGATCCAACAGGTGGAAGTGGAAGTGCAGTGGAAGTGCAGAGTCTTAACCACTGGACCACCAGGGAAGTCCATCCATTAGTATTCTTATATGGATTTCCTTGGGCATCTGTGCAGGAGTTTCTCAGGGTCTAAATCTAGGTGTAGAACCACTGCATTGTAGTATATGTTCATCTTTAATCTTATCATATATTGCCAAGTTGGTCTCCAAAACTTGACGCAGTATATGCTCTCACGAGCAGTGTATAAAGTTCCAGTTCTATGCCTTTGTCAACACTTGGCATTGTCGGACATTACAGTTTTTGCCAAATACGTTATTTATTAATCCTCCCAGCAATCTTATGAGTAGGCTTCTTATTTCAGGTGAGGAAATTCAGTGTCAGATATTAAGTAATTTGTTCAGGGTCACAGCAAGTCATTGATAGAGTTGATTCTAACCCAGGTCTACCATTTCCAAAGCTCTTGATTAACAGTACGTCACTGCAATGTAGTGTAGCTTCTGAATCTGTAACTAGAGATGAGCGTCTGCAGGTGTGAGAGATGACAGATGGGCAAAGGACCAGGATCTAGGAAGGAATAAGAGAGGCTGAGGTGAGAGAGGACGTGTGTGAGGTATGAAACGGTAGTGCCTTGTCTGTCGCTTCGGCATGCAAGCTGGCATGAGAAAAGGGTAACTGTGGCAGTTGAAGAATGGCCACAAATTCTTTGACCCTCTCCCCATAGAGGCGGAGTCTGTGTCCCCTCTCCTGAAACCTCAGGGTGGGCTGTCTCTGCTTTGAGTCATAGACTTTGGCAGAAGTGACTCTGCCAATTTCCAGACCCGGCCCCTGAGAGGCTGGCGGCTTCCACTTCCTGTCTCTTAGAACACTTGGTCTGGGGAAGAGACTTGGCGGCAGTGTTGTGATGTAGCCCAGGCAGATTCATGGAGAGGAACCAAGGTTCCTGGTCGACAGCCAGTCCCAACTTGCCAGCCATGTGAGTGAGCCATGTTGGAAGTTGATTCTCCAGCCTCACCTGCTGCTGTGTGGAGCAGAGAAGAGCTCCGTTTGGAGCCCTCCCCGAATTCCTGATCCCCCAAATCATGAGCAAAATAAAATGCTTCTTTTGAGCCGCTAACTTTTGGGATAGCTTGTTATGTGACAATAGTAACCAGAGCTATAGTGAAGGCAGAAACTGAAGGGAAGATATATATATATATATATATATATATATATATATATATATATATATATATGGCTGTCACAAAATATATGTATTACATGCATTTCAAAATTTTAAATCCACCCAATACGACTATTTTGGGTTGACTTTTCCCATGTTATACAAACAGTACATTATAAAATCACCTACCTGGGGCTTCCCTGGTGGCGCAGTGGTTAAGAATCCGCCTGCCAATGCAGGGGACACGGGTTTGAGCCCTGGTCCGGGAAGATCCCACATGCTGCGGAGCAACTAAGCCTGTGCGCCACAACTACTGAGCCTGCGCTCTAGGGCCCGTGAGTCACAACTACTGTGCCTGCGTGCCACAACTACTGAAGGCTGTGCGCCTAGAGCCCGTGCTCTGCAACAAGAGAAGCCACCGCAATGAGAAGCCCGTGCACTGCAACGAAGAGTAGCCCCTGCTCGCGGCAACTAGAGAAAGCCCGCGCGCAGTGAAGACCCAACGCAGCCAAAAATAAATAAAATAATAAAAATAAAATAAAATCACGTACTTGGACTTAGAGAGTGTCATACAGAGTGAAGTAAGTCAGAAAGAGAAAAGCAAATATCTTATAATGACACATATATGCGGAATCTAGAAAAATGGCATAGATGATCTTATCTGCAAAGTAGAAATAGAGACACAGACGTAGAGAACAAATGTATGGATACCAAGGGCGAAGGTGGTGGGCTGGGAGGAATTGGAAGACTGGGATTGACACATATACATTGTTGATACTATGTATAAAATAGACAACTGATGGGAACATACTGTATAGCCCAGGGAACTCTACCTAATGCACTGTGGTGACCTGAATGGGAAGGAAGTCCAAAACGGAGGGGAATATGTATGTGTATGGCTGATTTATTTTGTTGTGTAGTGGAGGCTAACACAACATTGTAAAGCAACCATACTCTAATAAAAATTAATAAAAAATAAAATAATCACCTACTATGACTCCCAATCTACTATTTTCATTTGTCCATGTTCTGTTCTAGTCTTTGCTTTAACTGCATATTTAATTTCTAGTTAAATATGTAATTATGAAATAGGTACAGTTTAGGTCTTCTGTGTCATAATTTTTTTTTTTTTTTTTTTTTTGCGGTACACGGGCCTCTCACTGCTGTGGCCTCTCCCCTTGTGGGGCACAGGCTCCGGACGTGCAGGCTCAGCGGCCATGGCTCACGGGCCCAGCCGCTCCGCGGCATGTGGGATCTTCCTGGACCGGGGCACGAACCCGTGTCCCCTGCATCGGCAGGCAGACTCTCAACCACTGCGCCACCAGGGAAGCCCCCTGTGTCATAATTTTTAGATGGATTTGGTCACAGGGAAATCAGCAATTAGGTTGGTGCAAAATTAGTCATAGTTCACGTTAATTTAGCACTCACTTTGCTTTAATTCATTTAATATTCATAATAATTCAATCAGGAAGTTATATCTTATAGATGAGAAGACTAAGGGATTCTTGAGGTTAGGGAATAATCCAAGGTCACACAGCCAGCACACTAGGAATGTGTCATTACTGCAATGGAGAAGGTTAAAAGCAACGGAGGACAGTGTATCTGGTGCCCATACAGAGAGAAAACATTCAACAGGTAAGGCAGGAGCATTTCCAAATCTGAGATAAATGAGATTGCTGGATGCCAATTGGACTGCTCCTCTTAAAGTAAGTGCGTGCTGGGAAAATTATTTAAGGAGCATTGAAGCAACATTTGCTGTGTGCTTTGGCAATAGCTCCTTCAGAAAAATCTGCAGCCAGCAGAAGATCTGGATACCACAGAGACAACACCATTGAGACTTCCTCATGTGCTTGGAGAAAAGAGTCCTTACCATCAAATCTGTGACCTGTGCTTTTGGGGTCTTCAAAGCCAATCAAGATAACTGGCAACTGAAGGAGAAGGAAGATAAAGAACAGGGAGGTTATGGTTGGTTTTGTACATAGTAGAGATGCCTCTGTTACCCGTTTCTGGGGTTTTATTGCTGGGGTCTTATACTCTTGGGAAGAGTGCCTCTATCAATGAACAAAGGAGCAGTGTTGGACTAAACATAGTCTGATTTGCAGGCATAACTATAAGGATATTGACAATGCTGCCATTTTCTGAATGCCTGGCATGCGACTCTGGCATTCCCAGTGCAACCCCATGGTCTGTACCAGCATGGTTGACCCTGACCGCAGGAGGAACCTGGAGGCATCATGTTGCCAAAACAGGCTAAGCTTTGATTTGCCCCCCACCTCCCCACCCACTGCCATCTCGCAGGAGTTTCTGTTAAACAGAGCAGAGTTTGTGGGTAGGAGCCACGGATCTACTTGATGACGCAAAACTGCTGGAAGCAGCTGATGAGAAACATGTTTCGAGAAGATAGAGGGGTTGTTCTAGGCACTGCTCTCCCAAAGTCGCTGCGCTAACAGCAGGCTGGGGGCTTGTGGCTTTCTTGCTTCTTCCCGAGCAGCCCTCCTGGCATCAAGGAACAGCTGAGCAACTCAGGAAGGACAGTGTCTGTGACAGACCAGCCTGCATCACCAGGGCACTTTTTTTTCTTTTTTGGCTGCACTGCCGGGCAGGCGGACCTTCCCGACCAGGGAGCGAACCCGCGCCCCCTGCAGTGGAAGCACAGAATCTTGACCACTGGACCACCAGGGAAGCCCACCAGGGCACTTTTTGCTCTGATGGTTGCAAATTGTTTTCCAGACAAAACACTGTGACATGGCACCTGTCACTTAGAGCTTATGTGTGCCCTTTATGGAGGGGCTGGACAGATCAGGCAGCGAGACTCTGGCTTTGTCTGGTATTGGGGGTCTCGTTCCTGATTTAGGTCACATGCATTTTCTGGGTCTTCATTTCTGGCTGACAGGGTTTTTGAATCCTGAGCTTGGGAAGAAATGATAAAGATGGTATAAAGAAAAATGATGTTATGAATCTATCTAAGATGTAAGGGGCAAAGTTTCTCCAGTGATACAAGTATTTCTTTTCAGATTTCAGGCTCCACGCTGCTTCCTTCCCGGCTTCTTCAGGAAGCCTGGTGCAGTGGACACGTCGGGGTATCTCAGCATCCATTCCGTTTTCCCTCTTGCCTTTCCCCCGCAGGCCCAGATTTCCGGTGGGGATTTAAGTGGTCCCAGCTCTAAGGTGATCAAGACAAGCCAATTCTACCCTTCTCCCAGATGGACATGTGAACAAGTATGGTCTAATCAAAGCGAACGTCAGGACTTTTGCTGGGAATTCTGGGCCAAAGAGTTTTCTGCTGTGTGATTATCAGCACAATGCAAAGGGAGCCCCAAGCCTTTCCCAAGGATGCTGCTAACAATGAGGAAGACAGTGCAAAGCTCAGGAAAGAAGCAAGTCCTTGCAAAGTCACTGAGCTACTGGAGGAAGGCTCCCTGTGGACTTCCGTCACCTGGGCCTAGAAATTTCTTTGATGGCTTAAGCCAGTTTGAGTCAGGTTTCCTGTTTCTTGCAGCTGAAGCCATCCTAACTGGTACCCTTGGGATGCCTGTCACTAGAGTCTTTGATCTGAGCTGTTGTCTCTGATGCAGAGGGGGAGAGAATTCTAGAATCCCTGGGTTGTGGGCTCCATGGAGGAGGCAGCGCTGCCCTATTTATCCCAGTAGTTGTCCTGGCAGAGGTGGGCCCTCCTTCCCAGAGGAGGGGAATCTAAGGTCCTAGTCCTGAGGGAATTTACCAGTGTCCATGTGACTATGATTCATCTACTGGGCTTAAAGGACTAATTCCTTTTTTTAAAAAAATAAATTTATTTATTTTTGGCTGCATTGGGTCTTCGTTGCTGCGCGTGGGCTTTTCTCTAGTTGCGGCGAGTGAGGCTACTCTTCGTTGCAGTGCACGGGCTTCTCATTGCGGTGGCTTCTCTTGTTGCGGAGCACGGGCTCTAGGCGCGCAGGCTTCGGTAGTTGTGGCGCATGGGCTTAGTTGCTCCGCGGCATGTGGGATCTTCCCGGACCAGGGTTCGAACCCATGTCCGGGTGGATTATTAACCACGGCGCCACCAGGGAAGCCCAGACTAATTCCTTATAGGGCTATATTCAGCTCCTCTGGAACAACAGAAGTCTATAGATACCGTGTAAATAAACATCCTGTTCCCCAGCTTCCTTCCCCCCGACCCACTTAGTAATACCAGCAGTTCAAAGCACTGCTTCCTCTTCCTGTTTTTATTTTCTGTAGCTCCTCCCCTTTGGGTTGCACCAGATGATCCTGGGGATGTGGCTTCCAGATCCTATGAGGCGCCTTTTCTCTTATCAGCCTCAGGCAGCCTTGTGCCTGTTCCACCCAGTGTGGGCCTCCTTGACATGAAGGTGGGGCCTCCCATGCCCCAGATTCCGTTTCGGTCTCTTTTGTTCCTTCCCGCCCCCCCCCCCCGCAACTGATCAATAAGATTAAGTATCCTCCGTGAAGGATTAAAAGAGACTGGGAGGGCTTCCCTGGTGGCGCAGTGGTTGAGAGTCCGCCTGCCGATGCAGGGGACACGGGTTCGTGCCCCAGTCCGGGAAGATCCCACATGCCGCGGAGCGGCTGGGCCCGTGAGCCATGGCCGCTGAGCCTGCGCGTCCGGAGCCTGTGCTGCGCAACGGGAGAGGCCACAACAGTGAGAGGCCCGCGTACCGCAAAAAAAAAAAAAAAAAAAAGACTGGGAAAGCAAGAGTGTAAACTGATTAAAGGTTAATACAAAACTACAATAAGGAAAATAGTTGGTACTATTTTCTATGTAGTCCAAGAATAGACAGCAAATAATTGGAACTGAATAGAAAGTCCTGAAATGGACCCGGGTGTATATGATATATTAGAATGTACTTCGTTGTCGAGATGGTATTTCAAATCATTTCCAGGGAAGGATAAATCAGTGGTTCTCAACTGGGAGTGATTTTGTTTCCCAGGGGACACCGGGCAATATCCAAAGGCATTTTTGGTTGTCACAACTGGGGTGATGCTACTAGAATTTGATAGATGTCAGGAATGCTGCTAAACATCCTACAATGTGCAGGACAACCCCAAAGCAAAGAATTACCTGGCCCCAAATACCAATAGTGCCACTGGAGCGAAACCCTGGGATAAATGATATATTTGGAAGAACCGTTCAGGGGGAAAAGAAAAATGAAATTCGATTCTGAAATTAGATTTTGAATCATACCATAACAAAAATAATTTCAAGTTAGATAAAATATAATTTTTTTTAAATATAAATTTTTAATAAACAAAATCTTTAGTAAAGTTTAGAAGAAAACACAGCTCAATTTTTATCCTTAATGTGTAAAGACTTTTTAAAACCACACAAACAGATCAGAAACAATAAAGGAAATACTGACAGACTTCACACCATAATCATGAAAAACACCATAAAGGCACTATAGAAAATAGCAACAAGAGTTGCAACATGTGTGACAAAAGATTAATATGTTTTTCCTACACTTTTTTTTCCTTTTCAGATTCTTTTCCATTAAAGTTCTTTTGTAATTTAATTTTTATTCATATTGGAGTATAGTTAACACAATATTGTGTTAGTTTCGGGTGTGCAGCAAAGCGATTCAGTTATACATATACATTTATTCTTTTTCAGATTCTTTTCCCATATAGGTTATTACAGGATATTGAGTAGGGTTCCCTGTGCTATACAGTAGGTCCTGGTTGATTATTCCCACACTTCTATTAGCATTGGAAGAAATTAAACATCATTTTACAATGCTTTTTCCTCAACTTCATTGAGGTATGATTGACAAATAAAAAATTGTACACATTTAAGGCATACAGTGTGGTGTTTTGATGTAAGTATACCTTGTGTAATGATTACTACAATCAAGCTAATTAACATATCCAACACCTTTAAGAGTTACCATTTTGTGTTCGTGTGTGGCGGGGGTGGGGGGGCGTGGTGGTGGTGAGGGGAGAACACTTAAGATCTACTCTCGGGAATTCCCTGGTGGTCCAATGGTTAGGACGCTGTGCTTTCGCTGCCAAGGGCCAGGGGTACAACCCCTGGTTGGGGAACTAAGATCCCTCAAGCTGTGCAGTGCAGCCAATTAAAAAAAAGTCTATTCTCTTAACAAATTTCAAGTATACGATCTATTATTAACTTATAGTTACAATGCTGTATATTAGCTCTCTACAACGTATTCATCTTATAACTGAAAGTCTGTACCTTATGACCAACATCTTCCCATTTCCTTCAACCCCCAGTCCCTGGAAAACACAATTTCTTTATTTTATTTTCTTTATTTATTTGTGGCTGCGTTGGGTCTTCGTGGCGGTGTGTGGGCTTCTCATTTTGGTGGCTTCTCTTGTTGCGGAGCACGGGCTCTAGGTGTGTGGGCCTCCGTAGTGGCAGCACATGGGCTCAGTAGTTGTGGCTCGCAGGCTCTAGAGCACAGGTTCAGTAGTTGTGGCACACGGGCTTAGTTGCTCCGTGGCATGTGGGATCTTCCCGGACCAGGGCTTGAACCCATGTCCCCTACATTGGCAGGAGGATTCTTAACCTCTGCACCACCAGGGAAGTCCCAGGAAACACCATTTCTTAAGTTTCTGTTTCTCTAAGTTCAACTTTTTTAGATTCTACATATAACTGATATCATGCAATATTTGTCTTTCTGTGTCTGGTTTATTTCACCTTGCATAATATCCTCCCAGTTCATCCATGTGATTGCAAATGACAGGACTTTCCTCTTTTTTAAAAAAATTAATTTTTATTGGAGTATACTTGATTTACAATGTTGTGTTAGTTTCAGGTGTACACAAAATTAATCAGTTATACACATACATATATCCACTCTTTTTTAGATTTCCTTCCCATTTAGGTCACCACACAGCATGGAGCAGAGTTCCCTGTGCTATACAGTACGTTCTTATCAGTTATCTTTTTTTTTTTTTTTTTTTTTTTGCGGTATGCGGGCCTCTCACTGCTGTGGCCTCTCCCATCGCGGAGCACAGGCTCCGGACGCGCAGTCTCAGCGGCCATGGCTCACGGGCCCAGCCGCTCCGCGGCATGTGGGATTCTCCCGGACCGAGGCACGAACCCGTGTCCCCTGCATCGGCAGGCGGACTCTCAACCACTGCGCCACCACGGAAGCCCTCAGTTATCTATTTTATATATAGTAGTGTGTATATGTCAATCCCAATCTCCCAATTTATCCCTCCCCAACCCCCCTCCCTGCTTTCCCCCTCGGTAACCATAAGTTTGTTTTCTATATCTGTGACTCTATTTCTGTGTTGTAAATAAGTTCATTTTTACCATTTTTTTAGATTCCACATATAAGCAATATCATATGGTATTTGTTTTTCTTTGCCTGACTTACTTCACTCAGTATGACAAGGATTTCCTCTTTTTTAAGGCTGAAAAACATTCCATCATATATATATATTTCCCCATTTTATTAGCATTGATAAAATATCTCGCAATTTCTTTATCTATTCATCCATCAACAGACACTTTGGTTGTTTCCATATCTTGGCTATTGTGAATAATATTGCAATGAACATGGCAGTGCAGATATTGCTTTAAGATCCTGATTTCAGGGACTTCCCTGGTGGTGCAGTGATTAAGAATCCACCAGCCAATGCAGGGGACACGGGTTCGATCCCTGGTCCGGGAAGATCCCACATGCCACGGAGCAACTAAGCCCGTGTGCCACAACTACTGAACCTGTGCTCTAGAGCCTGCGAGCCACAGCTACTGAGCCCATGTGCTGCAACTACTGAGGCCCACACACCTAGAGCCTGGGCTCCGCAACGAGAGAAGCCACTGCCATGAGAAGCCCGTGCACCGCAACGAGGAGTAGCCCCGCTCGCCGCAACTAGAGAAAGCCTGTGTGCAGCAACGAAGACCCAACGCAGCCAAAAAATCGAAACAAAACAAAAAAAGATTCTGATTTCATTTCCTCTGGATATATACTAAGAAGTGAGATTACTGGATTATATGGTAGTTCTATTTTTAAGTTTTTGAGGAACTTGCATACTGTTTTCCATAGTGGCTTTACCAATTTACATTCCCACCAACAGTGTAGAAATGTTCTCTTTTCTTCAAAACCTCATCAGCACTTGTTATCTCTTGCCTTTTTGATAATAGCCATTCTAACAGATATGAGGTGATATCTCACTGTGGTTTGGATTTGCACTTCCCTGATAATTAGGGATATTGAGCATCTTTTCATATACATGTTGCCCATTTGTATATCTTCTTTAGAGAAACATCTATTCAGTTCCTTTGCCCGCTTTTAAATTGGACTATTATTGTTTGCAATTGAGTTGTATAATTTCCTTATACATTTTGGATATTAACCCCTAATCTGATATGTGTTTTGCAAAGATTTTCTCCCATTCTAGAAGTTGACTTTTTATTTTGTTAATTTTTTCCTTGCTGTGCAGAAGCTTTTTGTCTGATATAATATCTCTTGTTTATTTTTGCTTTTATTACCTGTGCTTTTGATGTCATCAAAAAAATCATTGCCAAGACCATTGTCAGGGAGCTCATTCCATATATTTTCTTCTAGAATGCTCATGGTAGCATTGTTATAATTGGGAAAAACTGGAGAAAACCTCAATGCCCAATAATCAGGAATCGGTTAAACATTCATTCAATGGAATATCATGACATCATTAATGGTAATGTAATAATAATGTGAAAAGATATTTCACTTGGAAAAATGTTTACTATTTATTCAGAGGGAAAAAAATACAAACTGTTGTAGTGGTATCACATTTTTGTAAAAGACAAAGTACATATATGTTCACACGAGTAGAAAAAACACTATATTTTAAAAAGATGCTAAACAGTTGATGCGATTATCTCTGGTTGGTGGGGCAGGGGGTGGGTGGGAACTGGGTGATGGGATTTTTTTCTGTGTATTTTCAAAAAATTCTAAAAGAATCTGCTTTGTGGTAAGAAAAGAATGTTATTTCAAAACTTCCAAGCAAAGTGGTTGTAGAACACTAACCAGGGACAGCGTAAGTGCTCTTCCAAGTGTCTACAAACTTGGCCTCTGGTCTTTGGGCAGCCCCTTCCCCTCCTCCTCTGTGACCTCTGTCTTCTCACCTCCTAAATGTGGGTTGGAAGAGCTTAGACTCTCAGATGCCTATAGTTTGCAGCAGCTGCTGTCTGCTGACAAGCCCTGTGAGAATTTGTGCCAAAACATTCCCTCATTCTTCTCATCCATTAATAGCATGTGGGACTCACAAGTTTCTGACAGATAATTTACTTACAAAAGACTTACCTGTGTGTCTCAGCCCTCACTGGGCCTTTGCTCCAAGGTAAACACAAGGTAAAGCGGGGTCAGGGTCCATTTTAGAGCCCAGCAAGCTGAAGTCCAGGGAGAAGGGCATCACGTGGGTTTGGTGTTTGCCTGTCCAGGGCCATTTGAACTGGACTCTGTTAACCCCAGAGCTTTTGTATGTACAGGGAACCCAGAGCTAATTAATTAACTAATTAATAAATTATTTTTTCAATGAAGTTAACATTTTTTTTCTTTTTTTTTATTGAACCAAAATTGATGTACAATGTTGTGTTAATTTCTGCTGTACAGCAAAGTGATTCAGTTATACATACATTCTTTTTCATTACGGTTTATCACAGGATATTGAAATATAATTCCCTGTGCTCTACAGTAGGACCTTGTTGTGTATCCATTCTATATATAGTAGTTTGCATCTGTTAACCCCAAACTCCCACTCAGTCCCTCCCCCACCTCTTCTCACCCTTGGCAACCACAATTCTGTTCCCAGAGCTCCTTTATTATTAGGTTGCTGAGGAACACCAGGCAGAGACTGACAGGGAGAAAGAATCTATGTGTGACACAAATGAAAGCCGTTTTATTAACGTAAAAGCTAATTTTAAAAAGATATTTGAAAGTGGCTTCTGGGACAGAAAAGTCCCCAAACTCCTGGGGAAAAGGTTATCTTCCTGGTTGATCATCAGGGGATATCTAATAGTTTGCTCCAAGTCTCAATTTCTTTATCTACATTGGGTGGGGTGGGGAGGTTTGGATTCCCTGAACTTTTCAGTTGAAAAATTCCAAGATTTTTATGTTTGATGGGGATTTTTCAAACCCACATTCTGCGAGGTGCAGGGAGAAGAGGGCAACATAGGAAAGAGAGTTGTAACGACTCTGTCCATCCAAATAGCTGTCTACGTGTCTTCTTGGTTTTCTCAACTAGCACTGTCCAATAGAAGCATAATGCTAGCCTGTATGTAAGTGTAACTTTTCTAGTAGCCACATTTTGAAAAGTAAAAAGAAACAGGTGAAATTAATTTTAATAATAGATTTAACCCAATATATCAAAAATATTGTGTAATGACTATAAAAATTATTGAGAGATTTTATATTTATTTTTTGGTACTAAGTCTTTGCTATCTGGTGTGTATTTTCCACTTAGAGCACATCTCCATTCGGACTAGCCACACTTGAAGCTCTCAACAGCCATTCGTGGCTAGTGGCTACCATAGTGGACAGTGCAGCTTTAAGCCATACCAGGTAGGTAGGGTTTATTTCTCCCCTTATACAGATGGGAAAAGAGAGGCTTAGAGGGTCTACAGTGCACCTGGCAGAGCAGAGACAGGGCCCCAAGCCTTCCCTCTCCCCCTCAGCAGATCCCCCCATTACACCCCACCCTTCTCCACAGCCCGAGGTACAGTCCGGCCTCCTTGGACCTCAAAGGCAAGTGGGGAGACAGAACCAATTCATTTCTAGTGCAGTGACACACCAGAGAGTGCAATGAGGTTCACAGGAGACGGGGAGCTGTGAGGCCTGGAGGAGGAGACAGGTTAGGTTATCTCTCAGCAGCAGGACAGCCTGGGCTGTGGCTCTTGGCCGGGTAGGTGTCCCTGATAAGCTGCCCAGACAACAGATTCCTGCAGACCATCTTGAGGTCAACATTCCTGCAGACCATCTTGCAGACCATCCTGCAGACCATGGGCCAGTCTTCCACAACCTGTGGTTTCATCTGTGCACAGTATTTCGGTGAGGCTTGGCCCTTCCAGAGAGGCTTAACATGCCCAGGAGAAAGAGGAGACGCCATCCAGGGGCTTCCCCGGTGGTGCAGTGGTTAAGAATCCACCTGCCAATGCAGGGGACACGGGTTCGAGCCCTGGTCTGGGAAGATCCCTCATGCCGTGGAGCAACTAAGCCCGTGCGCCACAACTACTGAGCCTGCACTCTAGAGCCCGCAAGCCACAACTACTGAGCCCACATGCCACAACTACTGAAGCCCATGTGCCTAGAGCCCGTGCTCTGCAAAAAGGGAAGCCACCGCAATGAGAAGCTGTGCTGCAAGGAAGAGTAGCCCCTGCTCGCCGCAACTAGAGAAAGCCTGTGCACAGCAACGAAGACCCAACGCAGCCATAAATAAATAAATAAATAAATTAATTAATTAAAAAAAAGAAGAGACGTCATCCATAAAAAGAGCAATGGTAATATGAATACTAATAGTGATAGCGGTGTGCGTCCACCCAGGGTGAAGTGGTTCTGTCCCTGGTAGTGCGGTATTTCCCCAGCATCCCTGGGAGGCAGGTCGGATACACATGGTTCCCCGTCCTGGACGCCTTCTCCAACCGTTCCCAGGCCCAGTGCTGACCTTCAGGGGGACCACCCCCATGCCAGGGTCCTGCTGTCCTGCTGGGGTCTCAGGCTGTCTTTCCCTGAGTAGCCAACCAAGAGACTACTTCATGTCATCCATGAATTTAGGTGATTTTTCTACTGAAGACTTAATTATAATAAAAGCAGCTACTCATCAAACACGAACTCCTGGCTTTACAGACAAAAATATAAAGGGACAGAGTAGGGCGTGGGTTACACAGGAAGGCACTGTCCAGCCGAGCCCAGGAGGGGCGGGATTGAGAACAGATCACGTCTCAGCCTGGCCCTGCTACTCATCATATGGCGCTTCAAAGGTGTCCCAAGGACATTGCAGAGATCCGAATATGCTTTAGGTGATTTTAATAACATAGTTCTACCTGACCACATCAAACAGTGTTTGTCAATGAATTAAATCTTCAAAGGGCTTTTCTGAATTGATATGAAATTTTACAGAATGAACTTGAGCCGGAATAATAATGCATTTCCTGTCTTTAAAACTGCTGTGAAGATCAAGTGTAACAGGGACTTCCCTGGCAGTCCAGTGGTTAAGACTCTGCGCTTCCAACACAGGGGGCACGGGTTCCATCCCTGGCTGGAGATCCTGCATGCTGCGCTCTGTGGCCAAAAAAAAAAAGACCAAGTATAATAATTTAAACGAAAGCACCCTGTAAGCCAGGCAGCTACACATACATGTAGTGTGTTTTTGTGATGAATTATCACAATTAATTTTCTTTTAACCTAACTGCAGCTGATATTAATCTTTGGAGCCTCTGAGAATCTTCTCATCAAAAAGCGCTTTTAGCCTTAAATTCCCTGGATAAATATATGAATTGGTCCTCAGCACAGAGCCCACCTTCTCATTATTTTTTTCACCAAGTTCTTTTTGCTTTATTTTTAGTGAAACAATTTTTCCAGTTGTATTGAGGTATTATCGATATATAACATTGTATTAAAAGTATATAACATAATGATTTGATACATATATGTATTGAGAAATGACCACCACAGTAAGTTTAGTTAGCATTCATCATCATAGTTACATTTTTTTCCACTCGTGATGAGAATGTTTTTTCTTCCAGTTTTATTGACATATAATTGACATACAGCACTGTATGAGTTTAAGGTGTACCGCATAATGATCTGACTTATATACATCATGAAATGATGATCACAGTAAGTTTAGTGAACATGCAACATCTCATATAGATACAAAATTAAAGAAATAGAAAAAAATTGTTTTTCTCTCTTAACATCTTTCATATATAAAATCAGCAGTGTTAGTTCTATTTATCCTGTGGTATATTACATCCCTAGTACTTATTTAACTTGGAAGTTTGTACCTTTTGAATACCTTCATCCCCTCCCCCTCCCACCCCCAACCTCTGATAACAACAAATCCGGTCTCTTTTTCTGTGAGTTTGTTTGTTTGTTTCTGAAGGATAATTGACCTATAACACTATGTTAGTTCCTGTTACACAACTTAGTGATTTGATTTTTCTATACATATCAGAATCACCAGGATAATTCTAGTCATGTCACCATACAAAGATATTACACAGCTATTTACTGTACATAGCAATCTATATGTGTACGTGTGATTATTTTAAGTTGCTGATCACTTAAGTTCAAATGCATTTTAACAACCCTGTATTTTTACTCCTATCCACTACACTTACTGTTTTTGACATCATAATTGATATCTTTTAGTTTTGTATATCCCTTAACCACTAATTGTGGATATAGATGATTTTACTACTTTTGTCTTTTAACTTTCCTACTAGCTTTATACATGGCTGATTACTACCTTTACTGTATATTTGCCTTTACCAATGAAAGTTTTCCTCTTGTAATCTTCATGTTTCTAGTTGTGGTCTTTCCTTTTTAGCTTAGAGAAGTCCCTTTAGCATTTCTTATAAAGCTGGTTCGGTGGTGCTGAACTCTTTTAGCTTTTGCTTGTCTGTAAAACTTTTGGTCTCTCCACCAAATCTGACTGAGAGCCTTGCTTCGTAGAGTATTCCTGATTGTAGGTTTTCCCCTTTCATCACATTAAATATATCATGCCACTCCCTTCTGGCCTGCAGGGTTTCTGCTCAAAAGTCAGCTGACAGTCTTATGGGCGTTCCCTTATATGTAACTAGATGCTTTTCTCTTGTTGCTTTTAATATTTTCTCTTTAGCTTTACTTTTTGTCATTTTAATTACAGTGTGTCTTGGCATGTTCCTCTTTGGGCTCATCCTGTATGGGACTCTCTGAGTTTCCTGGACTTGGGTGACTGTTTCCTTTCCCAGGTTAGGGAAGTTTTCAGTTATTATGTCTTCAAATATGTTCTCAGCCCCTTTGTCTCTCTCTTCTCCTTCTGGGACCCCTATAATGTGAGTATTAGCACTTTTGATGTTGTCCCAGAAGTCTCCTAAATTGTCCTCAGTTCTTTTCATTCTTTTTTCTTTTTTCCTGTTCAGTGTCAGTGATTTTCACTACTTTGCTTTCCAGTTCCTTGATCTGTTCCTCTGTACCATTTAAGCTGTTGTTGATTCCTTCTAGAGTATTTTTCATTTCAGTTATTGTATTCTTCATCTCTGTTTGGTTCTTCTTTGTATTTTCTAACTCTGTTAAAAACTCCTAACTTCTCATTGGTCATCCAATCTTCTGTGTTCTTTGAACATCTTTATGATCATTACCGTGAACGTTCTATAGGGTAGATTGTCAATCTCCACTTCACTTAGTTCTTCTTCTGGGGTTTAGCCTATTCCCTTGTTTGGACGGTATTCCTCTGTTGCCTTACTTTGCCTAATTTGCTGTTTTTATTTGTATGTATCTGGTAGGCTGGTTGCATTTCCTGATCTCGGAGAAGTGGCTTTTGTATGAGACATCCTATGTGTCCCAGCAGCGCACTCCCCTCTGGTCACCAGAGGTATGTGCTCTAGGGATGCCCCCTATTTGGGCTGTGTTGGCCCTTCTGTTGTGGCAGGCTGACTATGTGGGGGGGTCTGGTAGGTATGGCAGGACCCCAGTCTCTTCCTTGTGCAGAGGCTGCCTGCCACTGGTTGGTGGGACCTAGTCATGAGACTGCTGGCTGCAGGGACCTGGGAGCGGGGACTGGGGCTGGGGCTGGGCCACTCACGGGCAGAGCCGTGCTCTGGAGTGGGTGGCTGTGGTGCTGGCGGTCCCAGATCTCGTGTTGATCTGCTGGTGGGACGTGAAGCGACTGCAGCCGTCATGGTCATTACCTTCTTGAGTCTGCTTTTCCCATGATGTTGCTCATCTATTTTCCCATAGGGATAAATGCCAATTCTTTTTTTTTTTTCTTTTTCTTTTTTTTCGGTACGCGGGCCTCTCACTGTTGTGGCCTCTCCCATTGCAGAGCACAGGCTCCAGACGCGCAGGCTCAGCGGCCATGGCTCACGGGCCCAGCCGCTCCGCGGCATGTGGGATCTTCCCGGACCGGAGCACGAACCCGTGTGCCCTGCATCGGCAGGCGGACTCTCAACCACTGCGCCACCAGGGAAGCCCAATGCCAATTCTTGAAAATAAAATGGAGGCTTCAGCCAGCTCACACACATGGTGCTTTCCTGATGAAGATGTCCCGAGCTTGGGGCTGGCCAAAGGCAGTTTGTCCTGCTCAGAGCAATGATCCAGGGAATGTCTCACCCTCCTTTCCTGCAGGGGTGGCAGGGAGAGGGGAGTTGTTCCAACTGCTCACCTTTGCCTGGGATCCCTTGGTGCCTGGGCCAAGGATGGGGAGGGATGGCTAGAGGCCCGGTGGCTCTTCTCTGACTCTTGAAAACATGGCCTCCATCTAGTCGTGGCCTGCAACAGCGGGCTCACACTCTTCGATCATTCATTCATAAACAGCATCAAACACACACACCAGAGTAAATGTAACCCAGCATATCAGGTTCTCACTCAAAACCCCCTCCTCTATTTTTAAAAAATCAACTTTATCGAACCCTAACCCAAACTCTAGCCCTAACTTTGCATACAATAAAATGCACCCGTTTTAAGTAGACAGTAGGATGAGTTTTGACAAATGTATACACCTACTCCTGTTTTCTGTCACTGTAGTTTTGCCTTTTTTAGAATTTCAGATAAATTTCATCAAGCAGTGTGTATTCTTTTGTGCCTGACTTTTGCACTAAAATAAAGTCTGTGAGATTTTTGTACATTGATGTGGGTATCAGTAGTATTTTCATTTTTGTTGCTGAGAAATATTTCATTGTGTGGGTATACCACCATTTTTAATCTCCCTCTTATTTTTGACTATGACAGATGGTCTATTCAGTGCCCCCTCCTAATGGGGGTGAACCTCTGGGCCACTTCTACATATATACTGGATTTTTTTAAGTGTATTTTTTTAAAAAAATATTTATTTATTTATTTTGGCTGTGCCGGGTCTTAGTTGCGGCATGCGGGATCTTTAGTTGCGGTGTGTGGACTCTTAGTTGCAGCATGCATGCGGGATCTAGTTCCCTGACCAGGGATCGAACCTGGGCCCCCTGCATTGGGAGTATGGAGTCTTACCCACTGGACCACTAGGGATGTCCCTATACTGGATTTTTATCTCCTACTCCTTTCTGCTAATCTGAGCCCTTTCTTCCCATCCCTGCCCCCTTCTTTGCCTTAGGTCTGCTGCAGAGCGGAGCAACTATTCTGATGCTTAAGATTGTGTAAAAAATAACCATTTCTTGCACAAGTAATATAATGTAACATCAAGAGATGCCAAATTAAAAAACTAAAAAAAATGTGTGCAGTTTTGACAGCCCTCCAGATAAGATTCTCAACGACTTTAGCAGACTACCAAGCCCTCACCACCTGTTTCTTTAAAAGGCTATGATTCTTGCCAGAATGCATATATTACTTGAGCATCTCTCTTATGTAGACACACTGATAATATCTGTAGATGTATCACATTTCTTTCTTAAGTAATTACTTTAAAAGTTAAAAACATTTAAAAATAATACATGAATATGGTTAAAAAAAGATTCAAACAGTACAGAAGAATATAAAAGGAGAAGAAAAGTATTGATTTGAGTCCTCTCCCTCTTTTTCTGCCCACATCATTTTCATTTCTCAGGGCAGCCACCGGGAACAGGTTGGGGAGAATCTCTGCTAACATTTACAATGTCCGATACACATGCTGTATGTCATCCAAACAAAACCAGGCCTCCATGTTCTTGCCATAGCACAGTGATACGTACACAAGAAACACAAACCTGGCTTCACTTTTGAAAACAGTCTAGGTCTTTGCTAGGTCTTTACTGAAGCTCTCTTGAGAGCACTATGGAGAGAGGTTCACAGCACACACACATGTGCCTCAGTCAGGATTCTTTTCATTTTATTTTATTTAATTTATGTTTTTATACAGCAGGTTCTTATTAGTCATCAATTTTATACACATGAGTGTATACATGTCAATCCCAATCTCCCAGTTTGCCACCCTCCCACACCCAACCCCTCACTGCTTTCCTGCCTTGGTGTCCATACGTTTGTTCTCTACATCTGTGTCTCAATTTCTGCCCTGCAAACTGGTTCATCTGTACCATTTTCCTAGGTTCCACATATATGTTAATATGCGATATTTGTTTTTCCCTTTCTGACTTACTTCACTCTGTATGACAGTCTCTAGTTTCATCCACATCTTTACAAATGACCCAATTCGTTCCTTTTTATGGCTGAGTAATACTCCATTGTATATATGTACCACATCTTCTTTATCCATTCATCTGTCGATGGGCATTTAGGTTGCTTCCATGTCCTGGCTATTGTAAATAGTGCTGCAATGAACATTGCAGGGGATGCATCTTTTTGAATTATGTTTTTTTCTGTGTATATGCCCAGTAGTGGGATTGCTGGGTCATATGGTAATTCTATTTTTAGTTTTTTTTTTTTTTTTTGCGATACGTGGGGCTCTCACTTTTGTGTCCTCTCCCGTTGCGGAGCACGGGCTCCGGACGCGCAGGCCCAGCGGCCATGGCCCACGGGCCCAGCCGCTCCGCAACATGTGGGATCCTCCCGGACCGGGGCACGAACCCGTGTCCCCTGCATCGGCAGGCGGACTCTCAGCCACTGCGCCACTAGGGAAGCCCTATTTCTAGTTTTTTAAGGAACCTCCATACTGTTCTCCATAGTGGCTGTATCAATTTACATTCCCACCAACAGTGTAAGAGGGTTCCCTTTTCTCCACACCCTCTCCAGCATTTCTTGTTTGTAGATTTTCTGATGAAGCCCACACTAACTGGTGTGAGGTGATACCTCACTGTAGTTTTGATTTGCATTTCTCTAATAATTAGTGATGTTGAGCAGCTTTTCATGTGCTTCTTGGCCATTTCTATGTCTCTTTGGAGAAATGTCTATTTAGGTCTTCTGCCCATGTTTTGATTGGATGGTTTGCTTTTTTAATATTGAGCTGCATGAGCTGTTTATACATTTTGGAGATTAATCCTTTGTCCATTGATTCGTTTGCAAATATTTTCTCCCATTCTGAGGGTTGTCTTTTTGCTTTGTTTATAGTTTCCCTGGCTGTGCAAAAGCTTTGAAGTTTCATTAGGTCCCATTTGTTTATTTTTGTTTTTATTTCCATTACTTCAGGAGCTGGGTCAAAAAAGATCTTGCTGTGATTTATGTCAAAGAGTGTTCTTCCTATGTTACCCTCTAAGAGTTTTATAGTGTCCGGTCTTACATTTAGGTCTCTAATCCATTTTGAGTTTATTTTTGGGTACGGTGTTAGGGAGTGTTCTAATTTCATTCTTTTACATGCAGCTGTCCAGTTTTCCCAGCACCACTTATTGAAGAGACTGTCTTTTCTCCATTTAATATCCTTGCCTCCTTTGTCATAGATTAATTGACCATAGGTGCGTGGGTTTATCTCTGGGCTTTCTATCCTGTTCCATTGATCTATATTTCTGTTTTTGTGCCAGTACCATATTGTCTTGATTACTGTAGCTTTGTAGTATAGTCTTAAGTCAGGGAGTCTGATTCCTCCAGCTCCGTTTTTTTCCCTGAAGACTGCTTTGGCTATTTGGGGTCTTTTGTGTCTCCATACAAATTTTAAGATTTTTTGTTCCAGTTCTGTAAAAAATGCCATTGGTAATTTGATAGGGATTGCATTGAATCTGTAGATTGCTTTGGGTAGTATAGTCATTTTCACAATATTGATTCTTCCAATCCAAGAACATGGTATATCTCTCCATGTTGGTATCATCTTTAATTTCTTTCATCAGTGTCTTATAGTTTTCTGCACACAGGTCTTTTGTCTCCCTAGGTAGGTTTATTCCTAGGTATTTTATTCTTTTTGTTGCAGTGGTAAATGGGAGTGTTTCCTTAATTTCTCTTTCAGATTTTTCATCATTAGTGTATAGGAATGCAAGAGATTTCTGTGCATTAATTTTGTATCCTGCAACTTTACCAAATTCATTGATTAGCTCTAGTAGTTTTCTGGTGGCATCTTTAGGATTCTCTATGTATAGTATCATGTCATCTGCAAACAGTGACACTTTTACTTCTTTTCCAATTTGTATTCCTTTTATTTCTTTTTCTTCTCTGATTGCCGTGGCTAGGACTTCCAAAACTATATTGAATAATAGTGGCGAGAGTGCACATCCTTGTCCTGTTCCTGATCTTAGAGTAATTGCTTTCAGTTTTTCACCATTGAGAATGATGTTAGCTGTGGGTTTGTCTTATATGGCCTTTATTATGTTGAGGTAGGTTCCCTGTATGCCCACTTTCTGAAGAGTTTTTATCATAAATGGGTGCTGAATTTTGTCAAAAGCTTTTTCTGCATCTAATGAGATGATCATATGGGTTTTTTTCCTCAATTTGTTAATACGATGTATCATCTTGATTGATTTGCGTATATTGAAGAATCCTTGCATCCCTGGGATAAATCCCACTTGATCATGGTGTATGATCCTTTTAATGTGTGTTGGATTCTGTTTGCTAGTATTTTGTTGAGGATTTTTGCATCTATATTCATCAGTGATATTGGTCTTTAATTTTCTTTTTTTTGTAGTATGTTTGTCTGGTTTTGGTATCAGGGTGATGCTTGCCTCATAGAATGAGTTTGGGAGTGTTCCTTCCTCTGCAATGTTTTGGAAGAGTTTGAGAAGGATGGATGTTAGCTCTTCTCTAAATGTTTGATAGAATTCATCTGTGAAGCCATCTGGTCCTGGACTTTTGTTTGTTGGAAGATTTTAAATCACAGTTTCAATTTCATTACTTGTGATTGGTCTGTTCATATTTTCTATTTCTTCCTGGTTCAGTCTTGGAAGTTTATACTTTTCTAAGAATTTGTCCATTTCTTCCAGGCTGTCCATTTTATTGGCATAGAGTTGCTTGTAGTAGTCTCTTACGATGTTTTGTATTTCTGTGGTGTCTGTTGTAACTTCTCTTTTCTCATTTCTAATTTTATTGATTTGAGTCCTCTCCCTCTTTTTCTTGATGAGTCTGGCTAATGGTTTATCAATTTTGTTTAACTTCTCAAAGAACCAGCTTTTAGTTTTATTGATCTTTGCTATTGTTTTTTTGTTTCTATTTCATTTATTTCTGCTCTGATCTTTATGATTTCTTTCCTTCTAATAACTTTGGGTTTTGTTTGTTCTTCTTTCTCTAGTTCCTTTAGGTGTAAAGTTAGATTGTTTATTTGAGATTTTTCTTGTTTCTTGAGGTAGACTTGTATAGTTATAAACTTCCCTCTTAGAACTGCTTTTGCTGCATCCCATAAGTTTTGGATCATCGTGTTTTCATTGTCATTTGTCTCTGGGTATTTTTTGATTTTCTCTTTGATTTCTTCAGTGATCTCTTGGTTATGTAGTAATGTATTTTTTAGCTTCCATGTGTTTGTGTTTTTTAACTTTTTTTTTCCCTGTAATTGATTTCTAATCTCATAGTGTTGTGGTCAGAAAAGATGCTTGATACGATTTCAATTTTCTTAAATTTACTGAGTCTTGATTTGTGACCCAAGACGTGATCTATCCTGGAGAATGTTCCGTGCGCACTTGAGAAGAGAGTGTAATCTGCTGTTTTTGGATGGCATATCCTATGAATATCAATTAGATCTCTCTGGTCTATTGTGTCTTTTAAAGCTTGTGTTTCCTTATTAATTTTCAGCTTGAATGATCTGTCCATTGGTGTAAGTGAGGTGTTAAAGTCTCCCACTATTATTGTGTTACTGTCAATTTCTTCTTTTATAGCTGTTAGCAGTTGCCTTATGTATTGAGGTGCTCCTATGTTGGGTGCATATATATTCATAATTGTTATATCTTCTTGGATTGATCCCTTGATCATTATGTAGTGTCCTTCCTTGTCTCTTGTAACATTCTTTATTTTCAAGTCTATTTTATCTGATATGAGTATTGCTACTCCAGCTTTCTTTTGATTTCCATTTGCATGGAATATCTTTTTCCGTCCCCTCACTTTCAGTCTGTATGTGTCCCTAGGTCTGAAGTGAGTCTCTTGTACACAGCATATATATGGGTCTTGTTTCTGTGTCCATTCAGCGAGCCTGTGTCTTTTGGTTGCAGCATTTAATCCATTCACGTTTAAGGTAATTATCGATATATATGTTCCTATTACCATTTTCTTAATTGTTTTGGGTTTGTTTTTGTAAGTTCTTTTCTTCTCTTGTGTTTCCCCCTTAGCAAAGTTCCTTTAGCATTTGTTGTAGAGCTGGTTTGGTGGTGCTGAATTCTCTTAGCTTTTGCTTGTCTGTAAAGCTTTTGATTTCTCCATCGAATCTGAATGAGATCCTTGCTGGGTAGAGTAATCTTTGTTGTAGTTTCTTCCCTTTCATCACTTTAAGTATATCATGCCACTCCCTTCTGGCTTGTAGAGTTTGTGCTGAGAAATCAGCTGTTAACCTTAAGGGAGTTCCCTTGTATGTTATTTGTCGTTTTTCCCTTGCTGCTTTCAATAATTTCTCTTTGTCTTTAATTTTTGCCAATTTGATTACTATGTGTCTCAGCACGTTTCTCCTTGGGTTTATCCTGTATGGGACTCTCTGCGCTTCCTGGACTTGGGTGGCTATTTCTTTTCCCATGTTAGGGAAGTTTTTGACTATAATCTCTTCCAATATTTTCTTGGGTCCTTTCTCTCTCTCTTCTCCTTCTGGGACCCCTATAATGCAAACGTTGTTGCATTTAATGTTTTCCCAGAGGTCTCTTAGGCTGTCTTCATTTCTTTTCATTCTTTTTTCTTTATTCTGTTCCGCAGCAGTGAATTCCACCATTCTGTCTTCCAGGTCACTTATCCGTTCTTCTGCCTCAATTATTCTGCTATTGAGTCCTTCTAGTGTATTTTTCATTTCAGTTATTGTGTTGTTCATCTCTGTTTGTTCTTTAATTCTTCTAGATCTTTGTTAAACATTTCTTGCATCATCTTGATCTTTGCCTCCATTCTTTTTCCGAAGTCCTGGATCATCTTCACTCTCATTATTCTGAATTCTTTTTCAGGAAGGTTTCCTATCTCCACTTCATTTAGTTGTTTTTCTGGGGTTTTATGTTGTTTCTTCATCTGGTACATAGCCCTCTGCCTTTTCATCTTGTCTATCCTTCTGTGAATGTGGTTTTTGTTCCACCTCAGTGAGGATTCTTGATTGGGAGCAACAGAAATCATTGTTTTCGGGTTTCCCTGTTGGCGCAGTGGTTAAGAATCCATCCTGTCAATGGAGGGGACACAGGTTCAAGCCCTGGTCCAGGAAGATCCCATATGCCACGGAGCAACTAAGCCCGTGAGCCACAACTACTGAGCCTGCACGTCACAACTACTGAAGCCCATGCACCTAGAGCCCAAGCTCTGCAACAAGAGAAGCCACCACAATGAGAAGCCTGTGCACCGCAATGAAAAGTAGGCCCCACTGGCCGCAACTAGAGAAAGCCCACGTGCAGCAACGAGGACTCAATGCAGCCAAGAAAAAAAAAAGAAATCACTGTTTTCTATTACACAGTATTGGGTGATCAGGTAATCTCTGGATATCTCATAGCTGGGAGGCTCTGTGGATGAGACCAACCCCCAAATCATGTCCCAGAGTTGGTCTGATTAAAGTACAACGACCACCGACAACGGTGCTGGTGACTACAGCTGACAACACCACCAATGCCCACTCTGGACCCTGGTTGCAACTGCCACCCTGGAGAGTGAATGTCCTGCCATCACGGCTGCTTTATGTTCCTAATTTCTGATTCAAACACTGGGTGAGTCTGTCTGATTGGTGGAGCCATGCATGGGTCCACACCCTACCTGCAAGGTGAATTGGGGAAGTGAGCTTCTGGCATCTTCTGCTTCTATTGTGAAGGGGATCCTGTGCCTTCTATTTTTAAAATATTTATTTATTTGGTTGTGCCGTGCATCTTGTAGGATCTTAGATCCCCGACCAGGAATTGAACCTGTATCCTTGGCAGTGGGAGCACGGATTCCTAACCACTGGACTTCCAGGGGTTTCCTGGGATTCTGCCTTCTAAAGAGGAGGTTTTCTTATCATAGACAGAAGTTCAGTTGCTGAATGGCCCAAAGAAATGGAAATTGCCTTCTATAGTACCACCCTGCAAAACTCCTTAAAAATGTGGCACAGCATTATTGCAGGTAATCCAGACTGTCTCCTTGACTCTCCATCTCGCTCATCCCTCTTCTACTGCTTTGCGGGGCTCCCTTCTTCCTTCGGGGGTGCCGGGGAAACTCCAAATGCTTATACTTTTATAATTTTGTTCCTGCTACACACACATATGAGAGGAACAAAAGTTGTGTGCATTTTTTACAGAAAGTTGTGTCATACTCTGTACATCTGGCGCCTTGCTTCTGATAGCACAGCTTGAGATCATTCCATTTCAATACAAATAGAGAACTGCTTGTTGCTTTGTGGTGGCGGAATAGTGAATGAACCATGATTAATTGCATACGTTGCCTCCTGATGGGCATTAAGTTGTCAGTCTTTCGGAATTCAAACAATGCTGTGTCCTTGTGCTTGTATATTACTCCCCTGTGTAAGTAGGGACATTGCTTAGTCCAGCTGGGGAAGAATTTTAGCCCTTCACACCCCCGGGGTGTGAAGTTATGGTGGGCTGGGTGGGCCTCCCAGGGGCTGCTTCCAGTGAGGGCTCCATATGCCTTGTGGGTGGATGTAGAAACCTGAGTGAGGTTTGGCAAGAAATCTAGTGAGAAATGTCACAACCCAAACAGTAACTATATGCACAGTGTTTTACATTTCTTCTTCCACTGTGACCAGCTGCCGTTACCCGGAGCTAAAAGACTGAGTGAAATGTCTAGAGGAAGTGGTTGGAACTTGTTGGCAATTGGCAAAATATCATTTGAACATCTGGATAGCCATTGAGCGACTCAAATTCTTAATTTTAGGGACAGATTCAGAGGTTTGTCCTTCCACTATCGGACTGGTGACCTCGTGACACTCACTCTTTGTTTTGGATACAGCAGCCCCATTTCCTTCTGGGGAAATACGTGTCCAAGGTCAGGCGCCTCTCGGAAAGCAGTCATCACCAGCCAAGGTGTGAGGCCGTATGACTCCATCTGGGCCAACGAGACCGTCTCTCCTGGACTTTGACTCCTGCAGGGGGTGACGTGAGAACGGGAGAAACGTGGCTGGTGCCGACCCATGCCAGAGGCACCCTGTTCTGGCTCCCTGAGCTGGCCCCTGCGGCTGCCCTTACCCCTGCCTTTCTGACTTTAGTTTCTGCTACTTCATTCTGTGAACCCTCCTTCTCATCAATGCTTTTATTTTTGCTGAGGTTGCCCCTGTTGGCTCTGTTGCTAGGACAGGCAAGTCTGAACTTGACCCCTGGCTTCTGCAGGGAGGCAGCAACAGTGACCACAGGCACCCTTCCCCCAACTCCCCACAGTCTGTATCCGCCCAGCTTCTCCCACTTTGGTCCAGCCCGGTCCACACTCCACCTCTGCTACCTGCCCCGCCGCTCCATCATACCAGCTTCTCCGTCCTCGCAGCAGGCCCTGCTTTACCCGTCCCATGCCTCCCTCACTCCTGCACCCAACCTGGGGACTGTGGTCAGGGCCAGCCTTGACCTTTTTCTTGCGACCCCCTGTGCCTGCCTTTGCTCTCCCTCCACAGCCTCAGTGTCTTGGCCCTCCCCCAGATTAGATGCTGGGACCATCTAACCCCCAGAGATCGGGCTCAGTTTCTCCCCGATGCTATGGTTTTTCCTCTGGGCACCCTGAGGCTACTGTGGTCAGGCTGCTTGGGGAGCAGAGGGCAGACCTGTGGAGAGGGAAGATGGAGGGAGAGTGAGTCATGGCGAGAGGGGCGGAGCCCCTAAAGAAGGAAATGAGTGTATACACGTTGGTAAGCACCAGGATTCTGTGATTTGAGGGTCCAGAAAGTTCTCCTTACTTAGCACTCTTTTTTTTTAAACATCTTTATTGGAGTATAATTGCTTTACAATGGTGTGTAGGTTTCTGCTGTGTAACAAAGTGAATCAGCTATATGTACACATATATCCCCCTATCTCCTCCCTCTTGCGTCTCCCTCCCGCCCTCCCTATCCCACCCCTCTAGGCAGTCACAAAGCACGGAGCTGATCTCCCTGACTTAGCACTCTTTTACTAGCCTGGATTAATACAGGATCTTCACGCAAATGAAAATAGTGAAATGGCGAAGCCATTAAACTCCAGACACTGTCATTTGCATTTGTTTATCATTAAGACCTAGCAAAGAGCCAGCGCGAAGAGGATGAGACACAGGTGTTTTGAAAAAAGAAAAGAAAAATCAGAAAATCTGGATTTGAGTCCCAGCTCCCCACTTACTACTGAGCCCCCTTAACAAGGTATTTAAACCTTCTGGGTACCACTCGTCCCTGCCGTACCGGGGCTATGATAATTATGTGTGTTCTTTATCTTACCGGATACTTGGGGAGGAGGTGGAGGGGATCAAGGCACAGGAGCTTTGAGCAGCTTAAAGCCGCACAGCGAGGTTAGTCATCGCTGCTATTTTTCTCCTGGGAAGAGACACAAACTCTCTGTCATCCCCGCAGGAGTGGGTGCGTGTCAGCCCTTACTGCCGGCCCTGGTCCTTGGGCTCATGGCTGGGGGTAGGGGGACAGAAGGGTGGAGGAGGGAGTTTTCTGGGCAGGATTATCCGACGGTTTGAGGAAGAAGAACTGGGGTGGGTATTCAGACTGGAAGCCTGTGAGGAGACTCGGGGCTCACAGAAACCAGTGCTTTGTGTGGGTCGGAGGCTCTCCAGACTGTCCCTGGTTGTTCTGTCTCCAAGCGTAAGTCCATTCTGAGGCCGAAGGGTTGTGAACGGGCTCTCAGGTCCAAAAGGGGAGCGCCCACAGTGTTGAGATTGGAAGGGCCTGGAAGGGCCTGGAAGGGCCCCCTCTGCTCCGAATTTGGTCTGGACCGCAGAGCAACTCTGCCTGTCCCGAGGCAGAGCGTGGGCGAAGATCTGGGAGGGCTGGAGAGATCCCTGCCTGGAGCAGGAAGGAGTAGGTGGTTTTAATGAGCAGGTGGCCTGAGTGGCTGGAGCAACGTGAGCAAGGGGAGATGATGGGGTGATGAGAGGGGAGATGGGGAGATGAGAGGGGAGATGGGGAGATGAGAGGGGAGATGGGGTGATGAGAGGGGAGATGGGGTGATGAGAGGGGAGATGGGGTGATGAGAGGGGAGTTGGGGTGATGAGAGGGGAGATGGGGTGATGAGAGGGGAGATGGGGTGATGAGAGGGGGCAGGGGCCCGGCTGGGAAGGGATGAAGCCGGCTACGGAGGTGAGGCTCTAACAAGTTCTTCACTAGGCTTTGACAGCCTCTGCGGCTCCATCTGCAAAATGGGTCGAGGCAGGTGAAGGGAGCAATGGCTGTGCGGGGTGACTTGGAAGTGAAACCGGGAGGAAAGGCGGGAGAGGTAGCCCCTCATCCACAGCCCATCCCCGAAGGGCCCAGCCTCCAAGCCCCAGCTGGGTCTCCAGGGAAATGAGGCAGCGAACCCTGCGCAGACGCTCTGGGTTTTCCTTCCTCTGCATCTGTCATCGTTGATGAAATGGAGAGTAAAGACCCAGCAAACTCGCAAAGCATCTCCTGAAGTTCAGCCTGGCGGTGAAGTAGGGGGTAGGTAAGTAGGTAAAATGCGGTAGCCTCAGGAGAGAGCTGCTTACCCTCATATGACCCAAAAGAGCCCAAAAGATGCCCCACTTAATAAGAAATCCGGCCTCTGGCTTGGGAAATCCACTCGGCTCTTGGTGCCCCAAGCGGAGTCCCTTTCTGAACCTATCGGACGCCAGGCTGCTCAGGCAGATCCCAGCGGGGCCCCGGCAGCCGGCTGGGTTTTGTGCTCCCTGAGTTGCCAAATCAGAGAGTGTCCTGGGTTCTGGAGCACGTGCCGGGCCCCCGTGAGACCCGGATGCTCAGGATCGCTGCGGGTGTTGGCTCCGGGGTTGCGGGGGTCGCCGTCCCGACGTGCCCATGCTTTGCAGGTTTACTGCGGCTTTCTTTGCTTCTGCCTCCACGGACTGCAGTTTTTTTTAACAAATGGTTAATGCATTAAAAAAACCGTTGATTCCTGATCTCCAGGAATTTGTAATCTAACAATATGTTTCGTGAGAGGAAAAAAATTAGAGACTTTCTTATTGAAGTAAAACGGTGGGATTCTAAAAATTCAATACATTTTTAGTTATAAAAGTAATACATGCAATGTGAAGAAGTTGGAATCCTTGTGTGTTGCTGGTGGGAATGTATCAATAAAATGGTGTAGCCACTTTGGGACTCAGTATGGAGGTTTCTCAAAAATTAAACATAGAATTACCATACGATCCAGCAATTTCGCTTCTAGGTAGATAGCCAAGAGATTTGAAAGCAGGGACTCAAATAGATGGGTATATACCCATGTTCATAGCAGTATCATTCATAATAGCCAAACGGTGGGAACATCCAATTATCCATCCACAGATGAATCGATAAATAAAATGTGGCATATTCCTGTAATGGAATAAGATTCATTCATAAAAAGGGGTGAAATTCTAGAATCTAAAAAATAAAAATGAATTAATATAACAAAACAGAAACCGATTCACAGATATAGAGAACAAACTAGTGGATACCAGTGGGTAGAAGGCTGGAGTAGGGGCAAAATAAGGGTAGGGAGTTAAGAGGTACAAGCTATTATGTATAACATAAATAAGGTACAAGGTAGTAATGTATAGTACAAGGAATATAGCCAATGTTTTATAATGACTTTAAATGGAGTATAATCCATAAAAATATTGACTCACTATACTGTACACCTGAAGCTAATATAATATTATAGATCTACTGTACTTTAGGAAAAAAATTGTTATAACAATGTCCTCAGGCATAGTCATATGAATAAAGTTTTACAGTATAAAAAAAAGGGATAGGGAATTCCCTGGCGGTCCAGTGGTTAGGGCTTCGCACTTCCACTGCAGGGGGTACGGGTTCGATCCCTGGTCCGGGAAATAAGATCCTGCATTCCACACAGCGTGGCCAAAAAAAAAAAAAAAAAAAAAAAAAAAGAGGTAAAAATTCTGACACGCTACAACATGGATGAACCTTAAAAAAATTTAGAATGAAACAAACCAGACACAAAAGGACAAATATTGTATGCTTTCCGTTTTCATGTGGTACCTAGAATAGGCACATTTATAAGGACAGAAAATTGAATAGTGGTTACCAGGGGCTGGGGGACAGAGGAGTTATTGCTTAATGGGTCCAGAGTTTCCTTTTGGGAAGATGAAACGTTCTGGAGATGGATGGTCATGATAATTACACAGCACTGTGAATGTATTTTATGCCATTGAACTGTACACTTAAAAATGGTTAAAGTGGAAATTTTATATTATGTATATTTTACCATAATGAAAACAAATAATACATGCACATGGTAAACATCATCTGTTCAAAAGACTAATTTTTGAACAGCGAGACTAATTCTCGGTCTCACTCCTCTGAGTGACCCATTATTGGCAGACGTCACTGGATCCTTCCAGACAATTTTTATAGACATGCTTGTCCTTAATCATATTTTATCTTTACGCAATAGGATTATGGTGTTTACTACGCTGCAACTTGTTTTTTCACTTGCTAATATCGCAGCCATCTTTTCGTTTTGGTATAGACACACCTACCTCATTCTGTAGAGGGTTGCATTTTAGGGCACCTCATAATTTAACCAGTTTTCTATTGGTGAATATTTTTTTTTGCTCTATAAACTATGCTGCATTAAAAAATCTTTATATGCCGCATTATCTGTTACATAGCTGTGGGGATATATCTGTTGCGTAAATTCCCAGAAAAGGGAATTCTGGGTCAAAGGGCATGTGTGTTAAAAGTGTTTATAGATATTGCAAAATTGCCCTGCAAAAAGGGTGCACCAATTTACATTCCTATCCGTAGACTCATTGGTCCTCCATTTGCCCTTCCTCATTTCCTTCCCTTCCCTTTCTCCCTCTCCGCCCCCCTTCCTTCCACTTAACAAACAGACAAGCAAACACTTTACTTTTTCCATAGTAACACGACAGGAATGAAAATAAAACGTATATTGCAGTTTCTCATAGTTTGTTGGTCCATCTGGTTCTCTGGCATCCAACTATTGACTATATTCATCCTTTTGCTTTAATTCACATCATGTTATTACTCTAGGAATAAGTTATCTTGAAATGTTTGGGTCTTATGTATGCTTTTTGTCTTGTCAACATAAAGTTAAAAATATGTCTTTCATTCTAAAGAATGACTGCTGGGTTCAGGGTATGATTTTGTTTTTGGTTATAATTACACTTTCTTTATATGAAAATTGCCCTGTAGTTTTTAATTTAATTTTATGGCTCACCATCCAAAAATATGAGCTGGTGTCCTGTGAAAAGTCTGTCTCTTTTCCTTCTTCTCCATCTCTGGTTCCTACTGCCTTCCCTGGCCTCTGAAACCTTGTTTTTAGTTTCTTATATATTCTTCCAGTGTTTCTTTATGAAAATACAAGCAAACAAATATGGATTCTTTTCCCTCTCTTTTTACACGAATGTAGTGCATTATTTGTTCTGCAACCTTTTTTCCTTCCTAGTTATTGGCATACATTGGAGATCTTTCCTGATTAGTAGATGGAGAGCTTCCTCATTCTTTTTCATGGTTGTGTATATATATATATATATATATATATATATATATATATGATATTCCATTGTGGAGGGACCTTATTTACGTAACCAGCCCTCTGTTGATGACTATATCCTATTTATTTTTACTATTATAAACAGTGTTGCAGTGTGGTCCATGTTCTTGTCCATGTGGTCATTTTGGATGTGTACAAGTCATTCTGAAGTGTCATGAGGAACTGATGGGTCAAAGGATTTCTCTTAATTTTGTAGATGCTGCCAATTTGCCTTCCTGAAGGGGCTGCACCAACGTGCACTATCACGAGGAATGTGGGAAAGTTCCTCTTTCTCCACAGCCTCGCTGCATGTATTATCTTGTTGGAGTTTTGCCAATCTGATAGGTGAAAATTGGTATCTGTAGGTCTTTTTTTTTTTTTTTTTTTTTTGCGGTACGCGGGCCTCTCACTGTTGTGGCCTCTCCCGTTGCGGAGCACAGGCTCCGGACGCGCAGGCTCAGCAGCCATGGCTCACGGGCCCAGCTGCTCCGCGGCATGTGGGATTTTCCCGGACCAGGGCACGAACCCATGTCCCCTGCATCGGCAGGCGGACTCTCAACCACTGCGCCACCAGGGAAGCCCTCATTGTAGTTTTGATTTCCACTTCTCTAATAATTAGTGATGTTGAGCATCTTTTCATGTGCCTCTTGGCCATCTATATGTCTTCCTTGGTGAAATGTCTATTTAGGTCTTCTGCCCATTTTTTAACTGGATTGTTTGTTTTTTTGATATTGAGCTCCATGAGCTGTTTGGTTATTTTGGAGATTAATCCTTTGTCTATTGTTTCATTTGCAAATATTTTCTCCCATTCTGAGGGTTGTCTTTGTCTTGTTTATTGTTTCCTTTGCTGTGCAAAAGCTTTTAAGTTTAATTAAGTCCCATTTGTTTCTTTTTCTTTTTATTTCTGTTACTCTAGGACGTGGGTCAAAAAAGATCTTGCTGTGGTTTATGTCAAACAGTGTTTTTCCTATGTTTTCCTCTAAAAGTTTTATAGTGTCTGGTCTTACATTTAAGTCTTTAATCCACTTGGAGTTTATTTCTGTGTATGGTGTTAAGGAGTGTTCTAACTTCATTCTTTTACATGTAGCTGTCCAGTTTTCCCAGCACCACTTATTTTTTATTTTTTTATTTTTTGCTGTACGCGGGCCTCTCACTGCTGTGGCCTCTCCCGTTGCGGAGCACAGGCTCCGGACGTGCAGGCTCAGCGGCCATGGCTCAAGGGCCCAGCCCCTCCGCGGCATGTGGGATCTTCCCGGACCGGGGCACGAACCTGTGTCCCCTGCATCGGCAGGCGGACTCTCAACCACTGCGCCACCAGGGAAGTCCCATCCCAGCACCACTTATTGAAGAGGCTGTCTTTTCTCCATTTAATATCCTTGCCTCCTTTGTCATAGATTAATTGACCATAGGTGCGTGGGTTTATCTCTGGGCTTTCTATCCTGTACCATTGATCTATATTTCTGTTTATGTGCCAGCACCATACTGTCTTGATTACTGTAGCTTCGTTTTTTTAAAGAAGATGTTAGGGGTAGGAGTTTATTAATTAATTAATTTATTTTTGCTGTGTTGGGTCTTCGTTTCTGTGCAAGGGCTTTCTCTAGTGGTGTCAAGCAGGGGCCACTCGTCATCGCTGTGCGCGGGCCTCTCACTGTCGCGGCCTCTCTTGTTGCGGAACACAGGCTCCAGACGCGCAGGCTCAGTAGTTGTGGCTCACGGGCCTAGTTCTTCCGTGGCATGTGGGATCCTCCCAGACCAGGGCTCGAACCCGTGTCCCCTGCATTAGCAGGCAGATTCTCAACCACTGTGCCACCAGGGAAGCCCGATTCCTGTAGCTTTGTAGTATAGTTTGAAGTCTGGGAGCCTGATTACTCCAACTCCATTTTTCTTTCTCAAGGTTGCTTTGGCTATTCAGGGTCTTTTGTGTTTCCATACAAATTGTAAGATTTTTTTGTTCTAATTCTGTGAAGAATGCCACTGGTAGTTTGATAGGGATTGCACTGAACCTGTAGATTGCTTTGGGTAGCATAGTCATTTTCACAGTATTGATTCTTCCAATCCAAGAACATGGTATAGGTATATTTCTCCATCTGTTTGTGTCATCTTTGATTTCTTTCCTCAGTGTTTTTTATTTAAATTTATTTTTATTTAATTTATTTTATTTTTGGCTGTGTTGGGTTTTGGTTGCTGCGTGCGGGCTTTCTCTAGTTGTGGTGAGCGAGGGCTACTCTTCGTTGCAGTGCGAGGGCTTCTCCCTGCGGTGGCTTCTCTTGCTGCGGAGCACGGGCTCTAGGCGCGCGGGCTTCAGTAGTTGTGGCTTGCGGGCTCTAGGCGCGTGGGCTTCAGTAGTTGTGGTACACGGGCTTAGTTGCTCCGTGGCATGTGGGATCTTCCCGGACCAGGGCTCGAACCCATGTCCCCTGCCTTGGCAGGCGGATTCTTAACCACTGCGCCACCAGGGGAGCCCTAGGAGGCTTTTCTGAAGATTTGGAGCAGACATGGGGATGTAAGGAGGATGGAGCCGGTGTCTGGGCAGCCGGTGGCACAGTTTAGAGTGTCCTGTCTCGGGGGCACCACTAACTTCCTTTGCACAAGTTACTGCTTTCCTTTTGTCTCCTTTTCTCTCCATCTCTCCACCTTCCTCACGGGGGCAAGACTCCTGACTCCTGCAAGAGAATTCTCTCTGTCCTTCGGTCTCACCTTACTCTGAGGGGCTTACCTGCCGGCCATAACAGAGCACGGCCTGCACAACCATATGGGGGTGTGGTGTCCGCTGCTACTTGCTCTTCCTGGGTTTTCCAGTGCTTTCTGGAAACTCTGCTTTCTAAGGCGTGAGGCATGGGAATCAGGGCATGTCCCAGTGTGACAGCAATGAAGGAAGAACAGACAGAGAGACTGTGTAACATGGGTAAGAGCAGATTGAAAAAGGACAATTTAAAAAATTTTTAGTTAAAAGAATTTGGAGGCGGGGAAGCACTATAAACACAAGGAAAAAAATTCAAACTGTAGAAAATGTGTGCGGTGAGAAACCTCCCCTCTCTGCCCTCAGTTCTTTAGTTCACTTTCCTGAAATAACCACTGTTACCGCTTCTTATTGATTTTGGGGAAATGTTTATGCATATATAAGCATAAGTTATATGTATTATGTGTAAGTATTCTCCCCCTTTAACAAGAAATAGTAGCCTGTTATACATAAGGCTTTTCTTTTAACTTTTGAAAATATAACAATATATCTTTACTATTTTAAATGGAGCGACTTATAAATATAGGTACATAAATACACAAAAACACATATATATCAATATTTTCTTGTATTTGCACAAAAGGCAAACCTACGTGACCTCCTTCATCTGTCAGCAGGGAAGCCTTCTGGGGCACGGGAGTTTCCATTATGAAAGGGATTCTTGTTGCCAAACATTCCTGATGTCACGTTCAGTCCCAGGATGTGATAACAAACACTGAGATCTGTTTCTGAGGGCTCAGAGCTGTGGTCGGTGGTATTCTTGTTGCCAGTTATTTTCTGTCCACTCCGTAGAGAGTTCTGCACAGCCGGGTGTGACCAGTGGTGCCTCCCCGTGGGAGGAATGTACTTCTTCCCCTCACTGGCACTGGACTGGCCACATCACCTCCCTGGGCCAACGGAAGTGAGTGGGAGTGATGCCTGCCACGTCGACATCAAAGCCTTAAAAGCCAGGGTGGGCTTCTGCTCTGTCTCTTTGTCCTTGGCCATGAGAATGGAGACAGGACTTGTTCCTTCAGCCTGGGTCCCAGAACAAGAAGGCATCTGGAGTAAAGCCACAGCTGATCCACATCTTAGGAGTAATGTGGGTGAGAGAGAAAGCTTCCTCGTTGAAGGTTGTTCGTTATAGCAGCCTCGCCTAGAGAAAGCTGACTCAGACCCGGGCTGTGCTTTGTTCTAAAGTCCAGATGGCTCTGAGGAACTGGTATCGGCTAACACTGCCTCTGGGCTGGACCTGGATCTACCACCAGTAGGTAAAGGAGTTCTGCTTGTTATTACAGGAATTAAGATATGCCATGGGCGCTATGATATCTCATCCTTTGCTCATAGCAGTGCCAATCACTTCCAACGTTCAGAAAGCCGTTTGGTCATGTATAATAAGAGCCCTAAATAATTTTTACTTCTGGAAATCTAGCCCAGGAAACAAAGTCAGAGCTATACACGGAGGTCCATTGTAAAGTTATTTAAAAAACCGGAAACAGTGTTAATGCCCCATCACTATGGGAGAGTGTATACGTTATCCTATATGATGGACGCTGTGCAGTCATTAAAAATCAAGCAGCTGAATATTTAATGAGGTGGAGGAGACGTTTGTGTTTTAATACTGAGTGAAAGAAACAGGATACAGAACTCTATCCTTATGACAACCCTAACAAATTTGGGATCACACTGTTTATAATTTTGTATCTCTTTTCACTTACGTTATGTGAATAAACATTTCCCCGAAGGCCAAACATGTAAATAGGTACCAAAAAAAGACCATGAGGAAATAAGCAAAAACAGTGGTTCTCTCTGGGTAGCATTTTCTTGTCTGTACTTTCTGTATTTTCCAAACGTGCTATGATGAATATATGCTACTTCAATAATCAGAAGTAACTGCTGTTTAAAAATAATTATTCCGGTTACTTCTAGAGCCGTGCCTTTGCGCTGTGGCTGCCCAGGGGCCTTAATTGGGGCTCCTTGGCTAAGAATAAGCCTGTGTGTTTAATTAGGTCACTCTCCTGCCGACCTAGAATCTTTGCACAGGGCTTAGCTTGTGCTGCCCCGAACCCCTGGGACGTACCCTGTCTGAGCTGGGAGCCTCACAGGCAGGCGCCGGACTGCTGCCTGCCTTTAGCTCAGTCTGAATTTGAGAAATGTAGGAACTGTCACCCTGATGTCTCTCTCCCTTAAAAATGAATTGAGACCTAGCAGTTTTATTGAAGAGAAAACGAAGACTCATGAAGTAAGCATTCTACCCGTTTCGGGTTGGTTGTAATCCTGGTGAGGACAGCCGCTGTGCCCGGCAGCCGTCGTTCACTGTCCCCTGCGGCCTTCCAGGTCTGTCCCGTGTCACACACATGGAGGCCCTGGAGAGGCTAGTGAGCAGATGGGGGATATCTCATGTGTGAGAGCCAGAAGTCTCCTAGGGAAGAGCTCCATCCCAAGGAAAAGGAGACCCGTATGACCAGGATGACCCTAACCAGGGCCTCAAGTGTCAGTGGGCCAGCCAGGGCCACTCCATTCCTGTGGTGTCACTAAGCCTTTTGCCAGGTTTGGCCCTTGTAAGTGTGTGCGCTGTGTGGGCAGGTGGGTGTCCACAGTGTTGCCCAGCAGATGCTACTGTGGATTTGGGGACCAGGCCTGGGGACAGACAGGGAAAGGGCGGCTGGGACCGGCACCCTCATGGAATAGGGCCTGCGGATAAACTAGCACAGCACGATCCACTTTCCAAAATAGTTTTTCTTAACTGTTTCACAATCATTCACAACTGAATGACTTTCCCGTCCATGGGGCGCGGGTTCCCTCCCCTCCCAGACTCCATCAACCTCCCTGGGACCTGCTTCTACCCTGCACCACAGGGCCTCGTCCTCCCCCAGACTGCTCCCCATCTGAAATCTTCAAATCCATCACCCTTAATTTTTTTCCTTGAGGTCTAATGTACATATAATAAAGTACATGAGTTTTTTAAAAAATATTTATTTATTTATTTTTTGCGGTACGCGGGCCTCTCACTGCCGTGGCCTCTCCTGTTGCAGAGCACAGGCTCCGGATGCGCAGGCTCAGCAGCCACGGCTCACGGGCCCAGCCGCTCTGTGGCATGTGGGATCCTCCCGGACCGGGGCACGAACCTGCGTCCCCCGCATTGGCAGGCGGACTCTCAACCACTGCGCCACCAGGGAAGCCCTGACCTTGTTTATTTCCTAGTATTTCCCCCACCTCCTCTTCGCCAGCATCACTCCCGTGGAGGGCGGGTTCAGGCGCTTAGCATCTCTTGCCCCACCACTGCACCAGGCGCCGGACTGGCCTCTGCCGCCCGGCCAAGCCCTCTCACGTGTCCTCCTCCACCCTGAGCCACGGAGATCCACCCCTGGGCACATGGGACCGGGTCACTCTTCTCTTGCATTCCTTCACTCTCATCACCTCCAAGAGAAAGTCCCCGCCTGTCAGTGTGGCCTGGAAGGCCGGCCACAGTGCACCCCAGCTGACACCCCAACTCCCCACCGCAACCAAGCATGTCTGTGACACCCACAGGCTCGCCAGGCGGCCGCTCAGCACCGTCGGGGGCAGCCCTTGCATGGCTGATTCCTCCTCCAGGAAGCCTTCCCTGACCTCCCCGGGTTCTAAGGGCACAGCTTTCTCATTTCACTGTTTCCCACTAATGCCTGTTGTCTGTCTCCTTTCTTGGACTGTCAGCTACTTAAGGGCAGGTAACACCTCCTCATAGTTTTAAACCCAGCTTCTAGCATAAGTTTGGCATGAGGCGCATACCTAAGGAATGCGTGGTGTCTGACTAGATCGATTGATGTGCAGGAAAATACTGCACATAATACTGAAATATGCCCCATTCTGACTCCCGCGCAGGTTCCCTTTGCCCCGGGACCCTCTGCTCTGGCCTGTGCTCATCCTGCCTAGCCCCCTCCGGATTCTCCAGGTCGCAGCAAGGGCAGGTGTGGGTCTCTGTCGGGGGCAGGGGGAGGGACCTGTCCCTGGCAGTGGCTGTTAAGACCCCTGGCCAGGCCTCAGGCAGGTCTGGCGGGTCTCGGATGCCCTTCCATCCTGTCCCAAACCTGGCTCGGGGCCATCGTGCACCTTCTCCACTGAGCTACACAGTTCAGGGACAGGATGGCACTGTCTCCCGTGCTTCGGGCTTCCTCTGCCTCCTGCCGTCCTCAGATTCCCTGGGGACCCAAGGTCTGCAGGGCTGCACAGCTGCTGAGCTAGGGGGGCCCCTGGTTTCCCAGTTTAGGTGTAAATAAGACCTCACCTCACTCCCTCAGGGGCCAATTTTACCTAAAAGTGGAGCCCCAAAGTGTTGCATTGATGTCCCACGGGGGAGCCTTGGCCCCGGCCTCCCTGCCCCCATCCTGTGCTCTTGCAGGATGGTCAGGTCGGCCGTGTGGGCAGTCAGCGCACACACACTCACACCCACACTCACTCACGCTCACATATGCACTCACACACCACAGCCTCCCAGCGACTTCCTTTATTCTAATGGCAGGAGAGATAAGTTCTTGGAAGTTTCCTAACGTCTCACCCCAGATCTCTCCTTCCACGCTGCCCCACCCATTCAGGGGGCCGGCCTTTGCCCTGGGTGGGGCAGGATTGGGGCAGAATTGTATGTGGGCCTTATGTCAGCCCCAGCTCCTTCCAGCAAGTGGAGTCCACCCTCCAGTCACCGTCCCTCCCCATTCACCCCGGGACGTGCCCTTTGGCTGTGTGGCCACATCGGAGGGGAGGAGCCCTCCAACGGCCACTGCCCTGGAGGCAGCTCCCAGCCTCTGCTGTTTCTGTGGGTCAGTTTCCTTCCAGCCCCTCAGCGCTGGGCGCACTGCCGGCTTCGTGAAATCCCTTTCTCCTCTAAACTAACACAAATCCTACATTTCCTGAAGACCTCATCCAGGATGCCCCTCTGTTAAAAAGCCTTCCTTTGGCGCACCCCTGAAGATCCTGGTGTTGCTGTGGGCCGCCACCCCTCCCGGTGTTACCGGTATGGTGAGAACAGACTGTACCCAAAATCTGGCTTCTGCTGAGGTGTCCCTGATGCTAAGAGATGCATCTTTCTTTTTTTTGTGGTACGCGGGCCTCTCACTGCTGTGGCCTCTCCCATTGCGGAGCACAGGCTCCAGATGCGCAGACTCAGTAGTTGTGGCTCACGGGCCCAGCCGCTTCGCGGCATGTGGGATCCTCCGGGACCGGGGCACGAACCCACGTCCCCTGCATCGGCAGGTGGACTCTCAACCACTGCGCCACCAGGGAAGTCCACGATCTGCATCTTTGACCTGGGCTGGAAGAAGGCGAAAGTGGTTGAGCTCCCACTCTGTGGCCACGTGGTGTCACATAAGTATGAGCAGCTCTCCTCCGAAGCCCCGGAGGCGGCCCGTATTTGTGCCAACGCGTACGTCATGAAAAGCTGTGGCAAAGATAGTTTTCACATCCGAGTGCAGCCCCACGCCTTCCACATCATCCGTGTCAACAAGATGTTGCCCTGGGCTGGAGCTGATAGGCTCCGGACAGGTATGCATGGTGCCTTTGGAAAGCCCCAGGGCACGGTGGCCAGGGTCCACACTGGCCAGGTCATAATGTCCATCCACACCAAGCTGCAGAACAAGGAGCACGTGATTGATGCCCTGCGCAGGGCCAAGTTCAAGTTCCCTGGCCGCCAGAAAATCCACATCCCCAAGAAGAGGGGATTTACTAAGTTTAATGCGGATGAATTTGAAAACATGGTGGCAGAAAAGTGGCTCATCCCAGATGCCTGTGGGATCAAATACACCCCTAGTCGTGGCCCCTGGACACATGGCGGGCCCTGCACTCCTGAGAGTCTTGGCGCTGTCCCCTCCTTACTCACACCCACCGATAAATCCTACTTTCCTGTCCAAAAAAATCCAAAAAGCCTTCCTGATATATTGCTCTGGTCCCCGCCTCAGTCTCCCTGTACAGCCACCCCTGTGTGAGGAAGCCCCATCTGCGGGAAGTTTCTGGTGGTCTCGAGAGAGTTTCTCCAAGCTCAGGGGTATGAAAGGCCCCTCGATGCTGTGGACCAGCTGTGCACCAGCTGGGTGAGCTGGAATAATGCCTCCGACTGAAGGTGGAGGTGAAGTGTGAGGGGCGACAGGTGCACCCAACACCCCGGGCACCTACGATCTGGCCACCTCTCTGAGTGTCAGGCAGCCACGGGGAACAAAGCCATCACGTGCTGGGCCTGGACACTTTCTAAACAGGCACAGCCTGGGTGTGAGAATCAACAGGCATGAGGGCTGAGTGGTCCTGTTTCCACTCTGCCCCTGGGGGGATGGGAGGCGTCCAGCTGGGAGCTCAGAAGAAAGTGGGAGCCAAAGTGACTGTTCCTGGTGGTGACATGGGGGCCTTGGGACTCCTTATTTAAAAAAGATATTTTTAAAATTTGGAAATAATTCCAAGTTTATGAAAAGTTGTAAACATAAGACATAGTTCAAAGGACATCTTTCTACCTTTTGCCAAGATTTACCGACTGTTAACGTTTTACTCCATTTGCTTTATCATTTGTCTCCCCAAGCATGTACACACACACACACACACACACACACACACACACACACACACACACACACACACACACACACACACACACACACACACACACACACACACACACACCACACGGATGTCTCTATATGCATAATTTTTTCCCTGGAGCATTTGAAGGTAAGTTACCCTTTTACCCTAAATACTTCAGTATTTTCCAAGAATAGAGATTTTTCTTACGGTATCAACTTCATAGATTGACATTGAGCCAGTACTTTTAGCAGCTGTTGATTGTCTAGTCTTATTTGTTGACCTAAGGATGTCCTCTTCCCTGATTCAATATCTGAGAGCAGATACCGCATAGCCTCCTCCATTAATCTGGAACATTCCCTCGGCCTTTCTTTGTCTTTCATGCTGTTGAAAAGTCCAGGGGTTTTGTGAGGGCTCCTGGGCAGAGGCGGTTTCACCCAGGGGTTGACAGCACAGATGTTGGCGCCTGGGCTCTGGGCTCAAGTCCGCTCTGCCATCTTGCTTTGTAATGGTGGGCGAGCGGCTTAGGACTTTGGTGCCTCATTTTGCCATCTGTAAATTCAGAGTAATGGAAGGCCTACCCCGTAGGGCTGTTAACGAGCCTGGCACACAGTCAAAGCAATGCAAGGATTCACTTGTTGTTACCGTAACAAATCTCCTCTTCTGGAAGGGGCTCTGAAATGTACCAAGTCCCACAAGGGTGCCCGTGGCACAGGGGCCAGGCCAAGAGGGCCCTGTGACAGCCTGTGGTCCTCCCCAGCTGGACCTGCCGTCAGCTGAGGGGCACTGGGGTCTGGACAGGTGGCCACATCCTGGAACGGCACTACAGACTGGCCAGCTGAAGATCCATTGGGGATATGGCCACCTCAGCACGCAGCAGTGTGGGGATGTGCTGGTTCCCCAGCTGTGCCAGTGCACGTCACATGAGGCCCCACCAAGAAGTGATGGGCAGCTACCAGCTCCTAGCTCCCAGCGTGCTGAGTATAACCCCCACGCTGTTCAGTCAAGCCCAGGAGAGGGCTGGGAGTGTACTTGGAGAGGTGGCCTGAGAAACCACTGATGTGACGGAGTGTATGTGAATGTCACTGGGTGACTTCCTTATCCTCAGGTGGAAGGGAATCTTGGGATAGACCCCCGAGTTCAGCTATGGGAAAAGCAGGATACATTTTTGCACACTCACCATGTTAACACCCAGTGGGAGGGCTGAGGAAATTTCTGGTGACTTCCCATAACCGGGTATTCCTCCTTCTGTTTCTGACCCAGAGAGGAACTATGCACCTTTAAAAAGGTCTCCCTGAGATGAGCAGAGAGCAGAGAATGGGTGAAAAGGACTCGGGAAATCCTGCTGATTTCTGAAGCTTGATTCTCCTCTGATACCCTTAATAAAGGCTACCATATATAGTCCATAGGTCTGTGCATCCAACTGTCCTTCCATCCATCCATCTATCCATCCATCTATCCACGAATCCATCCGTCCATCCACCGATCCATCCATCCATCCATCCATCCATCTATCCACTAATCCATCCATCCATCCAATGAGGTAATGTACCTCCTGCAGCCTCCATACTCTTGCCTCACCATCCTAACAGTTGCTCGTCTGGAATTACCAAGGAAGGAACTATTTCACTGAAATACATTTTTTTCCCCCAGATAATTGTTATCCCTTCAAAAGTGCCTAATTTCATTAAGTTTGGCCATTTTGTAGAGAAAATTTTCGAAAATGTATCATAAACTGGCCTTCCTTTTTCAAAGAGGACATGCCACATCCTATAAGTCTTTCTGGATGATCAGGTCAAAACTCTGAATGGAAGTCGTTGTGCTTTGTTGCAAAACCAGCAATTGTGGACCCTTAGGGACTATTTCCAGCTCTACACTAAATGGTCCCAATTGCTCTGCTTTTTTTTTTTTTTTTTTTGCGGTACGCGGGTCTCTCAGTGTTGCGGCCTCTCCCGTTGCGGAGCACAGGCTCCGGACGCGCAGGCTCAGCGGCCATGGCTCACGGGCCCAGCCACTCCGCGGCATGTGGGATCCTCCCGGACCAGGGCACGAACCCGCGTCCCCTGCATCGGCAGGCGGACCCTCAACCACTGCGCCACCAGGGAAGCCCTGCTCTGCTTTTTGATACTCACTTTTGTACTTTTTTTTTTCTGATTCTGAGATTCTAGTCATCTGCCACTTCTTATAGCTCCTGGTATGCTTCTAGCAATTACTTCTTTAAATGGCCTTGGGCTGGGAAGATTGATAGCCAAGTGTGTTAGAATTGTGTGTAAAGCAAGAATCTTAAGTTCTTTCTTTCTTTATTAGTTTTATTATTTTTATTTTTTAAATTAATTAATTAATTTTATTTATGTTTTGGTCGCGTTGGGTCTTTGTTGCTGCGCACGGGCTTTCTCTCATTGCAGCGAGCAGGGGCTACTCTTCGTTGCGGTGCGCGGGCTTCGCGGTGCGCAGGCTTCTCATTGTGGTCGCTTCTCTTGTTGCGGAGCACGGGCTCTAGGCGCACGGGCTTTAGTAGTTGTGGCATGCGGCCTTAGTAGTTGTGGCGTGCGGGCTCTAGGGCGTGGGGGCTTCAGTAGTTGTGGCGCTCAGGCTTAGTTGCTCCATGGCATGTGGGATCTTTCCGGACCAGGGCTTGAACACGTGTCCTCTGCCTTGGCAGGCAGATTCTTAACCACTGTGCCACCAGGGAAGTCCCTAGACACCCTTATTTCATTTTTTTAAACATTCAAGTACAGGTTTTTGAGTGGACATTTTTTTTTATGGGTTTTTAAAATTGTTTTATTTGGGAAAAGTGCGTCTTACAAAAGGGCAGCTGCAAAATACAGAGACCTCTGCAACAATTACTTGGTTTTGCTTAACGTGAAAGAATGAGTGTTATCCAAGGAATCAAAGCAGTAGATGGACAAATCAGGGGCATCTCCAAGTTATTTTCAAGAAATAGAGCAACAAAACGCAAAGCTATAATTTCCTATCAAGAAATTCTTCTAACAATTTAACTTTAGCTTATCTCGTGGCTTACCACCCCTCCGTCCCCTTTTAGTGGCAAAGCATGACTGACTATTGCAAACCAATGACTTCACTACAGGAAACACCTTAGAACATAGTTTTGAATCACATCTGTCTAGCTGCAAAGCTCAGGGATGGAATGAGGCAAATACCCACAAAAACAAACACAAAAACCCGACAACAAAAGCCCCTCAAATGAGGACAAAGTTTTGTCAAAAAGTGCCTGGACTGGAAAGTCTAGGAGATCATAAAACATTAAATACAACTGGAACTGAGACCCAGTTTGTGTTAATACATGAGATAACCAGATAGTTTGAACTTCTATGGTTAGGCCCATTTGTTTACTTATATAGACAGAGCTAGCCCTGCTCTATTAACAGCTACCAATGTACCGTTGTGTCCTTTCAGATCCATTTTGAGTGGACATATTTTTTTTTCTTTCTTACGTATTTATTTATTTATTTGGCCGTGCCGGTCTTAGTTGCGGCACGCAGGATCCTCGTTGCTGCGTGTGGGATCTTCAACTGCGGCATGCAAGATCTTTAGATGCATCACGTGGGATCTAGTTCCCTGACCAGGGATCGAACCCAGGCCCGCTGCATTGGAAGCGCGGAGTGCTAGCCACTGGACCGCAAGGGAAGTCCCGACACTCTTATTTTTAAAGCACACGCGTCTTCCGCTTTTGTAAACGCCATGTTTGCTTCACTCTGTGTTCTCTGCTACATTCTAGGTGGTTGAGGTCTTTGGGGGCACAAGCCCTAGAAGTGGAGGTGGCATAATACGGATGAATTCTTCTTCCTTGATCATTACTATTTTCTCTCTTAGAGAAGAGAGGGGATGCCAGAGACTGTCCTGGCTTTCTTCTCCCTCAAAGGAGGAGATGGGGGCCCAGGGTGGCGCCCACGGGGTCAGTGGTGTCTGAAGTGTTTGAGGGAGACGGGAGCTGCTGGGCCTCACTGCTAGCAGGCAGGTGGGTGGGGAGGGGGCCGCTGTCTCCTCACTCCTGGCAGCGATGGCCTGTGTGGACGGGGGAGAGCCTGGGGGGCCCAGAGGGGAGACACAGGCCCTGGGGTAGGATTGGCACCAGCGGTGAGGTGGGCATTTGGGATGGGGGTCGGGGGGATCTTACAAACACCCCATTTCCTGACATATCCCACACAACACAGCAGCTCATACACAGGGATGGTGACACTCAGAACACAGACCAGCCCCTGCACTCACAAGGGGACATCTTTCTGTAGGTGGGCAGTGACCCGTCAGAGGGAAACCTGACAGTGTACACTTGGCATGGAGGAAGGTGCTCTCCCCCCACGCACGCCGACGTGGGGACATGTGCTGCCCACCTGTGACAAACGCATCCTCTCTGAACTTGGACACAGTGACCCCGCTCAGGAAAGAGACAACGGCGCATCCTCGCGCACGGGGATGCCCCCAGCACACTCCCACGTTGAGACGGAGCCCTGCACACGCGCTCACACGCATGTGCCCAGACACACGCGAGGCCCTGGGTCTTGGAGTCTGGGGGGCTGATCTCAGTGTCCTTCCCCTTCCAGGATTTTTGTCAACCGCAGCCTGGAGCTGGGGAAGATTTGTTGCCTTGGCTTCAACATGGACTGCACTCTGGCTGGGAGGGGGAGGGGAGTGAGGGGAATTTGGGGCTGGGAGCAGGGGGCGGGCACCAACCGGCCTGGGTCTGCTTGGCCCACAGCCTACAAGTCCCCGGCCTATGAGACGCTGGCCTTCGAGTTGCTGCTGGAGCGCCTGGTGTGCGTCGGGTACCCACACGAGATCCTGCGCTGCACCTACGACCCTGCCTTCCCCACCAGGTGCGGGAGCCCGCGGGGCGGGAGGCTGGGCCCACTCACTGGCCCTGGTGCCTCATCCACAACCTCTGTGCCCTCTCCCGGGGGGCTGGTGTTTGACGCGCCCTGTGGAAACCTGCTGAAGGTGGACGCCCGCGGGAATGGGCTGCTGGGCACCCATGGCTTCTCCTTCCTCCCGGAGTAAGGAACGGGGTGCGGGGCGAGGATGCTGGAGGAAAGACAGTGGCGGGGGTGACTCGGGCACATCGCAGGGGCTCGGCAATGCCAGCTGGATAAGGAGGGAGAGAAGGATGGGTAGAGGCGGGAAAGAGTGGCGGGGCCTGTCCTGGCCTCTGGGAGGCGCTGGGGAGGGGCATCATGGCACCCAGCCCACCCCTTCCCTAGGGCCGAGATCTGGAGTTTCTACCCCAGTAAGTTCATTCAGAGGGATGAGTTGCAGCGGTCCCACACCCTCATCACGCTCTTCAACCTGCCTGGTGAGGGCTGATGGGGGTGGGGGGAGGTGATCCTTTGGTCCTGGCTCTGGCCTGGCGGGCTGCTGCCTGGATCCTCGGGCCGGCGACCGACCAGCCTCCCTCTGCCCTAGAAACCTGTCTCTACGTCTGCCTGGTGGGCTTCTTCTCTGGCTGCTCCCGCTACATCCAGTGAGTTCCATGCCCCTCCCCGCTGCGGCCCTGGGTGACCAGCAGGACACTGTGCAGCTTAGGGGCCAAGCCCGGAAATGGGGGCCCCGCCAGAGGGCAGAGGCTCCTCCTGAGGGGTTTGAGGGGCTCCAGGAGCTCAGAGGGAAGGCCTTGGATGTAGGGGCCCCCAACCTTGTAACTGATGCCCCCACGGGGTGACACCCGTGCCAGGAGGGTTGGGACATGAGCCCAGTGTCGGGCCCACTGTGGATGGAGGGGTCCCCCTGGTAGGGGTCCAGGGTTGGTGGTCACATCAGGGCCCCTTATCAGCCTCGCTCTTGGCCTGACCCAGCTGTGACACCGGTGATCAGCATGGGAACCTCTTCATGTCTTCCAGGATGTGACGGATGCCGTGGATAACGTCCACCATTCGGTGAGTGGCCCAGGCCCCCAGACCCCATAAGGTTTCACTCTTCTTCCCATGGAGGCTGGTGGTCTGGGCTCCCTCATCTTGGATGCAGGCATGTGTAGGCACGCGCGCGTGCACGCACGCACACACGCTCACAGCTCTGCTCCCTCCCGCGGGGCTGTCTCAAGGAGAGGCCCCCAGAAGACTTGGAGAAGTACATGGAGAAGGATGCGAGCGGCTATAGACCAGGGTCGTGACCAAGCCTGTCCCTTTGTCCCCCTCCTCCCCAGGGCACTGGGGCTGCTCCCCCTTCCCTGGCATCCCGTCGAGATCTGGACAGAGCTGTGCACCCTGGCCTTGCGCCCCGCCCTCCTGCCTGGCCTGAGGCCCCCTGCCCATGGGGCTGAGACCTGGGAAGGGGCTCCCGGGGCAGCTTGGGGAGACCCCAGCCCTGGAGGCTGCTCTTCTCTCTGACCCAGGCGGGAATCCCCATCCTGCGGGGCAAGAGGAAGGAGGTAGGGAAGGTGTCCTGGCTACCGGCAGCTACAACTACACCGACGTGCATGTGCCTGTGACGGGGGAGGCCCTCAGCCTCCGGGCCAGAGAACTGCTTCCTTCTTGGCCCTGGGGAAACTGAGGCACTGCAGGAAACAGCAGCCAAGACCCTGCTCCGCCCACTGCCTGATTGGCATCTTGGGTTCCATTTCTTGGCCTTTTTAGATCTCAGTGGAAGAAGCAATTTTCCCACCATCTCGCTCCTGTGGTCCCCAGCATGGCCTGTGGGGTGAGGGCAATGGTAGTGGCCCTTGGCCCATCTCAGCTGGGGGCCCTGACCCCTGCCCTGTCCCCGCCAGGCCATCCGGAGCTACCTGTTTGGCGCTGGTGAGGTGAGGGCCACGCGCCTGGCTGGGGGAGGCTGTGTCAAGGGCAGGCAGGGCCGGGCTGGGCCACCTTGCTGGGGCCCTTCCCATGGCCAGCCCCCCGCTGGACGAAGAGGCAAGTGTGTGTGTGGGTCGTTTCACGTGGGTGGGTCTGTTGGAACTTGCCCCGTGGGTGGGAGACCAGTGACCTCAGCCGGTCCACAGGAGGAGCCTGGAGGGGTGGGGAAGGCCACTCACGGCCTTGGAGAAGGCAGTGAAGAGGCCATCAGGTATTTGGGGAGGGGCTGGTTGGGGCGGAAGTGGGTGGGGAAGGGGGTGAGAAGAGGCTGTAGCAGGCTGTAGCAGGGGAGGGGGCATGACACACCCCGCGGGGACCCGGCAGGCAAGCCGGTGAGCGGGTCTGCAGCTCGGGGACTGTGCTCTTGTCCCGTGCCCCTGCGTCTCTGACTCTGCCGTGAGGGGCTCTGGAGGCTGACGCGGTGCACGCGACATCCAGCGCTGGCCTCCGCTGCTATAGCTTGTGAGCCTCCCATGCCAGCATGGCTGCGTGGCCAGACTGCCGGGGTCCTGCCCCCGGGACGTCTCAGTCCTGCTGAGGGCCAGGGCCAGGGCACGTGGGCGGGCATGAGATGCGAGGGCTGGCGAGCTTTCACCGGTCCAGAGCGTGGCGGAGCCTGGGCGGGCATCCGGCCGGGTATGGCGGGGCAGGGGCTGGCAGGGACCTGGCTGAGGACCTGTGAGCCGCGGCGGGTCAGATTCCCAGGCTGAGCACTTGTGTCTGCACCTGCCCACCCCCTGCAGGCCCTGGAGGTCCTACTTCGACCTGATCGTGGTGGACACGCAGAAGCCCTGCTTCTTTGCGGAGGGAACGGTGCTGAGACAGCTCAGGACGGTAATGCAGGGGCCGAGGCCCGTCCCCCATGACCCGTGGCCCACGCTGTGGGGAGGGAACCTGCCTCTCAGGCTTGATCTGCCCTTAGCAGCTGCTGCTCTGCTGTCTGTCTGTCCCTGGAAGCAAGGAAGCAGGGGACCCCTTCAGGGCCCTCTGCCGCCTCCTTCTTCCCACACCCCACGGTCACCCCTGCCAATCCCAGCCCCCTGCCCTCTCTGGCCAGGGCACCCCTTCTGCCTGCTCTAGGACATGGGTAAGCTCCGCGTGGGCACCAGCACGGGGACCCATCAGCACTGTGCCGTCTACTCTGGAGGTACCGGCTCCCCGCCCCGTCCCTCCACAGGCGCCACCTCTCAGCTAGGAGCCCATGTCCCCAGGCTGCCCACCAGGACAGGAAGGGCTGTGAGTGGGCCTGTCCTCCCATGGTCGGGCAGGGTCGTCAGACGCAGTGTGCAAGCTGCTCGGGGTGCGGGGGAAGGACATCCTGGACGTCGGGGACCACATCTTTGGGGACATCCTCAAGTCCAAGGAGCGGCAGGGCTGGCGGACTTGCCTGGTGGTTCCTGAGCTGTCCCGGGAGCTGGACATCTGGGCCTGAGAGGAGGGTGAGACGTGGGGGGCCAGCAGGGGGCACCATGGTCACATCTTCCCCTCTCTCCTGCGGGGGGCTTGGTAGTGACCGTGATAATACCGTCCTCTCTGTGGTTTGTGAGAGCAGATCTATTTTATACACGAGGAAACAAGAGACCCAGAGAGGTTAAGCGGCTTGCCCAAAGTCACACAGCCAGAAGGGCTAAAGTTGAGACTCAAATCCTGTCTCCTGATTCCAGAGTCCTGTGGTGTTTCTGTAGTCCGAGGTTTCCTTCCTCACTGAACCCACCCTCCTTATCCACCCTGAGGAATCTTAGTGAGTGGAAGGTCCACTCTCCCAGCCGGGAATGACTTGTATCCTCGGGGTCAGGAGTTGCTCTGAACCCAAACAATCCGGGCTTGTCCTAAGGGCTGGGTTTGAGTCATTGCCTTGTGACCTTGGGCGGGTCACCTGACTCCCTGTCAGCTTCCTCAACCGTCCCTGCTCTGCCTTGGGCAGAGTCTCCCTCGATGTAAGGAAAGGGTGAAGGATGTTATACACACAGTAGGGGGAGCCTAGACGCCAGTGGCCTTTCCACCCTCACCTCAACTAGCTGAGCTAGGCCTGGGACAAAGGTGGGCAGGGTTGTCAAGCCCCCTGTCCCCTGTCCACTTTTCAGAGCGAATGGAGGAGCTGAAGAGGCTGGACGTGCAACTGGTGGACCTGTACCAGTGAGAGCCCTGACCTGTGACCCCTGCCCAGGGAGGGGAGCAGGATGGAGGGTAATGGTCCATGTCCAGGCCTGGCAGCGGGGTCCTCGCCAGAGTGGTCGGGAAATCACGATCTGTTTCAGGGTGGGCTTCCCTAGTAAACTGGACTTTGGGACCCCTCTGACCCCCTTGGGACACTCACACTGTGACCTCTAGGCCCTTCCTGCTGACGCACCAGCCTGGACTGAGGACGCTTACCATCTCACGGGCACACACCCAGCCCAGTACCCCCCACTGGTGTCCCCAACTCGATCTGGGGAGGTTGTGCCTGGAGCCTGGGGGGCCGTTCCTCTCTTCCTGGGTCATGTGGCCATTTTTGCACCAGGCACATGGATGGCAGCAGTTCCGGGCTGCCACTCATCAGCTCCACCAAGAGGGAGATTCGGGTAAGAGCGGGGTGCCGAGGGAGGAGGGGATGGGCCCAGGGGGCTGAAGGTAGGGCGTGTGCCTCCGGGCGGCCTGACTGGATCCGCTCCGTCCCAGACCCCAGAGCCCAATTACGACTCCCCCAGTCGTCAGGAGCGCCACCTGGCCTTGTCAGCCAGCGCCCCCTGCTGGCCATATTACGAATGACAGCAGTATGCTCTTAAAAGGGCCTGCGGGGTGATGGGTGGGGCTTAGCCAGTTCCTCAATCTCCACCGTTAACCTTGAGAAGTGCCGGCCTCCTGGGTTGGGTCCTCATGTGACCGACCACCCGGCTAGCGTCTGGGGTCAGCCAGACAAGGGGCCTGAGAAGACGGGATCTAGGGCCGGTGGAAAGGACACGTTCCCTGTGGTATTACTTGACCAGTCACCAAAGCTGGGAGAGTCCCACAGGCCACATCAAGGGGAGTCAGGCCACTTGGCCTTCCCAGGCCCAGCTGGGACCAATAGTGAAGGATCTTTGCTGAGCCTCTTGTAGGGTATTTGATCCTCCCACAGCCCCGCGAGGTGGGCTGGGCGGGGATCGTCATCCTTATTTTACTCACGGGGAAACTGAGGCACATGTGCTGCTCAGTCACTCTGGGAGTAACATCTGGACCAGTTTTCTAGACTCTAAAAGAAGGGCCTGTGATGCGGGGGGGCCTGTTGGGGGGGCCGGAGTGGGGACTGGGCGTGTGGGCCTCCTGCAAAGCCCTCTGAGGAGGCATCAGAAGGTAAGTGATGCTGAGAATTTAGTGCAGGGTGGTCACTCTCCAGGGCCAGGCAGGAAACTAACTGTGAAGCGGGAAGTGGGGTCCGTGGCAAAGCGGCGAGCTGCCCCACTTCCCAAAGACCCCGGCTGCGGGCAACACGGCAGCCCCTTCCCCGTCGTGGGCTGCAGGGGTGGGGGTGAGGGGGTGGGGTGGGCGGGGATGGGATCTCTGCCCGCGAGTCTCCCAGGAGCTGGACCAGTGCTACAGCGCGATGGGCAGCCTGTTCCGCTGCGGCTTCCGCCAGACGCTCTTCTCCAACCATATGATGCGCTACGCCGACCTCTACACGGCCACCTGCCTCAACTTCCTGTACCACCGCTCAGCTCTCTGTACCGGGTGGCCCCGGAGCTGGTGGGTCCCTGCAGAACCCCCACCCCCCCCCACCCCCGGCATCCCTGACCCTCCGTCCCAGAAGGATCCACTGGTCCCCAGCCCTGCCAAGGGCTTTTGAGGTCACCAGACCCACGCTCCCTCTCTAGGCACAAGCGGGTCAAACCCTTGCAGATAACTGTCCACACGGTTAAAAAAAAAAAAAAAGCTCTAGAGGGGTTGTGGTTGTATAGATACGATGCCTCTGCTGGGAAGTTTTCCTCCTGCCCTCCTGCTTTAAACTGAGACCACATTATCTCCCTAGTACATATGATACTGGTTTGAAGGAGGAAGGCTATGGTCTCCCTACCCTCAGTACACAGTGATCGCAGAGGAAGTGGACCAAACAGCAGTCCATACAGTAAACGCTCCAGCTGGCTTTCCTCTGGAAGCCCTGGAGATGCTTCTGGGGCAAAAGCAGGGAAGTGGAGGCGGCGAAGACGCCACGGAGTTCATGGGGGCCGTGGGATTGACCAGGGCAGAGCTCCCCGGAGGACACCCGTCCCTCTCCCAACAGGCGGTCATTATTTCCGTCGTACATGGTGTGCCACCTGCACTCAAGATTCTGGACTTGAAACTAGTTCTCTGGGGCTCCCTGAGCCCTGCTTTTCTTGTCACTCTCAGCTCCCTTCCTGATATTTGAGAGGAGGAAAAACTGTTTTGTTTCTGGGCTGGGTGTTTGTTTTTTTAAAATCGATCCTGCTGAATGCTTAACCCAGCAAAGTAGGTTTTCTTCTCATTTTACCACTGGTGAATTTTAAGTGCAGAGAACCTAAGTAACTTGCTGTCACACTGGTAGACAGACTGCAGAGTCAGCATTTGAACCCAGGGCTGCTGAACTCAGGGGACACGCTCTGCCCCCTGCATCACACTGCCACATGCTGGGGGAACTGAGCTCTCCCCATGCAGCTTCATCCCTTCTCTGGGCTTTTAGATGAGCAGGGCTGGAGATTTCCTGTTGCCAAAGCTGGGGGTCCGAGGCACAGTTAGAGTGCTGTTAGACATTGTTGCTAAAGTAGAGACCAGACAGGTGAAGAAAAAGGATCCGGAGCACCCAGGTGAAACAGTTAAAGAAACCTGACCTTTACCCCGCTGTGCTGCCTGGGATTTTTGAGGAAGTGAAGTCCGTCTGCCAGAGCTTTCCTTCTCCAGCTGACCCTCCTGGGCTCCCCTTTCTGTGGCATCACTGGGCAGGAAGCTGGCAGCTGGGGGCAGAGGATGGAGCTGGCGGGGGTGGGGGGGGTGGGGCGGTGTCTATGCATAACTGGGGACTCCGGGAAGGCCTCACCACTGACGGAGCTTCTCCACCTCTTGCTGCATTGGTCCCTACAGATGCCCCATGAGTCAGCAGCAGAGCCAGAATGGGCCAGTCTGGGTCCTGCCGCCCACCTCCTCTCCTGCAGCCAGAGGGTGAGTTGCTGGGAAGTGGGAGGAGCCACCTGGCTGGCCCAGGAGCTCAGCGACTTAGGGGCTACCCCGGGGCTAGAGCAGGGGTCCCAATGGAGCAGTATCAACCCGAGCAGGCATTTGGGAGATTTGCAGGAGCTCTTTTGCCTTCCAAGTGCAATCATTCCTGAGTATTTACATAGAAATACATATTATATTATACATTGCTTTTCATTTCTCCTATGTTATAGCTATGGTATTATATTGATTTTTAAGATTATAGACACAATCATTATATTATCTATGAATTTCAATTCAGGATAGAAGAAATGAAAATACTTGTTTTACATATTTTTTTAATTGAAATAGTTGATTTACAATGTTGTGTTAGAAAATATTTAGATTTAAAATGAGGCATTGGGGCTTCCTTGGTGGCGCAGTGGTTCAGAGTCCGCCTGCAAATGCAGGGGACACGGGTTCGTGCTCCGGTCCGGGAAGATCCCACATGCCGCGGAGCGGCTGGGCCCGTGAGCCATGGCCGCTGAGCCTGCGCGTCTGGAGCCTGTGCTCCGCAAGTGGAGGGGCCACAACAGTGAGAGGCCCGCGTACCGGAAAAAAAAAAAAAAAAAAAATGAGGCATTGGGTCCGAGGGGGCCCAGAACCACTGGCTGTCAGCCCAAACTCACAGGTTCTGCTCAGCGGGGTCAGCTGACTGCACTGGGGCCCTGCACCTCTTCACACCAGTTCTGGCTCATTTCTCTCACAGCTCCGTCTCCGCCCTGGGAGAGGTTGCAGAGCACAGGCTCTCCCTGGCCAGGCTTCCTCTCCAGGCAGCTTTTACGGACACAATGTGTAGGGGCTTCTGCTTTGACCCTTCTGCTCCTTTGTGCTGCCTGACTGCCCTTTGAGTGCAAACTCCAGTTTTCCTGAGGGGCAGGCTCAGCTCCTAGCCTGGTTCTGCAGCCCCAGGCCCTGCAGGAGGGTTCCTGTTTCTACCCTGGCGTTCCTGGGCCTTGATTTTCAAAATGCCTGTCTCGTCGGTTCCCTTTAGATTGGTGGCTTCGGGCTCAGTGAGCATTCTTCCCACCGGTTTTTTTACCAAGCACCTCCAGCATGCCCGACAAGGTAGAAACGGAATTGTAAGCCACTTTACTCCCGCCCAGGAGAAGCTCAAAATTCAAGCACATCAATACTTTAATCAGTGCTTTGCAACTATTTTTCCCTCCCAGCCCACCAGAGGGCTGGACCCACTCCCATCTGCAACTGCATGTTCTCTAGGGATGTGTTGGTTTCTCTACCCCTTCATCTCCATCCCAGCCCAGGCTAGGGCATTTTGACACATTTTCTACCCCTGGTTGAGAGTCACTGTGTGAACCTGGGAAGGCTCCATGACCAGCTCTCTTTGTTTCTTAGAAGGCTGAGGGCAAAGAGAGAGGCAAGGACCAGGAGGGCTGCACGGAGGCAGACTGAACCCAGGACACAGGCCGGCATCACGGTCGTCTTCCACTTGAAATATTTTTCAGATAACGGGAAAAATATGGAAGAGAGAAAAAGCAACCATATTGAAGTCTCCTAAATGTAACAGGTTTGGAGCCCAAGAGCACTTCTTTTAGGTAGGAGGAAGGTGTCTTGCTCTCATCCTGGAAGGCAACCCTCCCTGGCCTCTGGGCCATTTGTGTGTAACAAGTGGAATTATTTTGCCCAGTTCCCCTGAGTGTATCATTTCACATCCAATTTTATTTCTATCCATTTCTTTTTAAAAATAGTATTTCCGGGACTTCCCTGGCGGTCCAGTGGTTAAGACTCCGCACTTCCAGTGCAGGGGGTGTGGGTTCGATCCCTGGTCGGGGAGCTATGATCCCACATGCCTTGCGGCCAAAAAACCAAAACATAAAATAGTAGCAATAGTGTAACAAATTCAATAAAGACTTAAAAAAAAAAGGTCCACATCAAAAAATAAATAAAAATAATATTTCTGTGCACTTTTGATTCCGTCACTAGTAACAATAATACCTAATGGGCTATAGATGACCTCATTAATGTTCTTTCCAGGTCACTATGCAAGACAGCGAGATGCCCAGACATCTTTGAACTTGATGTATACATGCATTAAAAACTGTAAGTCCTACTCATGATTTAAAAACTTGATTCTTTATTTTAGTCGGAGCTCCTCCGTGGTGTTAAGCCCTGGCCCTTCTTGTTCTGTCATTAATTTGAGTTCACTTTTCGTGTTAGTGTATCGTCTGGCATTAATATTGGAGGCTCAGAAGGAATATATTTACATGTTTGAAATGACAAAACAAACTCTTGAAGAAATTGGTCTGTGGCACAGTTCACTAGTTTTATTTTCTGTGGATAAACAAGGGAAACATTTGGAATATCTGAGGATAAATAAGGGACAACAGGCTGCATGCTGAGAGTTCACAGTCATTTTTTTAAATCTCTGTTTATTTCAGAAGTTTCCGGGCCTTTCACTCTTCTTCCTGGGTTGACTTTTGGGCCTCAGAGTCCTGCAGGGGTAGGTTCTCCAGGCAAGAACCGGGTATCCCTGGCCTTTTGTCTTTAAACACTAGATTTTTATTCAAGAGGTAGATGATAGTATTTTACCGGGAAAACTGCTCAGACCCTAGGGTCCATGCTTTTCTGGAAAGGTGCTGAAATACAGTAGTATTACAAAAAGTATTTTGTAATGCTACAAAACTGAACCCTTAGAATTCCCTCCCAGGGTGGAGAGAATGCAGAAGGGCCTGGGGGTAATCGGCCTGGCAGCAGACCCCTAACGGGTGTGAGGAAGAGAGTGAGGGAGAGGGAGAGGGGAAGGGGGGAAGGGACAGGGAGGGGAGAGAGACCTGCAAAAGGAAGAGGTGGCCAAAGGGCCCTTCCCGTGTTTTTCCTTCTGCCTGAAGCACCCCCATCTCTGCCCCCCACCTCACATCTCGGGGGGCCTCCCCACCTCCCTGACTGGATCAGTTCCTTCTCTTAGTCCCTCCCCCAGGGACCTCTTTCTCAGAATCATCACACTTTTTTTTTTTTTGCGGTACACGGGCCTCTCACTGCCGTGGCCCCTCCCCTTGCGGAGCACAGGCTCAGGACGCGCAGGCTCAGCGGCCATGGCTCACGGGCCCAGCCGCTCCGCGGCATGTGGCATCCTCCCGGACCGGGGCACGAACCCGTGTCCCCTGCATCGGCAGGCGGACCCTCAACCACTGCGCCACCAGGGAAGCCCAGGATCATCACACTTTGACACTTGTGATTCTTTAACATGTGTCCCCACCGGACTTAAGGCTCCTTAGTGACAGGTCGTTTGGGTCATCATTGTATCTCTGGCTTCCAGTGTCCTGTATGTTTTATTGAGTGAACCGTGTAACCTGATTTATTATTACTCTGGGTCAGCTTGTAGAACTGCAGGGGAAAGGGTGGGGCTAAAGACCTATCATGAGACGGACGAGAGGAAGTGGGGAAGGGCTATACAACTTTGGATTAGAACCCTCCTCAATTCTTAGGAACTCATCTGAGGCAGGGTAGGGTGGGAGATATTTCTAGCTCGGGGTTGTTCATTTGATGCAGTATATATATTTTTAATCCTGTGTCACCTCTGTCCTCATTTATCTGCACCTTAGAGATGTACTCCGTTACTCCTAAGACTGTGGTAGACACTGATAGTCATATCCCGTTTCTGGAAGAAGTTTTAGTTGGGCATGTGGCCACCCAGAAGACATTTCCCAGCCTTCTTTGAAGATGAGTGGGGACACGTGAGCAAGCTGTGGTCCCTCTCACCCTAAGCAGAAATAATGCATCCAACTTCCAGGTCGTGACCTTAAAAGGAGAGGGTGTGCCTTCCGCCCCCTCTCTTCGCCGTTCCCACTGGCTGCCATGTGAAACTGCTTGGGAGCCACGCTTGTCCACATGGGTGAGGCTGCACCCTGGGGATGGCAGAGCCCCGAGACCGACGTGCTGTGGGCCTGGCACAGCTGAGCATTGGCTGTTTCACCAGGGTTGCTGACGGGAGAGAGACGCATTTCTAGTTGTGAGTAGTCACACCGGCTGAATCGGGGTCTGAATTCCGGCACCCAGTCCCGAGCAGGCAGAAATGATGAGAAGCACCATGCCTGGGGTGGCGCTCTTGTGGTAAAGATGTGATCGATCACCTCATCTGGAGGATAAATGACAGCACTCTGGCTATCACAGTGATTCTTATTTGGTAAGTTGGGAACCGTTCAAGAATGTCTTTCTCAGATTTGCTCTTTCCTTGTCACCGTCCTAGTTCTCATTTCCATACTTTAGAGACAGGAGTTAAAAGCTCTGCACTTGGAGCCAGGCAGCTCTGAGTTTGAAACTTCAGTCCTGCCTGTCATTTACTGTCTCGCTTTGTTTCCATACCTATGCCATAGGGCTACTGTGAGAATGTAGTGAGACAACATGCCGGGAAGGCGGCCAGAGCAAACATGAAATAGGAGTTTCCTCTACTACTGTATATATGTGTACGAGTCAGGATTTTCCCTAGCACCTGACAGAAACCTAAATGCAACTGGCTTAAGAATAAGGGAATCAATTGTCTCACATCACTGAAAAGTACAGGGCTTGGCCAGCTCCAGGCTTTAGCCAGGGATCAAATGATGTCACTGGATGTAAGCTTACTCTCTCTAGCTCTCAGGCTTATTGCGTTGGTGCCATTCTCTAGGAGGTTTTTTCCTCCATGGTTATAAGAAGGTTTACAGGTTTCCATCCTCTCTGCAGCAACTCTACCAGGGAAAGAGTCTCTCCAACAAAAGTCTGGGAAACGAGTCTCACTGGTTTTGAGTGAGAAATAACCCCATCGTCCAATCAATGCCGCTGGCCACGATACTGGGCTCTGGTTGGCCTAGCCTGGGTCACATGCTAATGTGGGTGGAGTCCGTTCCTGTTAAGCGACAGATTGTGAGTGGGAAAGAGGCGGTCCTAAGGAAATTAGGGCACTCTTATTAGAAGAAGGGCTACGCCAAGCAGGCACAGCAGATGTCTTTTATAGCATGAGTACCTGTACCTAGTAAACAGTAATAAATGTGAACTGTCATGCCTCCTCCTCTCCTCGTCTTCTGGTTCATGGTCATTCTGCACCAGGATGCCAGTATATAACCATCCTTATTTATCTTCCTTTAACACTCCCTTTACACTCCCCCCTTCTAAGAAGTTGGACGTTAGACTTAATTTCTGCCGAGGCCCATATCTCCCCTGCAATTCCCTATGAATCTTCCTCCCAAGTGATTAAGGGCCTGCTTCTTACCTTGCCTCTCTCCCTCCCTCCTGCTCCAGGTATCTAGGAACCGCTATTTACTAAACAAGAGGGCTACTAAGAATCTACAAAGAGCTCCAGAATCACGGTGCAGTTTCCTGTAGTTGCTATACCATCCCCATCACTTCCACATCCTTTTATATCCTGAAGATGCTACCTAGTCCAATCAGGCTGTTTAAAACCTCCAATTTGTCAGTTTGAAATCTACACGTTATTCAGTGCCAGTGGTTCAGCCGACATTGTTAGTACCCAGGGTGGTACTGTGAGAAGTCCTGCTGGGAACTGGCAATAGTGAAGGTGTTCTTTTGAGAACTGAGCTGTAATACTGAGACGATGTTCTGAGGAGAGAGAGACGTAACATCACCATAGACAGCTGAGTCCCAGTCTGGGTGGGGGGATGGGCATTAGGTGGCAAGGATGAACCGTCTGAAGCCAAAGAACAGGTAATGCACAAAGGACAGCAGTGCAGGCCCAATCAGAGGACTGGTCCACGGACGTGAGCTGGAGGGCCTGAGGTCTGAGGCAAGGGCGTTCCTAACAAGGAGGGGCGTGCTTCAGGCTCTTTCTGTCTCGTGATTTTGAATATTTGATTTCCCCAAGTCCCATTTTCAGCTGCCAGGACTTCTAAGCAACCCCTCGGGCATGATTTGGCTTTAGAGGTAAAGTGAGTCTGTCTAAAGGGCAGGGAACGCCTAGCTGTGTGGATTCCTGCGTTTTGGTTGTGGTGACAATCTATTTCTCATCCAAAGTTAGTCTATGAGCATTATGGGTTTATACCTCAGCTTTATGAACCTCGTTTTTGTAAATCAGACTTGGAGAGATGGATCTGCTTCCCTCACAATGGAAAAATCCACATGAAGGTGAGTTCTCCAGGGTAGCGGGTGTTCCCTGTGAGGCGCTTGGGATAGCCTATTGGCGTTCCCCAGACAAACCCCTAATTCTCTAGGCCAAGCCACCAGCACTGTTTTCTGTAATAAATACGATAAATGAATACGCAGGAATGAATAAAAGTCAATTGTTTTTTAGATGATACGTAAGTATTAAGAAAACTAAAATCTCAAATACATCGACTAGGTTTTCCTATACATTATATTTACACAACGATTCTGATTTTACCTTTCCACAGGCAGTTGCCCAGGAGGAAGGAAAGGCGACCTATGATAGTCTCTGGGGCTCAGATGTCTTCTCAGGCCAGGTGTCCCCTAGCAGAGCAAAGAACTGAAGAGGCAAGGGTCCTTTCCCCGCCCCTGTCTGCTGCTCCCTTTTGTTTTTATTTGAAGCATTTCTCAATAACAAATGCAAAATTAGGTTTGAATATAAAAAGCTAGATGACCACTCCAGTGCAGGATTGTGTATCATTAAGGAGGCCAGGCCCAGAAAGGATGTGAATTACCTCTCATCTCCAAGGATCTGTGACGGAAGTCAAAGATCACACATAAAAGTCATCTGTGATCTCTGAGCGAAAGGCACAGCCAGCATAAACTCAGCTGCAGAATGAGAGGATCTGACCAGATGGTCTGTCACGTCCCACCTAGCGGGGAAGGCTAGTTTCTACACTCAGATCTTCCATGCTGGAAGGATTTGCCCTCTCTGCTAAGGTGGATGCAGGAAGGAAAGTCTATCATATTGTGGAATTGACCTCCTGATATAAAAAATAACTATGTTGGGATTAAGGCAGGTCAATAAAATTCAAATTGTTACCATACTTGTGGGGTAAGTTAATTTTCAAAGTTTGAGATTTCTGTGTGCTGTAAAGCTGGGGCAAACTACAGTCTTAAGTAACCAGACTTTCCAATGGGGGTGTAAAATCTGAGAGGAAGCGCAGGGAATTACTTCCCAGGCCCTGGGCCCACAGTCTGCACCCACGATGCCCCTCTATTACAGTTTCTCCTAGGCCACCCAGCTAAGTGCATTTCTTGTCTTGTGGAGGCTCTGAAATGTCTCTCTTTTTTAAAAAAAAAAATCAAGAAATTACGACTCAAGGACTTGAAACCCTAATGTTACCGGCAAAGCCTCATTTTTGCGGAATATAAAACACTCTGTCTCTTCCACTTCTAACAGTTCGTTGAGAGAAGCCACCACTAGGTCATGTTCCTGCAGCATTTCCGGGTAGCGGGACACTGCTCGCTCGATCCTGGCTGAACGCCGTACAGGAGTGATAAGCTTCATGTCTTGCACTTCCGGCATTCCGTTTATTCTGAGAGACAGCAAGAGATGCATTCAAAACCTTCTCACTTCTTTCAAAATTCTACTTGTTAGTCTTTATTTTTTTCTTATTCCCTAATAAAACACAAGAGAAATGTCTATAGCAGCTCTCGTCCTAAGGTGGACTTGCCCTCATTGTCAGAATGAACTGGGTGGTGTCCATCTGCTCTCACATGGTGTCAGCACAGGGATTTAATTGAGTGAATTGTTAAGTGTGCTTTTATTTGAAGTCAGCTACTTGGCAGTTGGTGTTTGTTTATTCCATAAACTTTCAAAGAGCTGACACGTTTTGATGAAATTGGGCCTAACACCAAATGAGGCTGGACTAATGAATTCTAAGATTCTTTCTAGCTTTGACAGTAAATTATTCAAAAAACATCTTTTAAGATGGTGGACCAAACCACAAATTGAAACTGGAACAAATCAGGCATCTTCCTGGTAAACCTGAATGCATTCCAATCACAGGCAGCCTGGAGGGTACGTTGCAGAGACCTTTCCAGGCAGTGAATCCTGGTCACACATCACAAAACCACTGATTACATTAGCCTCACAAAACTCGTGGCCAGTCTGCTGAAAACGCCCATCACCAATTCCGGAGACAGTAAGAGGTGGTCTTCACGTCAGCTGCCTGCTTTCATCCACCCACGAGCTGACTACAGTGGGGAAATGACAGGTCTGAGACAGGAGTTTAGACTGGAAGAGGCCCAGCTGTGCTTTCCAGAGAACGAAGATACAGAACTGTGGTCTTGGTGCTTTTGTTTGGAATTTTCCTTTCAAGAGCACGAACAGAGACTGATGTGACACTAATGTTTTAGAAAATGACATCGATACCCTGACACAGTTCCTTAAATTACCATGGATTCTTAACCTTACACTTGTCTCAAAACCAAACACTTCTGATACTGTGCGCGGTCTCTAACTAGCACGTGCCTGCCGCCTCCCTGTTCTCACAGGGCTATTCACAGCTCCCTCCTTCCCACAGCTCCAGAGGCTGCCTGCTTGGCAGTTTGCTCCTGCCCCCCAGGACTGGCTGTAAAGGTGGGTGGGATCTGCAAGTGCAGCACAAATGAGGGTGAAGAGGGAGGACCAATGCCAGGAGGGAGGGGTGACTCCACTCCTGCAGCCCTCCTGACTCTGGCAGCTCCTTCCTCATTGCAGGTCAGGTCTCCTTGGGGGTGGTGTGAGGGGGGATGGTGTGTGTACTGAGAAAGGACACAGATCTTCCTGGCACTGGTTCCAACCCCCCCCATCACCCTCAGCTCCTTCCCTTAACACCAAAGATGGATTAGACCCCCTGGTCCTCGTGTGAGGCAGAAGGTATCACTAATCTGATGGTATCCTGGATCTGGGGAGGAGAAATTGAGAATTGGACTTGAATTAGACCTGTGAACACAAGCCTGCTTTAGAGTTTGCTTACCTAGGGATCGGGGCGATCTGTAATTTGATACCAGGATGATTATCCTGTTCTGACTTGGTGATTTGGGGTGTTGCTGAAACCTGTTCCCTCTCTTTTGGAGAAAGACAAGACGTCCCAGACTCCATCTTCTTGGCCAGCATTTCTATTGATGTTATATTAGTTTCAGCAGCTAAAGAGTCAGAGGTAATTCCTGTGTATACAAGGTCAAAAAGAAAAGATTTAGCAATTTAATACTGAAGCTAAAAAATCAATAAAATGAAACAGCAGTTATCTACAATGATTTCTCAGTGATCCTTACGGATTCCATATACTCAATAAAGAGTAATTGATTTGGAGTGGGACCTACAACTAGTTTTTCCTGCTACATCAGGCCATCCTCCTAACCAGCCCTCCAGGCAGCCTTGGGGCCTGTGAGAATGGATCCCGGCTACCCTTTCAACATTGTGAACACATCCCCAATCTCTTATTCACTCTCGAGGGAGCTCCCTTAGTGACTAATCATTGGCCTCTTCTTACCCTTACATCACACCTTGGTTCAATTTTCCTGACTCATTAGAGTTAATTCACTTGACCTTCTGATCCCTCCCTACCCAGGTGTGACCATATGGCTATCACCTTGGACAGTAGGTGAAAAAATGTCTTGTGTTGACACAATTTGCATGATAGCCCAACCATAACAACCAAAATTAAGGGAAGGAAATCAGGCTGAGACAGACAGATACTGTGGCTGGAGGCTGAGACCCCAAGAGAGGCCAACAGGGGCCAAGAGGTGGGAAAGGCATGGATTCCTGTCTCCTCTTTTTATCCCTTTGAAGAACACTGCCACACATTATAAACAAATACCTGAATTGTAGCATCATTCTCAGCAAGAGGACCACTGAGTATAGGTACTCTACAACCTTATTCCCAAAAGTAATGGGTTAGTTGGCTGTAATTCCTCATGACGTGATTGTTCCCCAAAGGTCAATCTACCCCTTTGTTTTTTTTTGGCTGCGTGGCACGCATGGGATCTTAGTTCTCTGACCAGGGATTGAACCCAGGCCCTTGGCAGTGAGAGCGCAGAGTCTTACCCACTGGACCGCCAGGCAATTCCCTAAACCTACACTTGAAAAAGATTTGTCACCTTCTAAGATTATAAAAATAATCCATTTTATTTTCTCAAGGTAGCTTTTTTTCCCCCATTCATATAACAAATATTATAATTAACGTGTCACTCACTGTATTTGGCACATTTTTCATAGAAGAGTTCTCTAAAGGTTCTGGCCAATGACAGTAATGGTGAATTAAGTGAAATGATTCCTGAGATGGGTATGATTTAAAGGTATAACATGAATTTGGATGTATACGTGTTGGTGGGCTTGTTATGATGAAACATGTAACTTAAACCAAAGCACCTCTCCCATTTGCCTCAGTCTCTTCTGGTAAAGAGTCACTTGCTGGGCTTCCCTGGTGGCACAGTGGTTGAGAGTCCGCCTGTCGATACGGGGGACGCGGGTTCATGCCCCGGTCCGGGAAGATCCCACATGCCGCGGAGCGGCTGGGCCCGTGAGCCATGGCTGCTGAGCCTGCGCTCCGCAACGGGAGAGGTCACAACAGTGAGAGGTCCGCGTACCGCAAAAAAAAAAAAAAAAAAAAAAGTCACTTGCCTTCTCCTCTCACCTTCTCTCCAGGGAAGCAATACACCCTAGTCTAGGCTGCTCTGGTGGAAACCTTTGTTTGGTGTTGAGCAGTATATTTACTTGTAATAATAGAACAGAAATGAATCAGCTGATGATGAAGGCCAAAAGGGCAGGCCATGGAAACCAAGAAGCAAGAGGCATTTCAGGGGACTTACAATTCTTTTTTTACCCGCTATGTGTTCCTCAATGACTTCTACTTGAGTGGCTGGAGGGAATGAATTTAAATACAAAATAGTAGTACCTTCTGTGGTTCTGTCTGGGTCTTGCAAAATATTAAGGACAACTTTCCGCAACTCTTGTATTGGCTGGAAGGAAGAAAATACATGAACAGTAGTAAAAATATTCATGGAAAAAAGTGATCTAAGGAACTTACGCTGTTGTTCAACATCAAATAGACTTTTTATAACAGAAACATTTCCCTTTTTATCTCTTGTCTAACTACAAATAACATTTAAAAGGTTTCAGTTTTAGCTTTATGGGAAAAATAAAGGAACAAAGAAAATGTTGGTTAAATGCTGGCATGCTTGACTTTTTTTTTTTACACAAAATTGCAGATTTTATATGAAATCACACCAAGAGATACACATTAAACTCAATAAAGTTAACTGTGGGAGGAAGAGAATGATAGTTGGCTACAGGAATAAAAGAATAAATAAAATGAGAGGCTTTGCATAGAACAACCATGACGATGTGTCATGAATGTGAAATATGATCAGACCTCCGACACTTTGAGAGGTAAATAGGTACCTCTTATTTTTGCATGGGGCCTCACGTTCTCAGAGGGCTAAGACTAGTACGTATGTGAAATCTCTTCACGTCCATCCTGGGCATAGAAGTCTGGATATGGCAAAAGCCGGACAAGTCCATTTTGTGGATGCATACTATACTGTAGTCCAAAAGTTAAATCTAGTCTGTGTTTGGGGTGCTGACCCTTAGCAGGCTGGACAAGTCCATTCTATGGATGACATATTTAGAGTCTCTGAGGGCAAACTAACCCATTCCTTCTTTTTTTTTTTTTTTTTTTTTTTTTGCGGTACGCGGGCCTCTCACTGCTGTGGCCCCTCCCGTTGCGGAGCACAGGCTCTGAACATGCAGTCTCAGCGGCCACGGCTCACGGGCCCAGCCGCTCCGCGGCACGCGGGATCCTCCCGGACTGGGGCACGAACCCGTCCCCTGCATCGGCAGGCGGACTCTCAACCACTGCACCACCAGGGAAGCCCCCATTCTTTCTTGCTGGCGAGTTCAGAAACGAAAAGTCTGTCAAATCCATTCATTGGAAAGGTAGCTCACACACTCAGAAGGCTGAACGAGAACCAACCATGGGGAGTGGGCTCAGACACTCTTTGCTTTGGGTAAGTGCATTGATGTATTGTGGAAGTCCTTTCTGGGGATCAAGGGTTCAGCAACTCTGAGCGACAGCAAATAATCGTTCTGTTGGATTGGGATTTACTCCTGTAGACTGAAGCATCCTCTTCTGCAGAAGGCACCTCAGACGGTCTGCTGGTGGGGAATTCGAGAAACTGGCTTCAGGAGGGCTTTATCAGGAGTCTTCCCAGTCTCTCGGCTTCTTGGCGGTAGCTGCCTCTTTGGCCTTTTTACTTAATTGCCAGGTAAGCAGCGTGCATCTTGCGGAGCGACTGCTCCTCGCCCCACTGACGTGTGCCACGCAGGGCGAGAGCGAGGTGTGCGACTGGGGGGAGTGCCGGCTTCCGACACGTAGGCTTGGGCTTCTCCGGGGTGGTGGGTCCCGTGCTCCGAGGTGACACTTTTTGGTTGGTGCGAAGCTGGCGCGCTATATGCGAGCGCGAGGAATGCCGGGAGGGGCTGGCGGCGTGGGTGGTGGCAGTGACCACGACAGCGGAGACCTGGGTGGGGGGTTTGCTCATGTGGCCGCCGCCATCTTGTTTTTGGCATGCTTGACTTTAATGAAGAGATGTATTTATGGAAAGTTGTCTATAATAAAATTTCTCTAAATCAATTTTCTTACTGACTTATATAATCCCACTGAAGATGTGTTCCCACATAAAGATTCTGATCCAAAGATGTAAAGCGAGCCATACAGAAAATTTGGCATATGTTTTTAGTGTTGTCTTAACTGAATTTTTGTTTTTATTATAAAAGTCATATATCTTTTTTATTTTATTTATTTATTTTTGGCTGCATTGGGTCTTTGTTGCTGTGCGTGGGCTTTCTCTACTTGTGGCAAGCGGGGGCTACTCTTCATGGCGGTGTGTGGGCTTCTCATTGCGGTGGCTTCTCTTGTTGCGGAGCACGGGCTCTAGGTGCACGGGCTTCAGTAGTTGTGGTGCACAGGCTCTAGAGCGCAGGCTCAGCAATTGTGGCGCACGGGCTTCGTTGCTCCACAGCATGTGGGATCTTCCCGGACCACGGCTCGAACCGTGTCCCCTGCATTGGCAGGCGGATTCTTAACCACTGCGCCACCAGGGAAGCCCAAAAGTCATATATCTTATTACAGAAAACTGAACAATAGGTCAAATTTGAAAAGGAAAACCACCCATAATCCCATCATCTAAATATAACCTTTAGTTGGCATTCTGGGCAATTTCCCCCCAGCCTTCCCTTTCTTCTTGTATTTGGTAAAATAACGTAAAAAACAATAAAAAAAAACTATTATAGAATAGTAATTTTCTGATAAAATTATCTGAGATAGCCATCCTTTTTAAAGCATGTTAACCAGCATGAAGCAGAACATCATAAATGAGTTGTACATTCTCATAGGAACATGATATTTGGAGCCTGGTCTTCCTGACCTGGGACTCTGTATCAAGTAAATAACAGATACAAACTGACAACAGAGCATAAAAGCAAAGCTATCTATACATTTTTACAAAATCTAAAAGGCTGTAAACTTAAGAATGGGAATAAATGTACAGAATATACTGCAAAAGGTCTTAATTATATAAAACACTCATCAAGTGTATTTTACATTTTCACAGGCTTCTAGCTAAAGATGATGCATTGAGTACACATTTCTTTTTTTTTTTTACACATTTATTTCTAATCACTCTTGAAACGCTACTGAAATTATACTAAAGGGATTAAAAAGGAGGCAGTAACCACAGGGAATAGAAGAAACAGCAACAAGACTTTGGAAGCTCGAATGTGGAAGGAAGAGGTAAGCAGTTTGACCAACTTGAAAGAGCCAAATTCTAAGCTGGCAGTGTGGCTAAGAAAGAACCTGATTCGACCCCAGAGCCCCTGAAAGGCTGAGGAATGGATGGAAGGGTCAAAATCAGGAGGGCTCTTGAGCATCTGTCAAAAAGCAGTCAGACCTGGGAATTCCCTGGCGGTCCAGTGGTTAGGACTCGGCGCTTTCAGGGCCACGGCCCTGGTTCAATCCCTGGCTGGGGAACGAAGATCCCGCAAGCTGCGTGGCTTGGGAAGTAAGCAAGTAAATAAATAAATACGGTCAGACCTCCAAATCCACCCTGCATCCCTAAACTCCATGCAGCCCGGTGACTGTGCCCCTCCCACCTTCATCCAAACAGGACACTGGGCATGTATCCTCCAAGTCTCTGGGGGATATCATGCAAGATTGAGGGTGGGAGTGCCTACTGAAAAAAGGGATAAATGAAAGTTTCCACGCTGAAGGTTGAGACACCCAGCTCTCTCCTCCCCCATAACACCTGGTAGCCTGGCTTCTAGTTCCTGGGAAGAAGACTGGATGAGGCTTCTTCAGAGAATATAGCCAGTCTTAGAAGGAAGACCTGAAGACACTGATATGGAGGGTTCTTCAGTCAACTGACTCAGCCAAAGCACCCTACGGTAAAGCCTCATCTGTGTCCAGAGTTTTTAACAAGCTTTGTAAAATCCACCTCTTCTACTGAAACAGCCCAGTTTCACTGGCATCTGAGTAAAGCATTTAATGAACAAAAGAGAACAACCCCCTACCCACCAAAAAAAAAAATGGTGAGAGAAGAAAAGTATTGGAGAAGAATCAGGCAATGCAGGAAGAAACGGGAATCTGAGGGTTTTGGTGAAAGGAGATCCCAGAATGACAGGCAATAAAGACAGGGGTAAAGAACAACCTGTTGAGCCTGGAACAGATTAAGAAGGGTCTGGGAGAAAAGTCTGAGAAAAAGAAATCAACAGAATATCGAATGTTTTGAAAGTATGGAGAAATTTAGATAATTATAGAAGAGTATGGGAATTAATTATATAATAAATACTCAGAAAACTAAGCAAAGGGAAAACAAGAAAATAATTTCAGGAAAATTATGAAACCATACTTGAAAGGCAAAGTAATCACAGTGTATACCACATGGCTCAATGCAAATTTCTCACATAGTCAATAACAACGTGAACACTGAATAGTGACCAGAATTTCCATATGACTCTAATGGAAATATGGAGGACAGTAAAAGTCTGCAGGGGTGATAGGGGTGTCTATGTGTGTGCGTTGGGGATCTGTGTGGGTGTGTGTGAGAAAGAAGGTTAGATCCTCATCCTGTATAGTTGGATGTCTACAAATCATGTCTAAAGAGAGAAAAATCAAGAAATAGTAATATAAGCATGTTATCTGAAACTATCAAGGTAACAAAATACTCAGTTTGCTCTGGGAAGTGGGAAATGGGAGGGGAGGGAATCAGGCCTTATGGAACAGACCTTATCAAATTATTTATTTAAACTATGTCCATGGACAAGTCTGATTCTGAACAATCATGGAAAAGGTATGGTAGAATATATGATGACATGGAAAGTGATATTATAGGGAAAAGAGTTATGAAACTATTTAATGCAGTCTGTGTTAAAAAAATTATATATAGGGCTTCCCTGGTGGTGCAGTGGTTAAGAATCTGCCTGCCAATGCAGGGGACACGGGTTCGATCCCTGGCCCGGGAAGACCCCACATGCCACGGAGCAACTAAGCCCGTGCACCACAACTGCTGAGCCTGTGCTCTAGAGCCTGTGCTCTAGAGCCTGCGAGCCACAACTACTGAAGCCCGCGCGCCTAGAGCCCGTGCTCCGCAACAAGAGAAACCACTGCAATGAGAAGCCCATGCACCGCAACGAAGAGTAGCCCCTGCTCGCCGCAACTAGGGAAAAGCCCACGTGCAGCAACGAAGAGCCAACACAGCCAAAAATAAAGAAAAATTTATTTAAAAAAATTATATATAGACAGTGGTTTTACTAGGTTTTAGGATTAAAAGTTATTTCATAAAATAGCCCTAAATTATTGATTTATGGACATTGATGTGTTGGGTTTAATATATTTTTAGGTTCTTTAGGTGAGGTATGACTTTCTTAGTATTGGCTACTGACGTTACATTATAATTTTCTATGCTATTACTTTTCACAAGTGCTTATTTCTACAGTGAGTGTAAAGTGAGACATATTCGCTTGACAAGAAAGTGATTCTATTGGTTTACATGTAACACTATATTCTACAAAATAAATATTTTAATTAAAATGTTCATAAAGGACATATCGTACTTCATATTTTGCATATAACTTAATGAAGTGAATTAGAAGCTTCAACATTACATTACATAGCCGCCATTTTGCAAACAACAGAGAAGTCGTATTAAAGAGAAGTTTTAAGAAGTCACCCACTCAAGGTAGATACTTACTCTGGCCCCATTTCTAATGGCCTCTTCATATAGCCCAATGACATCAAAGGTGCCTTTACTTGCCAACAACTTTGCTTTGCAGATCCAGAACTGAGCAAACTTTTCAGCCTCAGGAATACTGGACAAAATGGCGCCTATTTCATTAGAATGTACACCCTGGAGAAGAGAAATACACGGAGGTAATTATTACTGTCTTGCTGTTATTCTCGCCTAATGTTTATCATAGAAGGTATGCAGAAATCAGTCTGGTCAATATTTTTTTGAATTAAAAAAAATTGAATTTTATTGAAGTAGTTTATATAAAATGCACCCGTTTAAATAGCATGTTTTGATGAATTTTGACACTGATCATTAAATTTTAAATTAAGAGACCAAATAGAAAAATATTTATCATAGTTGAAAGTAAGAAATATGTTCTCCATTTTTATGCAAAACCAAAACCAAACCAAACCAAACCCTGGAGTAATCAGCCATTCATGTATTTCTTACACATTCATAATAATGTGAACACTGAATGGTGACCAGAATTTCCGCTTGACCCTAACAGAAGAATGAAGGATGGCAAAGGTATGCAAGGGTCATGGGTGTATATGTGTGTGTGTGCTGGGGATCCACACAGGTGTATATAAAGATAAAGAGGGTTAAATCCCACAAAAAGGAACTTTAAAATGGCTTCACTGGTTTGGTTCCCTTCTGCCTTGTACCAAGAGTGGTGCAGTGACCTGGACCAGGAGGAATATGAAGAGCCACATGCCCAGAAACCCAGGCACTGGCACACTCAGCCAGGCAGCACCTCCTACTTCTCCTGAGACGGGAAAGACACAAGGGTAAGCTCACAGTCAAGAATCACTAATGTTTGAGGAAACCAACACTACATGAAAGAGGCATAAAACTCAAGAACCAGAAGAATGAACATTGGAGCAAACAGCTGAGGGAGCAAAGAGAAATACATTTTAAGAGTACTGTAGTCAGGACAGGAATAAAGACGCAGAAGTAGAGAATGGACTTGGGGACACGGGGAGGGGGAGGGTAAGCTGGGACAAAGTGAGAGAGTGGCATGGACTTATATATACTACCAAGTGTAAAATAGATAGCTAGTGGGAAGCAGCTGCATAGCACAGGGAGATCAGCTGAGTGCTTTGTGACTACCTAAGGGTGAGGGTGGGATAGGGAGGGTGGGAGGGAGACGCAAGAGTGAGGAGATACGGGGATATACGTATATGTGTAGCTGATTCACTTTGCTATAAAGCAGAAACTAACACACCACTGTAAAGCAATTATACTCCAATAAAGATGTTAAAAAAACAAACAAACCTGTAGTCAGTATCTTCAGAGTGATAAGAGAATATTGCCATCATAAAACTAGAACGAATGCTGCGAAAAAGAATCAACAGAAAGGCAGAACAGTGGCATGGACCCTGCTGAAGAATAAATCAGTGCACTGAAAATTTGGCTGTGGAATTCTTCCAGAACCCAGTGCAACAGAACAAAGAAATAAAGAGTATAAAAGAAAAGTTAAGAGTTCTGGAGGATACATCTATTACTCAAGAATTCCAATATCCATGTAATAGAATTTCTAGAAGAAAAAGTAGAGAAAGAACAAAGCAGAACATACACTCAAAGCAGTTGTAGAAGAAAATTCCCAAGGACTGAACAAAGAAACAAGTGTTCAGACTGCAAGGTCCTCAGAGAGCTAAGCAAGATGGATGAAAAAAGACCCATACTTAGAAAACTAAGGACGGAATTCCCTGGTGGTCCAGTGGTTAGGACTCCATGCTTCCACTGCAGGGGGCGTGGGTTGGATCCCTGGTCGGGGAACTAAGGGCCTGCAAGCTGCATGGTATGGCCAGTTACAAAAAAAAAAAGGGATAAAAGGAAAATCTTAAATCCTTCCAGAAGGGAAAAAAAGGATTACCTATACAGGAATGAGAATTAGATTGACATGAGACTTTAATAAATCAACAATTCCAGATGTAAGAAAGAAAATGAAAGAGTAACTTCAAATTTTCCAGGGAAGATCATGTGAATTTAGAAATTTCCCCCAGCCAAACTATGAATCCAGCAGGAGGGTGAAATAATGACATTTTTACAAGCATAACAACTCAGAAAGTTTACCATTCAAAAACATAAAGTTACTAGTGAACAAACTTTAGAATTCAAGTGGAAGACTTGAAACAAAAGTAACCACGAGAAGAATATATAACTTGCATACCATGTTTGAACTCACACTTACCACTTTCTTTTGTGATTTCAATTTATATGCTTTCGTTATGAAATAAAGAAAACTGGATAAAGAGATGAGGGAAAATGAACCAAAAAATAATTCATGTAAATTGAATTACAAAATAAAACGGCAGAGATAAAGTTAAACATATGCGTAATTATTACAACTGATGTATATGGGTTAAATGCACTTTTTTAAAAGCAGGGAGTTCCAGATTTGGTTAGAGAAATTAAATTGTATGTATTCATGAGACATACCTTTAAAAATAAAGGAATAGAAAAAAATTTACTAGACAAATTGTAAGAACAACAAAGCAGGTGTGGCAAGATTAATATCAGACAAAAGAAAAATCAAAGCAAGTCATGAATCTTTAGTACCTAACAACGTAACTTTGAAAAGTAGAAAGTAAATGTTGACAGAAATACAAAATGAAATTATCAATCACAAATCACAGTGCCAGGGACAGACTCTGGTATATTTCTTTCAGAGAGCAATGGGTACCCATGTAGAATTTTCTGTTCAACAGAGAATACGTATCCTTTTCAAACACTTTTGGAACATTCACCAAGACTGATCAGACATTAAGACCAGAAAGAAAATTTCAACATTCACCAACCACAATGCAGTATAATTAAAAATTGACACCCAGAAAAAACAAAAAAAGAACCCCCCAAAACCCAACACCAACAAAACCAACTACATATCTGGGAGTTAAAAGATACTCTTCTAAGATAACTTTTGGATTAAAGAACTCAAAATGGAAATCTCAAACTAGAAACGAAAATGAGAACATGTCAGTTATTAGGCTATGATCTCTTAGCTCTAAACCCACCTTTTATCCTCTGCTTTGTTGTGCAGAATTCTGTAAATGTGCTGGAATTCTATAAATCACTTTCTGCTTTGACAGCAGTTCTCTGATGGGCTCGGCCAGTATGGGGCACTAGAGGGAGGTTGCAGGGCTGGAGAAGAGAGGGGACTGCCTCTTTCCCATTTGCTTTCATCACCCCAGCAATGGTCCTTCACTGTGGCAGCAGCAGTTGGTTCCAGCCTCTACCTTTTTACACTGGCATTCACAGACTCTGCCTCACTGTGCTCCTTCAGAGGCAAAAGCACCAACCGGCTAGCTAGCATCGTTTTCTCAAGGTCTGAATCCCAGCCCTGCAGGGCCCCTCCTCCAGCTCCGGTGGCACCAGCATTGCTAGTAGTATGCCCTCCTTAGAGCTGGAGTCCCACTTCCACCAGGGTTTGTCTCTCCTAGCTGCTAGGTTCTGATATCCCCAACCTCTCTTTGTTCCCCTTTCTTCCTTGAAGGGTCTGCTTCAAGGACACTCACCTGAGACACTGTGAAACCAACCTTCATATTCCATTCTTTCTATTGAGATACCTTGTGTTTCTGTTTTTGACTTGACTCTGATACAAAACATTACCTAGTCAAACATGAAGGATATGACCAAAGCTAAATTCAGAGGCAAATTGACAGCACTAAAAAATATTTTTAATAAAATAAGAAAGACTGACATAAATGCTCTAAGCTTTCAACTAAAAAAGCTAGAAAAGAAAAATAAACATAAAAATAGATGCAGACACTGATGCAAGAGAAAAAAATAAAACCCAAAAGATGGCCTTTTAAAAAGATGAATAGAGAAATCTTTAGCAAGTCTGATTTAAATAAAAGGCACAGAATTACTACAACTGGTTCAAGAAATACAAAACCTAAATAGACCAATGACCATGGAAAAAATTGAAAAAACAGAAAATTATCCCCCAAAGTCCAGATGATTTTAGAGGTAAGTTCTTACCAAACCTTCAAAGAACAAAATAATTCTAATGAATCTCAATTGCAAATAAAGTATTTTCAGGGTGCAGGAAAAAAGGAAAATACCCAACTCATTTGACAAAGCCAGCATAATACTGATACTAGGAAAACACAAGAAAAGACAACCAAAGAACACACATAAAAATCTGAAATAACTGCAACTCACAAAACCATATACTTCATTTCTCTACATACCCATACTGTTAAGCAAATGCATAAAAACTGTCTGGAAGGATAATGGGCAGTAGTGGTCACCTCCAGGGAGAAGCCTGGGGTGCGTACCTTGTGTGTGTGCGTGCACCTGCGCAAGTGCTGGGAGTAATTTACCTGTATTATCTGAAATGCTTTTAATAATAAAAATGTATTCAGGTATTTTTTTAATGCAATGAAAACAAGAGAAAGAACAAACAAAGAACTGAAGTTTAATTCCACAAAAGAGTAGTCAATGTTTAACTGAATCTAATGAAAAAACTACCCAGAGTAGACCTAATTTGAAGGTTTCCTTTTTTTTGCTGATATACAATACTACCAGTCAAACGACAGAACTGAGTTTGCTTCAGGCAAGGACCTTGGTATAGAAGTCTATCCAGTTATTTTTTATTAATATATTTTTCCTTCAAGGAATATCCTAAGGATCATACCCTTTGCTTACCATTTACTTTATCCTTATCTGCAAAATCCAAGATACAATTTAGATGCCATTCATAGCTACCTAGAGACGTTAGGATAATCTAATTCTACATGCAGCCTTGCCTTTTGACTTTAGCTTCATATCTAAATGTCAAATGTTTACTCTTTGGACCTCAATACCTGAAGAAGGCAGAGTTCCTTTTGAATCCCTCTGGAGCCAGGCTAGTTGGGTTAATTTCCCAACTTCTCTGTGCCTCCGCTTCATTTGTAAAGTGAATATCGTAATAGTCATTATGTAATTGTATGAAATAATATAAGTAAAGTGCTTAGAACAGTACCTGGCATACAAGAGTCATTATTTAAGTACAGGTTTTTTATTATTACTATCCTTCCTCTCTATTAAAAGGAGGAGCTAAATTTCTGCTTAGACAGAGGTTATCTCCCCTACACTATATTTAACAAAAATGTTTAAAAAACTCTAAGATTCAGCAAAGCTTTGGGAGCTTACTGTTCTCACTCACCCCTTCAATGAGCTGCAGACATTCTGTCAGAGTGTTGTTAATTTTACTGGATAGTTCAAGTTGTGCTTTCTTTTCTTCCTCTTCTTTTTCCATACTCTTCCAGAATGAAATATTCATTTCCTCTATTATTTTTCTTTTTGTTTTAAGTTCCATAGGAGGCCGTTTATAGATCCTCCCCTTAGATTTCTGCCATTCTTCCAACTGTTTCCTGTTATACAATTAAAAAGGGGGATGGTTTTAGGGGTCTTTTTTGGTACACGGTTAAGCTTCTAAAGTATGACATGCATAGATTATCACTGAACACCTTCAACTAGAAAGTCAGGAGAATGTTTTAAAAATAATTTACCAATTGGTATTGGAAGCACTGGTTGCCCCCACCCTTCAGAAGGCAGATGCCAGACGGATTAGTTGGATTACAACAGGTGGTTAGCATCTCAATCTTCAAACTCCTTAATTTCCTGTTTATTTTCCAATATTTTTCTCTGAAAATTTTTACCTGTATGCTACTCCTGACAAATTGCTGTCCTAAGACATCCCTCCATCTCTGAGATCATTAACTCAGCACTCCATTTCTCTTATCACGAGCTTTGTATCTGCCACTCAACCAGACTCACCAAACCTGTATTCTGCCCTCAGCAGGGTCGTGGCCACTCAGAGTGACCCACTTTGCCCAGTTCCTTAGCCCTCTCCTACCACACATGACCCCCTCTTCCCCAATGAAATCAATAATTTCAGGGCTCTTTTCTTAAGTAGCTAGTCTCTGATGGTGCCACGTCCTAATCCTCGCTCTCCCCACACTGTTCACTCTCCACTCCTGCTCCTAGGCAGTCCATAGACTACTGTTGAAGGAGTCACCAAGACATGTAGGCCCAAGCATCTGAATGTAGGCTCTTCAGTTTCTTTAAATTACAACTACATGTTTATGACTCACAAACGTACATTTCAGCCCAGATCACTCTCTAGGGTCCCAAACTTTGTAAACTCCAGTGCCTAACTGATAACTTTTATTTGATGTCTGGCAGGCATTTAAAATTTAATATTGTTCAAAACGAAGCTCTCGATTTTCATCTCCAAATCTTTTCCCAAACAGCCTTCCCTACATTGGTAAACAGTGGCCCAATCTACCCAGTTGCTAGGGCCTAAAACGAGGAGTTGTCTTGAGTAGTCCTTTCTTTTCCCCACGTCCAATACATCATCATATAATCAGTATTGATTCTATCTCCACTACCACCATTCTTGTCCAGATCACTGTCACCTTCTGCCTGAAATGCTGCAGCAGCCTCCTAACTCATCTCCTTCCTTCCACTCTAACCCTTCTCAAATTCATCCTGTGCACAGCAGCTAGTGATCTTTATAAAGTAAACCAGTCATGGCCAGGTACTTTCCACGGCTCTTGGAATAAAATTCAAAATGTTCTCTGTGGCCGGAGGTGCAGTGCAGGTTGGTTCCTGCCTACAACCTCATGTTACACCACTCTCCCCCTCACTCACTGCCTTCCAGGAGCTCTGGCATTTTTTCCGTTACTTAACCCAAGCTCATTCCTCCCTCAGGGTCTTATATTGTCTGTCTTCAGTCCTCTGCTCAAATGATAACTCCTTGAAGAGGTAATTTTCTGTAATTATGCTGTCTTAATCAACATGTTGATTTTCTATCTTTTCCACTAGAATCCAAGGTCTATGAAGACAGAAACCTTGGATGTCCCAGTGCCTAGCATAGTGTTTAGAACACGTGTTTAATTACAGTAAAATTCACCTTTTTTGGTACACAGTTCTGTGAGTTTTGACAAATGCATGAAATCATGTGACTGTGACTACAATCAAGATATAACACCCTCAAAAATGCCCCTGTGTTCCTCGGTGGTCAACCTTGCCACCCATGCCAGCTCCTAGCAGTCACTGATCGCTTTGCTGTCCTTATAGCTTTGCTTTTTCCAGAAAACCAGTAACTATCAAAAAAAAAATTTATTTATTTTTGGCTGCATTGAGTCTTCGCTGCTGCACACAGGCTTTCTCTAGTTGCATCGAGCGGGCTACTCTTCGTTGCGGTGTGCATGCTTCTCACTGCGGTGGCTTCTCTTGTTGCAGAGCAGGGGCTCTAGGCGTGCGGGCTTCAGTAGTCATGGCACGTGGGCTCAGTAGTTGTGGCTCGTGGGCTCTAGAGTGCGGGCTCGGTAGTTGTGGCGCACGGGCTTAGCGGCTCCGTGGCATGTGGGATCTTCCCAGACCAGGACTTGAACCTGTGTCCCCTGCACTGGCAGGCAGATTCTTAACCATTGCGCCACCAGGGAAGCCCCCGAGAAAATCAGTAACTATTAACTCTCTTGTTTCTCCCTTGATTTCTCAGCACAGTCCACACAGTGCTTATATTAGCCCTAACTGCTTCCCCTTTACCTTCACCGGCTTCATGATAGAAGCTGAGTCATCTGGCATGTGCTTCCCCTATGTTCCCGGCATTCTTATCTCCTTAGCCTTGCTTCTAATCATAAATGAAGAGGGAACTTGCTTTTTCTAAAGCTAACATATTCCTAGGACCTGGCTTTATTATTCTAGTACTTTCCATATATACACCAGAAAAAATGTTCCATAATAGTAGACTATGACTGTGTGCTGATCACTGTATCTCCCAGTGTAGGTGCTAAAGGAACACTCGAGGAATGAGAGAGTGATCTATCCTTCTCCACAGACTCCTCCTATTTTTTGTCATCAAACTTGGCCCAACTGTAATCTGTCTTAGGATCCATCGTCTGTTATCTGGTCTACACTGCAAAGCTCCAGGGTAGGGACCCTGACCTCCTCATTCACCAGCTCAAGGCCTTTGCATTCAGTTTTCTTTTTGCTCAGAAGACTCATCCTTCTTCCTGTCACTGTCCTTTTTTTTTGTGGTACGCGGGCCTCTCACTGTTGTGGCCTCTCCCACTGCAGAGCACAGGCTCCGGACGTGCAGGCTCAGCGGCCATGGCTCACAGGCCCAGCCGCTCTGTGGCATGTGGGATCTTCCCGGTCTGGGGCATGAACCCGTGTCCCCTGCATCGGCAGGCGGACTCTCAACCACTGCGCCACCAGGGAAGCCCTCTGTCACTGTCCTTTTCCCAGTCCAGATGTCACTGTTCAAAGTACCTCCCCTGACCTTTCTATCTAAAGTCATCCCAGCCTCCCTCTCTCAATCGCATCACCCTGAATTAAGTTATTTTCTGTCTCTTCAGGAGGGCAGAGAGCTTGTCAGTGGTGTTCAGGGCTGTATTCAGAGAATAAATCCTGCCCTCACTTCACTCTGCTATACCTTTTAGCTACCATCTAATTTTACATGTTCCTTTTGCCCTTGCCAGGAATCTCCTTATTTTCTACTCCAATCCAGTGTACAGAGGTGCTTCTCCTGGGAGGTTCACCACATCATCAGAATATGTCTGGTCCTGTTCAGAAAGTGTATGAAATCCTTTGGCTCAGTTTCAAGCATCACACATGTTAATGTTAACTCCCAGCAGCCTGAGATTCTGACTTCTAACATCTGAACTCTGTATGTGAACTGATTACTTCTCTCTGCCTTAGCGTACTTTCCAAAACTTGGCCTGCTCAGACTCATAGAAGTTTCCTGCTCCTTCTTCTCTGATAACTTTTTGGATTTCACATTAGTTGGCTTGACAAGGGGCTACCATGTCTGCACTTCCTAGCAGTGTAAGTTCACTACTCTGGCTCCTCCTACCCTGCCTCTTCTGTTGCTGTTCAGTCCCTGCAGGACACTTCTTGCATGAATGGTCTACCTCTGCAACCTCTACTTCTTATCCAACTGTTCTGTTTCAATTTCTTTTTTAAAAAATAAATTATTTCAAGCATACAGAAAATTACAGAGAACAATTTGAACACATGTATGTACCACCCAGCTCTATCAAGTCTTCATATTTGCTTTGTCTTTTTTTCAGAGTTACAGCTAAAAATTACTCAGGAGCCATTATTTATGACCCATCTCCTGACTTTAGCACTCCTGATGGTCAATTTGCCTAGTCATCTTACTTTGCAAAATTTTGGAATTAAAATAAAGTACCTTCGATCCTCTGCTGTGGTCTTCTTATTTGGATTAGTTTGGGTCCCATTTGGGAGTCCTCTTCCATTTACGGTTGTGCCACCAGCTTGAGTTCTGGGAGCTGTCTTGTTTAGAAAACAGTTCTGGGGAAGAGCCCTTTTCAACTTGGAGTCCAAAGTCTGTGCTTTTTGTTGACAGCTGTTGTTGCATTTATTCCCTTTGGCTCCATTTGCTCTTATGCTAGGGGTGCTTGGAATGACTGAGTTAAAGCTGCCAACTGTCAAATTAGGCCTTTGGCTTATGGCTTTTGATTTTTGCAGTACATATGATGTCCGACGTCTACAACAAGCTTGCGTGGGTTTATGATCTTGCTTTGTGTTTGGATGTCTGTTGTTACATCCTCTTTGAAGCACTCTGGGGTATGTGCTGGGTTTGCTATGTTTTACTTTCTGTTCAGTAACAGTGCATGACTGTAACTTAGTTTCATTTGGTCTTTCATACTTACCCCTATTAACCTTTATATTCTTTATGTCCTTAACCACTGTTTTCTTTGATGCTCGAGTCCTGTTAAGTGTCTGGACAAAGTGAGAGGAAACTGTTTTTGGGGGTTTTCCCCCTGGTCTTGCAAGATCTGTTCCTCTAGAGAGTTGCTGAGCCTTCTCTGGTGGAATCCTGATCTGTGTGTCTTCGAGGAATTGTTTATTGACTCTGTCTTTCAGCACAGCACCGTGCACTGACCTTTTGCCCAAGACTTCTTTAGTAGGAGCCACACTGCTCTTGGTTTGATTAGTGTTTGGCTTACTGACGGTGCCTAATTCGGGATTTGGCTTCCCCCCAGAGTCTGGTGAGATCTGGGGCGAGCTCTCCCTGTTCATCTCTTTTAGGCAGCTGCCCAAGGATTCATCTCCGACACGGGTGTCCACAGAGTCTGTACATTTAGCAGGTCCTTGTTGTGTTACCTGCTGCTTTTTAGTTTTCAATTCCTGTATACTAAGTGACCCCATGGTTTTTCTTGACAGTTCTCCAGTAGCGGATGATCCAAATTCATGGTGGTGTTGACTACTTCCGGAAGGCTTACGGTTTGGGTTAGAAGAAATACATTCGGAAGTGAGCCTTTTTCTGCCCAGAAGTTTTGGTGGCTCCAACTTTGGCCTCTGGGACCCTGTGATACTGGCAGGTCTGGACTGATGTTTAATGCTGATGGGTCTTGTAGCTTTGACAGGCAAAGCAACATGGTTGGTAACATCTTTTTTAGGTCTAATAGTCTAAAAAGACAGAGAAAGATATGAAAAAAGTAAACTCATAACAACAGTCCACTGTTTTTAAAATAAAAAAACTAGTTATTTTGTTTATAATTTCATTTAAGAGACTTGAATCCTGAGAAAATAAAAGACTCACTAATAGATGATTTTTATAATTGGAGTTCCTATTAGAAATACATTAGAATCTTTTGGCTTGATAGAATTCAGCAGAGATGCAGTGAACACATAAAAATTGCTGTTTACAAAAATAAATTTGGCTCCATCAAACAAGTACTTGCTGAATGCCCATTATATCCAAGTGAAGTGTCATTCTAGGGACTCTGGAAAGATACATACATAATAGACTTATGTTAGGGTACCTCCCAAGTTCCTCCTAGTACTTTGTATTGCTACACTAATTTTCTTAAAACAACACTGCCTTTGTAAAGGTCAGAGTGTCACTCAAGAAACTTTGTCTCATCCTGGAGATCAGTGGTATGGATATGCTGGGAGTCCTGAGATACTCTGGAACAGTTCTGAATAAGTACCTAACATCTCAGCAGAAAGTCAGTCATATTTGTGAAGTCAGGAAAGGGTTTTAAGGTTAGATTGTACATTATTAACAAGTAAATATTTCAGTCATGTGATTTAATTTTGGATAAGAAAGGTAGGACTAGGTTGCAGAGAACTTTTAAAACTAGGGAGGGGTGTTTAGAATTAATATGGTAAATAACAGGGACAGGCCACTGTGGATTCTGGAGTGTCTGCATTGAACGCAGTTACTCAGAAAGGAGAATTTGGCAGAGATTTGTAGACTATCCAGGGAAAGATATGGCAGTGCTAGAGTTACTGTCCTCTATTTTTGGTTTGATAATATGATGAATAATTACTATGTAAGCTTTGTGAATGTGTAAAGGACGTCTGTAACTAGAACCACTTGTCCTTAAGGGCGAAGAGATGGCCACCCTAGGATGGCCGGGGCATGTGCACTGTTGCTCATGGGTACTCTAGGGGAGCGCTGGGGGCGGGAGGCAGAGAGACAGACGGTGTGCTCACGCGGCCACAGCTGGGTTACTCCTTGAGCCCCAACATTTACATCAACCTCGGCTCTCCCCATTATTGCTCATTACTGCTTACTGAAGAGGCAGAGATGTTGGTATAAACTTTCCAATTCCTTACTCGTTCTTTTTTGTATATTAAAAAAATATCGACATATAACTTGTACCCCAGTCACCATTTTAAAGCATACAATTCAGTGGGTTTTAGTATATTCAAAAGACTGTACAACCATCGCCACTAATTCCAGAACATTTTCATCACTGCAGAAAGAAATCCCACATTTGTTAGAAGTCACTCCCCATTTCCTCCTCCCCACGGATCTGGACAACCAGTAATCTATTTTCTGTCTCTATAAATTTGCCTATTCTGGACATTTCATATAAATGGAATCATATAATATGTGGCCTTTCGAATCTGGCTTCTTCCACTTAGCATAATGTTTTTGAGATTCACCCGTGTTGTGGCATGTATCAGCACTTCATTACTCTATTTTTTAAATAATAAACTTTAGGGCTTCCCTGGTGGCGCAGTGGTTGAGAGTCCGCCTGCCGATGCAGGGGACACGGGTTCGTGCCCCGGTCTGGGAGGATCCCACGTGCTGTGGAGCGGCTGGGCCCATGAGCCATGGCCGCTGAGCCTGCGCGTCCGGAGCCTGTGCTCTGCAACGGGAGAGGCCACAACAGTGAGAGGCCTGCGTACCTAAAAAAAAAACAAACAAAAAAAACCCAAAAAACAAAAAAACCCAAAAAACCCCACTTCATTTTTAGAGCAGTTTTAGTTCAAAGCAAAATTGAGTGGAAGTACAGAGACTTCCCATATATTCCTTGCCCCCACACAGGCACGTCACGTCTTTTTATGGCTGAATAAATATTCCATTTTATGGCTATATCACATTTTGGTTATCTATTCAATTGATGGACATCTGGGTCATTTCCACCTTCTGGCTATTATGAATAATGTTGCTATGAATATTTGCTATAAGTTTTGTGTGTTTGTGTGTGTGTGTATATCTCTGTTTTCAACTCTCTTGGGTACATATCTAGGAGTGGAATTGCCGGGTCATATGGTAGCTCTATGATTAACTTCTGAGGAACTGTCAAACTATTTTCCAAAGGTACTGCACCATTTTACATTCCCACCAGTAATGCATAGGGGTTCTAATTTCTCCACATCCTCCCCAACACATATTATCTGTCTTTTTGATTATAACCATCCTAGTGGGTGTGAAGTGGTATCTCACTGTGATTTTTATTTGCATTTCCCTAATGTTGAGCATCTTTTCATGTCCTTATTTCCCATTTGTATACTTTCTTTGGAGAAATTTCTATTCAGATCCTTTGTCCATTTAGAAATTGGGCTGTCTTTTTATTGTTGAGTTGTAAGAGTGCTTTATTTATCCTGGGTCCTAGATCTTTATCATATATAAGATTTGCAAATATTTTCTCTCTTGTACAGTTTTTATATCTTTATTTTAGATCAGCCTGGCCTTGCTAACTTACTGTAAGTGGTAGAACTGGTCATGCAGTTAGTTTCAAGTACTTCATTGAGAGAAAAACTAGGCTTAGAAGAGTCATTAGGCTAGCAGAATAGCCTGCAATCAATAGGCAAATACACACCATTCGAGCTGGAAGGGATTTTGGAGATCATTAAATTGAGCCCCTTCATCTGAGAGGGAACGTGAGCTGCCCAAGGTCAGGCAGGGTGTTAAGAGGCAGGGTTGGGGATAGAACTTCAGTCTCTGACTCCTGGCCTCAGACAACTCACGTCAGATCTGATTAAAAAAAAAAACAAAGACAGAATGTACAAGAAGGAACAAGTGACACAAACTGAATTTGGTCACTTCATTCTGTACACATGAAGCCAGAGAAGGGAGAAAATTCACAAAGGATATGACAAGGGTTTAAATCAGGAGAGATTTACTGCATCTGTACTAGGCACTGTGCTAGACTGCAAGGGGATACAAAGATGACAAGATGACACATGCCCCTGAGGAGTGCTAACAGAAAATTATGATACGAAGACATGAGGGCTGTAATAGGGCTGGGACGGATTGTAAAGCTCATCTGATTGGTGGTTTTCAAGCATTTTTGTTCATATACTCCCAAAATAATTTTGACAAACTCTGTGCCTTCCTATACTTTTAAAAGTTAATAGCTAACATTTTTTCATCATTAGTTTAAATAGCTGCAAATATGTAATTTCAGGCACACTGTCAATATTGACATTTCAAGATGAAATGAAATTTGATACCCACTATAATCTATTTAAAAACTATAGAAACACACTCTTCTTTAACAACTGAAAAGATAATTCCTTTCTTTTTTCTCCTGGTCTGTTCTCATTCCAGTTCACCACAAAATTTTTATACTAGATATTTGTGCTTGGAAGTTTATAATCCATTACCCTATCATACTTCTCAACAAATATATGTCTATAAGTTTACCTTAACCTGTATTTACCATAACTATAAACAATTCAGCAAAAGAAGATAAATGTTACCAATTTTGATCAATAATTATTAAGTATAAAGAGTAAAATACTTTTTCATAAAGAAATGGAAATATCTCTTAGTGAGTTGGCTGGAGGTTTCCCCCCACAATTAGTTCATGTATTCGCTGGAAGACATTATATTACTTATTGCTAGAATGAGACAGAGGTCTTCATCAGTTTTATTCCTTTGGCTTTTTAAATAAAAACACAGAAAATTTGTGCACATTATCAAGTAGATGGGAATAGAAGATGTTTTGTTACAGCAATTACAGTCAATTCTTTGAACTCATCCAGAGGCATATGCTGAAAGTCATGCAGTGATCTCTCAGCAAAAAATTATTTTTAATGTTCTTCCACATGACAATGTTGAATGCAAAGAACTGGAAGCTGCTTGAACTGCAAAAGGCTTTCTGAACATCACCACCATTATTTCAAATTGTCCCTTGATTTTGTACTTTGGAGGTACATATTTCCATCCCTGGGCAAAACAAGCAGAGAAAGAACTGAAAAGTGGAAGAAGGATGACAAGGGAGTGTCAAGGGAGGTGGGAAAGGAGAAACTGAAGCACATTCGACGACAAATCAATTTTGGGCAAAAGCACATACGGAAGCTGAAGATGTGGAAATTGGTTCTGTTAAAATGTGTACCTGCTGGAGATGCTTTATGCACCTCCAGAGGAACATATATCCCAATATGCAGACACTTCTAAATGTACTTCAATCTGCATTAACTCAATCCTTTCAAACAACTCTATGAGAAACCTCCTATTATTCCCATCTCACAGATGAAGTTAAATAACTTGCCCAAGGTCCCTGAGCTAGAAAACAAAGGAGTCAGGATTTGGACCAAGGCAGTTTCTTAACTATTATACATTACTGTTTCTCAATAAATCCAAGAGGATGGCTCCAAGGAATCTTTTCAAATACGTTAAAACTCCTGATAGGAACAGAAAATGAAAAACTTCTTTTGTGTGTTCCTTTGTGGGCCAGAATGAAACTGAAACAGTTATGGTGAGGCTGTTAATTTCAAAAAGTGAGGCATGGTAACAGTACACTAAGAGTATGCCAGAAAAGCTTTGTTCAGGTCCTTATTGGCTGTATAAATGTGGCCAATCTCCTTGAGCCTCAGTCCTCTCATCTGTAAAATGGGAATAATAATATCTATAATCTAGGGAAGGTGCCATAAAGTCCTGGCTTTTGCAAGATAGTTTTGATTTATGCCTGTTGGCCCAACATATTAATAGCACTTCCTTTTACTCTCAAAGGTCTCTGGACATTAAATCATATGACCACCCTGCTTATAGCGTTGTTTTGAATATTAATTGAGATATTGTATGTAAGGTGTCTCATCCAGTATCTGCATAATAATAAGTACTCAAATGTTAACTCTTATGGTTATATATAAAAAATGTTTTATAAATTGTGAAGCCTTATACAATTGTAATGATGATTTATTTGCCTAGTACGTTGAGTTTCTCCCAAGTTCCATAATTGCCTTCCCCACTTCATTTTTATCTTCACTACTGTGATATCTACCGTAAAGAGTAGGTATCACCTCATTTAAGAGATGATTTACTGAAATCAGTATTGTCGGCTTCGAGTGAACCTTCTGGGAGCTCTTAATGAGGGCCCCTTCCAACAGAGTTAAGCCTTGCATGCTATACCAGTTAAATCTTCCTAAAGCAGAAGTCTAATCCAGGGGCTTCCCTGGTGGCACAGTGGTGAAGAATTCACCTGCCAATGCAGGGGACACGGGTTCATTCCCTGGTCCGGGAAGATCCCACATGCCACAGAGCAACTAAGTCCGTGCGCCACAACTACTGAGCCTGTGCTCTAGAGCCCATGAGCTACAACTACTGAGCCCACATGACACAACTACTGAAGCCTGCGCGCCTAGAGCCCGTGCTCTGCAACAAGAGAAGCTACCTCAATGAGAAGTCCACGCACTACAACGAAGAGTAACCCCCATTCTCCGCAACTAGAGAAAGCCTGCGCAGCAATGAAGGCCCAACACAGCCAAACATAAATAAATAAAAAATAAAGATTAAAAAAAAAGTCTAGCCCAGTAATTCTCAACTGTTCACATCATCATGCACCACTTTTGCTTTCTATGCATTTTCTATCCTCCACAGTGTCTAATGTCACGTGTACACATAACATATATAATCTATATATGATATATACATGCCTATGCATATAGGTATATATGTATATGTGTGTGTGTCTGTGTACATTTAATGAACGAATCATTAAAACTTATGAAAACTGGCACCAGTGTCACACTTTGGGCAACATTATTTCAATTACACTTGAACTCAGATAAAACTATGGTTTTAAAAATTAAAGTTGGGATTTTTATTGATTATTTTATTGCAGATGAACAATTTGTGCCATTTTCAGGAGGATAATTTCTCCCATTTTAAAACCTTAAGTATGTTAGGATCTTTTTATCATTCCATCCACAGTCTAGCTGAACCGAACTGATTGGGAAGCACAGGTTTGTTAAGTACCTTGGAAGATCCAACACAGATGTTCTCTTTTAATGACTACTGAGCTATTTAACTTCATGGCAGCATACCAAAGTAGTTAAGACCATGGGCTCTCAGCCTATCAACCTATTAAGAGATTAATAACTATGTGACCATGGGAACTTAACCCTTCTGTGACTCAGTTCCCTCATCTGTAAAATGGGCTACTAATAGTCCTACCTCATAAGGTTGTAAGGACTTTTCTGACTTAATGCAAGTCAGAAAAGTTCCAGACACATAGTAAGTATTCAATAAACGTTAAGAGGACAAAAGTGCACTTAAAGATTTTTTTTGGCTAATAAACTGAACTATAGTATGTTGTACTTTTCAAAAAATGATAGTATTGCTTACTAAACCAAACTGTTCTTATATTTATGTAAATACCTTTGAAAAACATGTTCTTTAGGTTGTTAACATGGTTGTTATTTTTATTGCTAATCATCCAAAACGGATATTTTTTAAAAGACTAATTTCTACTTACAGATTTAGAAGGTGGTAGATTCGGGCAATTATTCTTGGCTTTTAGATAAGGCCTATAAAAGATGAAATAAGATTAATTCTTGGTACAGAAGAATCAGCAAGGCTTGGGAAGTACAGTGATTAACAGTACAGTGATTAAAAATTTTTACGGTTAGAATTTTAAAGCATTAGAATTTCCATATATGGTAAAAAAAAATTCAAAAATTATGACTGATAGAAAGTCTCCTTATCATCCCTTCCTCAGTCCTATTATTCTACTCCTCAGCGACCACAACCACTGTTGCCCATTTTTTTCTGTGATCCTTTCATAGATGTCCTATGCATAAACATAACATTCTAACAGTATTAATAAAATATGTGTTTTCTTCATATCTGCATAGTCTTACTCAGTGGAACATCATTCCGGGAACACTGCAATGTGCCAGGCACTAGAGATTCAATGCCAAATAAGATAATTAAATGCTTCTTTAAAAAGCTTGTTTTCTATGACTATGAATCTGTTTCTGTTTTGTAAATAAATTCATTTATATTAAATCAACTATAAGTAAGAAAAAAACTTGCTTGTTTTGTAAGTATCTTCACATAGTGAATTTTCAGGTGGGGAAAGTGATATAAATAAAAAATACTGAGGCACATATGAAATCTAGCTAGTGAGAGATAAAATGCAAAAAAAAGAGAAAAACAGAGAATTTAGACTCAGTCTTCACAGATCATAAACTGACAAGACTAACAGGGACTTTGATCATGACTTGATGCTTGTTTCTCCCATCTTGGATGTATGTAAGTCCTGGGAAGGCAGGGAGCGCATACCTTCAGAAGCAAGAGTGACTGATACATTATAGGTATTAAATAAATATATGTTGACTACATGAATTAGGTTTATTTAATCAAGGAAATAGAGTCGAGTAAAAACCCAAAGTAAAAAGAAACTAAAACAAAGGGTGAAAGCTAACTTTGTAAAAATTGGTTTTCAAATAAAAATTTAGCAACATGTTGGGTAGAAAAACATATCAATGCTAAGGCAAGTGAGATAACACCATTTAGATGACAAGATGCTGACAAAAGATCAAAGTGAAGCAGTCATATTCTGTTCACCTCAAGAGTAAGTGCTAAGAGGGAGACCAAAGAGCACTGTCAGGCTGGAGGATGTGGGTATGCAGCTAATGGAGGACGGATTGAACCGGCTCTCCTGCTTTAGAGAGAAGCACCAGAACCAGGGTCACTCAACTCCTCGGCCAAACATTGCCTTCACAAGAATCGCTTTCCCAGGAAACGCAGCAGGGACAGGAAAAGCTTGCAGCATTGCAGGTGATATTGTAGACCCTCCTCTCCCGCCTTTGGAGACTGTCACAGTAGTAATGCTTAAATCTTTGCCAACATCTTTGTCATGGCTTGCCTGGAAATGCCCTTTTTGAATAATCATAGGATCCCAAGGCAAGTCTGAGTAGACTGCAAACAAAAGGGCTATGTTTTGAAAAGGCTTTAAGTCGCTATTAGCAACCAGGGCAAACGTGCATAACCGCGGGAGACAAACTCACTTGGCGTTTTGGCACTTCAGTTTTCCCTTGGCTGCTAGGTACTCCTGGAGCTTTCTCTGCCGCTCTTCTGCAAAACAGGCGAGCAAACAAACGCGTGAGATTCTAACCAGTTCATTTATATTCTAAAAGATGACACCTCTCTGTAATGATTCTGGCTTTGGACCATAAAGCTATGAAGTCCCTAGCCCTACAAATGGGCCTCCAGGTTAACACTAACATCAACAATATCATTTATATGCCACGTTCAAAGCTCGTCACACACACTTCCTTTCTTCTGCACTACAATCCTATGAAGTATTTTACAGTCCGAAATTTAAAGAGGATAAATGATATGCCCAAAGTTACCCAGATAACATGTGGCTAAGCCAGGATTTGAAACCAGGTTTATCCAAACCCAAAGCCCTTGCTCACAGCCACTGTTCTCAGCTCCAACACATCAAGCTTTGCTTGAAGAGATTCTGTTACTGGCCCATCTAAGCTGGCAAGCCCGGGCCTTGTTTTATTAATCCCTTCTAACAGGGATGATGACTTTTGACCCCAAACCTTTACACGGTTTCCTTTGGTACTAAGGACAAAATAGGCCAGGTTAGGGGGTTCATGGCAAACATCTATCCATATGGTGACTTTCTAAGCAAGGCATCTGTGAGGGAATGAAAAGTCAGTATTTCCATCTTCAAGAAGTTTCAATCTAGTAGTGGAGATAAAATAAACACAATAATAATTACAATATAAGGCAAAATCTAAATGCCATAAAATAGGGTCAAAGAAAGAACTATGGGAGTCCAGAGGCAGAGACTCAGTGAGGGGACTGGGTGGTTGGAAAAGGCTAAAATTCAGTAATGGTTTAAAAAAAAAAAAAAAAAGCTATAGGGGTGCAAAACAACTCAACCTCATTCAAACTGAGTTGCCCTGTGTTTTTTGGGGTTTTTTTGTTTTTCGTTTTTGGAGTATAATTGCCTTACAATGTTGTGTTAGCTTCTGCCGCAGAGCCAAGTGCATCAGCCATTCGCATACACACATCTCCTCCCTCTTGGGCAGCCCCCCCACCATCCCACCCAACTAGGCCATCACAGAGCAGGAGCTATCTATTTTCCACGTGGTAGTGTATTTATGCCCTGTATTTTGATATCTGGCTCTGATGCATCCCTAGGAGACAGCTGTGTCAAGAGGACCGTTGGAGACTGAGAGACGGGGCTGGAATCCCAGCTCTGTGACTTCTAGCAAGTTACCAAACCTTGCTGCTGCTGAGCCTTTAAAATGGGGCAGAAATGCCCATCTTGAAAGGCTGTTGTGTAAAGTGCCTAAACAGTCAACATGCATTATTACCGAAACCAACAAAACACTATACGCATTTTGGAGCAGGTGGCAGGCACCTGAGCAGGAGTATGCTGAAAGTCAGCAAAGGGCTCCAGGCACATCTAAGAGGTCGGGGAGCCCTTCAGCCTCCGCGCACGTTTAACCCATCAGCTTCCACCAGGGCGCGCAGGCTTGCGAGGAGATGAGCTCCGCGTCGGGGTGAGACCCTCCTTGACAGCTGTCACTACTCGGGCGGCCGGCGCTGCCCCGAGGGCCACACCCGGGCTCCGCCTGGAGCCAAATATGGGCCGCAGGAGCGCCTAGCTTCCTACTGACTGTGCCACCCCGGGCAAGGGGTCTCAGGTTCTTTACCCAAACGAGGTGACAATGACAGCTTCTTGCAGAGCTGCTGCGGGAGTCACTGGGAAGATGCCTGGGAGGCACATGGCCCCGCGCACACCCTCCCCGACCCCCGGCCCCGACTTCTCACCGGGGCCTAGGGCCTGGGCTCGGGTCAGCGCCCCCTGGACCGGAAACGCCGACGGGGAGGCAGAGGCAGGCAGGCGAGCGGACCGGCCACTTCCGCCTAAAGAACTCACTCGGGGGCCTCCCTTCGTCCCCGCCCGTAAGACACAGCGGCTCGAAGTCATACTCACCCGCGGCGGCGGAGCGCCCCGGCAGCACCATGACTCCCCAGCTACAGTTCTTCTTCAAAAGGCCGCGCCTGCAGTCAAGGCCGGCGCGTCGGGAGTGCGCCCACTCTCATTGGCTCCCGTTGGTTTGAAACCCGCCAGTCGGAAGCAGGGGAGGGCGGGACAAAAGGAAATAGACGCGTTGTGGTTGGCTCTGCCAGTCAAATCACCCAGGTGGCCCTTTGATTGGAAGAACGTACAGTTGAACGGGCAGTTGGCACTGAGGGCGGCTGGTTAAGTGGGAGAAGCCCCCCTTTTAAGGATGCGGTTTCTGGGCCGTTGTGCTGTCACTTACGCTGAAGGCAGCGGGGATGGGCGATGGGGGAGCCCCCGGGCCCCATAGACAACGCCTCCCCAGCCCCCTTAGATGCTAAGGTTCACATAAAAATAAGATAAAACCAAAATGATGAATTTGGCGACTACACATGAGTGTACATCTCCACTTGTTATGGGTCTCTGAAGCTAAAGGATCTTAGTTTTTAGTACTGCAGCGTGTCTCCTTTTATGTTTTTCAGTGTGCTAAGATATACAAAACAAAGTTTACCATTTAAGCCATTTTTAAGTGTACAGTTCAGTGTCATTATGTTCATTTACAGTGCTGTACAATCATCACCACTGTAAAAAATCAAACATGTACCTCAAATAGAGTAGGGAGATCAGAAGGGGGAGTTCTCATATTCTGCGACCACAGGGAGCCCAGTCATAAGAAGAAAGACTCCTGCTTCCTGGCAAGGACTCGCCAATGAAAAGCCAGGGATTCTTTGTTTATTACAGCTCTCCCAACTTCCGTTTCCCCCTCTGTAAAAGCCTTTTCCTTCCCTCGACTTCAGTGTGGCTCGTCATGGTTGCAGATCCCAAATTGCAATTCTCTGCTGACCCTGAATAAACCCATCTCTGCTGGGAAACTATCTGGCAGTCTATTTCAGGTCAACACCATCATCTGTCTCCTGAGCTTTCGCATCCTCCTAAACAGAAACTCTATACCCATTAAACACTAACTCCCTGTTGCCTTCTCCCCACAGGCCCTGGCAACCACCATTCTACTTTCTGTCTGTGATTTTGACTACACTGGGAACCTCATTTAAGAGGAATCATACAGTATTTGCCTTTTTGTGACTGACTTACTTCACTTAGCATTAAGTCCTCAAGGTTCATCCATGTTGTAGCGTATGACAGAATTTCCTTCCTTTCTAAGGCTGAATAATATTCCATTGTATGTATATACTACATTTTGTTCATGCATTCATCTGTCACGGACATTTGGGTTACTTCTACCTTTTGGCTATGGTGAATAATGTCGCTTTGAACATGAGTGTACAATTATCTGTTTGAGCTTCTGCTTTCAATTCTTTGGGTATATAACTTGAAGTGGTATTACTGGATTATGCAGTAACTCTATTTTTAATTTTTTGAGGAACCACCATACTGTTTTCGGGATGGCCCCTTTTTGATGTATATTTTTGATTAGACCTTATCAGCTGGGTGTGTGCCTAACCAAGGAAGGGACAATGGGGGCAGGTCCAGACCTCCTGAGTCCCTAGACACACCTCATTCCTTTTACTTCTGTCCTAAAACTTTTCTTTCAAAAATTTCCCCAGTTTGGCTAGTCCACAGTTTCATGAAGAGGTTTGGGAAATGCTTTTGGCACTCTAAGTGTTAGGGTTCCACTTCCCTAGGTGCCAGAGAGGTGGTGGATAGAGAGGTGGAGCTGTGTGTGGGCCCATTTTTGCCAGGTTTGCTTCACCATTTGGGTGCTCAGCTGGGCATGAAGCCATTGGGGCAGCTCTCCTCTTTGTTTCCAAACAGGCTATTCAGGAGGGAGCCATGCTGGGGTTTCTGGCTTTATATGTTTTGACACACTAGTAGTATACAAATATGTTTAAAATAGGACAACTGATAATTGTTTAAGTGAAAAACTTGGACTCTTTGTCTAGTGCCATGAATCCTTGCCTAATGGTTAAATCTAGCAGCTGGGCAGAACATTTTTGGTTAATGAGTAAGAAAGTGGCTCATGTACAGTTTCAGAAAAGTGAAAGGAGTTCTCTTGGTCTTTATAGAATCTTAGTGATCGAATGGGTTGCAGATTGAGAAGTCATCTTGTCCACCACCCAGTGCTAGAGTATTCTGCAGATCCCATGTGTGCATTGCATCTTTGCAGGAATACTGCTTGGGTCAGGGAGCTGCTTCACCTGTCCTGTTTTTAGACAACTGCTGATTATTATGAAAATTAAAGAAAAAAAAGAGCTCAAATAAGCCTCTTGCTCATTGGTCCTTGTTCTCTGGAGCAACATGGGCTGACTCTGCACCCTTTTCTAAATTCTTTGGATATTTGAAGAACCATTTTGTAGGACACAAAATATGGAAAAAAAGCTAAATAGGTTTAACAATTCTCAACTCATCTAGCAAAGTATCCATCTTGTGGCTTGAATGGCTTCCCATTGCTCTGAGGCTAAAGTCCTACAACTCCTGCAGGGCCTAGCCTTTGCCTACTTTTACAGCTTCAGCTCATACCACTCTCCCCTTGGTCACTGTAGTTCAGGCACCTTGCAAAAATGTTTGTAACCTATTTTTTATACTCTATGATATACTATATACAAAATGAAAACATGCTCACCAAATTACAGATGTCACAAAACTAAGAGGAAGAGTCAGTGTATTAAAAAAAAAATCAGAATCTGGAACAATCTAGAAAGATCTGGGGCCAAATAAAGATTAAAATTGAACAGGGATATATGTAAAGTTTTGAATTTAGGATGAGAACCTATAGGTCTTTGTTGCCTACAAACCCTATATGAATCAACAATGTCACTTGCTTTCAAAAAGCTAATGTCACTTTCTAAAAACAGCATGGTGTCTAAAATTGGAAGGACAAGGTCCCACTCTAAGCTGTGCTGGGCTGGCCATATCCTGAATAGTATACTAATTTCTGGGTAACAAGTTTTATGAGAGATATTGACAAGCCAACATTGGCCAAGACTCAAGAGGACAATTTTGACAAATGTATATGGTCATGAAACCACCACACAATCAAGGAATAGGTATAGATACACAAGCATATTTTACATCCAACACAGTACTTACTGTTATCCCAACTATTTCCATCATCCCCCAAAAGTTCAAGTGTAGGTATATGTAAGCATCAGAGGGATGATTTAATTCGGGGGAGGGTTAGGGAAATATCCTTTCCCTTTTCCTTCCATACCTTGGACTTACAGGTGATGTGGCTCTACGCTCATCAATTTGGAGACTGATGTATAAGACCATACTAAAGAAATAGACTCCAACAAGTTCAGTGCTAGGATTGTTGAAGCTCATCATGGTGACCTTCTCACTGTTTATGCAGCTGGGGAGTAGGGAGTAGGGGATATGCATAGCTGATCCTGTTAGAATAATACTTGAGGCCATTTCTAGAATGATTCAATATTTCACTGTTGAAGACTGAGCAGCTATTACGCTTTTTACGATTTCTTGAATTGGTATTGCTTGCTCAGTGTTTTGTATTTCTCTATTTCTTAAATATTGATACCTAGTCTTACTCTAGCCAGACTCGGGGTATAGAAAACCTAGGAAAGTAATGGCAACTAGAAAGAACAGTGTTAAACAAACAAGAGAACAGGTTTTTTCCTTTTCTCTCTGTTTTTCTGCAGCGCTCTGTATCTGTGTCTGTATTCTGTGGTGCTCAGTTAGGCTGAGTTTGGCTGTAAGTAATAGCAAACCAAATGTAAATGATTTAAAATCACAATAATGGGACTTCCCTGGTGGTGCAGTGGTCAAGAATCCACCTGCCAGTGCAGGGGACATGGGTTCGAGCCCTGGTCTGGGAAGATCCCACATGCCCTGGAACAACTAAGCCCATGCACCACAACTACTGAAGCCCTCATGCCTAGAGCCTGTGCTCTGCAACAAGAGAAGCCACTGCAATGAGAAGCCCGCACACCATAACGAAGAGTAGCCCCCACTCGCCACAACTAGAGAAAGCCCGTGCACAGCAACGAAGACCCGACGCGGCCAAATATAAAAAGAATAAAATCGCAATAATGCTTCTTGTGGTCTTAAAGTCTGGCAGTAAGTAGATTCTTAGTGCAACAATATCATCAGAAATGCTGACTCTATTTCTCCTTCCATTCTGCCATCCTCAGCGTGTGGCTGTGTCTTCCCAAGTGCAAGTTGGTTAGCACAGTTCCAAGCTCTACATCCTCATAGAACATGTCTCATGCAGGAAGGAAGGAAGAAAAAAAAGACTTTCTTCTACATGGCTCTTTTATCAGAGTAGAAAATCTTTCCCAGAAATTGCCCCCAGCAGACATCTCATTAGGCAGGACTAACTCAACGTGACTTAGTCATGGGAGGACAGAATGACCATGATTGGCTCAGACCAATTGGACTCATTCTTTGAGTCCAGTTGGTCTAAGCCAATTCAAGACATATTTCCTTCTGAATGAAGTCAGGGTTCTGTCAGTAAGGAAGATGGGGAGATGGTGATTGGGTGGACAACCAACAGTGTTCATCATATTCTTCTCTTCTCTCTCTGATGTCATTTTTAGGATTTTACCTACTAAAAACCTGCTGATGTCTTCCAAGTCTGTATCTAGTTCTAACTTTTCTTGAGTTCCAGACACATCATCATCTGTCCATGTACATCTGCATCTGGGTGTCCTGCCAGTAGCTCAAGTTACGTGTCTAAAATGGTACTCATTATATTTCATCCTAGAACTTCATATTTTCACCAAAAATACTGATTAAGACACCACTGCTCACCCTCTCTCCAGTAGCAGGAAACTGAGAATCATCTTGGACTACTCCTTCTCCACTACTTCCCACATCTAATTCCAAGTTCTCTTGATTTCAACTTTTTCCAACTCAACATACTTTGTATCTATGCTTTCCAAAAGGATCCATTAGTCCTTAATGTGGCTCTGAATGTGTGAGTTTGTATGGACATATGAACACAAGTGTTGTGTGTAATATGAGCTTTAAATGAACCTGGGAATATTATCATTCTTATGCCTTTTATGCATACTGGCAAGCTAACAAAGGGGAGAGAAAACCCATAAAATCTTGGTATGGTTTTGTAACACTACTTATAGTTATTTACTTTTATTATCTGTTCCTAATTACCATGCTGTAAAATAATGATTAAGACAACATGTAATTATGGGCCAGATTTACTTTTTTCTAAATTATATTCAATTATGATTGATAATAATGTATCAGTTCACATTGTTTTTTTTTTTTTTTTTTTTTTTTGCGGGCCTCTCACTGCTGTGGCCTCTCCCATTGCGGAGCACAGGCTCCGGACGGGCAGGCTCAGCGGCCATGGCTCACGGGCCCAGCCACTCCGCGGCATGTGGGATCTTCCCGGACCGGGGCACGAACCCGTGTCCCCTGCATCGGCAGGCGGACTCTCAACCACTGCGCCACCAGGGAAGCCCCAGTTCACATTGTTGATGGTAATGTAACACTACGATTGGATCACAACTTCTAGAACCTAGAAGAAACGTTGCTCATGTTCCAGAAAAGAAAGTTGAGATAACAGTTGTCCTGTGGTTGCCAAAGTTAGGTTCATCCCATTTTAGCTAGTAGGACTTGAGAGCAGGTGAAATTGAATGACACAAGAATGACAAAGGCGGAGGAGTGAAAGAGTTTGGCCAGTTATCAGTTCAAACGAACAAGGTAATTAATACAAATTTATTATCGTAATTACAGAACTCCCAGGTACTAGAATACAGAGCTTCACAGCAATGGAAAAAGCACAACTTGGATCAAAGTGCCTTAGTGCCTGAAACTCATTCAGCCTGGAAAACACTGTCTACTATTGTTGAAGATACATGGGCATACTCAGAGACTGCAAAGAATTGCTATAAATATAATAATGTTACAATTATCTTAGAAATAATATTTATAAATATATAAGTGTAATAAATAATAATTTAAAATAATATTGCATCCTTTGCCTTCTTCTTGAGGCTCAGCTTCAAGAAGTGTTTTACTAAAACGAGCTCACGGATTGGCATAAAATACTGTTGAGGCAGGAAGGATATAGCCATCATTCCCTCCATTTTGAAGATGATCAAACTGAGGTCCCAGAAACTTACAGTGTTTGATAAAGGGTCCATCAGCAACTTAAAAGCAGAAGCTAAGCAGTTGGAATGAAATCCTGGGTCCATGGTTTCTCATTCCAAATACTATGGTGGGTATTTCTTAGTATTCTTATGCCTTAGTTAACCCATCTGTAATATGGGTAGAGCTTTTTTGGTAGCCACAGTCAGTAGCCCTGGCCCTCCCAAGATTGTATGCATAATAATAATTAAAATGATTGGTAATTTGCAAAGCATGGGGTGTTCTTTAAATAACAAGCAACATTATATGTTAGTGTTGGTTCTACTAGACCTTGTGCCCTCTCTTAGAAAGAGAGTAAATATTCATTTAGAGTTACAAAGGCTCAGCACATGCTCAGAGAGTGACTAAGAGAGCAGGATTTGACTCCTTCATGTACATGGTACATACAGATTGTCAACACTTCACAAGTAAGTAGACTCCACAGTCAAAGCTGAAAGTCAATGATAGAGGGCGGGCCCCTTGCCAGGTGCACCAGTTTTTCTCCCTTTGTGGCAAAATACAGCTTGGGATGGGCAACTGATTTGAAGTGTTGCATACTGCCATGGTTGCTCCAGAGGAAGAGGAGATCGGTCTCATCTTTGATGGTTTGGGGTGTCTCAGGCATCTCCTAGGATAAGGAAAACAAAGATCTATTAAAAGAGAAGAGGAAGATGGTAAAAAAAGAACTGATGCTCAATTCCTTGGCGTTTGGTCTTCATGAGATACACAGTACTTTAGGACTATGAGTAGGTAACATGATGATATAGGTTCTTCATTCATTTTTTCATTCAGAAAGCATTTATTACATGCCTGTTAGATGTATGGCCCCATCTATTCATAATAATTGGTTTCCTCAGTTAACTGGAGAGAAATCCAATGTCATCATGAAGATCACCAAAGACACTAGTGTCTCACTGTATCCTGACAGGTAGGGCGGAACATTCTTCTTGTCCTGCCTGAACATGGGAATAGAACATTTTGCATCAGATATGAGCACTAAGGACGCTAAGACCTGGAAACCTTTTGACCTCTAAATGTACAAAACATACTTTGGGAAAATAACTTAGAATTTAGACATGTTTATCTCTGTATTTAAGTCAACAACTGAAGACTAAAGAAACCCAAATCTCACACACACACATACACAAAACTTTCCAGACATATTAGAAGCTGAATCCTTTCAATACAATTTTTTGAAAATTGTGATCCCTTTAGACGACACTCCTCTTGTTCCTCTTGCGAGTATGAAAAAAACTTAAGATGCTTCTTCTCTATTCTTTTAATAGAAAAGAACTAAATATCCTTTTGAGGTTTCCTTGGGTTTTTCAATGTCAACAAGGATTTTATTTCTCAAACCTATTTCTCTCCCAGTTTCCCCCTCTTCCTCTTGTTGGTTCTATCTCCAAAATATAACCAGATTCTGTCTCCTTCTTTCCACCTGTCTCACAACTCCTGCCCCCACCCACCCCGACTGTTACTACCACATCTTAATCAGATTTTCTCTATTGCCTCCTTTCTGATCTATTCTCTGAGTTAGAAAATATAAGTAAAGTCAGGATACTTCCCTGTTTGAAGTCCTTTCCTCTATTTATCTTTCCTTTTTTTCAGGGTGTCCCAGCTCCTTGGGTGTCCCTTCTGATCTTTGAAGCTGGCCTTGTAAAGCTCTAGGGCTGGGTGCACTCAGATCCCTCTGTTTGGAATGCCCCCCACCCCCCATGGCATGCTCCCTCCTGGCAGCAGCTCTCATCTCTAGGGAGCTCTGTGTAAAAAGCATGCTCTCATTTTCTCTATCTCAGCGCCCTGTTCATTGGTTTTACAGCATCTTGCACTTTTTGCTGGTTGTTTGGCTCGTCTATTGTCTGTGCCCTTCAGAAGAGTGAGTTCTATAAGGCTTTGGCTCACCACTGTCTACTGAGCTGTTGACACTGCTTGAAAAATAGAAGGCTCTCAATAAACAACGTTTGTTGAATGAATTCACAAATGAAGCTACTGCCCTACTCTATAGACATCACTTTCATCTGACTTGATCCAGGAAGAGAGACACATGCATCCACGTAAATCCTAGTTAGGGTGGGAGCAGGGGTTGGGTTTTACACATTTACTGAATAAGAGTCACCCACTAATCAGTGGAGAAAACATCTGGCTCTAGTGGGCATGTGTGTGCGTCTGTATGTTTGGAGGGGAATGTGGTAGTAGAGATGAGGCTGGGCTGAGAGAGAAGGCTGGCACCAATGGAGAGAGAGAGGCACTGCAGTCAGAAAGTCAGGGTTTGAGCCTTGGCTCCCAGTTTTTGCTTTGTACCCACTGGCAGGTGATTAATCCTCTGTGATCTCAGTGGTTTATTTGACACTCTTGGAGGCAGGCCCCCTGGTACTAAAGCCTACTGTCATGTAGGTCAGATAGTAGATGTCAGTAGAGCTCAAAGAGGGATGGAATAAACAGATGCCCAGGGATGGGAGGTGAATAGGACCAGGCAGGGAAAAGAGAAAGAAGAAGAAGGCAGTTTGCCTTTTATGTCATTTTGCCACCTCCACCTCCACAGATCCTGCCTAGAACTGCCTCTGAATATAGTGGGTAAGAAGTAGGACGGGGGCTTCCCTGGTGGCGCAGTGGTTGAGAGTCCGCCTGCCGATGCAGCGGACACGGGTTCGTGCCCCGGTCCGGGAAGATCCCACATGCCGCGGAGCGGCTGGACCCGTGAGCCATGGCCGCTGAGCCTGCGCGTCCGGAGCCTGTGCTCCGCAACGGGAGGGGCCACAACAGTGAGAGGCCCGCATACCGCCAGAAAAAAAAAACAAAAAACGAAGAAGAAAAGAGGACTATGCCATCCTGCTAGGGGTGTCTGCCTCTTGGGATCATCTACAAATGCATGGGTTGTAAATGAAGGTAAATTGGAGACTGAGAACAACTGACCTTTAGCAATACGGGTTCGCCTTCGTTTTGAGCACAAACAAACAGTTGAGTTTTTGAGATTCTTAGAGTCACAGGAAGTTGAGTATCATCTCCTGATGTATAAGCAGCTATGTCAAATTCCACTGGCAAAGAGAAAAGCCAAAAAAAAAAAAAAAAAAAGTAAATCCATTGTATTTGTGTAAAATCAAGTGTCTATGAAGATGCTGTGTGTGGGCTTCCCTGGTGGCACAGTGATTGGGAATCCGTCTACCAATGCAAGGGACACGGGTTCGAGCCCTGGTCCAGGAGGATCCCACATGCCACAGAGCAATTCAGTCTGTGCGTCACAACTACTGAGCCTGTGCTCTAGAGCCCACGAGCCACAACTACTGAGCTCACGTGCTGCAACTACTGAAGCCCACATGCCTAGAGCCCGTGCTCTGCAGCAAGAGAAGCCACTGCAATAAGAAGCCCGTGCACTGCAACGAAGAGTAGCCCCCACTCACCGCAAATAGAGAAAGCCCGCACATAGCAACGAAGACCCAATGCAGCCAAAAATAAATAAATAAGAAATAAATTTATATATGTATATATAAAAGATGCTCTGTGTGTGTGTGCAGTTATGTCCCCAGCTATGGTGTAAGTACCCGAAGGTCAGGAATGGAATTTATACATCTTTGTATCCTTCACAATGTCTGCCTTATTCACTAGGCAGGTAAATACTTGGTTAATGGCTCTAGAATTTTCTATGTTGAATGAATGCTTGGGGGCTGCATATTTATTGAATCTCTTATAATTATATTAGTGGGATAAGACCCTGGAATTTGTGAAGTCGTGAGTAAAATGGAGGGGTTTAGAAGCTGATACACTCATATGTTGCTAAGGATAGTGAAAAGTAGTTCAGTTTTCCTTAGAGAACAATGCTTAATAAGAGCTGTAAAATTATTTATGCCTAGAAATCCAGCATCTGGGATACGTTCCAAGAAATAAGCTCATAGAGAAAGAAATAATTTAAACAAAGACATTTGCAACTGAATTATTTAGAGCAAACCCAAGGCACCAGCATAGCAACATGATTGAATATTCTAGTGCCATTAAAAATGGCAAATACATATACTCTGTCAATATGTGGGAAAATTGTGTGAAATAATATTAAGTAGGAAAATAGAACACAAAATAATTTGTAAATGTCTTAGAGTGGAAAGCGTGTTAGCTGAAATATATCCAATCAGAAAGAGCCCTGCTTGTTTATCACAAAGTAGCCTCTTTGGACCTCTGAAGATAATTTTGTTTACTGATGACATGTCCTTAAGCTAAAATATGTACACCATGGAAATTGGATCGTTGTGACAAAATTTCTTGCATCCTAAATTTCATTCTTCAGAACATATTTGCAGCTTATTGGCTACTTTGCCTCACAATTATGTTATCAGAGATAATGATTCTTGGGCTTCCCTGGTAGTGCAGTGGTTAAGAATCCGCCTGCCAGTGCAGGGGACACGGGTTCGAGCCCTGGTCCAGGAAGATCCCACATGCCACGAAACAACTAAGCCTGTGCACCACAACTACTGAGCTCACGTGCTGCAACTACTGAAGCCCTCACGCCTAGAGCCCGTGCTCCACAACAAGAGAAGCCGCAACAATGAGAAGCCCGAGCACCACAAGGAAAAGAAGCCCCCTGCTCGTCGCAGCTAGAGAAAGCCCGTGTGCAGCAATGAAGTCCCAACACAGCGAAAAAATAAACAAATAAATAAATTTATATATATATATAAAAAGATAATGATTCTTCCTAGTTTGGTGTTATTTGGAAGTTTGATCAGCAGGCTCCTCATTGGCTTCTGAGTAAATTTGCATAAGTCACTGAATATTTCTGAGGCTCCGTTTACTTACCTTTAAAATCAAGGATAAGACTATCTCAGAGAAACAAAGGAGACAGTATCTCAGAAAGCTTTAAACTGCACTTAGAGCTTTCATAGCTAAGACACTTCTCTCTTGTTAAAGCTTCCAGATTTGGCTGAAGTTCCTGTCCTTGCCCAGAATTTTTACGAGGGGTGATGTGCTTCATCTTATTCTAGATAAATCGTGCAAAGCCAGGAATCTAGAGAGGTTTATTCTTTAAAAGCAGAAAGCTTAAAAGAAATACAGAAATAAAAAGGGTGGGGGAAGATGACAGAATTGTCCATTTACCTGCCTCATCCAGATTATTTAATGCAGCAGCCATGAGGTATTGACCTGATGGATGTAGAACTATACTTTGATGGAGGGCGTCATTCAGGATGTATTGCTGTTGGATGAGCTTGATAAAGTTGTATTTCATGTTGCTCTGGAAGCTGTAATGTGCTGATCTGGGCTTGATGATTTCTAAAACCGTTATCACGAGCTCAGATTAATGTCCAAGTACAAACATAGATGATATACATGCTCTAATACAAGGTATTGAAGGGACATGAAGAATATCCCAGTCTAGGTGAGGAAACTGAGAGAGAAATGAAATCACCCTGTCAGCAGAATTGGTTCTAGAATTATCCCTGTGGTTACTTATTTGTTTCTTTTTAAACTTAGATTCTTCAGGCAATAGTTTTTTTTTTTTTTTTTAAAGATTACCTGTACAACTTTTTGGTTGTTTGGAGGTTTGTAAGTAACCAGGAAGACTCCTTGTATATTCTCCACCTATATTTTCAAATGAATGCACTCTGAGAAAAAAATGAATCCACTAGGAATTTTATATGTCACTGAGGTGCAGGAACCTCCATAAGGAGGTTAAGGAACCTCCATACTGTTCTCCATAGTCTGCCACCTTTCTTTTTATTTTTTGAAAAAAATTTTTTTATTTTGTTTTTTCTATCTACCACCTTTCTGAACAGGGGTATATGTCAATAGCTTCACAAATCCTCATGGCTCTGAATAATTCTACTTCCAGGAATATTTTATTCTAAGTAAATAAATGATAGAAATGAAGATTTATTGATACGGCTCTTCATTGTCACATTACTTATAATGGTAAAAAACTGGAGCTCTAAAATGTCTTTTATTTATTGACAAATGAAAAAAGTTGGATATTAAATTGTATGTAATTGACCTAATAATGTTTAACATGTATATTCCTGTGTGTGCAGGCACATAGAAGACTTTAAGGAAGGTAACATAGTGCTGGCAGTGGTAAACCCTGAGGGGTAGTATGCGTATGCGTGGTTTTAATTTTCATTCTTGTATTTTCCAATTTTCTAGGTGAACGTGTGTTAATATTTAGCTGTTACTTTAAAAATATTAGGTTTATATCTCATGTGGAGGCTTGTATAGTGAAGGCATGGGAGAAAAATCATGACTTCTATAGTCAGATAGAACAGATTTGGTTTGACACTTTACTACTTAACACACTGTGAGATTTTGGGCAGGTCACTATCTCACTGAGCTTACTTTCCTCATATATAAAACAAGAATGTAGGATTGTTGTGAAGGTTAGAGATAATGCAGCCATTAGTAAGTTAGTAGTGTCAGTAGTATTAACAAAATAGTAGTAGTAATAATGCTAATAATAGCTAACATTTTTTAGGTATTTTCTACGTGGCAGGCATTATTTTAGTCCAGAAGCTTGCAAGTATCGACTCATTTAATCTTCACAACAGTTAGGGGATTACCCCCATTTTACAGTAGAGGAAACTGAAGTACAGAAAGGTTAAGTAACTTGCCCAAGGAGACATAATTAGTATGTGGAGGAGCATAACTTCCACAGTGGAAGTCACCCACTAACAGTATATAACTGCTTTCTGTCGAAAGGCGCAAAGTCACATGACCTTAAGAATATGGTCACGAAGTGAGCCTGTGAGCAGGTATGCTAAACTCAAGCCACTGCTGACCTCTTCCCACTGGAGAAGGCTAAAAATTAATTTTCCTTTCTTATAGTTACAGACGAATGGTTGGTTGCCCTCTTGTTACTCAAGGTTTTATTTTTCCCTGTACTCTGCTGTCCCCATTTGCTTAAAAGTAGAAAACAAAGATATTATTGCACTTGACCCCTTACCTTCTTCTGTATCATTGGCAATGTCTTCCAGGTCATCGTCGGTGAGGAACTGATTTAAACTCAACCATCTGTTCTTCAGAATCTTCCCGTTGGCTGCCACCATCATCACATTTTCCTTGAAGGTAAGCTTGGATGTCTTAGAGGTTTCAGGGGTATTCAGAGACATATATTTATCTATGCAGTCCTGATGAAGTGGTTCATAGCTTGCATCATAGAAGGACTTCTGTGAGGAAGGAAAATGAAAACTGAAAAGCTGCCCATGGCCATAGAATGAGACTCCTTTATAATAGGAGTTTTATTCAACAGACTTAGAGAGAAGGATGTCCATTTTGGTCTCGGGTAACCCATGTTTCATCAGTCTTTCCCTCCTTCCTCCTTTCCTCCTTTCCTTTCTCCTTCCTCCTTTCCTTTTCCTCTGCCTCCTTCCTCTTTACCCACTTCCTCCCATCCCTCCTTTGAGGATTTCCCTGAAAAGATGTGATCTCTGGGAAGGTCTTTGTCATCCAACCACAGACTCAAAAATGAGATCTTGTTATACTTAGTGAAGTAAGTCAGAGAAAGACAAATACTATATGATATCACTTACATGTGGAATCTAAAAAATAATACAAATGAACCTATATACAAAACAGAAAAAGACTCACAGACGTAGAAAACAAACTTATGGTTACCAAAGGGGAGATGTAAGGGGGGAGGGGCAAATTAGGGATATGGGATTAAGAGATACACACTACTATACATAAAATAGATAAGCAACAAGGATTTACTGTATAGCACAGGAAATTATATTCAATATCTTGTAATAACCTATATCAGAAAAAAAAACTGTATCGCTATGCTCTCCTCCTGAAACTAACACAATATTGTAAATCAACTATATTTCAGTAAAAAAAATGACATGTTGTAATGAAACAGGTCTACAAGTGATCTTAGTGAGTGGTAGCCTTCTAGTCAGTTCCCCCTCAGGAGGTCAAACACCTACTTGACAATGCTTAAATATTTTAGAAATACTCCCCTAGGTATAGCTTTTAGAACTAGTACCAAAGACACACAAAGCAGTACCTATTTGTGGTCTCCTAACCAAATAACACAGCATGTGAACGGCTGCAGATTTTTTACTTTCAACTGGTCTGCTTCTTCCACCTCAGCTTCATGGGCTATTACACTTAGAGGGCTATCTCTAATCTCTGGAGCTGGTGTTAGAGAAGGTGTCAACAACACGTCACTTAAGGAGACAGAACCCTGGTGAAGTGGCCCAAAGGGGCTGTCCCAGGATGGCAAAACCAACATTCTGATTGAAGGCTCACCCAGGAGACTCCATTCTCGGAGTTTCAGGTGAGTTCTGCTCTGTTCTGGGAAAATCTGGTGACCATGAATGAGGCCATCAACTGTTAGTGCAAAGAGGCAGTTGGTCTCACTTATAATGAAAAAATGCATGTCTCTGGACTTCTAGTGAAGGTAAAACAGAAGCATCTAAGATTCAAGCCATTGTTATACTAGTGGAGAAAATACTGCGTAAACACAGCAATCTTAGAAGAATTACAGTCATATGCTTACCTGATTCAGAGACAGATGGTCAATTTCGGAACTGTATTCTTCATTTTCACTGTTAAACAAGAGGATGAGAATTTAATTCTGTTTGTTATATCACTACAGTCACTGGGCAACATATTTTAATAACTATATTAGCTTTGGGTAACACACACACACACACATGGCCATTACTGTCATCTTTGAAAATTAAGGGCCTCTGTGCATACACACCCATGCAGTAATTTGTACTTGATAATTTGGAATTAGTAATCATCGGGCCAGGCCTTGAACTCTACCTGTGCTCTACCTATAAAAACGAGGCTTGGCTAACCAACTGAAGAGTTGTAATTGAATTTCGGGGAAAAATTTTAAGCTCCTCAAGACAGAAGAAACGCTTTTGAAGCACCTCATTTAAATTTGAACCAAATGGGTTATACGTTACACTTTGCTTTCATGTATTTACTAAAACAGATTTAATCATTTATACTTTGCCAAATATCCAGGCAACATTTCCATAGTCTAGTTTGTGGTTAGTGTATCTTAATAGGTAATGGGAATACCGTGTTGGCTTAAAGTGTTACACAATTTTAACTTTTTATTCATTATCTTTCTCCTGTGTCTGAATGAGATTGACTGTGTATGTCTCACATGCTCAAATTGCTGTGAAGCCATTTCCTATTCCAGATTGAGATCAAGAAGTTTTCCTGAGAAAGGTTTCTCTTTCTGACAATCCATTAAAACTCCTTACTGTATCAGGGCATGTGAACCAGACTGAAGCTGTGTCTAAGTAGATGTTGAAAACCACTAGGACTCAGCAGCCCTTAAAAGTGATCTTTCGGGCTTCCCTGGTGGCGCAGTGGTTGAGAATCTGCCTGCTAATGCAGGTCACACGGGTTCGAGCCCTGGTCTGGGAAGATCCCACATGCCGCGGAGCAACTGGGCCTGTGGGCCACAACTACTGAGCCTGCGCGTCTGGAGCCTGTGCTCCGCAACAAGAGAGGCCGTGATAGTGAGAGGCCCGCGCACGGCGATGAAGAGTGGCCCCCCGCTTGCCACAACTAGAGAAAGCCCTTGCACAGAAACGAAGACCCAACACAGCAAAACTAAATAAATAAATTAATAAACTCCTACCCCCAACATCTAAAAAAAACAAAAACAAAAAACCAACCTGATTAAAAAATGGGCAAAAGACCTGAATAAACATTTTTTTTTTTAAAAAAGTGATCTTTCTAGAATGGCTGCCTCCCTGTCAATTTCACCTCAGTTTAAATTCTGGGTGCTGTTTCCCTGCGTCTTCACTGAACCTGCCCTGACTTCAGAGGTAGGACACATCTTTACAGCCTCTGCGGGTCTGGCCCAGCTGGATTCTAATGTACCTTGATCCCCTCATTAAATCACAAGAGACAGAAGCTCTTTCCTACCTGTAACAGTTCTTCAGGTCTTCAAAGAGGTCGGGGACTTTGGCCATCTTCACTTCTGCAACAGAGAACACCAGTAGCTGTCAGCCCGGCCAGCCTCTGAACCAGATGCCAGCAACGAGAACCACCTCCCCTTTGTGTTTCTTGAGACATTTAATGAATGACTTAGCTCACACTCAGCACTCTTCTTTTCACTCCCTTGAATTATTTGCATATGTATCTGCCTCCTCTGCTACACAGTAAACTTCTTTTAGAATCTTGGTAACCCTTATGTGTCCAACCCAACGCACCACCCATGGTAGGCATTCAATGAAAGTTTGAATAAGTAAAAAGCAAGAAACAGAAAACCCCCAACAAGGATGAGATATTTACCTTACACAGATGCAAGAGAGAGACAGAGTTAGAAATTCCCAGTTTTCTCCTAACAGTTTTTGGTTGTAGAGATTCCCTTCAAGGAAAGCCTTGGCTACACCCTCCAATGCCCTCATATGCAACCAGTTCCTCTGTCCCTCAATTTCCCACCAGTAGAGAGAAGCATTTTCTGAAATCTGAATGTGATTCTAACTCACACACCAAACCAGAGAGGGATGGGAAAGGAAGGAAGAGGCTTTAGCTTCAGAGGAGGCAGTTTGAGAGATCACAGCCAAGGAGAAAAACAAAAAAAATGTGTTAATATCCAAAGATGTGATAAGGACTTTACCTTTGCTGACTCGAGCGAGCGACAATGAAATGACTTGCTCTCTTTCCGTGTGGAGACTGGAGCCCCAGTCAGCTTTCTTCGCCTTTTGTCTGCTCTGGCGTGGGCGTGGCCATGATTGCACCACTGGAAATTCACAGGGAAAAATTCTGCTTTGTATTTTTTTAAGTTCATTCAACCTTATACTGGCCAAAATAATGACAAACAATATACTTGATCATAGCGTTTGCAGAGATTCCAGGAGTATCTGACTTGGTTCATTTATTTATTGCTTTGCTCTAAACAGTGATAAACATGTAGTCTTAGGAAAAGGGAAGAAGAACAGGAAGCTTAAGTTTCTAAAAATATTTGGTGGGGGATGGAGGGAGAACTCCTAAAAGCAGAATTGTAGATGGTTAGAGTTGGAGGGGTGCTTAGGAGTTGTAGTTCGTGTTTTGGCTTAATTTGCTTATTGCGCCCCAGGGCTGAGTATGAATTGATGGAATACTTGGAAGTCCCCCGGCAGCTAAGGGGTGGCTCTTGAGAGAAGACGGTCCATCTTTTCTGAGGAGGGAGGTCTGCTTGAGTAGGCATCCATCACTCGAGTATGGGGTGACCACTTCTCCGTTAGGGCAGGGTAGAGGAGAGAAAAATCATAGTCAACCACAGAAGTCAATCCTTTTACTCCTCTGAATACTGTCAATCCATTTCAGACAGAAGTGACAGAGCTTTAGGAGAAAACTCTTTTCCTGGCCATGTTTGGCTTCTACCAGAGCCCAGAGAGAAGCATGGTCTTCTCTAGGATAAACCCAAGGTGTGTGAGGATAGCTGCAGACTCAGGGAGGTATGGACAAGGCTAGAAGCCAGTGGCTGGATTCAAGAATGGAGATCGGGGGACTTCCCTGGTGGTGCATTGGTTAAGACTCCACGCTTCCACTGCAGGGGCCTGGATTCCATCCCCGGTCGGGGAGCTAAGATCATGCATGCTGCGTGGCACGGTCAAAAATAAAAGAAGAATGGAGATTGAGAAAGGAAGGGACTCAGGGACTCTTATACACGACCCTGATTCAGTGTTACCTGGCTGTTATCATCAAAGACTTTTTCAGTATACTGAGGCTGGCCCAGTTCAGGTGGCAGAACACCAGACTCTTAGCAGATAAATGTTTCAGGTTTCCTGGTTGGAGTTTAAGCCATATAATTTAAAATAAAGGAAATGGATGGGAAAAGAGGGTAGAGGAGGAATATAAAAAGTAAAGAGAGGAAGGCAAGACACCACAATGCAACATGATATTAAAAAGCAAAAAAGCTCAGAAGGGCTAGGAGTAAAGTGGTTTGGTGTGAGTTGAGTAAAGCATGCTGTGTGGGCCTTGTTTGACATAAATCATGAGGTTGGTTAGGTGATCATTAAGGTCTGTCCTAGGTGCAAAATCTCTGGTACTGATTCTATTGTCCAGTTCAGTTCCTCCTGCTCACAGACCTGGTGTTATAATAGTTATAAATAAGAACCACAGGAATAACTGGCATCCTGGATGCAGGCAATGTAGATGGAGGACCAGACTGGGACGAGCTTGGGTGTCTCAGGATGGATCCTTTCGTGAAGGGTGTTGGCAGTCTGTGCTTCTCTTTCAGGCGACACAGAAATACTAACACTCATTACCCCCTCTGCCTCCTACGGATCTCGTGAAGACTATTACTAAGAAACAATTGCAAAGCACATAGCGAACGTGGGCTGCTGTGGAGATGCAATTAAACAAAAATAATAACAGCGCTAACGATGGCTTCTGTCACTTGGGACCCTGTAGAGTCATCATTGTAATGCCTTAGTTCACTGAAGATAATATAGTTCTTATAAAAATAATGACTTGAAACTTCAACAGGGAGGACATTTTCAGGTGAAGGCCTCCACTGAAACCTAGGGTGGGTTCAGTTTCTGGGAGGAATACATACCACCTCTTTGGTAATCCAGGAAAATACCCTTGGTTCCACCATCAGTGGCAACACCCATCCTGGCCCATGTCACATCTCTGTCATAGAAAATTGCTCAAATGTGGTTGCTGAATTTCTCAAGGAGGGTCTGAACTGATTTTCTAGCCAATCAACTCAGGTTGTGTCTCACTTAACTTTTTCCTGGACATGACCTTTTTGGAAACTGGTTTTTAAAGGAAGAACAAAAATGTGGGTGAGGTTTAGAGAGTGAGGAGTCCTTGCTTTGTTTTGGGGAATGTGCTTTTCTGTGAGTGTGAACAAAGCTTGACTTGCAAGTAATTCTCAGCACCACACCATCTCTTTCTAGGAAACAGAGAGAGGAACATACTGGAGCCCCAAGTGTGTTTGTGGGTTGTCCTGTGACTGGGAATTTGGGTGGTTTCCTGTATCCACTTCTTGACTCCGGGGAGGCCTCAAAAATCCTTCTTTAGTCCTTTTAATCTAAATCATTCAGAAAAAAGTTATTGTGCCCTTATTCTGTGCCAGGGGTTTTGCTGGGCGTCAGTATTTTTCTTTCATGATTCACAAAATTAGACAGGTATTGGGGCTTCCCTGGTGGCACAGGGATTAAGAATCCGCCTGCCAATGCAGGGGACACAGGTTCGAGCCCTGGTCCGGGAAGATCCCACATGCCGCTGGGCGACTAAGCCCGTGCGCCACAACTACTGAGTCTGGGCTCTAGAGCCCGCGAGCCACAACTACTGAGCCCGCGTGCCTAGAGTCCATGCTCTGCTACAAGAGAAGCCACCACAAATCAGAAGCCCACGCACCGCAACAAAGAGTAGACCCCGCTCGCCACAACTAGGGGAAGCCCGCACGCAGCAACAAAGACCCGATGCAGCCAAAAATAAATAAAATTAAATCTTAAAAAAAAAATTATTGGGCTTCCCTGGTGGCGCAGTGGTTCAGAGTCTGCCTGCCGATGCAGGGGACAAGGGTTCGTGCCCCAGTCCGGGAAGATCCCACATGCTGCGGAGTGGCTGGGCCCGTGAGTCATGGCCGCTGAGCCTGCACGTCCGGAGCCTGTGCTCCGCAACGGGAGAGGCCACAACAGTGAGAGGCCCGCGTACCGCAAAAAAAAAGATAAGTAAATAAAAAATGCTATAGGTATGCAGGATGAGAGGGTGTAGTATTTTGGTAGGTGATTGGATACGCTTTATGAGCTTGGAGGCTGTGGGTCTAACAGTCACGGTGGTGCTTTTCACTTGAAAACTGCTTTACATAGTTCACAAAGAACTCTCACCCGCACTGTCTCACTGGCTCCTCACTTTACCTACGAGAGACAGTGATTACCATGCCCTTTCACAGCTGAGGACCCTTGAAGAGGTTAAGTGACCAACCTATGGTCACCAAACTGGCAGAGCCAGCACTTGAACTCAGGTTTCTGATTCCAAGTCCAAGCTTCTCTTTCCACTGCATATAGATGTGCCAGTCTCTTATCACCACCAACGCCAAGTGACAGAGCTGAAACTGATTGTCCTTAAAGGTCTTTCCTGCCTCAAACAGCCTATCATTCAGTGATTCTACGGTTCTTTGTAAAAGAAAAGTAAAAATAAAAAAAAGAAATGGTTTGAAATAGCTTTCCTCTCTTCTTCTATGAAATCTCACTTTTTTCTTTGGAAATACAGGAAAGGGGTGAAGGCGATCAGCGTAATCGAGTACATGATCGTGGTGGAGTCTGAATGGGGACTTTGGTGATGCTCTTGTCATTGTATCATGAAGACAGGAATCATCTGTAAACATCTTGGGAACCAACTTTAAAATCATTGCATGTAGTTGGATGTGACAGGGTGACAGAATGCTTGATTGAAGGGAGATAATCAAAACTGTGAGGTCGGTATTCTTATCACATTTATAGAAGAGGAAACCTAGGTCCAGGGAGGTGGAGCAATCTGTCTAAGATCGCAAGGTAACCAAGTTGCCGAAATGGAATTCAGATTCCAGAGTCGAGGCTCAGTCAACCACGAGGGATTCTCTTTTTCTTAGTGGGTGACCTCTTTCTTTCTTTTGCTCTTGTTAATCTCTAATTTCTTCTGCTTTGTCTTGTTAGTCTTTTGAAGGGCCTAGAACGATATGTTGGAGAAGGATGCACCTCAGACACTATGTAGATTAAACACTTCCTAAAAGAGGAAGTAGGCTCAGAGAGGGGGAGCGTCAGTGTCCCGAGGTCACATGGAGAGTTCATGATGAGAGTGGGAATGAAAAATGAAAACTCGCTGTTTCTCGATTTCTAGTTCAAAATATCCCACTACCTAGTGACACTGGCTCTGTAGTAAAGAAAGGGAAGGTGAAGATATAATCTCTCCATGGCTCCTCATTAGTAAGTAAAAAAGGAGTTAAAAAAATGAAACCCCATTCAGTGAGCGAAACCAGCTATGGTCTCTGCTCTCCTGGAAGCTGACAGCAAAAGTGCTCATCAATAATCCCCTATATGAGTAGATATGTACAAACTGAGATAAAAGTGTTGTGAGGGCATTGAACAGAGGAGCTAGTCTGAGATCGGGAGTGGGTAGTTCAATGGGAAGGGAAGAGGGAACGTTCCAGGCAGAGAAAAAGTCATGGGGGTCAAATGATGACATGAAAGCAGGGCATTGAGGCTGGAGCCCAGAGTTGAGGGGAGTTGAGAAGGTGGTGAGATGAGGGGGGGAAGGGAGGCAAGAGCCAGCCGGGCAGCGCCTTGTGTCGACCCCACTAAGGTCTTTACGCATTTAATTTTGGGTAAACTTTGGGCAAGTGCTCTGGGAACTCGGAGAGCATCGAGATGGCTGTGGCTTGGAGCAGATGGAGAAATTCAAGTTGACAGGGTGAGGAAGGGACAGTTTCCTGGTCAGCCAGCAAATCCCCATTTAGCTGTGATCCCCTTTCTTCCCCTAAGCTTGTTTGTTCCCTGATGTATGTGCTTTTATTGTTTCTAAATTCTCTTTCTTTCTTCTCTTGAGATGGTGGTAAATAGAGCTGTGCCCCCTCTTTGCCTTCTCCATTGGCTCTGTGTCCTTTTTTCTCTCTTTCACAGACACACTTTAAAAATCATAGTTCACTGTTGGGTTGGGTAGCCGCATGGCTGCGCCCATCTCGGGCCACGGGGCCTAGAACCTGCTGCAGTTCCTGCGGCTGGTGGGACAGCTCAAGAGAGTCCCATGTACTGGCTGGGCATACAGAAATGTCCAGAAGCCAGAGAGCATATCAGGTCACATGTATAGGATGGCAATTATGGCTCTGGTGACCAAAGATGAACATCTTAACAAAGACCGATGTGTACGCCTAGCCCTGGTTCATGATTTGACAGAATGCATCGCTGGGGACATAGCACCAGCAGATAACATCCCCAAAGAGGAAAAACATAGGCGAGAAGAGGAAGCTATGAAGCAGCTAACCCAGCTACTCCCAGAGGATCTCAGAAAAGAGCTCTATGAACTTTGGAAAGAATATGAGACCCAATCTAGTGCAGAAGTTAAATCTGTGAAGCAGCTGGACCAATGTGAAATGATTCTTCAGGCATCTGAATATGAAGACCTTGAGAACAAACCTGGGAGACTGCAGGACTTCTACAATTCCACAGCAGGAAAATTCAGTCACCCTGAGATAGCCCAGATGGTTTCTGAACTCGAGGCAGAAAGAAACGCTCACATAGCTGCCGCCGCCAGCGAGCCACACTCGTGAGATGCACTCCTGTAACAAACATTTTATTTTTCTGTTTCATGGTATTGTGTTTTGCCACTGTTGGTCTGTTGATTCCCCAGATGTGAGTCTGTTTATTTTCAATTGCCTGGACTCCAGCAAGAAACATGATACAATTTGGACAGTAAAAGAAGCTACAGAACAGGGTGTGGTCCTGAAAATGCCATGGATGAAGACTTGGAGGGTGGGGAACTTTTTATGAACTGAATAAATAAATTTTTAAAACCTTAAAAAAAAAATCATAGTTCATCAGAAAGCTTCCTGTGTGGCACAGTCATGTCTATGCTTCTCTCTCATTTTCTTCTTGCTGGCTAATTGTGACTGTCTAATTAGACTGTCTAATTCATGTCTAATTAGAAGTGCATTCTTAAAAGATTTTCTTTTCTTTTCCTTATGGGAATCATAGTTATCTCTGGCCTGAACTTGTTTCTCAATTAAAAAAAAAACACTTGTATTACTCTTTTGGGTTCTAAAACATGTTGATTAAATATTGCTAGGGAAATACAAAACATACAAAAAAAAAAGAGAGAAGAAGAAAATAAAATCCCCAAACAATTGAATAATTATTCAAAAAAAGTATTCACTATTATTATTTTGGTGTACTTCCTTTCAGTCTTTTTTTCCTCAAGGCATGTATACATTTGTTTCGATACAGATGAGATGCTCCAGCATTTCAATATTTGCTCTCTTGAAATCTAAGGAACATATATTTGGTAGACCATGCTCATCGAACGTCCATCTACTCATTGGTGGGATTACTTGGTAAATGTCTATCGTCATGCCCTGATCTCCCTTGCAGTTAGATCAGGGACACATGGTTTGTCTGGCCAATGCACTGTGAGCAGGAAGTCAGACGTGACATGTTACACCTCTAGGCTGATGCAATCGAGGGTCAGTGTGTGCCTCTGTCGTTGCCAACTTCCCCTGATGCAGCAACTTCAGAGGTGGTGTGTTCCCGAGGGTGTGGCTGTGGGGTGTGGCTGTAAACGTATGAGACTAGAACAACCTGCATTCGTGTTTAAGTTACTGAGATTTCAGGGTTTATGTGTTACTCTGGTACAGCCTAACCTATTCTGACTACTGCCGGGGATGACTGTCCTTCCTTTATCACAAACTCCAAAGTGACATGCATTTTTTTCCTCAAAATTCCTCTTTCACGTAATCGATGTCTTCTTGGACAGAAGTGTGTCTAGATTAGCATTCTTCTTGTCACATTCTTTACCCTCTGGGAGATGAATTTTCCACTAAGGTCATGTTGGCCAAGTTTCAATTCCAGATATAAAGATCAATTAACTGTGAAAACAAAATAGCCAATCATAAAGTTGAAGTAACAGCCCAGAATCAAAGCACATAATAATTACATTCAAGCTCTAACGTTTATATGGTACTTTACAATTTTTCAAAGCATTTTTTATAAACAAAATACGGGCATCTAATATGATGCGAGACTGACTTATGCATGCAGGTGGTCAATTGCAAAGGTCCCATGCCCAGTGCATGATTCTCTCCTCCCTCCCTTTGTTATGAACTCCTGGCTGCTGGAGAAGATGGGCCCCTGATTAGAGCAAATGTGGCCCAGGCAGGGTGTGGAGTGGCAGGTGTGGCAGACAGTGTGGTGGGAGAGGCAATAGAGTTGGATCTGACTCTGACCTTGACCCTAACCAGTTGCGTGACCTTTGGCAATTCCCACACATTCTCTGGACCTTCCTTATCTATAAAGGGAGGAAGTTGTACTGAATGACTACTAGGCTTCTAGCCCTGACTGTCCATTCCATATTTCATGACTACCCTGAACATGACCATGTTCTGCCTCATGGCAGCTCTGTGCTCTTGAAATATTATGTTTGGTTACATAGAGCCCACACTGAACTCATTCCTCACTATCTTTTTAAAACTTTTTTTAAAAAATAAATTTATTTATTTTTATTTATTTATTTTTGGCTGCGTTGGGTGTTTGTTGCTGCGTGCGGGTTTTCTCTAGTTGCAGCGAGTAGGGGTTACTCTTCATTGCGGTGTGCGGGCTTCTCATTGCAGTGGCTTCTCTTGTTGCGGAGCACAGGCTCTAGGTGCGTGGGCTTCAGTAGTGGCAGCGCTCGGGCTCTGTAGTTGCAGCACACAGGCCCTAGAGCATGTGGGCTTCAGTAGTTGTGGCTCACGGGCTCTAGAGCTCAGGCTCAGTAGTTGTGGCCCACGGGCTTAGTTGCTCTGAGGCAGGTGGGATCTTCCTGGACCAGGGATTGAACCCATGTCCTCTGCAATGGTAGGCAGATTCTCTTTTATTTTTTTTTTGATATTGGGGGTAGGAGTTTATTAACTAATTTATTTATTTTTGCTGTGTTGCATCTTCGTTTCTGTGCTTTCTCTACCTGGGGCAAGCGGGGGCCACTCTTCATCGAGATGCGCGGGCCTCTCACTGTCGCGGCCTCTCTTGTTGCGGAGCACAGGCTCCAGATGCGCAGGCTCAGTAGTTGTGTCTCACGGGCCTAGTTGCTCCGCAGCATGTGGGATCCTCCCAGACCAGAGCTTGAACACGTGTCCCCTGCATTAGCAGGCAGATTCTCAACCACTGCGCCACCAGGGAAGTCCCCTCACTCTACTTTGTAGAATCTTTCTCAGTCACACATACAGTTGAATCACAAAGATATACCTGCTTTTTCATTACTTTAGTGGCAAATTTGATTTATCACTCTGAGTGCATATAGAAAAAAGTTCCTTTTCTAGTACAGAAATATATAACAGTTGCTGATAAATTAGAAGGAAATGACAATTTTACTCCATCTGTTAAGTGATGATGACTCAGGCTTGTTTTCTAGAAAGCTTGATATACATGGAGGACCATCTGAGCCCTCGATTACCCTCAAGAAAAGGAAGTTTAGGTTTCTGAGCCTGAAAGGCTGGACAAGTGTTGGAGTATTTTGGTAAAAAAAGGAATATCCAAGGAAAAAATATGATCTTAATTTCCCCTTTTCTGGACTCTTCCATCCAGGAGGTCTTCCATCCAGTGCTGTCCCCAAGTAGGCCATTATATTCCCTGCAGGGTTGCTCAAAGCACTGTGGCTTCCCTGGAGAAGCCTAAGAGAGCCTGGACTCAGGAGCAGGGCTTGGAGGCAGAGGGGAAAAGGTGGTCCTATAGAGCCTACTTCCGTGAAGCCTTCCTGGAGCCCTCTTGACAACCTTCTTCATGGTTCCATCGTGTGTAAGGCATTGTACTGGAAGCCATGGGAAAGAGGTGACAAGAAAGCCACTGGCCCTTAACAGGCTTGGAACTTGTGGGCAAGACCCGTGTAGAAGACAGTAGCACAAGCAGAATAAAAGAAGTGCTGTAGTAGAGACAGAAACAGACGGAAGGGAAGGGAGTGACTGAAGCTAACACCAAGAATCAAGGAAGCTTCCCAAAGGCTGCATTTTAGCCGTGTCTTGAAGAATTAGATTCAGATAGTGGAGAATGGATAGTCCAGGCTGGGGAAATAGGCTGAGTAAAAGCATAAGGAGTAACATTTCATGTCTGTCTCTCCTACCGTGTGGCCCTGGGCAATTTCCTTAACTTTTAGAACTTTGGTTGCCTCATTTGTAAAACTGGGCTAGTAATTCTTCCTTCACAGGGTTTTAGAAAGATTAAATGAGGTTGTGTTTGTAAGAGTGTTCAGTTTAGTGTCAGTTTCCTTTCCCTTCTGTCCAAATGTCCAATGCTCTCCCATCTCTCCACATTTGCTCAGGCTGCCCCTTCTTTGGGATCTATCCGCCTTCCTCCATCCATGGAATTTTAGACCTTTTTCTTACTAGTCCCGGTCTCTCCGTGATGCAGAATGGAAAGCATAGATTTGCTGCAGGGAATGTCAAATATGGCTAGTCAAAAATCAGGTTACAGTCAAAGGAATTTAAAGTGGAATGCAAGCTTGTCTATAGTGAGTATAGTAGACTGGAATACTTATTACAGCTATCAGTTCTTTCATTCATTCATAGAAGATGGAGATCTTTGGTCCAGGAACGTGTTTGGAGCTGAGGAATGAGGTATGATGAAAAGAAACACTGTTCTGAATCTCACGGAGCATCTCTGCTAGCAGGGAAGCCATATCTTGCACAGATGATCACAGTTGGGGGTGGTTATTAAGAAAAGGGTTGTATGGAGATATCAATATATGCAGTGGGAGGGGAGAACCTAATCTATTCTGAAAAGTCACGGAAAGTCTCTCTGAGAAAGCAACCTAATGGATAGGAAGGGGAGGGTTTAGCCAGATGAAGGTGCAGGTAGACGTATGGAAAGAGATTCATGTCTCGGGCAATGAGAACAGCATGCGTGGAGGCCCCGAATCTAGAAGGACTGTTGTGTATTAGAGAAACTGGAAAAGAGCCAGTTTGGCAGAAGCCAAAAGAGTGAGGGGCAAAGTGGCATGAGTTCAGGGTGAAGGGGTAGACAGGGCCAGGTCACTGACAACCTTGTAAACATACTAAGGACGTTGGATTTATTCTGAAGGCATTTTGAGATATTTTTAAGCAGGTAAAGTCAGGTTTGTGTTTTTAAAAGATCAGGTTTGTGTTTTTAAAGGGGAGAAAGCAAATGAGGGGAGAAGCCTGTTGAATCCTCCCAGTGAGAGATGAGGATGGCTCGGACTTGGGTGGTGGCAGTGGAGGTGGAGAGAAAATGATGTACTGGAGTTATTAGAAGGCAGCATCTACACGACTTGGTTATTGGTTAGACGTGGGGTGTGAAGAAGATAGACGGCCCTAAGAAAACTGCCCACTTGGATGGCTGATGTATTTGAGTTATCCATATTCTGGAAGGAGCAGCGAGGAATACCAAGGTACCACACTCTGAGAGAAATGGTGGCAGACTTGGACAAGAGGCTGTGGGGTGGGAGGAGCTTATGAGGCGGGAGTTGCAGGCATACGTTTAGAGCTCAGAAGAGACAGTGGGCTGGAGCTGGTGTTGTGGAATCCTTAGCAGTGGAAGGCTTGAGAGCGGGTGAGAGGGCCCGGTAGGCAAACCGACTGGTTAGAGGGCAGGTGCCCAGGAAGGGGCAGGTAAAGGCAACTGGGAAGCCAGGGAAGTAGGGGAAGCATGGAGAGTGTGGGGTCCTGGGAGGCAAGGGAGCTGCCGGCTCTGGTCCATCCACGTGAGGACACAGGTCCCAGTGCAGCCAAAACCATTGCCAGCTCACCTTTGGTGTTACCGCTCCTTCCAGCTTGTTCTGACCTATTTCAGCCCTTTCATTTCAGTCACCCAGTGCCCTATTCTGATCCCAGCTCTTTCTTGGCTTGGAGGGAAGTGGTCTGATAAAATCGTCGATGCAAAATTTCCGGGACCGAATATGGTGCAACTTGCAGACATTTATGTCTCTTAAAAGAAGAGCTTGGAAAAGGCAAGGCCTTACGTTGGGACTGAGAACTGTGCTTTTGTGAGGGCTACTGACCCACTGAGAAAAGTAAATACATGGGCATTAAGGTGCAGTGTAATTTAAAATTTTAGAAATTAACAGTGGGCACTGTCATACTTTATTCAATACTTGAATAAAGATCCCTAAATCCAGTTGAGACTGGAGGTAAAAGAGGAGAGAAATAATGAAATATTTACGAGATAGACAGAGAGCTCGTGTCAGAGGAAGGAGAAAAGATTGAGGAGGTGGGTGGGATTCCCAAATTGCAGCGGGCATCGCTGAGTATTGATATTGTTGCCAAATCTGGCTCCCTGTGCACTGATGCCAAATAAAAACACCGAGACAGAGAATTGGAAGATAAGAAATAGAGAGGCTTTTTATTTTCTTTGCCAGGCAAAGGGAAGACACAGTATGCTAATGCCTCAATAACTGTGCCACCCTCCTTTGGGAATCGGAGAAGATTTTATAGGTGGGGCTTGTAGTCTGGGGTATATGATAAGGATCAATTTGGTGAAGGTCTTGCATTTCTCTTCTTCTGCAAATTTATGGCCCAAGCTGGCATCCTTGAAGTTATCTGGTCTGGTGTTATTGGCCCGTGACCTTCTTTCTGAAATGAAGAATGCTACAAGGGAATGCACGGGGAGAAGAAATGCCAGGTGCAAAGGGTCATTTGTATGGAGTCAGAAGGTAATCAGCTTTGTGAAGGACAAGTCTAGCTACAAGTGTTTGTTAGTAGTAACAGTTAAAGAATAACCAAGATTGCTTAACTCTTTCAGGCCTGTTTATGTTGTTTCCCCAGCCTGTTCATCTTTTCCTTGTTTATCAGAAAAATCTCATTTCTGGTTTTGCTGCAACAATATGATATCTGGACTGTCGTTTATGAGCAAGGAGGAAGCCCTGGAGCGTTTGGAGCAGAGCGATGCTGTGATGGAGAACATGTTGACAGTGATTAGAACAGGAAATGAGTGAGGCAGGGAGACGAAAGGTGAAAGGTGAGCAAGGCGTGGGCTGAGAGAAGCCGTGATGGGACCAGATGAAGGGGCAGATCTGAGAGGCCCGAGTGGGGAAGGAGGAACTGATGTGCTGGGTCCTGGGTGTGTGAGAGAGAAGAAAGAGGACTCTAGGGTGACATCAAGATCTTGAGTCTGGACAATAGAAATGGAGAAGTCCTGAGGAGGAAATGGTTTGGGAAGGAAGATGATGATTTAGGCTTTAGACAGTTTGAGTAACAGCTTAGGGTAGGTTGAACCAATAGCGTTTCCCAGATTTCCCCATTTTAGTTAAGTTCTGCTTTGTCTGTAGCCCCGGGAATTTCTATACAATGGAACCAGTGGCCTTTCCTTGCAGAATTTGGAAAGAAGGAATTCATAGAACCAAAGTAAAAAGAGAGGAAGTGACATATTATTTGTCTCATAGGTTTGAGGGAGGAGACAGGATGTTCTGACTTTCAGTCTAACATTTCCTGAAGTGTAGCCCGAACGGCAGTGGATTACATGTCAAAGCCAAACTTCCGGTATTTACAAGCAGAGGGGGAAAGCATGGATTAATTAATAAATGGTGCACTGGGAACTGATAATCCATTGGAAAATAAAAAATGAAAAGGTTGCATTTTTTTCCTCATGCCAAATTCAATTCCAAATAAATGAAAGGCTTAAACATTAAAAAAAAGAAATCATAAAATTATGAGAAGAAAATAAAGGCAAATACTTATATAATCTGGGGAATACATTTCCATAGGATAAATTTTCCTCTGGCTAAATTTCTGAAAGTGGAATTCAGTGTCCAGAAGTTTATGGACTCTATCACCAGATTGCCCTCCAGAAAGGTTGTGTCCATATACACTGCCACTAGCATTGTATGAAAATGCCCATTTTCCCACACTTTCACCAATGCTATTTTCACTTTAAAAATGTCATTAATTTTCTGTTAATGATTTTTACCGTTTCGATTTTTTACTGTTAGCTTTTAAAACCTCTTCATAAAATAGTAAACTCATTGACACGGATGAAGCAAATATGTTTTTTTCCTTTTGCCCTGTATTTCAGTTACTGAGCAGTATTTATGGTTCTGTTTTATAAAAACAAAAAGACTGGCTGGATATATACCAGTATGTCGACAACAGGAATATTTTGCATTTTGAATCACAGATGTTTTAAATTTTCTTCTTTGTGCTTTTATTTATTTGAAAAATTTCTGCAACAAACCTATATTACTTTTGTTATAATAAGAAAAACATTTAAAAAATGTTTAAAAGATTTAAAATGTTAAAAAGAAGTCTTCCCAGCTAGCTTATGAAAATTTTTCAAAGGGATCTTCCTCTGGCCTTCAGTTCTTGGGACTTTTCTGGGCTCTTTGAAGAGGGTAGGTACGCCTCTTTTTGTTGGACACCTTGGTGGATTTTGGGGTAGTAGACCCCTGTATAAAAGTCCTTCCAGTCTGTTGCTCTCCAGCTGAGTTGGCCCCATGCTCAGCATCACTTAATATTCTGGGAAGTCTTCCTACTCAGCCTTTACCACTGTAATTGAGCCAGACCCTAGAACTCATTACTTCATTGTCATCTACTTGTGTTGACTTTTTTTTTAATATATAAATTTATTTATTTATTTATGGCTGCATTGGGTCTTTGTTGCTGCGTGTGGTCTTTCTCTAGTTGCAGAGAGCGGGGGCTACTCTTCGTTGTGGTGGGCGGGCTGCTTATTGCAGTGGCTTCTCTTGTTGTGGAGCACAGGCTCTAGGCGCGCGGGCTTCAGTAGTTGTGGCACGCGGGCTCAGTAGTTGTGGCTCGCGGGCTTTAGAGTGCAGGCTCAGTAGTTGTGGCACACGGGCTTAGTTGCTCCGTGGCATGTGGGATCTTCCCGGACTAAGCATCGAACCTGTGTCCCCTGCATTTGCAGGCAGATTCTTAACCACTGAGCCACCAGGGAAGTCCCTACTTGTGTTGCCTTAATGCAATCTCTATTAATGTCTAATTTGGCATGTCCTGTCTCAACTCTTCAGTTTCATTAAACAAAGACCTTAGAAAACTCCAAGTATGTGACCATACCTTCTACTTCTTAGAATTTTGGAACTGTTTTCCTAGTCCGACTCTTCCTCAGGGTGGCAGTAAGTACCTTCAGCTGCATTTCCTGCAGAGATGAGAGTGATTCAAGAAATGGGGTACCTGTAGCTTTGTGAAGGAGCCCACTCTGCAGCTGGACAGCTCTGCTATTAGAATGCTCTCCCTTTTGGTGAACCAAAGACTGTAAGCACCTCTGTGAGTCCCTTCTGTTGATCCAACGTATATCGACAAAGATGCACGGAAGTTATGACACCACAGCAGAGATCTTGAGGAAGGTGATGACATCGATCATGTGCCCCTGAATCTTCTCTAACTGCTTTTCACAGAGCTTGTCTCTCAGACCCCTCATTGAGTTGGTTGTTCTCCTCAGTGAAGACTCAGCTTGTCCATGGCCCTCCTGAAATATGGTTGACCCCTGAATGCTCGAGATGTGAAGGACAGTGTGGGCTGACCTTTCTGCTTCTCATGCTCTGCTCTCTCCAGTAGAGAAGAGGTGAAACACATTCTTCTTCTTTTCTTTTTTAATTAAAATTTTTTTTAATTAAAATTTTTTATTTTTATTGAAGTATAGTTGATTTACAATGTTGTGTTAGTTTCAGGTGTACAGCAAAGTGGTTCAGTTATATATACATATATATATATATATATATATTCTTTTTCAGTCTTTTCCCTTATAGGTTATTATAAAATATTGAGTATAATTCCCTCTGCTGTACAGCAGGTCCTTGTTATTTACCTATTTTATATATAGTAGTGTATATATGTTAATCCCAAACGCCTGATTTATCCCTCCTTCCCCCTTTCGCCTTTGCTAACCATAAGTTTGTTTTCTATGTCAGTGGTTCTATTTCTGTTTTGTATATAAGTTCATTTGTAACACATTCTTCTTCTTTTAAATCCTCAGCAACTTTGTTTCTAGGCCTGATTAAACCATTTGTGTTAAGGATCGGGTTGAGGATGACTGAGGGGATTATTATGAAACTGCAACTCTATTCAGTTTGGGGGACAGAGTGCACATACACAGGGTTCCTGAGTGATGAATGCATCTGTAGGGAACTAGTTGCTTCATTTCTCATTGCAGAAGAAGAACCTGGGCTTTGGAGTCTGACAGATTGCTGTTTTCTAGCATCTGAAATGGGGTAGCTCTCCTTGTAAGGTAGTTGTGGAAATCAAACAAAAGGTGAATTTCCAGGTAAAAAATAAAGACTCAAAAATATTCAAGTTCTCTTCTTTTGCATCTGATGTAGTCCTTAAAATATTTGGAAATTTGCATCCCTCATAAAAATGAAATTTCTATTATATAGAAAAGACTTCTTCACTGATATACATAATTTTGACCACCCATAAACTTTTGCAAATCAGTTATCCTAATTTTTCCCATTTTACAGATAAGAAAATTGAACCCCTGGGAAGTTGAGTGACTACTTAACTAATACTTTACTTAACTAATACTGCTACTTAACTAATGGCTACTTAACTAATACTTTACTAGATGATGGGCCAGGACTAGAGCCCAAGTCATCTCCTTACCAATCCCTTGCTTTGCCTTCTATACCTCACTGTCTCTGTGTCTGTGCCTTTGATTAGGAACAGTTTAACCCGTAGGCCTACCAGTTTGTAACTGATTCCATTTACTGAAAAAAACTGATCAATCAAGCAACTAGTATTTCCTCTAGGCCTGGCATTGTTCTTGGTGCCAAAGAAGATACCAGTGGAACTCCAGACTCTTTAGGTCTCATTGCACACCTACAAGAATGTCTGAAATGAAAAAGACTGACCATATCAAGTGTTGATGAGGATGTCGAAGAATAGAACCTTCATGAGAATGAAAAATGGTACAACCACTTTGGGAAACAAGTTGACAGTTTCTTAAAACTTTACACATATATCTACCATATGACTCAGACCTTCCACTCTTCGGTTTTTATTTACCCAAGGGAAATGAAAACATATGTTTATACAAATACACATACAGGAATATTTATAGCAGCTTTACTTGTCATTACTAAAAATGGAAACAACTCAACATCACGAGCAAGTGATTGGATAAACAAACTATGGTACTTCCACACAGTGGAAAACCGCTCAGCCACAAAAAGGAATAAACTAATGATACACACATCAATGTGGCGGAATCTCAGAACAATTATTCTGAAAGAAGCCAAACATGAAAGAGAACATATCATATGATTTCATTTATAGAAAATTCTAGAAAATGCAAACTGACTAATGGGACAGCAAGCATCGGTAGTTGTCTGGTGTTGGGGGCTGCTGGTCGGGGGAGAGAGGGTTACACAGGGGCATGAGGAAACTTTTGGGGGTAATGGAAATGTTCATTATCTTGATTGTGGGGAAAGTTTCACCGATGTATGCCTTTGTCAAAACTATCAAACTGTGTGCTTTCAGTGCGTGCATTTTTTAAACTGTAAGTTGCATCTCAATAAGTCTGTTAAAAGACTAGACAGAAAAACAAAACAAAGACGCTTTGGGCCTCACAATTGTGCGGGCGTAAAGAAACTGCAAAAACAAATAAGGACCTACGGTATAGCACAGGGAACTCTACTCAATACTCTGTAATGGCCTATATGGGAAAAGAATCTAAAAAAGGAAGTGGACATATGTATATGTATAACTGATTCACTTTGCTAGATACCTGAAGCTAACACAACATGTAAATCAACTCTACTCCAATAAAAATTAAAAAAAAGAAACTGCAAAAACATAATTGCAGTTTCCCTGGCTCCTGTTTTCTTCTGGCCAAGAACTCAGTCTCACCCAGCTTATCTTAGATTCAGAGATAGCTTTGTCGCTATCTCACATGTAAATCAGCCTGGCAGCGATAGTCCCCACGTGGCACTGCCCCTGCTGTTGTTGGGAGCGGCTTGCGATGCTTCCTGAGGGCATTGCACTGGCCCTGCTGCCAGGGACCAGCAGAGACGTGATGTCTACGCCAGAGGCCCGTCTCTCCAGGAGCGGCTGTCCTCTGAGGACCCGTGTGTGTACAGGCACAAAGGCTTTTCTGCATCAGTGCAGAAGAGGGAAGATCACGTCCCTACCCACTGCCTCTGTGTCCTGGGTATAGCCATGTCTCACGGAACGTCTGATGAAATACTGCCTCCAAGCCCCTTCCCCGTGATTTCCTGTGCCTGAGCGAGGCATCTACGAAAGAAGGATGCCACGATTTCCTCACGGGCAGATTCCTCTGATTAGATTGCCACCGCATTCAAGTCAGCTCATGCCAATGAGTGACTTCCTGCTGCTTGCCAAACCCGCTCATCTGACCTGCCTGCACCAGTTGTATCCAACTACTGGCTTGACCTAGGCCTCCGCCGAGCACACCCACCACTCAGGGCAGACTCCGTTTGGCTGGCAAACCCCAGACATTGAAGACTTTCCCTACTGCCACTACTTCTTCCTAGGCTCCAAATCAGGGAGGAAGTTTGGACACTGGAGGGGGGGAAGGAGGAAAGAGTGAAGGAAGATACACGCCCCCCTTCCCAGAGCCACAGGCCAGGTTGAGAAACTTTGAATTAGTTGTGGGATTGGTAATCTTCCTTCCTCCCCCTCAATTCTCACCATGGAAAATTTCAAACATTCAGACAAGTTTAAACAATAGCACAATGAACATCTGCACACTCATCGTCCTAAAGCAACAGTCCTCAATGTTTTGTCACATTTGCTTCACACACACACACACACACACACACACACACACACACACACACAGAGGCAGGCTAACGTTTAATTATTTTCTCTTTGCCCCTTTCAGAGTAAGGAATTGGTGTACTGGTTACATGTGAGACTGACGTTTTGATTTTGAAGGCAAGTTTGAAGTTCTGACTTAGATTGGTGGACTAACCTGGAAGGGAATCAAAAAAAAATTTTTTTTTAATTGAAGTATAGTTGATTTACAATGTTGTGTTATGGAAGGGAGTTTTAATTACTGAAATGAGACTGATTAAACTTTTTCTTCTCCTTTTTAAATCTAGTTTTAAAACATAGTACATGCCATGTGGCATGGCCAAAAAAAAGAAAAAAATAGAGAATCTTTGACGTAAGCCAGTAAAGAAAAAAAAAAAGTACAGCTTTATTGTTTTTTGTGTTTGTTTTTAAAAGTTCTACATGTAAAGAGTCAAATAGTTCTAGAAGATTTGTTAAATACTAATATATTATTATTAATAGATATAAATGTATATTAATCAATATAAATATAAAATATATTAAGTATAGCAGGTTCTTCTTCTCCCATCTCTATCATTTCGTACTTAATTCTTATTTTTAATGAGACACTTGCTTTACTTTTTCCTGAACTTTAAGTTTTAGGCATTAACGATGATCTTCCCACTTTGGAGAATGAGAATTTCAGTTCTCTGTCCTGTCCCAACCATCCACTTCACCTACTTCCCAGTCCTCCTAATACAGTTATATCTTAATTTTCTTAGATTAATAATAAGAGTTTATATTATTATGAATATGTCAGTGCTATTCAGACCTAAGCCAATTAGTAAACTCTTCCTTTCCAGTTCAACATGTTGTTTTCCCTTGAGTTAATAACTGTCTTTTTTTTCATTTGCTTAGTTTTTATGTACTTATCACTGGGGCTGGATATAGTTTCTATTGGCAGCCCTCTTTAAGAAAACAAATAAAAATTACAAATACAGGGCTTCCCTGGTGGTGCAGTGGTTAAGAATCTGCCTGCCAATGCAGGGGACATGGGTTTGAGCCCTGGTCCGGGAAGATCCCACATGCCGTGGAACAACTAAGCCCGCGAGCCACAACTACTGAGCCCATGTGCCACGACTACTGAAGCCCGCGGACCTAGAGCCCGTGCTCCGTGACGAGAGAAGCCACCTCAACAAAGAGTAACCTCTGCTCGCCGCAACTAGAGAAAGCCCTGCACACGGCAATGAAGACCAAACGCAGCCAAAAATAAAGAAATTTATTAAAAAAAATTACAAATACAAACTAAGCACAGACTTTGCAAGGGACCTTGTAAATGAAGGGTCTTGAGATTTAAGCTTGATTAGCTTCACAGTAAATCCACCTCTGATGATTATTAATCAAACTCTAAATTTCCAGTAATCGTTTAAATTTTAAGACATTCAGATGTATTAGGCAGTTTCTTTTATCTTAGAAAAAGAATATTTCCTAGGTTTTCTGACCTGCTCTACCTTGGACTGGTGGCTCTCTTTACTGCTGCATACAGCTTCATCCTGAGATCTCCTTCACCATCAGGATTCCCTACACCTTACTCCTGCACTGGAGCCACCCTTTCCTTGTTTCCCATGTATTCTTCTATCTTGGTTTACTCCCTTTAGTGGCTTCTTGGGAAAAGATGCCAAAGAAGTAAAAATATTTTTAGGAACCTACATGTCTGAGAAAGTCTTTATTCTACCTTGACATTTGGTTGATAGTTTGGCTGGATATAGAATTCTGGGTTGGATGGAATTAATTCTCCCTTGGGATTTTGAAGGCATTTCTCCCTTTTCTTCTAGCTTTCAATATTGCTGCTTGAAGTCTGATACCATTCAAATGCCCTTTATTTCCACGTGGCTGTGGTTTTCTGTCTGGAATATTGTAGGATTATGTCTTCATCCCCAGTGTCTTGAAATTTTATGCTGTGGACCTTTTTTCATTCATTATGCTAGACACTCAATGGGCCATGTCCATCTGGAAACTCCTGTCCTTTAAGTTCTGAAAACTTTATTAATTATTTGAGTAAGTGCCTTTCCGCTCTGATTTTTCCTCTTGTCTTTTCCTCTGGAACCTCTAGTTTTAGCTTCTGAGTCTCCTGGATCTGCCCTCTAATATTCTTATTGATTCTGTTCTATTTCTAAGTCTTTAGTCTTTTGCTTTACTTCCTGGGAGATTTGTTTAACTTAATCTCCCAACTTCTTAATTATTTTCATTTCTCTTACCATATTTTCTTTTTCTCTGAATATTTTCCCCCAGCCCTTCTCTCGTTCCCCCATGGTATCTTCCTCCTGTTTCATGATCTTACTATCTTATTATTTTGAGGACATTCATAATAGTTTTTGTTGTTGTTGCTTTTAAAGTTTCATTCTCTTTGCATAGTCTCTTCTTTTCCCTCTGCTTTTTTTCCAGTTGGTTTGTTTTTATACCCACCTTGCTAGAAAGTTCCTGCAGATGTCTAGTAATCCTAGATTTTCTGCTTATGTGCAAAAGTGGGTGCTCAAAAGCTGATTGGAAACTCTGAGAGTATGGGGAAGGCTTGTTGACTCTGAGTGTCGTCCTTTGATGCCCTGGCAGGGCCATTGGGTTGAACAAGCCCTAGTATCAGTATGGGCTTGATTCCCCAGAGAAGTCTCTTTTAGTCTCCTGCCTAAAGGGTAAAGGCCTGGCCATCAGCCTTCTGCAAGTGGTATGTGTGGGGGAAGGGCGGGGATTCTCAGAATCATGTTGCATGCTGTCATTAATTACTCTGTTTGTGATACTTCTCCCACCTTCAAATATACCTGGTATTCCCTAGTTCAAAGACCCTTTATTTTACACCCTTTACGGAGTCTTCTTATCTTCTTGTTGTCTTCTGTTAACATGGGAAAAGTCATCTGTGGATATAATTATTTATTTTTTTCCCTGTTAATGTCATTTTAATTATTATCCAGATGTTAAATTACTATCATGTTATTCTTCAAAAACACTGAACCAGTCAGCAACAAATGAGAATTTCCTCACAGCCCTGTCAGTACTTCTAACAAACAACTTTACTAAGGTAAAACCGACATATAATAAATTGCACGTTTAAATTGTTCTCTTTATATGTTTTGACATACCTCTGTGAAACCATCACCACAATCAAGATAGCGAATGTATTCCTCACCTCCTAAGTTCCCTCAAGCCTCTTTGTAATTCCTTCTCTTCCCCTCCTTCATTCCCAGCAATCACTGATCTGTTTTCTGTCACTGTAGATTAGTTTACATTTTCTAGAGTTTTATGAAAATGGAATGGCACAAGATGTACTTTTTCTTTGCTCTCTTTATTGGCTTTCAAGCAGTCTTCCATATTTTACCCTCTAATCCCTCTCTCAGAGATACTAAATGTTGGCTGGTTCTGAGTTTTTCCACTGCTCACTTAAGATCAACTTCCACTTGTCCAACTATTGCTTTCCAGCTTTCAAAAAAATTTTTTTCCTTGTAAAACTCCTATGTGAGGCTAAGACCTCTTGCATCTCTGTTGTGAATGTGCACTCAGCAAAGTGCATGCCAGGGAGCTGCCTGATCTTCATCTCCTTCCACTATTGCTGGTTCCTTTCCTGTTCTCTCCATCCTTGTGGGTTTGTGCCTTTAAAGATCCCTTTAATGTTATTTTAGTAGGGTTTGGGAAAAGGAACAGAATTAGTGAGAGAGTTCATATCTGCCCTCTTTATCTGGAACCTGAGACTGTTCAGATATGAAGGTTATTCAACAGAAAGTTCTGCACTGGCTGGAGGGATCAGAAGGATATGATAGATCATGTGTGAAGCAGTTGCTGGAGGAAAACAGATGGAAAGCTATACTGCATTCTTGGATTAGAAGAATCAATGTTGTTAAAATGACCCTACAACCCAAGGCAATCTACAGATTCACTACAATCCCTATCAAATTACCAATGGCATTTTTCACAGAACTAGAACAAATAATTTCACAATTTGTATGGAAACACAAAAGACCCTGAATAGCCAAAGCAAACTTGAGAAAGAAAAATGGAGCTGGAGGAATCAGGCTCCCTGACTTCAGACTATACTACAAAGCTACAGTAGTCAAAACATTATGGTACTGGCACAAAAACAGACATATAGATCAATGGAACAGGATAGAAAGCCCAGAAATAAACCCATGCACTTATGGTCAATTAATCTATGACAAAGGAGGCAAGAATATACAACGGAGAAAAGACAAGTCTCTTCAATAAGTGGAGCTGGAAAAACTGGACAGCTACATGTAAAAGAATGAAATTAGAACATTCTCTAACACCATGTACAAAAATAAACTGAAAACAAAGTCATTTCTTGTTTGTCATTCGTGAAGTTCAGACTGCCTGATATATTGGTTACATTTGGTACTAAGTAAAAAGTCATTTCTCCTCCTTCCCTCCTGCCTTTCTCCCTTTATTCCTCCTTTTCTCCTTTTACTTCAGCAGCTACTTTGTGGAAACTTCTCAGGAGGAGAATGTGCCAGCCCACGGGTGAGGGCGACGTCTTGCGAGGATAGAAGAGATGCTGCAGCTCAATTTGGGATGGTGTGAAGGTCAATGGAGGCAGTTAAGGATGGATCTTCCTGCCAGGAAAAGGGGAGGGAGAAGGGGAGGGGAGTTAAGATAAGCCTCTGAGTATAGGGATTCCAGGGCCTGAAGCCCGGAAGAGTTTTTTTTTCTCAGCCATACTGTGAGGCATGCAAGATCAAGATCTTAGTTCCCTGACAAGGGATCGAACCTGTGCCCCCTGCAGTGGAAAGGCAGAGTCTTAACCACTGGACTGTAAGGGAAGTCTCAGGGAGAGGTTTTAAGAGGCCCGGCCTGGTGGGAACTCAGCTGATGAGGAGCAGCCTGAAGGCCAAGGAGGACCTTTTGGTGACCAGGCAGAAAGTTCCTTCCTCATTCAGGGACGCCAACTGACTGATGGGCAAGGGGGTGTGGAGGGACAGGCTTGGCAAATAAGCTCAGGTAGAGAGTATGGAGTTCTTATAGATGAGTGTTTTTCATTCCGAGTCTTAGAAAATGAAATTCAAGGCCTCATGTGACTGGAGGGTGGGTGGGAGGAGGAAGGGTCTCTGGGATTTATGTCCTAGGAACCGTGGAGCCACTGCCCAGCTGTCTCTCAGTTGTTCTGCTGAGGTCACTCCAAAGGCAAGAGATTCTTAGCCCTGCTGGATAGTATCGACCGAGGGAATCTTATTAGAGCATATACTTCCTTTTCTTTCGATGAAAGTTTAAAGGTCATCATTTCTTCTTGCAAAGGAATTTCCACAAATATTCCATTTCCTGCCTTAGAAATAAATAGCATGACATCAAGTTTATTGCAAACTCCCTGTTCTGGGGGAATTCCCAAGGAAGCGCAGGCAGAGTTCTGGTAGAGACAAAATGAATTCAGAGCGATTACTCAGCAGCTGCAGTAAGAACCAGAATTTCCCCCACACGTTCTCAGGCTCCCATTTGCCAACTCAGCCTGGAAGTATTTCTATTGGTGGAAAAAAAAATAGCTGTGGGTGAAAGAATTCATTTTTCAGGCATGAGCCTCCACCTTGGTTGGCTTGGAGGCCTGTTTTACCTTTCTCTGGGACGGCAGAGGCAGACGGCCCTGATGTCATTATTGGGAATGGGAGATGCGTGGCTATCTAGGCTTGAGTTCCACCCACTTATAACATTAAATAGAGCTAAATGTCAAGTTTGTAGACATTCTACAGACAGTATTTGAATCCCAACCTGCCACTTCCGAGACGTTGGCGAGGACTGTAAATGGTTCTGGGGCGTCCCTCCCCTCTTTGGGGCAGATGATCCAAAGCTGACTTTCTATGGATGGAGGGTCAGTGGTTAAATGTGAGTAATGCAGCTGTACTGGAGCCTGGGGGGTTACATGCCAGAATCTCATGTCATTCATCATTTGTCCACGTGAATAGCTGTGGTATCAGGTCCAGGGTTAAGGTCTTCCTACCGTGTCTGGGGGGAACAAAATAACCCTACCGGGCTGAGATGTTTCTGTGATACAGAAGCATTGTGGGGCGGGGCGGGGCAGGGCGGGGCTGGGGAAACTAATGTGTTATTTCCAGATGCTTTGTTTTAAAAATGTAGACTTCTTACTCAGGAGAGATAGCCTGGTGAGTCAGAGCAGGATCAGAAAGACCAGGACAAAAAGATGGAAAAGTTCAGGGCATTGAGTGTGACTGTATTTAGTAGGGTAAGGGGGAGAAGGCAGAATAGAGGGAGTAGTTTCACCTTCACCCAACCCCATGCCCAGCTGATAATTGTCATTTTGTACTTTATTGAAACAACAAAGATAATAGGGCAGGAAATCTCTTATCTACCCCCTGAAATACTGAACCCACCTGCCTTTGCTTCTATTACAGTGGAAGAGGTGTCCCTGGGGACAACAGTTATCTTGAGCTCTGGTTTTTACTCCCCACCTGCACCCCACCCCTCCACAGCCTGCTCAGGACTCTTTTCTCACCTACGTCATCCCCTCTTCCCTCTCTCCCAGGTCTTTGCCCAAGTGTCTGCCCTCATGAAGAAGTCCTCCCTTGACCCCATGTCGCTCTCCAGCCACCACCCCACTTCTTTGTGTTCCTTCCCAGGGGGTTGTACTTCTATCCTTTCTTCATTCTATTCCATAGGGTTGCTGTGTTCACCAATCCACTGAGACTCTCATGCCAAAGGCAACCTTTGACCGCCATCTAGTAGCCACTTGTCCATCCTCATCTGTCCCTATCTCTCAGCAGCACTGGACACAGGTAGCCCCTCCCTTGTTTTTGAAATGCTTCCTTGCTTTGGTTTCTTTCTTTCTTTCTTTTCAGAAAATATTTATTTATTTTGGCTGCGTCAGGTCTTAGTTGCCGCACACAGGATCTTTTGTCATGTGGGATCTTTTGTTGTGGTGTGTGGGCTCTTCGTTTTGGCATGTGGGCTCCAGAATGCATGGGCTCTGTAGTTGTGGCATGAGGGCTCTCTAGCTGTGGCTCGAGTGCTCAGTAGTTGCGGCATGTGGGCTTCGTTGCCCTGGGGCATGTGGGATCTCAGTTCTCCGACCAGGGATCGAACGCACATCCCCTGCATTGGAAGGCGGATTCTTAACCATTGGATCACCAGGGAAGTCCCCTTTGCTTTGGCCTCTAAGACACCTAATTTTCCTCGTTTCCGTCTTACTTTTCCTCTGCCCCTGGCTGCCCTTTTCAATCACCTTTGCTGGCTCTTCCTCTCCTACCTCTTAATGTTGGCATGTCCCAGGCTCAGCTCTGGGTCTGCTTTCTCCTCAGGAGGTCTAATTTAGTCCCATGTTTCATTTACCCTCTGTTTGCGGTCCATTCCTAAGTTTATAACTCCAGCCTGTGTTTATTTTCTCTGAGCTTTAGACTTGTATATCTATCTGACTGTTTGCCACCTTCACTTGAATATCTAATCGGTGTCTCAAGCTAAACATGTCCTAACAAAAACCCTTGACTCACCACATACTTTAAGCCTGTTAGTCTCTTGGTCTTCCTCAGTAAATGACACCAAGATTTACCTAGTTACTCATGAAAAATCTAAGAAGTAATCTTTGTTTTTTTAAATTAATTTTTATTGGAGTATAGTTGATTTACAATATTGTGTTAGTTTCTGCTGTACAGCAAAATGATTCAGTTATACATACACATATATCCACTCTTTTTTAGGTTCTTTTCCCATATAGGTCATTACAGAGTATTGAGTAGAGTTCCCTGTGTTATAAGTAGGTCCCTATTAGTTATCTATTTTTAAAAAATATTTAATGAATTAATTTATTTCTTTATTTTTGGCTGCATTGGGTCTTAGTTGTGGCGCGTGGGATCTTTTGTGGCGGCGCAGGCTCTGCCTTGCGGTGCGCAGGTTTCTCTCTGGTTGTGGCATCTAGGCTCCAGAGCGCTTGGGCTCTGTAGCTGAGGCACGTGGGCTTTCTAGTTGCAGTACACGTATTAGTTGCCCCGCGGCATGTGGAATCTTAGTTCCCCGTCCAGGGATCGAACTGGCGTTCCCTGCATTGCAAGATGGATTCTTAACCACTGGACCACCAGGGAAGTCCCTAGTTATCTATGATATATGGTAGTGTGTATATGTCAATCCCAATCTCCCGATTTATCCCCCCTCCCCCTTTCCCCCGGTAACTGTAAGTTTTTTTATTTAGAAGTTATCTTTTACTCATTAACTTTTCTCATTCCCACATCCAATCCACTAGGATGACCATTACTTCTACCTCTGAATTAGTATCCAAAATATTTTTATTCTTTCTTCATTCTCCACTAGAGAAGATTCGATGTATGATAGTCCAAGCCACCACATTCCTTGGATGGTGCAATAGCCTCCTAATTGGTCTCTCAGTTTCCACTTCTGCTCCTGGACAGTCCATTTTCCACACGGTGGTTATAATCATGCTTTAAAAAAATATAAATCTGGGGCTTCCCTAGTGGCGCAGTGGTTGAGAGTCCGCCTGCTGATGCAGGGGACACGGGTTCGTGCCCTGGTCCGGGAAGATCCCACACGCTGCGGAACAGCTAGGCCTGTGAGCCGTGGCCGCTGAGCCTGCGCATCCGGAGCCTGTGTTCCACAACGGGAGAGGCCACAACAGTGAGAGGCCCGCGTACCACAAATAAATAAATAAATCTGGTAATGTTACTTTCTGCTTAAAATCTTCCAATGGTTTCCCTATAATATGTTTTTCTTTTAAAAGATTTTTTGATGTGGATCATTTTTAAAGTCTTTATTGAATTTGCTACAATATTGCTTCTGCTCTATGTTTTTTTTTCTTTGGTGTTTTGGCTGTGAGGCATGTGAGATCCTAGTTGCCCAACCAGGGATTGAACCTGCAACCCCTGCATTGGAAGGTGAAGTCCCATTTCTGGACCTCCAGGGAAGTCCCCCGATAACCTTGTCATAGGTCCAAATTCCTCAATACGGCTTACAAAACCTGAGTGATGGTGGCCCTTATCTGTTTCTCAATTTCATTTCATAACACCTTCAGTGATGTCCTGAAGCCACTTATACCTGCTCATGAGATGACTGTGTGCAGGGCTTTCCAACTTTGCATTTAGTGACACCATGTTGATAGCTTTAAGTTGGCCATGGTGGAAATATTTACATCTTGGCAATTGGGAAATGCTACAAACCCAGATTTTTTTGCTTTTTTCTCAGAGGGTCAGTTGTTAAAACACCACTGATCCCCCCCTTTCCCATGATGCTCCAGTCACACTGACCTTCTAGCTTTTACTTGCACTCATCCAGCTGGTTGCTGCCTCAGAGCCTTTATGCGTAGATAAACTTACAGTTCTCTCTAGCTGGGTTGTTCTTCCTTTCCATGGTTGGCTCCTTCTTACCATTTAGAGCTTAGTTCAGAGTCATTTCCTGGGAGACGTCTTCCTTGATGAGCTTCCTTGGTGAACCCCCTCTCAACTCTACCACATCACTCTGTTTTATTGATGACACAGCATCTACCTCTAACTGAAATAATTAATTTTCTTACGTGGTTACCGTCTGTCTCGACACATTAAAATGTTGCCTCCTGTGTCTCCAGCACCTAGAACAGGGTCTGGCGCATGGTTGCTACTTACTAAACATTACTGAATGAATAGGTGAAATTTGTTATATTCTTTATCCTCTCTGGGCCTCAGTTTCCTCATCTAAAATGGAATCATTGAGGTGATGTCACCAAGATGGCAATAGGAAACCCCGTCCTCTGTCCCCCAACAAAGATCAACAATTAGACGGCTATCCATGAATAAAAACAGCTCTAAGAGAGCTCTGGAGTCCACTGAAGAAACTTCAGCAACACAGAGGAAGAGAAAATTTGAGAATGACTACACAAAATGGGAAGGAAGAACAGTTTCATTGAGCTTGCATCATCCCATCCCTCAAGCCAGCATTGTTCAGCACCAAGAGGGAACCCCCCAGCTAGAAAGAGTCCCCATCACCCTTTGTGGGGCACTGCCCGAAGGACCCACTTCATTTTCACTCCACTTAGAGACCAGACAAAATAGACTTTAAGTAAAAAACTGTAACAAAACACAAGATAATTATTTAATGATAAAGGTGGTAATTCATCAAGAGGATATAACAATTATAAATATATATGTACCCAACATTGGAGCACCTAAACATATTAAAGAAATACTAACATATATGAAGGGAGTAATAGACAGCAGTGCAATAATAGTAGGGGTCTTCAATACCCCACTTTCAACAACGGATAGCTCATCTATACAGAAAAGCAATAAAGAAATATTGAACTTGAACTATGCTTTAGAGTAAATGGACCTAACAGACATATATAGAGCATTCTATCCAACAGCAGCAGAATAGACATTCTTCTCAAGCATGTATGGAACATTCTCAGGATAGATCATATGTTATGTCACAAAACACATCTTAGCAAATTTTAAAAGATTGATATCATGCACAGTAACTTTTATGAACACAATGGTATGAAACTAGAAATCAATAACAGGAGGAAAAAGGAAAATTCACAAATATGTGGAAATTAAGCAGCACATTCCTGAACAACAATGGGTCAAAGATAAAATCAAAAAGAAAATTAAAAATATCTTGAAACAAAGAAAAAAAGAAACACAATATACCACAACTTATGGGATGAAGCAAAAGCAGAGGGAAGAGGGAAGTATATAGTGATAATGCCTACATTAAAAGAAAAGAAAGGGGGCTTCCCTGGTGGCGCAGTGGTTGAGAGTCCGCCTGCCGATGCAGGGGACACGGGTTTGTGCCCCGGTCTGGGAAGAACCCACATGCCGTGGAGCGGCTGAGCCCGTGAGCCATGGCTGCTGAGCCTGCGCGTCCGGAGCCTGTGCTCCGCAACGGGAGAGGCCACAACAGTGAGAGGCCCGCGTATCGCCAAAAAAAAAAAAAAAAAAAAAAAAGAAGAAAAGAAATATCTCAAATAAATAACCTAACTTTACACCTCAAAAAACTAGTAAAAGAATAAACTAAGCCTAAAGTTAGCAGAAGGAAGGAGATAACAAAATTCACAGCAGTAATAAGTGAAATAGAAATTAGAAAAACAATAGATGAGAGTGACAAAATGAAGAGTTGATTTTTTGAAAAGATAAAAAAATTGACAATCCTTTAACTAGTTGTATTAAAAAAAAAGAGATAGGGTTCAATAAATAAAATTATAATTAAAAAGGAGACTTTTCAACTGAAATCACAGACATACAAAGGATCATAAGAGACTACTGTGAAAAATTATAAGCCAACAAACTGGACAACCTAGAGAAATGGATAAATTCCTAGAAAAGTATAATCTACCAGTCTGAATTATGAACAAATGGAAAATCTCAACAGATTGATAATGAATAAGGACATTGAATCAGTAATCAAAAACTTTCCAAAAAAGAAAAGTCTAGGACCAGATGGCTAGTGAATTCTACCAAACATTTAAGGAAGAATTAATGCTAATTCTTCTTAAAACCCTTCCAAAAAACAGAAGAGGAGGGAACACTTTCAAACTCATTTTATGGGGCCAGCTTTACCTTAATATCACAACCAGTTAAGGATACTACAAGAAAAGAAAACTACAGGCCAATATTCCTGATGAATATGGATGTAAAAATTCTCAAGAAAATTTAGCAAACTGAATTCAACAGCACATTAAAAGGGTCATACACTATGATCAAATGGGATTTACCCCTGCCTTGCAAGGATGTTTCCACATAAATCAATAAATGTGAAACATCACAATAGTAGATAAAAGACAAAAATCATATGATCATCTCAATAGATGCAGAAAAAGCATTTGACAAAAATCAACATCCTTTAAAAATAGAACTACCGTATGATCCAGCAGTTCCACTTCTAGGTACTGTATGTGTCCAAAGGAAATGAGGTCCTATCTCAAAGATATATCTTCACTCACATATTTGTTGCAGCCTTATTCACTATAGTTAAGATATGGAAACAACTTAAGTGTCCATCAATGGATGAATGGATAAAGAAGACATGGTATTTATACATAATGGAATATTATTCAGGCATAAAAAGAAGGAAATCCTGCCATTTGTAAACATGGGCAAACTTGACGACATTATGCTAAGTCAGACAGAGAAAGACAAATACTGTACGACCTCACTATTTTGTGGAATCTAAAAATTTCAAAATTAAAAAAAATAAAAATTTCAAACTCAGAGAAACAGAGTAGAATGGTGGTTGCTAGGGCCTGAGTGTGGGGGAAATGGGGAGATGTTGGTCAAAGGGTACAAACTTTCAGTTATAAGATGAATAAGTTTCAGGGATCTAGCGTACATCATGGCGAATACAGTTAACAATACTATATTGTATGCTTGAAAGTTGCTACGAGAGTAGACGTTGAATGTCCTCACCATAACAACAGCAACAACACAACAACAACGAAATGGTAGTTGTGTGAGGGGAAGGATGTGTTAACTAACCTTATTGTGGTAAACATTTCATGATAGCTACGTGTATCAAATCATCACGTTGTACACCTTAAACGTATACAATATTATATGCCAGTTATATCTCAATAAAGCTGGAAAAGAATCACACAAAAAATAAAAGTGAGATCATGTTTTCATTGAACATTCATTAAGTTCTTGTCCTGGGCACTGTTCACAAAGCTGGATTGAAAACTAAACTCACTCCATGAAGACTAAAATGTAAAGTTTGTACAAATAACATTAAAATCTATACAAATACGGCTATTCAATGACTGTGTGGGCATTACAGGGGATTTTTAATATTCTTTTTTCTTTTTTTTTACTTTCTCTTTAGTGAGAGTATTTTTCTTGTGTAAAACAAATTCACAGTGTTGATTGTTATTATTATTATTGGCATTATAACTAGCCTACTTCACTTGCTTTTTTGTTGCCTCCAGGCTTTTCCAAGTCTGTAATCTGGACCCTTCTCATCCCCTAAGTAATTAAGGAGATAAAGCACTTTCTTAAGAGAGAAATGAAGAAGATCCATACTGGTTTCTTCTACGAAAAGGCTAGAGGAAGCAGAGATGAGAAGTAAATTGGCAAAAATGAATTTACTTTTATAAAATAGCAAAGTTAGACACAAAACAAGGCACTAGTACCATTTATTTTTATAACTGGAAAGGACCTCAGATGCCATTTGGTTCAATCGAGTCCATTTTGTATTATTGTCAATTTCTCCCCTTTTGTCTATAAATATTTGCTTTATATATTTAGGTTTTCCTGTATTGGGTGCATATATGCTAATGAGTATAATATCCTCTTCTTGTCTTGATCCCTTCATCATTATATGATGCTCTTCTTTATCTTTTGTTACAGTCTTTGTTTTAAAGTGTATTTTGTCTGATATGAGTGTTGCTACCATTTGCATGAAATATCTTTTTCCATCTCCTCACTTTCAGTCTGTGTGTGTCTTTAGCTCTGAAGTGAGTGTCTTGTAAGCCACATAGAGATGGGTCTTGTTTTTTATCCAATCAGCCACACTATGTCTTTTGATTGGAGCACTTAGTCCATTGACTCTTAAAGTAATTATTGATAGGTATGTCGTTATTCCATTTTATGACTTGTTTTCCAGTGTTTCTGTAGTTCTTCTCTGTTCTTTTCTTCTTCTTTTTATTTCTTCCCTTGAGGCTTGATGATATTCTTTAGTGGTGTTCTTGTGTTTCTTCCTCTCTTGCTTTTGTGTATCTGTTGTAGGTTTTTGATTTGTGGTTACCACGGGATATATATACATTGACCTATAACTATATCTATTTGTTTTAAACTGGAGGTCCTTTAAGTTCATAAAGATTCTAAAAGATCCACATGTTTTACTCGCCTCCCCCACCCTTTGCCATATTTTACATTTTCACGTTTATCCCTTTACTGATTATTGTAGTTGTAGTTGATTTTTACAATTTTTTGTCTTTTAATCTTTGTACTAGTTCATTTAAGTGGTTGCTCCTCAGCCTTTACTATATATATTTGCCTTTACTAGTGGGATTTTTCCTTTCCTACAGATTCTTTTTTTTTTTTTTACTTTTCCTACAGATTCTTACTTCCTGTTATCGCCTTTTCTTTTCCACTTAGAGAAGACACTTTAGTATTTCTTTTAGGGTAGGTTTAATATTGATGAACTCGTTTAGTTTTTGCTTGTCTGAGTTATTTATTTATTTATTTACATTGAAATAATGTTAATTTACAATGTTGTGTGAGAAGTTCTTCGTCTCTCCTTCAATTCTAAATGATAATGTTGCTGGGTAGAGCATCTTAGTTTGCAGGTTTTTCCCTTTCAGCACTTTGAATATATCATGCCACTTGCTTCTGGCCTGCAAAGTATCTGCAGAAAAATCAGCTGATAACCTTATAGGGGTTCCCTGTACATCACTCTTTGTTTTTCTCTTGTTGCCTTTAGAATTCTCTCCTTATCTTTAACTTTTGCCATTTTAATTAGGATGTGTCTTGGTGTGGGTCTGTTTGGGTTCAACTTGTTTGGGGCCTTCTGCACTTTCTGTACCTGGATACTTGTTTTCTTCCTCAGTTTTGGGAATTTTTCAGCCATAATTTCATCAAATACATTTCAACGTCCTTCTCTCTCTTTTCTCCTTCTGGGACCCCTAGAATGTGAATGTTGATGCACTTGAAGTTGTTCCAGAAATCCCTTAAACTGTTCTCATTTTTAAAAATTTGTTTCTCTTTTTGCTGTTCTGAGTGGGTGATTTCCATTATTCTATCTTCCAGGCCTCTTATGCATTTCCCTGTATCACATAGCCTGCTATTAATTCCTTCTAGGGTGTTTTTCATCTCAGCTATGGTTCTTCAGTTCTGACTGGTTCTTTTTTGTGTGTTTTATAGTTCCTTGCTAAAATTGTCACTGTGGTCATATCTTCTTTTCCCTAATTCAGTTAGCATTCTTATTATTAATGTTTTGAATTCTTTATATGGTAAATTGTTTATATCTGTTTCATTATTTGTTTTTTCAGGGTTTTTTTTTTCTTGCTTTTTCAATTGAATCAAATTTCTCTCCTCATTTTTCTTAACCTTCTGTGTCTCTAGGAAATTGGGTGAAACAGTTACCTATTGTGGTCTCGAAGGGGTTTCCTTGTGTGGAAGCATCCCTATACAGTTTGCATGTGCCCAGTGGCTTTGGTGGGAGAACCAGGTGTGATGTGAACACAAGTCATGTCTTTCTAAAGGGTGTGCTGGCAGCTATCACTTCGGTAGGAGGTAGGGCTGGAGATGGAGGGGCAAGGATCAGAGCCAGGTGTGAGCTGGAGCTTCTCTTCTGTGACCATCACGGCCCTATCTGGGTTGGAGTCAGGTCCCAAGCTAATGTAGCAGAAGCTCTGAGGGCTGGGTCTGAGCTGACTTTGTTCCCTTTAAGTGTGGTCTCTCCCCTCTCCTGGCACCAGCACCCTCATCCCAGAGGGAAAGAGTGCTGGAGCAAGTGGGGTTGGTGGGGGTACTCGGGGTGGGTCAGGGCACAGGCTGTGGTGGTTCAGTCACAGACAGGGATCAGGGCTGCTTCTGATACTCTGCCTGTGTAAGCATTGGTGATGGCTATCCCCACCCTGCTCAGATGTTGCTTCGGGTCTGAGCTACCTCTGTGTCTTAAAGCTGAACCATCACCCCAGGGTGGAGCTGTGTCATGAAGCAAACGGGGCTGGAGTGTTCACTTGGCTTATGTCGGGCTGCACACCGGGATGGTCAGCCACTGGTGCAGTTTTCAGTCTTCCCTTTCTGACCTGCTTTAGGAGCAAGCAGTCGTGCACACACTCCCCACAAGTGGAGTCTAGCTAAGGGAGCTTGTCTTCTCTGGGTCGGACCCCAGGGCTGGGGCAACCAATCTGTGGCTCAAATCACTCACTCCCCAGGGAGGGTCTCTGCCTGTGTAATTTCTAAGTCCCCTCCTAGGGGCACAGGTCCAGATCTGATCACTTCTCTTCCCTTCCTACCTGGTTCTGTGTGGCTCTTTCTTACAGCCTTGGTTGTACAGGAGTCTTCCTGCTAATCTCCAGCTGGTTTTCAGCGAGAATTGTTCCACAGGTAGATGTATTTTTGATGTGTTTCGTGGGAGGGGAGGGGAGTTCCATGTCGTCCTACTCTGCCATCTTGATCTCCTCTCATAAGTGGAAAAAACGGAGTGGAGAAGTTACTTGAGTGGTCACGGGTCAATCAGCTACTTTGCATAAAACCTGGGAATCCCAACCCAGTGCTCTTACCACTGTACCTCATGACTACTAACGCTGGGCATTCTGGGGAGGAAGCTGAAGCTCTGATGTTGGTGAAACACATTGCCCTCAAGATAGTCCACAGTGGCTAAAATAGATATGTTAGCAATGAAGGGAGCCCAAGTCAGCGTACTTCGGTGTGAGCTTTGGCCCTTGTTTTGTGCCAAATCACAGTGCTACTGGAACAGGTCACTGCCATGCTTTGCGCCTCAGCCTTCTTTTTCTTTGTAAAAAGGAGGGAATGGTGGGATGAAACTAGACATTCAACAAACCCCTGTTGTCTTGGAGTCATGTAACAAGGTTTGGGGGTGACTAATTGGACATATCACCCACAAATAAAGCCAGACTGTCCTGTGGTATTCTCTTTCTTCCAAACACCAGTCCTATCTTCCACACTAGCCATGCCCCACCCCACTCTGGTCATGTCTAACTTTGTCTCCTGCATCCTTCCCACCCCCCCCCCACCTCATCTTTGCTTCTTTTTCACCTACCCCTATGTCTGTTAATAGAAATACTTCTTGTTTTTCAGGGCCTAGCTTAAATTCCACTGCTACAAAAACGTTCTTAAATCTCCCCCCTGCATCCCCACCCCCCAAGCCAAAGTTAATTTCCTTTTGTGGCCAAGGGACTGTGGTTGTATTGATAAATCTCTCATGGTACGTAACGTTGGGACCAACGTCCTTAGACTTCACCAGCCAGAGGGGTAAACATCTATGTTATGTGAGCTCCCGCCTGGACTTGCTGATGCGTGGCCTCTGCCTTCTCGTCTAGTCTCTTCCACTGTTTCAGGAATTTCCCAAGGTCATGGTGCAGCCCATGAGCTCCAGGGCAGGTCCATATACGTTCTTGCTTCCTCTCCTTTGCACATGGCTTTCTTGAGCTCTGGTGGTAGTTGTGGTGGTGGGGTCCCAGTCTGTAGGTTGAGTAGGGAGGGGACTTTAATAGTTGTGCTGTCCTTTGTCTTCCCCCAAATAGCATGAAACGCAAAGGCTCTCAAGAAAGAGCTGCTTTGATCTCTGGTCCTAACTCCTCCCTCCTCTGAGGACTCAAAACCAGGCCCCCAGGCTGAGCAGACCATAGATGTATCCTATCTTCACCATCACATTTGTCTAATCTTTCTCCTTCTTAGAGCAGATATTATATATATAAAATACATATACACTATACTACAGAGTACATATATTACAGGTGTATATATGTAATGAAGGTATATATAATACACATATGTATATATTATACATGTTATATCTATATATACATATATAATTGTATATGCAAATACATACAGCAAAGTTAGATACAAACCAGGGTAATAATATCATAACAGTTGAGTTCACCATTTCTCCTGGACAGAAATAATTTGTTATCCTGCTGGACAAAAATGACTCACCACTCATCCATCTTCTGAAGGTCAAGATCTAACTCTACAGCATCTGGGCCCTGATCAATAGTAAACAGTAATTTAAACAAAGGTACTTTCCTTTAGAGAAGGGGGTCAGCAAATTGGCCCATGGGCTTAATCTGGCCTTCTGTGTGTTTTTGTAATAAAAATGTATTGGGGCACAGTCTGTCCACATGTCACAGATTTTCAATGGCTGCTTTCATGCTGTAACAGTGGTGATGAGTAGTTGCCTCGGAGAGCTTATGGCCCTCAGGTGTAAAAGATTTACCATCTGGCTTCTTCCAGAAAATAAAAATATTTAGAATATCAGGCACCTTTTCAGCAGGCTAGTTAGACACTGAAAAGGTGCAAATAGTTTTTTTGCCCTCTTACCATGTTTTGGATACATTTTCTTAACATAACGTTTTAGCCTTTTTCTCTTATCCCTGCCCTCAAAGGGGCCACTTCTACCTTAGTAAGTCCAGTTGTTTAGGCTTTAGTAATGCCAATCGGTAAAGAGCAAGGGGTCTAGGACATGGGGTAGGGATTTAACAGGGAGCTTGGAAGAGAAAGTGTGGAGGCAGCTGTGAAGGAAATGGATGGAAGAGATAAGGGACATTCTAAGAAATGGTGCTTGGCAGAGGCCGAGTTTTGGGCATCAAGTTCATGTTAAACAGGGACAGAGTTTCTCTTTGGGATGATGAAAACATTCTGGAGAGGGATGGTGGTGACGGTTGCACAACAGTGTAAATGTACTTAATGCCACTGAACTGTACACTTAAAAATGGTTCAAATGGTAAATTGTATGTTATTTACACTTTATCAAAATAAAAAAGAAAGAGTTAAAAAAGAGAAATGGTGTTTGTGCTCTGGGCACTTTTCATGAGGTTCGTGGAAATTAGCCAAAAATCGGAATTATTTGAAAACTGATTTTTTTGTTGCCAAAATGTATGTGTGTGTGTGTGTGTGTGTGTGTGTGTGTATGTTTCCTCTACTGGGACTCAGTCCTGAGACTGGGCAGCAGAGTTGTCCATCATCAGAGATTCAAAGGGACCAATGAGGATGCAGCATTCCAGGACTGTTAACGTGTTGGAAAGGAGAGCACTACACAGCTTCCTGAAGACTACTTGGGGACCGGCTACTCTCTGCAGGCTGACTTCCTGTGATGTCAGTTAAATTTTTTGAGGTTCCAGAGTTGTTTGTGTGCATAGAAAAGCATTTATAGTTACTTGAGCCTAAATTTGTGTAGTAAGCTATTACAGTTATATATTTAAAAACCAAGATTTTTCTTAATAAGTTCAAATGACAAATCTTGCCACTCTCTTTATAAAGCTAGTTTTTGGTACAACAATGAGAAAAAACACTTTCACTTTAAAAAATTAGTGCTCAGTTATTTCATTGCTTTGATAAATGGAATATTGTCTGCCATATCAGTAAACAAGGGATGTCACAGTCATCAGCGATTGCAGCCACCACGGATGGTGAGCTGGTGAGCCCTGAGGGAGCTCAGGAAGGAAAGAACACCTGCCATCTAGCAGCCATCAGACTGCAGTCATTCCCCACGGTGAGCCCTGAGGAAACACAGGATGTGAAAACACATGATACTGGCCCCCGATAGATGAGGTGCATATCGAAGGAATGATTTCAGTGAGCCCAGACTCTTGCATCCTCTCATATATAGAAAAGTGCTAAATTCCTTAACTTGACATATCTGATTTCTTTAGTTAACAGTAATAATTTGATGTTCCAGACTACCTGTCGTTTGGTGCAAAACCTCCTATATATCCTAGCTCCCCCCTGCCTCTTTGGAGCAGCTTCTCAGAGCTGTCTGAAATGCTGTCTCCCGGGCTGCAGTCCTCATTTTGCTCCAAATAAAACTTAACTCGCAACTCTCATGTTGTGCATTTTTTTTAAAGTCAACAGCATAATATATTAAATCTCACTAAATATTTACCTCTCTTTTCTAGCATAGTTAATTGCGTTTTTCTTAAATATTTTAAACTACAAATTTAATATATCTGCAAATTTAGTATGTAATTTTTTTTCCCAAACATTTCAAAAACCTGCCAGGGTGGATTAAAAAAATCTAAGGAGCAAAATATTTCTAAGCACCTAAGTCATGCCTGTAACTCCAGAGAAAGCAAATAAAAAATGTAGTAACTAGGGCTCTGAAAATGCAAACGCAATCAAATTTTCTGTCCTTCAAATGAAAATCAGAAGTCTAATATCAATTGCACATTTCAAATTGGAATTACAAAGTTAATATGACAAATTCTTTAATGTTTCAGTTTCTTTAATTGTTTCAGGCCCATTAAATAACAAAGACAGATCACCAGGAGACTCTCAAAACTTATTTCTAAGCTAAACACAAAAAACGTTAAACCTATGGGTTTCATTTACATCATCAGCTCTATGCTTTTTTTTTTTTTTTTCCTTTAAATACTTATGTGGTGTTGTCAAGCCACTTAACCCAGGGGCACAGACCACAGATGAACTATCTCAGTAGGCTCCTAGATCAAAGATTCTGACCCTGAGTTTCCTGCGTCAAAGATTTAGCAACTTGACTTGGGCTACTGGCTTGAGAATCTGAGACAGGGTTAGTGGCCTCTTGGATAACTCTTGACGCAAACCACAGGGTGACACACTCAGTCAACCCTTAGTGTTGGATGCAGGTTGCTGAGTCAGAGGGAAGCCTTCGGACCAGGCTTTTTAGCTGTGAGTTGATGTCACAACTAAGTCCCATGGACGTCTTTCAAATGGCATCCTTACGCAATTTTTTTTTTTTTTTTTTTGCGGTATGCGGGCCTCTCACTGTTGTGGCCTCTCCCGTTGCGGACCACAGGCTCCGGACGCGCAGGCTTAGCAGCCGTGGCTCACGGGCCCAGCCGCTCCGAGGCATGTGGGATCTTCCCGGACCGGGGCACGAACCCGCGTCCCCTGCATCGGCAGGCGGACTCTCAACCACTGCGCCACCAGGGGAGCCCCCTTACGCAATTTTTATCTTAACCGCTTTCAACCTTTCACCACCTGTTGTAGATAGATAGTCTTGCCTCTTGTCCGGATTGTAGTTAATATCTCTCATTGTTTTATCAGACTCAACTAATTTCTGTACTACCTGATTTTTTCCCTAATGTTCCCTGATGACTGCAACTCTGTACTCATTGTATTGATTAATAGGTACTTTAAAATCTCAGCGTTCTTATGCCTGCAATGGAATAAATTCTTATGCATTTATTGCCTGTGATGGCCAATGCTCACAGCCGTCGTGTAATAATGAATAAGGGGGAGATGCCTTTCAGACTCTTCTGGGAGCCAGTAAGACCTTAAAGGGGTTGATGGTAAAGCACAATAGCGTTTCGAGTTTGGCAGAAGATGACAGCGGCTGGGGCGGCTCAGCCTGTTTGACCTGAGAAGCAGTTGAGAATCGTCCTGTTCAAGAGAGGAGAACCCAGACTGGGCAGGATTAACAACCTCAAGGACCTGGACGGCTAGCATCACTGAGCACTCTGAGCTGTCTCATTCAGAAGATGGGAGCAGGGCTTCCCTGGTGGCGCAGTGGTTGAGAGTCCGCCTGTCGATGCGGGGGACACGGGTTCGTGCCCCGGTCCGGGAAGATCCCACATGCCGCGGAGCAGCTGGGCCCGTGAGCCATGGCCACTGAGCCTGCGCGTCCGGAGCCTGTGCTCCGCAACGGGAGAGGCCATGACAGTGAGAGGCCCGCGTACCGCAAAAAAAAAAAAAAAAAGAAAAAAGAAAAAAAGAAGATGGGAGCAGTCAGGAAAGAGCTGCCTCGTATTTCTATCCCAGGAATTATTGACCTACTTGCATCTGTTCCCATGCACATCACTGCCCAGCATCACCTCCCCTACGGGACACCCAAGGCTTTGGCTTTTCTGATCCTCTTCCTCTCTCCCTCCTACTGACTGATGCACTATAACAACTCTCATCTTGAACATAAAAATCCGCTTTTGATCCCACAGTCCCCTCCAGCTACCATGGCATTTCTCTGTCCCCCTCGCTCTCACTTTTATTTTACTGCAAAATTACTCAAAGGAGCCTCGTCTACTCACTGGCTCACTTGCTCGCCTTTCACTGGAACCCATCGCAATCACACTTTTGTCCTCAGCTTTGTCCTCGCTTTTGTTATGGCCACATACCACCTCTTTCTCACCAAATCCAGTGGCCAGGCCCTCATGTCCTCAGCCTCTCAGCATCATTGGGCCTGGTGGACCTCCTTCTCCATTACTTGTTTTTTTCCCGCCATCCTCCCCCCATCCTGATTTTTCTCTTCCCTCACTTTTTACTTGTCCTCAGTCTCCTTTGACGGCTCCATTTCTTCCTTCCAACCTCTTTCGTAGCGCCCCAGGCTCAGTCTTTGGCCATTCTCTCTTTTCTATCTACACACTCTTGGTAGGTATTCTCATGTGATCCATGGTATTCTATGCCTTCTACTTGCCAGTTACTCCTGAATCTGAATCTCAGGGGAGATTCCAATTTTTTTTTTTTTTTCCGGTACGCGGGCCTCTCACCGCTATGGCCTCTCCCGCTGCGGAGCACAGGCTCCGGACGCCAGGCTCAGCGGCCATGGCTCACGGGCCCAGCCGCTCCGGGGCATGTGGGATCTTCCCGGACCAGGGCACGAACCCGCGTCCCCTGCACCGGCAGGCGGACTCTCAACCACTGAGCCACCAGGGGAGCCCCGAGATTCCAATTTTATATCCTCATGGATGTCTAATATATATCTCAAATGAAACTTGGCCAAAGCAGGACTTTTGGAGAATCCCCTCCCCCCAATATGATACTTGTCCCTTCCCAAGTCTTCCCCATTTCTGTTAAATACCCCCATTTGCCCAGTTAATCAGCTCTCAACCTGTGAGTGCCCCTTGATTGCTCTCTTTCCTTTACCTCCCACATTTACTCTGTCAGCCAGTTCTGCTGTCACAATGCCCAGAACACCTCCCTTCTCACCTTCTCTGCTATTACCCTAGTCCAAGGTACCATTGTCTCCTGTGTAGTTCATTGCCACAGCCTCCCAACTGGTCTTTCTGCTTTCGTTCTTGACACCCTCTCCTCCTGCCCCCAGGGTCCATTCTTCACACAACAGCAAGAGTGATAAAACTTCTATGAGGTCATCCCTTCCGTGTGTAGGATGCTTTGCAAAACACAGTAAGTCCAAACTCCTTACACAGAGACCTGGCCCTTGCCTGCCCCGTCCCTGCATCCTCCTCTCCAGCCCTCTCTCCTTTGCTCACTCTGCTTCCACCACATCGGCCTACTTACTCTGCAACTGATGGGGTTCAAAGCAGGCTGCCTCCAAATATGCCACTTTGCTATATTGACTATTTTGAATTAAAGTTACTTTGGAAACAGCTGGTGCAAGAAGAAGGATCTGACCCTCTTTTGTCCCCCCAAAAACAGGAAATGAATCTCCCACGGAAAGATATCCTACCTACAGCAGAAGGATAGGAGACATCTTTATGGCCAGAGACAGGGAATTCAAGGCCAAGAAAGATGTAGAAACAAACAAATTTTGTTATGTCAGTAATCTGCTGCCCCAAGCAAAAACCCCTCTGTTTTGTCCAATTTTCACACATTTTCTTTGTCTAAAAGGTATAAAAGCTGCCTACTTTGGTCACTTCTTTGAGCCTCATATCTTTGGAGTTCCTGTATATGTGAAATTAAATTCAGTTGTTTTTCTCCGGTTGATGTTTTAGGTCAATTTCATTGTTAGCCCAGCCGAAAAGAACCTGGAAGGGTAGAGGAAAAATTTTCCCTTTCCTATACCTCATACACGCCAAGCCCATTTACAGCTGTGTGCTACCTCCCCTTGGCATGCTGTCTCCCCAGATCTTTGCAAGATCTGCACCCTCCCTACATCTCTGCTCAAGCCACCTTCCCTGACCAGCTCACATAAACCAGCACCTCTCAGTGCACCCACCCCTTATTCTCTATCCTAAGAAAGCTAAGCTACTTTCCTATCACTGATGATGAACTGAACCACAGATGCTAGATCTCCCTGCACCCCCATCATTTTTTTTTAATATGGCTGTAGGCCACCCCCATCATTACAGATGAAGAAAAGAAGCCAGAGGTCAGAGTGGCCCCAGGCCTCCACTTCAGCCTTCTCCCCCTCACTGTGCAGCAGAATTTGATTAGGTGTTGTCACTGCCATCACCTGACACCCTGACATGAGGCTGTCACTCTTGGCCCATTCAACCAGTCCAGTGAACACAGCACCAGGGCAGCAGCCCCATGAGTAGTGGAAAGGAGGCTGGAGTGACCTACAATGTCCCTCGTAGATTTTTTAAAATCGAAGTACAGTTGATTTACAATGTTGTGTTAAATGTGAGCCCCAAAGGGTTCTGCTTGGTTTCAGCATGTAAGCTAAAATATTGGAAGACTAACATTCCACCAGGATTACGGCCCTGGGAGGCCTTTTGGGAAGGGAACTGGACTTGCTGCTCTGGTAGTGAGGCTGACAGTGGACGGTGCAGCAGGAGGACATTACCTACTTGGGACAAGGGTCTCACCCCCAAGGGTGGGAGGGCAGTGAGGCTCACCTTCCAAGTTTGACATCTCTTCCAGGTGTTCCTGATATATTTTCCTTTAAAGCCAAACCATAGCTCCTGGATCCTTCTGGTCCAAGGACTGAACCAAACCCAACATTCACACGTGAACACTGTGGCCCCTTCTGGCTGGTGCTTCTTCAGGTTGACTTATAGCCTCAGGACACTCAGGCAGTGGCTGGGACTCCCTCGGCCCACCTGATCCCTGGCGGATGAAGGATTTCATACCTTTTGTCTCCGAGGGCTGGTGGGATTGGGGTGCAGGTACTGGAGGTGAGGGGCTGGAGAGAAAGAGAAGCATTGGCCCTTTCAAACCACCTGTGGGGAAACTCAAGACTTGGAAGGGAGTGGCCGAATAACTGTCACAATTCCCACCTTAGTTCCCAGAGGGCCCCACCTGCCCAGGACAACCTGGACCTCTCTGTCTCTAGCTGCCCCATTTGCAAGAAGGGAAAATATTCTCAGAGACAGTGATGTCCCTGATTAGAGAAGGTGGCCCAGGTCCCAGGCACCCTCCTTGCCCCTTCCTGTCCAACTTTTCCTGGTACATTTGCTGCGTTTCATGGTTTTACAACCTGCTTTCAGAGAGGGATGTGAATTTTCATGATTCTTGTGTAAGCAAACAGTCATGCTTATACAAATAAGCCAAGCAGTGTTTCTGGACTTCCCAGGTAGAAAATTGAATCACTTGGCTTGCTTCCAAACTGCCAATTTAGGAGGCAAGATGTGGTCCCACACCCCTGGGCGGGCATCTTACCAGTTCTCTAGGTCATCCTCACCCCGGCGTCCAGCTGAATCAGATGGTTGTGGGTAGTTCAGCAAGTCTGTACTGGGGAGTGAGGAATGGGGTGGGGAGGAGGTCTGCACAGAAGGCCCACGGACTTACCCTTGCCCCTCTGACCAGGACGTTGTGGCAGCCACCCACTCCTAACCTGTCCTTCAGACAAGGTATGCTCCCACCCACCATTGCATCACTTACCTTCCCTCACCTGCTTACTGCAGTCCAAGCTTATGGGATGAGCCACACCCTAATCCTAATGTCTGCCTGACACAGAATCCAAGACATCAAGTCAAATTCAGAAGCGCCGACCTCTTACTCTCCAAGTACGTGGATGGGATCTCCTTGAAAGCTGGTCAGAGCTGTGCTGCTGTGGTGCAGACGAACTGATGTCCCAGCCCATTGGAGAGCCTTCATACTTCTGGTTGTGTTTCCTGGGCTGGGTGAAGTGTGGGCATGGGGAGGGCACTGCCTCTCCTCACTTCAACCATCTGACCCTTTCCATTTAGAAACAGGCCATTTTTCTTTTCCAGGATAAGGCTACCCAGTGTAGAGAAAGGAGAGCTGTTCCCAGGGAAATAATTTGGTCCCAAACCAGGAATCGAACAGCCCTTGGAAGATCTATTTTAGTGTTTGGCTCAGGTCCAGGAATTGAAACACATTTCAAATTGAATATTTTAATGCAAAAGATTAAAATGTATATATATGTAATTCATGAATATAGTCATCTTGTAAAAAAATTCAAACTTTATAAATAAAGCTAGAGTTCCTCTTGACGACCCCCTCCCGGCCCCATCCCACCTCAAGTAACCGCTATTTTCAGTTCAGTCCATACTCTTCCAGACCTCTCTGCTTTCCATGATCTTAGAAGCACATGGCTATGCATTTTGGATGGGCAGTGTTTTTTTCTTTTATGTAAATGGTATCATTTTGTCCTTATTGTTCTGCAACTTGACTTTTTCTCACAGTGATTTGCCTGGATCTCTTTCCATTTCAGAGCTCTCTTTTTCTTTTTAATTTGCCATTTTATTTAAACTTTTTCCTACCAAAGGACCTTTAGGTTGTCTCCAGCTTATTCTGTTACACTTTTCCTAAACAATTCTAAAGTAAACCTCCTGAAATTTGTTTCTTTAGGGAAGACATCAAATAGTGGAACAGTAAGTCATGTTAGAAATAAATTAGACACTGTCAATGTTTTCTCCAAAATGGAGGTACGAATTTTCTCTCACAGAGATGCTTCATAATCTGGCTTCCTTATGAGGTGAGGCGCCTTCACACTTTGTCATTTTGGCTGGTGTGTCTTCCCTTTTGGACCTCAGAGAGGTGGGTGGAATTGTACCACTGAACCAAGGAAAGGGGATTGTATCACTGCTGGGGCTCCCAGGGGCACCTCTGCTTTCTCCCCAAAGCAGCTCCCCGCCTCCCAGGAACCCTGTTACATGTTGAGGATGGGTACCACTTGGATACTTGTTTCTCATAGCCATCCCATCCTTTTGTACTGCAGTTAGGAAGCAGACCGAGCTGGGGGTGCGGCCCTGCCGGCTTTAAAAAAAAACACTATTTTATTTGAATACATAATATAGTCACATGATTCAAGAATCAAACAATATAAAAAGTATTAAAAGAAATGTCTTGCTCCCACCCTTATCCCCTTGTATCTTATTCCCCAACCCCTCACGGCTACTTTTTAAATTTCTTACATATCTTCCAGAATTTTCGAAATCAGATAAAAGACCTTGGAAAGGACTGCCTTATTTTCTTCTGCTGTTTGTTACATAAAAGCTAGCACCCTATAAACACTGCCTCTTGTTCTTATTTATTTATTAGGCTGCACCGCGCGGCATGCGAGGGATTGAACCCATGCCCCCTGCAGTGGAAAAGCAGAGTCTTAACCACTGGACCACCAGAGAAGGCCCTCCTGTTCTTTTTTTTTTTTTTTTTTTGCGGTACGCGGGCCTCTCATTGTTGTGGCCTCTCCCGTTGCGGAGCACAGGCTCCGGACGCGCTGGCTCAGCGGCCATGGCTCACGGGCCCAGCCGCTCCGCGGCATGTGGGATCTTCCCGGACCGGGGCACGAACCCGTGTCCCCTGCATCGGCAGGCGGACTCTCAACCACAGCGCCACCACGGAAGCCCACCAGATATACTTTTGATGAACAATAGAAACGAAAGGGAGAGGTATCAAGGCTGGTCTTTTCTGGCCAGTGATGTTCCTAAGTATCTCGCATTCAGTGATGAGGAATGAGCTTCTGAGTCCCCAAGGAGGATGCTCATGGCCCCATTTACCTTGACTCTTCTATGTCAGATCCAAGACAAGTCAATGACCACGTGGCAAAACATTTGTTTTCAGTGAACTTTATTTCAAAATCATTGAACAATCTGATCATCCTTCCTCATTCATAAATATTCCTTTTGAAATGATCTGAGCTTAAATATTTTCAGGCTTAGTGAAAGGACTTGATATAAAGACGGCACACTAGCCCAAATGAAATTGGTTCCATAGATATAGAAGACTAGGATTTTTCACAGACTCTGCTGTTTCTTGGCCCCCTTGAATTAAATTATATAGATTAACCCATCAATAAATAAATAAATAAATAATTAAATGGTCACTCATCAGAAGCTGTGTGCAAAGGACATAGGATTTCTCTGAACCTAGTGTGCCATGGTTTCTGCCAGGCTGGCTTTGAGTGAGTGGAAGAGGTGAGAGAGGGCTGGCTCAGTGGTTGGGGTCTGAGGACGCGCAGAAGCAGCGTGGGAAGAGTGGGGTTATTCCCGCCGGCTGGTGGGCAGGAGGTCTCGTAGCACGAATATACGGAGGGAAGTTGGGCATTGATTAGACAACAGTGAAGTTCAGGCTGCAGCCATGCTCTTCGATTCCCCTTCTGCTAGCCCTCAGGGTCATTCAGCCCATATGGACTCTGGGTACAGCTTCCTTTAGGGAGAGATGATTTCCATGGTGAAGTCAGTTATATCATGGCCGCCTTTGGAACGTCCTAGGAAGATGGGCTTTTCTTCTGCTTGAGAGGTGCTGATGTACCAGTTGGGGTACAGGGCAGATTCAAATTCGACGCTATTCTTGATTTCTGTCTTGTTGAAGACAAATCGCTTTTCCATCTTCCACTTTGGGTAAGTTTTGGGATCTACCTCCTGCAGCAAAACAGAAATAAACATTTTCATGAGGGCAGGGACACAGACGCTCTACTCTGATCTGGACAAAGATATTCTCTGGGTCGGCTAGAGAGAAAATGGATACGAAGGTCACAGGCCCAGGAGCCAGACTCCTGAGTTATCTTTGAGACCCCAGGTTTCTATGTGGTGACTGAAGGTGTCCCTTATCCTCTTCTGAAACTTAGCATCAAATGCTAGGTGGGAATGTTTTTCAAAAGTGAAAATCAGATTAAAGCTCCTAGGCGTATCTGTTTGCAGGGACTTTGCTGTATTTTCCTCATGGCCCTGTGGCTAGAATGACTTCAGCTTGGAAATGAAGCTTTTGCTGGGAAAGCGGGTGAGGGGAGGTGTGATTTTGGGAGAGGGTTGGAAATGATGACAGGTGACTGGTCCCCTGAGCAGATTAAGTTCCCAAAACGTCATCTAACAAGTGGAGCAACCCTAGCACTGTATGATCTGTTGGGTGGTCACAATGGCAAGACACAAGAACATCTACATAATGATTTAATTTTCTGTGGTGGGAGTGAAAGTTGCATGCATTTAACACTTACATTAAACTTATTTACATCTATGCAAAATTATCAAGTAGATCTGCTCCCAGAGTTTCTAAGGGGAAGAGGTAGTTGTCTTGGAAGAAAGTGATGGCTAGGCGTCCTTCAGAGGAGCCTGAGAAGGGCCTTCAGCCCCTGGTACCCACTCACCTCCAGCTGCAGGATGGGCCTATCGCCTTTCATCACACAAGACAGGTATAGATTCTTTTCCTTGAGGCCTAAGGCCACAGGTATCTTGTCATTACTTTCATCTCCTTGCACGAAGCTCATGCAGAAAACCACTGGGGAGAGGAAAGGGGTCTCATGGTTAGGGACACACAGCACTGCAGGGACTCTTACAATTTAACATCCTCTGCGGAAACCCACACCGAGGTCCCTATGGCTTAACAGACAGGGTAATGGGGCTTCTCACAGATCATAGCAGGTTCAGTTGGTTGAAACAGGTTTTTCCCCAAAGAAGGTCTAGGGGCTTCTCAGAGCCTCATCACAGCGGCAATGAAGAATCAGGGGGTCTGGTTTTTAGAAACTGCAGAAAGTCATCTTGTCCCTGACGGGTGATGTGTCCATCCACAAGAGCACAATAATTTGATCAACGTGAAAAGCGAGAAAAGAGAGAAAGCTGGGTCCCGGAAAAACATCGGGCACGGATCTGTTTCGGGAATGTAGAGAAGGAAGTGGGAAGAACTTGGGAAAGGAGCTTAGCTGGGAAAAGTGGCTGCAAAGAGAGACATGCATTTTTTTTTGGCGGTACACGGGCCTCTCACTGTTGCGGCCTCTCCCGCTGCTGAGCACAGGCTCCGGACGCGCAGGCTCAGCGGCCATGGCTCACGGGCCCAGCCGCTCCGCGGCATGTGGGATCTTCCCGGACTGGGGCACGAACCCGTGTGCCCTGCATCGGCAGGCAGACTCTCAACCACTGCGCCACCAGGGAAGCCCGAGACATGCATTTTAATCTCCCTTAGTCATAGCTGTCTGACTTGGAGGCCCCAAGGTCACCCTCACAGTGCAATTCTAAAGAAACAGGGCTGTCTTGTCTTGGCTCACACCAGCAAGCTTTCCCACAGTGATGCCTCTCTCCAAGGTCAGCAGCCTTGGAAGAGAACTGCCTGCTTCTTTCAGCTGCCCCCTGGACCGCAGCCACGGTGGCAAAGTGCTGGGCAGATTCCCACAACCCGTGGGACCCCAGTCTCGAGACAATTGCCAGTGACAGTCGAGAGATATGAGCTCCTGCTTGTCAGTAAGGTTTCCCTCTAAGGAACCATCTGGTATTGGGCCGGAAAGATGTTAGGGGCGAGGGGGCGGGGCTGGGCATGAGGCGGGGGAACAGATTATCTCCTCACCATTCTAGTTTCAACTGCAACAACAGGAAGAAAGAACCCACGGGCGGTTAGGTCTTGTCCATCAAATGACTCCTTTCTAAAAGAAGCACTGACGTGGCGCTACCATCACATGACTTGAGTGAACAGTGGTCCTGAGCGTGCTTGAGCCCCCTAATTTCTCAGAGTCACCTCTCTTGCTGAAAAATAAATGCGCTAAGGGACTCGATCTGGTGTCAACGCTAGGACCCAAACAAAAACATATCCTTTATTGTATGTTATTTCACTGCTGTCGATCATTTGCCTTAATCATCTACTCTGTTGAAAGTGTAGAGAATTAGCAAGCTACCAGGAGGTCAAGAAAAGAAGCAGGGTGTCCCCAGGTACCTTCTCGGTTCATATCCCGTGCGAGGAGGTGGAGAGCCTTCAGCACATACGGGCTAGACAGCACCAGGGACTTTTGGTCTCTGTCCTGGAGTTTGCAGGTCAGCGACTGCACAGCCGCGTCACACAGAAGATCATCGTCGTACGTTTCAAAGATGACAGGCTCTAAAATGTGGAGCACAGACGTCGTTTAGGTGGAAACTCAGAGGGGCAGGCCTGGTGCTGTGAAGCAGCAGAATTTGGTTCCTCCGAGGATATCTGAGCACGCATAGTCAAAGTTTGATTATAACATTGGTGGGCAGGAAGCTGGGGTGCGTCAGAACACTGGGCCTGGCACCCTAAGATTTGGGTTCAAGCCTCAGCTCTATTGCTGGCTGTGGATGGGCCATAGAGTTACTTATGTAAAGTGGCAGCGGCAATAGAACTGGCCCAACAGGGATATTCTGACACTCGCAGAAGATACATAAGTGAAAGCCCTCAGAATGATTGGGTGCTTTGCAAAGATCAGTAGTTATCAAGGTCCTATTTTAAGAATAGTTTCAACAACTAAAAATGAGACTAAAACCATCACCAAATTGGATTTTATACAGTCGTGTCTTGAGATGTTACATTTTGGGTACCATTTTATGCGTGACCATGAATATATTCTGGAAAAGCTTCCATTCTTAAGATTAATAGCACTATTACCCAGTTACACCATCCTTTCAGTAAAGAAGAATTCCTTAAAAAATCTTTTAAGTGAACAAATCGATCTGATGGAAGACAAAAAAAAAAAAGAATGGTTTCAACTAAAGAGACGATTAATTGGGTTTCTAGGTGTCTCTGTTTGCCTCTCACTGCTGGGCCTTCTACTTTTAAAGGGTTTCAGCTTTAGGGAAGTTTAGTTGACTGTTGGGTTACGGCCTCTGAGAAGGAAATGACCAGCAATCTCGTGTCTGCCCTCAGCCCTCGTTAGGTACCTTCTTCAAAGATGAGTGAAAAGATGCTCCTCAGGCCATCATCCTGGAAGGTCTGTGAGCAGGGGATCTTCTGCAGCTTCTCCACAGCCACGATGACCGACACCACATGCCTGAAGCTTTTGTTGTAGAGCTGGTGGGAGATTTGCAGGTGGATGCTCTCATCTCCCGTGGAGCTGAGGTCCAGGTGTTGGACGCAGCACTGTAGAGAGAATAAGGAAGTCAGCGTGGGAAGGTGCTTGTGCCAGAAAACTCTGGTTTTGACATGAGAGAGGACGAAGGAGGGGGTAACAGAGCTTCTAAGGATAAACGTTCATCTCTCTGCAGCCCAGAGAGGTTAAGTGGCTTACCCAAGGGCACGTGGCAAGAGAGAGGCAGACCCAAAACTAAAACGTTGGCTTTCTGATGCCCTATATGGCATTCTTCTAGAATAAATACCATTTCTACCTTATCTCTTTTACACATGCTTCACCTAACTATAAACTTATACCTTCTTACACTTTTGATATTTTTGTAAATCTAATGCACTAACACTATGTAGTTAATTTTTCACGGCAATGATGATCATAATATTTGCAATACATCTATGCTCAATCAACAATTATTCTCTTTTTTTTGCGGTACGCGGGCCTCTTGCTGTTGTGGTCTCTCCCGTTGTGGAGCACAGGCTCCGGACGCGCAGGCTCAGTGGCCATGGCTCACGGGCCAAGCCGCTCCGCGACATGTGGGATCTTCCCAGACCGGGGCACGAACCCGTGTGCCCTGCATCGGCAGGCGAACTCTCAACCACTGCGCCACCAGGGAAGCCCAATCAACAATTATTCTATACAAGTTTTTTTTTTCTCTCAAATGCTCTCTCATAAATAACCTGCCAATACTTTAAAAGTGGTTACTATTCCTGAAATAGGTTCCCATTTCCACCTTATTCAGAGAACCTGTATAACTAACTGCATTAAGGCTTAACTGAGGTTGCTCCCAAGGCACGATAATGGTTTAAAAGCTTGAAGGACAGCTAAAGAGACATATAACAGTGCAGAGGAAAGCTGAGTGCGAGATAAGTTCCTGCCCAGAGCAGAGGCCCCAGATGAGGGAGAGCCAGGCTCCTGGAAGAGACAGTGGAGGAGGGCTGGGTCGCACCCCACCCAGGGCCAGAGAAAACCAGTTACGCTGTTTTTAAAACCTTTAAAGAGATGTGCTTTTAACAAGACTGAGACTGGATGAGGAGGCTGGAGGAGGCTGTCATGAACTAAAAAAGTAAGAGAGAAGTAGCTGCCTGCTAATCTGTACAAGTGCATTAGCTGGGCTGATGGCTGGACACCCTGGGAAAGTTATCAGGCCTCTTACAGAAGAGAAGAGCCAGCTGGAACATCAGCAAGGCTCTCCGTTAAGATAAGAGTCAGAGGGCTTCCGTGGTGGCGCAGTGGTTGAGAGTCCGCCTGCCGATGCAGGGGACACGGGTTCGTGCCCCGGTCCGGGAAGATCCCACATGCCGCGGAGCGGCTGGGCCCGTGAGCCATGGCCGCTAAGCCTGCGCATCTGGAGCCTGTGCTCCGCAACGGGAGAGGGCACAGCAGTGAGGGGCCCGCGTACCGCAAAAAAAAAAAAAAAAAAAAAAGAGTCAGAGAAATACTCCTCTGCTGGGATAGACTTAGCTCCTGCTGACAATATTTCAGAACTGAAGGTTGCGGGATGCTAGGGTCTCTGACGTCATCCAGCTCATGAGCCTTATTTTTCAGATGAAGATCAGAGGGGTAAAATGACTTGACCAAGATCCACTGGCAAGTGAATAATTTTCTTGCCACTCCCAACTAAACTTTTTCTGTACATCATCTATGCCCTGTTATCATAAGCTCCACCCCAGGGAGCAAAAAGCAACTCCACCCTTAAAGGATGCAGACACGTTCATTCTCAAGATCATCTTCTCTGGGTCTCAGAGTGTGACTTAAGTGATTAACGTAGTTTCATCACTCTGAGGGCTAAAAGCCTCTTCTAAAAGGAGAATCAAATTTGCGTTGGAGCCTGGACCATCTTCCTAACATGACACAGCAAACGCTATCTCCACTGTAATTCCCCCTCACCCTCTGCAAGCATGGCCACCATCACCAAGCCTCAGTGAACCACTGTGGTGACGTGGGAGCTGCGTAGTGGCCAGCCTGCGTCTGTCTCACTGGAAGAGGAGAAAATCATTTGAACACAAAACTCCATAGGAACAAGGTGGACCCCTTTCCTTGAGTCTTTCCCATGTCAGAGCCCCTTCATGTGTTGGGAGCTAAGCCCACGGACTCACCTTCATCTGTTTGGGGCCGTCAGCCTCAAATAACAGGTCATTCTCGTCACTGTAATAAAAACAGAGAGATTGTTCAATTATGTCTCCTGGACAAGATTATTTTTCCTTCTCTGCAAACAGTCTTCACCGTTAATAGGAAACTGCAAACAGCATGTTCCTTAGGGCTGCCTGAAGCTGCCAGGTTCCGTGGTGATATGCAATAGAAAAGCAAATGAGTCAGGGCAGGTACCCACGTTGCTCTCTGTTGGATGCTGAGACCTAACTTCCAGCCCAGTTAAAATCTGAGCTTTCTGTCTCATTTAAGCCAAATGTTGCAAGGGATCCCCTGTATTGTCCACTTGACACCTTTCCTTCCTGTTTGCCCTCTGCAGGCTGTCCCTGCAGCAACATCTAGATGGCCTATGGGGCCCAAGGCCAGACTTATAGTGGGAAATTAGTCTTTAAACCAGGTTTGCCTTGGAACCCTGCTTGCCACTGAAAGAGGCAGTTTGGTGGGGCAAATCTGGTCTTCAAGCTCAGATGACACACTCCACTCTTGAGAGGGGAGCCCTGTTCACATTACTGGTATCAATTTTCCCACTGACCTGTAGTAAGCCATCACTTCGTTGGTGGGTTCAGGTACCGTTGCCATGGCTGCTTCAGAAACCTGTGTAGAGAGGAGAAAATGAGTGACCATTTGCCACGCCAGTCCCCACGAGGGCTGCCTTCACACGTGAATTGCCCTCAGCATCTAGTACCTGGTAGGCATGCAAAGAAGCAGTCTTTGAACGCATAAGTGAATGCGTGAAAGAGTCATCCTTTGGGTCCAGAGTAGAGCATTTGCTAAATCAAGCCTAAACCAGGAGTGGATTTATTAGGAGACCTGGGGCAGAGGTTTGATGCTGAGCTCTCAGACAGCAGCTGCGAGATAAGCAGTATTAATCCGCAATATTTTGCAAGTTATGGCGTTATAGTACATCTGGCATTTGTGCAAAAAGCCCAGCCCTCAGGCCCCGAGAGAAGGAGGGAGGGAGAGGGGAAGGGAGGGAGAGAGGGAGAGAGTGGGTGGGGGAGAGAGAGAGAGAGAGAGAGAGAGAGAGAGAGAGAGAGAGAGAGAGAGAGAGACTCCCTTAGGACCTAGTCATAAGGAAGAATTAAAGTGGTACCTGGACAATGAAGGTTGCCTGGAGAGAATAGAATCCCGGAGTGGCCTGTTGTGTCTCCAAGAGGTATGCTGTCTGCCAGTTTCTCCCTCACTATTTTATGGCCTTCAAAAGCAGAAGTGAGGAGCTAAGAAATTTCCCGGTTTGGTTAACTGATTTCACAACCAAGTTAAAAAAAAAAAAAAAAAAAGAGGATGGATGGGAACTTCTGGGAGAGGGTAAACTGAAAAAATTCTCTAATCCTTGGAAGGGCAAGTGGTAGCAAACTGTGACATATTTTTGCAAATGTGTCATTATGCAAATATATGTTGTTTTTTCTGACAACTATTGTGCAGATGATGTCAATCAAAAATACTGGGGTTTCCTAGGTTAGAAGGACGTTTTAATTTAGGATCTCTGGGGTAAAGTGGAAGACACGCGGAGAGACACACATACAAATGCTCCCTCACTCTTTGCACATAAGTTTAGGAACCTTCCCACTTGGAGATGGATAAATGGGCCTAATGAAGTAACAGTAACCCTGCCAGTTCTGCACCCAGCGTGCTGTTTTCTACCTTGGGGGCTCCGGGTCAATTACTGGGGAGTAATTACTGGGAGCCTCTGGGGAGACACTTGATCTTGCTAGGATGAAGCAGAGAAAACACAGTAGTGCAGGGGTTCAGGCTCCAGATGGGGCTGGGGAAACCTTGGAGACAAGTTCATCCAACCCATTCAGACCAGGTGCTGGTACCCTAGCCAATTGCATATGGAATCTCCATCAATGTTCGGTGAACGGTGAAACGAGCCTGGATTGAGAACATATTTGAAAAGATTGTGAATAAGTCAGGCTTCGTGATCACATTCCCTCTTTAAGATGCAGAGATGTTTTTTGCCTGAAAGAATTTTTTTCTGTTAACTCTGAAAAGTGAAAATTTTTACAAATAAGAATATTCAGGGCTTCCCTGGTGGCGCGGTGGTTGAGAGTCCGCCTGCCGATGCAGGGGACATGGGTTCGTGCCCCGGTCCGGGAGGATCCCACATGCCGCGGAGCGGCTGGGCCCATGAGCCATGGCCGCTGAGCCTGCACGTCCGGAGCCTGTGCTCCGCAACGGGAGAGGCCACAACAGTGAGAGGCCCACATACCACAAAAAAAAAAAAAAAAAAAGAAGAATATTCAGCTGAGGCTATATCCCTTGGTAAGTCCAGAGTTATTAGACTTTGTTTTTTTCTCTAGCTTTATTGCAGTGCAATTCACATATAACGTTGTATAAGTTTAAGGTGTACAACATGATGATTTGGTATATATATATATATATATATATATATATATATATATATATATATATAAAAGATTACCACAATGAGGTTAGTTAACACATCCATAACCTCACACATATATATACATATACATACATATACATATGGTGGTGAGAACATTTAAGATCTACTCTTTTAGCAACTTTCCGCCGTATGATACAGTGATACAATATAGTTAATAATAATCACCATACTGTACATTAGATTCCCAGAACTTATTCATCTTATAACTGAAAGTATATACCCTTTGACCAACATCTCCCCATTTCTCCCAACCCCTAGCCCTTGGCAACCACTATTCTTTTCTCTGTTCCTGTGAGTTTTGCTTTTTTTTTTTAAGATCCCACTTCTAGGTGAGATCATATAGCATTTGAATTTCTCTCACTTATTTTACTTAGCATAACACCCTCAAAGTTCATCCACGTTGTGATAAACAGCAGGAGTTTCTTCTTTTTTATGGCTGAATAATATTCTTTTATATACATATTGTATACCTCTATATAGAGATATATATCTCTGTAATATAGTCTGAAATCAGGAAGTGTGATGCCTCCAGCTCTGCTGTTCTTAAGGTTGCCTTGTCTCTTCAAGGCCTTTGGTGATTCCATACAAATTTTTGGATTGTTTGTTATATTTCTGTGAAATATGCCATTGGAATTTTGATAGGGATTGCAATGCATCTACAGACGGCTTTAGGTGGTATGGACAGTTTAACAATATTAGTTACTCTAGTCCCAAACATGGGATACCTTTCCATTTATTTGTGTCTTTGATTTCTTGCATCAATATCTTATAATTTTCAGTGTACAGATATTTCACCTTCTTGGTTAAATTTATTTGTATTTCGATGTTATTGTAAATGGCATTGTTTTCTTTATTTCTCTCTGGGTATTTTGCTGTTAGTGTACAGAAATGCACCAGACTTTGTTTAACTCAGACACCAGAAGAGTGCCTGCCCAGGGTACTGCCCCAGGGTAGCCCTAGAAGAAGGAATGAATGACCGGGTCAAAAATGGGGCATGGAGTCTGGGAACGGTGCCTTCTCTAGCCCCTTTGTCACATCAATATTATAGCACTTATTATAGCACCGAATCGAAACCTGGCTCACTTACCTGGTTCCCTTAGGAGGCTGTGAACTCTTCTAGAGCTGGACCTAGCACAGTGTGTGACATGCAAGTTCAGGCAGTAAAGCTTTGCTGCCTGAATTAGTGAGCAGGAATTTGACAGTGTTTGTACTCAAATAAGGATGTGCTTACTCTGTGCCAAGTCCTGGGCTTGCACAACATGGTTCATGGGAGAGAGTTCCTGACTTTCACAGGCAGGAGGGAAATAGACTCTACCGTGGGCAAGAATGATGCAGTGGCTTCACCAACCAGCCTTCTGATTGGGCTCTCAGTATCTTGATATCAGGAAGGCAGACACAAGAATCCCATCTTTGGGAAGGTATATGTTTCAGAGAGAATCTAAGAGCTGCATCCTGTTCAATGCATCCATTCCTTGGGAGTTTGGGGAGCAATAGTCCCTAAGTCCTCATAAAATTGGGTGTTTGGTTTGTGCAGACTCCCCGGAGGCCCTGCCTAGGGAGTCTGGTGGATGACTCTGTTTTCCTTTCATAAGGTCCACCCTCGAAATGAACCCCTGGTCCTCAAGTCTCACTGAAGGAACTACCACCTTCCTCAGACTCTTTATGCTGGGGGTCCACAGGACCCGGTGGTCTGGTAGCTCTGTGAGCTCTCCTGACAGAGAACACAGAGAGGCACTCAGTCGCTGATGTGATTACAAGCTGAGTGAAGGAGGATGGAAACCAGTGACAGGAGAGCAGGTATGCAAGGGACCCGTGTCGTTGCTGAATGAATCCATTCTGTTTCTGGGAATCGAGATAGAGGTCCGGAATGAATCTACTTCTCCATCCTCTTCATGCACCAGTATCCAGGGTGCATGAGCCCTCATTCTTTCTCCTCAAGGGAAAGTTTGGAGCCATGGGGCAATGCCTTTTGACGTAGTATTCTCTACAGCTCTGCCATGTCTCATCCTGACCCTGTAGCCCAGACCCAAAACCTGGCAGCATCCGGTCCATCTCAGGAAGTGAAACCTCTTATTGTGTCAAGCAGGCCGGTTGCACAATGCATGTATTAAATCCTGTCTTTCCAAGGAAACCACTCAGGCCCCAGCACTTCTTTCCAGTTCCCAATAAACAGAAAACATCTCACTACAGATGTAGTTGCATGGAGGGAGGGCCTGGAAGAGGGACGACGACGGAGATGGAGATGCAGACACCCAGGGAAATGGACCAAGCAGAAGTGCGGGGGAGGTGTTGGCAACGCCAGGACGTCACAGGGAGCTCCAGCTTTTGGGGAATTCTTCAGCTGCTGAGTCACCCAAGCCCTTCTCAGCTGCAAGTTGCCCTCTACCCTGCTAGGTCATTCCTCTGAGACAGGATCCTGGCACTGATTCAGAGCAGCAAGTGCCCTGGTACCATCTTACGCCTAATCTTGGGCGTTGAACCTCTCTCATCAAGGTTGGCCTCACTGAAATGGTCTTCGATCACTTTGAACAAGAAGACCAGCAAAATAATCATGGGTTACTTCTTATATCATTGTGATACATGTAGTGATGACTGCTCTCCGCTGCGGGCTATTCCTTCCTGGTTCACTCCCTTGCTCAGAACAGAACTAAGGTACAACCATCCCTCCCATTTTCCCCACGTCCCTTCTCATCCTTGGCATTGACTTCCTAACATTGTTCATAAGAGTCTGCATTTTCCTTCCATTATTTCCATGGGTCTTTCTGGTACCTGAATGTGTAAACAACGTCTTGTGTAGCCACACCTGTCTCCATGAATACCCGACTCCTTTTCCTCCTGCTTCGGGAATTATTTGGGAATGGGCAGTCTGATTTTTAGTTTTGAGACCTCTGCTCTTCCTCTCACAGCATCATCTCATTTGGGCCTGCTTCCTACCCCCCTGGGCCCAGGTACTCAGAGAGGCGACAGACAGACTCCAGGAATATTCCATTCTTCCTCTAGGTCTAGAACAAGGAGGGCTTAGATATATAAGCAGGAGGTTTGGTGCAGCGAGGTATATGGTCTCCAGTGGCCTCTCCCCATAGGCTCAGTCGTTATTTCACCTCTGAGAGCCCAGTGAAGACTTGCCCTTCCTTTGGATCCAACAGAAAAGCCCTGGGTGGGTAAGGTGGATATCAAGGGCTTTGTGCTCTATATCTTTTCGTACACATCGTGTGTACAGGAGAGTCGGCCTCAGACATAGTACTCTGATACAACTTGTACCAGGGGCCTGGAAACATTATGTATAAAAGAGCCAGATAGCAAATAATTTAGGCTTTGTTGCAACCACTCAACTTTACCACTGTTGCGAGAAAGCAGCCATGGGTAATATGTAAATGGACGGACTTAACTGGGTATGGCCTGCAGGTTGAAGGAGCCAAGTGCCTGTCATATCCCATTATATTACACCATTTTTTTAAAAAGATATTTTTGGGATATGGACCATTTTTTAAAGTCTTTTACTGAATTTTTTACAATGTTGCTTCTGTTTTATGTTTTAGTTTTTTGGCCCCGAGGCATGTGGGATCTTAGCTCCCCGACCAGGGATTGAACCTGCACCCCCTACATTGGAAGGCAAAGTCTCAACCACCGAACCACGAGGGAAGTCCCATCACACCATTTTTATTGGATAGAAATTTAGAAACAGTACTTTTAAAAAAACTGTCCTTGCTCATAGAATTCAACATCAAAAAGAAACAAACAACCAGATGAAAAAGATGGTAGAAGATCTGAACATTTTTCCAAAGATGGAATGCAGATGGCCAACAGGCACATGACCAGGTGCTCAACATCGCTAATCATCAGAGAAATGCAAATCAAAACCACAAAGAGATATCACCTCATACCTGTCAGAATGGTATCATCAAAAAAACACATATCTTACTTGTATCTTGCTATTAAAAAAGGAATTGGCCTTTTAAAAAAAAAAAAGAACACATATAACAAATGTTGGCAAGAAGAGGGAACCCTCCTACACTGTTGGTGGGACTGTAAATTGGTGCAGCCACTGTGGAAAACGGTATGCACGTTTCTCAAAAAACTAAAAATAGAACTACCATACGACTCAGCAATTCCACTCCTGGGTATATATCCAAAAAAACAGAACAAAAACAAAAACACTAATTCGAAAAGATACACGCAGCCTCAATGTTCATAGCAGCATTATTTACAATTGCCAAGATATGGGAGCAACCTAAGTGTCCATCAATAGATGAATGGATACAGAAGACGTGGTATATATGTATAATGGAATACTACTCAGCCATAAAAAGAATGAAATGATGCCATTGCAGCAACATGGATAGACTTGGAGGGTATTATGATTAGTGAAATAAGTCAGACAGAGAAAGACAATACTGTATGCAATTACTTATATGTGGAATCTAAAAAATACAACAAACTAGTGAATATAAGAAAAAAGGAACAGACTCACAGATATAGAGGACAAACTAGTGGTTACCAGTGGGGAGAGGGGATGGGAGAGGGGTAACATAGGAGTAGGAGATTAAGAGATATAAACTAGTATGTGTAAAGTAAGCTACAAGGATATTTTGTACAACACAGGGAACATAGCCAATATTTCATAATAGCCATAAATGGAGTATAACCTTTAAAAACTGTGAATAACTATATTGGACACCCATAACTCACATAATATTTTACATCAACTATAACTCAAAGAAAAGTCAATGTGAAAAAAAAGTTTTTTAAAAAAAGGCTGTCCTTTATTGAGCACCTACTAAGTACTAGGCAGCTTTTTCTCATTATCTTATTTAATCTTCACAGTAAACTTTGAGGTAAATAGCACCCATTTCACCAATGAGGAAACTGAGGCCAACAGAAGTAACGTACCTGAGACCACGCAACTAGTAAATGTTGGAATCATGACTCAGATATGGGTTCGCTGAACCCAAACCAGAACCTTTTTGTTTTAACCACTTTTTATTGTTACGAACGTTTCTTGCCCCCATCCTGTGCAGTCCACAGTGCCCATCTGTAGACTCCTTCCTCAGTGATGCGGTTATATTCTAAAGGACATTGGCCTGGAGGATCACGTATCTGTCCCCAAGCATTTCTACATTGTCTCCCTTGCCTGCCCTCCTTTCCCACCTGGCTGTGACAAGCTGTGTGAGTTTGCTTCTTTCTCCTTCTTTCAGGGCTGCCCGGGGACTTTCCAATTCGGTTCTTAGTTCTCTCTCTTCCCTTTTCTGAGTTTCTTCCTTATTCATCTTCACTTTCTCACCTGCTCCTGGTGGCTCTGTTGCCTGAGTTCCTTTGCCCTTTCCTTTTTCCTTAAGACTTTGTTATAGCACTGTCAAAGGAATCCCTTTAGGGTTTCTGTTCCCTGGAATCTTATGCTTTTTTTTTTTTTTTTTTTTTTTTGCGGTACGCGGGCCTTTCACTGTCGTGGCCTCTCCCGTTGCGGAGCACAGTCTCCGGACGCGCAGGCTCAGCGGCCATGGCTCACGGGCCCAGCCGCTCCGCGGCATGTGGGATCTTCCCGGACCGGGGCATGAACCCGTGTCCCCTGCATCGTCAGGCGGACTCTCAACCACTGCGCCGCCAGGGAAGCCCTCTTATGCTTTTTAAAATGATGCTAAAAAATACTTCTCTCCTAGAGTCTCTGATGAAACGCTTCTCTCCTAAACTGTCTGCTGTGTCTGCATCTACTCGCTGGTTGTTACATAATCGAAGGTGATTTGACCATTTCCTTCCATGGCTTCGTTAATTTCACTTCTTTACTCACTTCCTCCTTATTGGCTGGAACTGAGTTTTCTATTTTCTGGGAGAGGAAGTTCTCACCAAGGCCACTCAGGATTTGTTGGGTGCAGTGGTCAAGTCTGGTACCCAGACTCTGGGAGGTTATCTCCCCCAGTTACTGAATGAGGATGCCTGAGTGTGTAAAGGTGTTAGGAAAATTCTGCCCAAACTTCAATACAATGGGTAGATATTACAGAATTCACTAACCTCTGACCTGGAGTTTCTTTCTCTCCCTGATATTAGAGGGTTAGAAAATCTTCCAACATCTCATAAAGAATCAATGAAGCTGTCACATAGGACCCATGTTTCAAAATAGATTTTTACAGAGAGTGATGTTTGGTGTGATGGTTCCAGAAATGATCTATCGAAGTTAACTTACGATGTGCACAGGCAGAAAGTTATATGTTAGAACTAGTAGTGATTTAAACAACACCCTTCTTAGGCTTTTTGTTAATATAATGCTCATTTTCAAAGTATCAAATAACACAAAGGTATTTAGAATAAAAGCCCTCCACTCTCCCTTCCCCACTCCCTCTCTCACTGGTTAAGGCATTCAACCAGAAAGTATCACAGTCTCTACCACCCAAGGACTCACCCCTCCATCCATTCATGACCCACCATCAGTTTGTGGAAAGGTCTTTCTTGAGTGTTCCCTAAATGGCTGGGATCTGCAGATTTCTTTTCATCCCCATACTTCATTGCCGTTCAAGCCTTCCTGCCTTCTCACCTAGGTTATTTCAGTCATGTCCTAATTGGTTCGCTTGCTGCCATGGAAACTCCATCCATCCATTCCCCACCCACCAGCCACAGAGATCTCTCCACAAAGTAAATCTGGTGACACAAAGCCCTTGCTCCAATCCCATCACTGGCTCTCCATCCCCTTTCTGGGTGAGTCCAAGCTCCTGATCTGGGCAAGCAAGTCTCGCCATGGAATCTTCTGCTTTCCTCTCCTAGCCCACGATCTTTCTGTGCTTCTGCACAACCTGTCGTTTCTGGCCTGGAACCTACTTCTCCTCTTTGTACCTTGGCCAACTCCTGGTGCTTCAAGACTCAGCTCAGGCTTTGCCTCCTCCATGACAAGCCCCTTCCCAAGCTGGGTGGTAGGTACCCTTCCTCTCTGTGGTGCGCCTCTAACACCCTCTGCAAACCTCCTTCATTGTGTTTTATTTGCTCGTCTCCCTTCCTGTTAATGTACCTGTCGCAGGCTTCGGATGATAGCTCTGATCTCCATGCCTGGCACATAACGGTGCTCCACAAATGTTGGCTGACCACATGCACGAAAGCCAGGAGTGATCACGCCACACCACTCTCACTGCTTCCATCCTGAGCTAACCCCCACTGACAGGGAAATGTTTCCTTAGAAAAGAATATCTTTGCGCGAAAAGCAGAGACTCACCAGAAGTACAATGTCCAGCTCAGAACAAACTCCTCAGCAGCAAATAGGCCCCCCAGACGCTTAGAGCAGGAGAGTAGCTCTGGCCCGGTCAGGGGTCTTATCCTCTTGCAGAAGCGCAGCTCCTGCCACGAAGGCACTGTGGACAACTTGTTGCTCTGGCTTGAGTCAGAGCAGTGTCCACCTGCTTGTCTGGGGAATTCTGAGCCTTTTATGAAGTTTTTTTTGGGGACAGGGAGGTGATAGGGGCTCCCACTATAACCAGGAGGGGGGGTGTTCTCCTGACCTGGGTCTCACCAGAAATACCCTGGAGGCAAATTCCTGGAAAGATGCTCCCGTCTCTCCAGTATGGCAATTTTGAAGCGTTTCTTGAGGGCTTTCCAAATTCCTCTGACAATGTAGGAATTCTAGAAAGACAAAGTCAGAGGTGATGGCATGTCATGGTAAGTAAGGTTAGCTGGGCAGGTCAGGCAAGGTAATGTCCATCATTCATTCAGCACAGGCACCCAGTTTGAGGTGTGTATATGTGTGTGTGTGTGTGTGTGTGTGTGTACAAGCAGGGGGAGGGTAACAAAACTACACAAGACATGGTAGCTGTCCTCAAGGAGGTTCTGCAAACGTCCAGAATTTAAGATGGAACATGGCAAGTACCGGGGCAGATGTAAACTTCCTCCAAGGGGCCGTCTCCCTTTCCTCTCCACACTTGGGGACATGACTAGGCCAGAAGAGGGAGAGCAACGTGGTCCAGCTCTCTGTAGACTGTGAATGCTCTAGGCTGCATGCTGGGCTGCTTTTGGGGAAATCGTGGGCTCTGGGGGGAAGGCTTGTTTCCGGCAGGGCAGAGCTGAGGACCTGAGAGCGCCAGGAAAGGCGTGGGGTGAGCATCTCCTCACTCTGGACAAGGGATTGTGAGGAACAGCGGAGCTGGCCTTGGCGCCCTGCTGTCCCCACGTGGCCACAGTCACTGGCTTGGGACCCTGAAGGGGATGGAGAGGTACCGTCAGACATGCCGGGGAGAGGGCGCGCTGGGGCAGGAGGAGGGCCCTGGTGGGCACGGGGGAAACTTCTTTCTCGGTTAGCCTCATGGTAGCTTGGGACCTGCCTGGAGCCCACCTGGGGGGTGGGCAGGGGGGGCGGGGCGGGGGGGCAGTGAGCTGTTTCTTGTCACGTTGGGAACCCCCCTGGGAGGAGAGGAGAAGGTGGGCCTGGACCGCGGACCTGGGAGGGGCCTCCCCTCGTCCTCACACCTTCAGAAGAGCTCTGTTGAAGGCAGGAAGGTGGCCTCAGAGATTTAGGGGCGAGCAAGGTCCCCTCTCCAGGGCTGATGTGGCAGAAGCAGCTACGGTCATCCTATGGCCGGCAGGGCAGACACCTCATGCAGGGTCCCCGAGACCAGGGACTTGGGTGCCTTTGCACTTTCCCCAGACGCCAGAGCAGTGTCCCACCGTCGCCGGTGCTCAGGACAGTTTGATGGACTTGAATGAATGGATGCAGGTCACCTGCAGCAGGTGCGGCGGTGGCAGCCTGACGTGGAGGCCAGGGGGAGGCTGCTGAGACCGTGCCCTGGGGACTCTCAGAAGTCCCTGGCGACACGTCTCTGTCCTCATTACTAGATGTCAGGCAAATTTACCGTCAACTGAAACCCGAGCGTGGGCATGCGTTTAATGAATGGAAGGGCGGCAGAACTTGTCACTTCAGCATGTGGATTCTTTTGAGCTGAAGGCAGTCGAGGCCCACCTGATTCGGGAGAAGGTTTAACCGCCTCCTTAACTACGTAAAGGAATTCGGACAGGGGGCATCTATCAGCAGGAGAGATATTGCCAGAAATGACTCTTTTAACTGACAGATTTATCTGCATAGCAGGGCAAACATGATGACCCGTCATCTGCTCTTCTTATCTTCCTGTGAATTTCCCCTATCCCCTTTGAAGCCCCGGGCCCCTCTCCCACCCCTAGCTCAGGATGTCACAGAAGCCTCAACTGCCTGACTGCCTTTGAGTCTCATATTTTTATTTAATTTACGTGCAAAATCAAATGTGCTTTTCTCCTGTTAATCCGTCTGATGTCAATTTTATTATTAGACCCAAAAACCTAGAAGGGAGGAAGGGAGGCATTTTCTGCCCCTCCAGAATCCTCACCACTGGGGTTTTTCCCTGTGGAGGAACCCAACTTTAAATTCCCTGCTTCTGGAAGTCTGCCTTAGCTGGGCACCTGGAAGGTACTGTACGTGCAGAGGGAGGCATAAAGAACTGGGTGTTGGGGCCCCCGCACTGAGACAGGATTTGAAGGGGAGAGACGGTTTGTACATCAGGAGATCGCGGGAGGGCCCTGAGTGCCTGGTGGCTCATCCCAGGCCGGTCTAGGTGGCTGATATCGTTTGCCTCCAGCTGGGGATCTGTCCGTGTCTGTGGGTGCAGAATGCTTGTGAACTGGGGAGCATGGGTTCAGAGCTGGGCTTGGGAGGCACCCTCGGTAGAAGTCCACGAGCTCAGCTCGCTCCACTGCAATGTCGTGGGTTAGTTTAGGTGAGCTCTCAACGCTCAGCCTTCTTTTTGCTCAGTACATGCAGCACACAGGTCTCCTGTCTGATCCTTGCCTATGTCAGTCTTGCTCTGAACTGAGGGCCAAGTTGGTTTATCTGTTTCTCATGAAGGTCTCCCCGACCCCCCATCCCTCACCCCCCTCCCTCTAGTTCCAGCCACTCTTTAGCCCATTGTTCCTGTGGATTTTCTTCTCACCGTCTGCAGTGATCTCTTATCTGCTCTTTACAGACAATCGAAACAGGTTGTATTCACATGTGTCCCCGGACCAGAGTGTATGATGAACAATGGTTGGTCAACTGGAGACGGATCGGACTGTCCCTTGCGAGTCCCTGATGGCTGACTCTTTCTGGCTCTCGTCTTAGGTCTCACTCCACGTTCTCTCCAAAGGATGAGAGAGTTAGAGTCGTTCAGTTCAGGGCCCTTGGGGGGGTGGCTCACGTCCCTGCGTCCCGCCTGGGAGGTTGCGCTGCTCTGGCTGACAGGGCAAGTTTCTCTGCCTCTCTCACTTCCGCATGGGTGTTCCTTCTGAAATCACTTGCTCAGTCCAGAGAGTGATCTTACCCGAGAGGGTCCTGCATCACAGGGGCTTAAGGAACGGAGACCTACTGCTCAGATATCTCCTCCTGAGCCACCCAGGGCGGCTGATGGCTGAGGGAGCAGCCTGGCCCAGGGTCCAGCTGCAGATCCAGCAGGGCACAGGCTCCCACGCAGGTACCCAACTTCCAGCTCGAGTTCCTCCCACCCACGCTGGGTGTTCAGATGGAGAGAGAGTGGGGTGCTCCACTGTGCCCCTGGGAAACCCCAGGACTATGAAACCTCATCATCAGCCAGGGGCCACGTTCTACACACAGTTCCTGCCGCTGAGAATTGGGCCCCTGCCTGTTGTCTTTTTACGAATGGCTTCATCGACAAGGGGACTAGCCCAGTGTGAGTGGAGATGGAGGGAAAAGGGAATAAGTTCTCAACATTTCCTCTGAACCCACGGCAGCCTTGCTGGCTGAGCACAGGTGGTTCGATTGTCAGACCACTGAGCTCTTACATTATCCTACAGATAACTGGCTCTCAGGAGTGAGCTGGCCTCTGTGAACTCCAGCAAGTTCCTTAACTCTTTCTTTCCAGAGGTTGATTTCCTAGGAGACATTATTTTAAAGTATCGAGAGTACGATCGGATTCACCCCGGTTTCCCTTTGTCACTGGAGAGGGAAATTTGCTCTTACTTCTTTTAAGTTCTAGTCACGAAGAAAGCAGTCCTACAAACGAGCAAACAAACTCATCACGTTGATATCCGGAACAGAACCTTTCACCTTAGTCTCCCCAGGTGACAAGCCTCCTCGTTGGTTAGTGGGGAGGTGCTTTGCGTGTGGCGGTTTGGGGGCACAGGTGACCTTCCCCACCAGCCTGTAAGCGCCTAGGGGACCGTGACAAAATTGTCTACCTCGCCTTCTCCTGTGACACCTTGCTTAGGGTAGTCACTTGATGAATGGGTCAAATTATCACTGAATAAAGGATTCCAGGAGGCACTGAGTGGGTGAGTCAGGAAGACCAAAGAGGGGATCAGATGAAGTTCTGCCCTTGTTGCCCTGTCTCTGGAAGTCACTCCCTTCCTAATGAGAGTGACATCATTTCCACTGTTGCCATTGAATCTCTGATGGAAGAGATAATCCAACAGGGATAACTGGTCGTGAGTGAGTACGTGTGAGTTTAAGACTGGAAAATGTTAACTGCCAACACTTATTTCTAAAGAGCTCATTTGGCCTGGGGCTGCAGTGAACTTGGGGAGCCCTGCTCCCCAGTGTGCCTCGCTGCCCATTTGTCTCATTGGTTCCCTGAGGTTCACCACACAGGGGCTTCCTGAGTTATCCTGCATCCTTCACACTTTAGCATCCTCCCTTCCCAAAGGGTAGCATTACCTTCCATGTAGTATTTTCAGTCCTGCTAGGAACACAAAGATGGATTCAACATGGAACCTCTCTTCAGGGAACTTATCTTGAAAACAAGGAATTAATACTCCGGGTAGAAGAGGCATGCCCCTGGCCACCCCCGAGGCCGGATGCCTCTTGGAAAGGCTCCATTTCAGCAATCGTGCCTGCAGACTTCCCCCTCTCTGACCACAGCCTTGCTGCTTTCTCACTCCCATACTCTCAAAGCACCGGTTCTTCACCACTATCAGGACCTCTAGCCCATGGACATCCTCACTCTCTGTCTGCCCCTCTGCTTTCGCTTCCTTATCCATCCAGTTTAATTTCTATGCTCCATCCTTTCGGCCATTTTCTTGCTGGTGTTCTCACAGGCTTTCTCTCTTTTCTTCCCTAGCGCTCATTAGATAAAGCCCCAGGCCTCGTTGCATTGATGGTCTGTATCTCCATAGGGGCTGCTAGGGGCTGTTGGAGAAAATCACCCAGCCTTATAGACGGCTGCCACCTGGACGCACGCGCACCACCACCACTGAGCTCTCGCACTGCTCAGCAGTGCTACGAAGCTTTCCTAGGCGTTTGTGCACGGCAACAATATCCCGACCCCATCGCTCCCATGCGCCGTCCTTGAAAACAGAACTCATCCTAGGAAAGCCTGCTCAGCATCTCCCACCACACTTCCAACTACACCCCACTAGCCCTGCCATTCTCTTATTGCTGGAGCGGTAGAGGCTCTTCCTTTCCTCCAGGTCCTGAGCCTCCTGACTCGTTGTTATATAATTTAACAATTTATCTGATTGGGCTTCCCTGGTGGCGCAGTGGTTGAGAGTCCGCCTGCCGATGCAGGGGACAAGGGTTTGTGCCCCAGTCCGGGAAGATCCCACATGCCGCAGAGCGGCTGGGCCCGTGAGCCATGGCCGCTGAGCCTGTGCGTCCGGAGCTGGTGCTCCTCAACGGGAGAAGCCACAACAGTGAGAGGCCCGCGTACGGCAAAAAAAAAAAAAATATCTGATCTTTGTCCCAGATTTCTGGCTGGGAGCTTCTGAAACCCTTGGAATTTCCTCAGTGACAGATAACGATCTGACTCATGGCAGGGTATCTAGATAGCTTCATGCTGGTGCCTGGTCATCAGAAAGATCAACTAGATAAACGGTTGGGGCTTGGAGACACTCGATATCAGATCTTCCTCCCGGCTTCCTGGGAGGGGAGGGGGGCTGGAGACTGCGTTCAATCATGTGGCCAATGTTTAATCCATCACACTTGTGTGTTAAATCCCCCCAAACTCTGGACACTGGAGCTTGGAGAAACTTCTTGGTTGGAAGCACACAGTGATGTGCTGGGCAGGTGAGGCACCCTGACTCCACAGGGAGAGGGCACGGAAGCTCTGTGGTCCCTCCTAGACCTCGTCTTAAATGTCTTGTCATTTGGGTCATCCTCCTGATGCGTGTCCTATATAATAAAATTACAGTAATTTATATCATAATATAAAATTATAATATAATAGCACTTTCCTGAGTTCATCCTCCTGATGTGTGTCCTATATAATAAAATTATAGTAATTTATATCGTAATATAAAATTATAATATAATAGCACTTTCCTGAGTTCTGTGAGTCTTTCTCGTGAATGATCAAATCTGAGGGGGTCATGGGAACTTCTGAATTTATAGCCAGTCAGTCGGAAGTGTGGGTGGTCAGGGGACCCCTGAAGTGTGGCTGGCATCTGAGGTAAGGGATGCTGCCTTTTAGCTCGTGGGGTCTGCGCTGACTCTGGGTGGTTGTTGCTAGAGTTGACCTGAAGTACACCCAGTTGGGGTTGAAATGGAAAACCCATCTTCTCAAAGACTTTGCCGTTTTGATTTCTCCCTCTCATCTTCAATCATTTGCTCTCTGCTGGTTCCTTCTCACCAGACCCACCCATGTCTTGCTTTTCTAAAACAAAATGAAACAAAACGAAGACAACATCTTCCCTCTCTACTTCTTTGCTTCTCTTGAAAGAGTGCCTTCCCTTGCTTCCCCCCCCATTCCTCCACCCTCAACAGTTTGCTTCACCCCGCCCCTTGATGGAAACTTTTCTCATAAAGGCCATCCTTGTGCCTCACAGGTAATGGACCATTTTAGGCACACCCCGCCCTTTTAAACTTGACTTCTCAGCCACATTTCACACTACTGACCATTTTCTTTCCTTCTTCAGCTACAAACCCTTTCTGCCCCTCTTTCGGCAATGCCACACCGGTTTTCCTCTGGCCATCCCTTTCCTGGTCTCCCATACAGTCTTCTTCTGTCCATCCCTTAACTCTGCCAACCTGCCCGTATTGTCCACTTCCTTCCCTCTTCTTTAATTCCTAGCCCATGAAAGTCTCACCGTCCACGCGGATACCTAGAGCATCACCTTGAGTCCTTCCTCTCGTTCACTACTCTAGCCCCACATCTAATCGACCACCCGGTTTGGTTTCTTCCGTTTATGACGTTCTCTGCCTCTGTTGCTCCCTAGTCCAGATGATGACCCCTAGCTCACCTCGGTTGTCTGCCTACTTCTCGTCATGTGACCCTCCAACCCGTTGTCTACCCTACAGCCGGAATGATATTTCCAGAACACATGCAGTCCTGTAGAGCCAGAGTCCATGTGGGGCTTGGTCTATGGCAGGTGCCTGTGACTGTTTTGTTGAATGAATGAATGTTATGTCCTTGCCTAAAACCCAATAGTTTCCCATGGCTCTTAGAGTCCAAGCTCCTGGACACAGTTTCTAGCCCCCCTGACCTAGCCCTTGGACCTGCCTCTCTTTAACCTTAAATGTATCATGCTCACCCTCCCTCTATCTGGACCACCCTGCCCTTCCTTTGGCTGGGTAACTCTTATTCATCCCTTACATCTCAACTTTCATGGACCCTTTCCTGCCTTACTTGGCATTTGGTCCTGGTCACTACCTGCTCCGCCTATTATATACTGATTACATTTTATTGTGATTGTTTGCAGTACCAGTTTGCACACCCGCTGTCAGTATCAGTATCCCCATCACTCCACATTCCTGGGAACACTTGATGCAGCCAGACTTCTAAAAAATTGGCAATCTATTTGGTGGAAAATGGTATCGTAGTATAACTTAATTTCCATTTCTCTAATTTTTAATGTTTAATTTAATGTTAATTTTAAAACACAAATGTTTTCTAGCCATTTGTGTTTATTCTTCTATGAAATGCTTATACTTTTCCCTGCCGGCTATTATTTTTAAAATTTATTTGTAGGCATTCTTTATATCTTCCGAATACCAATCCTTTGCAAGATGTGTATGTTGCAAATATCATATTCCAGGTTGTGGCTTGTCTTTTCAGGTTTTAATGGTATCTTTTAATGAAAGAAGTTTAACATTTAAAATGAGGTCAAATCAATCAGTTTTCTATGTATGGTTTATGCCTTTGGTGTCTTGTTTAAGAAACGTCTCCCTGCCCAGAGCCACAAAGATAGTCTCCTCTATTTTGTTCTAAAAGTTTTGAAGTTTTGCTTTTCACATTTGGGTCTTTATTCCATTTAATTGGCTGCCTCCTCTGCTGGAGAGAAGCTGCAGGAGGATGTAAGGCATCAGTCTTGTTTCATTCTGATCCCCAGAGCCCTGTGTAGTCAATGGTACCCAATAAGGCATCAGGGACTGAACAAAAAAATTAAATGATTGAAGGTAGAAACAAACTGCTATGGGAATTCAGAGAGAGCAAGAGATACCTTTGAAAAGATGAAGGAGATAAAGTAGGATCGTGGTTCTCAATCCTGGGTCCACACTGGAATTCCCTGGGGAGCATTAAAAAGTATTTACTGTGGAGGGCTCCACCACAAGAGATCATTTTGTAATTGGTTAGAGGCACCATCTGGGCACCAGATGGTCCCCGTGAAGTGTCAGGGCTGAGAGCCACTGGATGTGGGGGTAAAATAATGCTGTGGTCGAGGGAAGAGATGTAGGGGTTTAACAGACTTGGGTTTGAATTTCAGCCTGTCACTGTGTGCTTTACACTCTGAGCCTGTCTCCTCACCTACAGAATGGGCATAATAACACCTGCCTGCTGTGGTGATCACGACAGTTAGAGGAGATAAACATGCTCGCGGAATGAAGGGTGTCCTTCATACTTTGTAGCTTTCGTTTGCTTGTTTGTTTATTCCTTTTCAAGGCGGAGGTGGCATTTGAGCTAGCCCCTGATGGCTGGGTGTAAACGTGTGGTGCTTGGGAGAGAAGGGCAGTTCAGGTAGAAGAAACATGACATTTAAAGGGGAAGGGGAGGGAAGACATGCTGGGGAGAGGGGCCAGTTAGCACAGGTAGAGAGTGCAAGGAAGAGAGCAGTGGGGCATCTGTCAGCGGGGACAGGTGGGCAACCAGGTGCTAAGGGCATGGCTTCTCAGGGGCTCCCATGGACGCAGCGCTCCTCCCAAATTCTCAGCTCAGCCATAAGTGAGCAAGGGTTCTGGGTTCTCTCTTCCTCTTCCTCGGTTCAGGAACAGAACAGAACAGAGCTGGTATATAGAAAAAGAGTGGAGGCCGTGTTGGGGGAAGTCAGGGGAGCAGAATGCCAGGATGGAAGCAGAGGATGAAGTTTCGGTCCCAAGAGGAGGAATACTGGGGCTCGGGAGGGGCTTGGGGGTGATGCCGGACTCTACCTCAGGTCAGGTAGGAAGTATTTCCGTGAAGAATGGCGTGGAGGGTGGTGGAAGCAGGCAGCTGTACTGAGCTTCCTAAAGTGCCAAGCCTTTTAGATGGTCTTTAAAAGTCATGTAGTGCGCTTTATATCTGGTGTTCCAGTTCACAGGTTATTGATATAATAACAATGGAAACTCAAGCAAGTGGCCTGGAAGTTCTGTGTTGGTACAGGAAGTGGATTAGGATGAGCTCCAGGCCTGGACCTTTGCACACCTGGCACAGTCAAGTGGCTGTCCCAGAGCATCTTCAATTTACCATGTCCTAAACAGAACCTTGGTATTCCTGCTCAACCCATCCCTCGTCTCCCAGCTCTCACTAGATGGTACTCCAACGACCCGATTGATTAAGTAAAAGTCTTAGTACTAGTCCTGGATTCTTCCCTATCCCTGTTCTGTTACCCCATCCACTCCATCAGAGCTTTTGGCAGGCTCTACTTCTGACATAGATCCTGCCTGTGTGTTGCCAGTTCATTCCAACCACCTCTCATCCTTCTTCCGAGTCTCTCCAAGGGCCTGCGCTGCTTGTCAAGACAGGTACGCCCTAAATGCAACCAGGAGATTTAAAATGTAACCAGTATAACTGGGTGGGGTTATACTTACACATTATTCTTCCTTAAACATTTTATATTTATATCTGAAAATAGGCCATGTTTCTTCTCTTGCCAACTAACAGACATTATTAGTTGACAAAATCTGCTGATAGCCCTGGTAGTAAGTTACTGTTTCTGAACGCTCAGCTTGAATTACTCTCGCTATCATCTATGGGCGTTAATCTTGGTGAAAAGTAATTGAGTTTTCCCAAACAAATAGAACTTCAGGGTGTGCCCACGGAGCATGACTCATGGAATCACATTCTTAGAGGGAGCTCAGCATGCCTCCAGGTTTCTGTTAAGGAGCTTTGGTGGCCGCCTTGGGGAAACTCTGCCCTTTGGTGGAGTCACCAAGGTTCAGATGCTTGGCCCAAGAGTTCCTTGATTGTTAACAATTAACAAGAATCAGATTCACAGGGGTTGATTATGAAGCTAGAGCACCAATGTATTATATTTATTTATTTGGCTGCATTGGGTCTTCATTGCTGCACACGGGCTTTCTCTAGTTGCAGCGAGCAGGGGCTACTCTTCGTCGTGGTACATGGGCGTCTCATTGAAGTGGCTTCTCTTGTTGTGGAGCATGGGCTCTAGGTACACGGGCTTCAGTAGTTGCAGCACGCGGGCTCAGTAGTTGCAGCACACGGGCACTAGAGTGCGTGGGCTTCAGTAGTTGCGGCTCAAGGGCTCTAGAGAGCAGGCTCAGTAGTTGTGTTGCACTGGGCTTAGTTGTGCCACGGCAGGTGGGATCTTCCCAGACCAGGGATCGAACCCGTGACCCCTGCATTGGCAGGCAGATTCTTAACCACTGCGCCACCATGCAAGTCCTGACGCCAATGTATTATTGATACATTTATGGTAAAGGCCATATTTATGGTGATTGCATGTAGTCAAGTCCATGTGAAGATTAGAGTTCTGACAAATACACAACATAGGAGAGAACTATTGGGCTGAATATTTGAAATTTGGATTTTCCTAGAAAATCCAAATTTTTGATTGCCGTTGACATACATTTCTGGGGACAATGATTCTCTAGCCCCTAATATTAGAAGACATGTTCCCATCAGATTACTTTATTGCCAGTTTTCTTTCTAAAACCTCAATTCCCTGGCCTCCGTTCCTTAAGGTCTTCCCGTTTTCTACTGGATGAAATACAGATTTCTGCTTTTGGCAATATGACTGAGTATAGACTCTTCAGGGTCTTCCTGCCTCAAAAAAAATGTCTTAGATAAAACAGAGATAAACACATTTTTTGGACTCCTAGAAAGGAAAGGAAATCTCTAAATTCCTCCTTCTGTGTTCCCCCCCGCCCCCCAAAGTGAGCTTAAGGGGCAGTGGTTCTGTTCACCACCACTCTTGGTGGTGAACAGCAGCAGGTAAACATGCTTCAAAGTCAGGCTTCCTCTCAGAGGGAAAACACCTATATTAGCATTGCAACTGATGGGAGCCTCTGAACCAGAACTCAGGGCCAGTAGCAAGGTGTGGGGGTGGGGGGGGCGGGGATACTTGCAAGGGTCCTGTCTCAACCTGGGACCTTCAAAGCATGCTATAGTGGGTTCCAGGTCCTTTACACTTCCTCGGCCTCCCAGCAGAGAGAAACACACATCCTCTCTGGAGACAGCACTCCAATTTACCATAGATTACAATCCCCACAAGCTAATATCAACTGTGAATGAGCTCACAATCAAAAGTCAACAAATACACAGAGCCACAAACCATGAGCGACATGAATGAGAGTCAACAGAAACAACACACAAGCGTTGGGACTCTCCCAGACTTCAGCTCTTGGAATTACTGAATATTTAGAATATATTCAATAACTACCCCCAGAGTGAACATTTAATTCACTACTTACCATGCAGCCAGCCCTGTTATAAGCACTACACACATGGTGCCAGGTACTGTGACTCAACTCCAGGCTCACCCTCCAACATCCTTCTAATTTGCACGGGATTAAAAGATGGCAAGAAGATGGCAGCTCTTCTGCTCTTGGCCTCTGGCAGCCACAGCAAAATGGACAGTAGCAGTGGTAGTCACAGATGAGTGCTGGCTCTTGTAGTGGCTCCTGGCAGTGTGGGGCTTGGACTGACGCAAAGACTTAGGTGCAAGGTCCTTGAAGGGACAGTGGTCAGCAGATGGGCAGGGGCTGCATGGCTCTGTGGAAACACTGCATTGTGGGCTCAGAGGAGCCTTGGCATGACGGTAGTGATTTTCCATAGTTCCTGCTCTTTGGATCACACCACCTTCTCCCTTTTATTCCTCCAGCCGTTCCAATAATTTTGAAACTGACTTCCCTGTATTTAAATCCCTCTCTGATTGAAATACCTCGTCTGATTTTTAGTTCCTGATGGGACATTGGCAGGTATGTATATAGTAACTCATTTAATCTTTACAGTTCTATGAGGGAGGTACAGTAATCACCCCCATTTTACAGATGAGGAAACTGAGATGCAAAGAAAGTGAGCCACTTGCCTATACTTAGGGGAGGAGTTGATAGAATGTGGAAATGTTTAAAGAAAAAAATAGATGGAATTTAAAAATAAAACAAGGCTGATCTGAAAATGAACCAAATAATCTTCTTTTAAGTAAAAAACATAATTGTTGAAATATGTGTCTTGGTGAATGGTTAAACAGCAGAAGAAAGAATTAATGAACTGGAAGGTAGGTCTGAAGAAATTTTCCAGAATTCAGAATAGATAGAAAGTAAATGAGAATTATAAAAGAGAGGTTAGTGATAGGGAAGGTAGAATGAGAGCTAACATTTGTTGTCTAATTGGAGTTTTGGAAGAAGAGAATAGAGAGTAGAGAAGAAGCAATATTGAAGGAGATGCCTGAGAATTTTCCAGAACTAATGTAAGCTATGACTCCCCAGATAAAGGAAGCCCAACGTACATAGGGGAGGATAAATAAACACCACAAATTGTAGTGGAACTCCTGAACAAAGTCAACGAGAAGATCTTAAAATCAATCAGAGAAAAAAAAAGGGCAGATTTCTTACAAAGAAATGGCAATTGGAATGGCAGCCTTCTCAATACAACAACAGAAGAAAAATCAATGGAATAATATCTTCAAAATGCTGAGAGCGTCAATCTATCTTTGAAGAATGAGGGTGAAGGTGATGCTTTGGTAAGAGACCCATTCTGCCTTACAGAAAATAACCACAACACAAAGAAATGTAGGTAATATAAAAACGTTTTTATATAAACAAACCCTCAGAGTTTACCCCCAACAAGGATTCACTGAAGGGATCTGTAAAGGAACTTTTCAAGAAAAAGGAAAATAATCTCACATAGAAGGTCTGAGGTACAAAAAGGAATGATGAACAAAAAAGTTGTTAAAATTGTAGGTAAATTAAAAAAAAAACCCATTGCCTGTAGAAATACTATTACTACTGCTACTACTACTATTACTACTACTACTAATACTGATAATGATGCTATTAATAGTTTGTGGGATTAAAGAAAAAGACAGAGTTAAAACACTAGACAATTAAAGCATGTAAAATATTCAGGAGTTATTTGGAAGTTAAAGATCTAGGATCCTTCTCTTGTTCTCCAGGGCGTAAAGATAACAATTTCTGACTCTGTTAATTATATAGTGTAAAACTTTAAGGTAATCATAAAATAATAGAAGTAGAGGGTGTAAATTCTGAAACAGTTAAGGGAAAAACATGGAACAAGAAAAATAACCGATAAGCATCTCATTTAATTAAAAAAAAAAAAGAAAGGGTTTGGAGGGAGAGAATCAAAACATAGAAAAATCAGGACAAATAGAAAGTGGGAAAGAAATAGAAACAAATTCAGGAACATCAGCAATGTACTAAACTCACCATTAAAAGACAGAGAAATAACAACAACAACAACTCTAGGGGTGCTAGTCAGGACGTGTTCTAAGATAAGAATTGTTGTGAGGGTCACTACTTAATGATGAAAGGTTTTATTCACCAGAAAGACACAATAATTCTAAACTTGTATGCACCTAATAAAATAGCTTTAAAACAAATATGACAAACTAGTACGACAACAGTGAAAATTTACAAGTCCATCACCACAGTGGGAGATTTCAACTTATCTATTTCAATTATTTAAAGGTCAAACAGACTGAGAACAAAATTGGTAAAACAAACCATGCAGTTTACTTGATTTGGTGAACATATGTAGAGTACTCTACCCAAGAATTAGAGAATACATACGAGTCTCAAGTTCATGTGGAACATTTACAAAAATGGACCAGGTGCCTACACCATAAAGAATTGACATGATGCAGCATAAAACACAACTCCTGGCCAGGAATCCAAAGCCCTCCACCCTTCCAGCTTTATCCGCCACCAAACCCCAATGTGTACCCTCTACTACCTGCTAATCTTGATACAAATTCCATGCTCTCTCAGCCTAAATAATTTTCTCTGCCTGGGATAACTGCTTTGTACACATTCACTTATTGAATTCTTACCTTAGTATCCCATCTACGCCAAGACATTGTTCATTGGGGGTCATTCTCTCTCCTCCCATATTCCTAGATTATCTTTTTACGCCTCCATTATGTTATTTATCACGTTTGATTTGTGCCAGTTTTTTACTTTGTGTCTGCCTTTCTTCTTTCCTGATCCCGAGAGCTCCTGGAGGTTTAAATCAACTTTTTGTTGTTGTTTACTTGTTTCCCACAGCACAGTGAGTGTTTAATGAATGGTTATGGACTTCAACTGAGTTTTATTTAAATGGGCATGTTCCATATCTAATTGTCTCTTGGACCACTGCATAGTTCCTTTCTAGCATAACCAGGAGATGGGGAACCACATAAAGGCAGGACTGTGCCAGGTAGAAATGCATGAATCCTCCCTGGCTCCTGAAAAAGAGCATGGGAAGATGCAAAAACAAAACTTTCCACTTTTAGAGCAATGTAAGGATGTGGCACTCATCACACTCAGGTGGCATTTTATCATGTAGTTATCGCTGGTGTTTTATGACAGTGTTTACCCAGATATGGATTTATCTCCTGTGTAGGGAACTGAGGACAGGAATAAAGCTGATGCCAACTCTTGATAGTGAAGCCAATATTCAGAGAATTTCTATTATGTAGTTTTTGAAGAATTTTATTTTGCATTCGTTTAACACTTATCTAACTTGGTAGTTGTAAGCTGACCGAATATTTGGGATGTCCTCATAAATGATGGCTTTGGTCTTAGAAAAGTTATTTTGAAGCTATTATTTCTAATGATACTTAAACAGCATGGCCTTTTGCTTCTGGAGGCCTGCCTTAGGTTGTGAAATATCCTAGATAGTAAAATCATATCATCTTTGTGTAGAAAACACTTATCCTTCTGTCCTTTACAGCAGAATAGGAACCTGGCTTGTCCCCAAAATGAAATCAGATGAGTAAAGTGTACTTTACTAAGAAAATGGTTGGAACAAAGCAATCTCTGCTTCATTTACTCTGTTGGAAATCATCTATCCATCAGGACACTGTTCCAACTGACCTAAACTCTTATGAACTGACTAAAATAAGAGTTAATATCAATTTACATTTTTAAAGAAAACTTTTCTGTGTTTTAGATGGACTGTTAATTGGATAAACTGATAGATCTATAATATAGGGAGAGTAGTCTGTTGCCCTTAGTGATTTGACTTATTTCAAAGCTATACCTAATTTTGTTGTGAAATAGTCTGCATCCTCCAAAAACGTTGTATTGTATAATACTGAGAAGTACTGAATCATTCACCTGGAGGAAGTAAGTGTGAGAGATAATTTGAACTAGTTTAGAGATGGATACTATTGACATCTACCTCTTTCCTGACTGGCAGCTGAGGTATAGAGAGAAGGGGAAGAGGCGAGTTAAGTAGGTGCTGAGCTATGCATGACCTGGTTGACCTACAACATAAGGGAGGTTGGACCAAGGAAGAGGGGTGTGCATTTATTAATCTTCCTCCAGGAAGGGCACTATGATAAGCATTGGAAAAATGAGGTTGAGTAACAAGTGGTCTCTGGTTGCAAGAGGCTCGCAGGTTTTGGGGGAAGACAGACCAAAATATTTGATAAGTATGGTAAAGTGTTACAGATGCTCTGATGGAGGTCTGTGCCAGAGACGAAGAGGAGGGCCAGTTGACTGATTCTAGGAGCATGGGAGAACATAGTCATGAGCAGCTGCTGCTTGCACTGAGTCTTATATGAGTAGTAGTACTCAGGGGGCATGGGAGGTGTCAGGCAAAAGGCCTTCAGGTAGAGTCTTTGAAGGGAAGTGGTGAGAGATGAGATTGGGAAAGTAGGCAGAGACCACATTAGGAAGGACCTTGTGTACTAGGCAAAGGAGATCTGAGTGACACATCAGATTTGCATTTTAGCAAGTTTATTTTTGCACTGTAGTGTAGAAACGGCTGGAGTTGGGCAAGGTTTGAAGCAGGGAGACAGATAGTCTAGGGGGAAGTGATGAAGTCCTAAAATAAGCCAGTGGTGGTGGGGAGAGAGTGGAAGGGATAGAGTTGAGATATTCCCAAAGTAGAATCAGAATGGACTTAGTGACTTTTAGATATGAGTGGGGATTGAGGAAGCAAAGTTGAGGCTAACTCTGAGACCTCTAGGTTGACCCACTGAAGAGGCATTACTTAACACCGCCAGTCAACCAAGGGGGTGATCAGCTTAGCTTGTTTGTTTCCTTTAGGGAGATTGATATAAGAGGAGTTACTTCATTAAAGCTTGGATAAATGAATTTGTTAGGCCTTTGGTATTTGTAGGTAAATAACCCCAGAAAACTGTTTGGGATAAGGACACAAAAAGAACAATTTGGCTGGTGATGCATAGTTAGTAGAGGTCATCCTATTTCCCAGAACTTAGAATAGTTGAATGCAGAGGGCAACCCTCCAGCTGGGTGAGGAGCTCAGGGAATAAATGCTCTCACTTCTCACACCTTCTGCCTTCTGGTTTCATCTCCTTTCCTCTTGCAGGCTAAACCCAACTGAAAGCTGGACAGCCAGGGAGCCCAGTGGATGCAGTCCATGTGGGTCAGCCTCCTAGAGACCAGAGTGGGATAGAGGAGGGTAATAGAGGATCTGGGAGTTCAAAAAGAATATATGGGAACTGAGGTGTCAGCAGCCATTTTTCACTATGGACTCTGGCCTGAAGAGCCAGGTGTGAGGCCTCTGCGCCCAGCAACAAATGAGCGAGTGAAAGTAGAAAGAACAAAGGGGAAAAAAAAGGGAGAATTATTTGTAAAATATGAAGAAGGACAACTCCTTGATCCAACAGACTGAAAACTAACTCAAAGAACACATTGAAAAGGATTTGAAGCCGTGTGACTGACAGGGTCTTGATGTTCTGGTTGGGTGTCAGGCCTGAGCCTCTGAGCGGGAGAGCCCAGTTCAGCACACTGGACCACCAGAGACCTCCCAGTCCCATGTAATATCAATTGGTGAGAGCTCTCCCAGAGATTTCCGTCTCAATGCTAAGACCCAGCTCCACTCAACGACCAGAAAGCTCCAGTGCTGGACACCCCATGCCAAACAACTAGGAAGACAGGAACACAATCCCACCCATTAGCAGAGAGGCTGCCTAAAATCATACTAAGTTCACAGACAACCCAAAACACATCACCAGACATGGTCCTGCTCACCAGAAAGATAAGATCCAGTCTCATCCACCAGAACACAGGCACCAGTCCCCTCCACCAGGAAGCCTACACAACCCACTGAACCAGCCTTACCCACTGGGGACAGACACCAAAAACAACGGGAACTACGAACATGCAGCCCGTGGAAAGGAGACCCCAAACACAGTAAGTTAAGCAAAATGAGAAGACAGAGAACACACAGCAGATGAAGGAGCAAGGTAAAAACTCATCAGACCAAACAAATGAAGAGGAAATAGGCAGCCTACCTGAAAAAGAATTCAGAGTAACGATAGTAAAGATGACCCAAAATCTTGGAAATAGAATGGAGAAAATACAAGAAACGTTTAACAAGGAACTAGAAGAGCTAAAGAGCAAACAAACAATGATGAACAACACAATAAATGAAATTAAAAGTTCTCTAGGAGGAATCAATAGCAGAATAACTGAGTCAGAAGAAAGGATAAGTGATCTGCAAGATAAAATAGTGGAAAAGGTGAAGATGATACAAACAGTTGGTGAGATATACGATGTTCCTGGATTGGAAGAATCAATATTGTGAAAATGACTATACTACCCAAAGCAATCTACAGATTCAATGCAATCCCTATAAAACTACCAATGACGTTTTTCACAGAACTAGAACAAAAAATTTCACAGTTTGTACAGAAACACAAAAGACCCCAAATAACCAAAGCAAACTTGAGAAAGAAAAACAGAGCTGGAAGAATCAGGCTCCCTGACTTCAGACTACACTAAAAAACTACAGTAATCAAGACAGTATGGTACTGGCATGAGCACAAAAATATAGATCAATGGAACAGGATAGAAAGCCCAGAGATAAACCCATGCACATATGGTGACCTTATCTTTGATAAAGGAGGCAAGAATATACACTGGAGAAAAGCCAGCCTCTTGCATAAGTGGTGCTGGGAAAACTGGACAGCTACATGGAAAAGAATGAAATTAGAACACTCTGTAACACCATACACAAAAATAAACTCAAAATGGATTAAAGACCTAAATGTAAGGCCAGACACCATAAAACTCTTAGAGGAAAGCATAGGCAGAACACTCTATAACATAAATCACAGCAAGATCCTTTTTGACCCACCTCCTACAGAAATGGAAATAAAAACAAAAAATAAACAAATGGGAACTAATGAAACTTCAAAGCTTTTGCACAGCAAAGGAAACAATAAAGAAGACGAAAAGTCAAACCTCAGAATGGGCGAAAATATTTGCAGATGAAGCAACTGACAAAGGATTAATCTCCAAAATATACAAGCAGCTCATGCAGCTCAATATCAAAAAAACAAACAACCCAATCCAAAAATGGGCAGAAAACCTAAATAGACATTTCTCCAAAGAAGATATACAGATTGCCAACAAACATGTTGAAAGGATGCTCAACATCACTAATCATTAGAGAAATGCAAATCAAAACTACAATCACCTCACACGGATCAGAATGACCATCATCAAAAAATATACAAACAATAAATGCTGGAGAGGGTGTGGAGAAAAGGGAACCCTCTTGCATTGTTGGTGGGATTATAAATTGATACAACCACAATGGAGAAGAGTATGGAGGTTCCTTAAAAACTAAAAATAGAACTACCATACGACCCAGCAATCCCACTACTGGACAGATACCCAGAGAAAACCATAATTCAAAAAGAGCCATGTACTACAATGTTCATTGCAGTTCTATTTACAATAACCAGGATATGGAAGCAACCTAAGTGTCTATCGACAGATGAATGGATAAAGAAGATGCGGCATATATATACAATGGAATATTACTCAGCCATAAAAAGAAACGAAATTGAGTTATTTGTAGTGAGGTGGATGGACCTAGAGTCTGTCATACAGAGTGAAGTAAGTCAGAAAGAGAAAAACAAATACTGTATGCTAACACACATATATGGCATCTAAAAAAAAGAAAAGGTTCTGAAGAACCTAGGGGCAATACAGGAATAAAGATGCAGACCTAGAGAATGGAATTGAGGACACAGGGAGGGGGAATTGTAAGCTGAGACAAAGTGAGAGAGTAGCATTGACATATATACACTACCAAATGTAAAATAGATACCTGGTGGGAAGAAGCTGCATAGCACAGGGAGATCAACTTGGTGCTTTGTGACCACCTAGAGGGGTGGGATTGGGAGGGTGGGAGGGAGATGCAAGAGGGAGGGGATATGGGGATAAATGTATATGTACAGCTGATTCACTTCATTATACAGCTGCAACTAACACAAAAATGTAAAGCAATTATACTCCAATAAAGATGATTAAAAAAAAAAAGGAATATATGTAGGACAGGTACCATCTGAGAGCAGGTAGTACAAGAATTGTCAGTACAAGAGACTGAGGAGTCAGAGGTCAGAAGAAAAACCAGGTGACTCAGAGGACAAAGAGAGAAGGAAATGGAAGCGGCCAATTGTGCCTAAGACATGGGCCGAGTCCATTTGGTTTGGCAATTAGAAGAGTTTCACCAAAGTAGCTTCAGTGGAGTGGTGGGACCAGAAGTGAGCCAGATGAAGTGGATTAAAAAATAAAAAGGCTTAAAAAAAATTCTTCTGAGCCTTCTACAGAGAAGGCCAAACCTTCCTAAGTCCTTCAACTCTTCATATGACAACGTTTTAGCTTCTTTCAACTTCTGGCCATGCTCTGTGCTCATATGTATTCGTTTTCTTATTTATTGAATCTCTCTCCTATTGAGCTGTAAGTTCCAAAGGGCAAGATCACGTCTATTTTATGCTCCAGTATACACCCAGCACCTAGTACCATGTCTCCCAATTAGAAGGCTCTCGGCAAATATTTGTTGTATGAATAGGTGAATATATAGAGAAGAAACTAAATAATAATAATAAATAGGCTTTTCATTTCTAGCCACATAGATGACTGTTGTATAGAACAGTTTTTCCCAGTAGAAGACATCTGGAAAATCAGGATAAATTAGTTTTCATTAAGATATTTTTAAAAGCATGACTTGGCTGATGAGAGAAATAATTTGAGGCCAGATGTAATAAGAAAATTATTCCACAGTTGAGGTTAAGCACAGGATATAGCAAAGAGAAGTTGGTTAGTTACAGAGGCACAATTAGAATGATGGGAAACTCTTCAACAGTGATAGTGAAAGCCAGAAAACAGGACAAATATTTTCACAGTATGGTAAGCAAATGCCTTCAACTTAGAATTGTGGGCCCCATAAAAACCATCTTTCAAGAACAAAAAACCCATGCAAAGATGTTGGTGGTGAGAGGCTTCATACCCAGAGGCCTTTATTAAAGCAACTTCCAAAGGCTGTACTACAGGGAGGGGAAAATGAACCCACTAGGAAGGCCTGGGATGTAAGAAGGGATGGTGGGCCAACAACATGCTCAAGGTTTGAATAAAGCTAAACAAATATTAACAAATATTAATATTATTTGCGAGGGAACTATAATTCTGGGTAACAGTAGGTTTGGGGAGGAGAGAGATTGGATTTAAAGCATTCTGAGGTTCTTTTCTGTTTGAGAGGAAGGGGTAAATTCTGATAAATTTTAGATTTTATTTCATTAGATATGATGTTAAAAGTTCTTGGAGGTTAAGTGTGAGAATAATAGACACAAAACATATAATTTCTTTAAACTAGTGAACAAACATTAATGGAATAATGAAAACAAAATGAAACAAAAACCACCTAAGAAAAGAGAAAAACAAGAAATGGAAAAAGGGGACAAATTGCCCAAAATAAGATGGTAGAAGTGAATCTACATATATGAAAAAGCACCACCAAAGTAAGTGAGCTAAACTTGGTAGTTAAAAGGCAAAGATTGTCAGACTAGATTAAAAAAAACAGAGCTCAATTTTACCATAGACACACTTAATATAAGGATACAAAAAGGCTGAAAACGGGCTTCCCTGGTGGAGCAGTGCTTAAGAATCTGCCTGCCAATGCAGGGGATACGGGTCCAAGCCCTGGGCCAGGAAGATCCCACATGCCCGGAGCAACTAAGCCCGTGCACCACAACTACTGAGCCTGCACACTGGAGCCCGTGAGCCACAACTACTGAAGCCTGCGTGCCATAACCATTGAAGCTCATGCACCTGGATCCCGTGCTCCACAACAAGAGAAGCTACCACAATGAGAAGCCTGCCCACCGCAACGAAGAGTAGCCCCCCCCTCGCCGCAACTAGAGAGAGCCTGTGCACAGCAAAGAAGACCCAACACAGCCAAAATAAATAAATAAATTTGAAAAAAAAAGGCTGAAAACAAAACAATGAAAAGAATATATATTAGGCAAGTTTTAAACAGGATAAAGCTGTTGATTAATAACAGAAGAATAAGCATTAAGACAAATAGCATTACTAAAGATAAAGTCACTCATGTTGATTAAAAAACTACAAAGATAAAATTTTAAACATGTGTGCACTAATAGTATACAAAAATATATAAAGCAAAAATGACAGATCAACAAGAAGCCACTGACAAAGCCACTGTTACAGTGGGAAATTTTACTGTACATCTCTTAGTAACTGATAGACAGCATAGACCCACATCAGTAGGGAAATCACAAGCCTGACTGCATGGATATACGTGGAACGTGGCACCCACAACTGGAGCAAGTCTCTCTCTGGGAAATGAAGACAAGAGCCTCAGCCTCGTAAAACATGCTGTTAGAAGTAAAAGTAATAAACTACTTAAGGTACTTTATACAGGACCTGGCATACAGCAAGAACGTGATAAGTGCTTGATAAATATTACCGTAATTTGTTCCCTAAGGAAGATGCCACTGGGGGAAACTTTGGGACCCAAATTAAAAACAAACCAACAGGGCTTCCCTGGTGGCGCAGTGGTTGAGAGTCCGCCTGCTGATGCAGGGGACGCGGGTTCGTGTCCCGGTCCGGGAAGATCCCACATGCTGCGGAGCGGCTGGGCCCGTGAGCCATGGCCGCTGAGCCTGCGCGTCCGGAGCCTGTGCTTCGCAAGGGGAGAGGCCACATCAGTGAGAGGTCCGCGTACCAGAAAACAAAAAACAACAAAAAAACAAACCAACAAAGCTTGTCCCCTGTGAGTCATTGACAGGTAGAACCCCAGAGGGCAGATGTGAATGCAGACTGCAGAGGGACGGCTGAGGGCTTTGGAGGCTGGGGAGACCAGCACAGCCTGGGACAGGACCAAGCAAGATCGAAGAGGGGGTGGTAATGGGATTGAACAGGGTCTGAGCCATGTGGTCATAAGGATCCACTAAGACGAAGATTATAATTTTTTTTTAAAGTGAGGATCAGGGTGGTTCTAGGAATCTCAACAGGGTTGACTAAGGAAAGCAGGCTGCAGAGAGTTGAGGGAACCCCTCTGAGGGAGCTCTGCGAGCCCATCTTATGAGCCCCTGCATCAGCGTTTCTCCTCCTCCTTTCTTGGTACCTACCCTGCAGGGAACCACACACCAAGCCACCGGCACCACGGTCATCCCCAGAGAGTCACAGCCCCTCAGGGCCTGGAGCCTGCAGTGCATGGAAGGAAGGGTCTTAAGAGACTGTAAGAGAAGTCACGCTGCTTGGCTTGCTGTCATTATCTTACCCCAAGCCTGATCTGAGGAAGAAAGTGCTCCCAGGTAGCCGCACAATCTCCTGGCCCACGATCTCCTATATTTGTCTTTCTGGCGCTCTGTCTCTTCTGATAGCTTTTGAGGTTCAGAAAAACCCACATAATGATCGAATCTGGGAAGTTTTCAACATTTCTCAGTGACGAGGAATATAAAGGAGGTCCTGGTGACAGCCTGTGTGGGAAACGTTTAAAATTCTCCTGGCTTGAATTACCCCCGATATTAGTTTAAGAAAAATCGAATACTTAAGGAATTATCATTTTCAAAAACAAGGACAGGAGAATGTGAAAAGTAGATATTTGAAAATAATAAGTTATTAGAAAATTTAAGAAAAAGGATCTTTTATAGAGTAAATTTTTAAGAGAACATTTCTTTGCAATTCTTTTTTTTTTTTCCCTGTTAGGTATATTTTGCACTAAAATCTTCTGGGTTCTTAACCCTTGAACTCTTTTCTTTACACATGGAGGTGGATTTACTGATGTGGGCTTTGAGGTTAATAAAAGAGTTGATTCTTCTGAAAACAAAACAAAACAAATAAAACTCTCCCAGCCTGGAGAGAAATTCTGGGGAAAAATACTGGCATTTCCACAATTCCAGATTTATATAAAAGGATGACAGCAGTGAGTTGGGGGTGACTCACCCTGTGTCTGGGTTTCCGAATCCACCTAATCCAGACAGATCAGAAGCACTGAGCTGGCTGGACAAGGGCCTCTGGCTTCCCACCAAGGTCCTGGTGAAATGGCTCTGGCTTGTTGGCTCCCATTCTGAGGACCAGATTGGGGGCTGCAGGTGAGGGAGAGCAATGGGTGAGCTCCCGGCTCCCGCGAGATGGCTTCATTATGTGCCCTGAGCATATGAAGGCTGGGGTGTAGCTTTTAAAAAGCTTCTTAGAGTTTTACTTTCCTTGAACAGCTGTGCTTGGGAAGAGGTGGCTAGACCAGGGAACAGTTCAGCGGGTCAGAGGATCTCCCAGGTGGAGGTGAGGGTGGAAAAAAGTGAGTGCATGTAGCTTTTCTCTGAGACAAGTTGGGAATATATTCTCAGAGAAAATACCCAATTCTTGAGCCTTGAGCCCTCCAGGAAAGCTTGAACTGGCAGGATAGCCATACCCACAGGGGTCTAAGAATTTCTACTTCACCCATCCCCTTTAATTCCCTCATCAATCCTGTGTGATATTAAGGAACTCTGGCCAGGAAACCTCCATGTATTTGGTGGTAATGGGGTGGTGGTGTGTGTGGCATGGGGGTGCGTGGGGCTGTGAGGTGAAAAGGCAGTTGGGTCTAAGCTTAAGAACTTAATGGTTGTTTCAAAATGTTCTGATGCGATTAAACTCAGTACAAAAGATTGGCGCTGGGCTTCCCTGGTGGCGCAGTGGTTGAGAGTCAGCCTGCCGATGCAGGGCACATGGGTTCGTGTCCCGGTCCGGGAGGATCTCGCATGCCGCGGAGCGGCTGGGCCTGTGAGCCATGGCCGCTGAGCCTGCGCGTCCGGAGCCTGTGCTCCGCAACGGGAGAGGCCACAACAATGAGAGGCCCGCGTACCGCAAAAAAAAAAAAAAAAAAAAAAAAGTCCTACTCATATCCGTCTCGGATCTGGGCTCTAAGTTCCTTTAGGGAGCGAGGTGGATACAGGATGCGGAAGGAGGTAAGGACTAGAGATGCAGCGTTTGGTGTTTGGAGCTGCGGGGATGGACGAGTGGGAGGAGGGGACACCCTGAGGGGAGTGGATAGAAAAGGAAGTACCACAAAAGAGATGAGGTGGAACAGCCCGCTGGGGGTGGGTAGCGGTGGGGCTCGTGTGTGTCTGGCCCCTGCATACTCAGTGAATTCCTTAAGGACGGGCCCTGGACCCTATGCTGCTTCCGGATCCGCGGCACAGAGCTGAGTGTGTGGTGGGCAAGTGAGAGAATGCTCGCGGACTGACATTGGCTATAAGCATCATGGCTGTATTTTTTTTTTTTTTTTTTTTCGGTACGCGGGCCTCTCACTGTTGTGGCCTCTCCCGTTGTGGAGCACAGGCTCCGGACGTGCAGGCTCAGCGGCCATGGCTCACGGGCCCAGACGCTCTGTGGCATGTGGGATCCTCCCGGACCGGGGCATGAACCCGTGTCCCCTGCATCGGCAGGCGGACTCTCAACCACTGCGCCACCAGGGAAGCCCCATGGCTGTATTTTATAGATATGGATGTGTATACGTATATATATTATATAATATATATGCATGTTACAGCATAGTTGATACAGGATTTTTGTACTGCTGCTGGAATTCTAGGATATATAAGTTGGAGACTATAATATGGAGATTTCTAGAACTTTTTATTAGTTTTTAAAAAGTATACAAGCATAGGGTAAGAAATCAGACAGCGCGGAAGTGTTCGCTGTGAAAAGTAAAACTGTCTGTGCTCAGAGGCAGATACGTTAGCCCAGATCTTCCTGCCATCAATAGTGATTTTCTCTTTCTATTTCGGTAGTTTTATGGGTATATAGCTTTGGAAGCTTGACACTAGGCTGGATCTCAGAAAATCATTGTTGTGGATTGAGGCACGGCCGCCTCACAAATATAGACACACACGCAGTGGGGATGTTTCCCGCGGGGCTCTCTAGCTGCTGTCCCTTTTGCTTGTGTGCCTACGTTGGGCTCAGTATGCCCTGCGGTTGGGGTCAGCCGCGAGGAGAAGGCTGGCATGGAGTTCTCTGGAGCCCGCTTATCATCCTAGGTTACCTGGAAAGTCTGTCGAAGAAACCAGGTCCCCTGAGGCTCTTAGGAAGGAAGGACTGTTGGCGCTTTGGGGTCTTCTAGACCCAGAGGTTAGGGAGGAACAGGTTTTTGGCTTTGGGCCACATGCTCCTTTGCCCAGTAGATGCGATGCCCCCAGGAGCTGTTGGCTCCCAGGCAAGAGAGCAAAGGCAGGGATCAGAGGCCAGGAAGTTGATGGGTTGTAGGAAACCCCATTGGGGGGCTGGGCAGCAAAAGCTAAATTAGGGGGTCCTGGTGGCAACTGTGGGTGCAGAGATGCGGGGAAATGCGGGGCTGGTGACCTGACCATGCTGCTTTGCTTTCTGGATATGCATTTTGGGCTCTCACAGCAGACGACCGGCAGCTGGTGCCTCAGCTGGCAGCAGCAGATAGACAGACAGATTGGCTGAAGGACGGACATGCAGACTGCTACTGAATCAGATTTGTTTTATTGGACTCCCAGCCGGGGAGCCCTCGATGACTGATCAAATGAGAGAGGAAATGAGGCCACCTGTGAGTCAGGCCACCACTGATGCTGAGGGTGTTAGGGTCACGTCTCATCCAGTGCCTGGATCTTTGCAGCTGGATCTGAGCACAGCAGTTGAGAGCGAACCAGTCGGAGAGGCTGTGCAGAGCTCACCACGCAATCTTGCAGGAATGCAAGCACACAAGCGTGCACCGACAGGCATGTTGCTTGCCCGCTTTGGCACCAGGACCCTGGCCAGGCTGACTTGGCTCTGTCATGTGGGAAAACAGGCTATCCCTGGGGAGCCCATCCATCCTGTGTCTGGCCGCAGATGTCAACATATGTCTGCTCTTCTAAGTCTGGGCCTCCAGGCAAGCTTGTGGTCTTTTACCCACATGTGACGCCCTCCAGCTAATGAAGGGCTCCCTCTTGCCTCCATCCTCTCTGCCTCTAGCAAGTGGAGGCCCCAGGCCTTCACAAGGAGCAGTGACTGTTGGAAAAAGTGGACAACAACAAGTTATCTAAACGGCATTTCCCTTGGCACATGGGAAGGGTCTGCATGTCATCTGACCCCCAAAGCCATTTTCTGACTGTCCTCAAAGCTGGACACGCCATGGAAGAAGGGAGGCTGAATGGAAGATTCAAGAAGGAGCCCTTGGGACTTCCCTGGTGGTCCAGTGGCTAAGAGTCTGCGCTCCCAATGCAGGGGGCCTGGGTTCGACCCCTGGTCAGGGAACTAGATCCCACATGCCATGACTAAAGAGTCCTTGTGCCGCAACTAAAGATCCCACACATGGCAACGAAGATCCCGCGTGGCACAACTAAGAGCCGATGCAGCCAAATAAATACATAACTATTAAAAAAAAAAAAAGAAGAAGGGGCCCTTCCGACCTATAGAGCACAGGGAACTCTACTCAGTACTCTGTAACGGTATATATGGAAAAAGAATCTAAAAAAGAGTGGATATAGGTATATGTATAACTGATTCACTTTGCTGTACTGCAGAAACTAACATAACATTGTAAGTCAACTATACTCCAATAAAAATTAAAAAAAAAAGGGGGGGCTTCCGTGGTGGCGCAGTGGTTGAGAGTCCGCCTGCCGATGCAGGGGACACGGGTTCATGCCCCGGTCTGGGAAGATCCCACATGCCGCGGAGTGGCTGGGCCCGTGAGCCATGGCTGCTGAGCCTGCACGTCCGGAGCCTGTGCTCCGCAACGGGAGAGGCCACAGCAGTGAGAGGCCCGCATACCGCCAGAAAAAAAAAAAAAAAAAAGAAGGAGCCCTTCCAAGGGGCCCCAAACACCCGACCAGAGAAACACCAGCCTTGACTCATGGCCCGTGCGTTAGATCCTTATTGTGTTGACTCATCTCTGTTTAATCCTGAAAAACCCCGTTTCCTGTGACAGGAGGAGTCTGGGGCTCGTTACTTTCAGTTTATGCAAATTGGGCAAGAGGGGTGAGGAATTTGTGCTGATGGTCCAGGAGGGGAGACAGAGGTCACAGAGCTGGGACTTGATTCCACAGCTGGGCCTGAGGGAGAGGCCCGGCATCTTGCAGAAGAGCATCTGTTCTGCATCTTGTCTGTTCTAGAAATGTGAACCAGGGGAAATTCCCTGGTGGTCCAGTGGCTAGGACTCTGTGCTCTCACTGCCATGGGCCCGAGTTTGGTCCCTGGTCAGGGAAGATCCCACAAGCCACACGGGTTGTGCCCCCCAAAAATGTGAGCCAGACCCCAAGGCTGGGACTTAACTTCCACAGTTGAGGGCGAAGCCCCTCATCTCTGGGGAGAGAGGGCCTGTCCTCCTGGTATCATCACCTCCCCCTTGCCTCAGCCCCTCCCATCCCACACTAGATGTGGCTGGGAAGGCTGGGAGGGGGAGTGGAAGCGCCAGGCCCCGGTGGCGGGTGTGGGGGGAGTTGGAGGTGGGGGGAGTTTGTCTTAAGGGAGAGAGAGGATATGTGCATACCCACCTGAACACCAAGAATTGACAAAAATAAGCAGCTTAACAAATGCCAGTGACATTTCCAAGTCGGCAAGAATGGTGGAAGTAGGGACCCAAGTAGGGACCTAGTAGGGACCACGGATGTTGGGGCATCCACGAAGGGGCAGTTCTGGCTAAAGGAAGATTCAAGTAAAACCACCGGTCTTTGTATCCAAAGCAAAGCAAACACCTGAGTCTCTCATTTGGTTACTGGAGAAAATGTTGGGGCACGTTCGCCTGTTGCCTGAGTCTGAGGTTCTTGGAGCTCCAAAGGTTTCTCGGGCGTCAGAGGCTGTTCTCGTCTTGCTTCGTCATTTGAGCTGCAGCAGGAATGTACCAGACACACAGGAAATCATAAATTAAGAGTGTAACTGCAATGCCTGAGTGGCCTACCCGATCGGCTACCACTGGCAAGATGGAAATTATTTACATATGACTGACAAGGCCACACAAGAAGGCTTGTTCATCCATAGGAAGATGAAGGCTTGTGGTTTGGTCATTTTTTATGTTGCTAAGATAGGAGTTTCAACAGTGGAGAAACACACAATAAATATTTTCTTGGTTTGATTGATTTAGATATTTGTGGGGTTAGTTCTGTAGCTAGTTTTGAACCGTAGGAAACAGAAGGCTTATTTGATTATTTTCATTACAAAAAAAGTAATGAAGTGTCAGAAAGAAAGGATTTCGGTATTGGCCGGGGCCTGGGGTGTCCAGTCCCATGGAGGAGGAAGGGCATCTGAGATGCATTGGCCTTCCTGGAACGACCCATCTGGGAACAGAAGGATACTGGGCCCCAGACTCACCACCACAACCAGCTGTATCATCTCAGTTTGTGGGATGCTTTCCTGCTTAAGTCTTTCACATGCCTGTCTCATTTGTTACTTCTTCTTTTTTTTTTTTTTGCGGTACACAGGCCTCTCACTGTTGTGGCTTCTCCCATTGCAGAGCACAGGCTCCGGACGCGCAGGCTCAGCGGCCATGGCTCACGGGCCCAGCCGCTCTGCGGCATGTGGGATCTTCCTGGACCGGGGCACGAACCCGTGTCCCCTGCATCGGCAGGCAGACTCTCAACCACTGCGCCACCAGGGAAACCCTCATTTGTTACTTCTAATGTGAACCGGACAACAGCAGTTATCATGGATTGAATATCTGTGTGACAGATGGGAGTGCCAGCTGTGGGCACCCTGGGGACCCAAGGGCTGGAGGCTGTTCCTGCAGAAACCGAAAAGGAATGGAAATCAATGGGAGAAACCCATGTGAAAGAGACCGCCACGTCATGGACCCAGTCCCCATCAGAGCCCAGTGATGTCCCTTTGCTGTGTCCACTCCCGCCCACCTCTGCTCGGTCTTCAGTGGACGAGGCAGGATCACCCTGGAGATTTCCTCCAAGCCCACAGCCTGCCCCACCTTAGGGCCTCCAAATGTTACTGCCATATAACCTTCTCCCTTTTTCATGGATGGGGAAACTGAGGCACCCCAAACAAATTACCGTGCTTTCCCAAACCAGGTAGAAGTTCACTTCTGTAAGCACAGTTCCCCATCCCTGCTTTTTTTTTTTTTAACAGCGTTTTCAAATTTCTTCACATGCATCGATTGCTTTTACAAAGTGAATTTTCAACACAGCTTAAGGAGTGAACACAAAATGAGGATGAGGACAGCCAGGGAGTCTGGCAAAGCTGTATTAAAAAAAAAGGGGGTTATCAGCCACTTCATATTTATTATTTCATTTTATCCTTATACCATTATTAAGCATCTGTTATTCTTCTCCTTCCCTCCTTGCAGGGTATAAACCAGGCTTAGAGGAGTTAAGTAACTGGCTCTAGGTCCCATAAATAGTAAGTAGCAGAGCCAGGACATGAACCAGGGTCTCACGTCTTCAAAACTTCTGCACTTTCTCAAGTTTTGTCTTCTGGCTCTCCTAATCGCCACTGGAACACAGCAACATGAAAGCATAAGGAAGAAACACCACCAGCAAAAATAAACTCAGGCAAAACCTTGGTCTCAGGAACCTTTTGTCCTTCTGTTGAATCACTGACTTTGGAAACTTTGGAAAGTGATCAATGAAGGATCGCGTAAGAATAGACATCAGATTCATTTCATTGAGCAGAGCCATCTGAGAGAAATTTAATTGTAAGCTGCACATATGAGCCACATACAGAATTTAAAAGAGTAAAAAGAATGTGGTAAAATGAACTTTAATGAATTTTATTTAACCCACTATATCCAACATATTATTATTTGAACACGTAATCAATATAAAAATAACCAGTGAGATATTTTACGTTCCTTATTTCATAATAAAGAATATAAACTATTTCATCTGTGATAGTTGGGGTTTTTTTTAACATCTTTATTGGAGTATAATTGCTTTACAATGGTGTGTTAGTTTCTCCTTTATAACAAAGTGAATCAGCTATACATATACATAAATCCCCATATCTCCTCCCTCTTGTGTCTCCCTCCCACCCTCCCTATCCCACCCCTCTAGGTGGTCACAGAGCACCGAGCTGATCTCCCTGTGCTATGCGGCTGCTTCCCACTAGCTATCTAGTTTATGTTTGGTAGTGTGTATATGTCCATGCCACTCTCTCACTTTGTCCCAGCTTACCCTTCCCCTCCCTGTATCCTCAAGTCCATTCTCTAGTAGGTCTGTGTTTTTAGGGGTGTGTTTTATACTTTATGTTCCAGATGCTCAAGAGCCATGTGTGGGGAGTGGACAGTGCAGGTCTACAAAAAAAGAAATGGAAAAATATTCCTGGAAGGATGGTTGTTGCACGTCAAGGCCATGGCTAACTCTTAAGGGCTTGAAATTTACCGTGGCATGGAGTGTTGAAAATATCAGCAAGAAGTAAGATGAGATAGGGGTTGTTATGCCTAAATAATAATAATATTGTACAAGACTCTGTGTCCTTGTCTTTTGAAGTAAAAGGATGACTCAAAAGTTAATGATTGGGGAAGATTGGTTCAAGATGATGGAGTAGGAGGATGTGCACTCACTCCCTCTTGCGAGAGCACAGGAATCACAACTAACTGCTGAACAATCATTGACAGGAAGACACTGGAACTCACCAAAAAAGATACCCCACATCCAAAGACAAAGGAGAAGTTGCAATGAGATGGTAAGGGGGACGATACCCCGCATCCAAAGACAAAGGAGAAGTTGCAATGAGATGGTAGGAGGGATGCAATCACAATAATATCAAATCCCATAATCACTGGGTGGGTGACTTACAAACTGGGGAACAATTATACCACAGAAGCCTACCCCCTGGAGTGAAGGTTCTGAGCCCCACGTCAGGCTTCCCAACCTGGGGGTCTGGCAACGGAAGGAGGAATTCCCAGAGAATCAGATTTTGAAGGCTAGTGGGATTTGACTACAGAACTTAGACAGGACTGGGGGAAAGAGACATTCCACTCTTGGAGGGCACACACAAAGCAGTGTGCATATTGGGACCCAGGGGAAGGAGCAGTGACCCCAGGCGAGACTGAACCAGACCAATCTGCGAGTGTTGGAGGGTCTCCTGCAGGGTGGCTGTGGCTCACCTTGGAGACAAGGACACTGGCAGCAGAAGTTCTGGGAAGTACTCCTTGGCATGAGCCCTCCTGGAGTCAGCCGTTAGCCCCACCAAAGAGCCTGCAGCCTCCAGTGCTGGGTCACCACAGGCCAAACAACCAACAGGGGGGAAACTCAGCCCCACCCATCAGCAGACAAGCAGATTAAAGTTTTACTGAGCTCTGCCCAGCAGAGCAACACCTAGCTATACCCACCACCAGTCTCTCCCATCAGGAAGCTTGAACAAGCCTCTTAGATAGCCTCATCCACTAGAAGGCAGAGAGCAGAAGCAAGAAGAACTACAGCCCTGTAGCCTGTGGAATGAAAACCACATTCACAGAAAGATAGACAAAATGAAAAGGCAGAGGACTATGTACCAGATGAAGGAACAAGATAAAACCCCAGAAAAACAACTAAATGAATGGAAATAGGCAACCTTCCAGAAAAAGAATTCAGAATAATGATAGTGAAGATGATCCAAGACCTCATGAAAAGAATGGAGGCAAAGATCGAGAAGATGCAAGAAATGTTTAACAAAGACCTAGAAGAATTAAAGAACAAACACCTAGAAGAATTAAAGAACAAACAAACAGAGATGAGCAATACAATAACTGAAATGAAAACTACACTAGAAGGAATCAATAGCAGAATAACTGAGGCAGAAGAATGGATAAGTGACCCAGAAGACAGAATGGTGGAATTCGGTGCTGCAGAACAGAATAAAGAAAAAAGAATGAAAAGAAATGAAGGCAGCCTAAGAGACTTCTGGGACAACATTAAATGCACCAACCTTCACATTATAGGGGTCCCAGAAGGAGAAGAGAGAGAGAAAGGACCCAAGAAAATATTGGAAGAGATTATAGTCGAAAAATTCCCTAACATGGGAAAGGGAATAGCCACCCAAATCCAGGAAGCGCAGAGAGTCCCAGGCAAGATAAAGCCAAGGAAGAACATGCTGAGACACATAGTAATCAAATTGACAAAAATTAAAGACAAAGAAAAGTTATTAAAAACAACAAGGGAAAAATGACAAATAACATACAAGGGAACTCCCATAAGGTTAACAGCTGATTTCTCAGCACAAACTCTACAAGCCAGAAGGGAGTGGCACGATATATTTAAAGTGATGAAACTACAACCAGGACTACTCTACCCAGCAAGGATCTCATTCAAATTTGATGGAGAAATCAAAAGATTTACAGACAAGCAAAAGCTAAGAGAATTCAGCACCACCAAACCAGCTCTACAACAAATGCTAAAGGAACTTCGCTAAGTGGGAAACACAAGAGAAGAAAAGGACCTATAAAAACAAATCCCAAACAATTAAGAAAATGGTAATAGGGACATACATATTGATAATTACCTTAAATGTAAATGGATTAAATGCTCCAATCAAAAGACACAGGCTTGTTGAATGGATAAAAAACAAGATCCATATTACACTGTTTACAAGAGACCCACTTCAGACCTAGGGACACTTATGGACTGAAAGTGAGGGGATCGAAAAAGATACTCCATGCAAATGGAAATCAAAAGAAAGTTAGAGTAGTAATACTCATATCAGATAAAATAGACTTTAAAATAAAGAATGTTACAAGAGACAAGGAAGGGCACTACTTAATGAGCAAGGGATCAATCCAAGAAGAAGATATAACAATTGTAAATATTTATGCAACATAGGAGTACTCAATACAAAAGGCAAATTCTAACAGCTATAAAAGAGGAAATTGACAGTAACACAATAATAGTGGGGGACTTTAACACCTTACTTACACCAATGGACAGATCATCCAGACAGAAAATTAATAAGGAAACACAAGCTTTAAATGACACAAGAGACTAGATAAATTTAATTGATATTTATAGGACATTCAATCTGAAAACAGCAGATTATACTTTCTTCTCAAGTGCACATGAACATTCTCCAGGATAGATCACATCTTGGCCCACAAATTAACCTCAGTAAATTTAAGAAAATTGAAATCATATCAAGCATCTTTTCTGACCACAATGCTATGAGATTAGAAATAAATTACAGGGAAAAAAACCCATAAAATACACCAACACATGGAGGCTAAACTAAATAGCTAAGAGATCACTGAAGAAATCAAAGAGGAAAACAAAAACTACCTAGAGACAAATGACAATGAAAACACGATGTCCCAAAACCTATGGGATGCAGCAAAAGCAGTTCTAAAAGGAAAGTTTATATCAATACAATCCTACCTCAAGAAACAAGAAAAATCTCAAATAACCAATCTAATCTTATGCCTAAAGGAACTAGAGGAAGAAGAACAAACAAAACCCAAAGTTATTAGAAGGAAAGAAATCATAAAGATCAGAGCAGAAATAAATGAAATAGAAACAAAGAAAACAATAGCAAAGATCAATAAAACTAAAAGCTGGTTCTTTCAGAAGATAAACAAAATTGATAAACCTTTAGCCAGACTCATCAAGAAAAAGAAGGAGAGGACTCAAATCAATAAAATTAAAAATTAAAAAGGAGAAGTTACAATGGACACTGCAGAAATACAAAGCATCCTAAGAGACTACTACAAGCAACTCTATGGCAATAAAATGGACAACCTGGAAGAAATGGACAAATTCTTAGAAAGGTATAACCTTCCAAGACTGAACCAGGAAGAAATAGGAAATATGAACAGACCAATCACAAGTAAAGAAATTGAAACATTGATTAAAAATCTCCCAACAAACAAAAGTCCAGAACCAGATGGCTTCACAGGTGAATTCTATCAAACATTTAGAGAAGAGTTAACATCCATCCTTCTCAAACTCTTCCAAAAAATTGCGGAGGAAGGAACACTCCCAAACTCATTCTATGAGGCAAGCATCACCCTGATACCAAAACCAGACAAAGATACTACAAAAAAAAGAAAATTACAGACCAATATCACTGATGAATATAGATGCAAAAATCCTCAACAAAATACTAGCAAACAGAATCCAACAACACAGTAAAAGGATCATACATCATGATCAAGTGGGGTTTATCCCAGGGATGCAAGGATTCTTCAATATATGCAAATCAATCAGTGTGATACACCATAATAACAAAATTGAAGAATAAAAACCATATGATCATCTCAATAGATGCAGGAAAGGTTTTACAAAATTCAACACCCATTTATGATAAAAACTCTCCAGAAAGTGGGCATGGAGGGAACCTACCTCAACATAATAGAGGCTATATACAATAAACTGACAGCAAACATCATTCTCAATGGTGAAAAACTGAAAGCATTTCCTCTAAGATCAGGAAAAAGACAAAGATGTCCACTCTCGCCACTATTATTCAACATAGTTTTGGAAGTCCTAGCCACGGCAATCAGAGAAGAAAAAGAAATAAAAGAAATACAAATTGGAAAAGAAGAAGTAAAGCTGTCACTGTCTGCAGATGACGTGATACTATATATAGAAAATCCTAATGATGCCACCAGGAAACTACTAGAGCTAATCAGTGAATTTGGTGAAGTTGCAGGATACAAAGTTAATGCACAGAAATCTCTTGAATTCCTATACACTAACAAGGAAAGATCAGCAAGAGAAATTAAGGAAACAATCCCATTCACCATTCCAACAAAAAGAATAAAATACCTAGGAATAAACCTACCTAAGCAAGAAAAAGACCTGTATTCAGGAAACTATAAGACACTGATGAAAGAACTCAAACATGACACAAACAGCTGGAGAGATATACCATGTTCTTAGATTGGAAGAATCAATATTGTGAAAATGACTTTACTACCCAAAGCAATCTACAGATTCAATGCAATCCCTATCAAACTACCAATGGCATTTTTCACAGAACTAGAACAAAAAATTTCGCAATATGTATGGAAACACAAAAGACCCTGAATAGTGAAAACAATCTTGAGAAAGAAAAACAGAGTTCGAGGAATCAGGCTCCCTGACTTTAGACTATACTACAAAGCTACAGTAATCAAGACAGTATGGTACTGGCACAAAAAGAGAAATATAGATCAATAGAACAGGATAGAAAGCCCAGAGATAAACTCACGCACATATGGTCACCTTATCTTTGAAAAAGGAGACAAGAATATACACTGGAGAAGAGACAGCGTCCTCAATAAGTGGTGCTGGGAAAACTGGACAGCTACATGGAAAAGAATGAAATTAGAACACTAATTAGAACACTCCCTAACACCATACACAAAAATAAACTCAAAAGGGATTAAAGACCTAAATGTAAAGCCAGACACCATAAAACTTTTAGAGAAAAACTTAGGCAGAACACTCTATGACATAAATCACAGCAAGATCCTTTTTGACCTATCTCCTAGAGAAATGGAAACAAAACCAAAAATAAACAAATGGGACCTAATGAAACTTAAAAACTTTTGCACAGCAAAGGAAACCATAAAGAAGACGAAAAGTCAACCCTCGGAATGGGAGAAAATATTTGCAGATGAAGCAACTGACAAAGGATTAATCTCCAAAATATACAAGCAGCTCATGCAGCTCAATATCAAAAAAACCCACGACCCAATCCAAAAATGGGCAGAAGACCTAAATAGACATTTCTCCAAAGGAGACATACAGATGGCCAAGAGACACATGAAAAGCTGCTCAACATCACTAATTATTAGAGAAATACAAATCAAAACTACAATGAGGTATCACTTTACACTGGTTAGAATGGGCATCATCAGAAAATCTACAAACAACAAATGCTGGAGAGGGTGTGGAGAAAAGGGTACCATCTTGCACTGTTGGTGGGAATGTAAATTGATACAGCCACTATGGAGAACATATGGTAGTTAAAAAATGAAAACTAGAACTACCATATGACCCAGCATTCCCACTACTGGGCATATATCCAGAGAAAACCATAATTCAAAAAGACAGATGCACCCCAGTGTTTATTGCAGCAGTATTTACTATAGCCAGGACATGGAAGCAACCTAAGTTGCAACAGATGAATGGATAAAGAAGATGTGGTACACGTAAACAATTTAATGTTACTCAGCCATAAGAAGGAACGAAACTGGGTCATTTGTAGAGATGGGCCTAGAGACTGTCATACAGAGTGAAGTAAGTCAGAAATAGAAAAACAAATATCGTATATTAATGCATATATGTGGAATCTAGAAAAATGGTACAGATGAACCAGTTTGCAAGGCAGAAACAGAAACACAGATGTAGAGAACAAACATATGGACACCAAGGGGGAAAAGTGGCAGGGGCATTGTTGGTGGTGGGATGAATTGGGGGATTGGGATTGACATATATACACTAATATGTATAAAATAGATAACTAATAAGAACCTGCTGTGTAAAAAATAAAATTAAAAAAAAAAAGAGTTAATGGTTGGGGACTTCCCAGGTGGTGCAGTGGTTGAGACTCAGAGCTCCCAATGCAGGGGTCTCAGGTTTGATCCCTGGTCAGGGAACTAGATCATATATGCATGCCACAACTAAGAGTTCACATGCCACAACTATGGAGCTGGTGAGACGCAACTAAGGAGACCACGGGCTACAACTAAGGAGCCTGCCGGCCTCAACTAAGACCTGACACAACCGGAGGAAAAAAAAGAGTTAATGATTGGTAAATGTGAAGATGTAGAAACAAAGAAAAGCTGTGGGGCTGGGGAACTGGTAACAATTTAGACTAGAAATCTACCACATGGCAGAATCACCGAACTCAGAGTTCCCTGAAAGATATAAAGGCCTGACACACATCCCTGAGTTGTTTTTACAGGAAGCAGACCTCCACTAGATGAAAACTACTGACCACAAGAACACAGACTTTAGACTGCTTGGAACCAGGAGGTTGATGACGCTGACTCCCACTTACCCCACCACCAACCAATCAGAAGCTTGTCCACTACCCGATCACGCCCTCTTTGAACATCACTGTAAAACTATCACTACCCCCTCCAGGTTGGGACACACAGTTTTGAGGGCATTAGCCCGCTGTGGCCCCCCTTGCCTGGCAAAGCAATAAAGCTATTTCTTTCTACTTCACCCAAAACTCTCGTCTCCAAGATTTAATCTGGCACCGGGGTATAGAGGCCAAAACTCGGCGATATTACTATTATTTTTGATTTAAGGAAGTTAAGCATTTCACACACTGAAGTAGGAGAGAGATGGGATGAAAAGGGATCAGGTTCAAAGTGTAGAACTGCTGGGTCCACATTCAAGCTCTATTCTCCACCAGCGAATTTGGGGAGGTTGTTTAACCACCCTGAGCTTCATCTGCCCCGTTTGCAAAACAGGATCCCACGACCCGCCTCGCAGCGATGTCAACTTAGAATGATCACGGGGCTTGTTTCTGGGACTCACTTCCTTCTTTGAACAGTGACTTCCCTGCCCTCTGGGCAAAGTCCAGAAATGGAAGTCAGCCCATGTCCCATTGCTCAGCTTTTGGCCTTTTCCCAGGAAGTGAGCACGTTTCACAGGTTACATACGCAGGGGAGAACAATAAGAACTTTCCTCCTTTTTTTTGGTAACTCCCCCTTCATCTCTGTTGGAAGCCGTCATTTTTTTTTTTTTTTCTTTCAGGCAAACTCAGGCAATTCAAAAATTTCATGGTCATTTTAGGTTTAAACTCAGCCAGGTCAGGGTTCCACTGCTCCTCCTCTTTCTTCCGTGAGGGTGCCCAACATGTGGAGGGGTTTCACAGCATAGAGCTGTTGGTGGGGAGTGGGCAGCGGGTCTGTGGTGCTTCATGGGAACTGCTGAGCTGCGTCTGGCCCTGTCTGGTCTCTGGTCGTTGGCCTTGCTTCCCATGGTTCCCGCTGCAGGATGCTTTGTGTCTTTCTTCTCCCAACCATCCACGTTCAGGCCCGCAGGCCCCTGTCACTGCTGAGATATGGAGTAAAGGCAGCTTCTGGACATTTTCCTGAACTTTCCTGGAAACTGTGTGTCTGTCTGCAGACTGGCTTCTGTTTAGACTTTTCTTGCTACTGTTTTTGTCATGTCTAGTTTCTGTAAGGCTTGCGGCTTCCTTGGGCTCTCTTAGATGTCTAAACGGATCTGCGTGTTCGTCACCCACGCACCGCAGGGCTCAGCCTGGAGAAGGACAGGCTCTCCCTGGACCCTCTTCTTCCTCCTAGAGTCTAGTCTAGCGGGAAGGTTGTCTGGCCCTTGAATGTAGAGTTGCAGGTTTGAGCAGGTGTAGGTTGGGGTCAGACAAATCTCACGTAGAATGAAGGTTAACCTTGGAAATCCCTTAGAAAGCTGTCCCACTGACACTGTCACCTGGATCTCCTTAAGTCCACAAACCAGTTTTTCCTGGGGTTGTTTTGGAAGGCGGGAAGCGGAGGGGTTTGTAGAAAGCAGTCGAGAAAAGGCAGAAGAAAATGCGAAGTGGGCGTGTGTAGAAGTCATCCCTTAGCTAAATTCTCAAATTCTACCCTGCCACAAAGGCTTCCCTGTTCCCCATTCCCAGATTTGGGCTAATGGCCATCCTATCAGCTATTTCTCTCCATAGAGAGATAAGCTACCAGGAAGCAATGAGAGATAAATCCTTCATATCACACAGCAGTTGAAGGGTGAGCTAGGTGTTGGCTCTAGTCTGATTGACGAACAGTGTGTTTGCAGGCAAAGCAAAGCAAGTCTCACCAGAGCCATAAAAGACTGCCTTGCTGGAAAAGTGTCTGCCTTCAAAACCTTAAGTTGGAAACATCTTTTAAAATGAGTTTGCCATGGTTTTCTTCTGAAGAATATATAGTATTTTCATCATTAGATACGCATGTTCTGGAGGCTTTCACAAACAGATTCTGCGTTTCCTAGAAAGTTGTGGGTCAGAAAGCCCCAAACAGTCACTCCATGGAGGGCAGCAGTATGGATGTTTACACCCCACGCCCCCAAGTCCCCGGCAAGGAACTCTCCCGCCACCTAGTGGTCATGTACCCACAGCTCTGGGGAGCGCCTCTGAGTTCACCAGTCTGGGGTCTGTTACAGACTTTGGCAGAGAAAAGCTAAACTCAGTAAAGAAATAGGGAGATTCCATATATATGTGTTAGCATACAGTATTTGTTTTTCTCTTTCTGACTTACTTCACTCTGTATGACAGACTCTAGGTCCATCCACCTCACTACAAATAACTCAATTTCGTTTCTTTTTATGGCTGAGTAATATTCCATTGTATATATGTGCCACATCTTCTTTATCCATTCATCTGTCGATGGACACTTAGGTTGCTTCTGTGTCCTGGCTATTATAAATAGAGCTGCAGTGAACATTGTGGTACATGCCTCTTTTTGACTTATGGTTTTCTCTGGGTATATGCCCAGTAGTGGGATTGCTGGCGAGGGGCAGGAAAGGAATAGAGACACAGATGTAGAGAATGAACTTGAGAACATGAGGAGTGGGAAGGGTAAGCTGGGACGCAGTGAGAGAATAGCATGGACATACATACACTACCAAATGTAAAATAGATAGCTAGTGGGAAGCAGCTGCATAGCACAGGGAGATCAGCTCGATGCTTTTTGACCACCTAGAGGGGTGGGATAGGGAGGGTGGGAGGGAGGCTCAAAAGGGAGGAGATATACGGATATATGTGTACATATAGCTGATTCACTTTGTTTTTCAGCAGAAACTAACACAACATTGTAAAGCAGTTATACTCCAAAAAAATGTTAAAAAAAGAAATAGGGAGAAAATCAAACCCTCCCCACAAAAGTGTCATAAGAGAAATCTGACATTTGTTTTTCACCTCTATGTCTATCTGTTGCTTCCTTAAATATGCTATATGTACCAGGCACTATTCTAAAATTGAAAATAGATTTATAGATGTGCCCAATCCGGGGGCATTAAAAGATGGTTGATGTAAAATTTGCCATGATTCATGTTTTTGGAAGTAACGTGCAGAATTTTTTGAGGTCTAGGTTATAGCATTCTAGAATGCTCAGAGAACTATTTCTGATGGGACCAGGAAGGGCTGAGCTGTGGGCTTGGTGGAGAGCATTGACAGGTGAGTCTGTGAGTACTGTCTGTGCCAAAGTGACAGCTGAGGATGAGGAAGCAGAGGGACAGCTTTTTCTACTCCTGAGAAGAAGTTTTTGGTAAAAAAGACATAAATATTTATTTAACAATTGAAATCGGAAATCACAGCATTAAGTGTTTCTGCTGAAACTGAGCAATGTTTTCCATGATTAGGAATTTTCTAAGTGGCATTTGGACATGGTTTTGCGTGCTGTCAAAATGAGCAGCAGGTGATGGAGAACATCTTCCTTTTGATCTCCCTCTTGGGAGCTGGGTCATTCCCATACATGGAATCAGAAAGCTTGGACTTGAATCCCATGACTCTGGTGTTTCCTGGACAAATCACTTAAGTTGCGTCTTCTTCTAAGTTGTTTTTCCACACAGTTCAAACAGCACAGAACGTGTAGAAGAAAAGGTCCAAGTCCTGGTTTACAGTGCCTCACTTCCAAATGCACTCCCTGATCTGAGGTGACCTTGCCCTCGGTTGGTTGGCATTCTTTGCAAGTATACACACATACACTCTTTTTTTTTTTTTTTTTTGCGATACGCTGGCCTCTCACTGCTGTGGCCTCTCCCGTTGCGTCGCACAGGCTCCGGACGCGCAGGCTCAGGGGCCATGGCTCGCCGCTCCGTGGCATGTGGGATTCCCCCGGACCGGGGCATGAACCCTTGTCCCCTGCATCGGCAGGCGGACTCTCTCTCAACCACTGCGTCACCAGGGAAGCCCTACACTCTTTTGTTTTAATTTGCCTAAATGAAGTCACACTTTGTTATATTGTTTTCTTTTAAAAAATCAACCTTACTGAATTATAATTTACATACAAGAAAAAACTGGGTTTTTTTTGAGGGGGGCCCCGTGACATGCGGGATCTTAGTTCCGCCATCAGGGATCGAGCCCCTGCCCCCTATAGTGGAAAGCACAGAGGCTTAACTACTGGACCTCCAGGGAAGTCCCCAAAAATCCATTTTTAAATGTACACCTTGAAGAGTTTTGACAAATAAAAAGACTTGTGAAATGAATACCTCAACCAAGTCTTAGAGTATGTTCATCACCCCCTAAAGTTCCCTTATGCCCCTTTGCAGCCAGCGTCCCTCTCCCACCCCAGGCAACCACTTACCTACTTTCTACCACTGCAGCTTCAATTGCCCCCTTGTCTAATTTCATATAAATGGAATCATACGTGATGTAGTGTTTTATAGCTGGCTTCTTTTGCCCAGCCTAATGTTTCTGAGATTCGGCTATGTTTTTGTGTTTGTCAGTACAGTAGCTCATTCCTTTCTATTGTTGAGTGGTTTTCCATTGTATAGATGTACCATAAATTTGCATATCCATTTGGCTTCTGATGGACAATTGATTTGTTTCCAGTTTTTGACAGTTACCAATAGAGCTAGTATGAACATCCGTGTACAGGTCTTTGTGGGGACTTATGTTTTCGTTTCTCTTGTTTAAGTAGCTAGGACTGGAATTGCTGGGTCATATGGTAAGTATACATTTCGCAGTTTGTAAGAAGCTGCCAGAGGTCTTTATGATGGTGATGCCGTTTTGTATTCCCTCCAGGAACGTGTGAGAGTTTCAGTTGCTTACATCTTTGCCAATACTCTTTGTTTTATTGAATGTTAGACTAATCTAAGTGAGTATATAGAGGCATCTCACTGCGGTTCTAATTTTCTTTTTCCTGATGACTAACAATGTCGAGCATTTGTTCATGTGCTTATGGACCATTCACATATCTTCTTTTGTAGATAGTTTCTGTTCAAATCTTTTGCCCGTTAAAAAAAAAATTGGTGTTTGTCTTATTGTGTTGGAAGATGTGGGATAATGGGAAATATTTATACTGCTCTCTGCCCCCGATTCCTGGTACAGAGCTCCTAAAACCCTTGTAAGTTCCTAAGTGGTAAGGGCACTAGGAGTGTCTCTTTGTTCTATTAAGGCGACTCTGGGTGACTCTCGGATGAGGACTGATCACTGGAAAGATCAAACTGTGATTAGAGGCTATGATTTTCAGCCCCACCCCATCCTCCAGAGAGGGGAGAGGCACTGGAAATGGAGTTCATAATTGATCATGCCCACATTGGGGAAACCTCCATGAAACGCCAATGGTACGGGTTCAGAGGGCTTCCAGATGGACGAACACATCTACCCCAGGAGGGTGACTCATCCCAACTCCACAGGGACAGAAGCTTCTGCACTCGGGACCCTCTCAGACCTCGCTCTATGTATCTCCGCATCTGGCCGCTCATCTGTATCCTTTAGTAAGCTCGTAAGTATAAATAAGTGTTTCCCTGAGTTCTGTGAGCCGCTCTAGCAAATGAATTGAACCGAAACCGAGGAGGGGGTCGTGGGAACCCCTGATGTGTAACCAAGTCGGACAGAAGTTGAGGGCGACCTGGGGACCTACGACTTGCGATGGGCATCTGAAGTGGGGTGGGAGCATCTTGTGGGACTGAGCCCTTAACCTGTGGAGTCTGGTGCTGTCTTGGGGAGATAGTGTTAGAACTGAGCTGAATCGCAGGACACCCAGCTTGTGTGGCAGAGAATTGCTTGGTGGGTATATGTGTGAACACCCCCCTGCCATTGTAACTGGGTCTTAGAATCATTGCAGAAGAGTTCCATATTTACTTTTTCTTCTTTATGTATTTTGTATACAATTTCTTTGTCAGATTTGATGATATCTGTCTCATCTCCTCAGAAGTCCGGTCAGATAAGGTAAGGAGCGGCAAGAGCTTTGCAAATGGGGTAGGATAATTTCGATGTCGTTCATTAAGGGCATAAAGTCCTTCCTGTTGTGGTCACAGAAGCTGTTTGCTTCTTCCTTCCTTTGAAGACCAGCATGGTGGAGCCACCTGGGCCGGCTGCCATGAATCAATCAGGGGGCTTCTTGTTTGTCTTTTCTCACCACGTCATTCTGATTTGTGACATGCGGTTGACTACAATGTGTATTTTCAGTTGTGACACTGGCCTGGGAAGCCAAGAGGCAGTGTGATGTGGGTTTCCTTGATTGTGCAACAATGGTGTCTCTCTGGTCTTATTACTACCGCTTCTGTTAACACGAATTCATGGAAATGAAACGTCTGGCAAAATACCTTCTTCTTCACGACCTTGACTTCTCATAAATATAATGGTTGTTCGTTCCCTTACTTTAAAAGCATTTTAATGCTCATTGAGGAAATTTGGAAACACCATAGAGGGGGGAAAAAATTCCATTACCCCAAATCCTCCTTGTTTTCTCACATAGGGTGTAATTTCTGGGCTTTTTAAAAGTTTCTTTTCTGCCCTGATTTGCATGATTGCGAGCAATGGTCTTTGAAGTATCGATATTTGGATTTGGCCTGTGAACCCTCAGAGAGAAGACTGCAGAGTGAGGGTCCCCAACACCTTCGAGATATATTAATTTCTACAGAGTTGTCCTTGTATTACAGTAGAGAATCACTGAAGACATTTCACACAGCCAAACACACGGTGGAGGCGTTGGCCCATCAGACTTCAGTGTGTCCACATGGTGGGATATTTGGGGCCCATACCTGCCCTTCTGTTAATTTCTTCATTTTGTTCTTATTTGATACTTTAGCAATTTGATGTAAAACAAAACCCAGAAAACTAGAATCTAGTGAATTTAAGATGCTGGCTCATTATTTCTTCTATTTAGGTGAGCGTCCCTAGTGAGCACTATGTGAATGTTAGGTTTACATTTTTTCTGGTTGTATTCAGTGTCACACTGTCTACCACTGGCTCCACACGCTTCCAGGGTTTGTCCCATGCACATCTCTGTCTTGGTTTGTTTTTCCTCCTTTGTCTTGGTGCTGATGGCTTGTTCCTGTCCAGAGGTAAGGAAAGGTCTGTAACAACTACCTAGATTCTACTTAGGAATCTTCCTAGGAAGATGCCTGCTTCTCTCCAGGCCCCGGACCTGCCCAAGTTCAGCTGTCCGTCATCACGTTTGGCTTCTTTTTTTTTTTAAATGTCATACTGTGTTTATTTATTCACCTGGTGATTGACACATAGGTTGTTTCCATTTTGAGCTATTACGAGTATTAATTTTTATGAAGTCCAACTCATGCGTTCTTTTTCCTTTACTTAATTTTCATGCATTTTTGTTTCACATTTCAGAAGTCTTTGCCTAACCCAAGGTTGTAAAGATTTTCTTCTTTTTTTTTTTTAAATTTTATTGGCGTATAGTTGATTTACAGTGTTGTGTTAATTTCTACTGTATAGCAAAGTGATACACTTATACATATATATCCTTTTTCATATTCTTTTCCATTATGGTTTATCCCAGGATATTGAATATAGTTCCCCGTGCTATACAGTAGGACCTTGTTGTTTATCCATCCTATATCGTCCTTGGCTTCTGCCTTCTATCTCATCTCCCAGTTCAGCCCTTCTCTGCCCAGATCGGGCTTTCACACTGCATGAAAGGAAACACTGTAAAAGGAAACACTTGAAGCAATGCTCTCCTGCCTGAAAGACCCTGGGGGTGGGGGGTTGGTCTGCAGAGTAGTGCAATGAAATAGCAACCTCTAGATTTCTTGGGGTGACTTTCTACTGTTACCCCTAGAGTTCTGAGTGAGACTTTCTCAGCCACGAAGCCCACTTGCGGTCTCCCTAACCAAGCCTGGGGTCTTCCCACTTCTAGGATTTTAGGTTGTGCTGTCCTCTCCGATCGAACTCAATCAATCAATGACTATGCGTTGAGAACACACCACGTGCCGCGTCTCTTACTTACTGGGAGGTTTCGGGCTAGGATTTGGTGGCTGAATTCATCACATCTGTCTCCTTCCCTCTAGGTTCCCTATAAAGGAAACTGTAAGTGCAAATTACAATAGCTCAGCAGGGAGCAGAGGACTAGCTCTGTGAATAACGTGTCAAGCATCCAATGACACCCCGACATAGGGCTTCTCTGGTATCTCTGTTGGGGGGGCCCATGGATCGGCTCAAGGCTAGAGAAGGAACGCTCTCAAGTTTCCTACCCTCTGAATCTAGATGGTTAGGTATGTGAAATAGTACTCACAGGCCAGCCTCGTGGATGAGAGTTGTTATGGAGAAAGTGTGATGACTAGCCTGGGCCTCCTTCCAGAAGGTTCTGACCAGGTGCATTAATTAACTACCTGGAAGCATGAAGCAGAGAGAAGAAAGGGGGATGGCTGGGACTTTTCTCAAGAGGGAGAGTATGGCCAGAATCTGTCTTAGGAACCATGACCTTTCTCAGAGTCCTGCCACAGGGCAAGGGAGCCCACTCTGCCTGGGCACAGGGAGTGAGTGGACATGCACACAGCTGTGGGCTATTAGCCTGCTCCCTGGTCCCTGGTACCCCAGTGCATGTCCGAGCATCAGATGAGCAACTTCTCCCAGTGGTGGGGGAGGCAGGATGTGATGACTGCTGAGGAGCTTCCTCTCTTCAGGGAGGGCAGTTGGGGCAGAATGAGGACAGCTTTCCTCAAAGAACTGACATTGAAGCTGGGACCTGAGCGATGAGCTGGGAGCACCTTGGTGGACCCTGAGGACCACGACAGATGGAGCTGGGATCTCAGTGCAGTCCATCTGGTTGGAAACTGGGTCTCGGCGGTTTGCTGGAGGTTTAGAGACTATGATTCAGCTCCAAGAGGAAGAAACTAAGAGTGAGCTTGGAGGTTACGTTTCAGTCCAATAAATCAAGGCAGGGCTGCAGTGGGAGAACTGTCAGGTAACCTGGACAAACTTATGTACACAGCCAGGGAGGTACAGGGGGCTGCTTCCCTGTAATTCACTCATTTAACAAATACTATTGAGCATTTCCTGTGTACCAGGGTATGTTATGGGCACCTATTCACACATTGCCTGTGTTCCCGTGGTGGAGACAGGCAAGGGACCAGCTCTGAATAATAAGTTAAGAAAATGTTCTGATAGTGACACACAGTCTGAAGAAAATGAAACAGGTGACGTGGGAGAGGGTGGCAGGCATGTAAACTGAGAAAGATTGGTCAGAGAAGGTCTCTGAGGGGTGCCCATGAGAAGGACCCAGGTGTGAGAAGACCTGGGGAGGAGCTTCCAGTCCGGGCAGAGGCAACAGTATGTGCAAAGGCCCTGTGGTGTCTGAGGAACCAAAGGAAGCCCCATGCAGCACAGTGAGTGGGCAAGAAGGGGAGTGGAGGGGATGACGTCAGAGAGGTAAAAGGGGCCTTATTCCCCAGGGTGACGAATTTGGATTTTGTTTTAAGTGAGGTGGCAAGCCATTGGAGGGCTTTAAGCTGGCGGGGGGCGGGGGGGGGGCGGTGACCGGATCTAACTTACACTGCTTACGCTGTAGAAAGATTATTTAAACAAAAAAATTATTTATTTATTATTTGGCCGCGTCGGGTCTTAGTTGTGGCACACAGGATCTTTCACTGTGGCATGCGCAGGCTTTCGTTTCGTGCACAGGCTTCTCTCTAGTTGTGGCACGTGGGCTTAGTTGCCCCGCAGCATGTAGGATCTTAGTTCCCCAACCAGGGATCAAAGTTGCATCCCCTGCATTGCAAGACGTATTCTTAACCACTGGACCACCAGGGAAGTAGAAGGATCATTCAGAGGTGAAGCAGAGACTCTGGCCCAGAGGAGAAAAGATGCCTTGGGGCTGGTGGTAGCAATGGGGGTGGAGGGAAGTGGACAGACTTGGAATATATCTTGGAGGTGGAGTCACTGGGATTGTGGAGGGATGGAGGGTCAGGGGTGCTGATTCCAGAGGAGGAAAATTGGGGAAGAAGAAAATTTGGGTGACAAGGAGGCAAGAGTTTTGGCCATTTGAGGTTTGAGATGCCAAGTGTCAGTGTTGTTGGCAATTAGATAAACAAGTGTCAATTTCATGGGAGAGGTGAGGACTAAAGATGGAACTATGGACGTTATTGGCTAATAGATAATATTGGAAACCATGGAACTGGATGAGATGCCCTAAATAGGCTGGTACCCGGGCACCAGTTTAGGCGGTAAGACCATGATGAAATCTTGCCAGCTGACAGGAACTGAAGAGGGAAGGGTGGTGCTTAGCTTGCAGGCTGAGTCTTTCATACCCACATGTACGTGTGGCTGGATCAAGCGGCGACTGGCACTGCCCTGACGTGTTCTTCATTCCTCCCTCCTTAGCTCCACTCCCATCTTTTCTAGAAGCTCCCATTTCTTCATCCTCCATCAGCTGGCCATACCAGTTGGGCTGCAGGGTCTAGTGGTCCTCATTTGTGTATTGTCTCCTTGGTTGCCATATCCTGGTATTTTCCCTCTGTCTCCTAGGGTTGACTGAGTGAAAAACCCACATTTATATTACGTGGCATCCTCCCCAGTCTAGGTGAGGCTCTTCATCTCAAGAATGCAAGAGTTTTAACAGTTATTCATTTTGAAGATGGGAGATTGAGCACCATAGGAGAGATGTTATTTGGCCAGGGTTATGCAAGAAATCAGCAGGAACTGTGAGCTCTGGGAGGCCAGGGACCACTGGTGCTGCATCTTGATCACTATAAAAATGTGAGTTCCAACAGTAAAAGGGGTCTTCTAATGTTAAAATGATGTAGGCTTAAAAAACTTTTTATTTTGAAATAATCACAGATTCACCGGAAGGTGCAAAGGAATGTACAGGGGCGTCCTGAGCACACTTCAGCCGGCTTCTCCCAAGGTTAACATCTTGCATTATTATAGGACAATATCAAAAACAGGAAACTGACATTGGTACAATCCACAGAGTTTATTTAGATTTCATCAGTTCTACATGCATTCACTTGTGTGTGTGTGTGTGTGTAGCTCTGCATAATTTTATTACACATGTAGCTTCATGTAACCACTATGATCACGATACCAACAGTATCATCCCCACACCACTCCCTCTTGCTACCCTGTTATAGACACGCCCACCTTATTCCCTCATCCCTAACGCCTGGCAACCACTAATCTGTTTTCCATCTCTATGTTATTTAATGAGTGCTATATAAATGGAATCATGAAGTAGGTATCCTTTTGAGATTGGCTTTTCTTCACTCATCATAATTTACTTGAGGCTTATCTAAGTTGTTGGACGTATCAGTAGTTCTTTCCTTTTTACTGCTGCATAGTATTCCATTCTATAGATGTACCCCCTTGAAAGATATTTGGATAGTTTCCAGTTTCATAGTTTTCCATTATGAATAAAATGGCCATAAAACATCTGTGTACTATAGGGTTTTTTGTTTTTTGTTTTTTTTGTGGTACACAGGCCTCTCACTGCTGTGGCCTCCCCCGTCGCGGAGCACAGGCTCCAGAAGCGCAGGCCCAGCGGCCATGGCTCACGGGCCCAGCCGCTCCGCGGCATGCGGGATCCTCCTGGACCAGGGCACGAACCCGTGACCCCTGCATCGGCAGGCGGACTCTCAACCACTGCGCCACCAGGGAAGCCCTACTATAGGTTTTTGTGTGAACTTAAATCTTCATTTCTCTGGGACATATGCTTAAGAGTGCAATTCCTGGGTCATATGCAGATTCATTTTTCGTTTTAAAAAGAACTGCCGTACTATTTTGCAGAGTGGCTGTTGCCATTTTGTTTCCACTGCAGTGTATGAGTGATTCAGTTTCTCCACATCTTTGCTAGCCTTTGATGTTATCACCATTTTTTCATTCTAGTCATTCTGAAAGGTATGGGGGTGATAGTGTGGTTTTAATTTGCATTTTTCTAATGGCTAACGATGTTGACTATCTTTTCTTGTGTTTGTTTGTCATCTGCATATCATCTTTGGTGAAAGGTCTGTCCATGTCTTTTGCCTATTTTCTAATTGCATGGTTTGTTTTTTAAATGCTGAGTTTTGAGAGTTCCTAATGTCTTCTAGATATAAGTTCTTTGTCAGATAAATGATTTGCAAATACTTTCTCCCTGTCTGTAATTTCATATTTCATTCTTTTAATAGGGTCTTTTGCAGAGCAAATATTTTTAATTTTGATGAGGTCCAAATGATCAATTTTTCCTTTTTTGAATCATGCTTTTGGTGTTGAGTTTAATAACTCATTGCATAGTCCTAGGTGTCATAGAATTTCTCCAGTTTTTTTTTTCCTAGAAGGTTAATATAAAGTTTTATGTTTTACATTTATGTCCATGATCTGTTTTGAGTTAATTTTTGTGTATGGTTTGAGGTCTAGGTTGAGGTTAATTTTTTGCCTATGAATGTCTAGTTGTCCAGCACTATTTATTGAAAAGGATATCTTTCCTCCATTGAATTGCTTTAGCTCCTTTATCAAAAATGAATTGGGCATACTTGTGTGGGTCTATTTTTGGGTTTTCCATTTTGTTCCATTTACCTATGTGTCTATTCCTCTACCGATACCATTTTTCTTGATTATTGTAGCTATAAGTCTCAACATTGGGAAGAGTGTTTACTCCTATTTCCACCATTAATATTGATTTAAAAATTACTTATACTGTGTGTGTGTGTGTGTGTGTGTGTGTGTGTGTGTGTGTGTGTGTGTGTGTTTTGAGTGGGGCTGAAGGGGAAGGGATTCCTCCTTATGTTCAGAAGGTGGAATATTTTTCTTCTAATTATTGTCCTCTTTGGACTATAATATCTGATTTGAAAAAAGCTTTTAGAATTGTGCATAAAATAGAAGTAAATTAACCTAGTGTGATGCCTTTACCCAGAGGAGGTTGCATTGACTTTTTGCTCATTCTCTTGGCTTCTTGGAGGTCTTCTTCATGCCCATCAGCTCCCAGAGGAGCTTCTGGATGGTAGAGGTTATAGCAAACCTGACCTTTGTGTAAATGAAGTGAGTCTAGCCAGGAACTTTCAAAACAAAGGCTGTAGTGTTAGCTCTGAGATTATATAACACCAAATACACTATCTAGTGGGTGTGGCAGGTGATATAATTGAGAGAAGTGGGTTAGGGAAACAAAAGGAAACCAAGCACCATCTGAAGGGGGCATTTACCACTCTTATCGAGCATGCTGTTGAAACAGTCCTAGTATTGCCAGATTTTAAGAAAAGCCAGAAATTCAGATTTTTATGTGAAATCTCCTGGCTTTTCATGTTGGGAACCAATTGGTACTTTAAAATTATTCTGTGTGGGCCAAATGAACTGGTCTGGGGCACTGATCTTTCCCAAGGGTGGCCAATTTGCAACCTTTGATATTTAGCTGGGTTGTCTGAGAGTGCCTTGTCATTATGGGTCCTGCAGGTGATGGGTGATTGGTCAAGCAACTATGTGCTCAGTGTCTAGTCTGTTTCCAAAGAGCCTGATGGTGCGTAAAAACAGTTTATTTGCCCATGCCAATCTTGCAATCTTGTTTACACTATTCATTTATTTTGCAAATCTTTCATGTTTCAAGCAGACAGAGCTGAGGCAAATGTCAGCCCCGTCTCTTTATAATGATCATTGAGTCTATCAAGCTATGTGCAGTTTGGTTGCCTTGTACTGACTGAGAGCCAATGGTTGTGATTCCTCCCCTAGGTGTGGTGGGGATGACAGTGTGTGTGTGTGTGTGTGTGTGTGTGTGTGTGTGTCCCCGCACGTGCACTGTTGGGGGCAGAGGGGTGTAGAGGGCAATAGCTTGGCGTGGAAAACTTAAGTCTAAGGTAGCATCAGGAGGTCCGTGAAGTCAAAACTATTTTTATAACAGTACTGACATTATTTGCTTTCTTCGCTCTCATTTTTTAAGTGTGTTCAGTAGAGCTGTCCAGAAGCCACATGACATGTGATGATGTCATTGCTTTGATGGCTAATGAAAGATGTATATGTATGCCTTTGTGTTTTAAAACTTTGTTTTAGGGAATTCCCTGGTGGCCCAGTGGATAGGACTCCAAGCTCTCATTGCCAAGGGCTCAGGTTTGATCCCTGTTCAGGAAACTAAAATCCCACAAGCCACGTGGCCAAAACAAACAAACAAAAAACTTTTGCTTTAAAATAAACTTCTGGAGCCTGAACCAAGACAGCGGAGTAGAAGGACGTGCTCTCACTCCCTCTTGTGAGAACACCAGAATCGCAACTAGCTGCTGGACAATCATCGACAGGAAGACACTGGAACTCACCAAAAAAGATACCCCACATCCAAAGACAAAGGAGAAGCCACAATGAGACGGTAGGAGGGGTGCAATGACAGCAAAATCTAATCCCATAATTGCTGGGTGGGTGACTCACAGACTGGAGAACACTTATACCACAAAAGTCCACCCACTGGAGTGAAGGTTCTGAGCCCAACGTCAGGTTTCCCAACCTGGGGGTCCAGCAACGGGAGGAGGAATTCCTAGAGAATCAAACTTTGAAGGCTACTGGGATTTGATTGCAGGACTTCGACAGGACTGGGAGAAACAGACACTCCACTCTCGGAGGGCACACACAAAGTAGTCTGCTCACTGGGACGCAGGGGGAAGGAGCAGTGACCCCAGGGGAGCCTGAACCAGACCTACCTGCTAGTGTTGGAGGGCCTCCTGCAGAGGTGGGGGGTGGCTGTGGCTCACCATGGGGATAAGGATACTGGCAGCAGAAGTTCTGGGAAGTACTCCTTGGTGTGAGCCCTCCTGGAGTCGGTCATTAGCCCCACCAAAGAGTCCAGGTAGGCTCCAGTGTTGGGTTGCCCCAGGCCAAACAACCAACAGGGAGGGAATCCAGCCCCACCCATCAGCAGTCGAGTAGATTAAAGTTTTACTGAGCTCTGCCCACCAGAGCAACAGTCAGCTCCACCCACCACCAGTCGCTCCCATCAGGAAACTTGCACAAGCCTCTTAGACAGCCTCATCCACCAGAGGGCAGACAGCAGAAGCAAGAAGAACTACAGTCCTGCAGCCTGTAGAATGAAAACCACATTCACAGAAAGATAGACAAAATGAAAAGGCAGAGAGCTATATACCAGATGAAGGAACAAGATAAAACCCCAGAAAAACAACTAAATGAAGTGGAGATAGGTAACCTTCCAGAAAAAGAATTCAGAATAATGATAGTGAAGATGTTCCAGGACCTTGGAAAAAGAATGGAGGCAAAGATTGAGAAGATGCAAGAAATGTTTAACAAAGACCTAGAAGAATTAAAGAACAAACGCTTAGAAGAATTAAAGAACAAACAAACAGAGATGAACAATACAATAACTGAAATGAAAGCTACACTAGAAGGAATCAATAGCAGAATAACTGAGGCAGAAGAACGGATAAGTGACCCAGAAGACAGAATGGTGGAATTTGGTGCTGCAGAACAGAATAAAGAAAAAAGAATGAAAAGAAATGAAGACAGCCTAAGAGACCTCTGGGACAACATTAAATGCAACAGCATGCACATTATAGGGGTCCCAGAAGGAGAAGAGAGAGAGAAAGGACTTGAGAAAATAGTTGAAGAGATTTTAGTCGAAAACTTCCCTAACATGGGAAAGGAAATAGCCACCCAAGTCCAGGAAGCGCAGTGACTCCCATACAGGACAAACTCAAGGAGAAACACACCAAGACACATAGTAATCAAATTGGCAAAAATTAAAGACAAAGAAAAAATTATTGAAAGCAACAAGGGAAAAACAACAAATAACATACAAGGGAACTCCCTTAAGGTTAACAGCTGATTTCTCAGCACAAACTCTACAAGCCAGAAGGGAGTGGCATGATATACTTAAAGTGATGAAAGGGAGGAACCTACAACCAAGATTACTCTACCCGGCAAGGATCTGATTCAGATTCGATGGAGAAATCAAAAGCTTTACAGACAAGCAAAAGCTAAGAGAATTCAGCACCACCAAACCAGCTTTACAACAAATGCTAAAGGAACTTCTCTAAGTGGGAAACAGAAGAGAAGAAAAGGACCTACAAAAACAAACCCAAAACAATTAAGAAAATGGTCATAAGAACATACATATCGATAATTACCTTAAACGTGAATGGATTAAATAAATACTCCAACCAAAAGACACAGGATTGCTGAATGGATACAAGAACAAGACCCATCTATATGCTGTCTACAAGAGACCCACTTCAGACCTAGGGACACATACAGACTGAAAGTGAGGGGATGGAAAAATATTCCATGTAAATGGAAATCAAAAGAAAGCTGGAGTAGCAATACTCATAACAGATAAAATAGAATTTAAAATAAAGAATGTTACAAGAGACAAGGAAGGACACTACATAATGATCAAGGGATCAATCCAAGAAGAAGATATAACAATTATAAATATATATGCACCCAACATAGGAGCACCACAATACATAAGGCATCTGCTAACAGCTGTAAAAGAGGAAATCAGCAGTAACACAATAATAGTGGGGAACTTTAACACCTCACTTACAACAATGGACAGATCATCCAAAATGAAAATAAATAAGGAAACAGAAGCTTTAATTGACACAATAGACCAGATAGATTTAATTGATATTTATAGGATATTCCATCCAAAACCAGCAGATTACACTTTCTTCTCAAGTGCACATGGAACATTCTCCAGGATAGATCATATCTTGGGTCACAAATCAAGCCTCAGGAGATTTAAGAAAATTGAAATCATATCAAGCATCTTTTCTGACCACAACACTATGAGATTAGAAATGAATTAGAGGGGAAAAAACGTATAAAACACAAACACATGGAGGCTAAACACTACGTTACTAAATAACCAAGAGATCACTGAAGAAATCAAAAAGGAAATCAAAAAATACTTAGAAACAAATGACAACACAACTACCCAAAACCTAAGGGATGCAGCAAAAGCAGTTCTGAGAGGGAAGTTTATAGCAAAAAAATCTTACCTCAAGAAACAAGAAACATCTCACATAAACAATCTAGCCTTATACCTAAAGCAATTAGAGAAAGAAGAACAAAAAAACGCCAAAGTTAGCAGAAGGAAAGAAATGATAAAGATCAGAGCAGAAATAAATGAAAAAGAAATGAAGGAAACGATAGCAAAGATCAATAAAACTAAAAGCTGGTTCTTTGAGAAGATAAACAAAATTGATAAACCATTAGCCAGACTCATCAAGAAAAAAAGGGAGAAGACTCAAGTCAATAGAATTGGAAATGCAAAAGAAGCAACAACTGACACCACAGAAATACAAAGGATCATGAGAGCTTACTACAATATATGCCAATAAAATATGCATACAAAATATGTCAATAAAATGGGCAACCTGGAAGAAATAGACAAATTCTTAGAAAAGCACAACCTTCTGAGACTGAACCAGGCAGAAATAGAAAATATAAACAGACCAATCACAAGCACTGAAATTGAGACTGTGATTAAAAATCTTGCAACAAACAAAAGCCCAGGACCAGATGGCTTCACAGGCGATTTCTATCAAACATTTAGAGAAGAGCTAACACCTATCCTTCGCAAACTCTTCCAAAGTATAGTAGAGGGAGGAACACTTCTAAGCTCATTCTACGAGGCCACCATCACCCTGATACCAAAACCAGAAAAAGATACTACAAAAAGAGGAAATTACAGACCAATATCACTGATGAATATACATGCAAAAATCCTCAACAAAATACTAGCAAACAGAATCCAACAACACATTAAAAGGAACATACACCATGATCAAGTGGGATTTATCCCAGGGATGCAAGGATTCTTCAATATATGCAAATCAATCAATGTGATACACCATATTAACAAATTGAAGAATAAAAACCATATGATCATCTCAATAGATACAGAAAAAGTGTTTGACAAAATTCAACACCAATTTATGATAAAAACTCTCCAGAAAGTGGGCATACAGGGAACCTACCTCAACATAATAAAGGCCATATACGAGAAACCCACAGCTAACATTCTCAATGGTGAAAAACTGAAGCCATTTCCTCTAAGATCAGGAACAAGACAAGGATGTCCACTCTCACTGCTATTATTCAACATAGTTTTGGAAGTCCTAGCCACGGCAATCAGAGAAGAAAAAGAAATAAAAGGAATACAAATTGGAAAAGAAAAGTAAAATGTCACTGTTTGCAGATGACATGATACTATACATAGAGAATCGTAAAGATGCCACCAGAAAACTACTAGAGCTAATCAATGAATTTGGTAAAGTTGCAGGATACAAAATTAATGCATAGAAATCTCTTGCATTCCTATACACTGATGATGAAAAATCTGAAAGAGAATTTAAGGAAACACTCCCACTTACCATTGCAACAAAAAGAATAAAATACCAAGGAATAAACCTACCTAGGGAGACAAAAGACCTGTATGCAGAAAACGATAAGACACTGATGAAAGAAATTAAAGATGATACCAACAGATGGAGAGATATACCATGTTCTTGGATTGGAAGAATCGATAATGTGAAAATGGCTATACTACCCAAAGCAATCTACAGATTCAATGCAATCCCTATCAAATTACCAATGGCGTGTTTTACAGAACTAGAACAAAAAATCTTAAAATTTGTATGGAGACACAAAAGACCCCGAATAGCCAAAGCAGTCTTAAGGGAAAAAAACGGAGCTGCAGGAATCAGACTCCCTGACTTCAGACCATACTTCAAAGCTACAGTAATCAAGACAATATGGTACTGGCACAAAAACAGAAACATAGATCAATGGAACAAGATAAAAAGCCCAGAGGTAAACCCATGTACCTATGGTCAACTAATCTATGACAAAAGAAGCAAGGATATACAATGGAGAAAAGACAGTCTCTTCAATAATTGGTGATGGGAAAACTTGACAGCTACATGTAAAGGAAGGAAATTAGAACACTCCCTAACACCATATGCAAAAATAAACTCTGAATGGATTAGAGACCTAAATGTAAGACTGGACACTATAAAACTCTTAGAGGAAAACATAGGAAGAGGATTCTTTGACATAAATCACAGCAAGATAGTTTTTGATCCGCCTCTTAGAGTAATGGAAATAAAAACAAAAATAAACAAATGGGACCTAATGAAACTTCAAAGCTTTTTCACAGCAAAGGAAACCATAAACAAGATGAAAGATAACCCTCAGAATGGGAGAAAATATTTGCAAACGAATCAACAGACAAAGGATTAATCTTCAAAATATATAAACAGCTCATGCAGCTCAATATTAAAAAAACAGACAACACAATCCAAAAATGGGCAGAAGACCTAAATAGACATTTCTCCAAAGAAGACATAGAGATGGCCAAGAAGCACATGACAAGCTGCTCAACATCACTAATTATTAGAGAAATGCAAATCAAAACTACAATGAGGTATCACCTCACACCAGTTAGAATGGGCATCATCAGAAAATCTATAAACAACAAATGCTGGAGAGGGTGTGGAGAAAAAGGAACCCTCTTGCCCTGTTGGTGGGAATGTAAATTGATACAGCCACTATGGAGAACAGTATGGAGGTTCCTTAAAAAACTAAAAATAGAATCACCATATGATCCAGCAATCCCACTACTGGGCATATACCCAGAGAAAACCACCATTCAAAAAGACACATGCACCCCAATGTTCATTGCAGCACTATTTACAATAGCCACGTCATGGAAGCAACCTAAATGCCCATCGACAGACGAATGGATAAAGAAGATGTGGTACATATATACAATGGAATGTTACTCAGCCATAAAAAGGAACGAAATTGGGTCATTTGTTGAGACGTGGATGGATCTAGAGACTGTCATACAGAGTGAAGTAAGTCAGAAAGAGATAAACAAATATCGTATATTAACGCATATATGTGGAACCTCGAAAAATGGTACAGATGAACTGGTTTGCAGGGCATAAATTGAGACACAGATGTAGAGAAAAAAACGTATGGCCACCAAGGGGGGGAAGGCCCCAGGGTGGTGGTGGTGGTGGTGTGATGAATTAGGTGATTAAGATTGACATGTATACACTGATGTGTATAAAATTGATGACTAATAAGAACCTGCTATATAAAAAAATAAATAAAATAAAATTCAAAAATAAAATATACTTCTCTGGGTTCCTCACTAATTTGTAAAAGTAAAATGGGATTCTGTGATTGAAGAGTTTGAGAATTGCTGGTCTAGTGTGATGGTTGTCAACCTGGGCTGTACATTAAGGTCATCTGGGGAGTTTTAAATTCATACTGATGCCTGAACCCCACCCCAAACCAATTGTCCCAGAATCTCTGTGGATGAGAGGTCATTGTCACCATCACCACTATTGTCATTACTCTCAGTGTCATCATCATCATCACCATCATCCTCATCAGAACTCCATCTAGATTGTCCACCATGGCTCAGGCCCTGTGCTCTGTGCTGTACCTCTGCTTCTTACAGCTGCCCAGAGAGGCCAGTTTGATCTTATTTTACCACAGGAGAATCTGGATCAGAAAGGCTAAGGTGAACAAATTCACAAAGCTGGAACAGATGGAGCTGGGATTCCAAACAAGTTTTCTCCGCTACATCAGTGTTCCCAGTCTTTGCACTATCTAAAAATCTCTTTCATTGTGCTCTCACCCCTCCAACCTCACAGTGGATTTTGATACATTTTATAAACAAACTAGATCTACTAAGCAAGAATTGGTTTATGTTTTAAACCAAATGTTAAAAACATACAGTGGACAATCTTGACATCTCCTCCATCCAAGATCATCATATTACAGCACAGAGTTGAGGCAATTCCACCTAAAAGCAGAGAGACCCAACCCCTAGGTTAACTGAGAAGGACTTAACATGGTTAAATGTGCAATTTTTCCTGACCTTTTGGAAAAGTCTCCCCCGTCTAATAGTTCTTACCTTGGTGGATCCCATACTGGGCACAACTCATGGGTAGATGAGGGAAGGAATAAGAACCTTACTTGTTTTTTTTTTTTTTTTTTTTGCTGTTCTTTTCAGGTGAGCATGGTGTGGAGATAGGTATGGGATGGCCATTGTATGGGAGAGCAGACAGAGGCTGTGCAATGAATGCACTGAACTGTCTAAGGACCCAGAAGTCAGCTTAACTTTTCAAATTTCCAGGGAAGGAGTTCCAAGCATCGAATGCCCTGTGTATGCCCAAAGCTTTGTCTTGCAAACAGACTTTAGAGAACAACTTATTTCATTTGTTGTCAGGAAACTGACTTTATGGATGCCAGAGGATGGAGGAGGGGAGAAAGATGGGTGCTGTGGTTGTCTGTGCTGCTGGGGCAGTGAGCCTTCTTCTCTCCTGGGGAAGGAGAGCATGAAGATGAAAGCCACACGAATGAGGTCTGTGAGACATGTTCACCTGCCGGATACAGAGATGCAGCAGTCCCCGTGGGGTCCTCATTGTTCTACCTTTATTCTGCTTTTGCTTATTCTAATATTAAAGACAGAAACTGACTATGATCCCAGAAGATCTATTCCCTCCCGTCTTGGGCTAGTTAAACCCCAAGTCTTTAGATCTCAGTGCAAGAATCACTTGCTCAGAGAAGCCCCCCTGGTTCCTGGACTAACAGCCCTATGATAAGCTCTTGAGTGCCGGGCCCCTTTTTTTCATGTCCCCCCCCACCCCGCCCTTCATAGGAGTTGTTTTACATTTGCGTGGGTGAAACTTTGATGGACATTTCTAGCTCCCAATGGACTACAGTTCTCTCACGGGAAGGGATACGATCTGCATTTGCTCACCACGGTGATTCCCAGCATCTAGCACAATGTCTCCTGCACGTAAGTCCTTCAAAATGGGATGAAAAGAATGAATATGTGAATGAACAGATTAGCAGCGCGGAAAAAGCAACTCCAGGTTTTATTTCAAGTGTTGAATTCCTCCTTGAGGCTATTGTTCTCCATGTTCAGCTTCCTTTTTTTTCTTTATTGTGGTAGGATGCCGATTGTGGTCTGTATTTGAGGTTAGACTAAGCACCGTTAGTGCAGATTTCTGGGGCCCAACCACTCCAAATGGCTTTCAGCTGTTTTATACACTGTATTACGTTTTCCAATAAAATATACTAGAAAGAGGTGATGTTTCTCGAAGTATGGTCTGAAGCCACCTGCACCGGAATCACTTGGGGAAGCTCTGTAAAAATACATATTTCTGGGCTTAACCCTGGACCTGCTAAATCAGAATCTTGCAGCACAAGAACCTGAGAATTTGTATTTATTGTTATTGTTATTATTGTCTCTCTCTTTTAAAAAAAGTTGAATAGGTACTATTCAACTATTTGATCCAAAACCCCAAAGTATAAAAAGACATACAGATTTCAATGAAAAATTTAATATTAAAAAATATTTTATTTTAGACTAGTTTTAGGTTTCTAGAAAAGTTGTGAAGATAGTACTGAGAATACCCATTTACTTCACATTCAGTTTCCTCTATTGTTCACATTTTATATTAGTAGGATATATTTGCCATAATGGATGAACCAATGTTGATATATTATTATTATTAACTAAAGTAACACATATGATGAAACGAAATTAATTTTAAGGCAGGATGAGAAAATATTTTTTTCTTTTTTTTGATTGGAGTAGAGTTGATTTACAATGTTGTGATAGTTTCTGCTGCACAGCAAGGTGAGTCAGTTATACCTATACATATATTCACTCTTTTTTAGATGCTATTCCCATATAGGTCATTACAGAGTATTGAGTAGAGTTCCCTGCGCTATACAGTAGGTCCTTATTAGTTGTCTACTTTATATATAGTAGTGTTTATATGTCAATCTCAATCTCCCAGTTTATCCCTCCCCCCCCCCCTTTCCCCCTTGGTAACCATAAGTTTGTTTTCTACATCTGTGAGTCTATTTCTGTTTTGTAAATAGGTTCGTTTGTACCGCTTTTTTTTTTTTTCAGATGCCACATATAAGTGATATCATATGATATTTGTCCTTCTCTGTCTGACTTACTTCACTCAGTCAGGAGAGAAACACTTAACATAAAATATTCTCTGCTGTTTGAGCCACTACCCCCTTCCCTTTAGTGTGTCTACATTATTCATTAACTAGATCCTTTTAGAACACACAGGAATGCCTACAGGTCCCCCCACAAAAAAGCAATTTCCTCCTGGCACCAGCAAAGTAACTCTTTGGGAGATAACATTCCTTTCTCAATCCTGTAGCAATCACGATGACCCATTACTCACCTTGTTGGACTGTGTAAACTGTCAATATGTTACTTTGATGTATAATCCTTTGCCTCAAAAACTTACATAACTGTGCTATGTGATCTCTAATGGGTGGAACAGTCCTGAGAGCTTTCTGAAAGACTTTCTCCTGGGTTATAATCCTCAGGTTGGCTCAAATAAAATTTTCCATTTCTTTCTTAGATGGACTATTCGTTAATTTTTTTCATCAACACTCTGTTTAGATTTTGTTAGTTTTTACCTAAGTTCCTTTATTGTTCCAGGATCCCATCCACAAAACAATTCATCATCACATCTCCGTAGGCTCCTCTTGACGGCGACAGTTTCTCAGATTTTCTTGTTTTAATGACTTTGTTTTGAGGTATTTTGTAGATTTCCCCTCAGTTGGGGTTTGCTTCATATTTTTTATATGATTAAACCAGGTTCTAGGTTTTGGGGAGGTGAAGTGTCTTTCTCATGACATCATACTGAAGGTACGTATGATCAATACGATGTCTCAATGTTCAGATGACCCTTGATCAGCTGACTGAGGAAGTGTTTGTCAGATTTCTCCACTGTAATATTACTCTTTTCCCCCCCTCTTTCAACACTGTGGCATTTGGAAGGGAGTCAGTCTGGGCAACCCATACCCGAGGGGTGGGGAGTTATGCCCTACCTCTTTGGGGGAGGAGGTATCTACTTAAATTATTTGGAATTCTTCTGCAGGGTGATTTGTCTGTTCTCCCCCATTGGTTTGTTTATTTATTTATTTATTTATTTATATCAGTATGGACTCATGGATATTTACTTCATACTTTGGGTTATAACCTAATGCTCTATTATCTGTGTTGTTGCTCAAACTTTCCCACCTTTGGCCCCGGGAGCTCTTTTGGTTCCCTCCTGTGTCCTTTTGTTATATCCATAACTGCCCCCCCACCTTTTTTTGTCTTTTCTTTCTCTTTCCCCCTTCCTTACTTTCTGGCATAACAAGATGCTCTAGGCCCATCTTGTATATATCTCCCCTCTATCTGCTGTCTGTACGGGCCCCTCTTAAAGGACAAAGCCCACAGGCTCCCCATGCTTCCAAAAGCTCACCTGTGAGTGAGTTTGGAACGTAAGATGACTTTTTTTCCAACAGAAATAATGCCATACATATGATTGCCTTCCAAGTCTCACCCACAAAAGCCCACTCAATTCTTTATTCATTCCCAGCTGCAGTATTGGCATTTCACTTATCCCCAATCACACTGATAAGACTGTTTCTCTTAAAAAAAAATCCAAATTGCATTTGCAGTTCTAAGATTGCCCTTTAACAGAGACTGCATATTCCTTGAGGCGAATGGTAGGACAGTGGCACCTGCAGAAGAAACTCAATATATGCAGAGTAGAAACTGGAGCTTCCATTCTTCTTCTTCTTTTTGTTTTGGCTGCACCACACTACGTGTGGGATCTTAATTCACCCAACCAGGGACTGAACCCGTGCTCCCTGCAGTGGAAGCACGGAGTCTTAACCACTGGACCGCCAGGGAAGTCTCAAAGCTTCCCTTCTGGTAATGATGAAGTTGACAGTTCAGGAATGAAGATGAAATAAGGATACTTTCTGCTGAACAAAACCATAAGGTCTGTAAGAAAGGAAACTATGCGATAGAACTTCTGGCGATGATGAAAATGTTCTATATGTTTGCTGTATGGTAGCCATTAGCCACTTGTGGCTACTGAGGACTTGATATGTGGCTAATGAGACTGAGGAACTTAATTTTTAATTTTATTCCATTTTACTCAGTTTAAATTTCAATAGCCACATGTGGCTAGTGGCTACCATACTGGACAGTGCATTTCTAAAATATGTACTTCAGGCAGAAAGAAAAGGATCCCAGATGAAAGGTCATAGATACAAGAAGAAATGAAGAGTAAAGAAAGTACTAAATATCAGACTTCCCTGGTGGCGCAGTGGTTAAGAATCCACCTGCCAATGCAGGGGACACGGCTTTGAGCCCTGGTCTGGGACGATCCCACATGCTGTGGACCAACTAAGCCCGTGCGCCACAACTACTGAGCCTGCGCTCTAGAGTCCATGTGCCACAACTACTGAGCCCACGTGCCACATCTACGGAAGCCCATGTGCCTAGAGCCCGTGCTATGCAACAAGAGAAGCCACTGCAATGAGAAGCCCACGCACCACAACGAAGAGTAGCCCCCACTCTCTGCAACTAGAGAAAGCCCGAGCACAGCAACGAAGACCCAAAGCAGCCAAAAAAATAAAATAAAAAAGGAGAAAGTACTAAATATGTAGGCCAATGTAAATGAACACCCATGCTATGAAATAATAATAATAAAAAATAATAAAATCTTACAGAGTTTTGAAAGTATATGTAATTAAAATATATGACAGTAGAAGCATATAAGTTGGAGGGGTTGAGGTAAAGGCAGGTGTCCTGTGATCCTTGATTTGTCTGGGAGGAGAATAAAGCTATTCATTAGCATTAGTCGTTCACAAGTTAAGGATGCGTGGATTACTTCTAGGATAAGCACTAAAAGAATAGAAAATAGTGCATAAGTTTCAAGCGATGTAAGGAGAGTAATGGAATGAGAAAAGATATTCAAACCAGAAGAAAGCAAGAAGGGAGCAAAGAAACAAAATGGGAATAATGACTAGAAAGCAACGTAACAATGGTAGATTTTAAGTCCAGATGCTCTATTTCGTTGATTTTAAAACACACATTTACTCATATTTTTACATTTCTGAAACCAGGAGGCATGTGACAGGCTGTGGCATCATACAAGCTCTGTCAGCACGTTGTGCTACCTGTCAGAGCTGTTCTTCTGGTCACCTGCTGAGTTTCGTGCATCATTGCACATGTATTGAATTAATCCCTGTTTAAAACGTCTTCAAAAAGATGCTCTCTAACTTGGCACAGAAACACAGTAGTAGGGTGAAAATTTGTAGTGAATTCCATTTTTTGGGTGGCAAATACCAAGAGCTTCTGAGACCTAAAGAAGGAGCTACCCACAAGTCGTGAAGCTGTGCCACATTTTATTTCTGAGATACGTGCAGCGTGAAACAGGAGAATTTGCCAAATCCCTTGGAACTGATAGAAGAAATTTGGAAGCAGGAAGAAGCTGGTGTGACGGATTTGTGCACTTCACAGGGACATTGTTAAGATGTTGTGTCATGGTTTAATAGGTAGAGTTTCTCTTTCTTATTGATATATAAAATATTGATGTGTTTTACAATCCATGGTGTTTTAGAACTGAAGTAAATGGTTTATAAGGTGGATTAAGCAAAGCAGGCAGAACCCAACTACATGCTGTTTGCAAGAGATAAATCTAAAACATAAAGGTGGAGAAGATTGAAAGGAAAAGAATGGAAAAAGACATGTCACACAAATAGTAATCAAAAGAAGCCTGCTGTATCTGACAAAGTAGACTGTGATGCAGTTAAGATTCCTAGAGCTAAAGAGGGTCATTCCTTAGATGCAAATACCTCAGCTTACTGGGGAGATATAGAAATTCTAAACATATATGCACCTAATAACATGGCTTCAAAATATATAATGCCAAAACTGAGATCAAAATAATAAACCTATGGCATAGTAGGATATCTTAAAGTACCTCTTACAACAAAACGACAACAAAAAAATCACTGTGGATAGAAAACATTTGTTAAATAAGATTAATACATCTGACCTCATGGACATATATAGAATATTGTACATAACAACTGAAGAATACTTGTCTAATATTTACATACAGACATTGGTGGAAAAATGTAAGATTGATACGAGCAGACTGGCATTCCAGAGATGTCAGTTAATAGCAGCGCTAATAATGAAGATTGCAATCATCTCTTTACTGCCTTCTAAATGCTTCTTACAGCAAAGATGAAATCACATAATTTTCTCCACTTTCCTACTCTGTGTTCTCTTCCGGATTCTTTCCTATTTATTGCCCAACACGCTGGCCCCTTAAAAATTGTTAGTTTGTTTTGTTTTTTCTTTTTTGCGGTCCGGGGGCCTCTCACTGTTGTGGTCTCTCCCGTTGCGGAGCACAGGCTCCGGATGCGCAGGCTCAGCGGCCATGGCTCACGGGCCCAGCCACTCCGCGGCACGCGGGATCCTCCCAGACCGGGGCACGAACCCGCGTCCCCTGCATCGGCAGGCGGACCCTCAACCACTGCGCCACCAGGGAAGCCCCCCAAGGGAGTGTTTTGATCTGCAGAGCACAAAGTCATTCCCAGCGTTACTTGCCCACACTTGTATGGAGACCTCCAGAAAGCAGGATCTGGGGTGCTTCTAGGAGGAGAGCAGTGTCAGAAGGAGAATGCACCCAGATTTCAGGCTGCACGACACACACACAGTCTGAGAGGAGCAGGCAGAGCCACATGCGCAGAAGGCGCTCTCCCCTGTACGTGCCAAATAGCAGAGGGAGGGAAGTGGGAAAGGAAAAAGACAGTAACCCCTGCGTTTACATTAAGGCCAAGGAGTTTCACCAGATCCCTGGGAAAACGCCCTTCTTTCATGCCCCGTTGAGTATGGGTAAGAGACATTGCGCTACAACACTGGAAAATACATGTCCTCAATAACTCACCTTCAGCTCTAGCGAGTGTGGGCTTTGTCCTTCATCCTGGTCACAGTTGAGATGGGGCTTCTCTTTAGAGATCACCAAGAGACCACCAGACTCCCTTTCTTCTCACAGACTGAGCCCAAGGGTGAGGATAAAACACAGGTCTCCGGAAAACAACAGTCAGTGAAAAAGGTCTAGTCCCTGGAGTGGGGAAAACTTCTCAAATCAGCTGAAGTTTCAGGTGTGGCACGTAACGCTTCTCCTGGGATCTGTGGTCAAAGGCCCGTTCCCCCTGCTACCCCATCACACTGGTCCATCCTCCTGAATTGTTCTCTGGTCATGCTTCTTCGGAAGGCCCAGTTGTCCGGCTCCTTCTTAATTCCAGCCCTTCTAGAAATATCCCTCTCAGAAATAGGAATCTTTCCAGACTCTATCATCTAATTTCTAATGGTTCCTGGGGATTCCCTCACGCGGCTCACCGCCAGCTGGTTCTGGAGGCCCAGACGATGCACTCATTGGCCTGCAAGAAGAGGTAGGAAAGAGAAAGCCCATTTCGAGGGACCTTTACTTGGCCTGGTGGGGACACAAACCTTCCCCAGAGAACAGGGCAGGGGCCATTCATCTGGGCTTCTCTTGGCGGTTTGCAGAATGGCTTTGAAAGATCCCACAGAGCAGAAGCAGGAACATATGGTACATGACCTAAATATTGAATTTTATTGAATTTGGCTTTCGTTTGAGCCTGGATCACTGTGACCAGAGGATGGCATTTCACCTGGAATGTGGAAGATTGTGCATTTCCAGCCCTGTATCAAGTGTACCAGCCCAGCTCCACTGGACTCTGATGAGCTTGGGACCCCTCACGATTTCCATCAACCCGAGCCTTTAATGAGAAGCAAGTGACCCCTCTTCTCAGAACTTTGGCTTTGGAGGTAGGCAGATGGGGTTCCAATCTTGGCTCTCACACATACTAGTTGTGGGACTTGGAGCAACATTTTAAATTCTTCAGAGTTCAGTTTTCTCAGCCGTGAAATGAGCATTGTAAAAGGGCCGACCAAACTGGGTTCTTCTGAGAATTTAAAAGTTACTCAGTGATATCAATAGAATCTACCTTATTATGATGCTTACATTTCTTGTTTTGTGTTCACTTGACCTATCATGTCCTGGGAGTGATATATTAAAATCTTCTATGATTTGCGTATCAAAAGAAATAAAATAAAAGTTATTCAGTGATCGGTATTATCAAGGTGTCTGGACTATAGAGGAAATATCAAAAAATTGTTTATTATTATTCTTGGAGTTATTATTTTTCTTAACCCTCTTTCCTGTACCCTCAGTGCACCAGCAGTGCCTGGGGTGGGACAGATGCCTGCACTGGCTGGGCCGATGAAGGGACAGTGGCAGAGCAGGGAGTGAGAGATTGAGGCAGGAGGCAGGAGCCCAGCATCGTGCAGGATTGAGCTGGCACTGCCAGGCTCCCAGGAAAAGCTGCGGGGTTTGCACCTGGCCCTGGAGAACCTCTCTGAACAGGCAGACCAGCCACAAGAGTGGCCAGGGGACTTCCTAGGGCCTGGCTCCTAGGGACACATTCAGACCATTCCTGCCTAGAGGCTCGGCCACAGAGGGAACCTTCCCTACTGGGCCTTGGACTGGGCAGGGGGCCAGGCCCTCAGGGAGGAGCTCAGGCCCTTGTTGGATGAAGGGCAGGGGCCCACATGTGGGCCAATGACCATCATGGACAGGTGGCTGTAAAAAGTCCAATGTGACAACACGGTAACACTGCACCGGGTGATCCTGTAACATAATTATCTATCCTAGGCAATTATAACATGGAGATGGAGTCTAAGGCCTCATTCTCCACCTCTGCGATCGGCACAAGGCCTCTGGCTGGTCTCAGTGTGGAATGGCCTCCTGGTCTCCTCCTGCCTGAGAATGGGGAGGGCTCCTGCTGGTTCTCCTGCCACCTCCTCCGGGAAGCCCTCCTCAGCCCCTCTGCGTGGACCGGCTTCCTCTCTGGGCTGCGCAGCTCTTGGCACCCATCGCTGCAGCACAGGTGTCAGTGTCCTTGTCTCATCTCCCTGCAGCCCTGTAAGCTCCCCGGGAGCAGGTTCCCTGGCTGACTCAGCCCCAGCCTAGAGCCCCAGGCATCACAGATACTCGGCATTGATGGGATGGGTGACTGGCCCAGGCGAGATCCTAAGTGGCTCTGCAGCGATGCGGGGTCGGATACGATCCCTGGGTCTCAGCTCTGCTCACGTTAGAATCTCCTCGGCAGCTCTGTTGGGCCCCAGACATTCTGAGTTCACAGTATAGATGCACGTTGATTCAGAATCATTAAACTAGATTAACCCTAAGCCTTTGAACGTCTCTAACATGAACCAGACCTGCAGACTCTGCCTTTCTATCAGCCCCGGGTGCTGCCGATGCTGCTGGGCTGCGGACCACGCTTGGAGTGTCACCGTCTAAGGCAGGGTTCTCAACCTCGGCTCTATACCAGAAATCACCTGGTGGGTGACATCTTCAGACCATGGATTCTTGAGCCCCACCGCATGAATGAGCATGGTGGCCTCCACATCGCCTGTGTTCCAGGAGCAGGGCTGGTTCTCTCTTGTCACTGTTAGCAGATCCACATCCGTCAGACCAACATCCTGATTTTTTGTTTTGGAACTCTGAATGCCACGTGTGAGTTGAAAGCTCCAGGATTTGGTCTCCTCTCCCTTCACAGCCCGTGCTTTAGACAGTCATTTGGGTCAAAAGTCTCCTCTTCTTGTCCCCCTGGAGCCAATGTCCAAGTTCCTTCTTCCAGGGGACACTCAGAAGCCCTGAGCAGGGGTCCTTTTTCCAACCCGGACTCAGAGAACCCCGTCCATCGCAGGGCATTCTCCTCTGCCTGAGCCAGTAGGGAGAAAAGAGATGCATTTGGAGGATTCAAAACCATCCTGGTGGTGAGTCAGGACTTCACAGCCCTGACACTTTGGGTGAAAATGATGCATTTATCTCCCACCCGCTGCACCTGGACACCTGCTGCAAAGCTCCATTCTCCCCTCAAGTATTTCTCTTGTCTAATTCATTCACCAAGGAAGTTCCCAAAACTGTGCCAGGTCAACAGGGAGGAGCTGGGACTGTGCCCAGCACCTCACAAGGTCCCACTTTAGGAGTTACTCTTTGGCCCCGGTGCGGATTTTTATAAGAATCTTACCTTCCGAGTGACACTGAAGCTCATCTCTTTCACAGTCTTCAGAGCCCATTTTCACACCTGGTTTCTCCTCCAAAAAAGACATTTTCAACGTGAAGAAATGACTCAACAGGAGCCTGGGATGAAGGGCAGGACCTGAGTGGACAGGAAGGGGACTGGCTACAGCTCCTTCTGACCCCGGGAAACCTTGCCAGAGGCCCCTGCTGATGAGGCCGCAGGCCTTGCTCTCTCTTGGAAATGTTTGCTGCCTCCAGGAAGGCCTCCCAGGGCTGGGCCATCCTCTTCTGTCATTCCTTCTTTGATGCTTGCCCATCCAAAGCAATGCTCTCCAAACTGTGGGTCACCATATCTTTTTTATGGACCTTGACAGTATTTTAGCAAAAGGAAATAGAACATTCAAAGTATATTGTTCTAATCCTGGGACTGGCAAACTACAGCCCACAGGCCAAATCCTGCCCTACCACCTGCTTTCAAGTAAAGTTTTTTTGGAACACAGTCATGCTTGTGTTTACACGTTTTCTATGGCTGCTCTCTGGCTCTAACAGCAGAGATGAGTCATTGAAAGGGAGTCACCTGGCCAGCAAAGCCACTACTGGTTACTTTCCCAACCTTCATAGAAAAAGGTTGCCGACCCTCTGCTAGAGTCTAACCTTAGACAAGAAAGGCACTTTCTTCGCAGCCTCTTGTCATGGAAAACTGAGCTTCCAAAGGTCCCAGGAAGCTGAACTCCTGATATCTTGGGGCAGGGCTGACACAGAATCCCCTTATTGAAAGGGCTTGGAGGAGAGAGGTTTCCAAACACCCTCCTATTGTACACATCACATCTCACCCGATTCACAAAGAACTTTAGAGGATGAGGAAAAGATTCAGATTCCAAGGAGAGCATGTGACTGCCCTAGTTTGGCTCATGTGTCTGCTTCTCAGACAGCTAAAGGCAACACACCTTATTAGTACTTTGAGAATTTGTATCTTGAGGTCATAGAAGGAAGGATTGCTTCATTGTAGAGTTTTTAGATGAAATAAATCAAACTCTCTACAAGATACCCCCTTATGTTTCCAAGAGGCAGCGAGGGTCCTCAAAGTCAAGCTGGAGAGCTGATCTCAGCAGGTACTGGGCAAGAAGACAAAGCGATGCCTCCCTGAGTCCCCTCAGCCATAACTAGGACTACGACAGTACCCCAGCCTGTGAGGGTCAAGGGGGATGAGGCCCCAGGGAAGAGCTCCGACAAGGTCAGCTGCTTCTGTTTCTGATCTGAGGACGCTGGCGACCAGCACCAAGCCCGAGGTAAAAAAGTATTTAGTATTTTCAGTGTTTGAAAATGTGTCCAGGTGACAGTGATGCTTGGCATGGGGGGTGGGGGGCAGGGGTGAGGGTGTGTCTTCTTCATAACGTCACGTAACTTCTTTGCAACCAAGACGTGTCTATTCAGATTGGTCTCTGAGCTGAGGCTGTCTCCTAACGGTGAGGACTCTGACTTCCAAATGGGAGTGAAACCTTGGTCTTGAGGAGGTCGACCATGTGGGTCAAATGGAGGCAGGCATAGCCTGGGCTCCATCCTCCTCCACCTGTCCTTCCAACCTGGTGACATGAAGTAAATCGCTGTGGTGCCTGTATCATGTTGTGCGGGCTTCCTGCGGGGCTACACCGAGATCACAAATGTACCCGCCTCCTTACAGAAGCACAAGATTCCTGTGTGCTCTGACTTTATTGATGGAAAGTCAGGAATGGTTCAGGTGACCACACAGGTGGTCACTTAGTGCTGCGAGCGGCTTCCCACCCCAGCACCACCAAGCCCTCTTTCCCGGGTCTTATTTTTTTGGTCCTCCTAACATGCTATATAATTTGCTTATTTATTATGTTCAAAGTGTGCATCTTCCACTAGGATGTAAGTTCCAAGAGTTCTCTTCTCTCTGAGGTATCCCAAGAACCTACCACCCAACATGTTTTCTACGAATGAATGAAGGAGACAGAAAGACCACAGGGAGGAAGGAAGGAAGAAAAGGATGGAGAGAGGGAAGGGTTGCTATTTAAATGACGGTCTTCTTATTACTGCAGCTAATATGACATCCCCTGCAAAGCAGATGCATTTTTGAAAACTTGTATAAAAACAACTAAGGTGATTTGGATTTTATTTTCCTAACCGTCATTGTAATCATGGGTCTAGGTGTTCAGTGAAAAAGTTTGGGCCATTGCATGTTACACCTGCGAATCCCAATGTCTTTCTTTCCTAAGGGCTGCTATTACAAAGTGAAACCACTAGGTGGCTTAAAGCCACACGACTTTATTCTCTCACAGTTCTGGAAGCTAGCTAGAAGTGTGAAAGCAAGATATTGGCAGGGTGGATAAAAAAGAATGAAATAATGCCATTTGCAGCAACATGGATGGAACTAGAGATTATCATACCAAATGAAGTAAGCCAGAGAAAGACAAATATCATATGATATCACTTATATGTGGAGTTTAAAAAAATGAGACAAATGAACCTATACACGGAACAGAAAGAGACCCACAGACATGGAAAACAAACTATGGTTACCTAAGGAAAAGGGGTGGGGGGGAGGGATAAATTAGGAGGTTGGGATTAACATATACACACTACTATACATAAAATAGATAACCAATAAGGATCTACTGTATAGCACAGGGAAATATACTCAATATTTTGAAATAACCTATAAAGGAAAAGAATCTGAAAAAGAATATATATATATATATATATATATATGAATCACTTTGGTGTACATCTGAAACTAACACAGCATTGTAAATCAACTATACTTCAATTTTAAAAAATGTTAAAAAAAAAAAAAAAGGATGTTGGCAGGGTGGGTTCCTCCTCAGGGCTCTGAATCCGTTCCACGCCTCTTCTAGCTGCTAGTTTTGTTGGCAACCCCTGGCGTCCCTTGCTTTGTAGATGCAGCATTCGTCCTCCATTGCCACATGGCCTTCTTCTCCCTGTGTCTCTGTGTCTTCTTATCCTCCTCTGTTTATGTCAGTGTCCAAATTCCCCTTTTCTTACAAGGACAGCGGTCACCTTGGATTAGGACACATCCTAAGAACTTTATCTTGATTAAATCTGCAAAGACCCTATTTCCAAATAATGTCACGTTCACAGGTACCAGGCGTTAGGACTTTAACATATCTTTTTTGGGGGGAGGGGCACAACTCAACCCATAACACTCAAATTTCAGCTGTTCACCTCAAAAAATTCTCTATGCCTGTAAAATGCGTGATCTCACGACATTCACCCTGCAGCAAGAACTCCTTCAGGAGGACCCCATCCAGGGGTTCCTTTCCCAGCTGATCATTCCTCTTGCCCCCATTCAAGATCCTGGGCAGGGTGAAGCAGGTGAGGGAAAGAGGAAGGCTATACTGGGGACAGAAAGAGGAAACCCTTATCCATCCTGCCCTCTGCTTGGGAGTGAGTGACCCAGCACAGCGCATTAACGCACAGCCTTAGGAGTGGTACAGCCCAAGCATTTTTGATCCCAGTTACCCCACTCAATGAAACAAAACGGAGGACACATCTTGAAATATGGGCAATAGCACTTTGTGAAACTTCCATAAAATTAGGAAATTTACAAGGACTAGATAAAACAGGAACTAACGTTTAGTAGTTTCGTCTCACATTCCAATGAACTGGCTCTCCCAGCCCCTTCTCTTCACCCCAGTCTCTGGAGACACACACCTAGTGATGGGCTGGTAAATGTTTAACAACAAGTTCTATGGGATGGAGGGGGAGGGGTGGGAATGGGCGGGAGCAATGATACACAGCTCTTGCCAGTTTCAGTGGTGTAAGTACTCCCAGCACAGCCGACTTCAAACTGCCCCCCATGAAGTCACTGTAGGTGCTGTCAGGAAGAGGGGCTAACAATGGGCTCTTACAAGCTGGATGAACTGACTCCAGCATACCAGGGAAGCCCCTTTAAGATCATCATTGTAGAGCCAGGGGTGATTGGCAAACCATAGCCTGCAGGCTCACTCCCTGTTTCAAATAGTTTGCTAACACAGCCAGGCTCACTGGTCGTCTATGGCTACCTTCCGCCTACAGTAGAACCTGTGGATTCTCAGCCAGCAAAGCCTAGAAGATTTACTACCTGGCCCTTAACAGAAAGTTTGCCGACTCCCATTCTAGAGGGCAAGGGGCCACAGACTGTTTGAAGTCTCCAGACATTCATCCCTGAGTCATTCTGGAACTTTCCACTTTTCATCAAAGAGCTGCAATGCAAGATGGTCTCCATCTCACGCACAAAAGCCTGCACTGTTTTTTTACTGCAAAAGTAACATTGCTTTTGTTTGTTTGGCGTAGCTCAGCCTCTCCTGGTATTTTTCAGGAGGAACATGCATTCTAAATTCCACATAATCAGGGACCTGAGCCTTCGACGGTGCCTGTCATTTCCCCACAGCCCTTTTGCAGAAGGCGCCTTGTCAGTGCAGCTCCGTACAGGGGCTCAGGGCAGGATCCAGAGGCCAGTTGACCGACGGCAGGGACAGACTCTTCGCAGAGTGTTCAGAGGGGATTGCTTGGCAGGCTGTCAGGGTCATGGTGATTTCTGGTCTGGGAGGTAATTTTCACAATGCATTGGGTGATCGTTGCATTCACCTAACGCTGTGACCAGGGCTGGATGAGAATTATGCCCATTTAATAGTGGAGTAAACAGACTCAGAGACAAGTAACTTGACCAGTCACCCAGATTCTAAGTGGCGGACTTCCAGAAGTTCTGACCCCTAGTACAGAGTTCTTTGCACTGTCCCTGAGGGGTTAAAATGCTGCTGTGCTTAAGAATCACCCAGGAAGGGCTTCCCTGGTGGCGCAATGGTTGGGAGTCCGCCTGCCGATGCAGGGGACGCGGGTTCGTGCCCCGGTCTGGGAAGATCCCACATGCTGCGGAGCGGCTGGGCCCGTGAGCCATGGCCGCTGAGCCTGCGCGGCCGGAGCCTGTGGTACGCAACGGGAGAGGCCACAGCAGTGAGAGGCCCGCATACCGCAAAAAAAAAAAAAAAAAAAAAGAATCACCCAGGAAGCTTCTGACGAGCCTTGAAGGCATTATGCTAAATGAACTAAGTCAGACAGACAAAGAGAAGTACTGTGTGACATCACTTATATGATGATTCTAAAAAAGCCAAACTCAGAGAAACAGAGAGGAGGGTGGTGGTTACCAAGGGCTGGTGGGGTGAGGAGAATGGGGGATATTGGTCAAAGGGTATGAATTTCCTGTTATAAGATTAACAACTTCTGGGGATCTAATGTACCGCATGGTGGTTATAGCTAATAATACAATATTATATACTTGACAGTTGCTAAGAGTAGATCTTAAATGTTCTCACCACAAAAAAGAAATGATAATTATGTGATGGGATAGAAGAGTTAGGTGAGGCGATGGGGGCCATCATATTGCAATACAGAAATGTGTCAAATCAACACGTTGTCTACCTTAAACTCACACAATGTTATACGTCAATCGTGTCTCCGTAAAGCTGGAAAAATACAGATTCTCAGGGTTGCACACCCTGAGATTCTGATTTAGGTGTTCTGGGATGTAACCAGGGACATAACTGCCTTTTTGTTTTAATTTTTAAATTTTATAGAGTTTTTAAACATTGCTTTCCATTTACAGTTATTACAAAATGTTGGCCATGCTCCCTGCGTTGTGCAATAAATCCTTAAGCCTGTCTTTCACCTGAGAGTTTGTATCTCCCACACCTCCTCCCCTATATTGCCCCTCTCCCCCAACTGGCCAGTTTTTTCCCTGTATCTGTGAGTTGGCTTCTTTTATCTAACTGCTTTTTTAAAAAAAAACCCAAGTAATTCTGATTCAGGCATTTCTTTCTTGTCCACACTTCCTCCTCCCCATACATTTCATTAGAAAATGATAATGTGCCTTTCTGGCTGAGTGATTGGGTACCAGCTGCCAACAGTACTAGTATTCAGGCTGGCCTTAAACTTGCACCACCAGGAGGAATGTCCTACTCCAGGTGACATGAGCCTGAACCACAGAGAAATCCCATTGCCTAACCCATCTGGTGACTGTGCCCTGTCCCCAGCAGGGAGGCACCCAGCAGAAGACAGTGCTCAGAGAGGCTTCTTCACACAGAGCTTGGACAGTGCGGGCTGGCCTGGTGAGCCCTCTGCCAGCTGACTCATTCCTTACACAGTGTTTGTGCCGGGCTCTGTGCGGGGCGATGAGGATGGAATGTTGAGCACACTCAGAAGCAGACCCTGCCCTCAAGGCGCTTGTGGTCTGTTGGGGAGACAGACGTTAATCAGGCCAACACAAGTGTAAGTGGAGAAGCTGTGCCCAGTGCATGACGGGGGTGCACAACCCAACCAGGAAAGTAGAGGGACTTCCCTGGGCAAGACCCGAGTAAGATCAGAAGGAAGAGTGGGTGTCAGCCAGGCTCGAGGTGCCATCTTTGGGGGGGGTCCTGATGAGTTCCCTTTATTGCTATTGAATAAGGCAAAGATGGAGAAAAGGGAGAGCTATGAACGACAAGGAGCCAGTTGCATCTCCACAGCTGGCAGGGATGGTTTATCGTACCCCATCTATATGCCTTGGGGCACCTCCTTTCCTATGGGGGGGGGCAAAGGGAAGGGACAGTGCTTTAGAGGCACAGGGGGTCCTGTCATCCATCCCTCTTCCACCCTGTCTCCTGACATGCACAAAACTCATTTTTTTCACCCGGCAGGTGAACTAAGTGCTGCTGGAAGTGCAATGAATGAACACCGGCCTTGGGCTTATCCACAGCATGAGACAACCACTGCCTCTTCCTCGGAAATTCGGGAAGAGAAACTGCTTTATGCTTCTTCACACAAGCCTAAAGCAGAACCTTGCTCCTGATGCACTTTCAGAAGCGATGGCCAGAGCCCACCTATTACCCAAGGCTGCACAGGAGAAGAAAGGGCAGGCAAATTTCAAGATGTTGGTGTGTGCTAGCCTCCGTCAGCAAAGTCCTTCAGGAAAAGGATAGACTCAGACCATCACCCACCAGGTGGCAAGCAAAGATGGAAGGAAACCATGCTTGGTTAAGGGAAGGGACTGGTCTGAAGCCTGCAGTCTAAGCTCACTGAAAGTCCCATTCTTTTTGGAGCTCTACAGGACTGAGAAAGCCAGCTGCTTCTGCGTGGGCCATAGGAGCTGCGAAGTGGCAGTTTTCACAGTGTCTCGAGAAGACTGGGACCCCACATCTTTATCAAGCATGGTCCTTTAAGAATAACTGTAAAAATATACACATTACCATATATAAAATAGAAAAAGGACAAGGATTTGCTGTATAGCACAGGGAACTATATGCAATATCTTATAATAAACTATAGTGGAAAAGAACAGAAAAAAAGAATAAAGAGATATATATTATATATATAGATATATGTATGTATAACCAAATCACTTTGCTGTACACCTGAAACTAACACAATATTGTAAATCAACTATACTTCAATTAAAATAAATATATATATTTATTCCAATATATCAAGCATGGTTACTTAAAAGTTAGGTCAAGTCAGTCTGCCAGGTAGTATCAGACTAAGGATATTTACGATCTCATCTGAGCCCATTCTGAATTATCTCAAGGCGGCATCATTCATGTAAGGGGCCTCTCACAACATAGATCAGTGGCTACACGCCACTGCCAAGCAAGAACTCATTTGCTAGAACTCCCGAAATGCACATAAATGCAAAGAGTTAGAACAAATGAAATATTAGGTAAGTGCTTACATAACTATAGAGAAGGGAGAATTCTTTTTTTTTTTTTTTTTTTTCTTGTGGTACGCGGGCCTCTCACTGTTGCGGCCTCTCCCCGTTGCGGAGCGCAGGCTCAGCGGCCATGGCTCACGGGCCCAGCCGCTGCGCGGCATGTGGGATCCTCCCAGACCGGGACACGAACCCGCGTCCCCTGCTTCGGCAGGCGGACTCTCAACCACTGAGCCACCAGGGAAGCCCCACACTCTACTTTTTATAGCTCAAACTTCATACCCATGAAAGGGACAAATGACACCAAAAGTCAAGCCCATGGTCTTGCTAGGTGAAGGTGACATATTACCGGGAGAAGATGCTTTTATTTGCCGTTCTCTATGGAAAAAAATGAAGACCACTCAAATGAGAAGAAACAGCTGCTATTTATTCAGAACTGGCTATAGCAAAGGAGTCAGCCCCCATCAGTTGCTTTCGGCAGAGATTCGGGGCAGGCAGAAAGGGAGGGCTCCAGGTGTGCTTTGATTGAAGCTGTTGCCATGGGGAAGCCGGGAGAGGGGCATCGTATGCGATTGGTTTGGGCAGCATAGTTGCCTTTTTCTGATTGGTCCTGAGTTGAAAGTGGGCACAAAAATAGAGAAGCTGGCCGTCATTGACCAAGTCCTGACCCTTCTGGGCCAATTGCTATAGAAGTTGAGGGTTGCATTCTATTGTCGGAGGTCGTCTGGCCATTGTCAGTTTGTATATTCAGTCTTGTAATGTATTGAGTTCCACATTAGTCTTTTGAAATTGAAAGGTTGTTTTTCTTTCCCTAGATCTTTGGTCACTCCCACAGGTTGTCTGGGTGTGTTGGAGGTGTAGATAAATATCCGTGATTCACAGCTGACTCCAGAGTGAAATAGGAACCCACCTGTTCCTTGAGGAAGGTGAAGGGCAGACGTTCCTCGTCCGTCAGTGAATTCAGCTCTTTAATGTTCTTTTTCTGAACTATGAGGCAGAATTTCTTAGGTAGCCAGGCTGCTTCCGGAAAGATCAGGCAACTTTGTTCCAAAAACATATGATGTTTTTTCTCAGTAGTAGCTTTTCTTAAGTGTGAAGTTGATACATAAAAGGTCTCTGGAAAAAGTCAGAAGACTGCGTCAGCCCTAGAGGAGAAAAATGATCTTTTTTTTCTGTTGACATTTCGGGTACAACCGCCCTGTTTTGCCTGAGCAATGTCATCAAATGCTCAATCCTGGGTTGGCCCAGGAGCCAAGAATGTCCCTATCCTCAGAATTTCCCTCTCCCTCTGCCTCTGGCTCCTTCTTCCTCCCAGCCCTCCCAGGGAGACTTCTTTGAAGTCAGGGACTCTCTGGAACTGTGTCCCCATCCTGACTGTTGCCCACCACCAGCTGCCCTTGAGGCTCTTTCCAGGAGGCAGTCCTTTACCTGTCCCAGAGGAGGGGGTGGTCAAGCTGCCCCACCGGGGAGGAGTTTTCTACAGGCCAGGTGGGCAGTGAGAGAATAAGAACCACTTCTGCTGAGTAAAGCAAGGCTGAGAGTCACCTCCGGTTCTGATGCTTTTGTCTGGGACCACTCTGAGGACCTCGCCTTCCAGGACCAGAACTTGCTGGTTCAGGTCTCGAATATTATACTTCTGAAAGGTTACGGATTTGACTTTGGGACCTGAAAAAACAGTACTAGAGATTATGAACAATTAACAAGCTGCAGTTCACCAGCCTCAAGTTCCCGCCTTGCCCAGTGGGCTTAGGTGAGGTGTATTCCTCTCATTAGTTTTTTAACCCACCCATTCGTCCATTCAATGAGGAACTTCAGTGATTAACCCCTGCACCCTGGAGTCAGATTAAGTCAGGGTCCAATCCCTGTTCAGTCACTTACAAGCTGAACAACTTACTAAATTTCTCCAAATCTCATTTTGCCCACCAGTACAATGGCATTAATAAAAGCTATCTTACATAGGGTTCATGTGGGGAATAGGAGGGAGGCAATGAAAGTTCATTACTATTAATAGTGGTGGTATTGGTAACATTCATTGAAAAGTCATCATTATTACAAGTAATAGTTGTATGGATACATCCAACTGGAGGGAAAGTAATACATCATGAAAAAATAATACATCCATGAAAGTACTAATGATACAACATCATTATTATTAGTGGTAGTATTGATGACCCTCTTTTCTGCACCCTCTCCCTGGCGGCCCATGCCCTCAGCAATGCCTGGGTGGCACAGATATCTGCCATGTTGGGCACCAGCGGGGCTAATGGTGAGGAAGATGAAAGGGTGAAGATGATGAGGTGAGGCAGAAAGGACCCAAGAACAGCAACTTTGTGCTGGGAGGGAATGGAGATGGCAAGACTTCTGTGCAAAATGCAGAGAGGTTGTGTCTGCCTTTGTGGAGCCTGAGTGGGCAGGACCAGCTGCAGGAGTGGCCAGGGATTTGCCTGACTCTGGGGGGATTTGGGCGTTCAGTCAGCTCAGCCCTGCTTGGGGGGGTGGGCAAACCTAGACTGGGAACTTGTCCCTCTGCCACCTCTGATTGGCCAGGTGACCATCTATCAGTGAGTGAACTCAGGCTTTGCATGGGGGAGGGTACAAGCCCATATACAGAACTGATGATTGAGTCTATCTAGAACAAGAGATATAAGATGTGATAATGTGATAGATGACCTTGTAGATTAGCAATTGTACTATATAATTACATACAGGCACCCACATAGTCTAGCTTCCTACTCACTCCATAAACATGATGCCTTTAGCTGAGACCCATGCTTTGCACTTTCTTCCTGTCACCTAGGGTCAACCTCCTTCTCGTCCTGTAATCCTAACTCATGTGCCGCCTCCTCCCTGAAGCCCTCCCTCAGTCCCTTAATGGGAGAGACATTTTCCTCTCAGAGCTGCCCAGCCCCAGCCCTTGGGGAAGAGCAGCTGTATGTCAAACCTCGTACTGCAGGTGTTGCCTGCTTGTGCGGGATTAATTTCTGACTCATTCTATGTTGTTCATGGGGCCCAGGGTGGGGCTTTCAGTAACCAGCAATGGGTCAGAGTTCACTGGATTTGCCTCTCTGGATCTGGAGGAAGCTGTCTGTATGCTTCTGAGGTCTCTTCTGACCCCAGCCCTCTATGACTTTTGTTGCAGAATAAAACAACGAGGGTTAAAACTAACTGAAGATACATTTACTTGTATCTCCAAGTTCATATTGTATTTCTGGGGAAAAATCGATTTACACAAAAATTGGAATAAAAAGCACTAGAATATTTTTAAAAATCAATAGTTCAACACTAACTGGTACCTATGAGAGCTAACAGAAGTAAATGTGGGATCCTGTACGTAACTTGCATCAGAGATTCACCACATGGTTGACACACGTTGGAAGAAAATCACCCCAAGTTGGATACCACTAAGGTAGGGCTGCCCAAATGAGGCAGCCCAGGACCCAGCCCTCTCCTGCATCATACGGGTGTGGTCATGCAGGCAGGTGAACAAGGGCTCCATTACCTGGCTCTTTCAGCCTGCATCACCCCCGCCCCCCTGTCCCTCCACTCTTGCTTCATGCTTCAGTCCCAAGTTCCTTCTCTCCTGTATACTCCTTCACGCTTTTTTTTTACACTGCTCCCTCTGCCTGGAAATGCTTTCTACCTTTATTCTCAGCGTAATTCCAACTGCTCCTTCGAGATTCGGTGCAGGTATCACTTCCTCTGGGATATATCCCCCAGTTCAACCCCCCTCAGCATAGGCTGGCTCCCTGTGTTTCCATAGCAACCTGTGCTGCCTTCTAGTGCAGCCCTTTCCATATATAGAACATCAAAATTACTGTTAGAGGTCGGTCCCCCCCCTCCCTCCCCCACCAGCCTGTGATTGCTAAAAGATGAATGAAAGACTTCCCGTGCTCGTTTGCATGAGCACAAGAGCGCATTCACTGGAACTTCCATGCCCCTATCCACTGCGTTCTTGGCACACCAGCTTCTACACCCAAGTCAATGCCCAGGGCTCTTACAACAGGGCCCGGCTTCCAGGGGGTAGGTCGGGAGAACTTGAAAGAAGGGCATCTCAGCAGAGAATGGCGGTTGGGGGCTGCTGGTGGGGCAGATTCCAATACATCATTTCCCCTAGTCTCTGAGGGACCCCAGGGCCAGAGGAATTGGGGCCAGTTCAGTCCAAGAGTCTACACTTTTAATGCCAACCAAACCACCGCTGCATCAGCAAAACTGGGAATGGCAACCGCTCGCTGGAAGAGTAGCAAACACTCTTTTACTTTCTTCCTGACATTGGATTTTCACAGCACTTTACAGACAAGGACGTGTGGGACCCGTGGAAACATTCTGGGACTCCAACTGAGGTTTTCCTGCCATGGGTGATGGAAAGACTCCTGGACCTAGAGGCGGCAGACCCGCTGGTCATCCTGTCTCTGCTACTTGCTAGCTGCGTGTCTTATATTCACACTTTTGATGATCTGTCTTTATCGGAAAAGTGGAAACTATACCTTACTAGTAAAGTTGTCATGGGAGTTTCCCTTTCCCTTGTGGAAAGAGCTCAGCCTGGAACTTAGTATACACTTGTCAGGAAATATGAGTTTCTTGTCCTTCACCAGCACCAAGTCCTGGATCAACTTCCTGGGCTTATTCTTCCCCCAAAGGCTAATTCTCTGAAAGCAGAAAGTGCAAAGGCTGGGTGTCACCTCCAACCACCCACCCCCAGTTTTAGATGCCCCCAGGAGAAATTTCCCCACTTCTAGGCGGAGGCTTAGCTACCTACCACCCTTCCTTCCCCTCCTAAGACCCCTTGGAAGATCACCTGAGCAGGCAGAAACTACAGAAGAAAGGCTGAGGTCTGATGCCAGGGCACCTCGTGCTGACAGTAGGAGTCAAAGACAAGTTAGCAAATGCAACGCCATTAGCCTAGGACTTGAGTTCATTGGCTTAGGGGTGATTTCATTGCTAATTTCTGCAGTTTCCAAGGGACAATCTGCAAAACACTCACAAAGAAACACATTAATGCGCTTAAGGAGGTTCTGCGCCCAATAATTTGGGGAGATTCTGGATTGAATACTATTAAGTCTGGTTCCTTAAAATGGGACTTCTCAGAGGCATTTTTTCAAAATATTCTGTGAGGAATTACAAGAGATTTTACCAATGGTGACTTAGCTAGACCAAAAAGGGGATCCCCTTTCTGACTTTGGGGTTGGAGCTCTCAGTAAGCCTTTCAACAAGAAGGTTCTCATTCCTAGTTTTTCGTGTTTTTTTTTTTGTGGAGTAGGGAGTTTAGTAGCTGCAAACCAGTTGATTGGAGAAGCAGTGCTTTAAAGCTTTCTATATGAGGGTATGTATGAAAACTGTGTCTACTCATGATAGGACTGAAGGCCTGAATCATAATATGTCCCTTTCCACCACTTTCCGGAATTGTCCCTGTCTACTTAATGTGCTAGAGAGAGTCCCAGAGTCCAGTTCTCTGGCAAATTAGACAGAGGAAAAACCATTTCCATAGATAGCATTTAAGCCATTTCCTGTTTGGGAACCAATTTTGACGCCCATGATGAATTTGTAGAGGTTGCTTACATTCCAGGTCTGGCTGGGATTCATGCTAGTCCTCACGGGACTCATGGTCAATGTTCATGTCTGAGCTACCATCCAAAGAAGACATCACCCAAGCTGAGAATTAATGCAATGGGAGAGGTGAAGGGAACTCAGGACCTGCAAAGATCAGGGGATGTTGGTTATGGACCCTACTCTAGGAAACCTCACCTAGTGCCCTAATGCCTACAGGACCTTGCCTTATCTCTACTTGGGAATGTTGCTTTAATGTCGCAGGACCAGATCATTTCAATTCACAATGGAATTCTATTTAGATTGTAGCCCTCAGAGGTAATTCGGTGGTGTGCCTGTCAAATGACAATTTATTTTTGGCCACTTGCCATATTGTGTTTCCCATGTGGAAGGATTCCCAGGAATCACTGCGGGGGCGGTTGGGGGGAAGGTTCTTGCTAAAATGCAGATTCTGATTCAGTAGGTCTCGTGGGTCCTGAGCTTCTACATATCCAACAAGTTCTCAGGGGATTCTGCTGGTTCACGGACCACACTTTGAGTAGCAAGGCTCTAAGAAGCAGAGCAGGCTTACAATCCTGCCTCTTGTGTGGGCCGGGGCCTGGGGTGGGACACACACACACACACACACACACACACACACACACACACACACACACACACACACACACACACACACACACACACACACACACACACACACACACACACACACACACACACACACACACACACACACACACACACACACACACACACACACCCCTTAATCCTCTTTTGGATCTCCACAGCACTTTACAGTGTAAAAGCCGTTTTGCATGCATGACTCAGCAAATCCTTACCATGAAACTTCAAAGGACACTGGGTGAGTATTTTTAGCCCCTTTTATAAAGATAAAGATAATCCTCTATAAAGATAAAGATAAAGAAACAAGTTGAGAGAGGCCCCCAAGGTCATAGGGCCATGGAGCTCAAATCCAGACTTCCCAGTGCGCTTCCCATCAGACAGAATGCCAGGTGGGAGGTCACCAGACAGCAGTGCTCATCTCAGGCCCACCACCAACTTGCAGGGTGACACGGTAAGTTATGTAAGATTTCTGGGCCCCCAAAGACATGGTACACAGAAAACGTTCGATGAGATCTCAGAAAGTACCAGAATTTTGTGGTTGTCTGTGGCTGGAGGAGCTTCGCAAACTTTAATGAGCACGTGAATTACCTGGAGACCTCGTTAAAGTGCAGTCTGATTCAGTAGGTGTTTAATGGGGCCCAAGGCTGCATTTCTGACGAGTTCCTAGGTGATACCAAGGCAGTAGATCCAGGGACCATGCGCTTAACGCTGGCTGTGTTTTGGGGTCACCTGAGGAGCTTTAAAAATGATAGATCTGGGTGCCATTCCCCAGGGGCTGACTCCATTGGTCTCGGGTAGGGCCCAGGCTTCAGTATTTTTTGAAAGCTCCCTAGTGATTTTAATGCGCAGCCAGTCTTGAGAATCACTGTGCTGTAGGGTTGGGCTCCTAACTGGAAACAGTCTACACTGTCAGGTAATACAGCTTCCTAATAACACTTGAGCTCCCCTGCTAGATTTTCTGGTATGAGATGAGTCATATTTACAGTTGTTACCAGGATAGGAACTACTTTTCCGCCCTTATTTTCTTTCTTCTATGGTTCTAACTCCAGAGTCCTTTGGGAATCCCACTGGGAGATGAATCTAGAAAGTTACTCTCTTGGCTACAGAAGAGAGTGGAGTCTGGCCTGTTTGTGGTAGGAAAGAAATGCCCAGAGAGCCTCTCTTTACTAACCAAATTCAGCCCCATCTGGATCAGACAGAATCATTGCCACAAGGCTTTCTTACCTTCCTAGGACATTTGGAGGTTGCGTTTATCCCAATTATTAGCTTAGAAACGTGGTTCCCCAAGTGTTCACCAAGGTGCCCTGGGGCACCTCACCACACTCACAGGAGTGCCATGGGATACTTTATTTATTTTTAAAATTAATTTTTATTGGAGTATAGTTGCTTTACAATGTTGTGTTAGTTTCTACTGTACAGCAAAATGAGTCAGCCATACATACGTCCCCTCCGTTTTGGACTTCCTTCCCATTCAGGTCACCACAGTGCATTAGGTAGAGTTCCCTGTGTTATGCGGTATGTTCTCACTAGTTATCTATTTTATACATAGTACCAATAGTGTACATGTGTCAATGCCACGGGATACTTTAAATTTTTGAGGGAAACAAGAACATGGGTTAGACCTGTGTATGCAAATTCCATTAAGTTGTATCAATCTGACTACTTAATAAACAGAACTGTCAGGCATATGTGTGTGTGTGTGTGTATATATATATATATATTTTTTTTTTTATTTTATTTTTTGTCTTAGAGGTTCTTTGTAGAAGTTCCTGAGACCCTAAGGCACAGTGAGCTGAGAAGTTTGGGAACCTCTGGTTGAGAAGATGGAGGTCATATTGCTTTGGGATTAGTCAATCCTTTTGACAGTGCATTTAGGTGTGGAAACAAAGCTCGTAGAATGGGGATGGGATGTGCTGGGAGATGGAGAGGATTAGACTGATCCATCCAATAAACAAGGGAAAGTCTGATACTTCCACAAGCATCCTGAGAAGGACAAGGCAAGGGGCCTAGAGATTCAGGGAGGCCAAGAAACATGAAAGGAGAGAGAAGACTGGGAGCTGGGACTGGAGGAGATGGCGTCTGAGAAGTTCCTGATGGCGGTGTCACTGATGGACGTCTACCAGGAAGGGTGAAGATTGTTTTCTGGACCGTTGTCTTCCCCCGTGTGTGCTGACCCCTTGCTACTTCAAGTGTGGTCTGCGGATCAGCAGTATCATTTGAGAGCTTATGAGAAATGAAGAATCTGGGGCCCCACTCCAACCCCAGAAAGAGACTCTACTTTTTAAAAAAATTTATTTATTTGATTTATTTTATTTTTGGCTGTGTTGGGTCTTCGTTGCTGTGCGTGGGCTTCCCCTAGTTGTGGCGAGTGGGGGCTACTCTTCGTTGCGGTGTGGCTTCTGTTGTTGCAGAGCACAGGCTCTAGGCGTGGGCTTCAGTAGTCGTGGCACGCGGGCTTCAGTAGTTGTGGCACGCAGGCTCAGTAGTTGTGGCTTGCAGGCTCTAGAGCGCAGGCTCAGTAGTTTTGGCGTACGGGCTTAGCTTCTCCGTGGCATGTGGCATCTTCCCGGACCAGGGCTCGAACCCGTGTTCCCTGCATTGGCAGGTAGATTCTTAACCACTGCACCACCAGAGAAGCCCCAGACTCTGCATTTTAACAAGATCCCCAGGTGGTTCTCATGCACACTGGGGTTTAAGAAGCACTGTGCTAGCTGAGAATTTCTCAGCTGAAATACCCAAAGGAGTTAATAAAAATACGAAGGCCTGTGTCCCACCCTCAGAAATTCCTATTTGATTGATCTAGGGAGCAGACTCACCATCAGGATATCTAAGGCTTGCTGGTATTTCTAAAGCCAAGTTTGCTAACTACAGGGCTAGTAACACCCAGTAGCAACTCTTTTTCCTTTTTTTTTTAGAGGAAACCAAAGTTCTGGGTCAGTTTGGGACCAACATAGGAGCCAATTGAAATATGTGAACCATGAGAGAGGTCAGAGGATATAAGAAATCGGTGACGACGAGAGGTATTCCTGAGGTATTAGGGAACGGGGTAGGGGAAATTGGGTTTCCACCATATGTTGGGTAGGGGATTAAGTTAATTCCTATTTAAACATTGCAAAAAAGATGACCCCAATCGTCTGAAGAACTTGGAGACATTTAGGTGACTGATATCCAGTTATGGACAGAATTGGCTCACAAGGGTAATGAAATTCACAACAGATCTTTAGATGGTATCCAATCGGGTGATATCCACAGATCCACCTAGAAAAATGCTACATTCAGTCATCTGGGATCTGTCTCCATCAGCAAAGAATGCTCAAAGCAGTGGGACCAAAAGCACTCTCCTAAGACTAATTCTCTATTTGTTTTCAAAATGAGTCATTGTATCCCCTGGAATAGAGTGAGTGACGTCAGTGGTACCCTACCAGGACACACCAAGGCATGTATGTTCTCAAGCTCCATTCTCTCCCTCCCACTGTATCTCTAACAACCCATTGATTTTTAGGGCCTCCTGGGAGAAAATATCTGTTCTTGTTCTTTGGAGCAAGTTGCTTGGAGTGGTCTTAGGAATGAAATTACGAATAGTTAGAGAAACATAAGGAGGAGCATTGTGAAAAAAAACCAGTGAAAAACAAACCCCCCAAAACCAACCCAGCCAGGCCAAGCCAATGAGTGCTCTTCCAGCCCCTCGTCCATGCAGGTCCCTAGCTAAGGAAGACGATTTAGACTTGATCTAGGGGATTGAGAAGGGCCAAAATCATTGGTGCCCATAGCCCAGAGGGGGTGTTCCAGAAACCAGGAGTGAGGACCACATACCTGGGCCAGGGATGCACCATGTGTGCAGCTCTGAGTGGATGTCGGCGTGCTGGTGTGTCTTATGTACCACCAGGAACTGTTGCTCATCTGGAATGGATGGTGGATGGGAGTGGATGGGAGTGGGTAGATGTGAAATTATGACAGCAACAATTAGTCAACAGCTCGCTGGTGGGGCAAAGTAAAGATGACTGCAGATTCTTTGATATTCCTCTCCTTGAGAGGTGTGGTCTATGCGCCCTCTCCTTGACTCTGGGTGGGCGCTGTGATTGCTTGACCAATAGAAGGCAGTGGAACTGTGTCTGCTTCCAGCCGCTTCCAGGTCTTAGGGACTGGCAGCTTGTACTTCCTGTCTCTTGGAATATTTGTTCTTGCAAGCCAGCCATCATACTGTGAGAAATTCCAAGCAGCCCCACTAAGGGGTCCACGTGGAAAGAAACTGGGGCTCTACTGAAAGCCCCAGCTGAGCTCCTAGCTGATATCTAACACCAACATGAGAGCAGAACGAGTGACCTGCTGGAAAATCATCCTCCAGGCCCAGCTGAGCCACATGAAACAGAGTCGCTATCTCAGCTGAGCCCTGTCCATAATGCAGAATTGTGAACAAAATAGGCCACAAAGTTTTGCGGTGGTTGGTTATGGTGGTTGGTTACTAGATAATTAGAAGAGGTTTTGGTATCAGGAGAGGTGCTCCAGTAACTAAAATGTAAAACATGTGACCCCGGCTTTGGGTTTGGGTGGCCGGTGGAAGCTGGAAGTCTTTGCTCATGAGGGCTTGAAGGGCAGTGAGGAAAATGCGACTGAAAGCCGGAGAAAAGAATGATGTGTGTTATGTTGTGGTGGGAAGTTTAGCAAAACTGTTGCCTAAGGTAATGTGGGAAATTGAACCTTAGAAGGATTGAAGGGCGTACCTGGCAGGTCCTTTAAGAAACTTGAAGGTCTTGTCCCACAGAAGCCTCACAGGCAATGCAAGTTAGGTGGGCCATCTGGAAAGGAAACGTAGGTGTGTTTTTTTGTCTAGTTGAATGGATTATCAATTGCGAATGCAAAATGTTTTTTTAAACTTTTGTTATTGAATTTATTTTTCCGTTAGAGAAGAATTTAATTGATTTACAAGTATTAATCGAACATCAATCTATAGTTTGATTCCAAGTTACTTAAAAGGAAGATCATTGGAATTTTATATATACATGTACATATATGTACGTGTATATATATATAATATATACGATGGTTGAAAATTTTGTTCTCATAGACTTTATTTTTTATTAAAATTTTTTATTGAAGTATAGCTGGTTTACAATAATATATGTTATAGGTGTACAATACAGTGATTCATAATTTTTAAAGGTTATATTCCATTTTTAGTTATTATAAAATATTGGCTATATTCCCTATGCTGTATGTTATATCCTTGTAGCTTATTTTATACCTAATAGTTTGTAACTCTTAATCCACTGCCCCTACATTGCTACAATGCAAAACGTTTTTAAAGGAATGATAAAAGCTTGGACTGAAAGGGACAGAGAAGTAAAAAAATAAAATGAGGACTTAATGTATATAATCTAATATATATAATAATAATGGCCCCAAGATGTCTACATCCTAATCCCCAGAACCTGTGACTATGTTACTTTACATGGCAAAGGGGACTTTACAGATGTGATTAAGGGTCGTGAGATGGGAAGATGATTCTGGGTGAACCAAATGTAATTACAGGGGTCCTTGTAAGTGAAAGAGGTAGCAGGAGAATCAGAGTCAGAGTGATGTGCTATTTAAAAAATTCGAGCCGCTACTGCTGGCCTTGAACTTGGGAAAGAGCCATGGAACATGTGGGCTTGGCCAGAATTGGCCCACAGGTTGGACTTTTCCTGGTTTAGATGATGAAGTCCTGGACCGCAAGCTGATGCCTTCATTGGATGAGACTTCTGGGGCCCTTGGGAGGGCATAAGTGTATTTCGCATAAGGGAGGAGTTGAAATAATCATGGCCAAGAGGCAGACTGTAATAGGTTAACTATGAATGCAAGTTCCTTGACATTTCTCCCATCGAGAGATGACATTTACATGCGCTCCTCTTGAATCGGTGCAGGTTCTTTGATGGATCAATAGAATATGTCAGAATTGAAGTATTGCCAGTTGCTGGACCCAGGTTTTAAGAGACTACCAACTTCTACTCTTCTTCCATTCTTCTGTAGGTTGGGATACTTGCTCTTGGAACCCAGCTACCATTCTGTAAAGAAGCCCAAGCAGCCCCAAGGAGAGGCCACGTGGAGAGGAATTGGGTCCCTTGGCCAATAGCCCTTGGCCAGTAGCCCTGGCTGAGTTCCTGATCCGTAGTAAGCACCAACGTGCCAGCCTTGGATGTGAATCCTCCATCCTGACATTGCCTGGAGCAGCAATGAGTTGTCCCCACTGAGCCCTGTCCACCTGGCAGAGTTTTGAACAAAATAAATGGTTGTTATTATTTTAAGCTACTCAGTTTGGGATGGTTAGTAATGTAACAGCAGATAACAAAGATATTTAGCTTTCTCTAACCTTTATTGTAGCCTCCTTCGATGGCACGAAACCATCTAAACCGTGATGAAGGAGGAAGGAGAAGCTGAGGTGCCTGCAGGTTCACTCCCACAACAAGGTGTCTGTGGAAAACAGCCTTGATGCAAGGAAAAGGGGAAAGAATAGATAAGTCGGCAAGTGAGACTGGGTTCAAGCAAGGCTTTTGCTCTCATTAAATTCTCTTAACAGCCCAGGGAGTCCAGGCAGCAGTGGCCTCTCCTATCTCTCCTTCCAGATGCTCATTTAGACCCGACTACCATCGCCCTCTGCCTCCTCTGGCCCCCTAATCTTTAAAATGTGAAGCACTTCCGGGACACCGCCCTTGATCAACCCCCCAAGGACCTACTTCTCCCTACAGCCAATTGGCTGTTCGATTATTGATTTCATTTTCCTTATTTTTTCCTTGTAAACATTCTTTAATATTTAGTTGATGATTAAATTTTAGCATGACTATGTTTCATGATGACACAAACAGATGGTTCATTCAGGAAAAATTTCCACAAACCGTTTGGAACCTAATACAACCATGACTATAATGAACTTTTATCGAGCACCTAACATGTGTTATCCATGCTCTGTATGATCGCACCTAAATCTTATAAGGGCCCTAGCACTCAGATAAAAGAACAGGGGCTTTGAGGCTGAGTAAATTGCTCTAAGGCCACATGTCTATAAGTCAGAGAGGGGATGTAGCCCAGGTTTTTGTGACTCCAAACCCACGTTCTTAACAATTCTCCTACACTACTTCTCAATCAGTACGAATGTTTACTGTCTATCCTTCTAGACTTTTATTTTTCATCTATAGACTTCTTTTTAATTACAAATATAGAATCAAGCATGAAAAATTAATTTTTTTGGTCACTAACTGTGTATCTTGCATTCCCTTCCATGTCACAAGGTAGGCTTCTATAAGATCGTTTTTAATTGTTGCATGACGTTCCACAGAATATGTAAAAGTATGTAGAAAATTCTTTTCCTTTTTCATCCATTATAGGGGTTTTTAGTAAGGGGAGACCCATCTTTGTTGGAGAATTCCTTGTTAGTCTTTCCAAGGGGGATGCGAGCCCCTAAATCATACCAATATGCCAAAACATGGTCATTAAACTGTGTTCTAAGGAAGGTCTGTCCTGTGTACTGTATCGGCCTTTGTTTTGGTGAGCTCTGAACTGGATAAAGAATGAAAATTTGGCAGGAGCGGGAGTGGAGAGTTGAGAAAAATGGGTTTCAGTGAGAAAGGACCAGACTGGAGTCAGTGAAATTTTGATTGGAGGAAAGGAGTGGAGGATGGAAGGAGAGAAAAGGGGGAAGAGGGGGAGAGCGAGGTGGGGGAGGGAAAGGGGGGAGGGGAGGGAAGCGCAGGGAAGGGGAAGCCAGCCAGTGGGTGCAAAGAAGGGACACTGGATACTGGGGTGATTAAGCTGTTTCCTGGGGGTTACACTGTAAACCTTCTCCATGCCTTCTACAACTCTCCAGTACCTTCTACATTGCTAACACATATTTGGGTCCAAGTGGACCCCTTTTGGCATCAAAGTTGAGGAAAGAGGACATGAACATCCTACAATTTTTGAAATGATTTCACATTGCTGGACACATGCATATACCCTATAAATTCAGCAGTGAGTGATTATTTCCTTGGAATATAGCCTTAGGAGAGGAGTTTTTACATTAAGGAGTAGGAGAAGGGAGAAGTTTTTAATATATGTGAAAATTGAAAAAAAATTTATTTGGTAACATGTAGAAGTTTCTTTGATTTATTGTCTTAATGTTTCACTATTTTAGCCTGCTATGACATCAGGATGAAAGAAGACTTTGAGATTGATAGTAAGCTCCCCCAGCTGTGTGGGCTGGCATGTCACTTCCTTTCCAGATCAAAATGTCCTCTTGGTCACTTAGAGAGGATGGCCAGAGATGTAGGTAGAGTAGATGATAGTCCATAAGTGGAGAAAGGATGGAACAAGTGTGGTCCAGGTGATACTTCCTATGAGGAAAAGGCTGATGGCAGGTGCTTCTGCACACACCTGTTCATAGGTAAAGCGGGGTGAGCCGTCATCCAACCCCCGCTTGCCAAGGTGGTGGGGTGACCTGATAGAATGGCACTATTCCGTTCTGTGGGTATTCTGTGGTGTGATAACTCTAGGTACCAAATCACGAACAGTGGCAGGAACCAGGCCCGGTACCGAGCAGGCTAAGCCCCAGAGTTTGTGGCTCTGATCAATTGTCTTAGAAACAGACCTGGGGTGCACAGTCTGTTCCTAACTCTGGGACTGTGTGTGCATTTGATTGTGCCCAGGAGTGGCTGTAGCCTGGGGACCCGCAGGGCCACTAGGCACAGAGGTAGTGCCGGGAACAGGGCAGGGATATGCTGGTCCTTGCTGAATGATTCTGACGATACACTTGTATTCTATATAAAGCAGTGCATTTTCCCCTGAAGTCTTTTTTTAATTCGTCAGACCCTTACAACAACAACAGAAGTAAAAGGGGCAGGAACTACTCCCCCGTTTAACACATGAAGTACAGGTGGGGTCCAAGCTTGCCTGGGGACAGGATGGGCCAAAGACATTTTTCTCCTAATTCCAAGCTTGGCTCTCTCCATGCGGCCAACCCTGGAGGAGGTGAGAGGGGCCCTGTGCTCTCTAGAGCCAGCTGCTAATAATCTATATTTTCTTCCCAGCTCCATTTCTAAGACAGGGCCTTATCAACTGTGGGCCGAGACCTGTAGTAAGTCATAGAAATCAGCCGCAAAACAAAAAGGAACAGAACCTAAACTAGCAGAATCCATTCAGCACGATAAGGGTTGAACCATTCACGCATTCTTGGTAAAGGGCTCCTTTTACTTACTTTTCAGCAGAGGTTTCTGCTCCCACATCTTAACAAGGAGCTGAAAACAGATTGGACAGAAGCAGTTGGGTTTTATAAGACATATCAACATTTTCTTTCTTTTTTTTATACCAGTTTTTTTAAAAAATTGAAGTATAGTTGATTTACAATGTTGTGTTGATTTCTGCTGTGCAGTAAAGTGATTCAGTTATACATATATACATTCTTTTTTTAAAAATATTCTTTTCCATTATGGTTTATCATAGGATACTGAAAATAGTTCTCTGTGCTCTACAGTAGGACCTTGTTGTTTATCCTTTCCATATATAATAGCTTGCATCTCCTAACCCCAACCTCCCACTCATCCTTCCCCCGACCCACTCCCCCTTGGCAACCACAAGTCTGTTCTCTATGTCTGTGAGTCTGTTTCTGTTTCATAGATAGGTTCATTAGTGTCATATTTTAGATTCCACATATAAGTGATATCATATATTTGCCTTTCTCTTTCTGACTTACTTCACTTAGTATGATAATCTCTAGGTCCATCCACGTTGCTGAAAATGGCATTATTTCATTCTTTTTTATGGCTGAGTAATATTCCATTGTATATATGTACCACATCTTCCTTATCCATTCATCTGTCGCTGGACATTTAGGTTGTTTCCATGTAAGACACATCAATGTTTTAACATCACGTGGTGTGGAATTCAGCTGTCTAGGCAAGATTTAACATGCCAGCTCTTCCCTGTGAATTCAGGAATCACCCCAAATACCTGAATTTCAGTACTTTGAGAAAGGACTTGATATAAAGCTGTCACACGGAAGAGCCGAATCAGACTGCATGTTGGATCTCTTTCTTTTACTTTAACCTTTGCTTTCAGCTGCTTTTGTTCATTAAAAGGATACTGTCTATACATAATGGCCTGCCTCGGGGAAGCCGGCTCCTCTGCCTGAATGTTAAACCAAAGTGCCTTTGTTCAGGGAAACATCGGACCCAGTGCACCTGTGGATGGCTGTAAGAAAGAAGAAATTAACACATCCCCTCCCCGGGGCTGGCCATTCCAGGTGATATTTACAAAACTTATAGCCTTTTTACTTTACTTCCTCATCTCCTCCCCCTCTCTGTTCTATAAGAGAAACTGGCATCCAAACCCTGATGAGATGGTTATTTTGAGACGTTCGTCAGCCATCTTCTCGGTCTGCTGGCTTCTCTGATGTATTGTCCGGTAGTGCAGCGAGCAGAGCGAGCTTGGCCTCGGTAACAAAGCCACGGTGACGTTTTATCACTGCAGCCCCATCACAAGGACACAGACTTTTGCAGCGCTTCTAAGAAGATCTTTGTTTTAGAACATTTATTGACTCATTGAATATTTCACCCCCCAATAGCTTGTCTTGAAGAACTTCTCTTCAGGGATCCCAATTATTGTATTAACTATGCATGCTTACATACTTTTATCAATCTGTAATGAAAACTTTAACAATCTATTAGTAGTTATTATTTGAAAGTGGAACCTTTTTTTTTTTTCTCTGTTGGTCTCAAACACTGCAAACAGCTTTTGCACAGGCTGGTTAAAGGTATGGTGCTGCATTGGGAGAAGCATTTTGCTTTTAACAGTTAATGGCATCCTTTTGTGACTGCCTCCTCCAGGGCTCCCTCCCACACTGTTGTAGCCAAGCTTATAAAATACACTGTTTCTTGTTTTGCATTTGTGGAAACTAAAGGAAGGTCCGTCTCACAAGGCCTCCATGTGGTTTGTTTCCTGCTGTTGCTGCCTGTGATGACTTTCCATGCAAACAAGCTATTTAAACTAAGCAAGATAATTATTTGGAACATGAATATAAATATAGATAATTACTATGTTTGTTAAAAAACAAGACAAAAGGCCCAAAATGGAGTCGATTATGCTAAGCCTGTGTCAACAAACTGAGGTTTCACTTAATCAGTGTTCCCAGATCTCCCAGAAATGGAATCTTAACCCAGTCAATCAGGGATCAACTGACCAACACTAGTTAGGTCATCTGCCTGGTACACCTCTGTCATCCCCTAAAGGAAAGTAACTTTGTAACAACAAACCGGACTTTTTACTTCCTTGTTCCCCGGCCCTTCTGCCTATATGTCTTATTTTGTACAGCTCCTCAGTGCTCCTTTCTGTCAGCTAGATTGGATGCTGCCCAATTCGGATGGATATTTTTGCTCAGATAAACTCTTAAAATTGTTAATAAGGCCCAGTTTATCTTTTAACATGTTAAAGAGTTTATGACAAAGTATTTTTCCCCACAACTGTGTATGATTTGTGAATCTCATAACTTTCTAGGTTGAACTAAAATGTTACGCACTCTGCTACCCAGAAAATAAATAACACATGAAAATTAAATGTTTCATTTTAAGGAGACTGTAGGCCTTTATGACTTTACAGCCTCAGATTTTCATTTTTTTTTTGGTTAGCTATATTTTAAAAATGTCTCAAAATAAGTTGCATTGAAAAAATTTTTTAAAATTAAGTACACAGCAAGAAAATAAGGTACAGAAAATTCCACGCATTCAATAACTAAAATTGTGAATATTTCACAAAATAAATGCTTTAGTCACATAAAAACAGTTTAAAAAACTCTTGCTTTACTGGTACAAAGACCAAAACTCCACTTCAATTAATTAACTAAATTTAATTGTGTTAAACTATTTAATTTTGAATTTATCACTGTGAAATATCAGCAATCAGATTTGGACAGATTAATATTAAAACTCGATAATAAATATACGCGTATGTGTGTACTAGGTGGCAAGGTAAAATGTATTTCAAACCGTGGTTTGCATTAAAAAAAAAAAAAAGTTTGACAAGCGCATTTCTCGGGTTGGACAACTGTCCTGCCTGCAGGCACCACGCCGAGCTCAGAGCTCTCGCAACCCCACGCCCGGGGTGGCCTCCGAAAGTGCTTTCGACGTTGTTCGGTGTCATGGCGCCCTCTGCTGGTCAGAGGAGGCACAGTTCTGACACTAGCTCAGCCAGGGTCCCTGGAAGCCCTGAAGGTGTTTTAGGGGGACCACAAGGACGGATTTCGGGTTCGCTGGCAGCCAGGCCCTCTCTGTAGCAGCATCCAAGAGAGGGTAGTGGCTGAGGATGCTCTATAAGGGGTTTGTGCTGAACCAAACCTTTGCATTCATGAAGGTAAAGTGAGCGAGGAGGTGCGCAGAGTCAGTTTATAAGAGGGTCTTGGGATTTCACTGTACAGTCTGGATTTGCTGGATAGAGAGCGCGGAGGGTTTTACTCAGGGGAGTGCTGTGATCGGCACTGCATTGCAGAGGGGTTTCTTGGCCAGAGTGAGTGCGCAGCCTGCAGCAGGGGTGCCTTGAGGTGGGCGGGCAGTTATGGGCTGGGTCAGGAAACCCAGTGGTAAGCGTTACCACCGAGCCTCAGGTGGGCGTGCCTCGTATCACTACATGCTCCGTGCCTGTGAAACTGACCTTGTGGGCTACTTCAGAGGTCTCTTGTCCTCTCTCTCCCGGTTGGGCTCAGGCACTGGGAGGTCAGAGGGAGGGGGAAGAGTTTGGTTAGCGCACGACCGTCTCCCACCCTGTTCCCCCCCCCACACCCCGCCCCGGCCCCCCTGCCGAACTCCTGGGCCAATTGTCAATGGCTACGTTCCAATAAGTAAGATCACAGCTTCGGCTCTCTCTGTGTCGGGTCACGCCAGGTCCCCTTGCCCTTTTTCCTCTGGAAAGCGTAGTAGATTCCAGCTGTCGGCAGCTTCACCATCTTCTGTTGTTTCCTCGGGACCTGCCTGCACTTTTGTAAATACCCCTTTGATTGCATTCTCCCCAGTTGCATCTTTTGAGTGTAAGCTCTATCCCTTGCTAGGACCTGACCTGCACTAGTGTTTGAACTTTACTGTCCAGGTAGTAGGGAATCATTGAGAGTTTTAGGGAGGAAGTGGCAAGAACAGATGTGTATTTTGGAAAAATCTGACCAAAGAGAGCAGGACAGCTTGAATCAGTGAGGGTCTGGGGCCGCAGACCATTAACAGACAGCAGTGGGAACCCAGGTGATAAACTGAGACCCCGAGGCCCGCAGTGTTGGATCAGGGAATGGGAGAGGGAAGTCAAGCCATTAGATGAGCATGTGAGTTGCACATATTACTAGGTAATTCACTCTAAAATGCTGGAAATGTAATGTTTTGTTTTTTCAGGGTTGCAAAATGAGTGTGTCAAAAGTGTCACACCAAAATGTTCTGCTTTGCCCTGTCTCCCACCCCTGGCCCTTCCACATGAGCTGGGTAAGTGGCTGCCCCTTCATGATGCTGTACCTGGGCCTCTACTGGCAGTACAGCTGCATCCTTAGACAATCATACGAAGTGAAGTAAGTCAGCCAGAGAAAGGCAAATATCATATTATATCATTCATATGTGGAATCTAATTTTTAGAAAATAATAGAAATGAACTTATTTACAAAACAGAAACAGACTCACAGATTTCGAAAACAAACTTATGGTTACCAAAGGGGAAACATGGGGGGTGAGAAAAATTAGGAGCTTGGGATTAACATACACACACTACTACATATAAAATAGATAACGAACAACGACCTGCTGTATAGCACAGGGAACTCTATTCAATATTCTGTAATAACCTATATGGGAAAATAATCTGAAAAAGAATGAATATATGTATATGTGTAACTGAATCACTTTGCTGTACACCTGAAACTAACACAACATTGTAAGTCAAATATACTCCAATTAAAAAAAATACAGTGTAAACTACACATGTGAGCCATGTATGGAATTTAAAATTTTCTAGTGGCCATATTAACAAAAGTGAAAAGAAATAGGTTAAACTCAAAATATACAAAGATCTCTGATAATTCAATAATATGAAAACAACCCATTAAAGATGGGCAAAACATCTGAACAGGCAACTCACCAAAGAAGATATACAGATGGCATATAATGTGAAAAGATGCTCCACATCACATGTCATTAGGGAATTGTAAATTGAAACAAGGAGATACCATTACACACCTATAAGAATGGCCAAAATCAGGAACACACAATACCAAATGCTGTTGAGGAAGGGGAGCAATGGGAAATTTCTGCCATTGCTGGTAGGAATGCAAAATGATACAGCCACTTTGGAAGACATCCTGGCAGTTTTTGTTTGTTTGTTTGTTTACAAAGCTCAACATAGTCTTACCATATCATCCAGAAATTTCACTGTACACAAAAACATGCACATGAATGTTTAGAGTAGCTTTAGTTCATCATTGCTAAAACCTGGAAGCAATTAAGATGTCTTTCAATAGGCTAATGGACAGAAAAACTGTGGTATATCAATACAAAAGAATATCCTTCAGCCAAAAAAAAAAAGAAGGAGCTATCAAGCTGTAAAATGAGGAACCTTAAATGCATACTGCAAAATAAGGGAAGTTAGTCTGAAATGCTATGTATACTGTATGATTCCAACTATATTACATTCTGGAATGTGGCACAACTATACAGACAGTGAAAAGATCAGAGGTGTCTGGGGTTAGGAGAGGGAGAAGGGATGAACAGATGGAGCACAGGGGATTTTTTGGGCAGTGAAACTATCGTTTATGTTACTGTAATGGCAGATACATGACGTTATGTGTTTGTCAAAACTCAGAATTGTGTAGCACAGAGTAAAGCCTCATGTAAACTATGTACTTCAGTTAATAACAATCTCAATGTTATATATGGTTATATATGTAATATGGGTTCATCAATTATAACAAATGTAGCACTAATGCAAGATCTTAATAATAAGGAACTTCTGTAGGCTGTGTGTGTATAAGGGGGTGCTTGTGGGGAGGGGTATATGAGAACTCCCCGTACTTCCTGCTCTGTTTTCCTATGAACCTGAAACTGCTCTAAATGAAAGTCTATTAATTAAAGAAAACAGAAAGAGGTGAAAGTAATTTAAAAATATATATTCTTTAGCCATGTTATTTCACTATAATAGATGACTTGGTAGAAACGTGATTATCTTCTGACCTTTCTTTAAGCAAACATTCTTTTTTTTTTAATAGAAGTATAGGTGATTTACAATGTTGTGTTAGTTTCGGTTGTAGAGCAAAGTGATTCAGTTAAACGTATATATATATATATTCTTTTTGTATTCTTTTCCCTATAGGCTATTACAAGATACTGAATATAGTTCCCGGTGCTATACAGTAGGTCCTAGTTGTTTATCTATTTTATATATAGTAGTGTGTATCTGTTGATCCCAAACTCCTAATTTATCCCTCCCCCTTTCTCCTTTGGTAACCATAAGTTTGTTTTCAGTATCTGTGAGTTTGTTTCTGTTTTAAAGCAAATGTTCTTTAACTTTATTTTTAAATTTTTATTTATTTTTTGTTTTTGTTTGTTTGTTTTTCAAACTCTTTTTACTGTGATGCAATGGAAGAAATACATTTTGCAATACAGCCTAGCGCATACACAGACATACAAACAACAAATGAAATAAAATCTCAGGGAACAATACTTATCCCTATTATGAATGATGTGCTCAGTTTTATTCTTTCCTTTCTGCTAAAGTCATTTCCTTTTTTTTTAGTTAAGTGATTATTTATTTATTAACATCTTTATTGGAGTATAATTGCTTTATAATTGTGTGTTAGTTTCTGCTTTATAACAAAGTGAGTCAGCTATACATATACATATATCCCCATATCTCCTCCCTCTTACGTCTCCCTCCCACCCTCCTTATCCCAGCCCTCTAGGTGGTCACAAAGCACTGAGCTGATCTCCCTGTGCTATGCGGCTGCTTCCCACTAGCTATCTATTTTACATTTGGTAGTGTATATATGTCCGTGCCACTTTCTCACTTCATCCCAGCTTACCCTTCCCACTCTCCGTGTCCCCACTCCCCAATGTCCCTGTGTCCATTCTCTACGTCTGTGTCTTTATTCCTGTCCTGCCTCTAGGCTCTTCAGAACCATTTTTTGTTTTTTAGATTCCATATATATGTGTTAGCATACATTATTGTTTTTCTCTTTCTGACTTACTTCACTCTGTATGAAAGACTCTAGGTCCATCCACCTCACTACAAATAACTCAATTTCGTTTCTTTTTATGGCTGAGTAATATTCCATTGTATATATGTGCCACATCTTCTTTATCCATTCATCTGTCGATGGACACTTAGGTTACTTCCATGTCCTGGCTATTGTAAATAGAGCTGCAATGAGCATTGTGGTACATGACTCTATTTTGAATTATGGTTTTCTCAGGGTATATGCCTAGTAGTGGGATTGCTGGGTCATATGGTAGTTCTATTTTTAGTTTTTTAAGGAACCTCCATACTGTTCTCCATAGTGGCTGTATCAATTTACATGTGTTTGTTGGCAATCTGTATATCTTCTTTGGAGAAATGTCTGTTTAGGTCTTCTGCCCATTTTTGGATGGGGTTGTTTTTTGATATAGAGCTGCATGAGCTGCTTGTAAATTTTGGAGATTAATCCTTTGTCAGTTGCTTCATTTGCAAATATTTTCTCCCATTCTGAGGGTTGTCTTTTCATCTTGTTTATGTTTTCCTTTGCTGTGCAAAAGCTTTTAAGTTTCATTAGGTCTCATTTGTTTATTTTTGTTTTTATTTCCATTTCTCTAGGAGGTGGGTCAAAAAGGATCTTGCTGTGATTTATGTCATAGAGTGTTCTGCCTATGTTTTCCTCTAAGAGTTTTATAGTGTCTGGCCTTACATTTAGGTCTTTAATCCATTTTGAGTTTTTTTTGTGTGTATGGTGTTAGGGAGTGTTCTAATTTCATTCTTTTCCATGTAGCTGTCCAGTGTTCCCAGCACCACTTATTGAAGAGGCTGTCTTTTCTCCATTGTATATTCTTGTCTCCTTTATCAAAATATAAGGTGACCATATGTGCTTGGGTTTGTCTCTGGGCTTTCCATCCTGTTCCATTGATCTATATTTCTGTTTTTGTGCCAGTACAATACTGTCTTGATTACTGTAGTTTTGTAGTATAGTCTGAAATCAGGGAGCCTGATTCTTCCAGCTCTGTTTTTCTTTCTCAAGATTGCTTTGGCTGTTCGGGGTCTTTTGTGTCTCCATACAAATTGTGAAATTTTTTGTTCTAGTTCTGTGAAAAATGCCATTGGTAGGTTTTTTTTTTTTCAGTACGTGGGCCTTTCACTGTTGTGGCCTCTCCCGCTGCAGAGCACAGGCTCCGGATGCACAGGCTCAGCGGCCATGGCTCACGGGCCTAGCCACTCTGCAGCATGTGGGATCTTCCCAGACCGGGGCACGAACCCATGTCCCCTGCATTGGCAGGCGGACTCTCAACCACTGTGCCACCAGGGAAGCCCTGCCATTGGTAGTTTGATAGGGATTGCATTGAATCTGTAGATTGCTTTGGGTAGTATAGTCATTTTCACAATGTTGACTCTTCCAATCCAAGAATATTGTATATCTCTGCATCTGTTTGTATCACCTTTAAAATCTTTCATCACTGTCTTATAGTTTTCTGCATACAGATCTTTTGTCTCCTTAGGTAGGTTTATTCCTAGGTATTTTATTCCTTTTGCTGCACTGGTAAATGGGAGTGTTTCTTTAATTTCTCTTTGAGATTTTTCATCATCTGAGTATAGGAATGCAAGAGATTTCTGTGCATTAATTTTGTATCCTTCTACTTTACCAAATTCATTGATTAGCTCTAGTAGTTTTTTGGTAGCATCTTTACAAGTCTCTATGTATAGCATCATGTCATCTGCAAACAGTGACAGCTTTGCTACTTCTTTTCTGATTTGGATTCCTTTTATTTCTTTTTCTTCCCTGATTGCTGTGGCTAAAATTTCCAAAACTATGTTGAATAATAGTGGTGAGAGTGGACAACCTTGTCTTGTTCCTGATATTAGAGGAAATGGCTTCAGTTTTTAACCATTGAGAGCAATGTTGGCTGTGGGTTTGTCATATATGACCTTTATTATGTTGAGGTAAGTTCCCTCTATGCCTAATTTCCGGAGGGTTTTTATCATAAATGGGTGATGAATTTTGTTGAAAGCTTTTTCTGTATCTATTGAGATAATCATGTGGTTTTTCTCCTTCAATTTGTTGATATGGTTTATCACATTGATTGATTTGTGTATATTGAAGAATCCTTGCATTCCTGGGATAAATCCCACTTGATCATGGTGTATGATCCTTTTAATGTGCTCTTGGATTCTGTTTGCTAGTATTTTGTTGAGGATTTTTACATCTATGTTCATCAGTGATATTAGCCTGTAGTTTTCTTTCTTTGTGACCTCTTTGTCTGATTTTGGTATCAGGGTGATGGTGGCCTCATAGAATGAGCTTGGAAGTGTTCCTCCCTCTATTGAGAAGGATAGGTGTTAGCTCTTCTCTAAATGTTTGACAGAATTCGCCTGTAAAGCCATCTGGTCCTGGGCTTTTGTTTGTTGCAAGATTTTTAATCACAGTCTCAATTTCAGTGCTTGTGATTGGTCTGTTTATATTTTCTATTTCTTTCTGGTTCAGTCTTGGAAGGTTGTGCTTTTCTAAGAATTTGTCTATTTCTTCCAGGTTGTCCATTTTATTGGCATATAGTTGTTTGTAGTAATTTCTCATGATCCTTTGTATTTCTGCAGCATCAGTTGTTACTTCTTTTGCATTTCCAATTCTATTGATTTGAGTCTTCTCCCTTTTTTTCTTAATGAGTCTGGCTAATGGTTTATCAATTTTGTTTATCTTCTCAGCAAACCAGCTTTTAGTTTTATTGATCTTTGCTATTGTTTCCTTCATTTCTTTTTCATTTATTTCTGCTCTGATCTTTATGATTTCTTTCATTCTGCTAACTTTGGGGGTTTTTTGTTCTTCTTTCTCTAATTGCTTTAGGAATAAGGTTAGGTTGTTTATGTGAGATGTTTCTCGTTTCTTGAGGTAGAATTTTATTGCTATAAACTTCCCTCTCAGAACTGCTTTTGCTTCATCTCTTAGGTTTTGGGTCATTGTGTTGTCATTTGTTTCTAGGTATTTTTTGATTTCCTCTTTGATTTCTTCAGTGATCTCTTGGTTATTTAGTAGCATATTGTTTAATCTCCATATATTTGTATTTTTTACAGATTTTTTCTGTAATTGATATCTAGTCTCATAGCATTGTGGTCAGAAAAGATACTTGATACGATTTCAATTTTCTTAAATTTACCAAGGCTCGATTTGTGACCTAAGATGTGATCTATCCTGGAGAATGTTCCATGAGCACTTGAGAAGAAAGTGTATTCTGTTGCTTTTGGATGGAATGTCCTATAAATATCAATTAAGTCCATCTTGTTTAATGTATCATTTAAAGCTTGTGTTTCCTCATTTATTTTCATTTTGGATGATCTGTCCATTGGTGAAAGTGGGGTGTTAAAGTCCCCTACTATGATTTTGTTACTGTCAATTTCCTCTTTTATGACTGTTAGCATTTGCCTATGTATTGAGGTGCTTCTATGTTGGGTGCATAAATATTTACAACTGTTATATCTTCTTCTTGGATTGATCCCTTGATCATTATGTAGTGTCCTTATCTGTCTCTTGTAATAGTCTTTGTTTTAAGGTCTATTTTGTCTGATGTGAGAATTGCTACTCCAGCTTTCTTTTGGTTTCCATTTGCATGGAATATCTTTTTCCAACCCCTCACTTTCAGTCTGTATGTGTCCCTAGGTCTGAAGTGGGTCTCTTGTAGACAGCATATATATGGGTCTTATTTTTGTATCCATTCAGCCAGTCTATGTCTTTTGGTGGGAGCATTTAGTCCATTTACATTTAAGGTAATTATTGATATGTATGTTCCTATTCCCATTTTCTTAATTGTTTTGGGTTTGTTATTGTAGGTCTTTTCCTTCTCTTGTGTTTCCTGCCTAGAGCACTTCCTTTAGCATTTGTCGTAAAACTCGTTTGGTGGTGCTGAGTTCTCTTAGCTTTTGCTTGTCTGTAAAGTTTTAATTTTTCTGTCGAATCTGAATGAGTCCTTGCTGGGTAGAGTAATCTTGGTTGTAGGTTTTTCCCTTTCATCACTTAAAATATGTCCTGCCACTCCCTTCTGGCTTGCAGAGTTTCTGCTGAAAGATCAGCTGTTAACCTTATGGGCATTCCCTTGTATGTTATTTGTTGTTTTTCCCTTGCTGCTTTTAATATTTTTTCTTTGTATTTAATTTTTGATAGTTTGATTAATATGTTTCTTGGCGTGTTTCTCCATGGATTTATCCTGTATGGGACTCTCTATGCTTCCAGGACTTGATTGACTATTTCCTTTCCCATATTAGGGAAGTTTTCAACTATAATCTCTTCAAATATTTTCTCAGTCCCTCTTTTACTCTTCTTCTTCTGGGACCCTTATAATTCAAATGTTGATGCATTTAATGTTGTCCCAGAGGTCTCTGAGACTGTCCTCAATTCTTTTCATTCTTTTTTCTTTATTCTGTTCTGTGGTAGTTATTTCCACTATTTTATCTTCCAGGTCACTTATCTGTTCTTCTGCCTCAGTTACTCTATTGACTCCTTCTAGAGAATTTTTAATTTCATTTACTGTGTTGTTCATCATTGTTTGTTTGCTCTTTAGTTCTTCTAGGTCCTTGTTAAACGTTTCTTGTATTTTCTCAATTCTGTTTCCAAGATTTTGGATCGACTTTACTATCATTACTCTGAATTCTTTTTCTGGTAGACTGCCTATTTCCTCTTCATTTGTTTGGTCTGATGGGTTTTCACCTTGCTCCTTCATCTGCTGTGTGTTCTCTGTCTTCTAATTTTGCTTAACTTACTGCATTTGGGGTCTCCTTTCCACAGGCTGCAGGTTCGTAGTTCCTGTTGTTTTTGGTGTCTTCCCCCATTGGGTAAGGTTGGTTCTGTGGGTGTGAAGGCTTCCTGGTGGAGGGGACTGGTGCCTGTGTTCTGGTGGATGAGACTGGATCTCGTCTTTCTGGTGGGCAGGACCGCGTCTGGGGGTGTGTTTTGGGGTGCCTGTGACCTTATTATGATTTTAGGCAGCATCTCTGCTAATGGGTGGGGTTGTGTTCCTGTCTTGCTAGTTGTTTGGCATGGGTGTCCAACACTGCAGCTTGCTGGTCATTGAGTGGAGCTTGGTCTTAGCATTGAGATGGAGATCTCTGGGAGAGCTTTCGCTCTTTGGTATTATGTGGAGCCAGGAGGTCTCTGCTGGACCGATGTCCTGAGCTCGCCTCTCCCACCTCAGAGGCACAGCACCAAGACCCTGTCAGCCACATGTCTCAGAAGAAAAGGAAGAAAAAAAATAAAGTAAAATAAAATAAAATAATTAAATTGAAAAATAAAAAAATTTAAAAAGTACTATAAAAAAACAAAGAAAGAGAGAAAGAAGAGAGCAACCAAACCAAAAAACAACTTCACCAATGATAACAAGCGCTAAAAAGTATACAAAAAAAGAAAAAAAAAACAGAGAAAACCCTAGGACAAATGGTAAAAGCAAAGCTATACAGACAAAATCACACAAAGAAGCATACACATACACACTCACAGAAAGAGAAAAAGGAAAAATATATATATATCTTTTGGGACGTCTGAGGTCTTCTGCCGGCGTTCAGTAGGTGTTCTGTAGGAGTTGTTCCACATGTAGATGTATTTCTGATATATTTGTGGGGAGGAAGTTGATCTCCACGTCTTACTGCTCCACCATCTTGAAGGTCCTCCCCTGTTCTTTAACTTTAAATACTTTCTCTCTTGCCTTTAGACTTGCGTGTATCATCTCCATGTCATCGGCATATCATTACTGTGAAGGAGGCTGGAAGGCCATTATGGTCTCCAATTTTAGAAGGAGTAAATGTTTGTGTGATCTCTGACACCTAAATTCTGATGTTAGGCTGTCCAACAAACATGGATCTGAGGAAACGAGATCTGAGGAATTAGAAGCCAGGTTGCCCCCAACGATTTAGGCTCCTCTTGTCACTGAATAAACAGGAAGAAAGGAGTCACCTTACTGGTTAGGGTGATTGATCCTGATTACTCTGGGAAAACTGGGCTGCTGGTACTCAGTGAGGGTAAACAGGATTATGTCTGGAATCTAAGGGGTTTCCTGGAGCATGTCTTGTTACATGTCTTATTAGTCCCTTGCCCAGTAGTTTTAGTCAACGGAAAACTGCAGCACCCAATAAAGAACACAAAGGACTCTGATTCCACAGAAATGAAGGCTCGATTGACCCTCACGGTGAAGGAGCACATCAGCTGAGGTACTGGTAGAGGGTAGGGGGAACTTGGAATGAGTGGTAGAAGAAGGCAACATGGTTACCAAATTAGACCTAGTGAGTAGCTATGGATTCAAGGAGTGCATCAGTTGACTGCTTAACTTTTTCTTCCCCACTCCTGCCTTTTCCTCTAACCCCCTTATATGAATAACACTGGGAATGGCTTAAAAAAGAGCTTCAGGGACTTCCCTGATGGCATAGTGGTTAAGAATCCACCTGCCAATGCAGCGGACATGGGTTTGAGCCCTGGTCCTGGAAGATCCCACATGCCGTGGAGCAACTGAGCCAGTGCGCCACAACTACTGAGCCTGCGCTCTAGAGCCCGCGAGCCACAACTACTGAGCCTGCGTGCCACAACTACAGAGCCTGTGCTCTGCAACAAGAGAAGTCACCGCAATGAGAAGCCCGCGCACCGCAACGAAGAGTAGCCCCCGCTCGCTGCAACTGGAGAAAGCCCACGTGCAGCAACAAAGACCTAACGTGGCCAAAAATAAATTTAATTAATTAATTAATTTTTTTAAAAAAAGGAGTTTCAGTTGTGGGTATGACCACATTGACCTAACTTGTGATGATTCAGAAGCTGATAATTTTTTATATTTCACTTCGGATAGAGAATACAGATTTCTCACCCCTGGAGGAAGACCATGACCCAGAGGGATGGAAGACTGGGATGATGCTGGATGGCTTCTATTACCCCTCAAGAGACACTGGAAAGAAATTGGATGGTGGGAAGGGGTGAGGTCAGGGTATCTATTCCCTGGTTCCTCCCTTCTGGGGTCACCCGGCCTGACTTTTTTAAAAAAACTGAAGTATAGTTGATTTACAATGTTGTGTTAGTTTCAGGAGTAGAGCAAAGTGATTCAGTTACACATACACACACACACATATATGTCTATATACACACACACATATATATTCTTTTTCAGATTTTTTTCCATTATAGGTTATTACAAGGTATTGAAATATAGTTCCCTGTGCTATGCATAGGGTCCTTGTTGTCTATCTATTTTATATATACTAGTGTGTATCTGTTAATCCCAAATCTTAATTTATCCCTCCCCCCTTTCCCCTTTGGTAACCGTAAGTTTGTTTTCTATGTCTGTGAGTCTATTTGTTTTATAAATATGTTCATTTGTATCTTTTTTTTATGATTCCACATATAGGCGATGTCATATGATATTTGTCTTTCTCTGTCTGATTTACTTCACTTAGTATGATCATCTCTAGGTCTATCCATGCTGCTGCAAATTCGCCTGACGTTTTCTTGACAAAGGTCATAACTCCTATGAAATGGCCCTCTCCACAAAGCTCTCTCTGTGGGTTCTGGTAATCATTTCCTCCTCTTGTCCCTTCAAGCCTATGGGTGGTAAAGGGTGTATCCTACTGTTAGCAGCCCTGGGGTTCTGCACTATGCCTTGGGATTTCGCTGTCCTCTGCCCACATCTTTGTAAATAACTGCATTATGTTTACTTCAAATTGCTAAATTTGAATGCGTCCTATGTTGCTTATTAGAACTTGATTGACACAGCATGGCTCCCAAGTTGACCCAAACATTAAAATTCTTTTTTTTTTTTAGATGTTGGGGGTAGGAGTTTATTAATTAATTAATTAATTTTTGCTGTGTTGCGTCTTCGTTTCTGTGCAAGGGCTTTTTCTAGTTGTGGCAAGTGGAGGCCACTCTTCATCGCGGTGCGTGGGCCTCTCACTATCGTGGCCTTTCTTGTTGCGGAGCACAGGCTCCAGACACGCAGGCCCAGTAGTTGTGGCTCACAGGCCTAGTTGCTCCGCGGCATAGGGGATCCTCCCAGACCAGGGCTCGAACCTGTGTCCCCTGCATTAGCAGGCAGATTCTCAACCACTGCGCCACCAGGGAAGCCCTACCCAAACATTCTTGAAAGAATTTGATGTGGGAGAGACATTCTTTTCCTTGCAGGATATAAATGAATGAGCATGCAATTCTGATGGTCAAAGGCAATTATCTTACAGCCTTGAAGGAAACTGGCCCTATGTTATGTAAGTCAGTTCAGAGAGAATTAAAAGAATGCTCATCCTTGCTGACATCATAGAACTATCACATCAGCAACCATGATCCTACACTACTCCTGGGCTTTCAATCATGTGCTCTAGTAAGTATTTTTATTGTTTTAGCCACTTTGAATTGGGTTTTTCTAGCTTTTGAAGCTGAAGGTAACTTAACCAATAGATTATCATAAGTAGAATTGATGGGTCAAGGGTATCTACCTTTTAAATTTCTGAGGAATTGCTTTCCAAAAAGGCTGTGCTGATTCACACATCCATCCATCCAGTGAGTGAGTCTGTTTCCTCACACCATTGCCTATTATCTATTTAATTTGTGCCTTCCTGATGGGTGGAAACTGAATTTCATTATTGCTTTGATTGGCATCTTGCTAATTACTGGTATGGTTAACTATAATTACTTCTACTTACTGGATATTTACATTTTCTTCTCAGTGAAATGCTTTTTACATCTGTCACTCATTTTTCCTATAGAATTATTTGCATTTTTCTTACTGATTAGTAGGAACAATTTAAAAACTTTGAATATTAATTATTAGCTTGTTAGACGTGTTGCAAATATTTTCTCCCAGGTACCTTATCTTTTTAAAATTTTTTTAATTAATTAATTTTACTTTTTTTTTTTTTTTTTGGCTGTGCTGCGTCTTCACTGCTGTGCGCGGGCTTTTTCTAGTTGCGGATAGCGGGGTCTACTCTTCGTTGCGGTGCGCGGGCTTCTCATTGCGGTGGCTCCTCTTGTTGTGGAGCGTGGGCTCTAGGCACGCGGGCTTCAGTAGTTGTGGCTCGTGGGTTAGTTGTGAGCATGTGGGATCTTCCTGGACCAGGGATCTTACCCGTGTCCCCTGCATTGGCAGGCAGAGTCTTAACCATTGTGCCACCAGGGAAGCCCCAAAGGTACCTTATCTTTTAACTTTCTTCCATGGTGTGTTTTGTCCAAGTTTGCCCCAAATTCTAAAATTTTGATGATGATCACCTTACCATCTTTTCTTTCATGGCTTTGCATTTTGTGTGATCATTGCGCAAAGGCTAAAAGTACTCTTTGTATGGGAATTTCAAACTTTAGGCGTTTAACCTTACAACCTTTCCTTAAGTGTTGTACCACAAGCTGTCCAATTAAAGTTTTACTGTTTGCTTTTTATTTTTTGGTTGCACATCGTAAGTGTACAACTTGGTCAATAGCTGTTTTAAATTTAGAAAAATACCCCTTTATGTTTGTCCTGTGTAGTTGTTTCTTTTGTCTTAGTGCTTTTTTTTTTCTTTTTTTTTGCGGTACGCGGGCCTCTCACTGTTGTGGCCTCTCCCGTTTCGGAGCACAGGCTACAGACGCGCAGGCTCAGCGGCCATGGCTCACGGGCCCAGCCGCTCCGCGGCATGTGGGATCTTCCCGGACCAGGGCACGAACCCGTGTCCCCTGCATCGGCAGGCGAACTCTCAACCACTGCGCCACCAGGGAAGCCCTGTCTTAGTGCTTTTAATGCTTCTACTTATTTCTGCCATTTTGGTGAGTAGTTTGGAAGTTATTTTTGTTCATTTGTCCTTCATTTTCATGAGAGAGAGGAAGTTGTTAAAGAGCATCTTGGGCCAACTCCTAAAACCTGGGGTTTCATGGAGAAACTAGCTTTGGGGAGATGTGATAGGTCAGCCCACAGGGATGCAAGCCTTAGACAATGGGCTTGGGCTGTTTGGAGGCGCAGAGGTTTGGGCAAGTTCAACTACATCATCCCACCCACGTTGGGTACAGTGCGTACTGCAGAGGCTGCCCTGGGAATTTCCTTGGTATTTTCCCAAATCGACCAGAGTACCAAAGGCTCCATGCTATTCTTTGTGGTTCATGATACCTATTATGTTGCCCCATTAGTTGAACCAAGGTGAGTGCCAGTTTTTTTCCAGTAGCAATACCCAGCCCAGGCTGCCAGTCCTGCCTGAAGGTAGCCATGATAGAATCGAAGCTACAGTGACTTTGGTCCTCTTAGGAACCCCAAGGGCACTGGTGAACACTGCAGCAGAGAGCCCTGGATTAAGCCTAGTTCTACGGATACCATGAATTTGGTTCTGTGTATTTCTCCACTGTGGGGGCCAGATAACCTCTACTGCTTCATGCTTTATTACCTGTGATTGTCAACTTGGTTACATGAAGAAGTCATTGCGGAGATTGTGAAGAGGTCTAGAGATTCCAGTGGTTTCCATTGATGTTTCCTCGACTTATTAAGATGATGGACATGTTAAGTGAGCAGACTGGTGGGACTTGTTACCAAACAAGGGTGGATGGTGCTATCTTAGAACTTGGAAATTGGAATCTGGACTTAGTGATCCCTTAGTGATCTCTTCAAATTATTTGCATGTCTAGGACCTTTGGCTTTATGAATACTTACTTGAATTCAATTCAAGCCACACTTAACAGTGTGTGTAATTTTCATTGTTCTAGGTGACAATAAAACATTAATGGAATCTGGCAAACTGGGTTATGTTTATAAACCACATTCTTTACTTCTTATAATCAGCGTGAATATTAACAGTCTTCTCAAATAGAGCTAAGGGATCATGTAATCATCCACTCTGCTCTAAGACAAAAGTTCTGGTCCATTTCTTTAGTAGATGGGCTCTCTGCTCTTCAGTTACACACCCCAGTGGCTCAGTTCTTCCTTCTTACCATCATCAGTACTATTCCTTCTCATTTCTCTGATACTCATTCACACTAAAGTTGAAACTGGGCACTTTAGAATGGATGCAGATGGCTGATCATTCTGGGAATGCTGGTTTCTCTGAAGGTTGGGGAGCCAGGAAAACGTCAAGATCAAGTGGAATAAGAGGCTGAGGCTAAAGAAGACACGTGTCACCATCATACGTAGGCTTTTGCGATCTTTATCTGGGCATGGAAAATCCAAGCTATACACTAAAGCTTTTCTTCCTTCCTTCCTTCCTTCCTTGCATCCTAGTTTCCCGACCAGGGATTGAACCCTTGCCCTCGGCACTGAGAGTGTGGAGTCCTAACCACTGGACAGCCAGGGAATTCCCCCGCCCCTTTTTTTCCTCAAGAGCTTTAAAAAATATACATTGTATTATTTTATTCTACCCAGCTGCAGTACGTTGTCACAACCCTGGAAATTGACATTGATATTGCAATATTAACTGAAATACAAGCCTTATTCAGAATTCGCCAGTTTTACATGTACGCTTCCATTAAATAATTTACCAACTCAGGTGAAAAGTAACAAAACTATTAATAGTAGATCTTAGCGTCCACTTTTTTTTCCCCCCTCAGGCCCATCCCCTCCGAAAAAGGTCAGAATCTGAGAGTCAAAACTTGCTCAGAACTGAAAATAAAAAATCAGCCCTGCTATTAATCAGCCTGGGAGGACAGACAAATAAAGCCTGCTGAAGAAGTGAATAGAAAACACCGTCTCTCCCCAGGTCCCACAGCCATTGTAAAATGTCATAATGACCTCCGTCTTCTTTAAGTGACTATTACTTTCTTGCATGTGATAGCACCAACCTGCTCCCAAAGGCTTTTGAATCAATGGAAATACAGCTGTCTGCATGTGTCCCTTGGGCCCTCGGAGATCTCCAGGGCTGACGCCTCATCTCCACCTTTGCGGTTCATGTGCCCCGCGGACTACACTCTGTCTTTTCACAGGTCTGAGCATCAGTTCAGCAGAGGAACCCGTCCTGAGGTCTAAGTATCAGTCCTACAAGTTTCCTCCTTTGAGCTTCTAGATTCTTGTTTCCTCTTGATTCCTTCCCACATTGGGTGCTATCTGGGATACCTCGGGCATCCTTTTTACTCTCCAGCCTTCTAACATGTGTGTTACCAGTTTCTTGTGTTCGATTCCCTTTGTTTGCAATTCCTTGTGTGGGTTCTGCTTTCCAGACTGGATCCTGATTGAAACAGAGACCTAAGGAATTTGGGGGCCAGAAGATGGAGCCTTTTCGATGCTGTTTCGTGGTAAGCATCCCAAGAAAGGGGATATGTTGACTGACGCATAATGGAGAGACTCTTCAGCTGGGCGGAGGGGACTCAAGGGGTGACGATGGGGCTGAGCTTGGCTTTGAACAGAAGTGTCTAAATTCCTGACCGCACTCTAGAAACCAAAAGTGATGGGACTGGGGCCTCAACAGGAAAAGTCTATGTCCCTCTAAGGCCAAAAAGGAGATGGGGGTGAAATGTATGAGAGGCTGAGCAAGGAGACTCTTTTCAAGGTTGGGAAGAGGGGCTCATGGAGGTGCTTGCCTGGAAGGTTCTGTCTTATTCTTTGCACTTTTTTTCCAGGTGAATATGAAGCTGTAGGTGCTTCTCATCTGCCTTCTGAAACTCACTTCAGTCAAGTTAACTCGTCTCAGAAAATTTTTATGCGGGACCTCAGCAGATTGTGTGTGTGTGTGTGTGTGTGTGTAACAAACATATAGAAAAATAACTTACCATTTGTTGAGAACCTACAAATGGCCTGCATGACTGGAACAGAGGGTGAAGGGTAAGTTGGCAACTGGGGCTCAGTTTTTGGAGAAATCACTACCTACCTCGTTAGTCCTTGGGCCGGTCAGGAGTCCACTCTATTTGGGGGTAGCAGAGACCAGGATTATCTCAGTTGAGGGTCTGTTGCTCAATGCCTGTGGCTCCCAAGAGGATACAGGTGCATCTCTGAGGGGCTGAAAGAGTGGGGGAGCAGCTTTTAGCCTAACCCTCCACTCACGGGCAGACCGAAGTGGAACAGTTGGGTGGCCAGAAATGCCATATGGCTCCTGCCTGAGCCCACAGCTAATTTTGCCGTCACAGGACTCTCTTAGTGAAACTGCAGTGGGCAAGCTTCCTGGGCCCAGGTGATGGATTCCCTTCACTTAGAGCCTGCATGTCCAGTTCTAGCTCCAGAGTGACACAGCAGGGGAACTGGGATCTGGGGAAGTCCCTCAGTCTCCCCTTCCTGAGCAACCCAGGGTCTGTCATTAACCCTGTTGGTAGGGCTTGACTAGGTGCTTACTTCTCAGGGAGCCCAGACAGGTCCTCCTCATACTGATGCCGTGATTTCTTCATCTGAGCCTCACCGGATCTTCTGGCAGGAGGATCTGGCCTTCTTCTTTCATGTCGTAAGATTGTCACGCCCCGCTGAGGAAGCTGGCTCCTCCCTATGCTCTCCAGATAAGTGTTCCCCACTCCACCAGAGCCCGTCACTGCTCTCGGGAGCTGCTTGAGCTGCGATTCAGTCCCCTGCGCTTTTGATAAAGGTTCTTGCCAGCGGGTGGCTGGAAGGTCCCTTGACTCTTACGCATCCCTCTTTGCTGTGTTTAGGGCTGGCGCCATGCCAGGCTGGATCCATGTCTTGTCCTGTGCAGAGTTGGCTGCTTCTTACTTGGGGAGCTGCTAGGATCCTGGCAGAGTTGCCTTGGCTCGGGTCCCTCCCCTGTTCCCAGGCAGACAAATTTGCCAGTGGGAGTGGGGAGGGCTGCTGGGAGGAGAAGGCACAGACATCAGGGAACTGTATTTAAGGTCAAAGGGTATTTAAGGTATTTAAGGTCAAAAGTCATGCCTGGCCTTGGAACCCCTAGGGGGACACTGTCCCTGGCTGGATCTCTGGGTGGAGGAAACTTCTGCTTGATACCCCTCCCTAAGGTTGCCTTGAAGTTTTGTCCCAGGAGGTGGCCTAGATCTTCTGACGAGGGCTTGGTATCAGGCCAGGCTTCCCAGCTCCCTGCCCAGAATCAAGACCTTAAGAACCAGTATCCTTGGGAGGGTCTGGAAATGCCTCCTGAGACTCAGATCTCGTATCAATGTCCTCACAGGTGCCGAGACAACCCCGCTATGGCAGAAATTATGGAAGCCTCTGGACCAGTCTATATAACAAGTAATGTTGGGATGGGGTCTGGAGGCTGGGGACACTCATGCCTGTCTCTTCTGGACACCCCAGGCTTCTCTGTCCCTCCCTGTATATGGACCTTACCACCAAATGCTGTCCATGTCCCACTGGACCGCGAGGGTGAGGACCATTTCTTTTTCACTGCTGCAGCTCTAGATCTAGCCTTGGGCCCAATACAAAGTGGCTGTCAAAGTTAGTAGCTGGGCCTTGACACATGTGTCCTTATGGGGATGAGGGTTTAACTCATTAACGGTCTAACTCTTAGACTAGTTACAGGCTTGTCCTCCTCACCAGAGCTCATAGTTTTACTGGAAAGAAAGGCTGAGCTGATGGGCCATGTGAGAGCTGCCAGTTTTGATGTGTAAACCCTGAACCGTCCTTCCTGAAAGGCCTGGAGTAGATAATCTTTCTCCTAGCGTCTGATAAAGCAACCTTAATCGTGTTTCTTCATTATTCTTTTCTATTTAAATAGAAATGGATGAGCCTTGGACTGGAGAATGCTTTGACTTGAATCAGCAGGCGTGGATCCTTAAGGGTCACACCCTCGTGACAGCTCCACTGAACAACAGTGTGACTCCAGGTAGGTGAGAGGTCACCATGCGGTTGATCTTTGTGATGTGATCCCCCACACATCATTGCGGCTGGGATACTGGTATCCAGCCTTTGGTTAAAAGTGTGGCTTTATAACAGAGCTCACCTGGAGGGGGAAGAATTCCACACCTGCCTGGGAAGGGGTGTCTTGGACCAGGGCAAAGAGAGCAGAGAGAGTGGAGTGGCGTTCTGGGGAGCAGTGATCTGAAGGCCTGTCTTAGGGAAGAGGAGTGGCTTGTTCTGCTAGACTTCTGGTGTCCTAAGAGGACTAATGGGTTGGATAGCACAGGAAGGCAGATTTCAACAGGACATTAGGCAATACTTGTCAGTGAACAGGGCTCTCCAAGGCTCAGGGGGGTTGCTTGGGGTTGGAGCTTCTCACCTCCGGGTGTTCAAGCAGAGGTGTGAAAATCTTAAGGGTGGGGTCTGCCCTCTGATGAACTCTTTGTGTTCGCTCCATTTCTTAGGGCAGTGATTAGTGCTTGGTGTGAATGGATGAATGAATGAATGAATATGGGGCTGGCCACTTTGTGGGTCTGGGGTAGTAGGGATTATACTCTTAAGATCTCTTCCAGCCTTACCTGGAAGATCCTGGTCTTTCCTGACTTCCAAAGGGCACGGACTGTGTGCGTTGGTGGTATGTGGCGAACACAGCTGCCTTCCAAAGGGGCACTGACACCATATCCCCTCTTATCTAACAGTCACTGTCACTGTTATGCCATGCAAGAATCCAGGCTCTGTTGAGGAAGACAGAGGGGTTCCCATTTATTTGGGAATAGAGAATCCAGAAATGTGTCTGTATTGTGAGGACGTCGGAGGACAGCCCAAATTGCAGCTGAAGGTGAGTGACTGAGAAAAATAATGTAGAAAAACCTCAGTTTCTTTTCTGAGAACTTGATTTGTTAGGAAATCTAATTTTATAATTAAAAAAGAAATATCCTCCTGTTCTTAAGCCTACTTATCCCTTCCTCCTTTAGAATAACATGCCTGCAATAGACTTTAATTTGATTTATCCTGCCCCTCGCTAGTTGAGGGCTCGTCTTTCTTGAATATTGAGACATTCTAGCCGTTGTTTGTTTGTTTTAATTGGGGTATAGTTGCTCTACAATGTTGTGTTAGTTTCTGCTGTACAACGAAGTGAATCACCTATGTGTATACATATATCCCCTTCCTCTTGGGCCTCTCCCACCCCATCCCCCGTCCCACCCATCTAGGTCACCACAGAGCACCGAGCTGATCTCCCTGTGCTATACAGCAGGTTCCCACTAGCTATCTGTTCTACACATGGCAGTGCACATACGTCAGTCCCAATCTCCCAATACATCCCACCCCCATGTCCACATATCCATTCCCCACAGCTGCATCTCTATTCCTGCCCTGCCAATAGGTTCATCTGTACCATTTTTCTAGATTCCACATACATGAGTTAATATACAATATTTGTTTTCCTCTTTCTGGCTTACTTCACTGTCTATGACAGACTCTAGGTCCATCCATGTCTCCATGAATGTTTATTCAAGTATATTCTCTCCTTCATTCTGCCTCCCCTCTCCTTTTCGAATTCCTATTCATCAGTTATTGGAACTTTGAGATCTCACTTCAATGTCTCACCTGATTTCTCATACTTTCTGTCCTTTTTTTTTCATGTTGCATTCTGGGAGAACTCGTTGGTTCAACATCCCAGGTCCTGATTACCTTTTAATTCACACGCTAAATTATCTGCTACATTATCTTTCTATTCTGTTTTTATGAAATTTCAGTCTTTACTATGCTAATTCTCAAGCTCTCTAGTTGGTTTTGCGTTTTTCTTCTTTATAACTGCCTGTTAGTAAAAACTTGTTTCTGAAACTTCTGTTTACTGCAATTCAATTTAATTCAACTCAATATAATCCAAGTCAGCAAATGTGTGTGTTCTTACTGGCCTCCAGCACTGTTGTGGGCATTTGTGAATCATCAGTGCACAGAATGGCAGGGTCCTGCCCTCCTGGGGCTTGCATTCTAGTTGGAGAGGAGAAATGGTCCACAAGAAGTATAATCATGGGTAAATCTGTGGCATGTGAAAGGGTGTTATGTCTCCTGGGAAAGAACGATTAGAGCCGGCTTAAGAGACTGGCAGTGCCAGTAACAGCTGGGGTCTGGCTGTGTGGTAAATAGTACAGCAGGCATTATCGCAAAGGTGAGATTTTAGCAGATGGGATAGGAGGCAAAGGAGTGAGCCAGCAGTGTCCAGTGAGGGCAGGTTCAATCAATTCAAATTGTTAGAACGTTTTGAATAGAAGAGTGACATGAACGGACATATGGTTTTTTAAAAAATTATTTATTTATTTACCTACTTATTTATTGGATGCATTGGGTCTTAGTTGCGGCGTGCGGGATCATTCGTTGCAGCATGAGGGATCTTTGTTGTGGCGCGTGAGCTCCAGAGCGCCCGGACCCAGTAGTTGCTGCGCATGTGCTATTTAGTTGTGGCCTGCAGGCTCAGTAGTTGCCATGTGCGGCCTTAGTTGCCCTGCGGCACATGAAATCTTAGTTCCCCAACCAGGAATCCAACTGGCATGTCCCGCATTGTAAGACAGATGCTTAACCACTGGACCACCAGGGATTATTTTGTCCGCTACTTGATAGCCTCGTGTGAAGGGCAAAGGGGAGAGTCCTGTTGGAGGCTTTGAGGTGATCCAGGTGTGATCTGATAGATATGGGGATAGCATGGAGGTAGGAAGAAAATGGTCAGATTCTGGAAATATTTTCAGTTGAGTCAATGGGCTTTGCTGACAGAGTGAACGTGGAGTGTGATTAAGAAGATGAGGACCGAACAGTACAGTTTCAGCTCTGTAAGCAAGAGCTGCGTGGTGTTGACCCTGCAGGCTTTGTTAAGACTTTGAATTTTGTGATAATTAGAAAATCATTCAAGACATTTAAGCCGGAAGGTAACGTGATCTTATTTATTCATTTTTTTATTTCAGTTTACAGTTAACTCAATTGCTTTGTGGAGAATGGGTGGTAAGGATGGAGCAGGTGTAGGGGAGGGAGTGAGAAGTGGCTCAGTTCAGGAAAGATTTTGGAAATAGGGCTCACAGGCCTTGCTGCTGGATTAAATGTGGAGGGATCTAAGAAAGCAATATCAAGGATGAATCCTAGGTTTTTGGCTGCCCAAAGAATTGGCTAGATTAACTGGAAGTTATTAACTGAATAAAGGAATCTTTTGGGAGAATTCCCCCTACTCAGGGTGGAATGTGGCTGAATTATGGACCATTCCTGTGTCTCTTTGGGGAATCTTGGACATAATGCAATTTACTTAGAAATACTTATATTACCTAAATAGAATGATATGTGAATATATAAATATATACACCCACAAATATACTTCTATATTCAATATAGAAACCTTTTCTGATTGTTCTATATACTTTGCTTTTTTGAGTGCAAGTCCTTTGATTTGTTAGACCCTCTTGTGCCTTTTTCGTGGCTCTGACCTTTCTCATATGTTTGGCAATTAATTGGAAACCCAAACACCCCTGCCCTGGCGGTCCTTTGCCAGAGCAGTGGTTCTTGCGGGAGGGGGGCTCTCACGGATGAAGCTTTGGTGAGGGAAGACCTTGGCTTCCTGCAGCAAATTTGCATTTCCTTCCTTTTCCTGGGGGTGGGGTGGTCCCCGCAGCCTCTTGTGCGGGGAGAGTTCCAATTTGTCATTCAAGGGTGGCCACTTGTTCATGAACCTGTGCCTTGTGTCACTCCATGCCATCTCTGGAGTTGAGGGTGGGGGGCAGGAAGGTGACATTTCATGCGTGCTCACTCTGTTGTTCCTTTGAAATGGGTTTTTCTAGGCTTGCTCTACTAGACGGATAGGGTTGCTCAAACTTCAGAACATTTACATGTTGTGTACAAGTAATGTTGAACTACTCAAACAGCCTGTGCTTCTCCTTCTGGCATTTTCTGTCCCATTTCAGGACCAGAAAATACTGGATCTGTACAACCGACCTGAGCCCGTGGAGCCCTTCCTTTTCTACCATGGCCGGACAGGCAGTACCTCCACCTTTGAGTCCGTGGCCTTTCCCGACTGGTTCATCGCCTCCTCCGAGCAAGGCCAGCCCATCTTTCTCACTTCGAACCTGGGGAAAATATACAGTACTGCCTTCCGCATAGATTTAAGGATTTAACTCAGCCTAGAGGTGGCAACTTGGTCTTATAATTTCTCGTTCTCAGCGTGTCTTCATCTGGATTTTCTCAGCGTCATTGCACATTGATGCTGAGAGGTGGGCTTGGCCCTGTTCTCATCTTATTTTATGAACGGAGAAGAAGCAATGACCTCGTGGCACCCAAGGAATAGAATGTGGGCTCGAAAGCAGGAGGGAGGCGGTGACGTGTGGCTCTCCTTTCAAGCTGAAACTGTACATCTCTCAAGCCATCTGTACACGGACATCGGGACCCAGAAAACATCTGTCCCAGGGGTGGTTATGAAGAATCACGAATTCAGAGTTCACCCGTCTTACCCAAGATCCTGGGACTAGCATGGAGCTGACCTTTGTTTTTGTTTTGCTTTGTTTCCTTTCCTAATGGGATTACGCTTCCCATAATCTCTCTATGTTTCCAGTGTATTGTAAGGGGTGTAATATATCCTTTTAAGGGTTAGGAACTTGTAAAGAAAACCAATTCTTCATTAAATTACTTATGTCTAATTCTAATAATCTGTTACCATAAAACCAAATATAAACTCCACGTGTTTATACGATAAGAAAGCTAAAACAGTTACAAAATGAAATAGGAAACAAGGAGTAATCTGAAATTACCAAGAGTGATGGAATAAGGACACCGCAGTGGGTAAGTCTGGCACTGGGGCTTAGCTGAGGGGAGAAGGGCCCTTATCAATGGTGATAGGGTGGTGGGAGGGATAGCGCATGTAAAAGGCACCACTATTTGACTACTTTCTGTATAGTCTCACAGCCTTGCTTTCTTTTTTTTTTTTTAGCCATTCTCACCATCCACATACTCCCTTTAAAAACTGCAGTAAAGTTGCCTTTTTTTTTTGAACAGAGAGCCTAAATTTCCCACCAGCCATGCTTCAGATGATATATTCTGATGAAATGAAATAACTGACCTCGGGTATAATTGTAGCTCAGATGTAGCTCATGATGTAGCTCAGATCTGGTTCTGCATATCATAGATTTCTTATTTTGACAATACCACAAATGCAGAAAATTATGTTCGCTTAAATACAGTCCACAAAATAGCACCAGTAACGTAAATTTTTTTAAAGAACTTTTGGACAACCAGACCACATACGCTACTGGGCACGCTAGTGAGCAATCAGTCAGCCCTGATCTAATGCAGTGTCTCTTGATTCTCAAAAGTTTTCTTCTTCAGCGAAATCTATTTTTAACATGCAGCTTTATAAAAGTCAACATTAAAGTGAACACCAAGCGAATTAGTTCCGGAATATCGAGTAGAAGAATTAGTCATTGGATACTTAGTACTACGCTCGGTGCTAATAAATGGTGACAGGTTGTGACAGCTGCCAGTTTACATTGCTGCCTTATCAACTGTTCCGTCTGACAATGGGGATCCGATGACACATTTGCACGTGACATGATCGTGCATCTCCATCCTCCCAGGCTGTGTGATGATTCAGTTTTCCCATCTCCTTTCTCTACTGTGAAATCTTTGTTCGTGCGGGCACTGTGACACCCTGGATTGTTACTTGGCATGTGTAGACACTCACACGAAGCTCTAATATGAGCCCTGGTGCCATATGGCTGGGCTCGGGGGTAAGGTGGTCATTCTGGTCATCCAGAAGAGATTCTGGTAACTTATTTAAGAGTAAATCAAAATGAAAACATATGGAATTCCCAGGTGGTCCAGTGGTTAAGACTTGGTACTTTCGCTTGCCATGGGCCCGGGGTTCGATCCCTGGTCGGGGAACTAAGATCCTGCATGCCGCTCAGTAGGGACAAAAAACAAGCAAACAAATGAAAACAACAACATAATAATCTCATAGCTTGTGGGACCCAGGGAACAGACTTCCACGGACCCCTGGATTACCCATTGCATTTGAGAAATAACGTACACAGTATAGCACAGTGTCTGAGATCATGGAAGGCCCCTGTGAGCAGCAACTTAATTTTCAGGCGATTGCCTGGTGCACTTCTGATTTTCACGCATTTGCTGTATCAAATCCTCTTACATTTGAGTATCATGAGCTCCAGGCCAACACTCATTGAAGGATTTGTTTCCTTTGGAGTTTTAACGACAGGCAGCCTTGATGCACTGAGGGGCTTTTGGATTCCAGGGGGGAAATTAAGAACCTTGCCACCAAAATCACAAGTACAGAGAAAACAGTTGAGTGGGATGTTCTTCTGTCGAGCTGCTTTGGGGCTCACATCTTCTGGCGCCAGAGTTGCTGAAGGGCAAAGGCTGTTTCCTGAAGACACTGTCCCTTGACTTGTGAACAACTGGGCATGGGGACTAAAGACGCTGCCCCAAAACCCTGAGACCAGTGGCTGTAATGAATAATTATTCATGTCAATGAAACGTCAGTTTTTATTTCTTAGACTTTACAGAGTTATTTAAAAGAAGATTCTTACCAAAAGAGTACATGTCTATGGTTAAAAGCAATATTCTCCTGCCTCAGTCCTATTTCTGAGCCAACTGCTTTCTGTTTCATGAGGCAACTGCTAAGTCTTTTGCAGCTCTTTTTATGTTTTCCTCCATGTGTCTAAGTATATGCTTTTACTTCTATTTCTTTTTTTTAAAACTTATTTATTTACTTTTATTTTTTGGCTGGGTTGGGTCTTCGTTGCTGCATGTGGGCTTTCTCTAGTTGTGGCGAGCGGGGGCTACTCTTCGTTGCGGTGCTCAGGCTTCTCATTATGGTGGCTTCTCTTGTTGCAGAGCACGGGCTCTAGGCACGTGGGCCTCAGTAGTTGCAGCATGTGGGCTCAGAAGTTGTGGCGCATGGGCTTAGTTGCTCCACGGCATGTGGGATCTTCCTGGACCAGGGCTCGAACCTGTGTCCCCTGCATTGGCAGGCGGGTTCTTAACCACTGTGCCACCAGGGAAGTCCTACTTCTATTTCTTAAAGTATAAACTTTGTACGTTATCTTTTCTATCAGACTGATGTCATTTACATCTCTATTGGACAAAAGTCATATGCTCTTTATTTTCTACAAGTTAACAGTAAGTAGTAAGTCAAATAAAGTTGTGTTTGTAGAGAGTGAGATGATGCTTGAGTGGGCCTGGTAGGTAATGCTCTAGTATGACCTTGAAAAGACACACAGTGTTGGTGGGAATGTAAATTGGTGCAGCCTCTACGGAAAACAGTATGAGAGTTCCTTAAAAAACAAAAAATAGAGTTACCATATGATCCAGCAATCTCACTCCTGGGTATATATCCAGAACAGACGAAAACTCTAATTCAAAAAGAAACATGCACCCCAATGTTCATAGCAGCATTATTTACAATAGCCAAGACATGGAAGCATCATGGATGTACACTGACAGATGAATGGATAAAGAAGATGTGGTCTATATATACAATGGAATAGTACTCAGTTATAAAAAAGAATGAAATAATGCCATTTGTAGCAGCATGGATGGACATAGAGATTAAAGGCAAATATCGTATGATATCACATGTTGAATCTAAAAAAATGATACAAATGAACTTATTTACAAAACAGAAATAGACTCATGGAAAAGAAACATGGTTACCAATGGGGAAAGGTGGGAGGGATAAATTGGAAATTTGGGGTTAACTGATACACACTACTCTATATAAAATAGATAAAAAACAAGGACCTACTGTATACACAGAGGACTATATTCAATATCTTGTGATAACCTATAATGGAAAAAAATCTGAAATAGAATATCTATCTATCTATCTATCTATATACATATAGATATATTGATATATATATAACTGAATCACTTTCTTGTATACCTGAAACATTGTAAATCAACTCTATTTCAATTAAAAATAAAAGGCACACCATAATTATCCCCCCCACCCCTTTTCCAGGAATTGGACAGTTTTTCTTAACGACATCGTCCTTTAGCCTTTTCATTTTATAGGTGAGGAAAAGGAGGTGCATGGCGTGGCTGTGACTTGCGGAGGGTGGCACCGACCTTGAGTATTTGAACTGGAAATAAAGGCACTCTTGATTTGGGGTCCTTCAATTTCTGTCTCCTGGAGTTGGGATATTATGAAACACTGTGGGAGAAATCAGCAACAATTACCCAGAGCAAGACAGCAAATACGAACCACCTCACTCCCATAATTGGGGCTGTACTTACCTAGCAGGGTGTCAGCGGTTGAGCCACCCCAGGCAGAGCACCCCTGGCCACCTAAGCATCATTATGCAATGCCGTAAGTGCTGAGCTGTACTGTGCACCGGTTTCTCAAACTTGAAGCAATAGCAGAATCACCTGGGGTGTAAACGAAAAGCTCTGGTGTTTGGGCAGAATTTAGACCTAGTGAGTTAAACCCATTCCCCTCAAAATTCCAACTTACCAGGTTTAGAGCTGGGCCTAAGATGAAAGAGATGCGTATGGCAAGGTATGGAGACGGAGCGCGGAGCTCCCTTGCTCTCTGAGGGTGCCACTCTCTCAAGATCTCCACACGTTCACCAGCCCAGAACTTCTCCAAACCCCATCTTTTGGCTTCATTACATGGGTATGATTGATTAAATCACTGGCCATTGGCAATTGATTTCAGCCTCCAGCCTCTCTCCTCTCCCTGGAGGTCAAGGGCGGGTGGCACTGTGAAAGTTCCAAACCCTCTAATCAAAGAGTTCGTTTTCCTGGAAACCAGCAAAATCACCTCTTTAACATAACAAAGACACCATGATTGCTCTCCATACCTAGGACATTCCAAGGGTTTTAGGAGTTCCGTGCCGGAAACGGAGACAAAGACCAAATATATGTTTCTTATTATGAATCACAACACACGGTTGCATATTAGCTGGGCTGTGTCCTAAAGAGGTAAAATAGTATTTAGCTGAGTACATGAGATATCAGGAGGCAGGGTTCCATGTACGGACTTTCCCCTTACTGCTCGGAAATGCATATGGGTTGGTAACCAAATCTCGTTCCCAGGCTACAGGGGAAGAGGCACATACCATCTGCAGGGGTTGGGCGTGGGGTGGGAGTGGGGCAGGGAGGACAGAAAAGACCAGTTTTCAGCATTACAGTGGTGAACCACTCCCTACCCATACCTTTGTGTAAGCCAGCTCATAGATGGGTCATCATGGTTGGTGTGACCCCGTCCTAGGAGTTGGTGAGGCCTGGGAAAACACTGGCCATATTTAGGAGAAAATTTTGTTTTGAGAAGTAGAGAGATCAGAGCTAAGAGGACTGGTGACAGATTTTATTTTTCTATGTGGAAAACTCAGGCTGTGTTCATGGTCTTTTAAAAACAATGTTTTCCAGAAAGAGACTCACAGACATAGAGAACAGACTTGTGGCTGCCAAGGGAAAAGGTGGGTGGGGGAGGGATGGAGTGGGAGGTTGGGATTAGATGCAAACGCTTATATATAGGATGGATAAACAACAAGGTCCCGCTGTAGAGCACAGGGAACTATATTCAATACCCTGTGATAAAATACTATGGAAAAGAATATGAAAAATAATGCATATATATATACATATATATGTATAACTGAATCACTTTGCTGTATAGAAGAAATTAACACAACATTGTAAATCAACTATACTTCAATAAAATAAATTAAAAAAATGTTTTCAAGTACATCATCAGTTGTCTAACCCTTAACATTTTTTTTTTTTCCTGCGGTACGCAGGCCTCTCACTGTTGTGGCCTCTCCCGTTGCGGAGCACGGGCTCCGGACGCGCAGGCTCAGCGGCCATGGCTCACGGGCCCAGCCGCTCCGCGGCATGTGGGATCCTCCCGGACCGGGGCACGAACCCGTGTCCCCTGCATCGGCAGGCGGTCTCTCAACCACTGCGCCACCAGGGAAGCCCAACATCGACATCTTTGATCTTGCTCACTGCTGGGTGGAAGTTGACCTTTAAGGAGGTAACAACAGAAGCAGGGAGACCATTTAGGGGTTATTGCAATACTCCCAGGGAGAGAGTCGGTGGTGGATTTCAGAGAACAGAACCCTGATCAGTGGTTGTGAGTTACAAGCAAATTTTGGCATAGAAGGAGTAGATTTTTTTTCTTAACACTTAGGCCTGAACAACAATAGGGTTTCAAGGATAATGATTCCCTTTCACCACCAATGTTGAGGCTGAGTCTGATTCCTAATGCAGAGATAGGAAGCCAGGAGATCTCCAAGTTTCCACCTACTACGTGAGTCTCCTTGGACACAGTGCAGTGTTTAACATCCACCACTGAGCACAAGGCGTCCTATATGCCTCAGTTAACACACGGTGCAGGAGACCGTGACCCAAAGGAAACATATCACATCGTGGTTAAGAACAGAAAGACTTGGCTTTTTATTTTTTTGGCTGTGCCACACGACATACACCATCTTAGTTCCCCGACCAGGGATCTAAGCCACGCCCCCTGCAATGGAAGTGCAGAGTCCTAACCACTGGACCACCGGGGAAGTCCCGAGACTTGGCTTCTAACTCAGCTAAATTTCTCAGTAGCTATGTGGCTTTGGGTAAGTTGTGTCATCTCCCAGGGACTGTTTTCTTCCATAACAAATAAAGAGGAATGGCCCCTAAAGGGTGGTTGTGAGGATGAAAAGATGAATCAGGGAAATCTCTATCAGATACAGAACGAGCTCTCAATATTGGTTATGCAAAACTGAAAGGAGCACAATGAATGGCCCCAAATCAGAGGTGAATGAGGCTATGGGTCACACAAGTCAGTGAATCAAGAGAGCCACACCTCTGCCTCCAAGCAGTCCAGAAGGAAGTTCTCCTTCACTCAGCGCCTGGCCTTTTCTGTATTTCCTCATCGGTGCTTCCTGGCATTTACTCTGCTCTGGTTTCTCCAGGACCCCAGCCCAGCCACACCACTGTTGCCTCCCAGTCACCCACTGAAGGCTCACAGGACGTCTGTTCCGGACTAGCTTTCTTGCCAAAGTGGGCACACCAAGAGCCAGGAAAGAACCCTTCTTCCTTGCTCATTTAAAGGCCTGGGAGTCCTGGACAGCTTTACCGGGCCCTTGGGTGCAGGTGGAGCTTGAACATTGGACTCGAGGACAAGAGCATCTCTTTGGACAAAGGTAACTCCTGCTGTTCAGAACCATGTGTGGGGAACCTTCTTTCACTGCTCTGTGTCCAACCCTGAGGAGCCTCTCTGGACCTTGGTCCAAGACACAGGGTGTCAGAGGAGCTGGGACTGCCTCCAATGATGTAGGCTTACTTCCTTTCTGGGGATGACTATAGAATCAGGCACTGCAGAGCCTGAGGCAGAGAGGGATGTGAACAACTGGTTCTCATTGTGGGGAGTTTGTGGTCTTTTGGGGGAACTGTCCTGGGACCCTAACCATACGCCCAGAGGTGGATGTCCCGTAACAGTCAAAATACCTCATGGGGCCCATGGATATCCTTGTGCAGAATCCTTAGAGATGCCTCTTTGGATGAGGGATGGGGGACGATGGGGGTGAGAGAGACAGGGTAGCTGCCCATTATTTAGGATGTTCAAGCTTGAAGTCGGGAGAATTGGTGGCTTACCAGCTGTATGGAGGGCTAAAGGGAGATAGGCACACCTTCTTTCTTCCTTCCTCTGAATCCAGAGACTCGCTGCACTAGAAGGCGGTTGAGCTGATGCACTGGAATCTCCTAACAATCCCAGATGTGACAGATGGAGGGCATCCCAGGGCCACTGCAGCCACGACAGTGATGGGAGCTTCCAGCTGGGGTTTTATGGCCCTGGAACATGATTTCCCATCCTTAATCTCAAATGTGCATCTATTGATAAGATAGGATCTCAGGGCACATCCCCTCACGACAGATGGAAAAAGAGAGCTGTAGCAGTGTTATTTCCCTTGTTCCAGTCTCTGAAACAGTGGTTTCCATGACTTTTTCCTCCAGCCTTTGAAATACTCTAATATTCAAGATGTTGATGCTGTTGTTGCTTTCTTAAGCTCGAGTTAAGGTGGCCTTACTCAGATCCAGGGCTCTTGGCTGGTGAGTTATCCATAGACTGGCAGAGATGGGGTTATACTTGTTATGCTGAAGGATAGCCTTTCCCCTGAATCTCTTCCATTCAGCAACCTGAACCCCCAAATGCAAGTCTATTTCAGATTCCTACTCCCTCCCACCCATCCTTTCCAATTTGGGTCAGTGTCTATATTTGCTTTTCCCTTTCTTCATCTCCAGTTTCTTTTATTCTTTGGAAGAGAAAATTTCATAGGCTCTGTGAGCTTGCAACTGAGAATTTTTGTCTCTCACTTAGGTTGAGAATTTTAATTTTGTTTATAATCTAATGTGACCTTGAGGCAAGAAAACAACACTAGTTATCAATGAGAAAGAAGAAGGGAAGAGAAATATGCAGAAAATAAACTATCAATTAACTGATCAATTAGCATTTGAGTCATTTATAAGCAGAAGAGCCTTGATTATGAAGAAAATACTCCAGAGTCAACTCTAAGCCGTATGATTGGGTAATGACTCCAGGAATAAGTGGACAGGTCACGTGAAAAGTCATAATAACATCATTCCTCATTGGTTCTCTACTTGGCCAAAGATGCAACTAGAAATGAGATTCCCAATAACAAAGATTGTGCAGCTGATAGAGTGCCACCTCCCAATATCTAATACCAACCATTAAAAGACCAAAACCTACACAGTGATGTTCTCTACTTCTGTGCAATTTAGAAGATCTTTGCGGATTAAAGCTCTGATTAATATCGGCTTCATCTGTGCCTATAATAGCAGCATGACCATAATAAAAGCTGTAACTTACTGCCCAAGGTCAAAGCCAGCAGCAGTGGTTTCCCTAAACTCACCATGTGGCTTGAACCCCGAATACCAGAACTTGGGTTAATTCTCAAGAGGAGTGTCAGGACCGATAATTTCAATCATTTAGCAAATGTTTTTTGAGCACTTACACTGTTCTAAATGCTGGGGATACAGTAGTAAACAAGCAGAAAAACATATCTAACCTCCTGGAACTGACATTAAATTTTGAAGGTTTGGGGGTACAGTCCCTTACGCCTGGTCCCCATCTACATTCAAACACATAGAGAATACACCGATGACAAAATAAAACTCAAAGCAGTGCCCTTATTTCTGATGCAGCTGAAATAGAGAAATGAGAGGTACCTTCTACTCCCCACCTCAACTTTTGGGGCCTAAACTGTGTTCATCCACTCTGATCTCATAGTCTCAGGCCACTGTGATGACCTGTCATCTGCAACAGAACCAGGAGAATGAGGCAGAGGGTTAAGCTCCCAGCTGCTCTAGGCAGCCTCAGGGTGGAGCTGGTCCTCTTACCCACTGCTCTATGGTGGTCAGAGTCTTGTTGGCCAGAGTTACTTCTCCTCCCTTGAGACACTCACAGCCTCTGCTTATAAACTACTTTCCTCACAACCCATTCACTCTTTCCACTTTAAAAAATATACATTTCAGCTGTTATTAATACATGGCTACATGCTCCTGTAAATAAAAAAAAGTAAAAACATAACTGACAAATCCAAATCCTTTCCCCAAATCCCAATTCCCCCCCCCCCAACCCAACGATGACCACTGCTGTGTTGGCATCATCCTGGTCCATTTCCTATGCATTTACATACTCCTATGTACCCATTGGAAACACTTGGTGTTGTTCTGTGTGTGTGTGTTTCCCTAATTGGTATGATACAATACTTATATTCCTCCAACTTTTTTCACTCAGCAATATGTTCAAATAGCTATTTATGCTTATATGGATGGATCTATCTCATTCTTTTCAACTGCGGCAGTTTCCAATAGAATGATTTTTACCATTGGTTGAATAGTCATCCCTTCATTGATGGACAGGTAGTTTGTTTCCATATTTTGTTGTTGTTTTACAATGTGTCAGTGAACGTTCTAGTATATGCTTCCTGTGCACACACACAAGACATTCTTTAGAATAGATTGGTGAATTGCTTGACCATAGATTAAAGAAATTCTTTATTTTCTTTTTTCTTTCTTTTTAAAATTTTTGGCCTCTCCTTGTGGCATGCAGGATCTTAGTTCCCCAATCAGGGATTAAACCCATGCCCCCTGCAGTGGAAGTGTGGAGTCCTAACCACTGGACGGCCAGGTAATTTCCTGGACATTCTTTATTTTCAACTGCTACTGACAATCTGCCCTTCGATGTAGATTTTCCAATGTATACTCCCAATTATGTGTTCATTCCTCCCTGCCCAAAACTTACTTTCAAGTTAAAAAAAAAAGTTTTGTTCATCAGTGTACAAAGAATAACCTCTCGTTGTTACTTTAATTGGTAAGTCCCCGATTACTAGTAAGCCATTTGCTGTTCACAACATTCTGAAGTCAAGACCTCTGACTTTTGACTTCTCCACCAAAACCTTTCTTTTGAGCATCACCAATGATGTCGCTGTTGCCAAATCCAGTGGACACTCCACTGTCCTCACCTTAATTGGCATTGGACATGGCCTGCTGCTCTCCCCTCATCCTTACCCTCAGTGCTAGGGGTTCTGCAGCAAGTCACTCCTAGTTTTTCCCCAACCTCGCTCTCCTTTACTGATTCCTCCTTATGTGACTTCTGAAGGTTGAAGTTTCTCAGGGCTCATCCTTGAGTCCTTGTTTCCTCTATACTGTTTCACTGGATGATCTTACTTGTTACGAATTTAAATTCCAAATGGATATTGACAATTTGATCTGGCCCAGAGCTCTTCTTGGAGCTCCAGGTTTGCATTGGCAGCTACCAATTTGGATTGTCTCAGAACTTGCAAATCGAGTATGTCCTAAGTAGCACCCTTGATCCTTGCCCAATATGCCTATCCCGACTCCCAGTCCTTTCCATCTCGGTTACTCAAGACAGAAACCTAGGAGTCATCCTTGATTCCTCTTTTCCCTAAAGACCTACATCCAACCATCCAACCCATCAAGTCTATCCACCAAGAAGTCTACCTTCAAAATACATCTCAAGTCCATTTGGAATAACTATTGAGAACCTGCTTTAAGCTAGATGATATGGTGGGTGCTTTCTCATAGTAATATCTTCTTCTTCTCTATACTTCCTTATTTTTTAATTTACATTTTAAAACAACCTAGTGAGATATTATTCCCATTTTGCAAACGAGGTGAAGGCACTCGTTTAAGAGTTCTCAGTTAGGGGATGGCAGAGACTAGATCTGATACAAAGTTCAGTTATTTATTTTTTTTTTTGCGGTACGAGGGACTCTCACTGTTGTCGCCTCTCCCGTTGCGGAGCACAGGCTCCGGACGCGCAGGCTCAGCGGCCATGGCTCACGGGCCCAGCTGCTCCACGGCATGTGGGATCCTCCCGGACCGGGGCACGAACCCGTGTCCCCTGCATCGGCAGGCGGACTCTCAACCACTGCACCACCAGGGAAGCCCTAAGTTCAGTTATTTAAAAAAACTCATTTTCTTCACCGCGGACATCAGTTCAGCCCTGGATTACCTGCAGTAAACTGTTGAAACATGGACGGTGATCAATACAGCCCTGATGTGCTGTTTACATACGAAGGAGGAATTCTTCCATCACTCAACACCTGCCTGGATCAGAGCCCCTCAGAGTGTGGTCCCAGCTTCAGCGTCAACCGGCAACCTACCAGAAATGCAAATGCTCAGACTCCTCCCGGACCTGCCGCCTCAGAAAAACTCAGGGGTGAAGTCCAGCAACTGTGGTTTAACAAGCTCTCCAGGTGATTTCATTTTAAATTGAGGTAAAATTTACATAACATAAATGCACCACTTAAAAATATACCATCCGGCGGCTTTTAATGCATTCACAGTGTTATGCAACCATCACCACTAATTCCAGAACATTTTGCTGAGCTCCCAAAACAAACCCTAACCCATGAGGCAGTCATTCCTCATCGCCCCTCCCCCCAGTTCCTGTCAACCACTAATCTGCTTCCTTTCTCTCTGTATTTGCCTAGTCAGGACATTTCATATAAATGGAATCATTCAAAAAAAACCCACCTCAGATCCACCTATCCCTCTCCCACTTCTCTGCCACGCACCACTGCATATCTGGCGACCACCATAGCTCACCAGTCCTGTAAATCTGCCTCCTGACTGGTGACCTCCATCTACTACTCCATCTATATATTAAATCAGTTCTCTTTGAGCCAGCCAGGATTATCCCCATAAACGGAAATTCAACTATGTCATTCCAATGTTTAGACTTCTTTGATGCCTCCATTTGCAATTAGAATGAAATGCAAATTTTTTAACCATGGTGTACAGGTTTGCCTGGATGGTCTGGCCCTTGCTGACCCAACCCTTCTTCCAGGTCACTGTCTCCATTGCCATATTCAGTCATGCTAATCTGTCAGTTCTTTGAACATGCCAAGTCCTTTATAGCCCCAGGACCTTTGCATATGCTATGCTCATGTACCTCCCTTTTACGTGTATTGGCTTATTCTCATTCTTTGCCTCTCTGGCTCCTACAAGGAGCTCCTTATATGTCACATCCCCAAGACGCCTTCCCTAACCACCATGTCTGAATTAAGCTGTTTCTTCTACCTCCTGAAATTTCTATCTCCAGTTTTCCATTGTTTCCTTCACACAATTTGTAATGACTTTATTTGCCCTTGTCTTTCTTTCCTTCCCTCCTTGCAATATAAAGTCCTTGACTGCAGGGAAGTAGTGTTTGTCAAGTTCACCGTTATATCCCCAGCCCCTAATACAGTATCTGTGTCTAATAAATATATGTTGAATAAGTATATTAATTATTAATAAATTGCTAAGTGAATGAATAAATGAGGAGCTGATTTCCTCCTCAGGCAGCCCACCTTCCCTAGCAAGACTAGCCTCATTCAGAATAAAGCCTACCTTCTCGTCCCTAATCCTAGATGTCACAGAGAAGGGAGCTCCCAAGTCCACACAAGGGCTTCAGCTTGTGAAGGCAGCGCCCACGGCCCTTTAATTTCCATTTGTTGCCAAGGCTGTTGCCCCAGAATCATACCCCTGCCCCTCCCTTGAATGGAAACTACTTGCTCTTATCTAAATTTCAGGAGGAAGCTGCAAAGAGAAAAACAAGAACTGGTTAAAACCAACTAAGTCCAAGATGGGGGAAGATTTGACTTCCATTAGACTGTGAGCTCATTATACACTCATTGTAATGCATTAGCTAAGTCACACACACACACACACACACACACACACAGAGTTGACGGTTGACATGACAACAACCGAAAAAGCCTGACAAGGACTGAAAAGGAGTGTTGCATCAGTTCCAGGTCCAAACCATACCCCAGTTCACGACTATTCCTCCCTCTCTTTCCAATTCCCTCCCTTTCACCTCAACCTTCTGACATGTACACTGGTGTCTCCACCCAAATTGGATTGAGAAGTTGATTTGTGAACTAAGTTCCCACTTCTCCATTCTTTGGCAGTTGAATAAAGCTTGTGCTCTTCCAGTCTCAGCATCGGTTTTGTTATCGGCTGTGCAAATCCGAGTGGAAAAAGAAACTCCTTGGTTGAGACAAGGGATCTCGGCCAGGGTCTAGTTTACCAATTTGGTAACACTTTCCGCTTTGACATGAACCACCAAAGAGGGAAAGCAGTTCTTACTCACTCATGATGCTTCCTTCCGTGATGCACCTGGCCTTCTTCCTCCCCTGCACTCCTGCTACCCAAGTGGAGGGAAGACCACACACCCTGGTGCACACCTATTGTCCTGGTGTAATTGCTGATACCATCTTCTTCCACTCTCAAAAGTACTGTATTATAGGATAAATATGGGGTCACCTGACTTATTAGAAGCTGGGGTTGTATGGCCCACCTATTTACCTAGTTTCTATTGGGAACCAACTGAATTAAAGAAAGCATCCCTTCTACTCTGCTCCTTCATTATTTACATTTTTATGAGGAAGTCTGGGAGAGTCCAGAGCTGCCTGTGACTGGGCATGACTGTGATTCTCCCTCAGTGCTTCATTTGTTTGCAAAGAGGAATCCATGGGACTTCCTTGGTGGTCCGGTGGTTAAGAATCTGCCTTCCAATGCAGGGGACGTGGGTTTGATCCCTGTTCGGGGAACTAAGATCCCACATGCCATGGGGCAACTAAGCCCACGCTCTGTAACTACTGAACCCCCACACTGCAACTACTGAGACTGTGCACCACAACTAGAGAGAAGTCCGCACGCTGCAACTAGAGAAGCCTGCATGCCGCAAGGAAGAGCCACAAGGAAAGATCCCATGTGCCTCAACTAAGACCTGATGCAGCCAAATATAAGAAACAAAAAACTTCCCCAAACCACCCCCCGAAAAAACCAAAAAACCCCAAAAGGAATCCATACTCTCCAAAATCAGCTTTATCAGTAATACCCTTATCAGTAAGCAAAAAATTGGACTTTGTCTTAATTCTCAATTTGTTCATAACTCAGGTGGGAAAGAGGGATGCCATTACCCCTCCCCTCAAACTCTAACAATTAACACGGCAAAAAATGCGATTCTGGCCTCACTGCCAGGGTCATCGGTATCAACGGGTGTGTCCCACTCCAGGTTGACCTAATATTTGGGTTCAATCTGAAGTGACAACTAAGCACACGTGACACAGCAGCACCGGTGAAGGAGGAGGCTGGAAACAGCCATCAGGGCAGCAGTGCATATATTAGCCACTCATCTAGAATATCATGATGGGTACTTGGATCTGCTGTCATGGTCCAACGGTGAAGAACCCATGTCTGATTGTCACAGTGCCCCCATCAGCCTAAGACCACCAGGAACAACTCCGTAGCCCGACAACGTCAGGTTAATTGACTCATTGCGATAAGGGAGACTGTCCAGCAGGAGCTGTGGGCCATCTCACCAAACGAGGGAAGAGAGACCATTATTGATTTGGGGCAAGGGTAATGCTTAGGCAAGATTTAAGTGAAGCAGTGTTTTGCTGGACCCACAGCAAAAAGACTGTGTGGAAAGGGATCAACCTCAGTCTGTGAAAGGCATCCCACATCTGTGTCCTTTGAAAGTACAAAGCTGAGATAGATCTAGAATGCTGTGCCCAGAGCACTCTCTGAAGCTCTGTGTTCGGGCTGGAAGTCAAGGCTGCTCCTCTGTGTCAAAGTGACTTATATCCTTCAGGTAAAAGTAGATGTTTCATTCTTGCTGATATAATTCAAACAGTCGAATTTCTTTTTTTGGTCTGTATGTCCTTTGACTTAAAAAAAAAATTGAAGTATAGCTGGTGTACAATAGTATATAAGTTACAGGTGTACTCTATAGTGTTTCACAATTTTCAAAAGTTATACTCCATTTATAGTTATTATAAAATATTGGCTATATTCCCCGCTCTACAATATATCCTTGTAGCTTACTTTATACCCAACAGTTTGTACCTCTTACTCCCCTATCCATTTATTGCCCCTCCCCCCTTCCCTCTCCCCCCTGGTAACCACTAGTTTGTTCTCTATATCTGTGAGTCTGCTTCTTTTTTATTATATTCACTAGTTTGTTATATTTTTTAGGTTCTGCATGTAAGTAATATACAGTATTTGTCTTTCTCTGTCTGACTTATTTCACTTATTGAAAGTGAAGTTCATTGATGTAGTTGCAAATGGCAAAATTTCATTCTTTTTTTATGGTTGAGTAGTATTCTGTTGTGTATATATACATCTTCTTTATCCATTCATCTTCTGGGTTTTTTTGGCTGTGTTGGGTCTCTGTTGCTGTGTGCAGGCTTTCTGTCTAGTTGTGGTGAGCGGGGGCTACTCTTCGTTGTGGTGCGCGGGCTTCTCATTGCGGTGGCTCCTCTTGCTGTGGAGCACGGGCTCTAGGCCCGCAGGCTTCGGTAGTTGCAGCACACGGGCTCAGTAGTTGTGGCATGTGGGATCTAGGGTGCTCGAGCTTCAGTAGTTGTGGCACATGGGCTCAGTAGTTGTGGCTCGTGGGCTCTAGGCTTAGTTGCTCCTCGGCATGTGGGATCTTCTCGGACCAGGGCTCAAACCCATGTCCCCTGCATTGGCAGGCAGATTCTTAACCACTGCGCCACCAGGGAAGTCCTCCGTTCATCTTCTTATGGACACTTATGTTGCTTCCATATCTTGGCTATTGTAAATAATGCTGGTATGAACACTGGGGTGCGTATATCTTTTCAAATTAGTGTTTTTGTTTTTTTTGGATATGCACTCAGGAGTGGAACTGTTGGGTCGTATGGCAGTCCTATTTTTAGTTTTTTGAGAAACCTCCATACTGTTTTCCACAGTGGCTCAAACAGCCAAGTTTCTGATAGTCCAGAGTTTTAAAGAACAAAGTCTCCGAGAGTAGAAAAGTGGAAGTCACTCAGAAAAGGGGGGTGTTATGCCACTTTTCAGCTGCAGCATGTTTCCTGTTAATGCCCAGTTGGCTTCCTCTGTGTTGTTAAGCCCAGCCTGAAGAGTGACTGGGCTGTTTTACTCTCTTACACTCTCTCAGCGTCTTCCCACTGGAGGTCCCCTTTTTATTCCTGAAGGGAAGGATGAGGCTTAGGACAACTTATGAAGCCTAGGAGAGCAACAACTCATGGAAAGTAGACTCGTCAGCAGTGCGTGGGGGTTGCATTCTTAAAGACTGTGAGGCCAGGGAAGGACCCTGAGGCCTTCCCAACCCATCAACTGCTTTGAGCCTGGGTCCCAAGGGCTGGAGGGATACTCTGGGATGGGCCAGGAAGTGAGCATCACAAAAGGTGAACAGGTGCATCTGCTTAGAACTTGCTGCTCTCGGGCTCTGGATCAGCATCCCCTCCCTGTCCCGTGCCGGGACAGCAAGGTACCAGTAGGGGGAAGCGCATTGTCCCCTCTTAGAGATCAATGTCTCCAGGCCTGTCTGCTCCCTGAGGGTCCAAGGCCAGTTCAGGGCCAAAGTCCTTCAATGTTCTTATTCTCTGTCTCTAGTCCTGCCCCTTCCCAGCTCTGTTGTGAGGAACATTGTTTCACCAACTCACTGCCCAATGGGAAGCAGCTGTCTCTTTGAGTCCTGTACAGGCTAAGTCCCTTGTCTGTGGTCACCACAGGCCAAAGGCACAGCAGTGATCGTGGGATCAGGGGCAGCAGGTTCCCAGCACAAGCTAGGCTCGGGGCCCAGACACCAATGTGGATCAGGGTCTCTGCTCTCGTAGACACAGCCGGAAGCACAGAAGGATTTTTCTCTGATATTTACTGTAAGAACCTGGTCCACATCCTGGAGGTAAAATTCACAATGTGTCGGGGCTCCTCTTGATGGGCCCCTTCCAGTTTTTCTTCTCCGACTTGTCCCCTCGGAGGCTCCAGCGATTTGTCAATTACCTACCCTGGCTCTGGTTCCCACAGAGGTTTCAGCTCCGGAGTTTTTGCTCTGATGGCAACTGTATCATCACCACGTGTTGAAAAGACTATTCCTTGTCCCTGACCCAGAAATCTTGTGTCTCCGGCCAGCGTTGCTGAAGCTTGGCAGTCTAACTTGCTAGCAGCTTGCCCAGTTACAGAGGTTGGCGGTCCCCAATCAGAGCGCCAGTGTGATGGAGCTCTGAAGTGGGGGTGGGTACTTTAATCCCTGAGTACTGACATTATCCATTCATCGTGTTTTCATTTAAATAAGGACACATTAAGTTTCTGGAAGACCAAACTTATTGTGATGAAGAGATACAAACTAATGAAAATCCCCTCTTTTTTCACACTAGATATATATACAATATGAAAAATGCAATCATTGCGTGTTAGCTTCAATAGCGGCCTTTGTTCAAATTTTGCCATATTTTAACAAGATGATAAAACTTGTATAATCAATATTATGACATCTATTTTTTTTTAACATCTTCATTGGAGTATAATTGCTTTACAATGGTGTGTTAGTTTCTGCTTTATAACAAAGTGAATCAGTTATACATATACATATGTTCCCATATCTCTTCCCTCTTGCGTCTCCCTCCCTCTCACCCTCCCTATCACATCCCTCTAGGTGGTCACAAAGCACCAAGCTGATCTCCCTGTGCTATGCGGCTGCTTCCCACTAGCTATCTATTTTACGTTTGGTAGTGTACATATGTCCATGCCACTCTCTCACTTTGTATGACGTCTATTTTAATTATACCACAGAGATGTTTCATATCCTGTTTTTTAGATGTTTGTTCTAAATTTAAAATCTATGTGGATCTGTAGTAATCCTCACTTCCTATATGTCTACCTACATCTAACTTGCATTGTTTAATAGTAAAAACATGTAAATGAAGGTGAAAGCACTAAAGTAGATGTATAGATTGACGTAACATATATTTATAATTTACTCATAGGATAAATATATAGAACTCACATCACACCAGACACTATCTCATTTAATCCTCTCAGCAACACTATAAATATGGTCGTAACACTTAACATGCAAACCAGGGTACTTCTGAGGATGAATAAGATTACTATGAATAATTATTTTGGGACAATAGGCAAAAACCAGGATGACTAGTCACTCCACCAACAGGGTGAAAGTTTTCTTGACTAACACATCCCAGAATGATTCTTCTTTCTCAGCAGTTTTACCCCATTTACAAATGAGGAAATCAAAGTTTAGAGAGGCAAAGGAACTTAACATAAGTCCCACATCTATTAAGCATGTTAGTTGGAATTCAAACTTGGGACATAGGCTAAAGGTGACTGCTATCATAGGAAGTGAAGAAAATATGCACATTTCAGAACAGAAATTATAGCATATTATCACTGGTTAAATCTACATGTGCATGTTTAATTATGAAAGACATATGTCTAGAAAGATACATAAGCAAACAGCTAACAGTGATTACCCAAGAAGAATAGATGGTTGGAAATGGAAAGGCTTTCATTTTAGTATGTGTATATTTCTGTATTGTCCATTACCACGTGACTCATCCTCCCATAATCTCTCCACTCAGCCAATTGCATTATTTACTTAGAGAAAATATCATCATTGTTTAAATTTTACCTTTTTTATTAGAGACAGGCAAAAGTTAACATGCCTAAAATATTACAGATATAAAAACAAATTTGAACACATTTAAATGACATCCTGCTCTATAAGGATTTAAATGACATCCTGCTCTATAAGGATTACACTGATTGCAGGTTTATCATAACTTAAACCAGTATTTTCAATTTTAAGTGAAAAGCTTTAGAAGGTTACAATTGTATAATTCAAGCATTGCAAGTATACTCACATATTGGTGAGGATTAAAAACTATGCTGTATTAAATACTTTAAAATGAAATTAATTAAATAATAGACTTTACTTTTCAAATCTAACTGAGATTTTATCCTATTATTTTCTTGCTTTAGCAGGGTTTTGGCTTAAATAAATGAAATGATTCGTTTAATAAATTAAGTTATATTAACACTCGACGTTAATCTTTATCACCTGGGGTAGGTAGTGTTTACTAGGTTTCTCCACTGTAAAGTTACTCTTTTTTCCTCCTTTCCATACTGTGATGAATGGGAAGGAAGTCGCTAATGCAGTCCACACTTAAGACATGTGGAATATGCTTCAACTCTTTGAGGACACAGTACCAACATAAATTATTTGGAACTCATCTGAGTGGGGGATTTGTTTGTTCTTCGCCATTCATTTATTTATATCAGTCTGGTTTCATGAATATTTATTTTATACTTTTCATTATAATCCATTGCTACTTCATTAATTTTGTTGCTCAAATTGTTCCGTCTTTGGCCATTGGATACTCTTTCAGTTAGCTCTTGTGTCTCTTTGATAGACCCCATCATTGTGGATTTTTTTTAATAAGTATTTTATTGCTTTCTGGCACTTCAGGGTGATCCAGGCTCATCTTCCTGCCCCAGTACTAAAATCAGCCATTTCCCCAAGGGTGTGGGATACTTTTGTATTCCTAAAAATATTCTCCAGCTTTGTTCTGAGATGCGATTACGCTCCTGGCAAAGAGTTTGATCATTCTGGGTCTTGAGCTCAGATTTGATAGGCGAGGCCACAGCAGTACTTAGTCCAGGTCTCATTATTTTCCACCTCTTAAGCAAGGCCTTTCTGAATACTGTACCCCAATGCCTTGCGAATTATGAGGTTTCTAGTCTGGACGGTGGGAACAGGTATTGTTCCCACTAATCTTTTAGAATGTTTTAATCTCTAGCCTTGGGTAGGTTCCTCCCCTACATGCACTGAATAGCGCTCTGGTGATTATGCAATGGGGACCTCCTATAGACCCTCTGGATTCTCTTTCTATGCAACCCTTCCCTCTCATACTCTATTTTATGATCTCTAACTACCTTTATCTCCATGAACTGAAAAGTTCCATCTCCTCTACTCGCAAAGGATGCGGGGCCCTGCCTGGGTTTCTCCTCCAAAGCTGGGGTAATTATTGAGTCACCTTATTTGTTTCCTGTCTCTCAGGGGTCACTGTCCTTCACTGGCCGATGTTCAGTGTTTTAAAACCACTGCTTCGTAGATTTTATCTATTTTCTTTTCTTTTTCAGTGGAGTCAAGTGGGAAGTTAAATTTGGTTCTTGTTATCCCATCCTGCTGGAAGCAGAACTCAGCACATTTTAATACTACGGAAGCCACATTTACATTTATAGCAAGAGTCTCAGATTAGCCACTGTATAATGCAGTATGATTCAGCCTCTCATTGTGCACGATGAATTAGTCTTCTCAAGATTTCACTGTGTATCTGGAGAGATAATTCACATGCAGATGAAACTGTTATCAGAAACACCAGATCAAAGTTGGAATGCAGGTAGGTGATAATTCAAATAGATGTTTATAGCATGATATAGTCTTAATATAGGGGGTGGTGCTCAGGTATGGAGAGATACAAAAATACTAAGATCATTTCTTGCCCTTTGCCTGTCATCAACCTGGTGGGGGGAAGCAGGCTTAGGTTCCCCAATACATAAAAAGTGGACAATGTGTACCCTAACTAAGGAAGCACGGAGAGGTGACATTTGACTGGTGATCTAGGGGTTGCCAAACTTTTTCTGTAAAGGGCCAAATAATAAATACTTTAGGCTTTTCAGCCCTACAGTCTCTGTGACAGCTATTCAGCTCTGTTGAAGTAGCAACACAAAATAGGTATAGACAATGCATAAGTCAATAAGAAAAGCTGTGTTCCAATAAACATTATTTACGGACACTGAAATTTGAAATTCATATAAATTTTACTGCTATGATATATTCTTTTTTTTTTTTTTTTTTTTTGGTGTGCGGGCCTCTCACTGCTGTGGCCTCTCCCATCGCGGAGCACAGGCTCCGGACGCGCAGGCCCAGCGGCCCTGGCCCACAGACCCAGCCGCTCCACGGCACGTGGGATCCTCCCAGACCAGGGCACGAACCCGTGTCCCCTGCATCGGAAGGCGGACTCTCAACCACTGCGCCACCAGGGAAGCCCTGAAATATTCTTTTAAAAATTTATTTCACTCATTTAAAAATGTAAAAAAACGTTCTTAGCTCATAAACTGTATAAAAAATAACTAGTGGGCCAGATTTGGTCCATGGGACATAGTTTTCTGACCCCTGGTCTAAATTGGCCTTAATATTCCTTATACCATATACAAAAATTAACTTAAAATGGATCAAAGACTAGAATGTAAGATCTGAACTATAAAATTCTTAGAAGACACAGGGAAAAACTTCATGATGTTGGATTTGACGATGATTTCTTGGATATGAGACCAAAAGACAATAAAAGAAAAAATAGATAAATGGGACGACATAGAAAAACACACAAACCTTGCGTACATCAAAGAACACTATCAAAGGTGCTTGACTAAAAGAATGAAAAGGAAACCCACTGACTGGGAATCATATATCTGACGCGATTAATATCCAGATTATACAAAGAACTCCTACAACTCAACTACAAAAAGAAGAACCATCTGATTCAAAAGTGGGCAAAAGATAGAATTGTCCTTTTCATTTCTCCAAAGAAGATATACAAGTGGCCAATAAGAACCTGAAAAAAATGCTCAGCATCACTAGTCATTAGGGAAATGCAAGTCAAAATCACAAGGTACCATCTCACACTTGTCAGGATGGCTATTAAAAACAACAACAACGACAATACAACAGAAAATAACAAGTGTTGGTGAGGATGTGGAGAAATTGGAATCCTTGTGCACTTTTGGTGGGGTTGTAAAATGCAGCCATTGTGGAAAGCAGTATGGTGTTTCCTAAAAAAATTAAAAATAGAATTACTGTATGAACCAAGAATTCACTTTGGGGAATATACCCCCCAAAACTAAAAGCAGAGACCTGAATAGATATTTGAACACCCATGTTTATAGCAGCCTTACTCACAGTAGCCAAAAAAATGGAGGCAACCCAAGTGTTCATGAATAGACAAATGGATAAATAAGGTGTGGTGTAGCCATACGATGGAATGTTATTCAGTCTTAAAAAGGGAGGAAATTCTCAGACGTGCTACGCATGGATGAGGACATTGTGTTAAGTGAAATGGGCCAGTCACAAAAGGACAAATACTGTATGATTCCACTTACACAAGGTACTTAGAGGAGTCCGATTCAGAGGCAGACGTAGGATGGTGGGTGCCAGGGGCTGAGGGTAGGGAGAAATGAGGAGTTATTGTTTAATGGATACACAGGTTCAGTTTTGCAAGATGAAAATTTCTGGAGACGGATGGTGATGTTTGCACAACAATGTGAATGTGCTTAACGCCGCTGAACTGTACACTTAAAAATGGTTAGGATGGGAAACTTCACGTTATTTGTATTTTACCACAATTAAATACAATAATAATTTTTTAAAATTAGAAAAGACAATGTGCAAAAACCTATGCAATAATTGTTACCAAAAACAGCAAATATATATATATATACATATATATACACACATACACATACTTATATATAAGAAATAGTCCCTGTTCTTGAGGAGCTCAGAAAGGGGATAATTTTGCCCTCTCTGTGCCAAGTGTCACTGACAGAGCCAAGGAAGTCTTAGGGCCTCCTCCCAGGGGAGCCCCGATGCAGCTCCCCTTAGCCCACCTAGTTCTGCTGTGGGCGCTCACTGCTTCAAGTCCTTGGTGGAAAGGAGCAAAGACTACACGGATTGGTCGCAGGATGTTTGAAAGCGACGCATCCAAGCGTGGCCTGCCTGATCCAGACTTGCCAAGAGCGCCCTCTCTGGTGAGGTCACAGTCATGCACACAGAGCCTAGGCGCTGACAGGCAGGAGGAGGGGCGGGCCCAGGGAGCAGGGAGAACGGAGCCAGAGCAGCGCTCTTCCTGAACTGCTGGTTTTTCCCTTCCACGTTTTTGGTTTAATTCCAATTTCACGCTAGGTCCAGAATCTGGTTCAAATCCTAGCTATTCCGCAGACAGAAGTCTGGCAGTGACCAAACCACACAGCCCGTGGGAGGGGAGTCCTCAGGCTCTGGAAACCTCTGAGGTACAGACGAGGGAAGCACCTGGACCTGCTCCGGAGGGTCTCACCTGCATCTGGGATAAAGAGGTTGCCAGCGGCTCTGGCCCCGCCCTTGGTGACTCAGACAGGAGAAACTGCCTGTGGGTACGACACGCACAGGGCCTCCCCCTGCCTCGTGCGTCACGCACAGGCTCCCAGATCCCAGCTTGCAGAACTGGCCCATGCCCAGCCCTCCCACCCTGGAAGATTGCACGGGACTAAGAGGGGGAAACAAAGCCACACGTTTCTGGCTCAGCACCCGGCTGCAGCGCCCGCACCTCAAACCTCCCTGTGATTTCACGGGGAGCCCAGTGTTTTTCAGACGTGCTAAGAGCCCAGAGGCACCTTGCCCTCTGTCGCTCCCACGGTGACTGCAGGGTGTGTCTGGAGCTGGGTTGGGAGTCCAGGGCCATGTCCCTTTCTGCTCAGGGCTCCCTGGAGGCCGTGTCTGTCCATCACCACCGTCTCTCCTGTGCCAGGTGGGGCCTTCATGGACGTTCTGAGCCCCCAGAAGTCACCCCAAGGAGTGAGGAATCCCCGCCATCCTGATGTCTGCCACTGTATTGTCTGTACTGGAGCCGTTTGTCTCTGGACCAACTGGTGGTTCCCATTATCTTTCTCAAAGTTGCTGCTCTTCTCGAGACTTGGTCCTTCCTGCAAACAGACCCCTGGCAGGGAGGTCCCCTAGCCTCCTGCTCTGCCCTCCTTTCCTCTATTGCCTGAATCCGTATGAATTCCATGGTTTATTTGTTCACAGTAGGGGATGGGGTGAGTTAGTCTGGAATCGAACTGCCTGAGTACCAATACTGGGTCCATCTCTTACTAGTTTGTGACCTTGTGACCCAAACTCTCTAAGCCTGATTTTGGCGTATCAGTCAAAGGTGAATAAGAATAGAACTCTTCTCACAGGACCCCTGGCACGATGCCTGTCCTGCTTTTGAGATGGTGCAGCGAGTGACTGTGCAGCGAATGTTAACCTTCTTGGAAATCTTACAGCATGTGCTGCGGCCTCTCAGCCAGGCTGAGGCGGGGACTTCTCCTTCACTGGCCCAGGTAAGCATGTTAGCACATGCAAGGAAGTGTTTGGTCTTGAGCCAGCCCCAGATTTAGGTGAATGGGAACTTGTCCTCTGCTATGGTCCCAGTTTCCTCTTTAAGTACCTGGGGACGAGTGCAGGAGACCGGGAAACACAGAGAGGGCAGGAAGCAGACGTCTGTGGGTTTGTGCTAAGCGCCCTTTTTTTTTTTTTTTTTTTTTTTTGCGGTACGCGGGCCTCTCACTGCTGTGGCCTCTCCCGTTGCGGAGCACAGGCTCCGGACGCGCAGGCTCAGCGGCCATGGCTCACAGGCCCAGCCGCTCTGCGGCATGTGGGATCTTCCCAGACCGGGGCACGAACCCGTGTCTCCTGCATCGGCAGGCAGACTCTCAACCACTGCGCCACCAGGGAAGCCCTACTCTCATCTTTATAGAGAAACAAAAAGGAGGTGAGATGAATCATTACATCAGAGAGATGAAGCGAATTTCCCAAGGCCATGTAGCTGATGATGATGCTGACGATGGTATAGCTGACATTTGAGCACCTACTATGTGCCCAGCACTGTTCTAAACACTTCACGTACATTAACTCATTTAATCTTAACAACCACTCCTGAGTAAGTACTGTTTTTTTTTGTTGTTGGGGTAAAATTATTTTACAATGTGGTGTTAGTTTCTGCTGTACAGTGAAGTGAATCAGCTCTATGTATACATTTATCCCCTCTGTTTTTGCATTTCCTTCCCATTTAGGTCACCACAGAACATTGAGTAGAGTTCCCTGTTCTATACAGCAGGTTCTCATTAGTTATCTCTTTTATACGTATTGGTGTATATATGTCACTCCCAATCTCTCAGTTCACCCCACCTCCCCCTTCCCCCCTTGGTGTGCTTATGTTGGTTCTCTACATCTGTGTCTCTATTTCTGCCTTGCAAACAGGTTCATCTGTACCATTTTTCTGGATTCCACATATATGTGTTAATATACGGTATTTGTTTTTCTCTTTCTGACTTACTTCACTCTGTATGACAGTCTCTAGGTCCATCCACGTCTCTACAAATGACCCAATTTCATTCCTTTTTATGGCTGAGTAATGAGTAAGTACTATTTTTATCCCCATTTCACAGATGAGGACTCCAAACACAGAAAGGTTAAATAACTTGACCAAAGGCACATGCTAATAAGTGACAGATTTTTAAAAAATTCTTCTTTAAAAATTTTATTTATTTATCTTTGGCTGCGTTGGGTCTTTGTTGCTGCACGTGGGATTTCTCTAGTTGCGGTGAGCGGGGGCTACTCTTCATTGCAGTGAGCAGGCTTCTCATTGTGGTGGCTTCTCTTGTTGTGGAGTATGGGCTCTAGGTGCATGGGCTTCAGTAGTTGTGGCACTCGGGCTCAGTAGTTGTGGCTCGTGGGCTCCAGAGCACAGGCTCAGTAGTTGTGGTGCACGGGCTTAATTGCTCCACGGCATGTGGGATCTTCCTGGACCAGAGCTCGAACCCGTGTCCCCTGCATTGGCAGGTGGATTCTTAACCACTGCGCCACCAGGGAAGCCCCAAGTGACAGATTTAGGACTTGAATCCAGACAGTCTTGACCAGAGTTCAGCAAATTTTTCTCTAGAGGGCCAGGTACTAAATATCTTAGGTTTTGCAAACTCTGCGGTTTCTGTCACAAATATTCATTGTTGTCATTGTAGTACAGAAGCATTCATAGGCTGTGTTCACAAATGGGTAAGGCTGTGTTCACAAATGGGTAAGGCTGTGTTCCAATAAAACAAACAGTGGGCCCATCTTAGCCCACGGGCCAAAGTTTGTCCACCTGTGGTCTTAACTGCTACATCAAGAGAATGAAGGGCCAGAAACATCAAAACTCTGAGAAATAAAATCGTAATTGTGAACAAAATGTTAGACAAGTCTCTGGCCTTTTCTACATGACACAGCCTGTAATCCATTCGATGTCATCGCAACATTATTAATTGAAGGCTTACTGTATACTAGGCACCACCTTAAGTGCCTAGAATATGCCAATGAACAAACAGAAAACACCTGCATTTGAATGAGCTTATCTTCCAGCAGGATTGGCAGGGGAGCTGATAAATAATACACATAATTATTATACAAAGAATTATTCAGTGTGCTTACGAATGGGGAGTGCTTTGCAAAGAAATGGAGCGTGGAAAGGGGAATGTGGGAACAGGAAAGAGCAGCATAGGATGATGAATGTAGGTCTCATTGAAAAGGTGACAGTTCAGCAAAGCCTTTAAGGAGTAAGGGAGTGAGCCATGCTGATATCTTGGAGAAGAGCTTTCCAGGCTGAGAGAACAGCCAGTGCAAAGGCCCCGAGGCAAGAGCATGCCTCACTTGTTCAAGAAAGAGCAAGAGTTTCATGTGGCTTGAGGTGGTGAAAGGATGAGATCAGCAGTTAGTGAGAGCCTGATCTGGAAGTATGGTGAAGACTTGCCTTTTACTCCCAGAGACATGGGGAACAGGGGGCTGATGGGATTGGACTCAGATTGTGAAACCATCACTCTCACTCGTGCGTTGTGTCTTGGGGTGAATAGCTTTGGACTCGGGTTTCCTGGGTTTGGTTCTGACTCTAATACAAATTGCAGGTCCAATATCAGGAAACAGTTAATCTTTCTATGCTTGGTTTCCACATCCGTGAATGAGACATAATAATGGTATTTACCACACAGGCCAGTTCTGAGCACAAAATGAGAAAATTCAGGTCAATCATTAAACATTGTTCTGGGGACATAATGAAGACCAAATGAATACTGTTTATTTTAATTATTGTTAAATTTATCTTCTTAATAAAAAACTACCATTTTACTATAATAAACGTTTTGTGAATGTGTGCTTACATACTGATACAGGTGTGTACACGTGTTGTTTGAATCCTCATCTCTCTGTCAAGGGCAGGAGCCACACCTACCTCCAGGGCACTGCTGCTCAAGGGTGGTGGGAAGTCACCTGGGGTAACATTACCCCTCTGCAGGATGGGACAGCGTCTGGGCACCTCCATAGTCCTATAAAATCTGTGAAGTATTGAGCTGTTTCCTAAGAAGGGAGGATAGTCACTGAAGACTGGAGAATGAAAAAACAACAGGAACAACAGAAACAGAAACTGCCAGTCGTGATGACAAGGTGTATCAGTTACCTACTGCTGTGTAAGAAATGATCCCCAAACTTAGCAGCTTAAAACAACAAACATTTATTATTTCATATAGATTCTCAGAATCGGGAATCTGAAAAGTGGCGTTAGCTGGGTGGCCTGACTCAGGGTTTCTCATGAAGTTGCAGTCACGATGTCAGACAGGGTTGCATCATCTGATGGCTCTAATGGGGCTGGTAGGTTTGCGAGTGAGCTGTTGGCTAGAGGTTTGAGCTCCTCACCACGTGGGCCTCTCTGCAGGCTGCTTGTGACACGGTAGCTGGCTTCTCCCAGGTGAGTGGTTCAAGAAAGGTCCAGGGGGAAGCTGCAATGCCTTCTACCATCTAGCCTCAGAAGTGGCATGCTACCACTTCCACCATATAGTATATTATTTAGAAACAAGTCACTAAGTCCAGCCACGCTCAAAGGAAGGAGGATGAAGCTCCACCTCTTAAAGGGTGGAGTATCAAAGAATCTGTGAACATAATTTAAAGCCACCACACATGGTGTGTGAGTCTGGGGCAAAATAACGTTGTTTTCGCTAACGCCAGTTTCATTTTCAAAAAACCCAAAACATGACTCTCATACAAACACATAGTGAGCATGTGTCAAAGATTTATCTTTGGGCTTCCCTGGTGGCGCGGTGGTTGAGAGTCCGCCTGCCGATGCAGGGGACACGGGTTCGTGCCCCGGTCCAGGAAGATCCCACATGCCGCGGAGCGGCTGGGCCCGTGAGCCACGGCCACTGAGCCTGCGCGTCCGGAGCCTGTGCTCCGCAACGGGAGAGGCCACAACAGTGAGAGGCCCGCGTAACACACACACACACACACACACACACACACACACACACAAAAGATTTATCTTTATTAATAAATGAAGGAACTGGCAGGATGATAAAGTTAATTCAAAAGATAAGTTAAGGAACAGAGGCTTGTATGATCAGTCAGGAAAAAAATTGTGGAGTAGATTGGCTTAGATAAAAAAAAAAAACTGCTTAATGAATTGCAAGGCAATCCAACTGTACCCTTTGAGGTTATCTTTTCTATTAAGCAGGAATCATTTGAAATTTATCAATCTTCTCTTAGTTCACATCTAACTTCACAGAGTTTGATAGCTAATCCATGGTAGTTAGTAAGTCAAACAAAGACAGATGTTCCCCAGGGAACTGAGCAATTGTTGGTGGGACTGTTTGAGGATGCTCCAGTATGACACTGAGAGCACATGATGTCATCATTGTGTTTTATTTTCAAGTTTGGAGAAATTTTCTTAACAGGGGTTTGTTTTATTTTTCGTACTTTCACCTTCCTGGCTCATCCATTTGTTGTCCCGTCCATCCGCTCTGTATCCATCCCCTGTTATGCACATGGTGGAGTAGACCGAGCTGGCGGAGACATCCCCCTGAATCCTCGGCATCCCGGGGGTGGGCAGCCACGTACTGGCTTCATTCTTTATTAGCAGAATGAGGAAAGCGCTTGATGAAGCTCCACGGCAGTGTCCTGGGGTGCAATTCACTGGGGTTAGGAAATCAGAGAGGGCAACCAGGGCAGATGACATTTTACCTTTTTAGGGGAAACAAAATCTTCTCTATTATCACTTTGTAAATGAAAGCCTGTTTGCTTAAAGCCACTTTGCCTAATGGCCAACTCCTTCTGGAGTTTCTTTTTTCTTTTGTTCTTTTTTGCAAGTATTTGCACAAATAGTGTTATTTTTGTTTGGTCAATTTATGGCCAATTCAACAATTTTGCATAAGCCTCTACATTTTCTGAAAGGTGTTTATCACGTTAGTGGCATTATGAGTGTTGAGTTATTTTTCTATCCTTTGAACAACTTGATATTTTATTTATTTTTGAACACTTTAAGGACATTTTAGCCCATGAGCCTGAATACAGTTTCTTTAAAAGGTATGCCTTAGGGCTTCCCTGGTGGCGCAGTGGTTGAGAGTCCGCCTGCCGATGCAGGGGACACGAGTTCGTGCCCCGGTCTGGCAAGATCCCACATGCCGTGGAGCGGCTGGGCCCGTGAGCCATGGCCGCTGAGCCTGCGCGTCCGGAGCCTGTGCTCCGCAACGGGAGCGGCCACGGCGGTGAAAAAAAAAAAAGGTATGCCTTAGCAATAAATGGTTATCCATGGTGCTCAAGACAAAATTAATTTGTCATTATGCACTGACCCTTACCTTTCATTTAGATCCATCACAGAGAGTGTATGGATGGATTAAAACAACATGCATCGTTACACAGTCACATGTTATTTTACCAGTTAGGTACTGAAGAAAGATCAATCATAGATGGCCCAAGCTAGGTTTTATTTCCAAGGGATATAATCAGACACTTGAGCAAAGAAGTTTGTCAAAACATGCTTTTCAATGACACATAATAATAATAACAATAAGGACTAATAATAACAGATCGGTATAAATAAATGATGTTGCATTTGTAGAATGAAATACTATATGGCTATTCAGTATTCTGATATCATTGTACTGGGTATGGAAGGAGATTCTGCTATCTTGCTACATGAAAAAAGCGTGCTGGAATGAGTGCAGGTTCTGGGATGCAGTCGTGTGTAAAGCTGTGATGGTTACAGGCGTGTATGTGCAGGGGAAAAACTGTTGTCCTTGGTTTGCTGATGACGCACACACTGGAGATTAGTATCCATGTGTTTTGTTTTGTTTTGTCAATACGGATTTTCACGTTAATCTACAATGAATACGTAGACTTAACATCCCCTAAGCAGGAGAGCTCCACCTCTAGCATTTCCCGTAGTCCCGGCAAAGGCAGAAAGGAAGGAAGGAAAGAAGGAAGGAAGGAAGAGAGGGAGGGAGAAAAGAAGAAAGGAAAGAGGGAAAGGAAGGAGGGAGGGAACAAAAGAGGGAGAGAAGGAAGGAGGGGAGGGAGGAAGGAGGAAAGGGGGTTGTTCTAAAATATGCTTTCCTTGAGCTGTTCTCTGCATGATACCCCTGGGTCTGGAAGGGCCACATGTCCAGGAGCTGAGTGCTCACTAAGGGCTGCAAAGCCCCTGGAAGTTCTTCAGAATTGCTAGAAGAAGACTGTCTCTTCAGAATTGCTAGAAGAAGACTGTCTCCAGCAGCTTCCGTCCCTGAGAGAGATAATGAGCATCAGGTGTTTCTGGAAGCGTCAGGTGGTGTGAAATCACTCTGGAAACCCCCCTTCTCCGGAGGCTGAGGCAGTTTCAGGGGCCCCACCCTAGGGCGTCACTCAAAGGGCTGAGGCAACCTCGGAGGAGCGGGCAGACACCTCGGGTCCTGCCAAGAGAAAGGAGCAGTCTGAGGTGTCCTCTGGGGAGCTGGGCTTCACCTCTCCTAACCCCAGACCTAGAATCCCCTGATCCTTGGGGGCTGTTCGTATGCCGGGGCGCTCAGGGGGCTGCTTACTGGGGCCCCTGCCGGCTCAGCCTCTATCTCCACCTAAGATTTTCTGTTATCTCAAAATAGGAGTGTCAACACACAGAAGATCGAGATGGTCCTGAGTGGGGCGCTGTGCTTCCGGTGAGTATCTGAGCCTCTGCTTGGGTCATGTCCTCTGCGGGGGAGTGAATTCTGGGTAGATCTGTTGTCCAGCCTTTCCGGGGAGGGCGCTGTGATTGTCCCACAGGTGGGATGGGCAGCTGGGAAGGTGTGAACAGCAACTCCCTGCCCTTAGAGGAGTTCTTCCAGCCTCTTCAGACGGGAGCAGGCCCTCTCCTGGGGCTTCCCTGATGAGAGGGGCTTGTGGCCTCATCCCTTTTAGGGAGTTAGGAGGCCCGGCTTAGAGCCCTGCTGTTACCACCCACTGCAGTGAAGAGATGTCAATCCAACCACTACCTCCTGGCTGCCCTCTGGGACAAGACAGCAGCAGCGAAACTCTTCTATCAGTCAGCCTGTCTGTCCATTGGCATGTGCTGAGCCAGGGGCTCTACAATGAGCTGGACTTTTGCAATAGTGAATGAGAAGAATCTTGCTCTCACTGAGCTCGGAGTCTAGTATAGCTTTTCCCAAGGTGCGTTCTGTGGAACCCCAGTCCTACGAGTGTCTCTATACAATGATGCTCCTCGGTCCAGGAAATGTGGGAAATATGCTTTCTAAGTCCCCTTAAAAAAGGACCATAGCACACTTCAGCATATTAGTCACTTTGAAGTAGAGATTTGTTTAATTGTGTTTAGTCAGCATTGAACCAATTTGTACACATCTGGAGGAACCCCCTTTAGAGTACAGCTTTCGCCTCACAGGATGTCAGAAAATCAACTGAGATTGTAGGTGTGAATTAAATTTGAAAAGCAAAATGAACGAATTTTAAATGTAAAGAAATCCCTCACGTGGTAGGGACTGTATGGCCAAGCGGAAGTAAATGCACCAAACAGAAGTAAAGGCGGAAGTCAGTCAAGGCGCATTTTTATCCTGAAGAGGCCTGGGCAGCATCTGTCCCATCTTCTTAGTTTAGCAATGAGGAGACTCAGGCCCAGAGAGGGTGAATAACTTGTCTGTCGTGACTCAGCAGTGATGGCGGCAGAGCCGGGATGAGAACACAGGACTCTGACTCAGTTTAGTTTCTTTTCCAACATGACACCGGGAAGAGTCTGGTTAGCGTAGAAAAGGTTGAATAGGATGGGCTTACCTGGTGGCGCAGTGGTTGAGAGTCCGCCTGCCGATGCAGGGGACACGGGTTCATGCCCCGGTCAGGGAAGATCCCACATGCCGCAGAGCGGCTGGGCCCGTGAGCCATGACCGCTGAGCCTGCGCGTCTGGAGCCTGCGCTCTGCAACGGGAGAGGCCACAACGGTGAGAGGCCCGTGTACTGCAAAAAAAAACAACAAAAAAAATACAGATTGAATAGGATGAAGGGGCAAACCCCAGACTCAGATGGGAGGCTGTGGCCTTGTCCTGGCGGTAGGCATGAGCCCCCAGGGCTGGGAGAGAAGGTTCTGGCTCAGTGGGAAGACAGGGTGACGGTGCCTGAGACTGGGGGACTCTCAGAGCCCAGGCAAGCTGGAGCACCCACCACCTGCCCTGAGTGTCATCCTGTCCTGATGCTTTAGAATGAAGGATGCGGCACTGAAGGTGCTTTATCTGCAAGATAACCAGCTTCAAGCCGGAGCGCTGCAAGCAGGGAAGGTCATTAAAGGTTGGTGGCAAATGAGGACCCTACTTCCCTAGGTTTCTAAATATTCTGAGGGGAGGGGGCCTGAAGAGGGCTTAGAAACATTGGCACAAGCCAGCAGACCCTGGGCCTGACACAGTAGACGGGGCGTCAGAAAACCAGGCTCTGAGCAAGGACAAATAAAATAGCACACCTTCCGGCATGGCGTCATGCCCCAGTCCCACCGGAAGCCTCTAAGCAAAGGTGGGATTATTTTCCAAGATAGCTGTTTTGTCATTTCCTCGCAGGTGGACTTGGGTCCAACATCCCTTTTTGTGGGAGCCAGTGCTGAGGAGAGCCCTAAAGCAGGCTCTCTACACCCTCACTCCCATGTGGGAGTGGGTTTCTGCCCCTTTGCCCCTGGTCCTCTCGGTGCTCTGAGGGTCCTCAGTCACTCAGAGTGGTGGGGCCTAGAGCAGCAGGTGATGCCATCTGGCCTCGTGCTCATTCACGCAGCCCCACACAGTGTGACAGGACCTTCTCCCTAGAGTGGCACATACCTACTCGCCTAGAACAGCCTTACTGGGCGCTGGGGCCAGGCAGAGCCCTCTGTGAGGCTGAGTGTGTGTGTGTGTGAGATGGAGGGATTTTACAGAGAAAAGTGAGACCCTTTTCTGTTCTCAGGAATCTCACAGGGGGTGGAAAGATACCAACTAACTCTAATAGGAGGTTTATCAAGACAGGTTACAGAAAAGAGGCTGGAAGGTCGAGGGGCATTAAAAGAGGTGGTCAGTCTCCCTTTGGGCTTGGAGAAGACTTGAACTTTTGACCCTGGAGTGGGCGTGGGGTTGGGAGGTGGTACCGTGTGCTATCTGCCTTGACTTCCACTGGACCAGCTGGCAGGAGACCCCCCTTCCCTACATGACAGCTGTTATGAGGCTCCCCTTCTGTCCAGCCTGGGGACAGGAGGCCTGATACAGCCCATGATGGGGCAGAGGGAGGGAAGGGCGGCCAAGGTCCCTGCATCTGCTTCCTTCCTCTAGGTGAGGAGATCAGCGTGGTCCCCAATCGGTATCTGGATGCCGAGCTCTCTCCAGTCATCCTGGGCGTCCAGGGTGGGAGCCAGTGCCTGTCGTGTGGGATGGAGCAGGAACCGACTCTGAAACTAGAGGTGGGTCCTGTTGGGGGTGCCTCACCACGTGGCTTCACTAAGTCAAAGATGCCGATGCCACGGCTTCCTGGGCTCCTCTCCCTCCAGGGTTCTGTTAATTATGGCTCCGCCTCCCTGTGCCTTGGGGCCGGCCCCTACCCCTCAGCCACCTGCCGTGCCCTTTGATTGCAGCCAGTGAACATCATGGAGCTCTACCACAGTGCCGAGGAGGCCAAGAGATTCACCTTCTACCGGTGGGATACGGGGCTCACCTCTAGCTTCGAGGTGGCCGCCTACCCGGGCTGGTTTCTCTGCACCATGCCTGAAGTGGACCAGCCTCTCCGGGTCACTCAGCTCCCGAAGGACACCAGCTTGGACGGCCCCATCACGGACTTCTACTTCCAGCAGTGTGACTAGGGCGACATGCCCCCAGGGCTCCTGGGGCGGGCCAGCTTGGGCAGGGCCAGGAGGTGTAGGAGGAGACCCGTGGTGATGAACCCACCTCTGCTCTCAGGGCCTCCACCGTGGAGGGGCTGGGCACACGGCCACTCTTCCTCCCTGTTTCCCAGGTTGGGTAAATCCTTCTGAGATTTGGGGCTTAGTCCACAGTTTTCTTTTCTGCTGGGTGGCACTACTGATGTGAAACCTTGCAGAAAGGTAAAATAAACCCCTAAGGGGTCAGGGGCAGGGGCAGGGGAGCAGTGGGAATCCTTCATGCTTTGTGGTAACGTACAGGTAACAGTCCTGTGCTTTGACCTGGATTGGTCACAGTCTTCTGAGATTCCAAGAGGTGGGATCCAGCCTCCAAGGGGTCTCCTGGGCTGGTGGAATACTGTTCCCCACAATTCATGTCCTTCTGGGAACCTCAGACTGTGATCTTTGTCAACTGAAAAAAGATGTACAACCTTAAGTTGAGAGTTATGTTTTATTTGCTGGGCATTCTGAGGGCTTCAAGCCTGGAAGACAGCCTCTCAGATAACTCTAAGGGACTGCTCCAAAGAGGCAAGCGGGAAGCCGGGATATATAGGAGTTTTTGCAACAAAGACCAGGTATTCGGAACATCAAAGATGATTGTTAATTTAAGGCAATCAGACATCTCAAGTTAAGGAATTCAGCGCTTTTCTATATATGGGAAGATGCAAGATTCTGGGCTCACTGGAATCTTTCCTTTGATAGGCACCTCAGCTATCTGGGGCCAGTATCCTGTGTTTTCTCATCCGGGGTTTCCTCAGGATGCACTGTGGTGGGTGGCTGCAGCTATGGGCATTCTGTTTCCATCCTGAGTTCCCTCAGACCTCACTGCTGGGGGAGGCTGTAATGTGATGGCTTGGTGGCTACCACATCCTCTGGTTACTGAAATGGCAGGCAATATTTTTCATTCACACCTTGTTTGGAGGTAGGGTCTTTGTAGATGCAATTAGTTAAGAGGTCATGCTGTATGAGGGTGAACCCTAAATCCAGCAGGACTTCTGTTCTTGTAAGAAGAAAGAAACCCAGAGAAGGAGGCCATGAGAAGATGGAGGCTGAGGAGAATGCCACAGGCAAGGTGTGCCAGTGATTGGGGCACCATCAGAAGCGAGGAGGCAGGTTCTTCCACAGAGCCTTCGGAGGGAGCTCGGGAGCCTTCGAATCTCCTGAACTGCGCGAGAATAAATTTCTGTGGTTTGAAGCCACCAAGTTTGTGGTAATTGGTTAGGGCAGCCCCAAGGAATGAAGACAGCAGCCAATGATCCCCATCTCTTGGTATTCACACCCCCTGTGTGCCCCCGCCCACACTGGACCAGAGTTGTCTCCATGACCAGTAGAATGCTGCAGAAGTGATGTTATGCCGCTTCTGAGATTAGGTAATAAAAGACACTGTGGCTTCTATCTTGGTCTCTGTTTCTTTCTTCACTTGCTCTGGGGGAAGCCAGGTACCATGTGTGAGCTGCCCTGTAAGGAGACCCATTGGTGAAAAATGAAGCCTCTTGACAACTGCCACACCAAGGAGCTTAGAGTCAGCTCCTCCAGCCCAGGCAAGCCTTCGGGCGATGCGGCCCTGGCTGACTGCAATCTAGTGAGAGACTCTGAAGAGAATCACCCAGCTAAACTGCTCTAGAGTCCCAACCCTCAGAAACTTGGAGAAAGTTAAGTGTTCCTGCATTAAGTTGTTAAAGTTTGGGGTCACTTGTTACACAGCAATAGATAACTACTATGCAGGGGAAGAGAAACAAATTCGTTATTTTATTATGATTGCAATTTTCTCCATGACTTTTATTTTCCCTCCCAAAATGAGCACCAACCCTTTTATTTCCACAAACATCTGATTTAAAAGCGGATCGTACCAAATTGGTTGAATATTCTCTGTTCCCACAAGGTTTAGATCTTCCCTGACTACCTTTGCACCTTCAGACATACGTGCCAGGGACTGTGACTCCAGGGTCCCTGCCTAAAGTCTGGGGAATGAGAACAGAAGCCAGAGGAGGGGCTCAAGTCGGAGCCCCAGGAGTTCCATCTGTGCCTCACCAGTCAGACCAGCCTGGCAGGTTCACCTTCTGCTGAAAGACCAGCAAGGGAGAGGCCAGGCCATAGCGTCTGCCTCTGGGGATTGCAGCGGCTCCAGCCCAGACGCAGCTCAAGTCCCTGGGCAGCAGGCAGCACAGCTGCTACCACAGGCCCCTCAGGGCTGCCGAGAACAGACCTAGCTCACGCTCTCCTTCTGCCCACAGGCCCAGCCGCAGTCTCATATTGTCACCTCCTCTGAGGAGCCTTTGCCGAGTGGAGGTCCCTGGTCATCTGCTCTGACAGGGCTTTGTGCTTCACGCTATGCTAACTCCCCCTCCTTGTAATAAATTGACTTGGGGTCTGAGGCCCCTAAAATCACCTCCAGGTCAAGGCTGTGTCAGTTTTGTTTCCGAGCACCTCGAATAATGTTTGGCAAATAAGCGGGACCCAGTAAGTGTTGAATGTGGAAACGATTCCTCCACCTTGGAATATTCTTTCTCTCTCCTCCGCCCACCTGGCAGGGAGCGGCTGAAATTTCACCTCATTCTTGAAGCTTTCTGCAGCCTGAAGTGATTGCTTCATCATTTGTAGGATTAAAGAATTCAAAAGGGCTTTAGCAGGGACGAGCTGACACAAGTAGATGAAAAGGGAGGAACAGAGACCTCCCTGGCGGTCCAGTGGATACGGCTCTGAGTTCCCAACGCAGGATCTTTTTTGGTTGCGGCATGCGGGATCTAGTTCCCTGACCAGGGATCAAGGTCCCTGACCAGGGATCAAGGTCAGGGAACTAGATCCCGTATGCCGCAACCAAAACGGATCCTGCGTGCCGCAAAGAAGATGCTGCATGCTGAAACTAAGACCCAGCACAGCCAAAATAAGTAAATAAATATCTTTAAAAAATTGAGGAACCATGTAAAGGGCTAAGGCCCTTTCAATTCTAGGAATTTATCTTTTTACTCGAGAAGGTTCTCGGTTTCTATTGTCTCCAATATTCCCTTGGCCCACAGATTAGAGAGTCTGGTCTTTTCAAGTGCTTATGGCTTAGCCCCCAGCCAGACTGTAAAGCTACTTAACAACAGGGACCAGGTGTTGTATGCCTTTGTCACAGGGCATTGTCAATGCTCAGTAAGCACTCATTGATTGCCTATATAATACCCTGTACTTTGACCTCTTCCGCTGAGGGGACAAGAGATCGGGAAAGGGAGTGAAGAATGACTGTTGGCTTTAGAAAACAGAAATCTGTTCCCGTCTCTGCCCATCTTTTCTCATCCGTCACTCTGCAGACATATGGGTATAGGACTGACCTCTCCCACCTCCTTGCCAAGCCTTTTATGGAACGTTGCAAATGACCTGTGAGGAAGAATTACCATAAGGCAGTTGGTCTATGTTGGGCACTATGCCCAAGTGTCTCTGCCCCTTGTGAGTAGGTGGATGAATGGATGGATGGATGAATGGATGGATAGATAGAAGGATGGATGTGTGGGTGGGTAGATGTACTGATGGATGGATGGATGGATGGGTTAATGGACTGATGGAGGGATGGGTGGATGGATGGTTGGATGGCTGGGTTGATGGACTGATGGGTGGATGGATGGACTGAATTAAGTAATATCAATCAGAGGCCTGAGTGTTTTTCACCCCTAACCCTGATCACACTGAGCCAGGTGCTCTCATAGTCCAGGGCAAAGGGCACCTGCTCAGTTCCAGGATGAATCTAAGGTCAACGTCTTCTGTCTGTAGTGGATTTCCTTAGACATTACATCTCATCAACTGGTACCAACTAATAGAACCTGTTGAAAAACAGAGACGTTCCTCTCATAATTCCAAACAGGGTCATACTCACAATGCCATCAGTCCCTGTTCTCACATCGCCTCACTGGCCACAGCCTGGCTACAGAAAAAAGTCTGTCCTTAGGCCCTTCAGAAACACTCGCTCTTGCTTCTTCCACCTCCCTATGGCTAGGATGGAGCCCCATGGGGCACCAAAGGGAAGGTGATATAAAGTCGTCTGACCCCAGCATCATTTATCTGGCTGCCAAAACCACCCAGAACAATAGCTATGAGCAGAGTCCCAGTGTCTGGCTTTTGCCAAGGCTTTATGGGTTACTCTCTCCTCTTTCAACAAACACTCATTGTTGTTCCCCACCTCCTTATTATCCATACTGTGCTGAAGACATTGTGAAATCCCTAGGCCCTTCTTCCCCATCCTGGAGACAGTTATAAAGATTGCTACAGGCTTACCCACCCTGACCAGGCAATATAAACTCAGTGCACATGCCCTGGAGAAATCAGTTGGAGGTTCCAGGCACCTGGGATCTGCAGGTCAGTGGTGGACAGGCAGTATTCTATCTTTCTCTGTTTTCTTCTCCCTCTGTCAATAGCTCTGATACGCCCCCTCTTTTTAACTCCTCCTGGCAAGCTCTCTAGTTAGCAAGGTATTCCCTACATAGATCACCATGGGATGCTAAATAAGTCTAGGGTCACATAGAAGGAATTTGAGGAGAAGGTATAGGTTAAGTCAAGATTTTTAAATATTTAGGACCACTGGTTTTAGAAAGTAATTTCAGAAGAACTCATCTAGGCCAGTGGTATTCAACAATGTTTTATGAAGCTTGAGGTTCCTTAGAGATGCCCCAGTGCCTTTTTGTTTTTTTGGGTTTTTTTGCAGTGTACATTATTTTAGTTTTATTTTTAAAAAATTCAAAAAAAATTTTAAAGTAATTTTTATTGAAATATAGTTGATTTATGTTTTTGTGTTAGTTTCTGCTGTACAGCAAAGTGAGTTATACATATACATCTTTTTAGATGTATACATCCACTCTTTTATAGATGCTATTCCCATATAGGTCATTACAGAGTATTAAGTAGAGTTCCCTGTGCTATCAGTAAGTTCTTATTATCTATTTTATATATAGTAGAGTGTTTAGTTACCAAGGGCGAAAGGGGGGAGGGATAAATTGGGAGATTGGGATTGACATACACACCCAGTGCCTGCTTCAGTAGTCGATGCTGGCTGGGTCCTAGTGTCACCATCATTCTCTGCTTCTGCAGAAGCAGGTGTCTTTTATCCATTTAACTTTCATTAGTGTCTGTTTAAAATTTCCTCGTGAAACCTAAAATAGTTCTGAAAAATATTGACCTTGCCCAACGCCTCATTCCAATGATAAGGATTTGGAGGCCTAGGGAATAAAGGAATTTTCTAAGGTGACAAAATAAATTGGTAGCAGAGTTAGGTCTGGAACCAACCTTGCCGTCCGAATCTGCGGTGAGTGTTTCTATGTCCTGCTCATGAGCACCAGTGTGTCTCAGTGGGGGCAGATGGAGAGAGCTACAAGCTATGCTTTGTGGCTTCAAGAACTTGTTAACTTTTTATAAAGGAAAAAGTGTCTATACATAAAACAATAAATAACACACTGAAATTTAATGGGACTTCAGAGTACGTTTGCAATGGTAAAGTAAAGAGTCTTTAAACTCTGAGTCATGGAATCATTGATTGTTTGATCTTGAAAGAATCTTAATAACCACATCCTCTAACTCCATGATTTTATAGATGCTGAAAACTGAAGATTGGAGGGTAAGTGACATGAACTTGTATGTCTGAGCTGATAATTAACTTGGCAGAACTAGATACTCAACCTATAGATAATAATGCCATGTCCAGTGACCTTAATGTCAAAGATTTGAATGGACAATGATGAGGTCGGGAAATGAAAGATAACTTTCACTGTCGTGGCCTCTCCCGTTGCGCAGCACAGGCTCCGGACGCGCAGGCTCAGCGGCCATGGCTCACGGGTCCAGCCACTCCACGGCATGTGGGATCTTCCCGGACCGGGGCACGAACCCGTGTCCCCTGCATCGGCAGGCGGACTCTCAACCACTGCGCCACCAGGGAAGCCCGAAAGATAACTTTGAGTATGCCTACCGAGAAGATAAGAAAGAAGTCTCATTGCCTGGGAGGTGGTTTAGTGTCCACGGAGAAGTGAGATACACTTAAGATAAGTATATCATACAATGGAAATCCCATGTGGATTCTAGAGCTGGATGGGGATGTGATGAAAGCAGTATTTAGAATACAAGTCCAGGAACCTCACATAGGTTGGGCTGGATTGAAGGTAGAGAAACCAGGAATACAGGTGCAGTTTCAATGGTTATGAAGAAAACAAAGTTATATTTTAAAGAATTTATTTATTGGGACTTGATAAATCTGACATAGAGTCAGGAAAAGTGGGAGAAATTGTCAACAGTTCTCAGGATTTGAACCTACCTGTCTAGAGGAAGATTATGGCAGTGAGAGAAATGAAACCAGGAGGGATGAATGAGCTGGGAGGAGAAGGTGAATTTGACCTTAGATGAATTTGGTTGGGTGTGATGGCAGGATATCCAAAGGGTGGTGTCCTGTAGGCTGTTGGAGATAAAGGAGGATGTTCAGTCTGGACTTGGAAGGCATTAGAGAAAGATGATCTTGCAACTGAGGAAATGGATGGATTGCAGCTTCATGTGATATGAAAGAGAAGAGCTTAGGACCTTGGCCGGTGACTTCCAGGTTTAGGGGTGACCCCCAAACAAAGGGAGAATCTACAATGCATCTGAGGAGAATGGAGAGGTGTGAATCAATATCAAGGGGTCCCAGGGGGACAATGGCCAAAGATCAGAGGAATCAAAAAAAAAAAATCTTCGGATTTGGCTCCACAGAAGTTAATATTTGTCTTGGAGGGAACAGATTCCATGGAGATAGTGTGTAGGAGGATGAAGGAGAGGCTGGAACAGGTGTGATGTGCAAAAGAGCATGGGGAAGCCCAGGGCTATTGGGTGGTGGTATTTGACCCAGGATAGGTGAATTGATGAGGTCTGAGACAGCCAAGGATGGGGTCCAGAGAGGGGTATAGACCAAAGTCCAGTGAAAGGTCACTTGGGGACAATAGGGAAGGGAAAGCTTGGGGAATGGAGTTTGTGGTGCACTGGGAGGGATCATGGCAAACACTCAAAACCAGGAGCCCAGGCTCTCTGATGGACTAGAAGTCAGTTTCTCACTCCTACACGATCCTCACTTCATCACAATCTATACCAGGACCCCAGGCAGGGGTTCCTGATATGGGAGTCTGTAGGAGAGACACTGGAATTTGGGGCTGGACCAGGACAACAGGACCCCAGCGATCCAGCTGGACTCGATCAGTCCTGAATTTCTGCCAGCTCTTTGAGCTGACACGGACCAAGAGCGGGAGTCATCAGCTTGCCTATCTAGCTTTACACAGGGACCCTCCACTTTGTCTGCTCCGGCCAGCCCTTGGCGCAGCTGCTAGGCTGGCCATATTTCTGCTGCTCCAACCAAAGAAGCCCCAGTAGCCTGGCCAAGGGAGAGCACAGCATCTCAGTCACATGGGCTTGCATGGAAGCCATGCTGCTGTCGACCTATCAGGGCTGGGGGATCATCTCGTCCTTTGTTACTGAAAGTGTGGTTCAGGGACCAGCAACATTAACGTAATTTGGTTGCACGTTTGAAACACAGTCTTAGGTCCCACCCCAGACCTAGGGAATCAGAATCTTTATTTTAACAAGAGCTGCAGGTGACTTACACGTTTATTAGAGAGTGAGAAGAACTGAGCTAGTGTGTACGTTCCCAAGACCAGTTGATCACTGAGTCATTCAAGAACCTTCAGCCCAGGCAACAGTACTTCTCAAGAGTCCCCCAGGTGATTCTATGGGCAGGCACATTTTGGAAAGCCAACGACTGTAATCGAACGCTTCATTAAAAAAAAAATTAAAACTTACCATATACTACAAAGGAAATTTATTTTCATATAAGGAAAAATGTTGAAATGATAAAGTAAAGAAATAAAAATCACCCATAATCTTGTCAGCCATAGATAAGTGCTGTAAAGTGTCGAACATCTTTGTTTCTATGTATGTGGGCAGATTTAAATGGAATCATAATGCACACATTATTTATAACCTGTGCTTTTCACTTAATGTATTTTGACCATTTTTATATCATAAAATGTTTTTATACATCATCTTTAATGTACACATACTTTCTTATTTACCATAATTTTTTAACCAGTCACCTATTATTGTGCAGGTAGATTATTTTCAGCTTCTTGTTATTATAAAAAATGATGCCGTGAACATCTTTATTATTAAACATTTGGGCAATTCCTTATTTTCCCATAGAATAAGGGCAACAGGTGAAATTACAGAGTACATCGAATGCTTTAAGACTCTGATTCACATCACCAACATCCATCCAGAATTTGTACTCCTGTGATCCTTTGCTCTCACCAACCCTTAAACTCTCACTGCAAAGCCAAGGATTAGGAAATGACTTGTCCAAGGTGATCAAGTGGCAGATCCAGTACTAAAAGCCACCTTGGCTAAGTCCTTCTTCTAAGATCCAGGCCATGTTGCTCAGGGATGCTGAGATGGCCGGAAGTCCTGCCATCTCATCAATCTGCTTCTCCTTACCTGCTTCCCAAAATGTCCCTCAGTGTCAGTCTCTCCTGCTCTGAGCCCTGCTTCCTCATTCCTACCTTTCTCCTATTTCCTCTTCTTTTCTGCTTTCTTACCTTTTCTCTTCTCTTTCCCTTCTTCCTTGGTGAGAGAATCAGCCCTAGCCATCCTTGCTTTTACTTTTCTGGGCTATTCTCCAAGTCCTACCACCCTCATGCCCTGATTGGCTCTGGGTTTCTTTCCATGCTGGATTCTGGAATGGCCTTTCTGAAGGTGGTCATTTCAGGGAAACGCTCTAGGGACGGATAATCCAACCGGAATGAGTGGAGCCACGTGCAGCTCTGTGGTTTAGGGTCTGTACAGGAACACTGGCTTCAGTTTTTAGATCATTCCTCCTCAAAAACGCAAGTCTGTGTATCTCAAACCTGTGCTGTTTTCCATCTGGAACAGAACAGGGGAGTGTGCATGGTCTCTCACAGATCACAGTCTTGGCAAAGCGATCCAGTCCCCAGAACGACACTCTCTAACTGCAGAGAGACCCCGTCCTGGCTGCAGGTGGGAGGTTCCTCCTAGTAGCGGAGGAAGCAGGGGGAGGTGGTGACTCTAAGGCCAGGCTGGGAGTGGGACAGGATGTCAGTCAGGTTCTTCCTTAAACTGTGAGGCTAGAGCACACCCCACCCCAGTCTGAGCCCCAGGAAGGGCTCCTGGCTGAACTCTTTGGGAAACCTGTCATCCTGTTTCCCAGAACCGGCGGCACCAGTGCACAGTCAAGCTCACACCCCTGCCAGCTCGACTCGGGTGGCCCCAAATGAGGGAGACTCAGAGCTGCCTGGAGCTTGCTGGGCTGAGGAGCCCTTGGTGGGTTCTGGTAGATAAGCACCTAGTGAGAACTTTCCACCCTGTGATTGGGTAATTTGGCTCCTTGGGATGTCTGCTCCCTAGCTCCACCCCCTTCTTTCTCTGACAGCCCCCCCCTTTTTTTAAATTACAGCCATTCTTTTAAAAAAAAATTTCATTGAAATATAGTTGACTTACAATGTTGTGTTAGTTTCAGGTGTACAACAAAGTGATTCTTTTTTAGATTCTTTTCCATTATAGGTTATTACAAGATATTGAGTATAGTTCCCTGTCCTATACAGTAGGTCCTTGTTGGTTTTCCATCTGTTTTATATATATTAGTGTGTATATCTTAATCCCAAACTCCTAATTTATGCCCCTCCTTTCCCCTTTGGTAACCGTAAGTTTGTTTTCCATGTTTGTGAGTCTATTTCTGTTTTGTAAATAAGTTCACTTTTAACATTTTTTAATATTCCACATATAAGTGATATTATATGATATTTGTCTTTCTCCGTCTGGCTTATTTCACTTAGTATAATCTCTGGGTCCATCCATGGTGCTGCAAATGGCATTATTTCATTATTTTTTATGGCTGAGTAATATTCCATCATGTATATATGCCACATCTTCTTTATCCATTCATCCTCTGACGGCCCTTTTTTTCCTTCCCTCTCAGCAAGGACCAGTCACCCCTGATTGCAGGAATGTACTCCCTCCCCATGGCAAAATACTACATGTAAGTCTTCCTGGAGTCTTCCTTTTCCTAATCAGGGTGTCTGGAGATGACAGAGGAAGAGGAAAGAGGGCTGAATCAGTCTCCTTCTCACCCCAGAAATCTCAAGTGCCCCATAATTAAGCTTAATCATCATCATAATCACAAAAGCTTTCTTTCCTGAACTTCTGCAAGATGCCAGCCATTCTACTGCCCTGCCTCCATCCTGAGAAATCTACAAAGGGGGCATTACTAAGCCCATTTTATAGATTTGGAAACTGAGGCTCAAATAGGTTATAAAATACCTAATGTCACACAGCGCCAGGACTCAGACTCTAGGTTCTCTGTGCTGCTCCGGCCTCCATTCTCTAAAAGCTCAGAGATAACTTTGAATCTCAGTGACAGCATCTTTGTATGTTAGCCTCTGTGGCCTCTATTCCCAGTCTGGGCTTCCAACTCTTACCTGCATTTTATCTCACTTGACATTTGAGTCTTTACTTTTAGTTTACCACTTTATTGTCTGTGATTTTTGTTGTAGATTATCTCAAGCTCTTCGAGGAATGAGTTAAGGCATGATAAAAATAAAATAGGATTGACACCTGGGATGCATTTCCTCAGCTTCTCCATGGGCCCATTCTATCCTAGACATGGGGGGCCGGTCAGGGCCTCTGGGAAGGTACAACGTAGCTGGGAAGACAAGACACAAGTGCATGGACCACGCAGATGACAAAACAGATGTCAACTCTCTGGGGTATCTAGCCTGGGTTCTGGTTTCTGAACAGAATATTGCTGGCAGCTAAGTTATCCACAGTTCTTGGTTGTCCAGGTTGGAGGGACAAGGCCAGCTGGCAAACCCAGGCTCTTTTCAGATCTTCGTTTTTATTGTACAGGGGAACCTGCTTTAAACACATACAGTCATTGGCTAAGGGTATTATAATTAGCTGTTACTGAGAGAGAAGAATCTCCTGGAAGTGTGGTGTTGGCCAGGAGGTTCTGCTCTTGAATATAAGGAGGGCTCCCCAGGCCTGAGAGCAGCTGACGACCATGTCTGAAACCAACCAGCCATGGGCTAATAGCGTGGGCGTGGCTTTGAGGCTGCACAGCCTCACCACGGTTCCTTCTCAGCCTCCCTGGCATGAGTTTACCCTCCCAGGCTGATCGTCAGAACCACAGGCAATCCCAGGGCCAGCTCCCTGCTGACCACCTGTATTTGGCATCCATAGCCCCGCCCCGCCCAGCCCAGCCCTTACACACTCACCGGAGCAGGGTGGCCAGGCTGGCATGCTTACCATCACATCGGACTTTTTTCCCCCCTCATTTGTGGATTTTCTTCTATAAAAAGCCTTTAAAATATCTGAAAAACAAACCACACGTTATTATATACTCAATTAATCCCTTTACTGAAGAGAATAAACATATGAAAAATTGGGTGGGCCCAGAAAATCTGGGAGAAGTCTCACCACATCCCAGAGACATCGGAACCTCGTTAGGAAATTTCTCAGGGGAGGCATGGAAAAGGGCTGGAGCGTCAGGAAAACTCTACCCTTCAGTGGGAAGACGCAGGCTCCGGTCACCACCCTGAGGGCCTGACAGGGGCCAAGCTTGGTAGAGACAGAGGTGGACTGGGAGGACTTCCTTCGCCTAAGGCTGACCTGGTCTTTGTTTTGTTTTGTTTTTTGCGTTATGCGGGCCTCTCACTGTTGTGGCCTCTCTCGTTGCGGAGCACAGGCTCCGGACGCGCAGGCTCAGTGGCCATGGCTCACGGGCGCAGGCGCTCCGCGGCACGTGGGATCTTCCCGGACTGGGGCACAAACCCGTGTCCCCTGCATCGGCAGGTGGACTCTCAACCACTGCGCCACCAGGGAAGCCCCTGACCTGGTCTGGACATGCTCTTGGGTGGAGTAGCACCCCTACTTCTCACCTGAAGAAGGAGAAGAGGCCCTAGTTCTCCATGCTGTCCTTCAGAGTGTGGGGTGGGAGGGCCGTGGGGCTCAGGGGTGCCTGAAGGGGGCGGGCCACCAGCACTGCCTCCTGTTTCAGAATTAAGGACGCAGATCAGAAGGCTCTGTGCACGAGAGACCAGACCGCCACCTCCTGGTGGGGGATCCCGCCGCAGACAACTGCCGTGCAGGAGCATCTGGGGCCTCGACGCCCTGGGACTCACCCAAGCTCCGTCTACCCCAAGCTCTCCCTTTCCTATTGAAGGGTCAGGACCCCTGTAGGAGTCCCAGCTCACCCTGCAACGTGCATGCAGGGGTGCGGCCAGCTGTGCCCTGGCCCAGCTCCTTCCTGTTTGAGCTTGTGATCTGGGGTCCCCTCATCTCCTGGCTCTCTTTTCTCCTCCCCCCGCCCCACCCCAGAGATGATCTGCATACTCCCCAACAGAGGCCTGGGCCACACCAGTTTCCCCGTCTTCCTGGGGATCCAGGGAGGCAGTCGTTGCCTGGCATGTGTGGAGGCAGGGGAGGGGCCTTCCCTGCAGCTGGAGGTGAGAGACCGCACCCTGTTTTGGGGGCCCCTGCAGACCTGGCCTGGCCTCCAGGGCGCTCTGGCTTCTCTGTGCTCATCTGTGGGTTCTGGCCAGGTCCACACATCCCTCCTGCTGAGGTTTCCACCCTCTTTCCCTGCACCCAGCACCCAGACCCTTGCCTCCAGAACCTTCATAGGGCAATTCCCTGGGGAAAGAGCCACCGTCTCAGGTCCCTTGTTGGCCAAGCCCCAGAAGCCTCGAGGGCTGACACGCAATCAGCAATCTTATCCAACAGCCGCCTTCAGGCTGGAGGCTGCTTCCTGACCTGACTGGTTTCTCTGTGGCTCAGCTGAGCCCCAAGAGCCGGTACGACTCACCAAGGAGAGTGAGCCCTCAGCCTGCACTGAGCTCTACTTTGAACAGAGTCGGTAGAGAGGCAGGAAGCTGGGTTCCGGCCTGGCGCCCCCAAACCAAGCTCATTCTGCTTGGAGTCTGTGGGAGGCAGAATAATAACGCCCCCCAAAGATGTCCACATCCTGGTCGCAGAACCTGTGAATATGTTACCTTACACGGCAGAAGGGACTTCACAAATGTGATTAAGGCTGGTCTATCCTGTAGTATCCCAGTGGGCCCAAGGTAATCAAACACCAGGGTCCTCCTATGAGGGAGGCGGGAGGCTGAGAGTCAGAGGGAGACTGGAAGATGCTATACCGCTTACTTTGAAGGTGGAGGAAGGGGCTGTGAGCCAAGGAATGCAGGTGGTCCCTAGAAGCTGGAGAAGGGCAGGAAATGGGTTCTCCCGTAGAGCCTCCAGGAGGAGCACAGCCATGCCAACAACTTGACTTGAGCCCAGTGAAAACCATTTCAGACTTCTGACCTCCAGAACTGTAAAATAATAAATTTATGTTGTTCTAAGCCATTGCATTTGTGGTAACTTGTTACAGCAGCTGTAGGAAACTGACACGGGGAGTGAGTGGGCCTCTGTGTGCACTATTCAATGCAAAGGGACTGGATAACTTGGTGAGTCCTTCTTGGAAGCCTGGCCATGGCTTCTCCTCTGGCCCCTCTGCTCCAGAGCTTCTAGAAACAACCGAGAAACTCCAGGCAGAACCCAGCTCTCCTCCTCTGTCCATGGACAATGTCTTGGGCTGCTTACAATTTCAGTTTTAGTTCAGGTTACGATTTTTCTATCAGATACTTCTCAACGAATCAGTCATCCAACCGACTGACCGGTACCATTAGTTGCCTGCTAATGTTGATGTGTGAGGACCAAGCAGGAGCAGTGATGGAAAGGCAGTGAGCTTGGACTGGACGTACTGAGTTTAAGGTTACTGTGGAACTGATGAGTTGAGTTGACTGTTTACAGCTGGGAATACAGGGCTGGCCCTCCACTGAGAGTTTGTAGTTAAAACTGACACTCATCCTCAGAGCCCCAAATCCCTCTCCATTTCGTAGAGGATCCACAGTCAAACAAGCTAGAGCAGAGAGCCCGTGGTATCAGGGCTCAGAGGGGTGGACTGCTGGTTCTCTTCCTCTTGTACAACCACTCAGCATCTGTCCAACATGTACTGTGGGCCAGGACATTTAAGAACAGTGTATCTTCACCCTCACAGCGACCCTGCAAGGCAAGTATTCTTACCTGCATTTGACAGGTAAAGAGACTAGACTAAAGGAAGTGGCATACGTAACCCGCTGAAGGTCACATAGGCTGTACATGTACATCTGGTCCATTTGACACCAACATCGTTCCGCAAATTTTTATTCCACTCTTATTCTAGGAGCAACAAAACTTAGCTTCCTTGGAGCTGATAATTGAGTGGAAGAAACACTAAACAAGCAAATTCACAAACAAGAAAACAAACAAGGGCAATTTACATGAGAGAGGGTGAGGGCGGTTGGTATCCAATGGTAACATTAGAGAGGGTGGTCAGGGGAGGTGACCCTGACTTTTTGGAGGAGGTGACGTTTGAGCTGAGGCTGAAGGGCAGGAGGCAGTGGGATAGAAAGTGATGCAGGAGAGAAATAGCAAACGCACAGACCTGAGACAGAAGGGGCTAATTGTGTCTGAATAGCAGTGGAAGGCTGGGGGGCTGGACCCTGGAGAGGGTTAGGAGGTGGGCAAGAGAAACAGGGGCTGGATCATGAGGGCATCTTGAAGGCAAATAAAGGTTTCTATTTATTTTTAAGTGAAAATGGATGCTATGGGAAGATTTTAAGCAGAGGAGAGACATACTGAGCTTTATGGCTCTGATAAATTTAGATTCTTTCCCTACCTCTCCATGGCCTTCATGTGCCCCATTATTTTATCACCTGGCGATGACATCCTAACTATGTATTTATGTGCCAGGACTACTCTGTGCTTTTTGAGGGGGTGTAGTTCAATTTTGGGTCACCAGTGCCCAGGACAGCTGCTGGTACATTGAAGGTGATGAGTAAGTGCAAATTCTGGAACAAATTAATGGATGATCACTTGGTTCTCGTTAGACATTCAGGATACGGTGTGAGGACATCTATGGCAGCAAGGTAAACGGACGCCACTGTAGCATGGAGGTGCAGCTGGTGGAGAGGGCTGGACGGGTCTTCACAAAGGAAAGGGCATTTAATCTCGGCCTCAAAGAAAAAGTAGTTTCAGGGCAGAGGATGTGTGGATGGGCATTTCTAAGCAGAGGGAGCAACTAAGGAAGGTGTGATGGAGGAGAGCTCCCAGCACACTTGGGGCGTGATGAGTCATCCACGTGCAGGGACCCGAGGCTTGTGGCGGAGGAGTTGCCAAAAATTAAGATGGGAAGATATGTGGGGCCTGACTGTAGATGCCTGGTGAAGGAGTGAAGGAGGAAGCCTGGAGGAATCATCCAAGTATTTCAAGGAGGACCCAGATTTTAAGCCTGGGCCCCTGAGGTCAGCACTGGACCAATCCACCTGCTTCTAGGGCTTCTGCTCATCTCAGCTTTCTCTTTGCCCTACCTCTCGCCCCACCTGCCTTCTGTTAGGCTCTGCCCTGGGATCAGCTTCGATGTTGTGGTTCCATGGTTGGCCTGACCCCTGTTTCATCTTTCCACATCAGCTTATCTACCTCCTTCACCGGTGGTAACTCAACTTGACCCCGCTTGGAGCAGGGCCAGGAGTGGGAGGAGACCTGGGTATGCCTGGGTGGGTGGCAGGCACATTTCACAAGAGAAGGGCCAGTAAAGATGAGTTGAACATGTTCTCTATTTAAGTAGAAACACATTTGGAGCTTTAATATATGTCAGTTCTATATGAATGCTTCGGAGAGGAAGAGGATACAAGAGATTTAGAAGACACGGTCCTTACCCTTTAAAGACATATGGTGTGGGTGGGGACACCAGACATTATGAACAAAAGCCAACATCTATTGACTGCTTCCTATGGAATGACTAGTAAACACTCCAAACATTACTCAGGGAGCCTTGGGTTGAAATTCTGCAGGGCTCAGGTAGAAATAATGATGGGATGCTGCTATTATAATTATCATTAATAATAATAATGATATCAGCTTCTGATAGACACCCCTCCCAAGTCTTATCCCTGAAATTCTTCCTCCTTCCTTGTGACCATGCCAAAGGCTTCTTTCCACAACCAACCCATCGGAGCTGTATTATGTAAATTCCTGGGAGAGGCACACTTTAGGTCACGTCCACTATTTACATCTCAGAGTGAACTGAACTGGCAGGTCCTGAGCCAGAAACCAGTAAACAAGTGAGTAGAACACAGTGTGGTAACCTCTCCTTCAGGCAGCACCAGGGAGCTGGACTACTGAGTGGTCCCATCCCAGGGGGTCAGGAAAGGATTTAGAGGAGATGGTGTAGGCATGGGGGCCAGCCAGGTGAGGGGCAGGGGGAGGTGTGGGGCAGGCAAAGGAGACAACCATATACGGGCTTGAAGGAAGTCTTGAGTGTAGCTGTGTGTGTTAGTGTGGTTAGTGTGTGTGTGTGTGTGCATGTGCACATATGTGTGTGCACATGTGTGTATGGTGTGCATGTATGCATGCATGAACCTGTGTCTGCATGTGTGTGTATGTGTGTTGACAAAAAGCTCCAGATATAGCTAGTGACTAATGCATAGAGGAACTTGTTTTTATTCTGAGAAGATCTGAAGCAACTTTATACAAAAGGGTGATGTGTTCAGGGTCTCCTGAAACCTGTTTGGCCTAAGTCACATGGATTGAAAATTTATCACACTTCCTTTGTGACCCAAATTTTCATCTTGTGATCCCAAGCCCACACTATAGCCCCTATATTACTATAGTCTCCACAAACAAGTGCTAAAAACATCACACACAGGAAGCAACCTAAATGTCCATCAACAGAGGAATGGATAAAGAAGATGTGGTACATAGATACAGTGGAATATTACTCAGCCATAAAAAAGAAAAAATAATGCCATTTGCAGCACCATGAATGGACCTAGAGATTGTCATAGTGAGTGAAGTAAGTCAGACACATGTCACATATTATACGATATCGCTTATGTGTGGAATCTTAAAAAATAAAGGGTACAAATGAACTTACTTACAAAACAGAAGTAGAGTCATGGATGTAGAAAACAAACTTATGGTTACCAGGGGATAAGGGGGAGGGAGGGATAAATTGGGAGATTGGGACTGACATATACACACTACTATATATAAAATAGATAACTAACAAGAACCTGCTGTATAGCACAGGGAATGCTACTCAATACTCTGTAATACCTATATGGGAAAAGAATCTAAAAAAAAAAAAAAGAGTGGATAAAGGCATATGTATAACTGATTCACTTTGCTGTACGCCTGAAACTAACACAACGTTGTAAATCAACTATACTCCAATAAAAATTTTAAAAAACACAACAACAAACATCACACACAGAACTACACAGGCTACACAACACATGGAAGTTCTGGGGAAGTCTAAACCCAGATTCAGGGAGGGAAATAGTAAAAGTAAAGAAGAACACTCTAATGGAAACCAAAATTTCCTGGATACCATTGGGCCCATTCACCTGTGCGCAATAAAATCAATTTATTGGCACCAGGTTGTGGTCAAGGAAAGTGCAGCATTTATTGCAGGGCGCCAAGCAAGGAGTACAGGTGGCTAATGCTCAGAAGGCCTGAACTCCCAATGGCTTTCAGGGAAAGGTTTTTAAAGACAGGGTGAGGGAGAGTGTTGCAGGGTACGTCATCAGCTCGTGGACATTCTTCCGACTGGTTGATGGTGAGGTAATTGGGAGTCAGCATCATCAACCTTTTGGTTCCAACCAGTCTGGGGTCTATGTGCTTGTGGGCAGCATACAGTTAATTTCTTCCACCTGGTGGGGGTTTCAGTATCTGCAAAACAGCTCAAAGGACATGACTCAGAATATTATATATAGCCCTTGAGGAGAAACTAAATGTCCTTAACTTCATTTAATGGCTAAACTATTATTATTTTGTCTTGCTCGACTGTTTTCCTTTGTTTCTGCATTTTCTCACTTCTCTGATTAAATTTATTCTTTGGAACTTGAGGAAGACCTAGGAAGCTAAAGTATTCCTAAAAAACAAGAGGCAAGCAGAGGACACTGGAGGGGGGGTCTGTCCAGGGAAGTCCCCACAGGGTCCTGCTCAGTTATACCATTCTACTACAATTTGCAACCATTTCATAAATGATCATGACAGAAGTGAACATGACGAGCATAGACAGAAAAGTTAATGTCTTAGAAGCACTAGCATTTGAGTTATTTGACTACATTTCCGGTTGGATTTTACATTTGTGTAATTAAAAGTGTTTGCTAGTGATTCAACCAAAACAAAAAGTCTATCTATGCCCAAAGTAAATTCCAATCTTGGCCCCCTCAATAGGCACAGACTCTGAGCAATCCAGGATCTACATCCCATGGGCCCATTTCTCAGGCTGGGAGCCTGCAGTGGGGCCTCTGGGCTGCAGGTGGCGACAAAGATCAATTTCCCTGCACTGCCTTTTGGGTCCGGTGCTGTGTGAGCAATTAAATTAATCCGGTATTTGGTATCCACTGTGTGTCAGTCCCTCTCCCTGTGACAGAGATGCTGCCGTGAGTCATCCTCTCCTACACTCATCCCCTCTGACTCCCTTGGGACACCCTTGCCCAGACTCTGGTCATAGAATTAGAGTGACAGAGGAGGCTGGCCGTCTGGAGTTTCAGCACAGCCTCTTTTATACTGGACTGTTTCCTGCAGACGTTTTCTGAGGCCCCATCACTCATAGAACCCGAGACGTGCAAAATAGCACAGTCACGTGAGTCTGTCTGCTCAGAAGACTGCAGACTTGGGTACCTCCAAGATACGTATTTTCCAGACTGGTTCCAGGGAACACTATTCCAATGAATGTTCATGGGTTTATGGGGAAAATGCATTATTGTGACAGTTAATGTATGTGTCACCTTGGCTGAATTAAGGGATGCCTGGAGAGTTGGTTAAACATTATTTCTGGGTGTGTCTGTGAGAGCGTTTCTAGAAGAGATTAACTTTTGAATCAGTAGAATGAGTAAAGGAGATGGCTGTCACCAATGTGGGTGGGCATCATCCAATCCACTGAGGCTAAGAATCGAACAAAAATGCCAAGGAAGGGTGAATTTGCTCTCTCTTTTCTTGAGCTGGGATGTTCATCTTCCCTTGACCTTGAACATTGGAGCTCCTGATTCTAGGGCCTTTGGAGTCCATGATTTGTACCAGCAGTGCCCCCTGCCACCATAGCCCCCTTGGTTCTCAGGCCTTTGGACTCAAATTAAATTATACCGCAAGCTTTCCTGGTCCTCCAGCAGATTGACTGTGGGACTTCTTGGCTTCCATAACTGTGTGAGGAGACATATATATATATATATATATATATATATATATATATATATACACACACACACACACACACACACACATATATACACACACATATATGTATATGTGTGTGTGTGTATATATATATATATATGGAGAGCCCTAATACAGTTATCTCTGATCTATTCTCCTATATGCTTCTCCCTGTTTACTCTGCTTCAGCCACATCAAACTCCTCACTGTTTTCCAGAGACAAATGCTCCAGGCCTGATACCACCCCAGGGCCTTTGCACTAGCCTTCTGTCTGGAAGTCTCACTTCCTCAATGAAGGCTCCTCTGATCACTTCATTTATAACTGCAACATGGACCCCTCTCTGAATCTCAGCTCTCCTGAGTCCCCTATTGTACTATCACATTCTAACACAACTATGATTTATTATTTATTTATTATTCTGTTGACAAAAAATTAATCAGTAGTCAATCTAAAAAAGAAATGGAAAATTTTACTTGAGCCAACCTGAGGATTATAACCCAACAGACAGTCTTCCAGAAAGCTCTGAGGACTGTTCCAAACATCAGAGGTCACAGCACAGTGATACACATTTTTGAGATAAAGGGTTACACGTCACTGACAGTTTACACAATCCAGATCTGCACGTACAAAGCAACTAGTGGGTCATCATGACCCCTTACGAGATTGAGAAGGAATGTTATCTCCTAAGAAGGTCTGGTTAATGCAGATGCACAATGCACACTAAAGGGGAGGGAGGAGGCCTAAATGGGCAGAGGAAAATGTTATGTTAAAAGTTTTCTTGTCTTGCCATAAAATATGAATTTTATTTCATCAGTCCTTCTTCCCTTCTCCTTCCACTGGAATGCAAGTTCCACAGGACGGAGGTTTTTGTCCATTTTGTTCATTTATATTTTACGAGCACTTAGAAGTTGTTATGACATGCGTCAGACACTCATCAACATTTGCTGAACAGCTATGGGAATAAATGCACAAGTAAGTTGGGGAACTATTGGTTAGTCAGGTCACCATGGGCAGCAGTCCCAGAAAACTCCAATAATAGTCCCCAAATGGTCTGATTTGGAGGTCAGGCTTGTCAGGAAGCCTGACAAGATTTGTCAGGAAGGACTGTGGCAGTGGGAGGGAGTAGTGGAGAAGGGTCTAGTTTCCAGAAGGAGAGCTGGTGGGGGTGGATGGGGCCTCAGGACTCCCAGACAATGTCTGAAGCCCTTTGCATGGTGTCTCAGTTAGCTCTTGCTGTGTAACAACCAATTCCAAACTTACCAACTTAAAACAACAATTTATTATTTTTCATGATTCTGTGTGTTGCCCCCAGCAATATTTATTATGATAAATGTACTTATGCTATTCTTCTGATGTTTCCTTCTTTTTTTTCCCCTCCTTCCCTTCCTTCCATGTGTATGTACTGAATCCTACTTTACACTGTGTGTGAGGAGATACATGTAAGGATTGATGTCCTAGTGTAGGAGAACAAAATTTACCACTCCCAAATGTCTTTTTGGCATGTGGATTATTTTGAGCTGAAAACAATCAAGGCCAAAAAGATTCTAGAAGAAACTTTGACCTTCCCCCTAACTGCCTAAAGGAATGTAGGTAAAGGACCTGTTCCAGGAAGGGAGCTGTCATCATAGATAACTATAGTATGAACTAGGTGTGTAGACAGGGAGGAACCTAGGAAAGTTTGTTAAAATTCCTCTCTGTTTCTCATTGTCTCTGCAGGGCCAGCAAACATTTACCAAACATTTGCTTTTCCATTTCCATGTTAATTGCCTTTCTCGCCTTTGAAGCCCCAAACCACTCTCCACCCCTCAACATCCTCTTTCGTCTTTAGCTGAAGATGGTATTTAAGGTGAGGGTTTTGACTATTTTGGTGAGTTACACAGGTTTCCTGGGTCTCTCCCATGTCTACATGTTGTTAAACTTTTGTTTGATTTTCTCCTCTTAATCTGTCTCATGTCAATTTAATTCTTAGACCAGCCAGAAGAACCTAGAAGGGTAGAGGAAAATTTCTTCCTCCCCAACACGAGCCTTCTCAAATTCTTACTTCCTTCTTGCTCTCCAAAGCCCTGAATTCAGTGTCGAGCACACAGTGAGAGCTTAATCAATGGCTTTGAATGATTCTAAGCAAACTGCAGATGCAAAGAACATTTTCACCGATATCCTCAAGAGTAGTCTGACCCTCATCCAAGACTATGTCCCCTTCACATTGTACAACTCTGAGGATGCCATTCACATTGTAGACAATTTGGATTTGTTTACTATGTTAAATTATAACTTGCCCTCAGAGCACCAGAGGGTCTCAAATGCTCTTGACCACTTACATCAGGGTCAGCTAGTGAAAAATGATTCCCGGGTCCCCACCTCCAACTGGCTGATACAAAACTATGCGGTTGAGGTATTTCTGAATTTCTAGGAAGCCTCTTGTTGATTCTTAGGAAGACTCTAAGGATCCCCAACGTATACCGAATTTCCTTCAGCATCAACTCCACAGATATTAGATCCCAGTCAGAGTACATGACACTCTGTATGTGTATGTTTCCATGACCAAAAAGGAATAACTAAAACAGGAAGTTGAGAATCAAAACATAAATCTCCTGTACAAAAATATGTGCCTCACATGTGACCCAATATGTCATTTTATGCTCAGTCATGGAAGATGGAAAATCATCCTCATTAGGAGAGGCTGCTCATCGTTCATTACTTCCCCATATGCCCTGCGAGAGAGGGGAAGGGGGTGATCAGCATGGAAATTCAGGCAAGCCTGGTTAGGAGAATTCACTAGAATAGACTCCACTGGGGCAGGAGGTGCTTCGCCCGGGCAGGGGCATAGTTTTTGGGTGACGGTTCAAGGCTGATGTTACATCCTTTCCTGTTCTGGAGGTCGGGGGTCTCTCTTTACTGTGTTGTCCTTGGGTAAACTTTTGCTGTACCTTGTAGGTGGTACTTCCTAGGCCTGGCCAACCGCTTAACCAAAGGGATGGTAACTCCCACCCAGAAGGTATCCTGACAAGGGTGTGGCAGAGCCCATTCTTCCTCACCCCCAATACTCTGCAGGCAGCAGGTGAATGCTTGTCCCTTTGTCAACATTCTTATTATATGGCGCCAGACTGTGAGCTCCTAAGGGACAGAGACTTTGACACTTTCATTTCCATATGCTCATAAATGAGTACAAAGATGCTGGAGTCACCTCATACAGTTATGTATCTTTTACCCCTCGGCTCTAGGGCACATCACCCACATTTCCATATCACAGTCTATAATATTTATTATGACAACGTTATGGCCGTTGGCAATAAACTGCCTTGTACCAAAAAAAAAAAAAAAGTCTTTCTAATGACTTTCCAGCTGATGAGAATAAAATCAGGAAAGGAAACCTTCTGCTAATTCACTCCAAGGAGCCACCAATGGCTGGAGCAAAGGGTACAAATAAAGAGGAAGAGGCAAAGATGTGGCTTAGAGGAAAATAGGGTCCAGATCATGAACTTCATTGTGGCATGCTAAAAGCCTGGTTTCCAACAGGAGGTCCCTGCAGATGACCTCAAGCAGGGTAATGACATGATCAGATTTGCCTCCTAAAATTAGTGCTTCTGGCTGCTGGCTGGGGAATGGATGTTGGCACAGCCTCTCACATGGTTTTTCCTTGCTCCAGCCTTGCTCTCCTCCAATCCAGTTGAGAGATGAGTGTCGAATGATTGTTGCAGGGGATTTGAGAGAAGTCAATGGATTTAAGGAAAAGGAAGAAGGTAGGGTCAATAGATTTGGGTGATTTATTGAATGCAGAATGAGATTGACCACCAGATTTCTAGTTTTGGTGTCTATTAATGAACGTTTCTACTGATGGGTGGTGATTCCATTTACCGACAAAAGGGAGAATGGAAGAGAAGGTGGCAGTCTGGGTAGAAAGAGAATAAGATCTGCTTTTGACTATGTTGAATTTTGAGGTGTCTATAGACATCCAGATAGAGGTGTGAAGTGGGCAGATCTGGAGTTTGGGAGAGGAATTTGGAATGGAGATATAAATTTCAGAGTTTTTGGCATAAAGAAGATAATGGAACTGAGGGGGTGAATGAAATAGGGAGAGAGATTAGTTTAAAAGAGAAGATGATCAGGACAGAAAGATATGTGAGAATCAGGCAGAAGATTCAGAGGCTTCTGGAGGCTTAGGAGAGGACTTCAGAGGTAGAAGGAGGACCATGAGACATGGAGTATTGATGTCTAGAGAAAAGAGGGTTCAAGGTGAGAATCAACAGCATCAAACTAACAGCACATCAAGTCTGGTCAAGTTTGAAAAGTGTCCATTGGGTCTAGGAGCTAAGACACCCTGGAGAGCTTTCAGGAAGAGAGCTGTGCAAAAGTGAAAATGAAGGGTCTTCAAGAGTGAGTGGAGGGTGAGAAAGAGGAGGCAGTGGGTAGAGATAATTTTTTCAATAAATTTGGTTGTGAAGGGGGAGAGAGAGATATGGGTGTAGCTAGAGGGAGACATGGGTCTAATGGAAGAAAATTTCAAGATGTGACAGGTTTAAACAAGTGTAAAAACTGATAGGAAGAAGTTAATGAAGAAGGACAGGCTGAAAAAAACAGGGTGGGTATGCAGTACAGGTTCCTGGGTATGGGCATGGGCTCTGGAGAAAATCCATCTCACTTTAAATTTCTACTCTGCTCTTTCTCATCTGAGTAAATTGAATGAAATAGACATACTCAAGTTCCTTTTAAAATTATAAATGTCTCAGAGTCATACGCTTTTATCTTTCCATAATGCATCTAAAACAAAAGTGCCAATGACCTTCTTCAGTCTTAACAAGAAATCTTTTAGATCTTTATACCATTTAAGGATCTGGAAATGCTTTTTCAGCATTATTTCTGAGGCAACTGTTTCATTTATCTCTTATTGTGAAATAAACCATCCTGAAACTTAGTGGCTTAAAGGAGAAAAAAGGAGACAATGTTTATTCTGCTGTGAGTCTGCAACTGAGCAGGGCTCAGGGGGGAACCTCTTGTTTCTTATCCACCCAGTATCAGCTGAGGGAGCTCAGAGGGTGGGAGCATCTCCATCATGCTGGGACCTCAGTGGGGCTGTTGCCCAAAACACCTTTGCATGTCCTCTCCATGCTGGTTGGGCTTCCTCACAACATGGTGCCTGGATTCCAAGAGTGACTACCTTGGGGAAGAGTCAGGCAGAGGCTGTATAACTTTTGATGACTGGCTTTGGGAGTCATTCAGCATCACTTCTACCACATTCTATTGATTAGAAGTGAATCACTAATGTCAGCCCACATTCAAAGGAAGGAAAATTAGACTACCTCTTAATGAGAAAAATCCCAAGGAATATGTTGGCATGTTTCAAAACAACAGCAACACATTACCAATTAAAATAACACAAAGAAAGAGGAAGAGGCAAAGATGTCTTTTTCTGGCTTGCTTTTTTGGGACATAACAACTTCTGAAGGCTTCAGTGTCGTATAAGACCCTTTTGTTCAAATACTACTTGCAAGGGCATATTTATTTTAACTAAGAACAGAAAAGTTGGAGATAGTCATGAATAGTCATACAGCTCATAATGACAGAAAAAAAAGTGATAGTCTTGTGACTGTTCTCAATTTAATGTTTCTCAACATGGATTCTTTGAATTAGTTTATGATGCAGAACAATTCTCTCTCCCATGGAATTTTATTTAGTGTTGGTGGAATAAGGAGCATAAAGTGTTTTTCTCCCACCATGGGTAAACTTGGACTAGTTAAGGGGGTGTATACTAATAGTATCCACCACATCATAGCCTTTTGGAAGAGGATTGGGTAAGCTAATGCCACAAGCCATTAGCATGGGGCCAGGCACATAGGGTGTCACTAAATGATGGAGAATTACTGATGAGGTGAGGACCTTGAGGAGGCTAAATGGGATGGTACCCAAAGCAAAAGTATAGGGACTGGCCTTGGATAAGAGTGGGACTCCTGCTTCTGTTGGATGAGAAGAGAGAAGAAAAGAGTAAAGAAAGATTCAACAGGTTTTAAAGTGGGCTGATGGGCAGTTGAGAAAGTCTTCTGTCATTTTGCTTCTGTTACTTTGCTGTAAGTGAGAGTTGAGGAGGTAGGGAAGCGTACTGCCAAAAGTGGGGATGATTTCCTGTGGAGAGGGGACAGCCATCAAGTTACAGAGACACTGAAGGGTTGCTAAAGCAACCATAAAAGTCAGTTGGTTTTGGTCATCAACGTGCAATGGGATCCATGTTCTCTTGAGGTGCTCACTGACTTTGGTGCAGGATCTGAGAGGGAAGATATTGGACAGATCCAGAACTTTGTCAGGCAGTGCAGTGAGAGGGCAGAGGGGCCAGGCAGCGGGGAATAGCGACAAAAGACTGTCAAGTGAGGGGCTGGAAGGAAGTGAAGACAGGAGGAAACGATGGAGCCAAGTTGAGTCGGTCAAAGGATTAGAGATCTCTGGTGGCTGAAATATGCAAACAGTGGGGAAGCTGGAGAGAGTGAGGAACAGAGGGAGAAGGAGAGGAGGGAGGCAGAAACAGGCCATAAAAATGGTCTGTTGTGGTCAGAGAACAAGATGTTTGAACATTTGAGCTATGAAGAGGTTAAGAGTGATGGTAAGGCACAGGGTGTGACTCTGGGGGTGTATGGAACAGAAAGTAGAGGAGGAAGTGACTGGGTGATAAAGTCAAGGGGTTGAGAGGCCACGGGGTTGGTCATCCAAATGGGCGTCAAGGTCAAAGAGGTTTAGGACAAAAAGGAGGGCTTGGTTCCAGGTGCCAAATGTGTAATAAGTGGAGGGGGCTGACCAAGTCGGTAGCTGAAAGCTACAAAGAGAGGCACAGGATGGCATAACCATCAAAGGACTGGGGTTTTTGTCTGTTTGGGTGGGTTGTTCATTTTACAGTGTTGCTGATGTCCTATTGTGATGTCGGTGGAGAGGTGACCCGATGTTGGCCCCAACTTCCTGGCTGGGAAATATCTGTGTGTAGAGGCATGAGTTCTTTCTCCTTGAGAAAGCTTCAGGGAAAGCATGGTCTTCAGAGGACAGCCAGGTTTCAGCCAAGGCAAGAAGTGGGGGAATATTTAGAAAGAGATAAAAGAGATAGAGTCATTCATTTAAAAAGTAACTGTTGAGGACCTGCTTTGCATATGATCCTGTTGGAGGTGTTAGAATGTATTAAGGAATTTACATTCCAGTGGCAAGAAATGGAGAAGAAACACAAAGCAAATACATACTGAATATAATTTTGGTTAGAGATACAAGCTGTAAAGAAAAAAAAAAATAGGGCTATTAGATGGAGAGTAAAAGGTGTGCAGAGGAAGTGGGGATTTATTTGTCGCAAACTGTGTGTCTCTAAAGGGAATGGAGGGTTTATTGGGAGTTGTGTCAATGCTAAACCCAGATCCATTTTATTGGATTAATGCTTGCTAGAATAAGTAGCTTTGCTGAATAGCAGATGGAGGAAAGCACAGTAGGGTGTGCCAACCATCACTGTAGGATATGAGATTTTGCAAAATAACTGTCAGGGTTTTCACAGAAATTATTTCCCATGTGGCCTCCTGGAGACGTTCTGACCAGTACGCGACCTCCCCTCCCTGCTTGACCTCAAGGCCAGTGACAGACACTTGCAATCCCTGTCCATGGCTCCCATGGGTCACCAAACTGTGGGGCTTGGAGGCAGCCTCTAGGGCAGTCTCAGTTTGCACGCAGCTCAGGAAGCGATGGAGCAAAGGGTAGTGACTAACATTTCAGACATGACACTTACTGAAGCTTAGAGGAGACAGTTTTAGGGCAAAGAAAAGGAAGTTTTACTTTACTAGGCGTTGGTAAATATAGGAGATTTACTTTCTGGATCAATCTCTAAATAAGGTCAAAGGAAGACCAGGAACAATACCTAGGGGATAGAGCTATAACTTATTGGTAATGGGAACTGGGGACTTTGGGGAGGGTGCCCTCCATCCAGGTGACCCAAGAGCATCCGCCCTGGTCTCCTGTGATCCTGTCTGGTGCCCTGATTTGCCAGGGCATTGGAAATGTCACTCAGGCCCAGATCGGTACCCCCATCCTTGCCTGATTTTCCTTTTTCGTGAATCTTACAGTCTTATATTTCCTGATTCCCTCTTCACCTGTGCCTCTCCTTGAGATCACAGGGAAGGTATATTTTTCTGGTTAGTTAAAGCCCTTCCTTTTTAAAATGACTAAATTAACACATTATTGATTTATTTATTCCAACTTTTTGAGCTCTTACTCTTTTAAGGTACTATTGTAGAAAAGAGAATTGAAGACAAAAATGTTAGAGTTCATAATCTAACAGAGAGAACAGATCAGTTTTTAGATGACATTACAAAATAATAAGTGCTACAGGGAACTATATTCAATATCCTGTGATAAATCATAATGGAAAAGAATATGAAAAGGAACATATATATATATGTATATATGTATAACTGAATCACTTTGCTGTACAGCAGAAACTAACACAACATTGTAAATCAACTATACTTCAATAAAATAAATTAAAAAAATAATAATAAGTGATGAAATGCTGGTATGCTCTTTATGCTACACTTTCTCTTTCAGGCATCTCTTGGACTTCAACCATCACTTATAGAGCTTTTTCTCTAGTTCAGTCTTCTAAATTCCAGGTGTGTAAGTCCAGCTGCCAACTGGACACCTCCATTTGGTGTCTCATCCACATGCAAACGCTACACAACTTAAGTTGAATTAACCATCTCTCTCCACTACCCTCAGAAACAATCTGTTCCTCCTTCTTCTTGTATCTTCTTTCTCAATAAAAGGTTCTAGTGTCCCCCTGTTATCTAAGCCCCCAAATAAGATATCCTTGATCTCTATTGTCCTTCCAAATTCAAGAGTCATGTCCTTCATTCAGTAGTCACTAAGTCCTAGTGAATTTACCTCCTAAACATTTCCAGGGCCTTCGGTCCATCTTGATGGTCATCATCATAGTTCAGACCCTTGTCTCAGCATCCTTGAGTTACCTGAGGCAACTTCCCTACCAGCCTCCTGACCACAGCTGGCCTTGTTCTACACCTTGGTCCACACTGCTACATCTGGATGGTGTGGTACATTTTCTTCAGTGGCTCCCATATGCTTTTAGCACAGACAAGATCCCTCATGTTCTGGGCCCTGCAAATCCCCCAGCTCATCTCTCAGCTGCCCTCCCAGCTCTCTGCACACGCAACAGGTTATGGCCCTTGTGAGCCTCTCACGGGTCCTCCAGGACACTATTCTCGCTCACAAGATGTCTTTGCACAGGCTGCTCCTTCTGTTTAGAAAATCATTCCTTTTCCACTTCCTCGGCTAATATTACTCATACTTTGGGACTCAGCTAAGGACTCAACCCTTCAGGGAAACAATGTATAGCCCTATGGCCAGATTAAACATCCCTTTTCTATGGTCCAGTGAGACCCTGGATCACCCCCATCATAGCACTTGCCAAACTACTTTTTAATTGTGAGCCTCTTCAGTGAATCTGTAAGCAACCTAAGGGCAGGAGCTGTGCCCTATGAGTTTTTGAATCTTCAGTGACTGTCTTGTAGTAAGTGCTTCATAAATGGGTGATAAATGAGGAAATGAAAGAAGAGAAAGAATGAATGAAAGGAAGAGAGAGAGGAAAGAAGAACAAACAAAAGGATGAACAAAAGAAAGAAGGAAGAAAGGAAGGATGAAAGAAAGAAAGAAAGAAAGAAAGAAAGAAAGAAAGAAAGAAAGAAAGAAAGAAAGAAAGAAAGAAAAAAGAAAGAAAGAGGGACTTCCCTAGTGGCGCAGTGGTTAAGACTTCACACTCCCAAGCTCCCAATGCAGGGGCCCCAGGCTCAATCCCTGGTCAGGGAACTAGATCCCACATGCATGCTGCAACTAAGAGTTTGCATGTTGCAACTAAGGAGCCGGTGAGCTGCGACTAAGGAGCCCACCTGGTGCAACTAAATAAATAAATAAGGGGGCTTCCCTGGTGGTGCAGTGGTTGAGAATCTGCCTGCTAATGCAGGGGACATGGGTTCGAGCCCTGGTCCGGGAGGATGCCACATGCCACGGAGCAACTAGGCCCGTGAGCCATAACTACTGAGCCTGCGCGTCTGGAGCCTGTGCTCCGCAACAAGAGAGGCCGCGACAGTGAGAGGCCCACGCACCGCGATGAAGAGTGGCCCCCGCTTGCCACAACTAGAGAAAGCCCTCGTGTAGAAACGAAGACCCAACACAGCAAATATAAATAAATAAATTAATAAACTCCTACCCCCAACATCTTAAAAAATAAATAAATAAATAAGAAAGCAAGAAAGCTAGAAAGACAGAAAAGGATGGCAAGGAGGAGCAGGAACTAAACCATACTGGAAATAGGAAGTGAAGGTTTCAAGGAAGAGGTGATGTTTGAGCCAAGTGTTGAAGTAAAAGTAGAATTTATCTAGGCAGGGTTAGGGCAAGAAGAATGTTAGACAGAGCCAAGAACACATGCTAAGGCAAAGAGGCGAGGAAGATGGTGGACTGTTGATTTATTTGGCAGGGTTCAGCTGCAGGTAACAGAAAATACTGCAGCTGATTCGATCAGGAAATGTTTTCATATGAAGAACTGGGGACTTAACAGAATCAGCTGGAGGACTAAAGGAATGACCTTTGCATGAGGCATCCAGGAATCATCCCTGGGGGAACATTCCAGAACTGGCTTGCTGGGAGCACCAGCGTCTCTGCCACAGTCAAGAAGATGCTATCACAACTCCTGGCTCCAACTCACACCACTTGAGCCCAGTGCAGGGGTCAGGAGGCAGTTGCCATGGCTGTCGACTCCAGAAACACAGGGGCTCACCCGTGACCTGGAGACCAGAAAGCCACCCACGGAAGCATGCCTGGCTTGCTGAAATCTGCAGTGAGAGAATGGATGACTCGCCCCAAATAATGCATTCTAAATTTGGGTCTCCCGTGGAGGTGTCTGGCAGACTTGACATCACAGGGAGTCTGAGAGATGTGTTTTCAGCTTTCCAGGCACTGCAAGGACAAGCTGGAAGGAGGCTAAAAGATGAGGCCCAAGAGCCAGGCTACCATGTGCACGGCCCCTTCCCGTGCCTACAGACTCATAGTAACCAGATGTGGTCCACGCACGACTTTGGAGAGAAGGCAAAGCTCTACGCAGGGCAGTGACCTCCCACTCCCTTCCCCCGCTCCGACTGTGCAGGCTTTGCAGGGCCTTATGCCCACAGTAGAAAGTTGAACCAAAGCTCTCGTGTTCTTCTCCATTGAAGCCCATGCTCCTTCCTGGGTCTCCACCTTGTAGCTTGGAGCCCAGTTTAGCATAGCATGTGTGGGGCTTGTGCTCGTGTGGTGGCAGACTCACAGTGACAAGTCTGATATCCTCTTACTGGGGGTGCAGTCAGCAGAGCGGAAAGGGGTGGGCAGAAGTCTTGCCCCACCATGAACTCTACTCTGCAATAGCTCTGTGACTGTGGGCAAATTACTTTGACATTCCAGATCTCATCCAGTGCTTCGTTTCGTCAAGATGCTCACCCATAAAGGAGGGATTAGAATAGCAGCTGCTGCCACCACTGCCATGGATAACAAGGCTCTCTTTTTAAAAAAAGTTTTATTGAAGTGTAATTGATTTACAATGTTGTGTTAGTTTGTGCTGTACAGCAAAGTGAATCGGTTATGCACATACATATATCCACTCTTTTTTTAGATTCTTTTCCCATATAGGTCATTACAGGGGATTGAGTAGAGTTCCCTGTGCTGTACAGTAGGTCCTTATTAGTTATCTATTTTATATACAGTTGTGTGTGTATGTCCATCCCAATCTCCCAATTTATCCCTCCCTTCCACCTTTGCCCCCTGGTAACCATAAGTGTGTTTTTTACATCTGTGACTCTATTTATGTTTTGTAAATAAGTTCATTTGTACCATTTTTTAGATTCCACATATAAACGATATCATATGATACTTACACTGAGCGAAGTAACAATGCTTTCTGTGTCTTTGCGTCACTCCCTCAAATTCAAAGTTCTCAGTCGGAGCACCCAGCCGGCCCCTATTTAGTCATGTGCCCATCCCTCACTGTCCTGGGAAGAGGAAAGGAGTATTTGGTTCTTTCAAATTATGAAATGGAAAGCAAAACCCAGACACTTCCTACCCAGACAAGATTGGTGGGGGATTTATCCCCAGTGGGAAGCATGTTTAGTTGTTGGATAGAAAACAAAAAAGTAGCTATACCACAGATGCATTTTTAAAATAGGAATTATCTATTTTACCCTCCTCCTCCACTGATATCCTTAAAATCACAAGTTAAATGTGAAAGCTGTATTTGTTTCTATCACATCTGAGAATAAACACATAACTGTACTATTGATATATAAAAATATATTCTGAGAGGGACTTCCCTGGTGGTCCAGTGGTTAAGAATCCACCTTCTAACCTAGAAAAATGGTACAGATGAACCGGTTTGCAGGGCAGAAATAGAGACACAGATGTAGAGAACAAACGTATGGACACCAAGGGGGGAAAGCGGCCGGGGGAGTGGTGGTGGTGGGATGAATTGGGAGATTGGGATTGACATGTATATGCTAATATGTATATAATAGATAACAAATAAGAAAAAAAAAAAAAGAAAGTTCTTCCTAAAAACAAAAAAACCCCACCCACCTTCCAATGCAGGGGACACGGGTTTGATCCCTGGTCAGGGAACTAAGATCCCTCACGCTGCGGGGCAACTAAGCCCGCGCACTCTAGAGCTGGCGCATCACAACGGAAGATCCCACGTGCCACAGCAAAAGATCTCGAGTGCCGCAACTAACACCCGTCCCAGCCAAATGAATATTAAAAAAGTTGAGATTAAAAAATTTATATATATATATACATACATATGTGTATATATATACACATATGTATGTATATATATACACATATATACGTATATATATATAAATTCTGAGATCTAAAATTGTCTCATGGATGGCCAGTGAGAGCTGTCATGCATTTAGTGACCCCAAATGTCTGCATGGCAGGTGGAGTGTTGATAATAATAGTGTGAGAAGCCAATCATTGTTGACAGGTCCGTCTTTATCAGTCGGGATCTATGGGAAAAGTAATGCAAAGGGACTCAGACTAGCGGAAATAGAAAAGTAATGTATTGAAAAAATTATCAGGGAGTTTCCAGAAGTGACAGGAAGGTTGGAGAACGGGCTCAGAAAATGAGCAGAAATCAAGGGAGGCTCTTTTTCTGCAGGCATGGGGGTGGGGTGGGAAATATGGAGGAAAAAAGAGCGAAGAAAGGATAGAGAGAAACGCCACTCACAGAGGAGGGAGCATTCTCATGCGGCATTCTGTTCTTTCTTTAAAGCTGGAGATAGTCTGTGGTTAGATGCATCCATATTCACACCACCAGGGGCTAGTTGAGTCCTGTTTCAGGAGAAGCAGAAAATGCCAGGATGTAGTACCAGGACAGAAGCCTGTCAAGCCAAGGGCTGGATATGGTGGAAGACGGAAGAAGTGGGTCTTGGTCTTATTATCGATGAAGTTGGCCTAATGGCTGACCTTGAAGGTGCTGTGTCGAGCACATTACCTTGGGACACCTCACATCAGCACTTTCAGAACCCATCTGTGTTTTCAGCCCACTCAAGATGGCTGTTCTCTTGCTCTCTGAACATCCCCTGCCCAACCAGTGCCTGTTTCACGCTCACCCGTGTACCTGTGTGCTTACACCAGGCCCCAGCTAGTGACAGTTTATCAAAGGGGTGGTGAGGGGCGTGCCCCTCTACTGGTTTCCCTGGTAAGTAATGAGCTAACCTGATGTCAGTTCCCCTATAACTGGCCATCTCCCCATCCCCGTGGGAGCAAAGACTGCCACAGTGTCCTGCCTGCTGTCTGCCACATATGGTGGGGTGTAGCCCCAGGACCTTGCTTCAGACGTGTAAGATTCCTCCCATCCATTAAACCATTGATGTCTCTGTTGCTGACTCCGGGCTCTTTCTTCCGTCTTGAAGCTGGGCAAGCACAGGACTTGTAGGCCTGTGGGGTGCAGCCCAACACCATCCTACAAACGAAGAAACAGAGGCTCAGAGAAGTTAGGTCACTTGCCTCGGTTGGTAAGTTTTGTAGACTAGGTTCCAGTTCAGACCTTCCTGACCCAAAGCCCGTATTTGTCATCATCACTACTCACTCCTCCTTCTGAGTACAGGGTGCCTCACAAGTTCAAAAAAGCCAAGTTTTAGTGCTGCCAGGAAGGTCCAAACAGCCTGTGAGGAGGAAGTGATGACAAATGGCTGGGGCATCAGGAAGGTTTCAAGGAGGAAGCAGCATTCTGTGTGGGCTTTGAGGGTCCACCAGGATTTCAACAGGTGACTATAGGCAAGAAGGAGGGCGTGGCAGTTTGAGGGAGCAAAACAAACCAAAGGAATGGGGAGCGGGGAGACTTCCAGAGACAGTAAAGAGAATTCCCTGGCAGTCCAGTGGTTAGGACTCCACGCTTTCACTGCTGAGGGACCGGGTTCGATCCCTGGTTGGGGAGCTAAGATCCCAGAAGCCACGTAGTGCGGCCAAAAAAAAATAAAAAATTAAATTTATTAATTAATTTAGAGACAGTGAAGGGTCCATGTGACCTGTGTGGGAACGTGTGGAGGGGTCTGAGCAGATGGGGAACCTGCTGTGAAGAGCTGGGTTGGCCGAAGAAGCAAGACGGTCTCCTTTTGCAGGCAAAGGGAGGCATTAACATTTTTAGACTGAGAGTGGATTGGGGGCAGGAGGCTTACTGTGATCAGAGCTATGATTTAAAACAACTCTTCACAGACTATTGAATAACTCATGGCAATAATTTTTTTAAATTGGGGAAATCCCCTTTTAATTCTGACAAAGACCTTAATAAAAATAACAGGTTCCACCTATTATCACCATTACTTCATAAAAGAAAGGCCCTTTTTACACCCCTCTCCTCCCCCAATGAGAACTGCTTGTCCAATACACTGTATTATTAGAACTGCTTGTCCAAAGTATTGCAATAGCCCCTTTTGAACTGAAACCCTTCCTCTGTTTGTAATCCCTCCCCGGCTCCAATCTGCCTTCTATACTATTGCCAAATCTTTCAGAACAGTTGTTTCTACATATTGGTTCTTAGACTAGTACCAAATAAAATGAGAAAAGTGAGAGCCCTGTACCTGATGTTTAAATGTATTGGGGGTACTGCTGACAACTCTGTTTTTTGAGAAGGGCTGTCCTTTCTTCTGAGAACATATTTTATGCGGGAAGAGGGTGTAAAATTCGCCCTTTTTTTGAGTTTCAAGCCATTAAGTTTTGGTCATTTGTTACATACAGTAGTAATAGGAAATGAATACAAGAAGGGTGTGTCATCAACATAAACAGAGTAGTCTGAAGGATGGAGCGGGAAGCTGACAGATTCTGTTTTGGGCATTGTGGATGTCATAGGTAGGGTATATTTTATTGGGAACATGTCCCTCCAACAGCTGGAACCTCAGGGATGGAAAGTAAGGAACAACAATATTTTGAAAGGAAGACAAGTGGATAATCAATATTTGTTGACTACCTACAAGGTTTCTGGTTCTTTCACTAAGTTATGGTATGTAATCCTCATGGCATCTTGGAGGTTTATTTTTTTTTAACTTGATTTTCACAGGTTAGCAGCCCAGTGTCCAGAGGTTAGAAAATATGCTAAAAATTACTCAGCTAATAGCAGACAGAAACCAGCCTCACCTCTGGGTCCAATCTGATTCCAGATTGTGTGATTTTTATCATTCATTATGCGTTGCTATGGTTCTGTAGCAGTTCGGAAGAAGGAAGTCAAGGGAGTTCCTGACAAATGTCTTAATTCTTCTCAGTAACACAGAAGATGAGGTCCCCAACAAGTAATTTCAGGGTTAAGGAGTCACTTAGAGGTAAGTTCAGAGCAACAGTAGTAGAAACAGAGACAAATCTTTGGTTACCTGGAAGTGATGCTTGTCAGAAGGAAAGTTTCTTCATGTCATGAGGTCATAGGTTCCAAGACCAGTGGGTGTCATGGATGATGCTGATAGTGACTCACTGTCTGTTGGCCCAGGACACGGAGAGGGCAGAAGCCTGGACAGTGGCTCAGGGTTCTGACTCCTACCCCTACGGTGATCTATTCCTGGGTCTCCTCACTGTGGGGGCAGGAGATGTGTGAAGGGATTTCCCCAATGTCTGAGGGCTCCAAGGGATTTTCAGAGCTGGACTCTTGTTGGCTCAAGGAGCTGGGTGTTCTGCGTATCATACACCTCCCCTGGCCCGGAAGGTGCCACACTAAGTTGGGAGTCAAAAGACTTTGGTCTTGGTCTACACCATGTGTTCACCGCCTGAGTGCACAGCTAACATTTGTTGGGCATTTAGCGTGTGTTAAGAGCCTAATGAACAGTTTTTCTTTGACCTCTGTTGTATTGATGAAGAAACAGAAGTTCAGAGAAGCTCAGCAACTTGTCCAAGGTCATAGAGTCTGTGTGTGTGGCCAAAATCTAAAATCAGGTTTATCCAACTCCAGATCCCATATTTGATCCATTTTGCTGTGAATTCAACATGATTCTGATTTGGAGAAACTCTCAATCTCAGTGAGGAAACAGATGGAATTGCAATTTACTATAACACAGTAGAGCAGTGTGGAAATAAAAAGAAGGGCAGGGAAGTCTTGGAAAGAACTAACACTGATGGGGAATGCATCGGGAACACTTCTCAGAGGAGGTGGCCTTTGAGCTCAGGGGTAAATGAGTTTCTGGACAGAAGAAGGGCATTCGGGGTAGAAGGAGTATTACACAGACATGAAGATGGTGGAAGTGTTTGGCAAGAGTGAGTAGGCTGGTGACCACAATGATGAGTCAAGAGCCTATGGCATCAGGGGCTACTGTAGACGTGTATGACGGCTGGAGAGCCTGTGAAAAGAAAACCCCTTCCAACTGAGTCCTAAAGCCCTGCTGGTTATACATCATCCCTCATGAGAACAGAGCAGGTGAACATTTGGGTCTACTTATTATTCTGTTCAGGAATCACTATGTTGCTCATTTGGTATACGCCAGAGTAACATTTTTGGTGAGATTTGTTTGCTGAGAACTGTAAACTCTATACACGGAGTCATAGGCTTCTCAGTTTGTTACTCATACAATATGGTCATCCAATCATGAGGCACAACTATCTGCTCAGAACTTTTTTAACATAGAGGGAAATTTGCATCCTAGTTCCATATCTTCTGAGAACTGTGCACCTCAGAAATCTCCTTGTGTTTTCTGAGCCTCTAAGATGACATAAGAGTGTGTTATAACCAGTTATCATGTTTGCTACTCAGTATTTAAAATTAAACATTTTAAGTTGTTGCATAATTTTCCATAAATGTAACATTATTATTATTTTTGGAGTATAATTACTTTACAATGTTGTGTTAGTTTCTGCTGTATAACAAAGTGAATCAGCTATACGTATACATATATCCCCTCCCTCTTGTGTCTCCCTCTCACCCTCCCTATCCCACCCCCTTAGGTGGTCACAAAGCACGGAGTTGATCTCCCTGTGCTATGCAGCTGCTTCCCACTAACTATCTATTGTACATTTGCTAGTGTATATATGTCCATGCCACTCTCTCACTTCGTCCCAGCTTACCCTTCCCCCTCCCTGTGTCCTCAAGTCCATTCTCTACATCTGGGTCTTTATTCCTGTCCTGCCCCTAGGTTCTTCAGAACCATTTTTCTCTTTTAGATTCCGTATATATGTGTTAGCATACCGTATTTGTTTTTCTCTTCTGACTTACTTCACTCTGTATGACAAGCTCTAGGTCTATCCACCTCACCACAAATAACTCAATTTCATTTCTTTTTATGGCTGAGTAATATTCCATTGTATATATGTGCCACATCTTCTTTATCCATTCATCTGTCAATGGACACTTAGGTTGCTTCCATGTCCTGGCTATTGTAAATAGCGCTTCAGTGAACATTGTGGTACATGGCTCTTTTTGAATTATGGTTTTCTCAGGGTATATGCCCAGTAGTGGGATTGCTGGGTCGTATGGTATAACATTATTAATTAATTTTCCTTTTTTGCACATTGAGTTCTCTTCTAATGTTTTGATGTTTTCATCTATGCCGAAATAATCATGTGGTTTTTATCCTTCAGATTATTTTCTGTTGAAAGAGTCCCTGAAATGGGATTAAAGGATCAAAGAGTCATGATTTTGTTTTGATACATGTCACACAATCACCTTCTGAAAAAGTTTGAACAATAGCTTGTCATCATCATCAGATTTCACTGCACCATCACCCATGTTGGGAGGTGTGTTTTCCTAATTTTTGCTAATTCGTCAGGTGTAAATACCTTATTTTATCTATGATTTCCTTGTTAATGGTGGAAGCTAAGCGTTTACTATATTTCTATTTTGCATCTGATTTCAACATTTTGTAAGATTTCCTTTGCTCATTTGTCTACTGGAATTTTAATATTTTGCTTTCAAATTTGTATGACTCCAAAATCTCACATGAGAAAATAAGCTAAGGTCTCTCTTAGAAGCCACAGAAATGAAGGAATGAATTAGGAAACAGTAAGGGGATAGGGGGATACAGTAAGGGGATAGGGAAGAAAGATACAAAATAATACCTGAGGGTTTATTTTCATTTCTGCAGTTTCCCCAGAGTAGTGATTCTTAACCTTTTTTGAGATTATACATCCTTTTGAGGTATGAGTCCTTATCCCCAAGATGAACCTGACCTATTGCATAAAATTTAAATGAGTTTATGGCCCTCAGGCCTATACACAGACCCCTCTTAGGTTGGGATCCTTTGTTTTGTAATAACTGCTTTAACTAAAATGTTCATTTAATTATTGCTATTTTTAGCTATCTTAAAGAGCTAAACAGTTATGTTTTGTGTTAGAAGGTTAATGTTATAAATAAAACTCAATGTGGTCTTTATTTCTTTTCCTTTTTCCTTTTTTTAATTTTTTTTATTTTTAAGAGAGTTTTGAGGTTATTGCTGGGTGGACTTCAAATCCCAGATGGGAATTTGACCTCACCATTCAGACCGCCAACTTTGGGTATAAGATGGTCCCAGTGATGTGGGAACCTCAGAGTCTGAAACAAAGATAACAGATTGAGACCCCCCCAAAGACTTCAGATTTATCAGATTCAGAATTTTAAATAACTACTTGTAAAATATTTAACATAAAAATTGAATCAAGGGGCTTCCCTGGTGGCACAGTGGTTAAGAATCTGCCTGCCGGGCTTCCCTGGTGGCGTAGTGGTTGAGTGTCCGCCTGCCGATGCAGGGGACACGGGTTCGTGCCCCGGTCTGGGAGGATCCCACATATTGCGGAGCGGCTGGGCCCGTGGGGCCATGGCCGCTGGGCCTGCGCGTCTGGAGCCTGTGCTCCGCAACGGGAGAGGCCACAGCAGTGAGAGGCCCGCGTACCGCAAAAAAAAAAAAAAAAAAAAAAAATTGAATCAAAAAGTGAGCAAGAGACAAATATAACAAATGATCTGGCAGTTTGGGGAAATAAATTGAGCTTTTAGAAATAGTAAATATAGTTTTTAAAATAAAAACTCAGTGAGTGGGTTTAAACAGCAGAATGAATGACTAATTAAAGAAGAATTATTACACTGAAAAATCCAGTCCAAAAAAAAAAAAAATCACACAGAATGCAAAACAAGGAAACAGGGCAATTCAATGTATGACAGACATGTTAAGACACTGTAAGCAAAGCATGAGAAAGTGTAACATACATCTAATTACAGCCCCTTAAGGTGGAAATAGAGAGCAGGGAGAAAAACAATACTCAAAACGTTAATATCTTAGAATATTCCAGAACTGATAAATAAGTGAATCCACAGATCCGGGAAACAAAGCTCATAAAAAGACATGTAAATAAAGATACACACATAGATACATTGCAATGAATCTGTAAAACACCAAAATTAGAGATTATTTTTCCAGTAGACTGACAGCTGACTTCTCCATATCTATGGAAGCAGGAAGACAGTTGAATGCCATCTTCAACGTGCTGAGAGAAAATTAACTATTAATATAGAATTGTGTACCTACTGAAACTATCTCTCAAGAAAAAGGACACAATAAAGATATTTCCAGATAAATAATAAACGAGTTTACCACCAATTAGCCCTCATTAAAAGAATAGCTAGGGACTTCCCTGGTGGCACAGTGGCTAAGAATCCACCTGCCAATGCAGGGGACACAGATTTGAGCCCTGATCCGGGAAGATCCCACATGCCGCGGAGCAACTAAGCCCGTGCGCCACAAGTACTGAGCCTGTGCCCTAGAGCCTGTGAGACACAGCTACTGAGCTCACGTGTCACAACTACTAAAGCCCGTGCACCTAGAGCCCGTGCTTCGCAACAAAAGAAGCCACCGCAATGAGAAGCCCACACACCGCAACAAAGAGTAGCCCCCGTTCGCCACGACTAGAGAAAGCCCGCGCGCAGCAACGAAGACCCAACACAGGCAAAATTAAATAAATACAATAAATGTGGGCTAGAGAAAGGACAGCACTAAAATGCCACTCTGCAATAGGCTGAGGGGGAGGTAGCTGAACTTAAAAGTGCTCGTAAATCCACGTATTTTGGGGGAAGGAAGTTTAGATATTTATTACCTCTGGACTCTGGAAAGTAAAATATTCATGGTTAAATTTCAGTGGTAACTACTGAAAGAGCAGAAACAGAGTATGTGGCTTCTAAACCAATAGGGGAGGGGGAACTCGAATGAAAACAACAATACCTCCCTACCAAAAAACGGCAAAAGAGGAGACATAAGAAGCATTGAAAAAGGGCTAAAATAGAAATTTAAAAAATTAAGGTAGTAAAGCAAGTCCAAATATATTAAAGATGACAACTAAATGAACACGAACCAAACTTCCTAGTTGAAAGATTGTCAGATTGGATTCTAAACTGGCTTAATGCTATTTACAAGAGACATGGCAAATATTAAACAGAAAAGTTAAAAGGGAAAGGATGAAAAAACACAGCCAAGCACGGACCGGAAGAGAGCTGGGGCCACTCTGAATATCAGAGCAGAACTTCATTGAGAAAGCACGAACAGGAAGGGGAGGGCCACAACCTAGTGACCAAGTATTTAATTCACCACAAATATATGACACTTCTGAACTTGTATGACTGCAAAATAAACAAACAAACAAACAAATAAATAACCTTGCCATACATAACATTTTGAAAGAGCCACAGCCGTCAGCTGACAGGTACATACTATGTCTGCATTGCTCTACTAAAGCTTTGCTAGTATTATTAAAGTGCTATCATCATTCTCATTTCACAGATGGGGAAACAGTCCCCATATAGGAAGAGGTTATACCTCAGCCATGCCTTGGCATCTCCTGGGCTCCGCTCCCTCCTCATTGAGCCCACACCTCACCTGGCGAACTTCTTTTCATCATCTGTTAGGATGAGTATGCCGTGCTTTACCCAAGGACCGAAGTCACTCTCAAAACAGATCTGGATGGATTCTGGTTTCAAATGAATCAAGAGGCCCCGTGGTACATCTGACCCCAGGTCAACCACTGTACACACACACACACACACACACACACAGCCTTCTCTTGGACTAGCAGTGGTGCTAACACTCAGATCCCAGGTCCCACTCTGGAGCTCTTTGAGGAAACTGCTATCATTCTGGGCTACAGGAAGGCCTCTTTTCTGTGCCCCTTTTTCCTTATCCTGGGGTTTCTTTCTGTGCTGAGGGCTTGAAATCCTGCCTTCCACAGCCTGCAACTTTCTCTGATCAACCGTATCAGGTCCCCTAGCTCATGAACCCCAGAAAGGGCCTCAGACCAATCCCCAAATTAAAGAAACAGATCTTGCTGCAAGAGACAAAGGCTTTCACTCCCTTCCACCATTTGAGCTTCTGGGTAGAAACAGGTTCAGGTGCCGGCCAACCTGTGAAGCTCCCAGCATCCCCTCCACAATGACTCCCGTGGCTTTGGAGCAAGTTCCTCACCGGGCAGGAGGCTGATCCCTTAGACCCCGTATCCTGCATGTGTAGTAAGAATGCCATCTTCTATTTGTATAGGACTTAGCAGTTCCCAAAGCACACCCACAGATCCAGTCTTGTTTTTAATTGGTCTTGGCAACAATGCAATGAGGGAAGTAAAAAGTAGGTCAAGTGTTATGATCCCCATTTTAGAGCTGGGAAAATCGAATCCTGGAAAGGAATAAAGGCTTGTCTGGGAACAGTCCGTGGGTGAATGAGAAGTTAAGGTTTTTGGAACTGAGGTTTCCTGACTAGATGTGCTGGTCAAGCACATCTAGTGCTTGATTCGTGAAGGAGGTGTTCGGATTGTTAAGCAACCTCCGAGTCAAACAGCTCCATCCCTCAGTTTCCTCATCTGTAAAATAAAGAGAATAGTTATACATTCTAAAGACTGTTGAGAAAATTCAATGGCAGGGTTCATATGATAGCACGACAGCTGTCATTAGTCACTGCCACTGTAGTAGATGCTGGGGGGCGCTACCCAGATCACCACCCTCACCAGCCCCATTGAGAATGGGCCACAGCCGTAGGGGTCACCTCTCCCTTCCAAGGGAAATGACCAGTAAATGTGAGGACATAGAGGCTTGACTCCCTTCCCAGGGCCACCCTAGCTCCAGATTTCTACGGGGTGGGTGGAGGCCTGTGCGACTGCACTGCAGTTCAGCTTTTCTTTCAGCTTAGTTCCTTCTTTCCTCACACCATACAGGTGTGGATTCTGAGTTAACGCCCCAGTGAATGCCTGCATGCTCACCTCCATTGCCTGCTAGATTCTGTACACATATATAAAGACCACCCTCTGTCAGTCAGGCAGGAACCACAAAGAGGAGTGTGCATTTGCAGTGGAACCTTTCTGGAGTATCAGAGAGGCTCGTCTGGCTTAGGTGTGCACCCTGTGTTCCAGGCAGGCCCTCCTGACATCCAAGTCCATGACCCTGGCCCCCAGCACTGGGATCCAGTCAGCCCGGATAGAGCCTCTAGGTCTAGGACAAGCCCAGACTCTGGGCCGTTCTGTTCTTGGGCATAGGCTTCTTTCCCCAATGATGCAATACTTTGTAACAGACCACAGGTCAATTGCACCTTCCTGTTACCCACCAAGGAGTGGCTTGTAGCTCAGTCTCTCCAGGAATTCTGATGTCCTGCAAGACTCTGTGGTTGCAATGCTTCTACTTTCCCCGTAAAAGCCCCTGGTCTCAGAAAAGGAAACGTTCTCAGGCGACTAACATGTGGGTCAGGGCTTCCCAGGGTCCAGCCACCCTGAGACATGAAACAAACAACAGAGATACACTTTAGCTCGGGTTGTTTTTCTTTGGGAGGGTGAGGTGGGGTAAGATAACTACCACCAGCTCCCCAACTCTTCCCCCCCCAGATAAGCCTACAATGTAAGAGGGAAAATGCGAATTAAAGATTGCTAGCCTTGCCCCCACTTCCAACCTGACTGCTACCCCGAGTCTCCCCTGTTGGAAGTTCTGTAGCCCCCAGTTCGGCCAAAGTCCAGAGCCCTTGATGGGGTAGATGGACAAGGGACTGGATGCCAGGGTCCCCATCACCCTCCTCCTATTTCTTTTCCCCTTGAACTCTACATTTTGGCTCTGATGACTTATAATTAATTCCCTGAAGCCCCCAGCAGTGCTTTCTCTCCCCTTGGGGCCTCTGTCCCATCCTCCCCCCTTACCTGTCCCATCTCCCTCCTGCGACCCCATCCCCAAGCCTGATTGGGGTGCCCCTGTTTGGAGGGAGCCACCAAACCCTGCGCTTCCTTTATCCATGCACACATCGTCCCGTGATGTCCTTTTTCTGGAGGTGTGAACACTGAGTCCCTCGAGGATGAGGACACGCCCACCTTACTCACCTCTGTGCCCTCAGGGTCCAACGTAGCACCTGGTGGGGGTGGGTGGGGAGTGAATCTTCTCGGAGCAAATGTGCTGTAGGTTTTGATTGTCGGTTGGTGTTGCAGGGAGCAGCCCACCTTGAACTAGCTGACAGCTCTACCCCCTTAGCTCCTGGGAAAGCACCAGGAACTACTCCTCTTCTTTCAGACACGGCTTGGACACCGCCAGGAGGATGCAGCTGGCTCTGACTCCTGTCCTGTGTCCGATGCAGTGCGGCCGAAGACGGGGTGAGACGGCTGGAGTGAGAAAAGGCAGAGCAGCTCGCCAACACGAGGCAGCGCGGCCGGCAGACAAACCGGACGCACCGTACGGTTGCAGGAAATGATTCTTCCCATCGTCAACCTGTGCCTTACTGGACTGTCCCTTCTGGAATTTCATGTTGATGGACTGCTCAGTTTCCTTATGTGCTGTTTGTTGGCTTTTATGGGATTATTTAATTGAAGGCTTCGGTTGCAGGAGACAGGACACGCTTGAGCTAGCTTCAGCTGTGATGGGAATTTGTGAGACAGCAGCAGAAGTACAGGATCTCATGAGAGATACTGAATGGGAACGCGAAGGTTATGAGACATGGAGGCATCATCATCTATCAGCTGGAGGCCACTGCCTCCTCACCTCTGCGTCTCTCTATCTGTCTGCTCCGTTCTTCTCTCCCATAGAATCAGCTTCTCTCTCTGTACATCTGCCGAGAGGGGCCCCTTCTAGAGCTGATGGATTTAAGTCTTGGGTTTGAGAGCAGCTACACGTGGCCTGGCCTCTCTGCTTTTTACTTCCTTATTCCTGGCAGTGGGTTAGTTGGAAGCAGTTGGCTTCACAGGTCCAATCAGCTATGGCCTGGGGACAGAGTCGGGACGTTGAAGGTGACTGGCCCTGTGTGTTGGGATGCAGATGATGGGGGTAGTTCCCAGAAGAGGGGATCGTGGGTTAAGCAGAGGTGGCATGTCTTGACCTTGACGGACGTGAACTTGTGTGTTTCAGGGTGTGATCACTTACGAATGTTATGCTCGGGAGGCTCGTTTATCTGTAGAAATGTACGTGTGTGTGTGTCAGAGAGAGAGAGGCACCGTGTCCACGCGTGGTGGCTTCCTATCCATTCTTTGTTTCCTTTCTCCACGTGGCAGATCCTGTGCTATGGGTCAGGGACACAGCGGAGAACAAAGCAGACACTGTCCTTGCGGTGACCTGCCAGGGAGGCGGGTGTTGCACGGAGTATCACACAAATGAGTGTCTGAGCTGAGGTCTTCAGGGAGAGGCTGGTAGACTAGTCAGCAGAGCAGGGGAGGGGAGGCCGTTGCATGCAGGGCACAAGCAATGCCAAGGTCCTGAGGTCGGGGGAAGAGGGGAATTTGAGGAATCAAAAGCAGGCCTGTGTGGCTGCAGTTCAGAGGACAAGGGGGTTGTTTGGCAAGCTCAGCCCAGACCTGGTGGCGTGGACTCTTAGGGACGCTGTAAGGGCTTTAGGGTTTGTCTAAGACCATGGGAAACTCCTCGAGGGTTTACAATCTTCAGAATTGTAAAACCGATGCCATCTCTTTTCACAACTCAAGTTCAGTGTCGTGGCCTCATGTCCCTAGAACGGCAGGAACCAGGTTGCCCCCTGGGTGTTGCTCTCCTGGCTGCAGTGGAGGGATTCCCCCCACCCCCCACTTCTTAGTCTTCCCACGGCACCAGGGGCCCTGCCTTGGGCCCAGCTAGTGGCCCAGACTTCTGTTTCCACAGTATGACTCCCCTTTAGGACCTTGGGGTCTCTCCTGCCAGGAGACCTCACCTGCGACCGTCTGAATCCAAGATAGGGGTTCTAATGACATCCAGCCTCAATATCTCATTCCCCCCATCCCACCCCGCTGCCCTTCTTCCTTGTGCAGGGGGCTGGCCCAAGGCAGGTCAGTCACTGCCACTGGGGTTCTTCAGAAGCACCCCGACCTCCATGGCCAAGGGGCACCAGCCACCAGGAATCCCCAGATTCCCAAATGCCAGCTCTCCCTGCAGCTGCCAGTCTCCCACCTCTGGGACATTCGGCTCCAGGCTTCCAAGGGGCTCTGGGTGCTCAAGGCCAGGCTCTGATCCCTCAGAGCTTTGCAGATTTGCAGGAGTGTCGGCAGGAGAGGAGAGTTCTGCAGTTGGGCCGAGGTGGGGGTTAGAGGTGGTCACAAGTGGTCCTCCCACCCTGGATGTGCCCCGTGTCAGGGAAGCCCCAGCCTCTGCTCTGATCCACATGCCACCCCCAGGCCCTGATCGGTAGCCCAGTTTACCATCTCCTTACTGACCCCGGGCCCCGCCAGGCCCCTGGTTCCCCAGGGGAGACATCAGACCCATAGCCTGTGAGACTATAGCTCGTACTTAAATGATGCCTCCTGTGTCCTGAGCACGTTTATTAGCTCAGTCCTCCCAACCCCTCTACAAGGGGGGCCACAGTCTTGCCCTCATTTTCCAGATGTTCCCAGAATCCCACAGATATAGTTCATGAGGCCAGGGATCTGAACCTCCAGGCACCAGAGCCCGTCTCCCAGAGCGGCCCTCCTGATGTAATAACAGACACGCACCACTCCAGGCTGCTCCAAGGCCCAACTTTCCAGGTTTACAAAATTGAGTTCCTGATTCTTTAGCAAGAAAACATTTCTCTACAAAAGCTGCTTCAAAAATTCCCAGCCCCAGCTCAGAGGCCCTGGCATTCTAGGTGGTGAGGCCGGGCTGCAGAGAGCAGGAAGTGAGGCCCTTCCTGGGAAGTCCCTGCGGTTAGGGCACCAGGATGGGGCCCTGCCCCGCTCCAGCACCCTGCACCTCCCGACCTGGCTTCAGACCCCATGGGCTGAGTCAAGGAATGAGCCTGGGCTGCAGAGACTGTGTGAGGGGACAGTGAACTGCTCCTCCCAGACCCCTCTGGAGAGGGTCCTGAATGATGGACACTTCGTCAAGCGACTGGCCTGTCCTTCCCTGACAGAGGCTCGAAGGTGGCAGGATCAGGGTGGAGGCAGCCACTAGGCTGGCCTCCCCTTCACCTGCGCCCTGCGGCATTGCCTACAGCAAGGCCCTGCTTCAATGTGCACAACTTATAAAGCATTCTAGAGTCTGCCCATCATTCCTTCTTCCAGCCAGCCCCTCCGCTATGGCAGGGCAGGAAGTGACTGCTCCCTCTGCAGTTATCAGAATGAGGGCCTGGAGAACGAAAGGGACGCATCCAGAGTCATGCAGCTGCAGACCTGGGGATGAGACCCGGGACATGGAGCCTGGCGGGAAGACCCTGCCACTGTTCCCATGCATCGACCTGGGTGGTTTTAAAGATTCCTGAGTTGTCTGCTCCCTGCTGGCAGGGTCCAGGGCATGAAGCTAACGAGCAGGTCAGTTCTGAATGGCAAAGAGGAAGAGAGGGTTGAGAACACAGAATCTTTCAGAGAAGGTGGGGAGAGAGTATCTGACCTCGAAGACAGCATCATGCCAGGGTTGGGCACGGGGCCTGAGGGTAACTGGAGGAGGGGACGCATACCTTCTGCTCCCCAAGCCAAGCCCCAACCACATGGGCCACAATCCAACTATGATGATCCCACCCAAGGGCCTTTGTGCTTGCTGTTCTTCCACCTGGAACACTCCTCCCCTTTCTTAATCATTCAGGTCTCAGCTCAAATATCACCTCAGAGAGACTTCCCCTGGCCACTTTCCCTAAAATCGCACCCACCCCACGTCCCTTGAAAACCTCACGTCTCTTCTTTCCCCTCTAGCACTTCCTGCCATGTGAAGTTAGTTCGTTTGTTTCTTGTCTGCCTTCCCCTTAGAACATCAGGGAGCTTCTGTGGCTTTCCCCCGAGGCCCAGAAAAGAACCTGGCACACAGGGTTAAGTCCACCCACGTTGTCTGGATGAAGGCGTGTACGCAGGCGCCAGCTGACGGTCGTTGGGTTTGGGTGGGCACGAAGGTCCAGCCCCACTAAGCCTGCTCAACCCCTCCCACGTGACCTCCAGTTTTATGCAGGTAAGAACCAGTTTGACTTCTGTTCGCCTGAGTCACCTTTCTGGAAGCTGGGCTTGCCCACCTCCTTGCGGTGGCCAGCCCTGCGTGGGTATGTGGGAAGGCAGGCTGGGGCTTCTCCTCTCATCCTTTTCAGGGAATCAAGAAGGAGGGAGCAGCTCTGCCCTGGGAGGCGTTGGTGGCACAGGTAGTGCCTGGCTGCTCTTCCTTCCTGTGCCAGCACTCAGTCTGGAGCCAGAGGCTGGAAGACCTTGGAACACCTCGTCTTCTACCAGGCCCTCCCCATGGAAACCCATGGTAAGCTCCTTCCACTCCTATTTTTCCATCTGAAACATGGGACTGAAAAGTATTTGCTAAATGCTCTCAGACTCTGAAGAGTGAGCTTCAAGGGGAATGTCAAGGGCGTGGAGCTCCAGGCTTGTCTGGGAGACCTGGCCACTGTACAGACAACAACCTCCATGGAGAGACCACGCAGATGCTCTGAGGCAGGGGCTGAGAGCCCCGTGCGTGCTGGATGAGCAGGTGAACTGAGGTGCAAAAACTGCTGTGCAAAAAATCTGGAAGCCCTTGGAGTCACTTGGGCATTTCCCACTGTTGATAGAGATGTGGAAAATTGGAGAACTGTTTCTGTAAAAAGAGAGAAAGGGCTTCCCTGGTGGCGCAGTGGTTGGGAGTCCGCCTGCCGATGCAGGGGACACGGGGTCGTGCCCCGGTCCGGGAAGATCCCACATGCCGCGGAGCGGCTGGTCCCGTGAGCCATGGCCACTGAGCCTGCACGTCCGGAGCCTGTGCTCCACAACAGGAGAGGCCACGACAGTGAGAGGCCCGTGTACTGCAAAAAAAAAAAAAAAAAAAGAGAGAGAGAAAGAACAGTGTGAGCTAAATGAGAAATACTAATAGAACCTGGTCCTCAACCATAGATCTGAGGGGTAATAGGGAAGGGTAGGGACGGTGGAGAATTAGGGGTTGTCACTAGTCAGTTCCACAGGTGGGTTTTTCCATGAGAATGCAGGCCCAAGTGACCAGAATTTCTCATTTTTCTTCTTTTTTTTTCCTCGCACCATGTGGCATGTGGGATCTTAGTTCCCCAACCAGAGATGGGACCTGCGCCCCCTGCAGTGGAAGCCCAGAGTCCTAACCACTGGACCACCAGGGAAGTCCCAAAACTTCTCATTTTTCAAAAAGAATCAGATATTCTGATTTTGTGATGTGTAGCATTCTGATTAAATAAAACAATAAAGTGAGAAAATAAAATATTTAATCTATGAGCTACTGGCTTGCAACCTCTGGTTAAGTAAGATACATGAGGGGCAGAGAAAAGATCTTAAGGATGGTGGTCTGAAGGTCCAGTTTTTAATTCTAAGTTGGCCTCTAATGGGTAAATTATTACTCCCACCTGGGTCTCACTTTCCTCAATGTCGAGAGGAGGCTGGCAAACTCGGGGTTTCAAGGACACAGTAATAACTAATACTTCCACAGTGCTTACTACAAGCTGAGCATTCTGCTGAACTATTTACGTGGTTTACTTCATTTAATTCTCACAATAACCATATGAGGAAGGACTATTATGGTTCACATTTTCAGAAGAGGAAACTGGGGCACAGAAGGTTAAATAATTTGCCAAAGGCCAGACAGCCAGTATAAGCGGAGGAGCTGGGCTTGACAACAGACAGTCTGTCTCCAAACCACTGGATATACTCTAGGGGTATGGAGACCAAATGAGATCAGGAAGCAAGAAGTGCATTTAAACCACAGCAGTGATTCCAGAAGCAGCAAACCTTCACCCTTCCCCCAGCGGGTGTAACAGTCTCCAGTGGGGTGCGGTAAACTGTTAACCCATGGTCTTCTGTAGTTTTCAAATGTGTAAGGGAAGATGTAACTCTCAGAACCAGACAGTGATATGCTGTGAAGGAATCACTATACTTATAAAAGGTTCATTCCGAAATATTTTAAACTGGCACATAGTAGGTGCTAAATAAAGTGTATAACTTGAACTGGATTGAATTCAGGAGACAATTGCATGTAAGTCCAGTGAAGACACCATGTCTCCTGGGAGGAGGAACCACATTCCCCATCTAACGTCAGGAACATGGGTGGTACCACTGACGCCAACCAGAGAACGGGGATCTGAGAAGAGAGAACTCAGTGAGATTCATGGTTTGACAGAAGAGCCGGGAAAGTGAGGACAGAGACAGGATGAAGATGGAAGCACCCTGTGTGTATTCTGCATTATCCTGGACAAGCCATTTACCTCACTGGACCTCTGTTTCCTCTCTACACTGCTGACTTTATAGCTAATGTGTGTGAAGGAGGGGGAGGAGGTGAAGAAGTGACAATGAAAAGGTAAATCCTTTCTACAACCTAAGTTTTTTTTTGTGTGTGTGTGTGGTACGTGGGCGTCTCACTGTTGTGGCCTCTTCCGTTGCGGAGCACAGGCTCCGGACGCGCAGGCTCAGTGGCCATGGTTCACGGGCCCAGCCGCTCCGTGGCATGTGGGATCCTCCCAGACTGGGGCACGAACCTGTGTCCCCTGAATAGGCAGGTGGACTCTCAACCACTGTGCCACCAGGGAAGCCCACGACCTAAGTTTGAAAACAGTTTTAAGCTACTGAATGTTGACCATATCTTGATTACATAGTTGGGGGAAATTAAATATGAATGACTTAATTAAAAATTAACTTGATTAGAATGAGAGTGATTGATCAATATTATATCTGCTATAGTCTCTGTCCTTGAGTGGAAGACTTACTGAGGCTTTGGGGTCCTCTGGTGTGCTTTGCCTATATGTCTATTCATCTAATAAAATGGACAACATCTCTGCTACTGGGCTAATTGGCAAGGTACAATGATTGATAGTTAATTGTGCCTGCAATTTGCAGCACTAGCCATGAGATGGTGCCAGTACCTTCTAAGGGTTTGTATGATAAGGCAATCATCTGTTTTCCAGGGACTGAGGGGTTTCCTATGATGCAGGGCTTTCAGTATTAAAACCAAGAAAATCCTGGAAAAACTAGGGCAATTGGCCACCCTAGTCCATAACAAGGTAAAGAGGTTTCTTTTTAACCTATGTAAGGTCTTAGAATCATCTTTCCTTTACTAGCAAAATACCTCCTAACATTTCCAAACAGTTATAGAATAAATCATTGCTCTATAAGATGTGAGTTCAAACCAAAAGGAACAGCATAAGAACAAATACAATTCTTGTTCCTGTGCTATCAAGCAGAGAAGAAAAGATGTCACCTGCCTCTCTGGCAGGACTGCAGTGTAGGAAGAACCGGCTTCAAATCCTGGCTCAGCCAGGATCTGGAGCAAGTGATTTAATCTTTCTGAACCTCGATTTCTTATTCTACAAAGTGAGTATAAGTATATCCCCGTCTTGAGACTGGGGGTACATATACCTGCCTTGCACAGCTATATGAGGACTAAATAAGATCTGTATGAAAGCGTACGACACAGAGGCCGAAATACTGCAGGCAAGAAACAGGGTAGTCCCCTCCCCCAAGTTCCTGTCCTTCCCCTTCTCCTCCTGCCTGTGGAGAAGCTATCTTACAAAGCGTATCAGTCATCAAAGCCCAGAAGGCAAGAGTAAACACGTACCTTGGAAAAACATAAGATAAGTAGGTAAAATAATGGCTTTCAGCGCAGATCCCTATCAAAGCCAGAAACTGCTGGAACAAAGATCATCTTGGAGAACTCTGAACCTCAGAAAGGATTCACAGTGAGTTTACCATTTGTATCTGGGAGGAGAGCAAGCGTCTTGTAAAGCAGCAATCAATCGCAGTTGGCTTTATACACCGTCTCCTGACGTTTACCAGCCAGGACAGGCAACTCGGTCATTCCGACGGCTGCAGCTTGGTGGGCAGAGACGCCCAGGAGAACACCTGTCTCCAAGCCTGACCTGCTGCTATAGGGAGCTTTTAATAAACTAACGGATTTGGTTAAAATTGACTTGGCTGCCTGGAAGGGCAGGGTAGCTGGAGATCGACAAAGGGAAGACAGCAGATTATACTACGGGGGCCTGTATTGATCACCCTTTTTCCTCCTCTTTGTATTAATATATTTACTCATCTCTTGGAGAGAGTAACGGGAGCCTTTGTGCCATTATCTTAGTAAACATTTACAACGTTTGGACAACAGCACTGCCTGTATTGTGTGGTATGTGCTGTAACACTCAGGCATTCAAGAACTGGCTGAAGATTCTGAATATGGGATTTAGCCATTACAATGTAAGGTACACACCTGTCCACCCAAGCCTGTTGCTTAAGTGTTTCCCAGGGACACTTGGATGACAACAAATGCAGCTCCAGGAGGCACCGCTGGAAATGCACCAAGATGCATTGATGTTTCCTGATAAATGGGATTTATTGGTAGGGATTGTTTCCCGGGAGGGCGATGAGACCTGTGGGGTGAGCCATTTGGGCTGAGGAGGAGGAAATTTGGAGTTGGGAAAAGTGGGGACAATTTCTGTCTAGAAAGACGAAAGAATGCTCAAATCTCCCTGTCCCCTCAGGGTGCTGGAGCCAGGAAGAGCCCGTCTCTTCCCAACTTCACACTCAGTGATGTGGGTGGCTTGAAATCATCCGTGGTGGGCGTATCTACACCAGAGAAACTGGCAAATGCTACAAGTCAGAACTCCTTTTGGAGATCCCGCTGTCAACATGCACTGCCGAGATCAGGGTTACACCACTGCCCTGCTTTCAGGTTCAATCACCCCAAAACTTCTTCCAAGTCTAATCCACCTGGCCGCTGTTCCCCGGATGGTCTTAATAAAACAAATATGACAGTGTCACCCTCTGATTCAATTTTCTTTTAGATAAATTCCCTGCTCCTTGAAGGGGAACTAAAGGCCCCTCCTTCCCTGGTTCCTGCTCAACTTGTCAATCACGTCTTTGGGCAGACTCATGGGACTCGGGGGCGGGGGAAGATGCAGTTTATATTTTATCTCCCACTGAGTAGGAAGGCCCCCCCCCCCTCCACGACAACCCAGGTTTGGGCTGGGACCCTGGAGCGTGAAAAGTGAATGGAAATGAAGAAGTGAACAGAAATGGACTCTGGAGCATGAGGAGTGAACAGAAATGGATTTCCCAAAGCCCATTTCTGACTCATCTCAAGCCCTGTTTGGGTGAAGTCACCTGGGGCTGCCGTGCTCCTGGCCTCAGTGCCCAGAGAAAGCAAAAGTGAATTTTCTCTGGGTACATACAACATCATCCAGGGCCTCAGATCATTCCTACAGTTTTTGCTACACAGTGTCCAGCAGTTAATAACAAGTAGTCAGGCATACGCAAGACAACGTGTGTACCAGAGAAAACCAGACAGGAGAAGGAGACCCAGTGGGGATTCAAATAATGTAGTCAACAGGGGCAGCCTTTGTAAGAACCCTGAATGAAGAATAGGATCAAGGGTGTAAAGGACAAGATTGCAACTTCTGGCAGAGAACTAGAAATTCTACAAAAAAGGAAGCACATGGAAATCCTAGAACTGAAAGATGCCATTAACTGAAATTGAGAAAGAGCTCGCATGTATTGAACACTTCCTATGTGGGCAGACTGCACTGAACACTTTACTGGCAACAACAATGAAGATTCACCCACGTGGTCTCCATGGAGCCTGTCTCGTGTCACTCCTAGGACCCGGACTTAGCCTGGCTGTCCTGTTTCCCTTCAAGTGGGCCTTAGTCATTTCTGCTGTCACCGGTGTCTAGCAGGGCAGGGCTCGGCACGTAGCAGGTACCAGTATAGCTGTGATGCCTGGTGCCCGGGGAAAGCACAGGGTGCTGACTGGGAAGCAGAGTTCACTCCATGGCGTGGTCATTAAGCTTAATTCGGAAAGCAGAGTGACGAGTGAGCACTAGAAGGGAGAATACGTTTAGTTAGAGATGTCCCGTGGGTGGGCAGACATCACAGGGACACCAACTGATTTGATGGGACAGAGCAAAGAGTGGAATTGTGGCCAGAAGCGTGAGGAAAGGGAGGAGATTCTCCTCCCCACTTACTTCCTCCCCTGCCCACTCTTGTTTCCCCCTCACCCCGCCACAGGAGTGAATCCCTCCCCTCTGGAGTCAAGCGGGCTTGTTGGGCATGTGGACGGGGATCAGGGCATTGTGACTGTCCCCTCCCACTCTACCTGGGGTGATGAATCAGACATCATACCTCCCTATTGTTTAAGTAGTTCCTACGTGCCAAGGACGGGGCTAAATACATCGTGTGCAAAATGTCTCCATCCTCAAAGCAACCCGTGACAAGGCTTCCTTCTATTATTAGCCCCATCTAATGGATAACGAAACTGAGACTTGGAGAGTTCCGGCATGTTGTCTGGGTGGCCCAGCTCATAACTGACACAGGAGAATGCAGCCCGAAATCGGCCTGGCCCCAGGGACTCCCGCCCCCATGTCCAGAAAGACTCGTCAGGCCACAGAAGGAAAAAGATACAGATCTAGGAGATGGGGTTGGGTGGGTGGGGAACCCAGGGCCTCTGCTCTCAGGGAGAAACCTGTCTCTTAGAATTTGGGCTGGGAACGGAGGAACATTTACCCAGGCACTGCAGTGTGGGCAGGACCTTGACCCCTTGGTCTCACCGTGGCAAGTCACTGCTTTTCTTCAGTATGTAAGGATAATTTTTTTTTTTTTTTTTTGCCGTGCCGCATGGCATACGGGATCTTAGTTTCCTGACCAGGGATCGGACCCGTGCCCCCTGGAGTGGAAGCACAGAGCCCTAACCACTGGACTGACAAGGAATTCCCTTTAAGGACAATTTTTGAGTGATGCTGGTTTAACAGTCAAGGAGTACTTCATAAGTAGCCTAAGAAAGACAAGTAGGAGAGAACTTATCCTGGGAGGTGGCAAGCTGCCTTGTTCCCTTACAGCAGGTGTGATGACCAAGGTATGCACCCGGTGATTCATAAGTGTTCCAGAAATTATAAACCCCAGTTCAGCAAATACTGGAAGTGACGAATAACCAAGTAGGTTCATACACATCGCCTCCTTCAGCCAGCCCCCCCAAAACAAACAAAAACAATCGACCCCCCAATACAGCCCTCGAAGGTAGACATTATTTCTTACATGTGTTTCAAAGGTGAGTAGGAGCCCTCAAGGTCGCACAGCTTGTGAGAACAGAGCAGGAGATGTGCCTACGTGCCGTTTTGTCCTACTCAGGGAGGTGACAATTTTTGCAGAAATGTTTCACTTACTCTGGAAGAGGAGCTCATTAACGATCTGAGAAATTCATTCGCAAACTTCCTCTTTAAAAAATTTTTTTATCGAGATATAATTGACATATTACATTACGTGAGTTTCAGATGTACAATATAGTTATACAATTATATTTTTTGCTTGTGATGAGAACTTTTAAGATCCACTCTCTTAGTAACTTTCAAATATGCAGTGGACCCTACCTCTCTGACAGATTTTACCCTCATTTGGACACAGCCTCTGATTGGTTGGTTGAAAATAAAGTCAGACTCCTGCTGTAATAGGAGACCCCTGGGTGGGAGTCAGGAGACCTGGATTTCTGGCTACACCTTTGCCATGGAAGAGCTGTGTGACCTTGGGCAGGTGCCCTCCCCTCTCTGGGTCTTTCTGGGTCTTCTTCAGAAACAGTGCTGGGGTGAGGTAGAATGATGCTGAGTGCCCATCCGGTCCTCAAAGGCTACAGTCTGTGCTTCTGCACTAGCGTTACATTCTCCTACCATTTAGATCATGTAGGACCCGCTTCACCTCTTTTCTGTCCATTAATAGGAATATACTTTCTTTTTTCCTAACTGTCTAGAATGTAGTAAGAAAGGAAGTGAATGTTTCTTAGTGCTCACTATGAACCAGAACTTTTGCCTTCCAACCAACCTTCCTTCCTCCCTTCCTTCCGTCCTTCCGTCCTCGTACCTATGAGAATGACATAATCAACCTCATTCTGAGCGTGAGGAGAGAGAAGCAGAGACCCAGATAAGTGACTTGTTCCAGGTCACACAGGTGGCAAACGGCGAGTGCTAGAGGTAGATTTTTGGATTCATTTCCGTCCCACGCTGAGTTCACCCCATTTTCCCGAGACCATAACTTCAAAGACGTCGATAACAGGAATAGGGTTGGTTTCAAAGCCCCTCTCAGGAAGTTGACTCTAAAGCAGGAGGCAGCAAACTTCAGGCCAAATCCAGCCACCACCTGTTTTTTGTAAATAAAGTTGTATTGGAGCACAATTAAATTAGCTTGCTGGTGTACAGATCGTCCAAGGCTGCTTTTCAGCTACGAGAGCCGAGTTGGGTAATGATGACGTGCGGCCCTGCAAATTCTAAAATGTTTGCTATTTGGTCCTTAACAGAATGTTTGCCAGCGCCTGGTCCAGAGTCCAGCAAGGCCGTCCCGCCTTCAAAGAACACAAAGTGACCTGAGTCTGTCAGGGGTCCTGGGAGCCCTGCCACCCGACTTCTTAGGAAAGGGGGATGTTTCTACTCAAACCTGTTTTTGCAACGTCTCAGGATACCTGCCGGGCAGACGAAGGGCTTTGGTTTTCAGGGTGCTCTTATTCCCAGGAACTCCGTGAAGGGGAAATAAAAATCTCAATTTTGGGGAAATTGCACAGAGGAAAAGGGGAGGGAATGGGTTACAACATCCCATTGCGACACTCAGCAGGGCTGAAAGTGACAACAGCAAGGTTTCTCGTTTTGAAAATGTGAGGGCGTTTCCGTTTCTCACAGTGGGACAGGGTGGCCGCAGCCTGGTCTTGGTGAGGGACTATTTTCTTTATAAGCAGCTCCTCTGGGTCTGAAATGGCAGTCTCCCATTGCCTTGTGGTCACAGGATGGAAGTCTGCAGGTGTCACCACGGTTACCTAATCTCTCTCCTCCTTTTCCTGTTCCATTCAGAGACAGCCTGCTATCCCCTGGGAAAGAGACCCTGCGAGATGCAAGCCTTCAGGTAAGGCCGACCCAGAGGAGGTGGGGCTGGACGGGTAGAAAATGGAGAAAGAACAGAGAGCCATCTGTGGCTGCCAGGTTGCATGAGGTTTGGGCTGGAAAGGGATGCTCGTTATTCAAGTAAGAGTTTGCCACATCCGCGGTCTTCGGGACTTGTATTTCAAAATATCCCAGATGTGTGAAGCTTGGCTGGAGGCCTGGCGGACTCTCCCAGAGACCCTGGCAACTTGGTGACAGACACGTGCCCAGGAGCCACGCTGGGGTTTGGGACCGGCAGAACATGCTAGGCAAAGAGGCAGAGAGGGGCGCTGTGGGCAGGGCACAGCCCAGAGTTCCAGACTGACTGTTAACAGTGCCTGTCTGTGTTGATATATCAGAGGGTCCCACTCCCCTGGGACCTCAGTTTCCCCATCTGTGACATGGGGTTAATGCTAACCCTGCCTGCATTACAGGGTCGATGTGAAGGTCAAATGCACGGATAACAGCATGACGATGTTTTGTGAGCAGTAAAGCGCCTGGCAACGATTACGCTTATTAAAAATTAGGTCAGGGACTTTGTGAGATGTCATCATTCCTGGCTGTAAAAATAGCAGGCTGTGATGCTGATAAAAACAGAACACTGTCCGAGTGCGGCCTCTGGGCCAGGATGTCCCAGGACGTGTCAGGGTGATCTCACCCTCCAGCTCTGAGTTTCTCTTGCCTGAGGCTACGGGACGCTGCGTGCCTGTGTGTGTTCCAGAGAAGTCCCTCCCCCAGGGGTCTGCCTCTGTCTCCTCCCACAGGCTGGGAGCTCTAGGAGATGCTCCAGGGATGTTTAATCCCTTCAGATGGGATTCAGCTCATCCAGGAGCTAAGCATAATCACAAAAGGTCAAATGCTCACTCGTGCCAGGAATTTTACAGTTTGCCTGACCCCCTCTCATTGGGCTCAGGGGCTCGTCACAGCCACCTGCTGAGGTGGGTGCTGCTAGCCCCCTCTCACAGGTGAGGAGATGAAGCACAGGTCCAAGGTCAGGCTGGTGGGCGGCAGGGAGTAGAGGGTCCGCGTCGCGGCTGGGGCTCTGTTTACTGCATCTCACCGCTGCAAGCCCTGCTCTCAGCCGGAGGGGTCCTTCACCAAGAAGAAAAAACTGGAAGCCAGAAACAGGCCATGGGGTGAGCTGGAGGGGAAGCTGACTTGTCCCTGGGGACAGCGGCCCCTGACAGACCCAGAACAGGCCACTGGCCAATAGAGGACAGGCTCTGGGGACAGACCTCCACGGTCTAAGGCTTGGAGGGAGTTAGCTGCAAGGGACTCTGACCCTCGAAACTTCTAACCCTGTGCCGTGTGGGCCGCTAGTCTTGGATGAATCTTAAAATTTACATTTAAATTCATAAAAAGAGAAGAAAGTAAAAAATCCAGACCCTTGGTCGCATTACGTTTCAAGAGCTCAATAGCTGCATGTGGCTGGTGGCTGCCATATTGGATGGTGCAGACAGAACATTTCTGCACCCACGAAGTTCTGTTGATGGTGTTACCCTAGAGCCTGCTTTGCTGAAGTAGAAGGTGGCTGCCCTGAGAACTTGAGCATAAGGAGCAAGGTAAAGAAAGGGGTAGGAGCTTCCCTGGTGGCGCAGTGGTTGGGAGTCCGCCTGCTGATGCAGGGGACAAGGGTTCGTGCCCCGGTCCGGGAAGATCCCACATGCCGCGGAGCGGCTGGGCCCGTGGGCCATGGCCGCTGAGCCTGCCTGTCCGGAGCCTGTGCTCCGCAACACGAGAGGCCTGCATACTGCAAAAAAAAAAAAAAAAAAAGAGAGAGGGGTAGAATGCAGGCCCACAGCTCACCAGCTGTGGGGGTTGGGCCTCTTTTGGTTTTTTTCATATTCAAAATATATTTCTTATTTAAAATATTTTTAAGTTGTTACTTATTTTATTTTTTGTTGACTATTTTATTTTACTTTTTAAATTTTTATTGGAGTATAGTTGGTTTACAATGTTGTGTTAGTTTCAGGTGTACAGCAGAGTGAATCAGTTATACATATACATATATCCACTCTTTTTTTTTTTGCGGTACGAGGGCCTCTCACTGTTGTGGCCTCTCCCGTTGCGGAGCAAAGGTTCTGGACGCGCAGGCTCAGCGGCCGTGGCTCACGGGCCCAGCCGCTCTGCGGCACGTGGGATCCTCCCGGACCGGGGCACGAACCCGTGTCCCCTGCATCGGCAGGCAGACCCTCAACAACTGCACCACCAGGGAAACCCTATATCCACTCTTTTAACCAGGGTTGAGCTCAGTCTCCACATCCATGATACGGATGTGCTGAATTCCACACCCCAGGCAGAAGGTTGGACGCAGATTCCGCAAAGTCTGGGGAACACAGGAAGGGGCTGGGCACATAGAAACTGTCCACTACAGCTAGGTTCTTCTGCTTTTCAGAATCTGGGATGTCAACCAGAAGACCTTCTACCTGAGAAATAACCAGCTAGTTGCTGGATACTTGCAAGGACCAAATACTAAATTGGAAGGTGAGTGGTTGCAAGGAAGGCCAATGTGATGTGGGCACTGGTCACATTGCCTGGGGTCTGCAGCCTTGTGGCCCAACCTTGGGAACTTTAGGTGTGATGTCCTAAACGCTGCTGGCTCTTTGTGGCCAAGTTTGAAGCTGGAGAGGCCTGGCCACTGAAGGACACGTACAAGCACAGCCTCAAGAAGGCAGAGATGGGTGGAGTCTTGGTTGGGAGCTACCACCTACAGGCACCGTGGTCCCAGGGGGGGAGGTATGGCCCAGGAGGCAAGCTCAGCCCTTTCCTTCCTCTGGTGCCTAGAAAGCCCCCGTGTTCCTGTGTGATCAGACTCTCACTCCCACCCAAAAGTCATACACCATCAACACGGCTGGGTTATGTCCCTTAATCACGGACACCACACTCAGTCATGTTCCAGATCCATGTCAAACTGGATGAACTTGAACAAGTTTCACCCACTCTGTTCCTCAGTTTTCCCTTTAGTGAAAGAAGAGCAGTTGGATGATGGGACGTGGGATTCTTTCAGCACCGGCCCTCTAGGCTGTTTTCACGTCCCCGTTGGCTGGCTTGGCGTCGTAGGATGGCGTTATCCCCATGCCCTTGTCCTCTGTCCCCGTCTCACTCTTAAAGGGTGTGAGACCCACCTTTCCTGTCCTTTTGGTAATTCTCCTAATGAGGACACAGAGAGGCTGAGATGTTCACTCCCTCACGAGGGCATGGAGACTACCGAGGGGAAGAGGCAGGTTCAGAGTCACCCAGGCTCCTGTGGACCAAGCCCTGGCGCCCCACTCATGACCTCGTGTGCTGTTTTCCCTGCCCATGGGCAGCACACCTGTTGACCTAGAGCGCAGGGGTCCTGGGGAAGGGAGGGAAGGATAGAAATCACCCGGAGCAGATTCTAGGTGCCTTGGACCTTGAGGGGTAGCTAGCTAGTGTGCTTGGTTTGATCTTCTGTTGGGATGCAGACCAGGAAGGGGGGCCCTTGCTGTCCTTCTGACCTTGGGGTTTTACTTAAGGGGCTGGAAGAATCCCCGGGGAGAGTCCAGCCTGCCGTGTCTTCGTCATCTGTGCCTCCTCTTCTTTACAACCCGAACTTCCCCTTTGTCCTTCCCCAGAGAAGATAGACGTGGTGCCCATCGAGCCCCATGCTATGTTCCTGGGAATCCACGGGGGGAAGCTGTGCCTGGCCTGTGTCAAGTCTGGTGATGAGATCAAGCTCGGGTTGGAGGTAAGGACCGTCTCAGATTAACGAACACCTCAAACTCGGTGGCTTAAAACAAGCACAATGGGTTCTTTCTCGTGATTCTGTGGGTTGACTAGGATCAGCTGGGCAGTTCTGTGCCACGTGCTATAGCTGGGGTCCGTGCTCCAGGCTCTCTCCCCACGGGGTCTCTCTGAGTTCAGCTGCCCTCTTGAACTTCCTTATGACACGAGTGCTGGCTTCCAAGAGGGATTACTCCAAAAAGACAAACCTCAATGTGCAAACGCTTATTAAACTTTTGCTTGTATCATACCACTAATGTCGCACTAACCAAAGCCAGTCAGGTGGCCAAGCCTAGCCTCGACGAGGGAGGGGACTACCAGGGTGTGGACACCAGGAGGCATGGCTCCTTTAGGGACCTCAATCTCGGTATGCTGCTGTCTTGCCCAAGGGTCCCCAGCCCACTTGGACTTGCCCTCTTTCGGTAAAGCCAACCTTTGGGACCATTCTCTTCCAACCCTTATCTACTCAAACCCATGAGCTGGCATCCCATCCAAGACCCTGTACTCCCGTGCAATATTTCTTATTTTTGCGGTGGGGTGGGGGGTGAAGCATGCCGTGTGGCTTGCAGGATCTCAGTTCCCAGACCTGGGATTGAACCCGAGCCATGGCAGTGAAAGCCTGGAATCCTAACCATTAGGGCACCAGGGAAATCCCCTGTGCAAATCAATGGGCTACTCAGCCCTGGGAAAAGAGGGCTTTGTATCAGGGGATTGTTGGATAAAATCTCAACTCAGATTGTGAGTGGCCGTAACTATGGCACTGTCCCTTCTGTCCGCTAGTGGACAGACACTTTATTGGAGCGGGGCTGCCTGCTCTGTGTGGCGCTGGAGTGACCACGATAATGCAGTAACGTCTCGCATGGACTGCGATACCCGGCCCACCTTGTCCACTGCTCCCTCTCTTGGAGGTGCAGACACAACAGACCGCCAGCCTCCACAGGCCTTGGCCTCTGCTGATGGTACCATGTGTTCCCCAAACATATTGGCCGAGGGCTGGAGTGACCAGATTTCCCCGAATCAAGGTGTAACCGTGGGACAGCCTCCTTGTGTCACAAGACCCGGGACGCTGGGTGTCCTGCCATGGTCTTTGGGCCAGCATTTCTCCGTGGGCAGTCACGGGGCCAGGTCCTGGGGGCTGGGGTACAAGGACCTCTCTGCTCTTTCCTTGGCCCCCAGCCGGTAAACATCACTGACCTGAACAGCAGCAAGGAGGAGGACAAGCGCTTCGCCTTCATCCGCTCCGACAGCGGGCCCACCACCAGCTTTGAGTCGGCCGCCTGCCCCGGCTGGTTCCTCTGTACCGCGCTGGAGACCGACCAGCCCGTGGGCCTCACCAATACGCCTCAAGATGCTGTCCAGGTCACCAAGTTCTACTTCCAGCAGGACCAGTAGCGGTGCTGTTCAGCATCCCTTGCCCCCCACTCCCAGCACATCTATGACTCCAGAGATGTCTCTCCCTCCCACCCGGGGGCTCGCCATGGTTGCAGTGAGCGCTCAGCGGGGCAGCCTTGGCCGGGGGCGGGGGCAGCCCTCGGAAGGAGGTACGAGAGCCCTGGGAACAGCCTCCTCTACTTACCCAGCCTCTACGAGGCCTCCGCCAGGTCTTTCTAAAGTGCACATGGGATCACGGCCCCGATCAAAGCCCTCAGGGTCGCCTGTATCTTCAGGGTAAAGTCCAGGCGCCCTGGCCAGCCCCAGCCCCTCCCTCACTTCCCTTCCAGGCCCCAGAGCCCGCAGGCCACTCGCTGACCTGCCCCCAAGGGGCTCCCATTCTGCTCTTTGCAAACTGGTACTTTTCCAGGGGCAAGAGTTTCAGGCTCTGTGGCAAAATGGAAAACAAGCGTTTCCTGTTTTTTTTTTTCATTAAGCCAGCTTTGAGAGAGAGTCCTTTATTTGGAGATGATGTCCTTTCTGGAAGGGGGTGGAAGATTAAAATATCCCCTTGTTTAGGAAATGATGGTGAAAGGAGGTGATAGCTTTTCCTCTTTGTCTTTCTTGTTTTTGTGATGCCCTGACCTGTAAAAATGAAAAGTTAGTGGACTAGGTTGGTCCCCTAGTGTTTTTCTTTCTGGAACATTCCTATAAGTCTAGACCGCCCCCCGGCCCAGGCCCCGAGCGCCGTGTCCACTGCAGACCTCCTGCAGCTGCCTGCAGTGCTGTCCCCTTCCCTGCCCTCCCGTCAGAATCCCCCAGCTCCCAAGACACAGCACAAATGTGGCTTCTCCGGACCTCCCGGGAGGAATGAATCGCTCCTTGACCATTTTAGCACTTCCGACACCCTGAGACTTGTTTGGAAGATGTTGTGCCTCTGTCTGTCTCCCCACCATCCTGTGAGCCCCTGAGAGCAGGGACCTTAACCCCCCCCCCCCATGTCTTAGGTCTCTGCAGGGCCAAGCACATGGCCTGGCCCTCAGTAGGTGCCCTCAGTGAACGTGTGTTGTATGTGTTGAGTGGAAAGTTTCCTACTCCCTGTGACCTGAGCTTTGTTTTACAATAAAACCTTGAAAACTTGAAAACTCATCTACTTTGCTGGCTGTGTCCATGGCCTTGCCGGGCTTGGGGCAAAGAGAACTGGAAAACGGGGGCGGGGTGGAATGTCGAGCGACAGGCCTTTCAAACCCTGGGGCCGGGCCTGGGTGTCTCTCCTCTGAGTCCTTTCCTCCTTGGGCCTCGCTCTCCTCGAATAACAGGAGAGCAAAGCTCTCTGCCAGGAAGGTGTGCAGCACCATCGTCCACAACAGCCTCCAACTGGAAACAACCCAACCCCCCAGCCCAGAAGAATGAACACGTAAACCGTGTACGTTCGTACATACAAGGTAACGCTCGACAGCGAAGAGAATGGATAAACCGCCATTGGCTGCAGCCACAAGACGGATGAATCTTACAAACACCTTGTGGGCTTCAAGGATCCCCAAAGCATGCGTAGAGCACGATTCCAGTTACAGACAGTTTAAAACAGGCAGATGGAACCGTCGTGGGGAGGGATGCAGAGACACAGAGAACAGCAAGGACGCGCCCTGCCTGAAAGCGGGGCGGTGGCCCGAGGGGCCAGGCAGCATTCTGTTTCTTGGCATGGGCGTGGTTAGGCGATTTTCTGTATGGATGTTATATTCACAGTTTTGAAAGGTCTAAAAATAAAAAGCCTTGCCCCCTCCCCCCATCCTGGGATGTGAGGGAAGGGGGCACCTGGGAAATGGTGAAATTAACGGGTGGAATGTTGAATGTGGCCCCATGAGATGGGAATGCAGGACTGTAAGAATGACCGTTTATCAGACACCCCTCGGCTAAATAGAGTCAGGCCAGCAAGGGGCACTGTCCCTTCCTGGGATTCTGCCGACTTCTGGGCTGGGTCCCGGGAGTCCTAGAGTCAGGCCCCGCTGGGCCCACAGCCTGCTGTGTGATGTTGGCCAAGTCACCTCCCTTTCCTAAGCCAGGTCCCTCCTTCTCCCAGGAAGAGTGTTGACTTAGATTGGGGTTTTCCAGACAGAGCTCCCTGGATGCCTCTCTGAGGTCCCTGGAAACAAAGCCCATAAAAGGGGAATGGAGAGGCCAGGCTCCATCCCTAGGACTCAGCTCCCACCCAGCCCTCTGCTTCCCAAACTGGACTTCCCTGCAGGGCTTTATCTGAAGAGATGTCCTTGCTACAAACAAACAAAACTGAGCAGGTTAAAAGGCAACTGATTGGGAATTCCCTGGCAGTCCTGTGGTTAGGACTCGTGCTCTCACTGCTGAAGGCCCGGGTTCGATCCCTGGTCAGGGGACTAAAATCCCATAAGCCATGTGGCACAGCCAAAAAAAAAAAAGGGCAACCGACTGGAGAAAATCTTTAAGATCTCGCCTAGGTCCCAGATCCTAAGACGACGATGAGGTCGCCCCACTGCTCAGCTTTCTCTCCCTCGTGTGTAAAACGGAAGAAGCCGCTTGCTCCACAGGGACAATACACGATGAAGTGAGACGATATGAGTGAAACGCCGTGTGTGATAAGAGTGTGAGTGTGGCTGATATATTTTCAATCTGGGTAAAAGGAGGACGTTCAAGGCAGAAAACGCTTCCAGGCTTCATGGTGACAATAGCAGCTAACATTTGTGAGGCTCCGTAGACATCCTCCCCTCATGAAACAGGAGGTGAAGCCCAGGGCTCAGACACCATGCGATTTGGTTAAGCAGCCAACCGTAGGTTAGCAACAGGCGAGGCAGTCACATAGCCACGCACGCATGTGAGCCCGGGAACTCTGGAGTCACTTCCTGGCTCTCCTGTTTGCAACTGTGCTCATGGATGAGTTAGTTAAAGTGTTGGAGTCTCAGTTTTCCTACCTCTGATGCAGAAATCAGCCGATGCAAAGGGCTGAGTTATTTAATCTTTGCAACAACTTTCTGTGGTCCGTAGGAATGTTCTGATTACTAGTATTAGTCCAGCAGGAATCAGTGCTCAAAGGAATCTGTTTGAAAGCCCTGCTGCTCAAAAGGTGGTCCATGGCACAGCAGCAGCCTCACCTGGGAGTTAAAATGCAGAATCCCAGGCCTCACACCAGACTTACTGACTTAGGGTCCTCCTCTCAACCAGATCTCCAGGTGACTGGATGCATCTTAAAGTCTGGGCAGCTCTGCTTTGAAGGGAAGCACTCATACCATGTATAAGCTCTGGCTTTTTTTTTTTTGCGGTACGCGGGCCTCTCACTGTTGTGGCCTCTCCCGTTGCGGAGCACAGGCTCCGGACGCGCAGGCTCAGCGGCCATGGCTCACGGACCCAGCCGCTCCGCGGCATGTGGGACCTTCCCAGACCGGGGCACGAACCCGTGTCCCCTGCATCGGCAGGCGGACTCTCAGCCACTGCGCCACCAGGGAAGCCCTCATGGTTTTTTTGTTATTTTGGGTTTTATTTTGGCATTTTTGTTGTTAAACTGACTCTTGTAATTACAAACCCAAACATCCTTGCTATCCCTCCCAGTAGCTCCCTGATGGTACCGAAAACTCCCCTCTTACCATCTCCTCACTTTGGCTTGAAATGTTCTTTAAGAGAGGAAAAGCTTTAAGCCGCCCTCATGTTGCTAGAACATCAGCTCCACACACGCAGAGCTTTCATCGGTTTTGTTCCATGGTGTATTCTAAGTACCCAGCTTGGAAGATACTGGGTGCTCCATAAATATTTGGTGAATAAATAAATCGGCCACTGACCTCTCAGTAGGGCTTAACGTATTTCATTGGTCAGAAAATTTAAGGAGAGAGAGGACTCGGACCGGGGAAGTTTTAAAAGAAACCTAGAGAAAGGGAAAGGCCTCCGAGTCTAGGAGGCTTGAGGTATCTGGAGGCTGATGGAGGAAGAAGATCTGACCACCAGGTGGCAGCAGCACACAAAAACTTTACTGGATGATGTTTTCGGGGAGGTACATCACAGCAGGGGTCCGTCCAGAGGCTACACAGTAGCAGGTCCCTGCTTAGAAGGAGAGGAGGACAAGGGGACTTGGGGGAGGGGAGCTCCTGTGTGTAGGCGATGTCACTCAGTAGCACAGCAGGAATCTCTGGGTCAGAGAGCTGCAAAGGTCAGCAGAGGACATGCGGGGGGCCAGGGTGGGTCTGTTCTGGGAAGGCCCCATAGGCTCCTGCTTGGTTACAATCCCTCTTTTCCTTGACACACCTCAATCTTGAAGCGGGAGAGGTATGGGACAAGAAAGGGAATAATACAGTTTTGGATAGAGAGGTTAATCCTAAACTCGGCAGAGGAACTCCGTTTTACGGGGATTTGGTTTCAGGAGAAGAAGGTTTTCTATTTTCTTAGTCTTGTTAAGACACTTTGAGCTTAATTTTGGGGGGACATAGATTGTGCTATAACTGAAGGTGTTAAATCGGGGCAAAATCCTTGCAGATCTTGGGCAAACCAAATAATTTTGTCTTTTCTCTTCACGTAACGATGAAATCCCTAAGTCATAATGGCAGATCTCAACATGCTTGATATTAAACCCAACTCTCAGAAAAGTTTGGAGAGCTAGTGAAATACCCTATTTCTGTTGGGGTTCTTAGCCCGAGAAAACTTAGAGAGATGTTCAACTTTCAAAAGAAAATTTTGCCTCTGGGTCTACTGCTGTTACCCAGACTTGGGGGGGCGGGAGCGGGGAGGGTGGGTGGGTTTGAAAACTCAGTTCAAGAAATGTCCACCAGGGGTCAGCATTTTCTTGAAGATAGTCCGATTATTCTCTTGTTTTGGGAAAAATCTTGGGAAGACAAATAACTATTTCAGTTTATGCTCTCAGGGGTGAAGATTTAGTCTTTCAAAGATTCCCTAAGAAAAACCTGGTTTTTCACTCCACGGAAAGTTTATTGTCATTCACCTGTCAGTTGAGCTGTAGTTTAGTCCTGATATGGGCTATTTACACATGGGAGTCTGACCACTGACAAGCACCCAGCAAATGTTGTCTTTTATCCATGTCTATTCTCCAAAGGGTGTGACCTGAGAGATTCTAAGGGTCTTCTTACACCTGCTTGAAAGCCAACATACTGTAGTCCTGTTTCCAGCTAAGGACCACTTACCTGGATGATTGATTGACATGTGGAATTAACCCCACCCCCTACCCACATCCACACCTCCACCCAGGAAAGAACACACACCCACCTTGCCGGAACTCAACACAGGAACCCCTGCGGCATGTCTGCAAGGGAGACGTGCACTTTTTCATGTTGGAGGGTGGTGGCTGGAGCTCTCCATAACAGATAAACAAAAAAGCCAAGACCCTCATTACCATAAGGACTAGATCCATAGAGTGAACAGCGGTGCCTGCACCCTCTCCCCAGGGAAAGTCCGCGCAGGGTCAGATGACTCGGAAAATTTGACTTGAAGTCAGAGTGGAGGAATGATCTTGGTGGCCAGTGAACTCAGACAGCTTCTCTTGTTGCTCCACCTCCACTCTGCGGGTCTCCCTGCAAAGGGAGTGGAGTTCTATGTCCTGGAGTCAGGCACCCCCTTCCATGGGCCGTGATGGAGTCACTCTGCCACTTTCTTCTCTCTCCTTGGCAGCATTCATTATGAGTCATGGATGTTTTCTTTCCTTGTGTCACAGGCCATGTGGTCGGAGCACGAGGACGGGGGAGAGGTAGGCAGGGGCTAGATCCTGCTGGGCTTGGCTAGTGATGGCTAGCATTATAGTCTGTCCTAAGGCAGGAACAGGCTTTGGAAACTCTGAATCCCTTACCGCTCCAGCACCTTGTGCCCTAATTCGGAGTGTCCACTCTCTTTCTCTGCACCAACTAGTTTCTACTCAACTTTCAAATCCAGGCTCTTGGGCCACTTTTTCCATGAAGGCATTGAGGACCATCCATGCCAGCCCACATTAAGCCCACTTTCTTGAAACTTCCACTAGGACCTGTGGTTCAGAGCACTGATTTGCATAATACTGATGAGGTCTTTCCAGGTGGGCAAGTTTCAGCCGTCCCCTGAATAACCTAAGGTAGGGACTAAGTGTTTTGCATTTTGCAACCCCCCAGAGCACCTAGCCACTTACCTGAAACTGATTTTAGGTTTCTCCCCTGTCCGGAAGTAGAGTGTTCCTGTGAAACCTTTCATAAGCATGAATGGCATAAAGTGAAGAAGAAATTAGCTTAGGACACATCTTGCTAACAGATGCACAAAATAAATCGAGCTAAAGCACAGATGCTCACAGACACAGTTCAAAGCTATGGTGCCTTGATGCTGAGATGCTGAGTATAGCTCCCAGGGAAGGAGCTCAGGGGTGCTTAGGTGCTACTCCTGCTTCTGGAGTGTGTGCTGCCTCTGTAACGGTTGGCTGCAAAACAAACGCTGATGCTGTTTTTGCTTTTCTCCTTTTTTTGTAAAAGCGAAAATCCTCTTCGGATTCCATTGGTGAAAACGGGTACTAAGTAAGTCTTTTGTAAAAAAGAAGCGGTGTAATGCAAACTTTCGAAAAGCGGGGGATACCTGTAAAACTTGTTGCAAATACGTTCTGAAGTATATTAATTTCATGTGCATTTCCCTTTTACTCTTCCCTTTCCATTTTCTTCACTGAGACATCTGCACAAATGGCACCTTATCCGAGAGGTCTTTTTTGACTATCCTGCCTAAAATAGCATTCTTTCACCCAAAGCCACCTGGGACTCTTTCATTCGCTCTCTCTGTGGCCTGTTTATTTTTCTTCCTAGCAATGATTACTTCCTGACATGTTATATATTTGCTTGTTTGCTTATTTGTCTATTCCCCTACTACATCTCAAGCTCCATTAGGGCAAGGACATTCCCCCACATCAGTGCCTGATTATTAATTCAACAACCTTCATGGAGCAAGGACTCCGCATCAGTTCCAGGTGCTGGAGATGACACACAGAGCGCCCCCTAGCGAGCTTAGCCAGGAGTGGAAACCAGTTCAAATACCCACGCGTAATTGGTAGTATTTTCCCATAGTTAATTGGTATTTCCAGTTTTTGTCTTCTTTCTTGTGTGTTGTGGGGTGAATTGGGAAAATAATGGTACCTTCTCCTGGGGTAGATATGGGGGTCTGCGGGGACAAATTGGGTGTCTCTGTGTCCCTGTTGTGAGAACCACAAAAATCTCGGTAAGGCTACTTAAGCTTCCTGAGGTTCATTTTATTCATTTGAAAAACCAAAATCATTATACTTCTCAGAGTCGTTTGGACGATTAAATAACATATGTGAAAGTACTCCGTATAAAAGCTCTCTATAAAAACCGTTTTAATAATGTTATAACCCAAGTGTCTCCAGCCTGTGGAAGCAAAGCAGATCACACCACCTGCGTGTCGTGGTCCCGATCCAGCTCCCCCTTAAGCCCCTCACCATCCTCTGATAGGAAGCCTCTCTCCACCCAGTATTTCTGGATGACCCAATGGGGGACCCTCACTCATGTCTGTCACAACCTTCATCCCCAATCTCCCTCCACTTCCCTCCTCTCCTTATCCATCAACGTCTGTGCCAAGCAATCTCTCCAGATAAGTCCAGAGTCTCCAGTTCTCCAGGTGTCCAAGAGGGTCCCAAGAAAGGAAAAGAACATCTATTTTCTCAGCTTTTGTGCCACCAGTGTAGCACTTGTGTCCCCAAATAGCACTCGATGTTGCCCTTAGGTCCCCAGTGAAAAATCTGGCCTGTCATCATTCGTTTCAATAATACACACATTCCCAAGAAGAAGCAACATTGTGTAGGCATAGTAAAGTCTGATCCCAGTTTAGAGAAGAAACACAGGAAGCTGTGTGCAGAGATGGGGCCCTTGGTCTCGTGTTCAGAGTGCTGCAATGAACAAAAACTCTCAGGTTTTATTTAGTTGACAATATTTTTACTTGGCTTTCTATTTAAAACATGTTTTTAACTACTACAAATAGAACTACCATATGACCTAGCAATCCCACTACTGGGCACATACCCTGAGAAAACCATAATTCAAAAAGAGTCATGTACCAAAATGTTCATTGCAGCTCTATTTACAATAGCCAGGAGATGGAAATAACCTAAGTGTCCATGATCGGATGAATGGATAAAGAAGATGTGGCACATATATACAATGGAATATTACTCAGCTGTAAAAAGAAACGAATTGAACTATTTGTAATGAGGTGGATGGACCTAGAGTCTGTCATACAAAGTGAAGTAAGTCAGAAAGAGAAAGACAAATACCATATGCTAACACATATATATGGAATTTAAGAAAAAAAAATGTCATGAAGAACCTAGGGGTAAGACAGGAAAAAAGACACAGACCTACTAGAGAATGGACTTGAGGATATGGGGAGGGGGAAGGATAAGCTGTGACAAAGTGAGAGACTGGCATGGACATATATACACTACCAAACGTAAAATAGATAGCTAGTGGGAAGCAGCCGCATAGCACAGGGAGATCAGCTCGGTGCTTTGTGACCACCTAGAGGGGTGGGATAGGGAGGGTGGGAGGGAGGGAGGGAGACGCAAGAGGGAAGAGATATGGGAACATATGTATAACTGATTCACTTTGTTATAAAGCAGAAACTAACACACCATTGTAAAGCAATTATACTCCAATAAAGTTGTAAAAAAAAAGCAAAACATGTTTTTAACTGGATACAGAGCTATAAGTTAATAGATTTTTTTCTTTCAGCCCTTAAAATCAATGTCCCATTGTCTTTTGGCCTACATTGTTTCTGATGAGAAGTTAGCCGTTATTCCTATCATTGGGTCACTGTATGCAATGTGTATTTTCTCCCCTGGGTCCTTATAAGATTTTTCTCTTTATCTCTGTTAAGTCAGGAACTGTGAAAAAATCCAAGATTTGATTTTACTCTGCTTGTAAGCCAGCAAGTTAGCATGTCACAGTTTTCATAGATACTGGCAGAAGATAAGAGATAATTTATGACTCATAGCAATAGGAGAGGAACATTGTTGCTTAGGTCTCCCTACCCCAATTCCCACAGGGAGATACGATGAGGTCCAGATGTTGCCTGCACAGACAGTGGGCCATGCTATAGCAGAGGAAGCCCAATGTTGGGAGGCTCTGATCTTATGCAGAACGTGACAAACTTGCCTATCTCCCCTCTGGCAGGGAAAGATTGAGGTATCTCTTCATTCCAGGTTAATACAGATAGAGATGTTTCCCTCCCTGGAGGAGATATATTTATATTCCTTTTGGTTGTTTATTTTAAAAGTAATGGGGATCGTATTTCTGCTGAAATTCCCTCTCTCTTCACCTTTATATCTACCTTTTGCTGTAGGTTCTCTAACATTTTTATCATAATTTTTATTTTTAATTCTTTATTTTTATTATTATCTAATTTTTAATTTTTGATTCCAACATCTTATTTGTCTGTATGTGTGATATTGTGATATAATAAAAAATACATATTTGGTCTCTGACACAGAACTCCTAAAACCTCTTGTAATTTCCTGAGTGAGAAGGTGATAGGAGCATCTTTTGTTGTAATACTTGGGGTTTTTTTGTTTGTTTTGTCCCCAGTTTTTGAAATAGCTCTGCAGTGACAAAGGTGAGAGTTTTTTGTTATTCATAACAGGCAGCTTTCAACAACACCTGAGTTTATGCTAATGAGGTGACTTTTGGAAAGGTCCTACAGATGGGGGCTGGTTGCCAGGGGAACCAGTCATGTGATTAGACGTTTGGAACTTTCAGTCCTACCCCTTGACCTCCAGGGAGTGGAGAAGTGCTAGAGACTGAATTCAGTCACCAGTGGTCAATGATTTAATCAATCATATGCCTACGTAATGGAACCTCCATAAAAACCCTAAACAACTGGTTTTGAAGAGTTTCTGGGTTGGTGAATACGTCCATGTGCCAGGAGGGTGGTGTGGCTGGAGATGGTATAGAAACTCTGCACTCTCTTTTTGTCCTATGTATTCATTGCATTTGGTTGCTCCTGAGTTATATCCTTTATAATAAGCTGGTAATAGTAAGTAATGTGATTCCTGAGTTCTGTGGGCCATTCTAGCAATTAACAAACCTGAGGAGGGGATCCTGGGAGTCCTCAATTTATAGCCAGTGGGTCAGAAGTACAGGTGACAACCTGGGACTTGCAATGGGGGGCAATCTTGTGAGACTGGGGCTTTAACATGTGGGGTCTGCACTAACTCTGGGTAGTGTCATAATTAAATTGTAGGACACTCTGTTGGTCTGAAGAGTTGGAGAACTGATTAATGTGAGGGGAAAACCCACATGTTTGATGTCAGAAGTACTGAGAGTGTAGAGGAAAACAGTTTTCCTTTAGTGGGTATATTTTAATTGACTGGGTTTTTTTCCCCCTTTTGACCACAGTTCACATTTTCTGTTCACAATGTCTGCTATTTTGTTGTTATTGTATGGTAGACATTGTGAATGATGCATTGTAGATGCCCTGGATTCTTTTATTTTCCTCTGAAGAGTGTCAACTTTTGTTCTAGCAGGAAGTTAAATTATTGGAAATGCAGTTGGTTTTGCGGGGGCTTGGTTTTAGATTTCTCTTGGCTTGCCCCTAATCCTGGGGTAGATCCCTTAATCCTGGAATGCAGTCTTTACCCCTTAAGTGTGGTCATTCTGAGGTGTCAATGGACAGTCCAAAGTGCTTGCCAACCCCCTCTAAGGTAGCAGGACTTGACTCCACATTCCCCAGCAGCAGGCAGCTAACTGCTCAAATCTCTGCTCAGCTATACTTTTCCTTTGGGTCATGTGCATCCTTGCCTCATGCGTGTTCATTCAGGAGTCAGCCACGGATTTGAGGGAAGTTTGCAGGCAGACGTTGGACCTCTCCCCTTTGTGGTTCCCTCCTCTCCAGGATTCTTCCCCTCAGGGAGTGACCCCTCACCTCCCAGCCCCCATCTATCTACATCACATCACTGCTTATCTCTCCTGCTAGGCTGCAAACTTTTGGAGTATTTGGTTCAGTTTTCTATCCCATAGTGCCTAGTCAGTGTCTGACATACATACAGTAGGTGCACAATAAATGTCTGTAGCGTTAACAAGTGAATTACTAATAAGTTGTAGGATCGCTGATCCTACAGTGATGACGGTCTATGTGGCCTTGGTCAGGTTGTTTCCCCTCTCTGTGCCTCAGTTTCCTCATTGTATGGAAAGCTGCCTACCTTGTACGGTGGTTGTGAGGATTAAGTATTAAGACAGGTAGAGAGCTAGTGCCTGGCGCATCAATAACACTCATAAATTATTAGCTGCTGTTGTTGCTTGAGGACCTTCAGCATCCCATAGAGACGGACTTCTCCACGTTGTCAATCTCTATGGAAGCTGAAATATCACTGGCTATACTGGAAAAATGGAATCAGCTTCTAGTTTCACATATGGTGTCTTATATAGTTACAGAAATGGAAACCAGAGAGTGGCATCAAGTGGAACATTAAAAAACAAGAGCTTCTTGCCAATATCACTACGTCTGAGGACATGTTTGCTAAAACAAATGGAAGTTTCAAGACACAACTATTTGCTTCCAAGCCACCGATCCCCAAACCAGCTAGCGAAAGTTCACCAGTTGTCTGTAAGTCAACAGTTACAGACAGCTGAAATTCTGAGCTGAGATAATGCAGTTTTTTCTGGCGCCCACGAAAGAACTGGCACAGAATGGGCTTGGAGGGACTCGGATTTTGACCCGGCTCGGGGCGTGCACCCGTCTGGGGCTGGTCTGGGCTTCCGGCTGGTTTCCGAGCTGGAGGAAGACACCGGACAGAGGGCTCGGGGCGCCGGCGGCCCAACGGGGACAGCGCAGGTCGTGCAGGAGGCGCCCGCCCGCCGCCGTCAGACCAGTCGGACGGCTTCGCCCGCCCCGCCCCGCGCCGCCGGCCCGGCCACCGCCCTCCGTCTCCCCGCCGGAAACCCAGTGCCTCGCGCGAGCCGCGCGCCGGAGCTGGACCGGCCTGGTCCCCCGCGCAGCCGCCGCCCCGCGTTCCCCGCCGTCCCCGGCCCGCGCCTGGGCTCCGGGCCATGGGGCGCCCGGGCGGGCGGGCGGGCGGCCGGAGCAGGAGCCCAGCGGGACACTGGTAAGGGCAGGTGGGGCCCCGCGCCGGCCTCGCTGCGGAGAGTGTGCCGCGCACTGGGGGCGCCGCCGAGCGAGGGAGCATCTGCGCAGCCGGGGAGAGCGGGAAGAGGCTCCGAGGGGCGAGAGGCGAGTAGGGCTGGTGGGGTCCTCAGCGTTCAACCTCATCAGGGGGCAGGGCCGCCGACAGCAGGGGGATGCTCCCTGAGAGAGTCAAACTGCCCGGCCTGGGGTGCGGTGGCTCCACAGGCTCTTCCAGCCGGGCGGGGTGCACCTGGTTGCAGGAGGCGCCCTTAAAACCATCCAGCATCAGACCTGGGCGACACCGAGGGCCTAACTCCTTATCTCCCGTTGGCCTCCGTGGCCCCTAGGCCGGTGACCCGGCGGGGCCCTCCTCCCTGCTCCCTGCTTGCTGGGAGCCTGGCCAGTCTGGCAGGCTGCCCCCGCCAGGAGCGCAATGGGATGGAGGAGAGCCCAGCTCTTCCCCACTCCCTTGGATGCTGGAGGCTCTCCTTGGCCCTTCTCCTTGACCCTCCTGGGTGTGTCTGGTCAGAAAACACCAGAGGTTCCTAAGAAGGTAAACAGTGTCTCTGCCCAGCAGACAAACTCACTTTCCCCTCTAGGGTTCTTTCTGGCTCTAGGATTGAGTTTAGCTTCTTTCAGTAAAACAGTGGAGCCAGGGCTGTGAGTTCCTTGCAGGTGTTTTTTTCCCACTTTGCCAAGTGTGCTGACCCAGGCCCTTGGGTCCATGGCCTGCATGTCTAGGTCAGGTGGGCAGCATCAACGTGTAGGCCAGGGCAGCTGAAGGCTCCACCTGCCCCTGACCTCATTAACCCAGTCCTTCCCCTGGCCCAGAGCTGATTGGATGTAATTAGCAACTAATTGGATGTCTCGAGCCCCTCTACATAAGAAACGTCAAGGTCAGGTTTAGACAGCAGATAGTACCGAGTGATTCATTTCTTTCTTCCTTTATGTGAGGGTTCTGAAGAAGGGTCATTCATTCATTCGTTCATTCATCCATTCATTCAACATATATTTACTGAGTGCCAACCACTCTTCAGGCATGAAGGCAGTGGGAATACAGCTGCTCTCATTTATATGAATTGCGGGAGAGAGAAAATAAGTAAGGAGATGAATCACATTCGTTCAGAGAGTGATTAAATGCTGTAAAACAAAACAAAACAAAACAAAACAGGGTGATGATGGGCATGACCGTGAAACAGATCAGAGAACTTGGCCCTGAGCTAGAAAAGGTAGCAAGCAGGCTTTCTAAATAAGGTAGGAAAATGGTACCATCTTCAGGCCCTCAAATTCTGGGGGCACAGGATAGGATGTCCTCTGTGACCATGAACAGGGACTTATGAGCTGCCTACAGGGGATCAGTGTATAAAGGATGAGAGGTGAGTAGCCCCCCTGTGGAGTCCTGAGAGTGTCCTTCTTGTTGGGAGGCTTAAATCTGAGGTGGAGGTTTAAGCTTCCCCAGAAGACATATCCTGTTGACTCGATTATTTGTTCATTCATTCAACAAATACTGAGAGCCCACATGTTAGGCACTCTTCTGGGTGTTAAGGATACATCACTGAACAAGACAGTCTTTCCTCCCTAGAGCTTATTTTCTGGTGGAGAGAAATGGACGGTAACAATAGCAGCAATTTTAATGTCATGTCAGATAAATGCTGTGAACAAAAGCAAAGCAGCTTAAGGGGTTAGAAGGTGAGGGGACCTCCTGGGTTCAATAGGGTGGTCAGGACAGGCTGTGCTGAGGAGTTGGATGTAGACAAGACACAGGCATGTGACTAGCTGGGAGAAGAACATTCCAGGCAGAGGGAACGGCAAGTGCAAAGGCCCTGAGACATGAAGGAGGCTGGAGCAGGCTGGGCATTGCTGAACAGGAAGGAGGCCATGGTGGCTCTGAGAGGTGAGCAGGCATCTCTGGGGCTCTCATTAGAGGAGGCAGGGGCGGGGCTCAGCCTGCTGACCGGAGGCATGCAGGAAGGCAGGTGATGCTCTCAACTGCCGCGGCAGGAAGATTTACATGCTCCCAAGAAAACTCAGGGTCAGGCCTGGAGTTTTACACTAGCAGGGAACAGGTGATCACCAGAGATGGAGAGCGTGTCTCTTGGCAGGAGAGGTATCACTGACTTTCCTTATATGCAGCGTCCATCCAACAACATGGGCTAAAGTGGGAGGTACACACCAAGTTTTCCAAATCAGTAAAGACTTGATATGGGGAGAAAAACTGTTGCCTTCTAGGAAAATGCCAATAATCTTCTGTTTTTCAGAAGAACGATCTCATTAGTAGACTTAAAAGGAAAACAGGAGAGGATATCGGGCATGTACTATATGCCAGGCTCTCTTGAGCACTTCGTGTGCAAACACGGATCATTCTCACAGCACGTCTGTGATGTATGGACCACCCCGTTTCACAGATGAGAAAACTGAGGCCCAGCGAGAATAAGACAGTTGCCCACTTTTACACAGCTAGTAAGTGAAGAATCAGGACTTATCATCGAGTGGTGCAGTTTTAGAGCCAAGTGCTCTGAGAGAGAGAGAGAGGTTTTGGCTAAAGGGATGTTTGTCTGCAGTAGAAAGGGTCTCCAGGGTGCCTCACAGCAGGGGCTGGTTAGAGAGAAGACAGCAGGACTTATGGGTGCATTCCACTTCTTTTCTGCTTTTTAAGATAATATTTGCATGGGTTAAAAGTTCTTTTAAAAATATTTTGAAAGGTACTACTTGCCTGTGTTAAAAATCTTTTTACAAGTGTTGGTTCAAACAGCCCTTAAGGAACACAGTGAGAAATCGCCTTCCTTCTCCGGTCCTGTGATTCCCTATCTTTTTTAGAGGCAATTGAGAATACTTGCAGACCTATGTTCTATTTGTAAATGAACATATACATATTATACTTTTTCTTTACGCAAATAATGAGAATATGAATACTCAGGTCTCGGACTTCCCTGATGGTCCAGTGGTTAAGACTCCACGCTTCCATGGCAGGGGACGGGGGTTCGATCCCTGGTCGGGGAAGTTCCGCGTGCCGTGCAGGCGGCCAAAAAAAAAAAAAAAGAATACTCATGTCTGTACCTTGTACCACGCCCCCCTTCTTTTTTAACTTAATATACTTATTCAGATTCAGGACATATAGATGTGCTTCATCCTTTTAAAAGAAATGTGTAATATCTCACTGAATGGATTTAACATATTTATCTAGCCAGTCCTTTATGGTTTTCTAAATTGTTTTCCCCATTTTCATTTGTTTGTTTGCTGTGATAGACAACTCTGCATTAAGGATACTTGTACCTACATCTTTGCTCACTTCTGTGACTGTTTCAGCAGGCGACATCCATAAATGTGTAATTACTGATTGAAAGGCCCTGTGTATCTTAGATTTCCGTTGATGCCGGCTTGGTGTTATAAACTGTTCTTGCCGATTTGGCAGACCAAAGAAATGGCACCACATGGTCGTTTTAATAGGTGTTTATAGTCAGCGGCGTTGTGAGTCTCCTGTATGTTTTAAACCCTTTGTCTTTCTCTTTCTGTGGACTGTTCATGTCCTTGGCCTGTGACCTAACTTGGATTTTTGTCTTGTTGTTATTATTGAATTATAAGGGATCTTATGATGATTTTCTCTTCATCCCTCAACTCCAGTCCCGCTGACTGCCCTTCACCATCTTCCCTACCTTTGTCCACAGCAGCTACTCTGATATATTTATGATACGTTTATCCTGGGATCTGGACTATTTTAGAGAAATATATGATGTTGATTTATATATGCGTGTATTTTAAACTTACGTACCTTGTACTGTGCTACAAATCATGATCTTACTTTTAAAGCCGGTGCTGTTTTTTAAGAAGATTTATCTAGCTGCTCCCTGGACACTCGGTTTGTTGCTTCTGACCGCTGCATTGCTTTCCGTGGTTGGAATTATGGAATTATCGTAACGGTCGATTCTTACCGGCTTGGTCTAGAAAGCTTGTTTGGAGAAATGGCATGATGGGGGTGAGCCCTGGAGGCTGAAGAGGATTGGATAGGTGGAAAGGGGGATGGGGAAGGGAACAGAGCTGACCAGGAGCACAGCATGAGGACACGACAACGTGTGAAATTTCCAGGAACTATTCCGGGGAGCCCCATAGACTGGGGGTGTGGTTGAGGGTGGCAGTGTGTGGTCCTAGGAGAGGCTGGGTGTCTCAAATGCCCTGTTGGGTTCTCCCTAAAGGCAATGAGGAGAGGTGGGGGTCAGCCAGGAAGGATTTTCAAGGGCAGGAGTGAGCTCCTGGAGGAGAATTGGGACAGACTGTGGACGTGCACCTGAGAGGCAGGAGGTCCCTGGGGCTCTCCGGATAGGTGACGAGCAGAGGGGCTGCCGGGGACGGAGAACCAGCAGGACTGGACGCTGGAGGCATGAATGGTGCCTGCTAACTTGGGAAATGGGGCACATGCGATGCTGCAGACAGGACCTGGAGCGCAGGGCTGGGCACGGGGCGGGGGTGCGGGGAGGCATGCCCACGGGCACGTGGACAGGTGATCGGGCACCTGTTGATTCTGAAGTCCTGCTCACCTGGCTAAAGGATTTCCGTTGGCATTTAGGACTCCAGGCTGGGGAGGGTTCATGAACCTTCAGCGAGTGGGTAGGAGATGAACGTGTGGGAGTGGGTGAGGTCACGATGGGAGAGCATTAAGTGCAAACTAGGCCCCACTGGAACAAAGCCCCGGGTTGTGGGTGAACAGGCTTGAGAAGTGGATGGACAGGCTGGACCAGCAAGGAGACATGGATGCACTTTCGAACTCTGCCCTTTGCTGGCTCCGCAATCTCAGGGAAGCATCCTCTCGGCCTGGGAACCTGGGCAGGGGTGGGGCGGGGGGTCCTTGTAGACAAGGACGGCCAACGAGGGGTCCCTGCCTTCCTGACATCTCTCAGTGTGCCCTTGGAGGATGAGTGGAAGGGCTGAGGCGTACAGGAGAGAAGAGGCCTCCGGAAGCACAGGTGTGCGGGCTGTCTCCCTGGGGAGGAGCTCGGGGCCCCAGGGCCGTTCCTGCTGGAAGCTGCTAAGCCAGACTGCCCGCTCTGTCCCTGTGGGCAACTGTTGATAGACATGATCTGTTCCAGCTGGCACAGAGAGGGCACCGGGCAGCCTAGGGCTTTGTTGCTCTGGGCAGGCTTATGTGAGAGCACCCCCAGGGTAACACCAACCTTTTGGGGGTGGGGGGGCGCCCAGACAAAACCCCCTCTGAGTCTTGTCTCCCTCCTTCGCGATGTCAGCGTATACCTGTTCTCTCTCTTTTTTCATAAAGTTGTTTTTTTAAATTTTTATTTATTTTATTTTTGGCTGTGTTGGGTCTTCGTTGCCCCATGTGGGCTTTCTCTAGTTCCGGTGAGCGGGGGCTACTCTTCCTTGCAGTGCGCGGGCTTCTTATTGCGGTGGCTTCTCTTGTTGCGGAGCACGGGCTCTAGGCGCGCGGGCTTCAGTAGTTGTGGCGCACGGGCTTCGTTGCTCCGCGGCATGTGGGATCTTCCCGGACCAGGGCTCGAACCCGCGTCCCCTGCCTTGGCAGGCGGATTCTTAACCACTGCACAACCAGGGGAGCCCACCTGTTGTCTTTTTTATGCAACACCAGAGCCTTGCTTTTCCTCTGGTTGTGCAACCTGAATTTCCTTTTCTGTCAGTCAATGGCTGATGAAGGCTAATTAGCATTATAAGGAAGACCCTCGACACGTCTTCCTCCAAAAGAGTAAGTGCTTGAAAGGCTGGATTCAGCCCACTCATTTACATAGCTTGTCATGATTTTTGACAGAAGAGTTTTCCACCTATACTCTTTTATTTCATGTTTTTCCTTGAATACACACAATTTGAAAAACACAACATGAAGTAGGCATTATTTACTTTAGCGAGATCCTTAGCAACACTCTCTGTGAAATCGTGGGTTTTTTTAATGCATATTCAAATACATGCTTAACTATTAAAGATGTTTATTATGTGTACCATATGCCTACTTAGGCAAACACAGCTTTAGGTTAGTGGATTCGTGGAGGAGATCATCTTCGCTATGTGGGAGACGGGGAAAAAAACCTTTTCCCCTGCCCTCTAAGATTTTGTCCCTGGGACCTGCGAATTAAACTGGCAAAAGATTAACAGTAGAAAAAGGTTCATTGGCCTGCACGTGGGAGCCAGTCAGAGAAGTAGCTGGCTTGTTAAAGTGTTAAAGGCTTATATACCTAAATTAGTAGGGAAGAGGGAGCGCGGAGAAAAAGCCTTCTCTGGGAAGAACAAATAGGTTTCTTTTCCAAAGACAAATGGGTTTTTAGAACAAATGAGAAATGACAAAGTAGTGATAATGTTGGTCTCCACAGGTGTGAGTATTTTTGCAGTCTCCTTGTGGGCCATAAATCTCTCCTAGAGAAGGGGTTCGGGGTAGATTTTATTGAGTTCTCCCTTCTGGGAATAGATCTGCCCTGCAGAAGGAATTTATGGCTGCCTTATTTCTCAGAATTTGCTGCTTTTAGTCAGATAAGGAAAGCTCTGAGAAGGCTTCTTACTGTAACCGTCAAATCTCAAATGTCTTCATCTCAAACTTCATCCCAGTTCTGGGGCTCCGAGTAGATCCCTACACCAACGTCAGAGAGGTCACCCTGCAGGCAGTTGAGCGGTGGTAGCAGTGAGGGGTCAGAAACAACAAATACCCATGCAGACCCTCTTAGGCCCACCCCCGTCTCACTCTGGTCGTCCACTGGCAACCTGGTGGGTAGGGGGGTTGGCAAAGACCTCCCAGTCTTTAAAGTGAGCAGGGAAATTCAATCATTATTTAATTCCACAAATTTAATTTATTTTTGCTGATGACAAACATCATACTTATTTATTTATTTATTTTTTTTTGTACATACGTGTTTATTTTAAACAGCAGGTACACACCAAAAACACATAAAGAACTTAACATCATGTCTACTGTTACCACACCCAGATAGCCGCTATCAACCAGTGTTTTGGTATTTCATTGCCTAAATACACACATTTTTTTTTTTGCGGTACGCGGGCCTGTCACTGCTGTGGCCTCTCCCGTTGTGGAGCACAGGCTCCGGACGCGCAGGCTCAGCGGCCATGGCTCACAGGCCCAGCCGCTCCGCGGCATGTGGGATCTTCCCGGACCGGGGCATGAACCCGTGTCCCCTGCATCGGCAGGCGGACTCTCAACCACTGCGCCACCAGGGAAGCCCAATATGCACATTTAAAAAAAATTGAGACCATACTGAATATACAATCAAGTTTCTTACTTAATAATATGCAGTGAGAATCTTTCCACTTCATGAAATACTCTTCAAAAACAAGATAAAGGTTGCTGAGGTTCGCTCGATGGTTCTATCATAATTTATTTATCTGGTTCCTGGTGGATGTTGAGGTTGTGAGCATTTTTGCTTTTATAAGTATCTTAGCGCACATGTATTGCAACAGATGTTTGTAAGCATCTTCTGGGTGCCCGGGGGCTCAAGGACAGATGTGAATAACTGTAGAGCCCTACTCTCTGCTTACCTAAGAAGGACAGACCTGTGACAAGTGGCTGCAGGGAAAGTGCTAATCTGAAAATACAGGGTGGCTTTGGGAGAGAGCAGCTGGGGCCGGACTTTGGTGCCAAGGAATAAGAAGGCCAGGGAGTGGTGGCCTGGGCACCTGTCCACAGTAACCACAGCAAGGTTACTGTACCCACTGCGGGACTGGGCAGCCGAGTCCAAGAGATAGAAGCTGTCACTCACTTTCGTAATAATCACTTCTGGCCCTTGCCCAGGAAAACAAGGGCAGCCTTGGTGCCCATGTGTGTAGGGCGGTTGGTGATGGTGCTGCCGCTCTCCCGTGATCCCTTTCCTCACTGCCCTGCCTCTGGGACACGTCTCCCTCCCAGTCTAAGACCACAGGTGTTAGGGAGGGGCACCAGTGGCCCCTGCCGTGGGCACAGTCCCTAGAAGCCCTCACCCTGGCCCTCCCTCCCAGCTGCTGGCCAGTGGGACTGTCACCATCTACTCTGGCAGAGAAATATTTAGGAAGGCAAGTGTCCTCCTGTCTGTCCTCCCTGAGGGCCCGGGCTTGTGGAGGCCTGAGAGCTAAGAGGGAAAAGGGCATTTTCTGGAGGAAGGAGCAGGTGGCTGCCTTACTCCCAGGCCTCCCTAAAGGACAGAACCTCTACAGTGACAAATTCAGGGACATGGGGGCCCGTCGAGGTGCTTCTGGCCCCGGCTCTCCCCCGGCCTGGTAGCCGGTACCCCTGGAACGATGGTAGTGAGTTCCATCACCGTTGGAGTTTTCATAAGGTCTGCGTTGTAGAAATGAGCTCAGGCTGGGCCATGAGGAGCCCTGCTCCCTTGGAAAGCAATCCCAACTCCTTCGTATCAGCAGCGTGTAAATGGCGACAGGGTATAGCAGACAGTGCATTTGGTTTGGCAGTCCTGGGTTCAAGTCCAGCCTGAGAGGCTGCTCTGACCCTAGGTCTCCTTATCTGTTCTGTGGCGTGGGGATCGTAACACCCCACCCCCACCCCGGACTCTAGGGTTTGGAGATGCTGTTTGTAAAGGGCCTTGTGAGTGGCAGCCCCTAGGGGCCCTCTGTGTAAGGTAGTGAGAAGCCAGGTGCCCATTCCCTTCCTCTGCTGCCTCCCGCCTCTCACCGCTCTGCCTCTCAGGAGGGCAGGCTGTGTGCTGAAAGCCCCAGAGCTCCTCTCCTGGAAGGTGGGCTCCACTCCACCCTCTGCGCTCTGATGCCACCTCCCCACCTGTGCTGAGCAGCTTCCGCTGCGGGCAAACAGGAAGTCACTCACCTCAAGGGAGGCAGGAAGGCTGCCTGCCCCTGGGCTGTGGTTGGGTCCGGAGGCTGCGTGTCTGCTGGGCCCTGGGGAGGGGGACAGTGGGCGGGGACCCCCAGAAGTGGGAGGGGGCACCAAAGATCAAAGCTCCCCACCAGCAGGGGCTCTGGGCACCAGAGCTAGTTGCCCTGCGCCTGCCCACACTGAACCACACGCCCTGTGAGCTGGAGGCCCCCCTTGCCTGTGGCCCGCCCCTCCCCCCGCCCCTCCCCCACCCATCCAGTTTTGCTCCTTGCATCTTGGGAAGGAGGTGAAAGTGCTAGGAGACGGAACAGAGCTGGCGGCTGCAGGAGTCTGGGAGTCTCTTCGAGGAGTTTGCTGTAAGCAGGAACCCCCCCCCCGCCACATCCCAAATGCCCCCAAATGCACACACCAGTCACGTATAAGACCTGCTGCCTGGGAGGAGAGCGGAGAGGCCGACTCCGTTTCCCACGGTGCTGCTCGATGTGATTGAGGGTCAGAAGACAGCAGTTTTGACTCATGCATTCATCAGGTTTGGGAGCAGTTATGAGCCAGGCCCTCTGCTGCACAACCTGGGTAGCGATAGAGGCGAGTGGACCAGTCCTCGCCCTTGAGAAGTTTACAGTCAGGGGAAGGAAGGAGACTCATAAGTACACGGAGGAAGCCGATCGCTGGTGCCCGGGCTGACCGGCAGCGTCTCAGCCCCAGGGAGCCCAGCCTGGGATGGGTTCAGGGCTGGGAGTGGAGGGGGAAGACCCTTGTCCTCGGCTCCTAATCAGTCCTCACCTCATGGTCGCCTGGCTTCTGCCCGCATCGTGCCTCCAGCCCCCACCCCCAGCTTGTTTGTAACCTCCGTGCGCCCTCGTTCGATGGTCACTTTATTCCTCATCTTGCATTACTTTCCAGTAGCGTTCGACACAGCCGACCACTTCCTCCTTCTGAAGTTATCTTTCTCCTCTCTTGTCTTTCTTTGGTGATGACACACCCTCACGCTGTTTCTCTTACCTCCTGGACAGCCCCTGCTGTTCTCCTCTGCGGGCTTTTCCTGGGGAGGCTCCGCCAGCCCCCCACGTGGACCACCTTCCTGCTGGTCACATAGGAGCTCCTTTCTTCAGCCCAGCCCCTCCAGTCAACTCCAGGTACCAGCTACTCCTGCTTGAGTATCTCACAGATATCTCAAGCCTAATATTTATTTATTTTTGAAATTATATCTTTCTATTTTAACCTTCCAATATATTATTGTTACTGCTTTATACAGTTTTAATGTTTACTGCATCTTTACCACTCTTTGCTCATAATTTCTTCTTACATCTCAGACCCTCCATCTGGGAGAATTTTCTTTCCTCCTAAAGTGTAGAGCTTTCCTCCTAAACTGTAGAGCTTTCTTTAGTTTGAGATCTCACTTTCTTAGATTTTGTGTATCAGAAAATGTCTTTATCTCATCCTTGTTCTTAAAAGATATTTTCATTCTATATGAAATTCTGGGGTGGCAGTTACGTTTCTATCACCGCACTGAATATTTTATCCCACTGTGGCTTCTGTCACTTAAGTTGAGAAATCTGCTATCAGCAGAATTTCAAACCTAATATTTAAAGATGAAACTCTTGCTTTGCTCCCTGAAGCCTCATCTCCCCACATCTTTCCCATTTGAGCAAATACCATTACTACCCATCCAAGTTGCTCAAGCCAGAAATCTAGAAGCTGACCTGGACTTCTCTAGCATCACTTACGTGGCAGATTCTCCCAAGCATCCCCGATATAGATCCCACATCCTCTGTCTCACCTTCTCTGCCGTTTCTGCTGCCCTCCAAACCACTGTCCCACCTCCCCTGGACTGTCACAGAGCCCCTGCCTGGTCTCCCTGCTCTCACTGCGCCCTCCACTGTCTGTTCTCCATGCAGCAGCAGGTGATCTTAAAAATAAATACGCCTGTCACTCCCCTGCTTAGCCCTGGGGACCCCACGGGATCTGGCCCCATCCTCTTCGGCCACCCTCCCCTAGGCCAGCCGCACTGGCCAAGCTGGCTGGCTTTCTGTTCCCTTCACTCCTGGAGACCTTTCCGGTCTCGGGTAAGAAATGAGACATGCAGTTTCATCTGCCGAAAATGCCCACCCTGCACTCTTTACGTGCTGCCTCCTCTTTATGGGAATAAGGTGCCCCCGGTCTCCCTTCGCAGTGAGCTTCCCCACTGCTCACTTTCCTTTCTCCCCGTCCCATCCCCCCGCCAGCATTTATCACAGTTTATAATCACACACCGATTACTTCGTCGCTTGTTTATTTTCTGTCTGTCACTTGATTGGAAGCTCCTGAGGATAGGGGTCCTGTGCTTTATTCCTGACGGTCAGCAGCTTCTCGCGTTGGGATGGCGTGGGGCCGGCGCTGACTGACCCGTGGCCACGTGCCGGACACCCTGTGAGGCTGGAGGCCTGAGGGAGGGTTTGCGTTTGGGCCGAGGCGACTTTAGGTTTCTGGTTTACCTGGCTGGGCAAAGTGTTGTAAAATCCTCCACACAGAAGGACGAACAGCTTGGGGAAGGTTACGAACCCGGTTTGTGTTGCGCTGACCCGGAGATAAACCTGCCGCTAACATTTGCGAGCTCCAGAAAAGGGAACAGTGGAGGCCCCCCACCCCAAGACGTGTTCGGACGTGTCAGTGTTATAACACCGCACCTGATGAACTGTTATACAAAGTGTGTCCTCTTTTCCTGCCTGTCACTTTGATGATGACCTGGGGGTCCAGCTCTGAATGAGGGTTCGCAGCCCCTGCTGAATGTGGCGGCAGAGGCCACCCCAAGCCTTTAGCTCCTTCCCTTTCTTTCCCCTGCCCTGGCTTGGTGCCGCACGTGCACGGAGGGCATCGACCCGCCCCCAGGTCCAGGCCCTCTCCACCCCCTCGCTGCCTCTCCCCCTCGCCCCAGGTCTAGGGCTGCACAGAGCAGTGATGTCCCCGGGGAGGATCAGGAGTAGAGGTTCCACGGGTCCAGGAAGCAGAGAATCTCAGGCTTCTGGGTGCCCAGAGAAAGGCCTGGTGGGCACGTCCCTGTGGACTCCTCGCCATGCGCGTGCGTGTGCGCGTGCGTGTTGGGGGGCGCAGCTGGAGCCACGCCCTGTGCGCTGTGGGCCAGGCCAGCCTGGGTCTGAGGCCCTTGGATTCTGGGCCTTGCAAGTCGAGGAGTCTTCTGGGAGGTTGGATTTATGAGGACTAGAGTTCAGGGAGGGGGCCGGGGTCTTTGGACCCTCAGCAGGGAAGCTGGTGGTCACTGAGACCGGAGAATAGATGGTGCGGAGGGAGGAGAGCACGGTCCGGTGAGCGTGGTTCCCCCAGCCTCGGACTCAGACTCCTGGACCCCTGTGGCCTGTGGCCTGCAGACATACGTTGGGAATTCAGCCGTGGGAGATGGATGACAGTCGGTCCATGCGGTCAGATGCTCTGAGTTCTAACCACAGCTTCGTGATTTCCCAGCTGTGCCACCGTGGGCAGTGGCTTAACCTCTCTGAGCCTGCCTCTGGATCCATGTAATGGATATAGTAACAGTTCATAATGTAAGTGACAGGGGGGACTCAGGGGCTATTGGGGAACCCTTTGTCACTGTAGGACAGTTACACCAGGTGCCATTATTACCTACCCAAGACGGCCGTACACAGATTGAGGGAACAAGAAAAGTTACCAGCCCCAGGGCCCTCCCGAGTCCCACCGAGTGCCCTGCCAGGACCCGAGAGCTGGGCAGAGATGAGAACCTAGTGACAGAACGTGGGGGGGAGGGATGGGGCGTGTTCACAGTCCGGGGCGCTGCGCCTTCCTCTTTCTTTCTCCCAGGCCCCTGATTCGGGGCTGCGTGGAGGGTGGGGGACCCCCGGGAGCCGGGGCAGGGGGCTGGGGCCAGAGGCGCCAGGCCTGGGAGCGGGTGCTCTTGTCTCAGGGCAGGAAGTGTGAGGTGCAGCGCAGCTGGGGAGCCCCAGAGGCCTTGGGGCAGCAGGGGGGTGAGTGTGGTGAGGGGAACGGAAGTCGGAAGCTGCAGCTGCCACGTTCCCCATTCACAGGCCAGACGGACGGGGCAGCAGGGCCGCTCCCGGGGAGCCGGGCCCACACACCCCTTCCCGGGTCCTCTGGAGGTGAGCAGGGTGGGCCTGCTTCGGGTGGGGGGCTCGGAGGGCGCCGGGGGGCGGGGATGTGGAGAGTCCCGTGTGGGCCCTGGCGGTGACCGCCGGGGCAGGTGGGCAGGAAGAAGGGCTCCACAGGCCCCTGCGTGTGCACCTGCTGTGCGCCCGACCTTGGGCTGCAGCCCCATCCTTCCCCTTCCTCCTCTCCGTCCACCGGCCCCTCCCAATCTGGCCCTTTCTGGGATTCCTGCTCTGGCTCCCACGTACCCCAGCCTCCCCGGAGCCCCTGGGGGTCTGCAGTCGTGAAGTGGCCAAGGCCCCTCCCTCCTAAAGCTCCCGTGAGCCTCCCCAGGTCCCTGGTGGCTGCTGGGACTGGTACCCAGCAGGGGCTTCTGTGGCCAGAGGGCTTCTGAGCCTTGACCCCTCGACCCTGGAGAGAAGGAAGCCATTCGGGCTGGGGCTTTGGGTGCGGTCATCGTAGGAGCTGAGACTCGGGGCTCCCGCAGGGAGGACGGGTGGAGGGGAGGGGCCCAGCGTGCTGGTTTGCCTGGGCAGTGCTGGTTTAGGCCCGTCGACCTGTTGGGTAACAGGGACCAGCTCACTCTCAAAGGCTTCCCTGTTTGGGACACGTCGGGCCTTCTAGTTGTAATTGTTCATCTCAGCCACTGCCCCCTTATTCTAGGGCCTGAGATCCTGTGGGTGGAGTCAGTCCTGCGCTAAAAGGCTGGCAAGGGTGACCTGTCATCAGCTGATAATAAGTACCCCAGAGGACCGAGGGGCCTTAGCCAGGAGGCCTGTCTCCCAGGGCTCTAGGGCATCACAGGCTCCCTCCTCTACAGATAAGGAACCAGCCTAGGGATTAGAATCCAGGCTCTAGGCTCTCTGTAGTGGGAGGGGGAGATCCAAGAAGGGGTGAGGGAGGCCCAGCCTGGCCCTGAGCCTTTGCTGTCCTTCACAGGCAGTAGCGTCTCTGGAGACCCTTTGGCCCTCTCCGCCCACCCTTCCCCCCATCCTCTCTGCCCCTACCCCGTCCTCTCTGCCCTCTCCATCCTCTGTCTCTGCCTGAGTCTCAGCTGACCCCACCTCAGGGTTCTCAGCACCAACTCGTGTGTGTGCGCGCGCGCGCGCGCGCGTGTGTGTGTGTGTGTGTGTGTGTTTCTCTCTGCACATTTGCATGAAGCCTCCTTCCTTGTGGGCAGGATGTGGGGTGGCCCCCAGTCAAGTACCTTGGGTGCTCTGGCCCCGGGTTCAGGCAGGGGCGTCTGTCCTGCACCTTGAAACTGGAGACGCTCGGGGAGCTGTCCTCAGGGACAGCACCCTTAACCTGGCTTCCGCCCAGGGCTGCTGAGGGACAGGACAGGTCACCTCCTAAATCCCTGGATGGGCCAGGAGCCTTTTCTTTTTGCATAGGAAGGAAACATTTCCAGGGCAAAAGGAAGCAGTTTTCTGAGTTGGAAGCTTAAAGGGAGAGAGAGAGATGCACACTCCGGATAGGACATCCCGGGCCGACTCCTGGGGGACTGAGGGAGCCCACTGGGCTGAGTCCGTGCTGTCAGGGAGGACAGGGAGTCCGTGTTTGTTTGGCTGCAAGCCAAGTTAGTCTGAGCATGACGTAGTGTTTCTGAGCACCTCCCAAGGGCTGGGTCCAGCATTAGCACTCAGACCCCCTCCCACTGTATAGCAAACCTCTCAAGGAGCTTTATCCATCTTATTTCCTTCTTTCACAGGCAAGGAACCAGGTGAAGCTTTGGACCAGAGTCACATGGCTCGTCCATTGTAGCTAGGATCTGAGTCTAGTCTGTGAGCCTCCAGGTGTAGGGTGAGTGGGGGCCGAATGCAGGACATTCACGCTGTCATCTTTCGCACTCAGGCAGGCTCTCCCCCGGCCTCCCATGGCCTTCAGCACCTCAGGGCACAGGCTCTGTGCCCAAGCGGGGGGTGGAAAGCAAACCCACTCTCAAAACGATGATGCAGGTGCCATCTGGGCTCCTTCCTGCCCTAAGATCAAAAAGACATTGGTCTTGGGCCTCCCTGGTGGCGCAGTGGTTGGGAGTCCGCCTGCCGATGCAGGGGACACAGGTTCGTGCCCCGGTCCGGGAAGATCCCACATGCCGCGGAGCGGCTCGACCCGTGAGCCATGGCCACTGAGCCTGCGCGTCCGGAGCCTGTGCTCCGCAACGGGAGAGGCCGCAACAGTGAGAGGCCCTCACAACAAACAACCAAAAAGACCTTGCCTTGAAGCCCAGGGTGGGTGGCGGGTGGTGGTGGGAGGGACTTATGTCCCCCTGGTCCCCGAGCCGTGGATTTCTGTGTCCTTTACCTCCCATCAGCTAATGCAGGCTCAGCCCCTGCAGAGGTTACTCCGCTCAAGACAGGAGCCCTGGGGGCTGCCTAGTGCAGCATTGACTCTCTCCGCCCCACCCCATCCTCAGCTTCCTCCCTAATACTTCCTCTCACTGGCTTCTGGACTCAGAGCATTTTTTTGCATTCCAAAGAGCCATCACACTTCTTCCAGAGCTTTTCCTTAAAAGTTTTCTCTTCCTGAGCCACCACGATGCTTAGAAAAATGAAGGGCTGCTTATTTCAGAGATAACAAGGCCTACCTAAGAAGCCTGTGGCAGATGCTTTCTCCCTCCTTTGTTCTGGTTAAGATGGCTGAGCGATTTCAAAAGCCATATCGCTAAGCCTCAAGGGTGAAAAAAAGGTAAACCAAGAAAATGCTAGACACATGAGAACTAGGCTCTGCTCCCCAGTTCCTCTGTGTGTGTGTGTGTGTGTGTGTGTGTGAGAGAGAGAGAGAGAGAGAGAGAGAGAGAGAGAGAGGGAGGGAGAGAGAGAGAGAGAGAGGGAGAGAGAGAGAGAGAAACTTCTTAAACTCGCATTTCTAGTGGAGAGCACAGGACAAGGTGGTTGAACCGGTCCTGATGTCTCCTTTTCTCTGTCCAGCTACTGCCTCAGAGCCAGAACCCAGATGAGCATTTTGGCTGCTGGGTTGGCCTGGCAGGAGCCACCTCTGGAAAAGCTCTGCCCTAAGGGTTCTGGGCTTCCTGGAAGGAAGGTGTGATTGGCTCATGGCCAGACTGGCCCTCAGGGGGGAGTCTTCATGTTGTAATGAGGCTAAATCTCTTTCTCCAAGCCTCAGTCTCCCCAGTCCTGTAGGAAGGTTGTTGAGGAGGGGGCTTTCTGAGGATCCATCCACCCATCCACCTACCCATCTGTTCATCCACCCCTTCCATCCATCTATCCATCCAACTGTCCCTCCATCCCTCCTTCCACGCTTCCATCCGTCCCTCCTTCCATGCTTCCATCCATCCATCCACCCACCCACCCATCCACCCACCCATCCACCCACCCATCCATCCATCCCTCCCTCATCCCTCCATCCCTCCTTCCACGCTTCCATCCATCCCTCCTTCCATGCTTCCATCCATCCATCCATCCATCCACCTACCCACCCACCCACCCATCCACCCACCCATCCATCCATCCACCCATCGATCCCTCCATCCCTCCTTCCACACTTCCATCCATCCCTCCATCCCTCCATCCCTCCTTCCACCCTTCCATACATCCCTCCATCCCTCCATCCCTCCATCCCTCCATCCCTCCATCCCTCCTTCCACCCTTCCATCCATCCACCCATCCATCCATCCATCCATCCATCCATCCACCCATCCACCCATCTACCCATCCATCCATCCATCCATCCCTCCCTCCCTCCATCCCTCCATCCCTCCTTCCACCCTTCCATCCATCCATCCATCCCTCCATCCCTCCATCCCTCCTTCCACCCTTCCATCCATCCATCCATCCATCCATCCATCCATCCACCCATCCCTCCATCCCTCCATCCCTCCTTCCATCCATCCATCCATCCATCCATCCACCCATCCCTCCATCCCTCCATCCCGCCTTCCCTCCTTCCACCCTTCCATCCATCCATCCATCCATCCCTCCATCCATCCATCCACCCATCCATCCCTCTATCTCTCCATCTTTCCTCTTATTTTCACAAACATTTCTGGAGTGCCACCTCTGAGTCAGGCAGGCCCTGCCCTGAACAGTGGGGGAAACAGGTGAATTAAAGTGACTCTGCATCAGAAGAAATTCATGCTCCATTCAATCCATGAATTCCCAAAAGAATTGATTTATGGGTGGGAAGAGAGAGTGCTGCTTAAGGGAGCTACAGACCTGGGTTCAGATCCCAGCGTCTCCACCCACCAGCTGAGCTACCTGGGCACAGTTCTGAAGCTCTCTGAACCTTGTTTCCTTAGTAGTAGGAAGGCGATGTCACCACGTGTCTCACTCGTGGAACTGAGCCCACAAGACTGAGTCTGGGGCTGCAAAACGTGAGCTGGGTGAGTGGCACACCGCAGGGGCGGGGCGCTCTTGACGTAGGTTGGGCACTCTTGACATAGGGTTGGGTTGTCAGGTACAAGACAGAGCGCAGAGCTGAATTTGAATTTCAGATAAATAATGAGTCCGTTTTCAGTATAAATACGTCCCCAGGATTGAGCATCCTCTATTGTTTACTTGCTAAATGTGACAACTCTACTGAGGGGCCATGTGCACCTGTCTGCCTGCCTGGACCCAGGACACCCGCCACCAGCCTCTGTAACCCCAGGTGTCTCATGGGTGGTCCTGAGCTTCTCAAGTCAACACTAACCCTCAACTTTCTAACGACTGGAACTAGAGGCTAACGATATACCACCAGAACTTTGACGTTGGAGTGGGTATAACACAATTGGTCACTAAAACGATTGTCGGTCACCATTTCCACAGCGAGACAGCAGTAGCGGGAAGCACAAAGAACCTCCTTCTTGGCGATTACATTTTGGGAATGGAAGGCAAGCTAGAACCACGTGGGTTAACACACTAGGGATTACACTGTGGAGTAAATGCTCTGAAATAAGAGAGAGAGATGGCGTGCAGACATACCTCTTTCCCCACCACGTGCTGGATCTGTCCGTCCCTGCTTCCCCCCCAGGTCCCCACCTCACCTCCCTTGGGTCCTTCAGTTCCCCTCAGGCCCCAGACATCTGTTGTCTTCTCCTTTGGTCTCTGGAAAGCTGCCTCAGCTTCTCTGATTTTTCTTTCCCTTGGAATCCATGGAGGAAGACCCCATTTCTTCTGGGAAGGCCAGTCCAATCCTCGTTTGTGTCTAGCCTGGTCATTAACATTTACCTGTGTGGCTGCTTCGTTTCATATACATACTTATTTATAAGGACCTATTGGCAAAGAGGGACGTGTGGGACTCCTATCTTGTTAAAAATTGCAGGGCATCCTTTCCACCAGCCGCTCCCCAGCATTTCCCATTCCCATGATTGGCATTTGAACTTTCCTGTCAAGTGATTCACTAATGAGAGGAGGGGAGTTGATGTCATTTGGGTGGAATGCTGCGATGCTCCTAAGGCGGGCGCACATCGGATAGAATGTGTGGAGGAGGGAGGGCAGGGTGGGGTGTTTCCAGAGGGGAGCCAGCTAGGCACAAATAGACCAGGTCTTGGCAGGGACGGAGGGTCAAGGGGTCTGGGAAGGGAGGTGGAGATGCCTCGTGTTCAGGTGCCTGTAAAGTTGGTGCTTCCCGGCACCTCTGCCTACCATCTCCTACATGCAGCCGCCTTCCCAGAGTTTCCTGTACCCTAAGGGCTGGTTGCTTGAGAAGCCTGTGGTGGGGCGGGGGGGTGTCTCACCTCCTTTCTCACACTTCATCATTCTCCAGACAGGCCTGGGGAGGGAGGTTGGATCCAGAGGGCTTGCCCGAGTATAGACAATGGGTTCTGGGTGCACTCCCTCCCTCTCTCTTGGTGATAGGACTATAGCAGGGCTCTCCCCTGGGGTGGAGAGAAAGAGCCTCGAATGATGACTGAAGCTGAGCTAAAGGAGTTGGAGACGCATAGGAGGATCAGAGTTCAAATCTATTGGCTTCAGAGCATCAAATACAAGATGAAAAGTAAGAAACGGCCCCACCTCTTGGGAAGTCCCAGTCTATTGGGGAGGCCAGCTGAGAACTCAGTGGTAGATGGGCCCTTCCTGGGGTCTAAAGCTTCCGAATCCTGAAGCCCCAGTTCAGCAATTACAGTTTCTTGCTGTGCTCACAGTGAAGAACATGAGGATTGGAACAGAGGGAGCAGTAAAAGCCCAGAAAGAGATTCTGGTTTTGAGAGACTTTTTTTTTAACATCTTTATTGGAGTGTAATTGCTTTACAATGATGTGTTAGTTTCTGCTTTATAACAAAGCGAATCAGTTATACATATACATGTGTTCCCATATCTCCTCCCTCTTGCGTCTCCCTCCCTCCCACCCTCCCTATCCCACCCCTCTAGGTGGTCACAAAGCCCCGAGCTGATCTCCCTGTGCTATGCGGCTGCTTCCCACTAGCTATCGATTTTATATTTGGTAGTGTATATATGTCCATGCCACTCTCTCACTTCGTCCCAGCTTACCCTTTGAGAGACTTGTGGGACGATGCTTTCAAGGGGAGTTAGAAACTTAAATTCGTGCGGGTCCTTTCTTGTTTCTCTCGGGCGCCTCCTGAAAGAAGGAACAGTGCCCGGCTGAGGTTTCTTGGTGACCTTAAACAGAAGGACCCCACCCAGCCTTTGTTGCCCAGCTCTGAGTGTTCCCGTTGATTGAGTGTCTCGTGGTGGGCCATGAAGTAGGTGGGAGTGAGTATCAGGAAGTTACGCATGGTTACAAGTCAGGAGCAGGGGTGTGTGTGTGTGTGTGTGTGTGTGTGTGTGTGTGTGTGTGTGTTCACGCGTGTGTGTGCTTTTGTTCCCCCAAATATTTCAGAATGGCTTACACGTACACACAGTCCTCAAAATAGAGATATGTGAGTGAGGAAAGTGAGGCAAAGGGAAAATAAAAGCTGTGACGTGGTCTGGGGTGCACTTAGTACGGGAAGTGTGTGCATAGGGCCTGCGGACTTAACCTGCACTTCCTGAGGGCCAGTACCGAGGGAAAACAGGTCGAGTTACGAGTTTCACAGTGTCCACAAGCCAGTTGTTCTGAAGAAGCAGGGCCACCCCGAAAGCCCTGTAACCTGGGCACCACACGCAGGGGATGGAGATGCGCGCTTCTAGGAAACGCCCCATGAAAATCCTTGGCCACATCCGATTAGGCCCGGTGCAGAGTGCCAATGCGGCCGACGCGCCGGGCAGCTCTGAGCAGGCATGGGGCAGCCCCAGCTTCCCGCTCCCCAGAAGGCATCAGTCTCCTCCCTGTGCGGCAGGTCTGCCCCGTGGGCTGAAACCTCCTCATGCAGCAGCCCAGGCTGGGCTTCCTCCTGAGCCAGGCTTGCATGGCTGTAACTGAGAACCGGCCAGTGAGCGTGGCAAGGATGCAGGCCCCCAAAGACAGGAGCCGTGGGAGGTGGAAACAAGACCAGCTGCAGCCTTTCATCCCTGGCTCCCTGCTTCTCCCTCGAGTCTGTCCCATTCCCCTCACCGCCAGTCCAGGTCCGTTTGGCTCCCACGTACATTGGTTTCCCCGTCCTTTTTTTTGGTTTGCCGCTACTTTCCCGCTATTTTTTTTCTTTTTTTTTTGCTCCCCCTCCCCCCTCGCCCTCCCCCCTTTCCCGCTATTTTGAGACATTTCCACCTTCTGCTCCTGCTACCAACCATCTTAGCCTTGGCATTCTCCAATCCAGGTTCCCCAAAGAAGGGTCTGGCTTGCCCAGTTCATCTCTTTCAGCTCAGCCACTCGGGCCACCCTCAGCCACCAGACGAGTGTCTTTGGGGCAGGTGCGAGCAGTTGCAGTTGTGGGTCAGACGGCGCGTGTGGCGCACTTCTCACCCCCTCAGGGCTGCGGAGGGCAGCGGCCCTTGGCCTGGGTTATGGATGTGGCAGGCGCTCGAAACCACGTGTAACTCACTGGACGTGTGCTTCCAGGGGCTGAGAGCCCAGCGCTAACCTGCCTTTGCTTTGGGTACTTCCAGGGTAGATGTGGGGTCCCAGTCACCCCCCTGGCCGGCGACCCCTCTGATCAACACAATGGGCTTGTGAAGGCGGACGCTTCTGGGGACTCCTGTGCAGCTTTACTCTGTGGAGGATGGGTGACGACGGACTCTGTGAACACCCCAAACCCATGGAATTGCTCGACATCTGTTTGGGAGACCACATGCAGCTCCACCCAGGAGCACACCTGAGGCAGACACGCGGCCGCCCTGGCCCTCTCGGACCTTGCGGGGAGCAGACCTGGGCCTCTGACCCTCCTGATTCCACGAGGCGAGATGTTCATCCCGGGGGCTCCAGCCCAGAGCCCGCGCACCTGGGGAGCGACTCTTCCCAGGAGGGGGCAGGGCAGAAAGCGGCATTCCCCCGGTCACCCCGGGACAGCCATCCTCTGGGGAGCCCGAGGCAGAGCCAGAGCACGTCCACCCAGGTGGTGTTCTGGGCGGGCATCCTGCAAGCCCAGATGTGCGTCCTGGACCTTCAGGAGGAGCTAGAGAAGACGGAAGGGATCAGAGCTGAGCTGAGATGCTGCCTCCCCACGGCGTCTCCTGACCTCCCCACTTTCCCCTCCAGCCCGATGGGACCCCGGGACTCAGGCCTCCACCGCAGCACCCCCGTGGACGTGTACGGGGCCTCGGGGGAAGAGAGCAACGGGCCTGAAGGGGAGAACCGGAAGCCGGCATGGCTGAGGGAGGGCGCGCCAGAGTCGTCCCCGGAGTGGGGTCCCGAGGAGGAGAGCATATTCTTTGACAACCCCCTCTTCCTGGAGAGCCCTTCCTCGGCCCCCAGTGTGTCTGAAGCGCGCTTTTCCTGGGGGTTCTCAGATCCCTGCACAGATGTGAGGACCGGGCCCCAGAGCCCGCAGACCCTGGAGCCCTCACCCCCAGGAGGCAGTGTGCCGTGGGAGCTGGGCAGGGAGCCGGATCTGGGGGACAGCGCAGTGGATCCCAGCGGGCACACCACACCGCCATTCCCTGTGCCCACCTGTAGGCTGCACTCCTCCTCCTGGGCTGTGGTGGGCACCACCGAGGGGGCTCCCGCAGCACCTCCCGGCCAGGAGGAGAGCGAGGTAAGCAGAGCCCTGGGAACCATCCCCAGGCTGTGCATGGGGACACGGAAGGAAGGGCCTTCCTCTGTGGTCACCAGGCCCAGAACTCTCTTCCCAGGTGCTGGGGCCTTTGGGGATCCTGGAGCAATAGCGCAGAAAGGCAGGCCCAGCGTGGCCTTCAGAATGAGAGGGAATTTTACGGGCGCCATCCTGTCAACTGAACATGACGGCAATTAATGTTAAGGCACAGATGTCTCCCATCTCGCCAGCTCCGTGGACACATTTGGAGAACAGACAGCTCCTCCGGTTGCCGCGTGTTCCAGGCCCACCTCGGGCTCTCCCCCTCCCACCTTGAAGACATTCCCAACTGTAACAGGGCAGTGGTCAGCCTGCTGGGGTGACCTCTGCCCCTGGTGGGGAGATGTCTGCTTTAAGAGTCCTCTCTTTTGGGGAGAGATTGCAGCATTTTGTTACTTTTAGCTCACGTGAGTCAGTGCGTCCAGTGTCACCCGACCAGGCCCACGTGACGATGGCAGAGGTCTTGATATCAACTGGCACAAGTCGTAGGGACAAGTTATGTGAGCGCATTTTCCCCAGGGAGGCCTCTGCTTAAGAGATAAGGAAACTCAACATGGCAGAGCAGGACTGTAACTTTCTAATCTCTGTGGTCCCAGAGAGCAACGGGGAAGAGCTCATAACCAGAGCAGCTCTCAGCTGACCCCGAGATCAGAGGAGCTGCTGACACTGCCCAGGCCCCTCCATGCACAGGCTGGGGTCCCTGTGCAGGGCAGTTGTGCCTGTGTCCTGTGATGTGCATTCTGGGGCCTGGTTGCTCTAGGGCCCCTGGAGTCCTCAGAGGGAGACCTGGGAGCCCTGTCCTGGGAGCCGGCCGTTTGCGCTCATCTGGGATGGCAGGGCCCAGCCCAGTGCCTGGGGGCTGTCCCCCTCTCTACGGCACAGCCCCTCCTTGGGCAGATGCTACATGAGACAGGGCCATCTGAGCAGACAGAGCAGAGAAGACTAGAAGTCAGTGAGCATGGATGAGGCCCCAAGGCTGGAAGGGTGTCGGGAAGGCCCTGGGAGCAGTTTCCCTTGGGCAAACCTCTCTCTTCTCCTTTGCTTCCCGAGACCCCTCTGGGAGACAATCTTGCCCCTGCCCCGGCTGCAGCATCCTGTGTGGACAAAGCATTGACCTGGGAAACAGAACGTGTGGGATCTGATGCCAGCCCTGCCACGTATCCTGTGCAACCTTGGGCAAGTCACTTCCCCTCTCTGGGCCTCAACTTTTCCATCTGTAAAGAAGGAACATGAAGCCAGTGATTTCCAGGGCCCAGCACCAGCACCCCTGGGATGTGGGTCCCATCTGGGGTGCCACTTCTGAACTGAAGCCCAGACCAGGGTGTGAGGTCTGGGTGGGAGGACAGCAGGGACGGGGGTGGGCCCTGTATACTCATGGTCCCTCTTCCCTCCCTCTCCTCCCCCATGCCTTCACTGCCCCCTTCACCTCTCAGTGCCTCCGGGGCTCACAGATGCGTCTGTGTCTCTCTCAACAGGCCCTGCCCAGTCACGAGGGCTGGCAGACCAAGGAGGTTCCTTCCTGGCCCCAGGGGCCTCTTCGCCCCCAGGACAGAGGTGAGATCCAATATGGGATCTGGGAAATTGGGTGGTTGGAGGCTTTGGAATCTGGAGTGGGGACAGAGGGCCTTCCCCGGGGGTGTCATTAAGGAGTCCCCTTGTTTTGTGTTGGAGCCAGACAGACTTGGGCTTAAATCCTGCTTCTGCCTCTGTGGCTTCATCAGTACGATGGGTTTTAAAATACTCATCTCATAGAGTAAATGAAGAAATGTACAAAAGTCCCAGCCGTTTGGATGCCTGGGTCTCAGTGGTTTAGCAAGCCCTGAAACCCCGGTTACCTTAGGGCTGAAGTTCTGGGAGTCGTCTGCCCGCTGTCCCTACGTGTGGTGTGTCACTGCCCGACGGGGGACAGAATGTGCCGCTCCAGGGAGGAGCCCTGGGATGGGGGAGCTGCTGGGGGTGGCAGCCCAGGCTGTTCCCTGGCTCTGCCCCTTGGCCCTCAGCCTACTCCTCGTCCCATGCCAGCTTTACTCTACACTCTTCCTCAGGTGACAGGCGTGCAGAGTGTGCCCAGGAGTCTGCTCCCTGCACTGTGTCCCCTGGCCCCCGGGGGAGCCCAGCCTCTTCGTCGGAGCCGAGCAGCCCTGAGTCTGAGGCCAGAGGCCCCAGCCCCCGGCCCAGCCCCCTGTCCTCCCAGGAAGGCAGCCCGCAGCTCTGGGGCCGCCACCGGGGCAGCGTTCTTTCCACGTGGATGCTAGGTACTTCAAGCCCTTCATTCCTGGAGACAGATGGGGCAGCGCCAACTTCCCTGGAGAGAGAGAAGGCAGGAGAGGCCCCAAGCCCAGGGAAGGAAGTAAAGAGTGACGGCCCAGCCGGGACTGCCGAGGCTGGAGCCAGGCAGCCTGACGTTCTCTTGACCTCTACAGAAGGGTGAGTGTCGTTCTAACCACCCTCTGCCTCCTAACGATGCAGGCATTTAAGAGTACCCGGTATGATTCTTTTCCCATATGGGTCCTTACAAAATAGTATAGTTCCCTGTGCTATACAGTAGGTCCTTGTTGTTTATCTATTTTATATACAGTAGTGTGTATCAGTTCATCCCAAACTCCTAATTTATCTCTCCCTGCCCCCCAACCCTTTCCCCTTTGGTAACCATAAGTTTGTTTTCTATGTCTGTGGGTCTATTTCTGTTTCGTAAATAAATTCAGTTGTATCCTTTTTTTTTTAAGATTCCACATATAAGTGATAGCATATGATATTTGTCTTCCTCTGTCTGGCTTACTTCACTTAGTATGATAATCTCTGGGTCCATCCGTATTGCTGTAAATGGCATTATTTCATTCTTTTTTATGGCTGAGTAATATTCCTGTGTGTGTGTGTGTGTGTGTGTGTGTGTGTGTACACATACATACCACATCTTCTTTATCTACTCATCTGTTGATGGACATTTACGTTGTTTTCATGTCTTGGCTATTGTAAATAGTGCTGCCGTGAACATTGGGGTGCATGTGTCTTTTCAAATTATAGTTTTCTCTGGGTCTATGCCCAGGAGTGGTATTGCTGGATCATATGGTAACTCTAGTTTTTTAGGGACCCTCCATACTCTTCTCCATTGGCTGCACCAATTCACATTCCCACTCCAGTGTGTAGGAGGGCCCCTTTTTCTCCACACACTCTCCAGCATTTACTATATGTACACTTTGGGTTGATGGTCATTCTGACTGGAGTCAGGTGACGTGAGAAAAGCACATTGGGACTTAACATACTAATATCTGTTAAGCCAGGATTATATGACTGGAGGGTCTGGTAGCACAAGAAACCAAAGAGCAGACAGTCATCCACGTGGGGCAGGACTTGAATGTGTCGAGGCAGAGCCAGGGAGACGTGTCCACGGCTGGACACCAGGAGAGGACCAGGGGTGTGTGCAGCGAACCTGACCTGACCAAGGCCATGTGCCCAGAAAAATGGGGGCCATGCTAGGCAGGTCTGGGGAGAGGGAAGGCCAGAGCTTGTGATGTGGGGATTACGTGCCGCTTTGAATTTGAGGATGTGTCTGGGAGGCCCAGGGCGCTGACTCGGATCTCAGGGGAAGCCGGAGCAGCAAGGAGAGGTTTGATTGGGACCAAAGGAATGGTGGATCTTGGTGGGTCCATAGCAGGACTAAGTAACCCTAGAACTGTGACCAGGGGTAGGAATAGTCCAACTGGAAACCATCCTAGATGTCCACCTGCCCCAAGGATGCTGCATGAAGGCTGTCAGCCCCTAGGTTCTCTACATGGGGAAGGGGTTTTGTTGGCCAAACAGGGGTCATATGAAAGAGACCAGGGGAAACAGTGATGGTTCAGGTCGTGGACCTAGTGTTGGACTAACTGGAAGATTAACTCCACTCCCATCTCGAAGTCATTGGGTGATGGTGAACCCCAGGCAGTGCCAGAAACCAGAGAAACCAAAGAAGCCTCTTCTGCAGCTGGAAAGCTACACTGTCCCTGAAGAAGTTCAGACTAATCAGAAGAGTCTCTAGGTGTCTAAAAAGAGAGGGTTCATGATACCCAAAATTAAAGTTAATTCAACCCCAAATAAAAGTAAATCCACCTAAAATGAGAACCATACTTTCATAGTAAATAATGAAAAAAGGTTTAATTGATGCTTTTCTTGGTAAATGGCACTAAATATTACATAAGTAAATTTATTTAATCTTATATTTAATACACTATAGGAGATTAATTTTCCTGGCCTAATTTGGTGGCCCAATGAGATGTCTTTCATTCATCCTTAACTTTCACAGCGAGGTCATAAGGGTCTATTTAATTTATCATTTTATTTTATTGTTTTATTGTCGGCCGCACTGAGGTGGCATGTGGAACTTCCCCAACCAGGGATCGAACCTATGCTGCCTGCAGTGGAAGTGTGGAGTCTTAACCACTGGACCACCAGGGAAGTCCTATTTTATTTTATTTTTTTATATCAGCTTTATTAAGATATAATTCACATACTATACAATCCATCCATTTAAAGTATACAATTCCATACCAATTTATATTTGCCCTGTGGGGTGTTTTTCCTCAAAGTGCCTTCCCATCTAGATATTATTTGAGTAACAACACTCACTGACTAGGTCTTTTTTTTTTTTTTTTAGATGTTGGGGGTAGGAGTTTATTAATTAATTAATTTATTTTTGCTGTGTTGGGTCTTCGTTTCTGTGCGAGGGCTTTCTCCAGCTGTGGCCAGCGGGGGCCACTCTTCATCGCGGTGCGCAGGCCTCTCACTATCGTGGCCTCTCTTGTTGCGGAGCATAGGCTCCAGACGCACAGGCTCAGTAGTTGTGGCTCACGGGCCTAGTTGCTCCGCAGCATGTGGGATCTTCCCAGACCAGGGCTCGAACCCGTGTCCCCTGCATTAGCAGGCAGATTCTCAACCACTGCGCCACCAGGGAAGCCCTGTCTAGGTCATTTTTGTAAAAGTATTTGAGGGCTTTGTCAGCTGATAATCTAAGTAGCTCTCTTTAGATGTGACAAGCGTGTCATTATTGTCATTTTCTCCTCTTCGGTTGTTCACGGGACTAACTCTTCCCGTTCCTCACTTGTCAGTGGCTTCCCAGGTGATCCCTGGAATCTTCCAGCATCACTTTCACGGCCTTCACAGAATCCTTTCCGGCAAGATTTGTAACTTCACTTTTCAGTTGGTTTCCATTACGTTTGCCCTGCCTTGTTGGATGTGATGAGCCTCAGGAAGCAGTGAGAAGTTACCGGCACAGACGCTGACCCCGTTGGGGGCAGAGACGTACATTTGTGTTAAGCAGAAAGGGCTGTCAGGTGCAGCTGCATTTTATAAGTGGGCAGTCTGTCGGTGAACGTTTTCATACCGTGATAAGTTTTCTTATCTGTACAACTCCCTAACTGCATCCTAATAGTGGATGACTATTCCACTAATGAGGAAACCCCAATACCTGGTTGCCATGTTGCAGGGAAAACGCAAGAGTCAGGTAGAGATGGGGCCGGGTGACTTCTGGGATTCTGAGTGTTCTCCGAGTCTACCGTGAGGCTTACTGGGGCCTGTGCAACCTCTGCAGGGCACCATCCAAAGCCCCTGCTGGAAGGCCCCCTCCTGTACCACAGGGCTGCCGATACAGGAAGGCAGGGGATGGAAACCACCTGTGGCAACCCCAGCATCACCGTCCCTAAAGCTGGTCTCGCCTTCCGTTCTCGCTTCATCCTTGCACCTTCCTTGGCTCCAGATCTAGGGGTGGAGGCTGGAGGCTGGAGCTGGGGGAGGGGAAGGGCGGCAAGGAGGCATGATGGGGCGGGCGGGACAGGTGAGGGACACGAGTGGCTGCTGACCTTTGGGGAGGTATTCCCACCCCTCCTTGGGATGGACTAAACACCACTGGGGTCTTCAAAGGGCTGCACCTGCCACCTGAGGTGAACTCGGCTCAGAACATCCCTGTGGTTTACCTTAGGAAGTGCTGGTACCGAGCTCCGCTCCAGCCCTTGCTAGCTTCGTGTGAATACTGCCCTCTCTGGGCCCTCCGGGCGCCCAGGTCAGGCCAGGCAGGCTGTGACCCTGCCTCTTCCCTGGGGGAGGCCCTGGTCCGGCTCTTCCCCGGCCACACGAGGCCCTGGAGCTCCAGCTCCTGCCCTGAGCTCTGGGCGTGGACTTCTGAGCACACCCGCCCCTACGACTGACCTCAAGGATGCTTGACCCCGAGCCCCTCTGTGTCCATCCCAAGTGGGAGTCTGAGGTCACTGATGGACTTTCGCAGGCTTCCTGAGAGCCCCGTGCCCCACGCGCAGCCCCCAGAGGAAGGCCAAAGGCCGCCAGCTGGAGGCAAGGTGGAGAATGGCGTCAGGACCGACAAGGTGGCCTGGAACTTGGCCTCCCGCCTCTATCGCCTGGAGGGCTTCCGGAAGTCCGAAGTGGCCGCTTACCTGCAGAAGAAGTAAGGGGCTTTGAACCTGAGCAAGGCCGAGGTCGAGTCAGGAAGGGAAGCAGCCAGTGGGCTCCCTGCCCGCCCGTGTCCCCCCAGCCCGACCGCTGACCTCTCGAGCCTTCATTCCTGTCCCGTCCACTGCACCCCTCACCCCTTTGCCCCCCAGACCCTTGCCATGCCTGCCTCTTCCTCTTAGTCACATTCGTGTCACCCTCGACCCCTGCTTAGAGCCGCCGGACCCGGCGACCTGCCTCCCCCACCCCAAACCCATGTCCCTCCCACTCAGCGTCGGATGGGTGCCAGTGCCCTCTTGGAAACTAGGGTCCAGCCTGGCTGTGCCTTTCCCTTGATCTCACCCCCCCCCAGCCCCTGTCAGGCCCCAGGATATGTGCAGGCCCCCAGTCCAGAACCCCAAAGCACGCTTCATCCCCACTTTCCCTCCACAGCAACGACTTCAGCAGGACGGTGGCTGAGAAGTACCTGTCCTTCTTCCAGTTCGGAGGCCAGAGCCTGGACCGTGCGCTCCGGTAACAGCTGGGGGCCTTCTCTGGGGAGGAGGGAGGGATGGTGGGGGGCAGTGGTACCACCGGCAGGGCTGGAATCTGATCGGCCCTGAGCTCTGGGGCTGCTGGGCTCTGCCTGGACTCTGGCCCTCCTTCCAGGGACTTCCTCCACGCCCTGGTGCTCAGTGGGGAGACCCAGGAACGCGAGCGGATCCTCTACCAGTTCTCCAAGCGCTTCTATCACTGCAACCCTGGGCTCTTCTCCTCAGTAGGTAGGGAGACGCCGGCCCTTTGGGGGAACCGGGCAGAAGGATGGCAGGGAAGTGTCCCCAGTCTGCTTGGGGGTTCACTGGGTGGTGGCTGGTGGGAGTGTGTTTGGGGGGCTCTGGGGACCCAGAAGCATTTGGGGCTCACCCTGCCCAGGGTGGGCAGAGGAAATGCAGGAGTCCCGGTTCCAACGAGCTTTCTCTCTGGGGGGCAGACTGCGTGCACACCTTGACCTGTGCCGTCATGCTGCTTAACACGGACCTGCACGGACAGGTGAGAGCCTGGGGCTCCTGGAAAAGGGGAACCGAGGCCTGGGATGGGGTCAGGGAGGGCCCTGGGGACCTGGGGAGGGTTCGGAGTAGCCGGCCGGGGGTCTTTCTGTTGGGGTCGGGCATGTGTGCCAGTGACGCCCCTGTCCACATGGCCACAGAACCTCGGGAAGAGCATGAGCTGCCAGGAGTTCATCACCAACCTGAGCGGCCTGCGGGACGGCGGGAACTTCCCCAAGGAGCTGCTCAAGGTACGCACGGGGGCTGCTCAGGGGCCCGGAGCCTTGGCTGTCTGTCCCAAGGGCCACGTGAGCTCACGCCCGGCTTTGCCGAAACACCCTGGAGAGGACAGGCCTTCCTCACTGAAGGGAACGAAAAGTGTGGGTCCCGGGCCAGCCGTATCAGCGTCACCTTGGAATTTATTAGCTTGTGTGAATTCACAGCCCCCCCCCCCCGCCCTGGACCTACTGAATCAGAATCTCAGCCTGGGGCCCTACGATGTTCTGTCATGCTTCTGGGTGATCCTTAGGCCTGGGGTTTTGGTTCTCAGGGCAGAGCTTCAAGTAGTAAAAGTCTAGAGCTAGGATTCGGGGGCCAGAGGTTCCAGGGTTTGGATTCAGTTCACTCCTTAGCCAAGGCAGCTTCCTCCAGGGCGAGTGACCATGTTACAGGGTTGTTATCACAACCTGCCTAGGCCAGGGCCTGGCCCACAGTCTGCCTTCCTAAGCAGTTAGAGCATTTATTCTCTTGTCTAGTCAGTGAACATTAATTGAACACTTACTAGGTACCCGGTGCCCCACTGGGCATGGCCAGGGCTACAGAAGCCAGCCAGCCACATTGATATGAGGACTCTTGGTCATATCATTTCAAAGTCACAGCACCTCGTTTATTCATTCACTCGCCGTACACTGACGGCCCCGGTAGTCAGCTGTTCCTGTCGTGTCAGATCCCTCTGGGCAGGATGGTATGTGGGTGATTCGTTTCCCCTTCAAGGGAACTGGTTCAGGCCTCGCTGAGCTCAAGTAAGGACGAGGATCGCTTTGGTCATCCCTGTGTCTCTAGCTCCCAGCACAGGGCTCGGCACATGCCCCGTACATTGTTGCATGTGTGCACGGATGCGCGGACGCATGGGCTGCTTCCTGCTCGGGGCAGAAGGGCAGCTACGTCGGGGTGGAGGCAGCAGGCTGCAGCACGCCCGTCCTACCTCTGCCAGACGGAATGTGCACCCCACGGCCCGAGGCTCCCGGGCCCACCTGTATGTTTCTGTTCCAGGCCCTCTACTGGTCTATCCGAAGTGAGAAGCTCGAGTGGGCTGTGTAAGTGAGACCCATCTTGCTTCCCCTCCCTCTCCCCTGCCCTCCCTCCACCCACCCACCTGAGTTGGAGAACTGAGTTGGAGCCCCTGGACAGGGCTCCCCTCTATGTGGCTGGAGCCAGAGGCGGGGCAGTGGGCCGGGGAACACCTGAGGAACCAGAGGTGGCGAGGGTATGGGGATGGTAGGCAGTGATGGGTTGCCTTTGGAGGAGGACTTCTCCGGGGGGGGCGGTGTCCTGAGGTGTGGCTTCCCAGCAGGAGAGAGAGGATGGGGGTCCTGAGGTGGTGGTGGGCACCTCCCGATGGCCTCTGGCCGGTCAGCACCCCCAGCCTGATTCTCTGATGTCCAGGGATGAAGAAGACGCAGCCAGGCCCGAGAAGGCCCAGCCGTCTTCCCTGGCTGGCAAGACGAGCAACCCCTTCCTCCAGCTGGTCCAGGACCCCACGGCGCCCACCTACAAGCAGGGCATCCTGGCTCGGAAGATGCATCAGGATGCGGACGGCAAGAAGAGTGAGTGTCTGCCTGCTGCCACGCGGGGGCATCTGTCTGCCCGTGAACGGGGTGTGTGTGCAAGTGCCGTGTCCAGGGACACCGTGCAGAGAGACGGCACGGGCGGAGGACAGGCAGCCCATGTTCCTGCCTCAGTGCTGACCGTGAACCGGGGTCTGTGTCATGTGCTGGGGGTGGGGGAGGGGTGCAGAGACAAGATAGACCTAGGGACCCCCCACCCCCGAACCCCTGTGCTATGGTGGGAATTAGACAAGCACACCAGTGTCTGGTATAAAAGGAAGAAAGAGCTGCGTGGTGTAGGGAGGCCTCCATCGAGTGTGGAGTGTGCAGGAGGGCAAGGTTTCTGGTTTTGTTTTGGGGTGGAACGTGGGGGACAGGATAGTTAAGGCTTCTGGGACGCAATGGTCTCTGAGCTGAACCTTGGAGGAAAAGAGGGCCTGATTCTTTGTAGTTGGGCAGAGGGATCCCCACCGAGAAAAGAGCACGGGGCGTGTGAAAGAGGATGGCGTGAGGTGCATTGGGCCTCATCCTGCAGACTGTTGAAGGCTCTGGAGCCGGGCAGCCACGTGACCAGAGCAGGAATGGGATCCCAGATGGGCTGGGGTACGGTGACCCGCCAGGGAACTGGCGTTTGGCCGTGAGAAGTCACATGAGCAAGGGCAGGAAGTGACCGTGGGGAAGCCGGCCTTCCGCCCTAGCATCTGAGCCCCTGGGCGTCTCTGATGGGACCAGAATGATGTCCGAGAAGAGCTGTGCTTGTGGGCGGGGCGGGGGCGTGTTTGGAGTCAGTGGGCGGGGCGGGGGCGTGTTTGGAGTCAGGACGGTCTGTATGAGCCTCGGCTTTTGTGGTTGTTTGTAAATAGTGCTGTTTTGGTATCTGCGAGTGGTCGCCCATGTGTGAGACACGGTACTGCCCGTCTTTGTGATCGGTTGTGTTTTGTTGTGCTCAGGCATGTCGCTCTACACCCCGGGGAGGGACTGGAGTTGGTGGAGGGGAAGCGGGGGGACAGTGTGTGTCTGAGGGTCCAGAGGGGCGGCCACCACACCCACCTTTGTGTTCTGCTCCTGGGGCAGCGCCGTGGGGCAAGCGCGGCTGGAAGATGCTCCACACGGTCTTGCGAGGGATGGTCCTCTACTTCCTGAAGGTAGGAAGGGAGTCTGCACCCGCGATGGGCAGCACGGGAGGACGAGCAACTGATGCAGACCTCTTTTCTGAGCCCGTGTGCCCTGTGGCAGGGAGAGGACCACGGCCTTGAGGGGGAGAGCTTGCTGGGGCAGATGGTGGACGAACCGGTAGGGGTGCACCACTCGCTGGCCACTCCCGCCACCCACTACACCAAGAAGCCGCACGTCTTCCAGCTGCGCACGGCCGACTGGCGCCTCTACCTCTTCCAGGCACCGTGAGTTTCGGGGGGGGAACAGGCAAGCGGCAAGGCCCCAGCTTTCCTCCCTGACCCCCCTCATCCTCTGACGGCTACCGGCCCCGCCCTGGGGGGGAGGTGGCGTCCTGACCAGTCCACCTGAGATGGGCTGCTGGCCGGGGTCCGGCTACAGCTGGAAGCCGGGGCTTCCTGCTTCCGTCCCCTGCCCTTGGCTCACTTCGCCACTGCACCACCTCTTCCCCGAAAGTCCGACTGAGCCTCTCAGTTCCAAACAGAGGATTCCAGGAAGTCACGAACGCTCGATCATTTTTTGGCATTTGATATAAACTCTATTGCCTTCCCAGATTTGCCTCTTTGTCTGCTGAGAAAAACCACAAGCGGGGGTCAACCACCTCGGCCAGTGGCAGGACTTCTCTGGCTTTTGTCGGCTCTGAGTCCTGAGCTGCCGGGCTGCTGTGCAGACCACGGGAGGCTGAGGGCGGGGATAGGTGATAGCACCGGCCTCTGTGGTCCTGGGGACAGACGGCCGCCTCTCCCTGCAGCACTGCCCAGGAGATGATTTCCTGGATGGCGCGCATCAACCTGGCCGCCGCCACGCACTCGGCGCCGCCCTTCCCCGCCGCGGTGGGCTCCCAGCGCAAATTCGTCCGGCCCATCCTTCCCGTGGGCCCCGCCCAGAGCTCCCTGGTACGGCCCGGGGGAGGGGTGGGATGCCGCGCGGGAGGAGGGTGCACCCCGGAGGACTAGGAAGGAGATGAGAGGCTGTGCAGCTGGCCTAGGAAAAGTTGGGGGGGAGGGGGAGGGATGGGCTGAACACCTAGGCCCGGGATCGGGGATCGAGGTGTACACCTGAGCCCAGGAACGGAGGCGGGGGGCGGGGGTGTGGGGGGATTCTTGGGCTGCCCACCTGGGCCCGGAACGGAGTGGGAGGGCTCGGAGCAGCTTCCCCCACTGTCTCCCGCTCCCAGGAGGAGCAGCATCGATCCCACGAGAGCTGCCTGGATGCTGCCTCCGACGACCTGCTGGATCTGCAGAGAAACTTACCGGAGCGGCGGGGCCGCAGCCGAGAGCTGGAGGACTACCGCTTGCGGAAGGAGTACCTGGAGTACGAGGTGAGGTGCCCGCGCCTCACCTTCCGCCTGGACCCTCTGCCGCCCTCTCGTGGCCGTGGCTGTCCCTGCAGCCTTGGCTCAGGGCAGGGGGAGGTGCTCCTGTGAGAACACGGGGTGCTGTGTGCGCTGTCTCCACACGAGTGTGTGCACACGCGTGCGCAAATTGTGTGTGTCCGTGTGCACTCGGGCCGCTTCCCCTCTTGTCCTGGGGGCACATAGCAGCTGCTTGTCTGGAAACACTCTTAGGGAATGTTACTTTCATACATGTCTTTGCTCCCAAGAGTATATTTGGCTTTTCCTACACTGAAGGGAAACCTATATTTTAACAGAATTATTTCTCCTAATACCTACCTAATAATAATAATAGGCAGTATTTCTGAAGCTCGCATTGCATGGATTATCTTATTATCTAACTACTCTGGGGATAGGGGCGGTAATCCTCATTTTACAGACGAGGAAACTGAGGCACAGAGAGATTAAGCGACTTGTCCAAACCTGATACATTTTCAAGAGACTCCAATTACATCCGTGCCTCGTGTATGGTCGTAACTAAGGAATGACCTTTATTAGCTCTGTGATCGATGCTGAAACATTTTTTCCCACCCAGCACGCACCCTGCACCCAAATTCAGGAGGAGGATAGGCGAGGGGCATTGTGGGAACAGAAGGGGTCACAGGCCACCCAGGGGCAGAGAGGGGAGAAGGGAGCGTCAGTGTCACCTCCTGGCTGTGCCCACCGGCCCTCGCGCTGCCCTCTCCCTTTCTTTCTGGTTTATCCATTTGGCGTACTGGCTGCATCCATCGCTGTGAGCGCGCCACTTCCCAGAGGCCCCGGCGTGTGGCCGATAGGACCCAGCTCTGCACGCGGCATTCCAGCCTCTCTCTACCACTTTCTGACCAGCTGGGACCTTTAGCAAGGCCCACCCCTCCCTAGGCCTCACTTCCCTCTTTACAGAGCAGAGCAGTGACTCCCACCTGACCTCCCAGGGCTGGGATGGGGATCCAGCGGGCTGGAAGGTGGGAAAGCACTAGGTAAACTGGGAGCTGTATCCGAAGGATGCTAGTTACAGGGGCCCAAGGAGTGTTAAACAGATGAGGGTAGTTAGCGTCATACTCTCCAGATGCCAATTGTTAAAACGCCGCGCAGACTCACTTAGGGCTGAGTACAGATGTGCACTGTGTGTGTGCAGTGCTGCACAGACCTCGGGCCTAGTGGGTTATGGGTCTTCTAGTGTCTCAGCGATGTAACGTGCTCCAGAGATGTCAGTCACGGCACTACACGGTGTTGGCTGTTAGACCAGGGCTGGACTTACAGGTGTGACTATAAAACACCCAGGGAACGGCAGGATCTGCAGATACGGTTGCTTAAGCAGATGCTAGCCTTTGGCCCGGCGCTCTTTCTGCAGGAGTCCTTATCGCCATAGCGTCCTTCACATGTGAGCTGTCTGTCCCTCACGATCCCAGCCCCCTCCCGACCTGGAGCCAGGGTGGTGCTAAGGCGGCGGGGCCCGTGTGTTGCAGAAAACCCGTTACGAGACCTACCTGCAGCTGCTGGTGGCCCGTCTGCACTGCCCGTCGGATGACCTGGACCTGTGGGAGGAACAGCTGGGGAAGGAGGCTGCAGGCCCGCAGGAGTCCAAGCCCAGCCTGAAGAAGTCCCACTCCAGCCCGTCCCTGCACCTGGATGAGGCCCCCACCACGGCCAAGGTCAAGCGCAACATCTCAGAGCGCAGAACCTACCGGAAGATCATCCCAAAGCGGAACCGCAATCCGCTGTGAAGCGGATGCCCCTCACCGACTCTGCCCCCACGGCCTGGGGTGGGTGTGGGATGAAGCCCCGAGGAAGAGCCTCATCTCAGCGGGCGCATGGTGGCGATGAGGCCCTGCCCCTCCCCCGCTGAAGGATAGCCTTGCTTCCCTGTGGTCCCTCGTACACAGGAGTTTTCCCAATACTGCTGCCCCCTGCCCCTGGCTGCTCCCGAGGGCGATGGGAGGTCAGGAATTTGGCTCCGCTCCCACAGCTCATCCCGTGTCACCCTCCATCTCTTCAGAAGCCACAGCGGACACCTTTCCCAGGCCTGCGGGCAGCTCAGTGCTTATGTGAGAGTCAGAGTACTCGGGGACCCCCGGCCTCCGGGACAGAGGCCGGGGCAGCAGAGCCCTCTGGGCAGACAAGCTAGGGGAGCCGCAGCCCTGAGGGTGGTCTTGTTCTGGGAATCAGGTGGCCTGCTGGGAGAGGTCCTGGGAGACCCCAACCAGGCCCCGCCCACTGGGGGGACAGCCTTCTGGGTAGGAGCAGGGATGCGGCGAGTTCAGGGGCTCAGTGAGGCTGACCCTGGGGCCCCTGCCTTTGTCTCCTCTCCCACACATCACCCACTCGCAGTGGGCAAACGAGAGAGGCCCTGCCTTGCATGGTCAATTGCTGATCATCAGAGCAGAGCCGATGGCGGTCAGTGAGGGCCGGAAGGGGTGGCGGCCTCCAGAGCTTGGTGGAGAGAGCCCTGGAACGAGGGGCCTTTGCCTCCCCAGAGCAGGGAAGGAGTTCTCTCCGGGTTCAGACCCTAGGGAGGCTGAGGGTAAGAGGTGGTGACGCGTCCGTATCCGCTGGGGGCTCTGGAGAGTTGGGGGGTAGGGTGGGCAGAGGCCTGGCTCCCTTCCCTGAAAACTCCATGCCCGAGGGGCTCCAGGACCCTCCCGGACCCCTCCCCTGGCCCAGCCTGCTCCCAGGGGCCTTTGCCACCCTGCCTGGGAAGTCCCCTTGTGCTCCGTCGGGCTGTTCTCCGGGGGCGGTTCCGGGCACTCGCGGACCCGAGGCTCTGCCTGTGGGAAGGAGGCTGGGCTGCAGGGGCAGCCACCATTGTCTCTGCTCAGCCGAGTGTGCGAGCAGGCGGCCCGCCAAGAGGGGCCTCTCCACTGCCCACCTGCTGGCTGACGCACGGCCCCTCCGGCCTTCCTGCCGGCGCTCTCCTCCCCTTCGTGCTTGCAAGCAGCCTGGAACTCCACCAGGTGGGGCTGGCACTCGGGGGCCACGAAGGGCGTCTGGCCAGGGCCCAGGGCCGGGCCACACACCCAAAGCGTGCACAATAAATGCCAACAAAGAAGGAGGTGTGTACGGGTGTAGGGGGAGGGGAGGGTCAGCCAGTTCCGGGCAGCTGGGGCCACCCGCAGGGTGGCAGGCCGCATCCCTCTTGCCATGTGTGCGTGCATGTCTGTGTGCGTGTGCATGTCTGTGGGCGTGTATGTAGCACACTGAGCAGGTGCAGGGGTCACATATGTAGTTTGTCACAGCTGGAGGGGACCTCAGAATCATTTAGTTATCCACTCATGTGTTCATTCTTTCATTTCACAAGTAATATTAACTACCTTTTATGGGCCAGTACTATGGGATTCAAACACGGATTAAGCGCATCCCTGGCCTCCAGGAGATGACTGTCCTGCTCTCTGGTTTCCAGTTGGCAGTGTAGAGACACGCTGGAGACATTCCCATCCTACACCCAGGGATTCAGATACAGTAGATCTGGGTCAGGGACACCAATAGGTATTTTTAAGACCCCCTGGGCAACTCTGATGTGCAGTGGCAGTTAACAGCCACGGCGCAGTCCGGTCGTCTCATTTGATTGAGGTGGGAGCCTAGCGCCAGGTGGACGTGACTTGGCCCAGGAGTGATGCTTACAGGCTGAATGGCCGTGAGTGGGTTATTTGACCTCACTGACCTGTATGCTTATTTCTAAAACCCGAATAAAAGGCAGAGGTTGGTTTGCAGGTGTGCATGTGTGTCACATTTCCATGCTTCTTTGCTCTTGCAGAACTGGCATCTCCCTTTCCCCCCGGGCATGTGAGGCCTTCAGAGCCCGGTGACCGTGGCTGCCGGGTCCCCCTCTGGCCAGTGCTGTCCTGGCCCCCGTTGGCCTGGAGGCCTGGGGAGGTGGAGGTGGGTTGTTGGGCTGTGGTTATGACATGTGACCACCAGGGGGCGGGCTTGCATCTTCCAAGCCTGGGCGGCCCAGTTGTCCAGCCAGAGCTTGCTCCTGGAAGAACAGGAAGTTAGGCCTCCCCCAGGCCTTCCCCCCTGCCCCGCCCTCTCACCAGAACCAGGCCCTTCCACTTCCCCAAACCCACAGTGGCCCAGCCAGGCCTCCCACCATCTGGGGAGGTCTGATCCAAGCAAAGGGTTGGGACTTTGACATCTTCCTGCAGATGGAGAGGAAGAAGTTTCTGGAACCTTATGGGGACAGACTAGAACTCCCTACAGAACTGTCCCAAGGAACCTACAAAAATGGAAACCAAATGAGCACCCAGTCCCGGTCCTGGGTTTGGAACAGATCAAACCCCACGGGCCTAGACTCACCTAGTGTCCACCCTACTCTTCTTTCCTACTCAGCACTGGGTTGGTCCATATCTTTGCAGGAGAAGGGGATGGGCACAGGTTCTTGGTGAACAGCTCAGACTCCATAAGGCTGGTTGAAGTTTGCCCTCGGTTCCTCCTTTCCCACCTAGGGAGCTCAGCTAACCAGGAGATACCCCAGATGTAACCTCTTCCTGGTCTCTCAGCATCTCTGCTCCATCTGGCTTTCTGCTGAAGACATTCATTTGTTTGTTGTTTGCCAGGCACCAGGGAGGAGTTAAGATCACTAGGGCCCGAGGTCTGGGTCCTTTCCTCTGGGGGCTCCGAGTCAGATGGAAACAAGTGGGGCGTGTCCTGCTCGGCAGGAGCTGGGCTGGAGGGTTGAGGTGGGATAGAGTGAGAGACACACGGTGGTCAGGGTGGGCTGAAGCTGGATCTTAAAGGACCTGGTGTGCAGCCCAGGAGGGTGGGTTTCGAGCAGAAGAGTGACGGGTTCATGGCTTGGGAGATAGTCTGGGAGTTTGGCTTTAAGAAGATTGAATGACTTGAGTAAATGAGCCTAGAATAGGGTAGATTATGGCCTGGAGGTGTTTTATACTATGCATGCAAATTTTCTGTAAGTCTAAAATAAAAAGGGGGTGGGGGGAAGAGAATGCCCTGGAACCTTGGGACAACCTGGCCATCCACATCTGGCCACATCCCTCTCCCTTCCCCCGACCCCCCAACTTGCTTGCTGCCCATACTTAGGGGGTGTCCTGAATGCCACACTCTGCGTAAGGGCCCCTTCCCACTGCCCCCTCTGCCAACACCTTTGCCTCCAGCTATCCTGCATCTAACTGGCCCCCATCTCCACCTGTTCCCTGCCTTCTGAGGAAGCGATGCTCCGTGCATTCCTGGAACTGACCCTGCCCCTCCCTCGTGCCCACACCCCTCCCCCTCCCCATGTCCTGCCTACCCTGACCTCACCCTCAGGGGTCCCATCTGGGTTTTCGGCCTATGCTCTACCCCTTCATTATCTTGCCTCGCAAACAACTTGAAGTATCGCCATCGGGAGGAAAAAGAAGAGCCTGCACTTGACCGTCTGCTGCCTGTAGCCGAGGTCCACGGATGTGTGGTCTTTGCCAGCCCTTTCCCTCCCTCCCCTGGTCCCGTTCACACCTGGCATGTTGGCCTCCAGCCACTGCTCCCCACCTACGACCCTCAGTCATCAAGCTTCCTCACCTCTCAGCGACCTTTGGCCCCATGTGCGCCCTGATCTGTGGAACCCGCACAAGGCCCAGTGTGATCTGGCCAGTCTGTTAACTTCTTGTGCTTCCGTTTGCTTCTCTATAAAATGGGGATAATAGCACTGCTTACCTCACAGAGTCCTTGTGAAGATTAAGTGAAATTATGCACGTAAACAGCTCGGAACAATGCCTGGCACAGAAGGAAAGCCTGTTAGCTATTAGTACCGGCCTCGCCGGCCTTCCTCAGGCACCCTCCCGCCTCTGGACTCCGGTTCACATTCTGCCCTCAAACATGGGGTCCTGCTCCGAGGCTGGGCCTCTGCACTCAGCTCTCCCTCTGCCTGGACTTTGCAAGTGACACATGTAAACTCACATGGGCTTTAGCAGAATAGGACATTGTTCAGCTCCAGTAACTGGACAGTCTGTGTCCAGGTCGGGCTCCACACTGAGCCAGGAACCTGTTTCTCTCTTGTTCTTCTCCCAGGCCTAGGAGGACAGGGGCAACCCTCACGGTACCGAGGTGCCCCAAGAGCTCAAGACTCCCTCTTCTTGGTACAAATCTAGCGCGCAGAGAGTATCTGCTCGTTGGAAATTTCAATCTCAAGTCCAGGGTAGGGTCTCGTCCTTTTTTTTTTTTTTTTTTTTTTTTGCGGTACACGGGCCTCTCACTGTCGTGGCCTCTCCCATTGTGGAGCACAGGCTCCGGACGCGCAGGCTCAGCGGCCATGGCTCACGGGCCCAGCCGCTCCGTGGCATGTGGGATCCTCCCGGACCGGGGCACGAACCCGCGTCCCCTGCATCGGCAGGCGGACTCTCAACCACGGTGCCACCAGGGAAGCCCCAGGGTAGAGTCTCTTTGAGCAACATACCTTGGGCCACGTGCCCACCTCTGAGCCAATCACTAGGGGCCTAAGGTAATCAGAGGCCTCCTTCCGAGATGGGGGTGGGGTGTGGAGGCAATGCCACCCAAAGGATGGAGGGGGGAACATCTGCTGAGAGATTCGGAGTGCTAGGACTGGGAAGAGGCAAAATCCCTTGCCGTCCACATGCCACCTCCCCCGTGAAGCCTTCCTTGACTCTTCTCCCCCCGTTATTCCCTATCACATCAAAGCCTAACTTTCTACACCCCTCCCCTGCCCTCCCCTCCTGTCTTTCCTGTCTTTTTGCTCCCAGTAGAACATAAACCTCCCAAGGGCGGGAACAGGGCTGGTTGTTTTCCATCGTATCCCAGGGCCTGACTCCTGGTGTTGAAAAAGGTAAATCTCAAAACTTCATCCTCCCTGGGCTTCCGGAATGCCACGTTCTCCTGGTTCGTCTTCTACTTTCTTGCATGTTCTTTTCTGTCTTTTCTCCGCTTGTAACCTCCCCGCGGCCCAGCCTGAACTCAGCCTTTTCGCCAGGGGGATTCTCAGAGATCTCACCTGGCTGACTACAGGGCTGTCGCTTTAGCTTCTGGGAAGAGTCTCCAAATCTAAGGTTTCAGTCCTGATCTTTGCTCTGAGTTTCAGACCTGGAGTTCTGTCTGCAGGACGTGGTCCCTCAACCAATCCTCCTGGAAATGGTAACTTTCTGTACAGATGTTACTCATTACACGGGAGAGTGAACTTAGGATCATCTCCCCTAAACCTGTCCCCGGCTGACTCCCCTTTTCTATGAATGATTCTGTGACAGGTCGTCCATTGCTTTGAAAGCCAACGTGCCAGGATGATGAAGAGATTTGAGCCAGATGGGCCTTTGCCTTCACCTTGGGTGTCAGGTAGAAGCTTCTGGTTTTCTGGATCTCTTTGTCCCCATCTGGTGTGACACAGACAGGGTGGGGAGGAAGTACATGCACAGAGAGGCGCTGACTCCCTCACTGAGCGAATGAGGCCTGGCAAGTGACCGTGACAACCCTTTCACCTGGCCGCCAAGAGACTCCAGGCCGATTTGCAGCTCAGGTGCAGCCGCTCAGGACCCACTCTTCCACCCGTTCTATATTTTCTGTGCTCCTGATGCTTTATTTCGTATTTGTAGTTCACTAATTTATTGCATGCATTTCCTGTGAGCTGTCTCAAATCCTCTCTGGAACAAGGTGGGAATACATTAATATTTAAAATAAAATAAACAAAATGTCAGCTTGTGTGTGTGTCTTAGGCTGGAAATTCCTTAAGGGCAGGGACCATGTCTGTTTATATAGCACCTGGCACGGTGTCAAATTGAAGCTTAACAAATGAATTTTGATGAAGACGAGAAAGAAGCTGCTGGCACGAAGATACAGAAGTTTGGATCTCACCCTCGCGCCAAACCTCATCCAAACCCCCTTTTCGCAAGGGGTGACCTTCCTCAGGCCCCAGCCAAATCCTCCCCCTGTTCCCGCCCATCCAGGCTCCTTTCCGTCACCGCTGCCCGTCCAGACTCCCCACAACCAACCCCGTCCTCACCCACACTCTGCTCTCACAAATGCTCCCCTTTTTCCCCAGTCAGCCCTCACTCGGGTCTTCACCCCAAAACGCCCGGCCCACCCTTCTACCCATTCACCCCGTGCCCCAGCCCCGCAGGCTCAGGCTGGGCAGCAGCGTGTGGTGCTAGGAGATGCCACCGGCTGAGTGTTTCAGGTGCCAAGGCACGCGGAGGGACCTCCAGCCAGGCGGGGACCTGGCAGAGGGAGGGGAGGGGATAAGGTGCTTCAAACCTCCAGATGCAGCAGTTAGAAAGAGGACAGAGGCAATGATCCTTCAAATTGCCACATCTGTATAATCTGCTTTTTATTTTCTGCTTCATGAAGTTTTATTTCCCATTATTTATTCACTCCCCTTCCTCCCCTCCCCCACCCCCGCTCCTCCTTTAGCAGGCGACATGCTCAGATGGGCCCCGAGCCTTGGCCTGGGTCTCCGCCCACCCCCGCCCGGCTGGCTGCGGGGAGAAGGCACCTGGTCCCTTTCCGATGACGCCCTCTCCTCTTGCCATCGTCGTGTTTCAGCCCCCAAATGCCCCTCCCTCCATCCTCCAAGGAGAGCTTGGTGCAAATGTGCATGGGGGAACGGGTCACAGAGGTGAGGCGTGTCCCCAAGGCCCCGGTCCCCGTAACCACCCCGAGCCGGAGCTTATAGCCGGAAAGGACCCAGGAGATGGAGATGTCGACCTCACAGCCAGGGGGTGTCTCCCCGCCACGTGCCATCCGCCCGCCTCCTCTCCCGGACCTCTTCCCGACCCTCTCTACCCAGGACCTTCTTCATCCTCCCTTCCCTCCAGTTCTTGGACCTGTGGTCAGGGTGCAGGGGGTTACTGAGATGGGAAGGAGGGGGACCAGCCAGGACTGCAGGGAAGTGAGGCCCTGAGCATCCCCTCACGCCCCACCCCCACCCCGACCCCGCTCCCACCGTAGCAACAAAGATGCAGCTCAGAGAAAGACCGGGGCCATCAGGTTCTAGTTAGTCACGGGGGGTGGGGGGGGCAGGCCCCCAGTGGCTGCCGTGGGGTGAGAGGGTGTTTGGGAAAGGACGCTTATGTTGTGAGTCTCCTCGACGTTGAGTCTTCTTGCCTAGCGCCCTCCTTAGCCCTCGGTGGGACCCAGAAGCTCAGGACGATAGCCCTTTTCAGGCCCGAGGTTGAGGGCTTGCAGTCAGTGTTCTTAGAGCTGCGTCTTGAAGACGCTACGGATGCTCAAGAAAGGCCTGGGAGGGCCGTGAGGGATTTTGCAAATCTTACCTGAAACCGGACAGCACTTTATGTCCCCTCTCTTTTGGCTTTTATCCCTTTCCCGTCTTGCCCTATACTGACTTTTATAAGTCTCATTTTTTAAATAAAAGCTCTGAAGTTCCTTGTTTTTATTCTGGGTGACGGTGGGGGTGGTATGATCCCGTCCAGTTCATCTTGTTTCCTTCTAGGTGCCTATCACGGGGTCTGGCACAGAACGGGGGGGTTTAGGAACTATTTCTGAATGAACAGGTGAATCAGTGAATGTGAGAACTAGGCCTTCTCAGGCCCCAGACTGTATGAACTGTGGCTAATTCACTTCGCTCAGGTTTCTGATTTCTGTCCCAGCCTGGAATCCTCTGGAAGCCTGGCTTTAGCCCAGCCAGCTGAGGCAGGAGCCCAGGGCCCTGGGTGGGTGGGCCACCAGAAGCCAACCACCCCCCACCCCACCCCGAACAGAGACCGGATTCCGCATATGGAAATACGGTGTTTGCCTGATGGAAAATTACCAGGGGAATTTGGTCGAAAGAGGGCTTCATACCTGAACCAGTCAGATGAGTCCCGTAATGCCCTTCACTGCCCAGGTGGCCACTGAATCACGGTGTGACGGCTGGACATCGTTCTGGCCCCAGCCACGTATTTTACGCAGCTGAGGATTTCCCTGGGGTTGCCAACCGGGGAGGCAACCAGGGCGGGGACACAGCCCCACACCCAGGCCTGAGCTCTGGAGCAACGCTGTCCCCCAGGGGGGTAAACAGAGGTGTTACGATTGCCATAACTAACAGCTCCAGCGACACCACAACCTCAGCCCCTAGAATGTCTGGCCAGCAGGCCCTTTCCCTGATCGCCATCATCAGCATAGAGGGGGAGGGCGTGGCTGTACTTCCTACAAGTAAAGCCTCAGTCCTCACCGCGGCCAAGGGGCCTTGCCCCCGCTTCCTTCTTTCTTACCCTCTTCCCTTTCTCTCACTTCTTCCCTTTGGTGAAGAAGTAAGTTTCCATTCGGACCGAGCTCACCCGTACTGATGAACAATGTCTTTGCCGCAGCAAGGTCCCCTGGGGAGGCGTGTGGGTGGGCTGGGGGATGCTCTCCTGACCGGGCCCACGGGGGTGCACTCCTCTCCCCAGGGGGTGTATGGGGGGAACCAACGTTGCCCACAGCTGGGGGCCTCCACTCAGGACCCCCAGGAGGCACGAGCAGGACGTGAAAACCGGGGCCTGATGGCAGTGGAAGGGTGGGCTGGAGGGGAATGTGAGTTCCCAGGCCTGGGCTGTTAGGGAAGCTAACTAACGCCCGCCTCCCTGTAAAAAGCAAACACATCTAAAACAAACAAAAAGATTTATTTGTAAATGAAAGCGGTTCTCATTCGAGGCAGGGCTGCGTGTGTGATGGTGCGCACGCACGTGTGGGCTTGGGCTCCCGTTACACGGGGGAGGATGCCTTGGCTGGAGAGGAGGGGGAGGGGAAGTGGGGCGTCTCAGAGGAGGGGGGCGCCGGGAGGCGCGGTGGGGGGAAGGGAGTTGGCGTCATGCTGGTACTAGTTTGATTTATCCCTAATGAGTTCTCAGCACATGGCTGCTCCGGGCTCACTCCGGGAGCCAGCGCGGCCTCCCGTGGGCCCCAGCCCGCCCCCGACTCCAGAACAGACGCCACTCACTCAGAAAAGAGCCAATTTCCACACTGCACAGTCTGCTTCACTCAAGGGGAAATCACATTTCCCTGGGAGAGCCGGAGGCAGCGCTTCCCTCCCCAGCCTGGCCGGCTGCCACCGGGTACAGATGCAGAGGAGCTGGGCCCTGACCTCCCTTCTCCCCCAAAACAAAGCCCCACTTCCCCCAGCCCTCGCCCCAAATCTCAGGGCAGCCTCTCAGCAGCTGGGGCTTAGCCTTTGCCGCTCAGCTCAGCGAGAGAAGGAGATAGGGGGACGTCCGGGGAGGATGCTGCCGGGGCGGGGACCGGCCTTCCTTGCTCCCTCCAGCTTTGTCCAGGAAGCCAGGCACCGGGTTTGGTTTGAGGGGCTTAGAGATGTGGCGATGGGGTTGCTGGTGGTGTGTGTGGGTGCATGCGCTCGAGCAGGGAGCAGTAGGGAATCGGGATCTGCCATCAGGAGATAAGGACCTCCAGCATCCGTGTCCCGAGAGCCCCCAAGAGCCAGAGGAGGAGAATAAAGTAATGAGAAGAGTAAGAAAGCAAGCGGAAGGGATGGAAGGAGGGAGAAATGCTTCCAGCATTTCTGAGCAGACACGGGGAAAGTCTAAGCCCTCCCCACCATTCACTGCAGACACAAAGGTCTCTCAAAGGAATAATTGCTTCGGACTCAGCAGAAGAGGGACTGCTGAGATTAAAAGAGGTGGGAAAAGGAAAGAGAAAGGTGCGAGGGAAAGAGAGGAGGCGGCCTTTGTGGGCCGGGATGCTTTCATCACAATCACCGTGGCAGCTGCAGGTACCAGGCTGGGTCACTCCCTGTCTGCGGGTGTCTCACAAACTGAGGCAGGGGAACAATCAGACCCCTGCCTGCGGTGGAAATGCTTTATGACCCTAAAAGTTGGAGAAGGGGCGGCCTGGGGGGGACATTAAGGGTCAAGGAGGCGGCCCCATAACTCTGTCCCTCCCTACAAAGTGATGGGAGCCTGAGGTCTCTGCAGAAGCCTGGCCACATCCAGCTACTCAAGGACTTAGATTGGGATGCAGAGTTGGCCTTAGATTAGGGGTCGGGCTGTGGCCCCAGCTCCTCTGAATGACCTTGAAAGATCCAGTCATCTCTTGCTCTCAGTTTCCCCAAGGGCAAAACGGGGCCGATGTGCAGAATCGGAGACACAAATGGATGGGAATGAGTTTTGTAAACAGACAGAGACTAAGCCTATGGGAGAAGAGTGATTCTATCTTCTGAGGATGGGGGAGTTCAGGGAGGGCCAGGGAGGGAGCGCCAATCCCCGCTGAAGCTCAGGGCACTGACTCGGGACCCCGAGGTCTCCAGCCCCCTTGTCCTGTGCCCACCCGCAAAGGACGAGCCTTAGGAAGACGCTGGTGGGAAAAGTTGTGAGTGTTTGGGGAGGGGGCCAGGAGGATGGTGAGGACAGCGGGAGGGGGGAAACCTTCGCAAGCCCCTCACCTTCTCTGGCCTCCTACTTCCCCATCTGTAGACTGTGGCCACACTCTCCTCTCACCTGAGGTTGTTGTGAGGGTTGAGTGTGTCTCTGGCACACGACGGGCAGAAGGTACGTGTTTTTTAGTAACAACCAATGCCAAGAATATTGGCGAAGAGACAGGAGGGGCTGGCCTTGGGGCAGGACTCCTAGCTGCCTCTGCCTCCCCCTGCCGCAGGCCATGGGGTAGGGGCCAGAGGGTCACAGCAGCTCCAGTCCACCTTAGAAAGGTGTGTTCTGCCCCACCTGGTGGGCCCAGGTAGGGTTCTAGCTGCTCTGTCTCCCAGCAGGAAACGCATCACCACGCAGGAGCTGCCTGGCCCACACAGACCGCTGAGCTCCAGGCACCCCGGGCTCTCCTGGCCAATGCCAGGAGGGCAGGGGCCACTGGAGGAGGAAGGGTAGGGATGACAGACCGGGGAGTAGGGCCTGGAAAGCTGAGGAAGACTCTCCACACAGGCAGTGAGAGGGATGGTTCCAGGGTGCAATGGGGATGGGGCGTGGCGGGGGGGGGGCAGTGAGGCAGGGCCCTCGCTGCCCTGGGAATGCCTCGGGCCCAGGCTTCGTCCCCAGTTCTCCCACTGACACACGCACTGCTCGCATATGCCTTCAGAAAACCCAGGGCCTCGACCCTGCTACAGAGTAAACTACCTCTCTGCCACTTCCCACGCAGCTACCCACGGATACTTCCCACACTCCCCAGCAGGAAAGCCGCTTCCTGTTCACCTGTGCCTCCCAACACCTGTCCTCCCCGCCCTTCCCCTCATACTCTTTCTTCACCACGACCCCGTCATGTACCTCGCCAACTTGTCCCAACACCACCCCTGATGTCAGGGCACCTGAGATCATCTCTCCCCCCAAGCACACAGACGGCTGTATTTTCCAAGCCCCGAAGGGGGACCCGTGGTTTGACTGTGGACGGAGTGTCTGGAGCGCTACTGGCCAGGACCTGCCGCACACTCACCGACATCTGCTCTGAGCAGAGTGTCCCGGGGGGCTCAGCTCACCTCCGAGAAGGAAGGGGAGCGCTGAACCGCGGTCAGCCCGCAAAAGCGCAGCCCAGGTCCCTTTGTCATTCAGGGCTTGGAGAGGCTGCCAGCGCACCAGGGTCCCCAGAAAGGGTTTGGCTGGGAATAGGAAGGATCGCTCTGCAGGCTCTGGGGGGGCACCATCCACCTCAAGGTGATTCCTGAGTGGGGACTGTCTTAGGGCTCTCAGGAACCCAGATATAATGGGATGCAGTCCTGCCACCATTGCTCGTGGCTGGAGGAATATCCTGTTATTGGAAACTGAGCCTCATCTCAGATCCGCTCAGAAGTCACGGGGACTGGTCTTTGTGGGGGGCCCACTCGTCTATGCCATCCGCAGCGAGCATTCCTCGCCTCTCCTTTGGGAGGACCAGGGAGGTCAGAGGCCTGTCTCTCAGCCGCTGCCCTCCCAGCCTGGGAGCCCCTGGTTGCGGTGCTAGTGGGGGATGAGGAAGCCCCTCCTCCACCTGACTCAACCTCAGCTGTTATCTGCCCAGCTGTCGGCATTAATCTGGGCATCCTGCCCCCGGCTCCAGCTGGGTCCCTCACGGAGAGGGTCCACGCAGACACCAGGCAGCCGCTGGTGGGCCAGGCACCCTCTTGGAGGCAGAGACCTGGCAGTCACCATTGTGACTTGTCCTCTAAAATTTCACAGAAGGGGGTTGTCCTAAGTCCTTAGAGTAGCTCCCTCACCCCTTCCTGGCCTCAGCTTCCTGATTGCACAGTCTTGCCAAATACTTAGGAACCAAACCCAAAAATATTAAACTCTCGGTGGCAGTCTCAGAACCTCCCTGGGGTCTAGAACCCCCCTGGCGTCCCTGATGAGAGCCCTGTGCTGTTGGGCGAAAGTGCTGGACTTAAGGTAAGAGGACTTGATTGAATCTACTACTTCCTGCCTTGGGCAAGTTATTTCATTTTTTTCTGAGCCTCAGTTTCTCCATATGTAAAAGAGGGCAAATGGCGGCTTAATTTACGTGAGGCCCCATCCGGCAGAGCCCAGGAACTGTCTTCTCCCTTCCCTCCTCTCACACCTCAGGGATCCTAAGAGCTGTTTATGTGGGCTCCAGCGCAGAGCTGTTCCCGGATCTGCCTCCAACCTTCCCGGCGGATTCTCTGGCTTCCTGTTAATAACAACAGCAACTACCTGTGGGGAGTCTGTGATTGGCCGGGCACCGGGCCACGTGCTTATTTTATGCTCGCATTTACTCAGAGTTGGCACAGTCAAAGCTTGGGATACGTGATTTGCCCGGGGCTGAACATGTCTCTGGGGCAGAGGGCGAATGTTAAGTCAGGGGCTCCCTCCCTTGGGCATTCGTGGTCCTCTCAACGCCCGGCCCCCAAAGTGAGTTCGCTGGCCACTGGGCTCTGAGGTTCTCTGGAGAAAAAACCCAGTCCTGGGGTGCCTCCTTCCCCAGCCAACCCCAAAGCTGGAGACCAAGAGTAATGGTTTATTGAGTCTTGTGGCAGTGGTGGTTGTCTTTAAAAAAAAAAAGAAGCGTCAGGGGGAGAAGCCCGACATGGCAGGGAGACAGTTCACTGAGAGGAAGACGGCAGCTGGGCTCAAGCAGACCCTCATTTACAGTATTTACAGTCGGGCCTGGGGAGCGGAGGGCGGGCACGGTGGGAGCCAGAGAGGAAACCGCCATGGCTGGCTTTGGGGGGTAGCTGTGGGCTCGGCAGGGCTGTTGGGAGGGGAGGCGGGTCCCCAGCCATTGTGCCTGGCTCCGCCCTGGGCAGGGCTGCACCCCACCCCCAGGAGCCCGGGGGCTTCGGAATGTCTGTCTCAAGCTGCAATAGGCTCGGCCAGGCTGAGGTCTGGCCGCCAAGGGGTGGTTCCGTGGTGGGGAGCATCTGGGATGGAGCTCCTTGACCGCCGGGCAGAGCTCCTGGTTGGCTGGACCCAGGGTTCAGCCTGTGGGCCAAGAGGGAGAGGAGTGGAAAGCGCCAAGCAAGCTGCCCAGAGAAGGTGGTGCGTCTCCGGGCGGCGGTGCGGGAGAGCCTTCGCACCCGCTGTGGCTCGTGGGCTGGACCGAAGCACTTACAGCCCGCGGCCGCTAGAGCGTGTCGGTGATGGGGCCACAGAGGTGCCTCTGTGTGCCCCCGACCCCGTCGTGGGCCCCATGTGCCGTCCCTCTCAAGCCTCTGGCTGTCCCCTCTTCTCTCCCCACTTCTCCTCCAATTTTGTCTCTTTGGAACGGGACGGTTCTGTCCCCCTGGGACTCCTGCCCCTCATTAAGGAGTCCTGGAGGACAGCGTGGCCTTCTCCAACGTCGTCCGGTCTCTCATGGTTCATTAAATCAACCACACGGGGAGGAAGCCGTGATGCTGGATTTGTGGTTATTTTTCATGTAATAAATAAAGATTCCTTTGTGTGACTCTCTGGGGCCCGTCCCAGGCCGAGTCCTTCTGTTGCTCAGTCGCTCCCACTGTCCCCATGGCAACTACAGATGGTCAAAGGCCGCGGCAGTGGTAGGTGGCGCGCTTGGCCTTGTTGTGGAACTGTAATAATACGGGGAACCTGGACACGTTCGAAAAAAGAACAACAACACTGCTGGTCAGAAGGGGAAACTGCACCACAGACTCTCCCTGCCTCTGCCAACCTTTAAGACAGTACAAGTTAATCATTGATCCCTCGGGCCGATCTGATCATCAAAGATTAACTCCTCTCTGGCCCTATTTCCTCCTTCTCTGGCCTCACCTTTGAGTTTCTGGCCAGAAGGAGAACAGTGGCTTCTTGCCCCTCCCGCCATGACTCCTTTGACCTTCAACACCCTTGTATCAGGGAGAGGGCAAGAGAGAGCAGTTACATTTGGAACCCTGAAGAACCAAGTTCACGCGGGGAGATCACTGGGGCTTTCCCCAGCCTTGCCCAAAACGTGCGAGGTCAGAGGATCTTCTTCTTGGGAAGCAGGGGGATTGGGTCCTGACTGGTCGAGGGGGATGCACATTTGAGGGCCTGCACCGGGCAGCTGTGCACACCTGCAGGATGGGCAGCCCGGGAAAGTTCCGTGGGAAGGGCATGTCTCAATGCCGTCAGCCTTTCCGGCTACATTGAACAGAAGCGTGGCTTGAACTTATCTGGCAAACAGAACCCAGCTCAGCCAGCCTCCTAGTCATTTCTGGAACAACAGGAGGTAACAGGAGGAGAGGGGGCGTCTTGGGAACGGATGGTCCTGCCAGGCCTGCGACGGCGCCCTTGCGGTTGGCCGTACTGCACTGCGGCTTCTGTCCGGTTCAGGTTTGCTCTGAGACCCTTAAGGCCATCCCTCACGGAGACTCCAGTGGGATCCCTCACGTTCCCCATTAAGGGGCCTGGTTTCCTGAAAAGCTTCTCTACCCAGCCCAGGCCCGGGGGGAGACAGGGGCTGATGAGCAGCTCCACAGCTCACTCTCTGTTCCTCCTGAAGGCTGTCCGTATCTCAAGCCAAACAACAGGAATGTGGTGGAACAGAGGATTTCTGTGTAAGGGCTCTGGTGCTGAATCGTGAGTATCTTTGAGTTGCTTAGATGGTTAATGCGGGCAACAGGATGGCACTGTTTGCAATCAGGGTGCTCCGCGGCAGAGGGGCAGCTGGCACTCCCACAGGGCGCCCCTGCGACAGCGTCTGCAGCTGTGGGACTCTAAGTCCCTGAAGGAAGGCAGTTCCCCTCCAAGATTTTTCTGGAGTCCACTCACTACTGCCCTCCCAAAGCCTGAGCCCTGAATCTTACACAAAACAAAAGATTTAATAGAAGATGGAGAAGAGAGACAGTGGTGCACGCAAGTCTCTCTTCCTTCTGCCTCTTCTCCCAGGCAACCCGGTACCCTGCCTTCCCTCTATCTGCTCGGATGACGGAAAACACCTGTCTTCCTGGGCCCTCCATCTAACTGGGGCCTCCCAGGTCTCAGGCAACTTTTGGCTCAGCCTTGCACCCCTCCTCCCCGCAGAGCAGAGGACCTGGGAGGCCCCAGAGGCAACTTACTCAGCAAGCTGGAGTTGGGGAAGCGCCAGGCCTCGCTGTAGGAGGAGTACGGGGTGTGGCCATAGGCGTTGCCAGAGTATTCGCTTCCTGTGGGAAGAGAATGTGAGACCCATGAGGTGGAGGCACCAATGGAAGGCTGGGGATGGGGGACAAGGGTCTGCAGGGCAGGCATCGAGCAAGTCCTCCTCCATCAGTCCTTCGGGGGCCCCTCAGTCTGCATCACGTGGGGCAGTGCCTTTTCCATCAGGGACTGGAGGTACTGCCCCATCAAGATCAGCCCTCCCAGGAACCCCAGGACGTCGATTTTAGTATTGTGCCCATTTTCCAGATGAGGAAACAGAGGCTTGGGGATCTGCAGAAGCTCACACACATGGAGGGTCTGGTGGAATTTGGAAGCTGTGCTGTGACCAGGGCCCAGGTTCTAACCACTTCTGCTGCTGCCTGGACCTTCTGTAGAAAGGTCTTTCCAGGAAGGGCCAATGGGAGTGAGAGGGGTTAGGGGTCATGGAAGGACTCAGTAAGGATAAGCTTTGTAGCCTCCCTAAGTATGGTTTGTGAGGGAGGGGCGTGTGTTTGGTGGTGGTGGGGCTGCTGAGGGTGAAGGGAAGGAGAGGGGAGGGCATCTGTGTCCTGGGACTGGCTCCATAGAGATGTTTGTCTCATTTCAGACCTGCCACTGCAAGCAAATTCAGTGTACGATTTACACGAAGCAAATCACATCACCTCTTTCTGTGACTGGATTCTTGGCTTCACCAAAGGAATTACTTACCAGAAAAATTACTTAAGAATTCCTTTAAATAACAGAGCAGACCACCGCAATTACTGCTGGGGCTTGGGACGGAGCGTAAAGTTGGCAAAACACTTTCCCACACGGTAAGCCCCTTTATGCTCATAAGCTTCCGACAAAGTGCTCGTCAGTAGCGCCAATTTATAGAAGAGGCAATCGGAGTACAGCACGAGTGAGTAGGGGGCCTCAAATCACACAGTTGGGAAATGGCAGAGCAGAAGTTGACCTGAGGGCTCTTAACTTGAAATCCCAGATCATCCATTTATGTACTTAGGAGACAATTTCATCCACAAAGCCAGGTTCCCGCCAACCCTGAGCTCCGGTGAATCCACACTGCCTTCCAGAATCTGATCTGCTGTTGTGAGCCTCGTGCTTTCTGTGGTTCCCTTCTGATCTCCTTCCCAGAGTCTAGAAGAGAGGCTCGAAGCTGCCTGGCTCTGGAGCTGGCCTGCCTGGAGCCAAATCTCCATGCTCCACTTCCTAGCTGTGCAACCTTGGACAAGTCACTGAACCCCTCTGAGCCTTGGTTTCCTCATCTGTAAAATGGGGCAGATTATTGTCCCTATCTCATGGGGTTTTGCTGAGGATTCAATCTGATAACACATGTCAAATGCTTATGAGCACCATGCTTGGAATATAAGAAGCAGTGAAGAAATGCTAGCTTTTCTGATTTTCCCATTAGGTAGGCGCTGAAATAAAGCTCAGTAGAGCCTCACACCAGTCATCCAACCAGTGTTAAAGCCTGAGCAACAGGAAGTTCCTTAGGGGTGGGGACTAAGTCTAACACAGGTCAGGAGCCCAAGAAATACATGTATAAGAAGGGAGGGAGAAGAAAAGCAAAGGGATAAAAATAGAAAGACAGAAACTAAGAAATGATCTCATCCAGGGATTTCCCTGGTGGTCCAGCGGTTAAGTCTTCGCCTTCCAATGCAGGGAGTATGGGTTCGATCCCTGGTCGGGGAGCTAGCATCCCACATGCCTCGTGGCAAAAAACCCAAAACATAAAACAGAAGCAATAGTGTAACAAATTCAATAAAGACTTTAAAAATGGTCACATCAAAGAGAATTGTTTTAAATTAAATATAGTAAAAAGGAAAAGAAATGATCTCATCCAACCATTCATTTCACAAGTGAAGAAGCTTCTGCGCAGAGAGGGACATTTGCCCGAGGCCACATGCTCCCTTAGGGCCTGCTAGGACCCTAGCCCCCAGCACTTCTTCTTGCGTTCACAAGGCAGCCTGTCCTGCTTACTGCTGGGTTCAGCGCACCCTGGAAGAAGCCGATTCTACGTTGGTTGCCCAGCAACGCCCTCAGGCTTTGACTCCACCTCACCCAATGCCAACCTCAGCGGCTCCAAAGGACAGGAAGAGAGGTGGAAAGTCCAATGTGTTTGCCCTCTCCCTGTGTTACTTCTTCGTGCATTCACTCACTACTCACTCACTTATTCACTTATCCAACACACGCTTACAGAGTACCTATCTGCTTCGGTCACTTAGAAGTTGGAGTAGGGTACGAGACTCAGGAGGTGGTACACCCCCTGGCTGCAGCATCCTCCCACCATCAGATCTGTCAAGGCCCCTGCAGCCAAAGCAGATGAAATGTCCTTGCACCCATGAAAGGTCAACCCATTCTGTTTGCTCTGCATCCTGCCTCACTCCCCTTTCTGAGGATTTGGTCCCTACAGTTTATCCCTTCTCTTTCCTCTTCATCAACGTCTCCCTTTCCAATTCATCACTGCCTTAGCCAGCATACATGCTCCGCCATCTTCTCTTTTAAAAATCCTCTTCTTACCCCACATTCCTCTCCAGCTACCAGCCCTTCTCTGCTCCATGGTCTCTGCCCTCACCTCCTCATTCCCCTCCAATCAGGCCAACGCTGATCTCTTCAAATCTCTGCAACCTCTACCCCGATCACTCCAGTGGTCATTTCCGTGTCCATCACCCCCCTCAACCTCTTAGTCGATTTTGATTCAGTTCATCACTCCCTCCATGCCTTTGGGTTTCATGATGCCAGTCCTCCTGGTTGGCCTCCCAATCCAAGGGCCTTTCTGACTCCCTGGCCTTGCTCGTTCCTTCTCTGCTATGTCTCTGAATGCTGAAGAATCCCAGGGCTGGGTTTGTGAGCCTGCTGTGATTTTCCATTCACATTCTCTTTCTAGTGATCTTGTGTAATCCCTTGGCATTAAATAACAGCTTTGTACAATGGCTGAAATTTATGCCCTAGTCAGGATTCTTTCCTGACTTCAGACACACATCATATGCCTACTGATGTATTAAACTGGTTATCTAGGTGGTGTCTCAATCCTAATATGACCCAATAGAACTCTTGACTTCCACATGCCAAATACTCTACCTCTTCCTCGTCTAACCTCCCACATGTCACCACCATCCATGCTGTTTCCCAAGCCCCAAACCAGGGACTCAACCTTGTTTCCCCTGTCATTGAACCCCTACAGCCAGTTCCCTAGTAAGTGCTGTTGGCTCTACCATCCTCAGTGTCTCTGTTCTCCTCCTCCCCTGCTACTTCCATGGCCCCCACCACTGTTATGTCCTGTATGAACTACTGCAATTGTCCTTCAGTTGGTCAGTTGCTCTCTGTGCTTCCGCTTTTGACTGTCTGCAATTTGTTTTCCCAGTGGCCTGAGTAGTTTACAAATTCGACCCATCCACATACAACGTCTCCTCATTCCGCAGTGCTTTCGCCACTCACTCACTGTTCTTGGATATCTCGCCCTCTTTCTCTGTGTGGTCATGCTAACCCAGTTCCCGCCTTGGGGCCTTTGCACTCGCTGTTCTTTTGGGCTGGGGTCGGTCTGCCCCGGTTTATCACTTGGCTGACCGCTTTGAACACCTTCTCAGAGAGGCCTCTCTGGATCACCCAATCGAAAGTAATCTTCTCTCCCTGTGGCTCTGTATTACATCATCCCATTTTATTGTCTTCCAAGTGCTTATCACTATCTGAAATTATCTTGTTTATTCATTCACTGACTTTCTTACTACACTTTTTTTCTCCGCTATTAGGCTGTAAGCTCCTGTCTTGTTCACTGCTATATCCCCAGCATCCCATACCATAGATCCTCAACCACCATCTGTTAAGTGAAAAGTGGTGAATGGATGGTAGGATGCGAGGATGGTTGAGAGGGCGGATAATGGATAGATGAAAGAATGGATATGTGAAAAGATGTATGGAAGGATGGATAGAAGGACGGATGGATGAATGGAAAGGTGGATGGATAGATGGATGGATGATGGAAGGATAGAAGAAGGGATGGATGGATAGAAGCATGGGTAGATGGATGGGTGGATGGATGGATGGGTGAAAGGAAGGATGAATGATAGAAGGATGGAAGAATAGATGACAAGATACACGGATGTATGTAAAACTGTGTGTAAAGATGGATGGATGGAAAGATGGAGAGATGGATGGATGGATCCATCTATCGGAGCTCTCGGTACAGCTCCAGAACTGGTTAGAGGGTCATTAACTGTATCAATGAGACAGGAACAACAGCAACAACAATTAGAAGGCACAAGAGAAGATGAATGGATAAAAGAAATCTGTGCCCTGGTCTGGTTCCTACGTCGCTCTCCTATAACACATGTCATTATTTCCGGTATGGTGGGAAGCAGCGTGGTGTAGTACGCTAGGTTTGAAAGAATGCTAGATTTGAAATCAAAAAAACTGTGTTTGAACAACCCAGCCCCTTAGCATGGTTACGAGCCCGAGCGCACTACTTCGCTTTTCTACGCTTGTTTCCTTATCTACATAAAACTAAGATCATACCAGCTTCCCAGTCTTATGGTGAGGATTAAATGAGAAATAAATGTATACCTATGAATGGCCAGGCACACAGAAATTGCCTGACAAATGATCTCTTCCTTCCTTCCACAATTGATTGAAGAATGTCATTGGTATGCCTTGCTTTGAGCACTCTGTCTGTACCTAGCACACAGTAGGTGCTCAATGAAGGTTTGATTTTAATGGAAGGAATCTCGCTTCAGTCAACTTGGAGATTGTAACCACTGGTAAGAGATGGACACGAATACTTTTTCTATAAAAAAATTCCTTAAGAATTCATTTGCACCATGGAGTTACTGGGAACCAGGGATGCATTTAAATAACATCGTACTTTCTGAAAACTGATTTGCATGTAACTTACTGGGAGCCCATCCACCTTGCCAAGCAAGCCCCCTCTTGGAATTCACTTTGCAGTCCATGCTGTACTTGTGTTATTTATTTTTTTTCCACAACACCCACTCAGGGTGAGGTCTTTATGGAAACAACCTGGGGGCCTTTGATGAGAGGCCCAAGCCTTCCAGCTACCTCACAGGTCAGACTCTGGGCCCCAGGAACCACCCCTTGCCCTGGGCCTGCCCCCAGGAATGATCCATAATTAAGAGAAAAGCCCTGTGCTTTACATCTCCTCCTCCCCTTCTAAGCAGGCGGCAGGGAAAGGTGGAGAGGTTGGAAGGGGAATGGGGGGAGCCGACTGGAGCCTGGGATTTTGATTGAGGGCCCCATTATCCACACTCTTAAAAAAATAACCAAATCTTTTCCTTTTTTATCTGGACCAATCTCATTTCACGCTCCAGAAGAGGAAGGGAGGGAGGGAGGGAGTCTGGGGCCAGGAGGGAGAGAGGAGTCAGTATTCTGTATTTTCAACGCTGCATTAAGCACATCGCCACGGTAACCAGGCAGCGACAAGTGCCCGCTCAGCGCGTTCCCAGGGAGCGCAGAGCCTCCTTCGCTCCCGCCCTCCTCCTCCCCTCCCTCTGCCTGGGAGAGCCCAGCCCACCTGCCTCGCACAGGGCACCCGAGTGGGTGGCTGGTAAAGAGTAACCCCTGCCAGTGGGGGAGGGAAACAGGCCTGGGTGAATGCCTTGAGTCTCTGGAGTCAAAGCCAGAGAGGCTGCTCCAGGGCTGGCAGGAAGGTCACAGATGCCCTGATTGATTCAGAGCTCCCTTCCAGAAGCTCCAGGTCCTCAGGCCTCTCTGGGCGGTGCGCATGGCTCTATTCGACCCTATCCAACCTGGGGTCCTTCCTGTATGTTTCCTAAAAGAGTGAGACTCGCCCGAAGAAACTCTCATTGTCTTTACTTGCCCAAACCTTGATACCCTGGGTCACTGCTGGGTGATGACCACGCTGGTGGATAAAGAGACCCCAGTGACTGGCAGGGAGGATCCCAGGACAGTCCAAGTGATGATGGAGAAGTACTCCCAGCTCGTCTCCCACTTTATAGTACCTTTGGAGCTCTCCGGCCACGGGTCCTGCCCGTGCAGGGTTGAGTGAGTGTGAGGTGTGAAGAAGGTTGTATTTCAACCGTCTTCATCGCCATCATCACCAACACCACGCAAACTCAGACTTTACAGGAAGGGTAGATGGGATTCACCAGAGTGGAATAACTGGGAGACCACGGGCTGCTTGTAGGCTAGGATTAGGTTTAGCTCACAGTGTTCCATGGCCCCCAGCGGCCTCCGCATCAAGGCTCACTGAATCACTGGAAGAAACGGCAGAGCTCCGATCGGAACACCAGGCTGTCCCAGCCCCTCCCTTTTCATCCCGGTGGGTAACACAGGAGCATCTGGGAAGAAGGGGGCTGAGCTGGAGAGAGTTATGGAGCCAGGACTGCACTGAAGTCTCTTCTCCAGGCATTTATAAGAAGATACACCTCTCGGTCCACGCTTCCTTGCCCTTCGGGAAGCCTATGCGAGGGGCACAGCTCACCTCTCTTGCTCGGCCTGGGGCCGCCACTTCCTCTTTGCAATGCTTCCCCTCCTGCCCAGCCCCTCCCCTTACCTGCCACCATGCCTGCGATGGCAGAAGAGGCATAGCTGCCCTGTACACTGGTGGGGATGTGGGGTGGGTATCCAGGCAGCGTGGGCCCCACCATCTCTCGCCCTGCAAAAATACAGCAAAGTGTCATCAGGTGGGCCACTGTGGGCTCCTGTGCTTACTGTCTTGCTCCCCCGGGGCTCAGCAAGCCTTCCCTCTGCCATTCCCGCTCTCTCCAGAGTCCTTCTCCAGACCCACTTCCTCCCCCACCCTCCTCCTCTGAGCCCAGGCTCCTCTCTCCTTGGCTGGCCTTGGCCAGGCCACAGGCTCCACCACGCAGGGTGTCCTGGTTACTGCAGTCCTCTATTGTTCCCTGTTCTCCAATGATTTTATCGACACAAATCTTATTCATCCATAAACATGTCATGGTATCGGAGGGAGGCTGAGGGCTATGTCTTCTGGGTCTTTGTGGTCCCCCATGGCATCCACATAGCAGCCGGCACAGCCTGACCTAAATAAATATGTTAGAGGCCACTGGACTCAAAGCTCACATCTCCAGCTCCAAGGAGAGCCGGGAACAAGGCCCTGTGAAGGGATGGCAAAGGTGTGTCCTGTGGGCCCATCACTCTCCTTTTTCAAACGTGTGGCAGATATCGCTAATCAATCATTGCACTCTTTGCTGAGCCAGAGGGAGGTTCCTGCCCCTGGACCTGGCCTTTCGGGTGGATACAGCCTATCAGAACTGCAAGAGACGTGAAACATATTGCCTTTTCCTGACCTGGAAAGGAGATGTGGGCTGACAGACAGTGTTTACACATGCCCATGAACCACTGACATCTGTCCATGCCATTCCTGAAAAGAGCCATCTTTCTCTTTGTTTATCTGTAATTTGTGGGTAATTCTCTGGCCTTGGTGACACAGAGGCTGCTCTGTGAAGCCCTGATTTCCCTGGCTTTGCCTCTCCTCGACATCAGGCAGTCAAACCTTCCCATTCTGGAGACCCCACCTGACCTGCTGAGTTTCTCTCCATCTACACCACGTGCCAACAACCACAGTGCTTCACCCGTGTCCCTTCTTCCATTGCCCCATGTCCTGCAGGCCCATGAGGTTCTGCCCCATCCAAGGACTCTTGGCCAGGTGACAAGGCATCCTGTTCTGCCCAGGTCATGAACACTGTCCCAGCATATTTAGGAATAAGTCCATTCCACTCTCAAAATGCCCCCGTTTGAATGATGAAATTATTGGGTCGTCCTAGCTCTCGGTGACGTTTACAAGGTTTCTAAACCTCAGACCTATCGACACTTGGGAAGAGAGAATTCTCTGTGAGGGACTGTCTTGCACATTGTAGGATGCTGGGTCTACCCACTAGATGCCAGTAGCAGTTCCCACTCAGTGTGACAACCCAAAATGTCTCCAGATATTGTCATATGTCCCCGGGGGGCAAAAATCACCCCAGAATGAGAACCTGTGTGTTAGATTATCACCATTACCAGAATGTTTTTACCTTTTCCATACTGGGGGCTACCTTCTCTCCTAGGACTTACATAGGCTCGCTGTGAGCCTCTGTCAACCAACTTACCAAGTCCACCACTTCCATGGCACTGTTTGTCCAACTTTCCTCCCATCCATCCCCCAGAGGTCCTTCATATGTCGGGCCCTTCAGGGGGTGCCTAGTAACAATGGGAGGGAAGGTACCTCGCATGGAACCCTGTAAGTTGTCAATACAGCAGTAACTCCCTCCTTACCTCTATTTCTAGAGGTTCCCTGAAGACAGTTCATTCATTTGACAAATACTGATTGAGTAACTCTGATACCCTAGGCACTTTTCACAGCACTTGGGGATACAGCAGTAAGCAAGAATGCTAAATTAGCAAGGCTAGGCGCTAAGTCATGATGGGGATAGACTGGGATGGGCATTGGAGCCAAGTCCAAGTCTGGGGGGATCAACAAACAAGAACAGGCCTACTGGACTTCTGCCCTTCCTCTGAAGGGAAGGGTCTAGGAACCAGAGGATTTTGGTCCTCATTCTGCTTCTACAACTAATTTTCCAAGTGCCCTAGACCAGCCACCAACGTACCCCAAGCCTCAGTTTCTTCACATGCAAAATGGCATAAAAAATAAGAGTAGCCTTACACACCTTATTACTATTACCAGAATGTTATCAACATAATTCAGAGCTAAGGTGTCATGCCACAGGTGAACACTGATTCGTGCAATGGACACATTCTATAAATTGTTACATGTCAAGGGAAACCTTATAGAATAAATCCTATTGGAAAGGAGCCATCGATTCATTATTTAAAACTCTGTGAATGTTTTGGTAAAAATGAACAACACTCCCTAATTTCCTAATTTGTTTGAGTATAATGTCCAGCAGTGGTTGGTGCGGGACCAAACAGAAAGGAACCCACTGGAATCCGACAGATGGGTTCAGTTCACTTGACACAGGCCTGAACAAATGAGGGCTTGGCCAAACAGGTGAGGAAAGGGAAATTTCAGTATATTTAGAAGGAGAGGGAGAAGTAGGCAGAAGATACACTAAGGGAAAATCTGATCTTTCTCCAAAAAAGACCGCAATACGATCAGCTCTCAGACTCTGCCCCTTGGACCCTTGGATGAAGCCCCTGGTCCCTTGGATGAAGCCCCTGGTCAGGCACCAGAGCCCATGAGAGGCGAGGAGTGACATGAAGCCCGTGCGGGCAGGATGAGGACACATGGTGTATGTGACGTGAGTAGGACAGTGATGGAACAGGGTGGTGGCTGATTCGGGCCTGATGCCTTTTCCCTTTCCTCTTCCCTCCCTACTTCTGAGAGACAGACAGACAGACAGACAGACAGACATCTAGGTCCAGATTGTGGCTGAGGAACAAAGTACTTAATTTTCCTGACCTGCATCTTCCCGTCTGTCTCATGAGGAGCTAGGCTAGATGACAGATTATAAATTGGGCTCACCTTAATTAATATTTGACTGATTGGTAGGGGGCTTCCTGGTGCATTGTGTTGAGAAGGATTCTGAGGCTGCATCTGTGTCTGCCGTGATTGGGGTTGATGGTATATCTCGGCTCTCAGGCCACCTATTGGCTAGGGCTGGCCTAGGTGCTCTGCAGAGCTCTTTCCGGCCCTGGAGCCCTGTGGTCCCACATTCCCCTTCATTCTCCTCTTATCCTGTCCCTTTCCATCACCTGGTCCTGCTGCTTCTTGAGCTCTGCAGCTCAGTGGGCAGAGCACCAGGGTGCAAGTTCCCCTTAAGCCACAATTTAATTTAGTCACAGCTGCCCCCATGAGTCCCGTCCCACGAGAACTAGCTCCCAAACTGCTCTTTGGGAAACTGATTCACCAGCCTCACTCCCCTGTATTCTGAGATTTTTAATCTTCGTCTCCCCTTAGTCACTTAACTTTCTCCCAGTGGGACGGAGGTTTCTGAATCAGATGTTGGAGCAAACTCCTGAAGGCTTCCTCCCCTGAAGCTTGGCCCCCTTGAAAAGCCTGCTGAGACAGTCTTCAGGACGGCCTTCACCCGGACTCCGTACCATCAACTTTCCCACCAGTCTCGCAAGACTCCGCTTCAATTCCTTAAACATGTTTTCTCCCAAAGCCAAGAACTTTGCAACCTTCTTAGAAATGAAACCACAGAAGCCATAGGGTGGAGGCATCCTTCCACGGCCTATTTTATGGACTTAATTGATTTTTTAAGGCTCTTCACCACAAGTTTATCTTTGGTTTGTAATTCCATCTCCTCTGTACTCAAATATACTTCCAATACAGTCCTATGTTTAAGAAGCTGACACAGACACAGGTCGACGTTGACTGGCTGGGAAATGGGGTTTTAGAAGAGAACGCTAGCACCTCAGAAATACTGGTAAATGTTCTAAATATCGGTAGAGGCCAGGATCAGAGCCAGGACTCGCAGGAATTCTGAGGGTAGAGGTGATTTCAGACCATTTCATCCGCTCCCTTTGATGTCTGCCCTCTCTGTGACCTCTTTTCAACTCCTTATCTTGCCCTGATAGCAAGGAGAATTTATGGCAATCCAGAACTCTCTTTGGCAGGATTAAATATAATTTTGCACAAAAGGATGGAGGCGGGTAACGGGCTCTTTGATGATAAAACCGAAGTCAGGGCTTTCTCGTCAGCTGAGCGGGACTCAGCCCCGGTACAGCCAGGACAAGGACAGCCTCAATACTGCTCTCGGCCAGCGTGCTGGGACCCCATACTGGGGCATCTGACGGGAACTGCGAGTAGAGTTAGGAGAAATCTTCCTGTTCTCCAAACCCTGAGGTTTCTTCTTTCTGGGCTGATTAGGGAGAAGTTGAGACCCAGAAAATACCACCCCAGACATCGCACTAGCAGAGCCGCTGGATTGGGAGGGGACTTGACCCCGGGGATGCAGGCAAAGACTTGGCGGGAGGTGGCAGGCAGGGTTCATAGGAAGCTACTCACAGGAGGAGAGAGCTGGGAGGGTTCATGTAGGTGACATTTCATTATGGAATGAAAATGTACCTGGTCCTCCTTCGTCTCCTCTGTCTGCAGCATCATTACCTCGGATTAATTTGGGCTTGACTTCCTTCCGTTTTTTTCAAGCTCATCTCTTCCTCCTTTGAATAGGTTTCCAGCCCCCAGACTCTTGAGATCATTCCCCTCCTTTTTTTTTTTTTTCTGACTGCCCTTCATGGCTTGCGGGATCTTAGTTCCCCAACCAGGGATTGAACCCGGGCCCACGGCAGTGAAAGAGCTAAGTCTTAACCACTGGACTTCCAGGGAACTCCCAGATCATTCCCCTCGCAAGCTGCTTTCTCTCTGCCGTCTCCCCCCAGTCCGCTCACGGTGGCTCAGCCACGTGGGAAGTATTTAGGTCCAATTTTGAGCAGAGGTGGCAGGGGGGGACGCTTTTTCAGGAGCTCCAGGCCCACACGTGGGCTCAGCATGGATACTGCCATCCTAGGCCTTGTGCCTGACCCACAGGGCGGGCCTAGCTCTGTGAACTGCGGCCTTAACTTGCCTCCTGCTCTCGGCAACCTCCTGGACCCAGCCCCTCTAAGCCTGGCCACTGCTTGCTCTTCTCAGAGCCCCTGCCTGTGATTGCATGGTGGCTGGGGGTGCTTGAAGCCCTAAAAGGGTGGCAGGGAGGGGAGAAAGCGTGGGAGCTTTGGGGCAGGGACTTTGCACTGAGCTGTTGCAACCACACTTCACACCACCACCTGGGTCTGTGCTCTGATATATCTGCTTCCCACTGCCCTCTGTCCTGCCCGCTCCTCTCTGGCTGGTCCTGCCAAGCCTCTCCACAGCTCCCACAGTAAGTGAAGAACTGCTCCCCGTGACCACATGCTTCACCCACACCCTCATCCCTTACCTGCCTCATCCCAGCCCTCCTGGCCCCGGCCCACCATGTGCACAAGGCAGGCAGTCTTTCCCGGTGACTGGGCCGGTCCACCCTACAGTGGATGTGAGTCTCTTCTATTCCCCCCTCCCTCCCTCCCCATCCCATTTTCTCTGGCTGACATCACTTCACTCAGCTCACAGAGTTTGCTTCTTTAATCACTTTAGTCAAAACAAATGACCCATCTCCGCTGACTTCACCCTCTTTTGAAATTCTGCACTGAGTCAACACTTTCCTCCTTGCTTCAGACCCTTAAACATTGCCTCTCTGCCCACACACTGGGCTTCCTTTATGAATCCTTTGCCTCTGTGCCCACCTCTTCCAAGAGGACCTCCCTCATTAGACGCAGGGATGCACAGAGGAAAAAAAAAAAAATCCTAGGTGCCAGACAGACATAAAACATACAGACAGTTACAAGAAAGGGTCAATGAACTTGAATAAGAGGACCGTGCGGTCCCTCTGGGTGGGCAGAGGTCTGGTTCTTTTGCCGCAGTGATTTTCAAGACCAATGGCTTTCCGCGGGCAGAGCCCCTACTTCAGACAGAGCAGCTCTTCGTTTGTCTGGTTTGGATACCTGGTTTCTGTCAAAGGTTTCATTTCAAGAGAGTGTTGCGAGGTCCAGCAAGTTTGAAAACCACTGGCCCGGAAGGGGCTGGCCCACTCCTGGCTTCCCCCATGGGTCCTGGTTCAATGCCTTGGACCCACATCTGAAACTGTCTCATCTCTGTGGCAGCCCTTCAGGTATCTGAAGACTGTTATGGGTCTCTGCCCCCCATCCCTACCCCTCACTCCACCTCAGGCCTTCTCCCTGCCCAAGCCAAACACCTCTGACTTTTTCAGCCACTGCTCAGACCCTGGCTAGACGGGCTGATGTCCTTCTGCCAGGGAGACCCAGCTCTGCTGGGGTCTGACCCACACGCTGCATGGAGGCGGAGCCCTCACCATGGTCCTGATCAGGGGCCTCCGCCAGGCCCTTCTCTCTGGGCCTGTCGCCCGTCAGTATAAGGAGAGATTTGCTCTAAATGCCCCTAAGGTGCTTCCAGCTTTAAATGTTTTGAGTTGGATGAGGTTCCTGATGGGAGGTCCCTGCTCCCCACCTCTCCTGGGTTGGTGAGTCACTCCGCCTGAGTGTCCTCCAAGGGTGACACTCTTAAGCAGGGCACAAGGAGAGTTCCACTATGGAGACCCAACTGGGGCTTACCCTCTGTCTTTAGAAATTTGATCCAGAATTTGGCTCCCAAAGCCAATGCCTTTCTCCCTCCAAAGTTTTCTTTCTTCCTTCTTCTGTATTTTTTACCCAGACCAAGTGTTCAGGGCTTTACGGAGCCTGGCTCCTGGCCTTAGGGACCCTGCTCTTCCATGGGGCCTTGGGTGGAGGTTCTGGAAATCTGCCGGGCACCCCCAGAGTGCCTGCCACCCCGACGGCCTGACTCTGCAGGCTCGGAGGGGGCACATCTTGGCACCTCCAAAAGTTGCCGGAGGAATCAGGAAGTGGGGCGATGGTGGAGAGGACTGGGGACCAGAGAGGGGGCTGGACCCACAGCAGGGGACCGGCGTCCGGCCCTGAGGACCCCCCTCCCTCCCCCCACGATGGCTGCACAGCCCGGGACCTCCCTGTCGTACCTGAGAGGAGGGCCTGGCCCGTGAACTGCCCGTACACGGAGGCAGCATGGGGAAAGGCATTGAAGGGCGGGACCGAGGCACCTGCTGGGACCCCGGAGCCGACTTGCTGCAGATCCAAAAAGGCGGAGCTAGATAAAGAGGAAGGGGTGGAGCTAGAACTGGACACCTCGGGGGTTTCCTGCTTTATGGCGAAGGGTGAATGAGGATCTGCCGGAGGGAGGGAGACAACAAGGAGAGAGGGGTGTGAGATGATGGGGTGGGAACATGCGCAAACCAAGCCATGAGGTGCGGGATGGGTGCGGCGGCGCGGGGCCGGTGGGCGGGCTCCTCCCTGAGGCTGGGCGTGGAGGGGTGAGGTGGGCGGGGCTACGCGGTGCCCCTCAGGCCGCGGGAGGAGGGGAGGGGCAGCTCTACCTCCCTGCTGTGCCTCTGTGAATGTAGACGCGGCTGCGTGTGCCCCGCGCTGGGGGGCAGGCGGAGGACCGGGGCCGAGGATAGAAGGCGAGACCCTCTGGACCCACCTGGAGGCCCAGCCAGTATAGCCCCCCTCTCCTCTCCAGGCCCGGGGCCGTAACACCTTCCTTCTCTCCATCCGCCAGCTCTGCCCTCCAGCCCATCCTGGCAGCTGGGGCCACATGGCCCAGGAGATTCCGGGCATCGTACCTGCCACCACGGGGTAGGTCTGATGAGTCGAGAGGTTGCGCCCCAAGGGTGTATTGGAAGGGGTCAGGGTGGCCTTCCCGTCGTCCAGGGCGCTGTTGAGCAACGGCAGCGGGTAGAGGCCCTGGCGAGCAAAAAGCAGTCAGTGCACAGAGGCCGTGGGTCGCAGGCCCACCTAGAAACCTCGCAGCCCAGTCTCCCCGGGAAACACTCCCTTCCTCTGTCCCCTCTTCCCGCTCAATCTCGACTCCACCTAGCCGGCTTAATTGGCCCTTATTCTCTGAGTCACAGCCCTTCTGTTTTTCTCCCAGTCCCAGGCTCAGGACCTTCCCTTCTGCAGCCCCGGAATTCAATGCCGGCTGGCGGTGCACAGGCCAGGCACAGAACAGAGCAGCTCCTTCCAAGGACCACGCCCTGCCTGGACGCTGGGCTCCTTCCTGGTCTCCTCACCCTGTCTGGGCCCGCAGAGAACAGGATGCAGGGCTGGGGCAGTTGGCCCATGAGACCGTTCAGGTTGCTTTGCTCCAGTCATTGTTATTCTTCTCCAGATCAAAAATGCAGGCACAGAGAGGTCAAGAAACTTGCCACACTCTCATAGGGGGCGGAGCCAGGATTTAAACCCCAGGGGTCTGGCTCCAGGGCCCATGCTCTCAACCGCTGCTCTGCAGTGGATAACATCATGACCACTTCTTACACTTGCAAAGAGCGGACAATAGATTTTGCCTGTGTTATCCTGATCCGTTGCCCCCAGCAGCCCTGTGACATGGGTGAGCAATATTCTGTCTGTTTTATATGCCAAGAGCCTGAAGCCCAGAGAGGTAAACGTCCCGGGTGCGTATGAGACAGAGACTGAATCGAGGACAGCAGTTCCTGACCCGGGCATTTTCTCCTTCAATAAAATGACACACCTGATACCCCAGCAGAACAGGTGGATTTCTCTCTCCCCGCCCCATATCCAAGCAAATATAAATGTGCACGTTCAGCTTGAAGATTAGAGGGGTTAATTTGTTTAAAAAATGCTTTATCAGGTACCTGGGGATTTTCTTAGTTCTGACCTCATTTTAGATTTCACTCGGCCTCCCCTAACATGAGCAGGCCATCTCCTAAGACGGCCTCCAAGAAGAACCTGTTCAATGAAAGGCAAGGGTACATCACCCCTCACCATGACTCCCTCCCACCGGGGCACGAGACAGCACACACCTGCTCCCCGGACGTGGATCACGCACGTCACAAGTGCACTGTGTGAACTAGTGTGCAAAACTGAAATCAAGGCTTGCTCCGTGGTTACATAACGGCTCCTCTAAAGGCAATCGCTTTCCATGATTCCCATCGAGCTGGGCTCTCCAAGGGGCCGCAGCAGTTTCTGGTTGTGTGCCAGGCACTTCTGGAAGAGGCAGTAAATTCTGGAGGCCACAAGGGCGCCATTACCATGTAGCAGCAATTACTGACTAGATGGCGCTCTGGTTCCATGCCTTGCGAGGGGGCTTCCTGCTTCCTAGGCAGGATGGAGTTGCTTAGAGCCCGGCTTAATGAAATTGAACAAGATGCCTAATTTCTAGAGAGTGTAAGAAAAGTTTAAAATGCTTTATGGATATGTTGATTTGATACCAGATGCTTTCTCAAAATCCTATAATTTTCTAAAATTTAGGCAATTCAGTGAAAGGCAAACCAACCTATGTAGTCAGACATTTCGGTGATGTTGCACTGAATGGCTCAAACATCCCCATGACGACTGGGTTTCTTACTGGGATTGAACTTGAATTGGGGAGCAGAGGGCACAATGCTTTAGGACTTGGACGAGTCTGAGCCCTGGATCTGCAAGTAGCTTTAGTCTCCTTGACCTTTCAGAGCCTGTACACCTTTCTCACCTGTATAACAGGGCTAATGGAATCTGCTTCACAAGGCTGATGTAAGGATTAAGTGAGGTTTTATAGAGCTACATTAAATGCTTAGCCCAGAATGCTTGGTAACACAAATGCTCAATAAATAGCTATTTCAGAGTTATGTGAAGAGTCATAAGCTCCCGAATTCTTGAGTCTCTGTCTTCATAATATTCACATTCTGGTGATAAATCTGCTTCTTGCACTTGTAAAATAGAGGAACAAGGGCGGTGCAGACGCCTAACTACGCCTGGTGGTAAATAGCAACCAGAAATGAGGCCACACGACGTTTCTATTGAATGCTTTGCCCCTTGTTGACTTTACAGAAGAGATGGCCATGTCTTCGCCCCATCCTGAGGTCAGGTGTGAGGACCTGTGCTTCTCTCCTCGCTCCCTAGGCCGGAGGGCCTTCCTGTGCCCAGTGAGGATACACGGAGTCTTCCTTCAGCAGTACTGACGGCACCAAGGGCGGGAGAGGTAAGGAGCCCCGGGCACAGGCTGGGTTCTCCCTGCCGCTCACCACCGAGCAGGGGAATGAATGCGGGAGTAGATGATTGGCTGAGGGAGGGAATGAATCAATTATGGACACGGCTAAGCCTCTGTCTCCTTATCTGTAAGGTGAGGGGTTGGAGTAGTGCCATGGTTTTCAGGCTCTCTTTTTCCAGTCTTCAAATAAGAACGCACATAGGAGCATCGTATTTAAAGCAGGTAAAGTGAACGGATCTGAATGAAACCAGGGCCAGCAGGTCTGAGCTCCACAACCATTCGCTTCCCCAAGCCCTCTCTACCTTCTCTGGCCCTGGGTCATCTCCACACAAATGGAGAGACTGGACTGGGTGGGCCCTGCGGTCCCTCTGGCTCAAGACCTTTGGTGCTGGGTCTCGGGGCTCCTTGTAATCAAGCAGGGCCCCTTGTGGGGCTCAGGAACGGAGCCAGGAAATGGCTCTGCGGCCCAGCGGGTCTCAGCAGCAGAGCTCCTCTCCTCTACCAGGACGCGGGTTCGTGCAGGCTCCGTCTCACACAGCGGGTGCCCGCAGGCCCACCGCTGTGGCCCCATTCGGGTCCCCCACCCCCGCCCCGCCCTGCCCCGGGAGCCACGTGCTGCCTTGAGGCTGAGCGCCCGGGCCCTCTCCCCAGGTCTGCTGACGGCCAGCCTTCCCTGCAGCCCTCCTGGTTGCTACAGCCCGGGCTGATAACATCGCTGACGCAGAATGCCTGCCCAGCTGCGTTGCTGGCACCGGCCCAGCAGCCCAGACGGTCACTGGCAATGGCTCAGCTGATGATTGGCATCGTCACCATTGGCCTACTCAGATCTTAAAGATGTACGGGCACGCCTCGCTCCTAGATCCGATGACAGCAGAGAGGGGTGAGCAGACACCGGCCCAGGGAATCCTCAGCTGGTTGACCAGGTGGGGTGAGGTAGGGAGACACTGCAACTGCAGCGTTGATAAAAGATCATGAATCGAGAGGCCGGCGGGCCTGGAAGTTCGGACAGAGGTGTGGAGTCCTTGTTGGGCTCTGTGGGAGACCTCGGACATCTCTGCCAGCTTTTCGCAGAAGCCAACCCACGATAAGCCATTTCACCTGCCCTGAGCACCGGAAATAAAACTTCCCTTGTAGCTTGTAGTTTATTGCGCTGGATTTCTCAAGGCATTCGCTCAATCTGCCTTTATTGAGCATCTGTTATAAGAGGGGCGCAATGTTAGGTGCTGGAGACAAAAAAAGATGTTTTGAGATGCTGCCCTGTCCTTAAGAGATCTGCTGCGTTTTCACATCTCTGTCCGCTAGGCAATTACACTACCCCATGAGTCCTGGGGAACAGCCACCCGGACGTGCAGAAGCAGGGGTGCGGGCGAGATGAAGCGTGTCTGAGGAGCGAGGAAGGATTCGTGGACCAGGTGGTGCTTGAGCTGAGTCATAATGGCCGAGTGGTATTTTTCCAGGCAGAGAAGTGGGAGGAAAGGCATTCTGCGAGGAGGGCACACCGTTTGCTGGGGCAGAGGGGTGTGAACAAGGCTCACGGGGTGGGCAGGTGTGAGTGGCCCGAGGCGGGGCTGGAGCTGCTGGTAGAGGTCACGCTGCAGAGGCCGGAGCCGCGGCTTTATTGCTTGGGACCTGACCCCGCCGTCTAGGGAAGTCACCGCGGCAGGGGCATGGCGTGGTTGGCTGCATTGCCCTAAGCTCAGAGGCTGTGGGTGAGGGAAGGCCACAGAGCCGGGAGGATGAAGAGGAAGAAGCTAGCGTCTGGTGAAACAAAGCCCGGGACGGCCTTGGAGCTGCAGGAAGCAGGCCCCTGAGCCCATCAAGCAGCTCCTAGCTGCTTCCAGAGCCGCAGGCTGATTAGGGAGCTTTCAGAGCCCTGCCTTCCCCCCCCACCCCCGTCGGCTAACCTCCCACGCCCGGCTGGCCCCTCACCTGCTCGCCTTTGGTGTGGCTCGGGGAGACGTAGGCCTCTGGGTACGGCTGCCGATCAAAGGGGCACTCAAGCGGCTCAAGGTGGTGCTGGCTGAAGGCGTCCGTGCGAAGGTGCTTGCGGGGCCCGCTGCCGCTGCTCTGGGAGTCAAGGCTCAGCCGGCAGCTGTCCTGGTCACCTGGCGGGTGTCCCCAGGCAGGGAGAAAGCTTTCAGGGGCCCGTCCACCCACCCCCCGGGCCCGAGCTGGGGAGCAGACTTGCTTCAGGGGAGGGAAAGGACCAGGCTCCCGGGCCTCAGGGTGGCTTAGAGACAGGCCCGAAAGCCCTGGGCCGCAGGGGGCTTGTGTCCCATCAGAGCCTCAGCAAACTGCCCTCCTGCGCCCCCAGCCTGCCCTCTGGTTCCCACAACACTCACTGTCGTCCAGTTTCCTCTTGCTGTCGCTGCCAGGCTGCGCGACCCCCAGGAGCCCGGTGATGGAGTAGGTTGAACCCAGAGAATCGGACTGGGGAGACTCTGGGGGCGTCACGGCCGAGCTGGGGACTGCAGTGGGGCGAGATGGAGGGTCAGGACATGAAACTGACACCCCTCAGAGCCCCTGCTGCCACCGTGGAGGGGTCAGGGGCACCGCTGGTGCCAGGGTTCTTGCCTGAGGTGGTTCCACCCCTGAATATTTCAGAGCAAGGCTGTGTCCCCACGGAAGGGCTCAGTCTACACCCCTGGTGTGTCTGTGTGGACGTGTTTGTGTGTGACTCTGGGTGTGTACGCAGATGGGTGTGTGTGTGCGAGGGGCTGGGTGTGCCTGAGGGACCCTCGGTACTCACTCAGCGTGTGTCCTGGGCTCAGGGACTTGGTGGCCACGCAGCCGTCCATGGGAAGGTTGAACGGTTGCTGCACCTTGGTCCGGATGATTCTGTAAGGAAGACAAGAAAGGCCCTTAGAAGAGAAGGAAACAGGGCTCCTGGATGCCCCAGATCCAGTTGCCTTTTTTTTTTTTTTTTTTTTTTTTTTTGCGGCACGCGGGCCTCTCACTGTTGTGGCCTCTCCCGCTGCGGGAGAGGGGAAATCTCTCCAGCATCCATCCTTCTCTGCGTCCCTCACTGCCAGCACCAAACTCTCCCTCCAGGGTCACTCGCTGGCCCACCCCTCTCTGCTCTAGACCCTTTCTAATCTTTTCTTTCTATTGCAGCCAGAGTGGACTTTCTGAAATGCAAGTCAGCCTCGGGCTTAACGTCTGCCAAGATTCTTCCCATTGCTTCTGGGTCAGAGGCAAGAATACGCAGCACGGTCACCAGCCTCTGAACTGCAGCCTTTTCTTCACATCTGCACCTCAACCGACTTCATGCTCCCCTTCCCTCCACCTACTGGCTTTCTTTCAGCTTCTTGTATGAGATCCTATTCGCCACAGGGCCTTTGCACGTGCTGTCTCAGAGCTCCTTTCACTATCCCCCACCCGCAGCCTTTCACCTAGTTAACTCTTATTAGTTATTTCTTACTCCAGGCATCTTTTCAGAACCTCCCTAAACAAAGTCACCCTCTGCCAGCTCAACACCCTCACATGTCTCTCCTTAGCCAAACTTAGAGCTGCTTTTCTTACAGTTGTTTGCATGGGCACTTGATTAGGACTCGATTAGTGTGTTTTCCCACTGGACTGTAAGCACCACATGGGCAAGGATTGTGCGTCCCCAGGGCCTACACATGAGTGACTTATGTGTGAATGAATGAGTGAGTGAGCAAGTGAATGATTGATTGAGGTGGTGAGTGAATGATTAAATGACTAAACACATGAGTGGGTGTTTGGATGAGGGCCCAGTTAGGGGGTCTTGTGCCTCGCTCAAGAAAGGATCAATGCAAGAGGAAGTTTCTTTTATTGAATGAAAGCGCATGTGGTGTGTGGGGAAGGAGACTGCAGTGGGTACAGTCTGGGTTGGGGACGGGGTGAGAGGGCAGTGCGGTGAGGAGAGGGGTGAGGGTGGGGATGCCCATGGCAGTGAGGAGGCTGGAGGGGCTGGTGCCTGGCCTGGGCCCGGGGCACTTCCGGCCTGACTCTTCAGCATGCGGCCCCTTCCCAGGCTCCGTTCCACTCAAGCCAGGTCTCCGTCATGATTCCCCCAAAGCCCGGGTTCCCGGCCCCTGGCTGCGGTGTCCCTCTCACCTGTTGATGGAGCTGACACTGGGCACAGTGTCGTTGTCACAGACGCCCTCGGCCAGGAGCCGGTCTCGGATCTCCCAGGCAAACATGGTCGGGTTCTGCCGTTTGTAGTCCCCGATCTTCTCCACCACCTTGGGGGTGGCCACCTTGGGCTTCGAGCCCCCTATCACTCCAGGTCGGATGCTGCCAGTCTCGTAGTACCTACTCCAATAGAGAACCCCAAAGAAGTACCCAGTAAGCAGGTGGGGTCTTCGGGCAGGAACTTAGCCAGAGACTCTCGTTCCCCTCCGAGGCTTCTGGGGAGGGGCCGGGGGGTTGAATCGTGCCCCCAGGGCCGGCCTCCAACACGCTGTTCCTGGCACTGCCTGTTTCCCTTGCATGGGTAGGTTTCTGCCCTGCCAAACCAGAACTCTCTTCAGTAGACCTCGCCCAGGGATACCTGGCTTCTGTCTTTCCCGTCGTCCCCCTGGCCAGTCTCCTGCGTCTGAGCACCTGCGAGAGCCGCCTTATGGGGCACAAAACACCTCCCTTCTTAGAAAGGGCACTTTGACGAATGTGCTCCGCGGGTACATACAGGTTCACAGCGGCCGTTTGCTCCGTCCAGATGTTCTCGGCTGAAGCAGGACTTACTGTTCTCCTTGGCCATCCTGGTTGTACCCCTCCCTCCCCAGGAAGCCAGCGGGGTCATTGGGCCCTCTGCCCTGCCTTGCTGGTTTCACCTTTGTTCTCCATAAAACCCCTCCACCCCTCTACCCCACCCCATACCCCCAGCCACTGGTTTCCCACCAGGTTACACAGTTCAAGTTGAAGCTGCTCCTCATGGACTCTGGAACCCCAGTCTGGCCTGGAGCCCTGGCCACGTCCAGCTCCCTTAAGCTGAGCCTATTCTCCCAGGGTCTCCACTCCCCTTCCCAGCATCCCTCAGCAGGATAGCCTGCCTCCCCTCCTTGGGGAAACTCTGGTCTCTTCTGCCATGAAATAAAATCTGTCTCTTTAACACTCCCTTTATGGGCTTCCCTGGTGGCACAGTGGTTGAGAATCTGCCTGCTAACGCAGGGGACACGGGTTCGAGCCCTGGTCTGGGAGGATCCCACATGCCACGGAGCAGCTAGGCCCGTGAGCCACAACTACTGAGCCTGTGCTTCTGGAGCCTGTGCTCCGCAACAAGAGAGGCTGCGATGGTGAGAGGCCCGCACACCACAATGAAGAGTGGGCCCCGCTCGCCCCAACTAGAGAAAGCCCTTGCACAGAAACGAAGACCCAACACAGCCAAAAAATAAATTAATTAATTAATAAACTCCTACTCCCAACATCTTCTTTAAAAACAAAACAAAACAAAAAACTCCCTTTATGTGTCACCACCATCCGGCGCTCATCCCCTTCGTGGGATACTGCAGCCCATCTTGGGAACGCATCTCCTGACCCCAGCCTGGGACCACGCTTTTTCCTGACAACTTCGGCCAGGAAAGCAGGGCTTTCCACGTTCAATTACAGATCAGGCTTTGGTCTTTTTGAACCAGAACTCCTCCTGAATCCACTTACAGGTTGGGTAAGGGAGACGGGTACACCGAGCTGACGCGAAGCCCCGCCTCCCCCATGTGTGGGTACTTCCCACCCGAAGTGGCCTCCAGACTGGACTACGCGGCTGCGTCGGTCCAGAGCTCCGCTGCTTCGGGTCCCTCCTGAACCTTTGGGTTGGCAGTTCTTTTATTTTTTTTGCGGTACGCGGGCCTCTCACTGTTGTGGCCTCTCCCGTTGCGGAGCACAGGCTCCGGACGCGCAGGCTCAGCGGCCATGGCTCACGGGCCCAGCCGCTCCGTGGCATGTGGCATCCTCCCGGACCGGGGCACGAACCTGTGTCCCCTGCATCAGCAGGCGGACTCTCAACCGCTGAGCCACCAGGGAAGCCCAAGGTTAGCAGTTCTTAACTCTGGTTGCAGGAAATTAGAATCACTCGAGGAGGGCTTAACACTATACTGAAACTTGGACTCATTCCCTGAAGTTCTGCCTTAACTGGGGTGGGCCGGGGCCTAGACATCAATTTCTTTTTCAGATTAAGATTCCCCAGGTGACTCTACCGTGCGGCCAGGGCTGTGAACTGCTGCTCTAGAGTTAGTGTCCGTAAGTGTCACCTGGTCATCTCGTAAAAATCACAGCGTCCGGGCCTGGCTCCCAGAGAGGCTGCTGTAGGCCTGGCCTGGGGCTTAGGGACCTGCATTTCCTCAAGCAACCCCGGTGCTTCTGTGGCAGGTACTCTGGGAGTTAGGGTTTGAGAAACACACAAACTCAGACGTCCCTCAAGCTGGGGTTAGACCTCTGATCGTGTGTCCCCTCCCCAGTGGCTCCCTTCCCGTGGTCTCAGCAGCGGGAGGGCCTTTGGAGAAGATTCTGTTTTAGGAACAAAGAAGTCTATAGAAAATGGGACATGGGGCAAAGGAGACCACGGGGGAGGGAGAAATGAAAGGAAGGAGAAATGGACAAATGAGGAAGGAAGGGCGGGCAACCGCAGAAGGCAGCAGATGGGGGAAGCCCAGAAGCACCACCACATCCTGTTCAGGTCCTGTTGAGGGGCCCAAGCAGGACGCCCCACGAGTCCCTGAAAGGGAGGGCGGTGAGGGGTGAATTTCGTGCTTACCTGCCAAGGATCTTGCTGACACAGCCATGGCTGACCCGGAGCTGGCGGGAGATGTCGCAGGGCCTCACGCCCTGGTGGGCCAGGTCCACGATGCGCTGCCGCACCACTTCGGGCAGGGGTCTGCCATTCACAAAGGCCCCTCCCAGCTGGTTCAGCCCTCCGTGGCCTGAAACACAATAGTCCGGGGGACAGTTGTCAGGGCCACCGGGCAGAGAATCAGCCTGTGTGTGGACATTGGATGTTGAGAGCCCCTGAACTTGAACTCCCACCGTTGGGCACCCCCTCTGGTGTTCCCGCTGCACCCCGTCCTGCTTCCCACCTCTGAGGAGGGCTAGCTCGGGTTGGCGGGGTGAGGGGCATGTATGATGCCACAGAGTGGGGACATCCCACTTTGGGGACCTTTTGGGGGGTCTCCTCTCAGACCCTCAGCACCTCACTCCAAATAACAACCCCAACACCTCCCTCCCTCCCTCTAGAAAGTATCTGAAGAGCTGAGGATTCAGGGTCTTCCTACTCTGATACTGAGCTGTGTGACCTTGGGGAAAATCCCCCTGTCCTCTCTGCGTCTCTGTTCCTCATCTATAAAATGAGGGCGTAGGATGAAATCAGTGGTATTTAAGTTTCTCATTCTCGTTCTTCTTTTGAACCATAGGGCCGGGTTTTTAAGCACAATCACGTTGAGAAACACAGACACAAAACAATAAAAGGAGAGCTTCTCTGATTGAGCTTGGACAGAGTGGGCCCTGTCCGTGGGTTCCCAGCCTGAATGGCCCGAGCTCTGCTAGGGGCACTGAAAGGGCAAAGGCAGAGACCTCACTGGCCCACGTTCCAGGGTTTCCAGGACTGACATGTCGGACTGTGGGCAGTGGTGCAGAACGTGGACACGCTGTGATGTGCACCTGTCTCGTTAGCTGCCTTCCTGACTTGGCCTCTACCCTCTGGCCCCAGCCTGTGTTTCATTCTGAGCCCATCCACCTATTCAACACATATTTATTGAGTGCGTACTAAGTGCCAAACGCTGCACCAGGCCCTGCAGATGTCGAGGTGAATAATGCAGATGTGATCCCTGCTCTGGGCTCATAGGGTTCAAGTGAGGATCTAGACCGGCCAATGACCATACCACATGGTCACTGCTGGGACCGGGGACATGCAGGGGATTATGGGAACCCCTGGAGGGGACCAAGCCCAGGCTCAGGGGACCATAGATGGGTCTCTGAAGAAGTCTAAGTGGAGACTGAAGATAAAGAGACGTCAGACTAGAGAACGACATGAGGAGGAAAACTGTTCCAGGCAGTGGGAACAGCATGTGCAAAGGCTTAGAGGCAAGAAGGTGTCTGTTCGATTTATCAACATACTTAACTCTCTAAAATCCCTAGATACAGGTTGGGCTAACTTCAGGCCTGAGATCTTCCTTTTGCCAATGAGGAGACTGGGGCTTAGAAGTTTTCAGTGACAATTGATGTGACTCAGCTTATATGAGGGAGAGCCAGGATCTAACCAGGGATTAAGGCTCCCATCAGAGCTGCTGGGTGAGCCCCACTCAATGGCCAGAACTGACCCCAGAAGCTTGGTACCAGCCATGCAGTTCCACACTGGAGGTGCCACTGCCCGGGAGCCGAGGGCGTCTTTTCACACCAGGGGCATGATTTGGTGATCTGGGATGGCAGAGCCCCAGGGGTGGGAGTCAGGGGGAGCGGGCAGGGCAGGAGGAAGAGCCAATGCCAGGCTTTCTGCGTCAGCCCGTTAAGGGCTATTTATGGCCGAGGGTGGGATGTACCTCTGCTAGGCACACCGTGCCCATTACGGCCCACTGGCGTAGCACGTTCAAAACTGCCCCTGCAATGTCTCCTCAGGGGCCCAAGCTGTTTTCAGCAGAGCAGTGAATATCTGTTTTTTTGTTGCTTTTTTAAAAAAAGAGTCTATAAGCGCCTCTGGCCTGGGCACTAAGTCCAGAGGAAAAGCCCGCTGGCCAAACACGCAGCAGGAGGGACACAATGATCCATCTCCCTGGTGGGGACAATTGGGTGACCTTGGGCACTGCTTCCACCTGTCCCGTTCTAGGCAGCTTGTCCTAGCAAGTGTGCTTCCACCAGGGCTGGGAACACATCCCAGATGGTCAGCGGAGGGGCCTGCATCCACTCCTGAGCCCGATCCTCTGGCTTCTCACTGGCCACAGGCTGTCGGTGGAAAACAGCTCAGCCGTTTGACACTCGCTCCACCCGTGCTGCTTTTCGGCTCTTTTGGGTCCAGACACTGAACACAAGGGGGCGCCAGACAGCCACCCAAACAGACAAGGCCTCCCAGCTTTGTCCCCATTTTCCAGAATTTAGGCTCCCACGTGATCCACGGAGCTTAGATGTTGTGCTAGGTTCTCTACATCTAGAAACGAGGGTTCCTACAGGTGGAGTTCTTCACCCCTAGAAAGGTAATAGGTTTAAAAAGCCAAACGCCATTTCTTGGTGGCATGAACTGGGAATTATGCCTAAAAACAAATCTACCCTGTGTCTCCATTGAAGCGTGCGGGCCATTGTCCTAAACTTTCCTGAAGGGCTGATCAGGACCCTTAGAAACCCAAACTCTCAGGAACCCTCCTGAAAGGTTATTTACTAGATCAACCAGGGAAAGATGTATTCATAGCTCTGGCTCCTAAACTGTGAAGTCTCTGGTGTTTTATTTTATTTTATTGGCTTCTAAGTTCTTTGTGTTACTGTGCAAAGGGCGTTGGGTCAGACTCCTGTGTTGACTCTGCCTGTTCTAATTTTTTTTTTTCACTAGTTTCTTTTATTCTGTAAAGTTGCTTAAATTCTTCTAAAAAATTCTTTAAATCTCCTTTTGAGGAGTAATTTCTTTTTTTCGCCAAGGCTGCTGCTGCTTCTTCTTAATTTGTTTATCCCTCCACATATATTTTTTTTATCATGTAGTCTTTTTTTTTTTTTTACAGTAGGTCCTTGTTAGTTATCTATTTTAAATATAGCAATGTGAACATGTCCATCCCAAACTCCCAATCTATCCCTCCCCCCCACCCTTCCATCCCGGTAACTATAAGTTCATTCTCTAAGTCTGTGAGTCTATTTCTGTTTTGTAAATAAGTTTATTTGTATCATTTTTTTAAGATTCCACATATAAGCGATATCATATGATATATGTCTTTCTCTCCATATATTTTTAATACAATTTTTTAAGGGTTACACTCCATTTACTTCCTGTTTTAATTTTATCATTTGAGAGATTTGGGGTTTTTTTCAACCGTAGTGTTTTCATCCACTGAATGGGAGCTAAATAACACTATTTGCAGTGTCTGCTGCTGACCTAGGCCAATGGCTGGTAAAGAAAATTTCAGAGAATAACTAACTACATGTACACCTCCACCTTAGCCCCATCTTCTTAGAATAATAATTCTTATTGTTTGTATATTATGGTTTTCATCTCTTTTGATCTCAACACAGATATACCAAGTACCTACCATGAATCAAAGCACTGAGGATATCACCTTGAACAAGACGAGAAACGTGGCCCTCGAGGAACTTACAATCTTTGGAAGGATGCAGTCAGATAAATTGGAAATCACCATGTTAAGGGAGAAGTTTCTTGAAAGAGATACGTCAGATGCTAGGGGAGCCCGTAAGCGGTCTGAGGGAAGCTGAAGGGTGGAATGGCCAGGAGGTAACCAGGGGAAGAAGCTTCCACAGGAAGAAAATCTACACACAAGACTTTCGTGCTCTCAAGAAATGGAAAGACATTTACTGTGGCTGTCGGAGAATCAGGGTGGGGGATTTGGAAAGAGCCTGCTGGCTGCAGAGGGAGACGGGACCTCTGGTTTGAGGTTTGGAGCTCAGTCCCCATCACGGAAGGGCTTTTGTCCCTCCTGTGTCCGGTGCGGGGGAGTAGACACCTTTGGGCGAGTCACCATCAAACGCCCAGAGGTGGGTGCATCCTTCCTTCCTGACCCAGAGAGGGCCCGGCCGCCCACAATGCTGACCACCTATCTGTGTGGACAGGGTGGGCTCTGAGGCCGGAAGCCAAGAACGAGTGGGAAGCGGGGAAAGGTGTGACCCAGGAAGAGGTTTGACACTTTCTGAACAAAGGCCCTTTGTTCAGGCCCTTTGTATGGTCTGGAGGGTGGAGGAGAAAGACGAGCCGGCCTGGCCGGACCCAGGTGGGTTCTGAGTGTGAAGTCCGCACACGAGGGGATGCCAACTTGCCTGGGGACACAGAGCGCTGAGCCTACAGCGAGGGAGTCTGCAAAGCTCTGGCTGAAGCCTGCTGTCCAGAAATGTATACTTTGGAAAAGTGACCATCTGGGGAGGTCTTAGGCCTTTCTTTGGTCATTCTTCACCCCTTACAGGGCTCTGAGGAGTAGGCAGAGTAGGAGAACAAGAGAGAGGTCATTGCCCCAAACTCTTGTTATATGTATGGATACCCAGACCCTTGAGATGTAGGATCATTTCCCTGTGCCCCATAATCCTTTTTTAAATTCTAATTTTATTTTTATTTTTCTAAAAATTTTAGAAAATTTTCTACTTTTATTTTTATTTTTCTTGACCATGTGCACGGCATGCGGGATCTTAGTACTCCGACCAGGGATTGAACCCGTAACCCCTGCAGTAAATACACGTGGCAGAAAAATGCTTTACAAATGTGAGGGGCTATTGTGATGGTTGGTGAGTGGATTCCCCACCGCGGGACCCTCGAGTCCCATCGTTGGATACTTTCCCCTTTCACCTTCTGTCTGATTCCTCACATCACTGCCCAGTCCGAAAGTGACAATGGTTCAATGTGTTGTGCTGTGAAAATTTCCACTTAACTACCTGGGGATTTTTGTTTCAGCCCCAAAGAGTGTCAAGGTGAGCGTCCAAGCCTTGGCAGGACTATAGTGGGGGATTCAGCAGCTGCTTTGGGATGTCCTGTAAATCTCGCCACCACGCCTACCCTCGCTCCCCAAGGAATGGCAGTGCCAGCACTACCCAGTCTCTGACAATCTCAGTTCAGGGATGTTGTCTCCCCAGCATGCTTACCTGCAGGCCTGTGATCTCCCGCTGTAACCTCACAGCAGCCCCCGTTGCCTTGGAATAGAGACCAGGGCCTCTGCCTCAAAACACTCCTAGAGAAAATGCTCCAGGACCATGGAAACCCAGTGTTCCAACCTCTTGTCCCACCTTCCGCCCCAAGTCTACACTCCGGGTCCCTCCAGCATCTATGAGGTGATAGGTTACCTGGGCACATTAGGCCCTTGGATTAGGACGGAGGGGCCAGCGCACTGAGCAGCAGCATCGTGCATCTGGCTTTACCCTCAACTTGCTGCATGACCTTGGTCTCTGCGCCTTGCACGTCTCCCAAGGGTAACCGGAGAAGAGAGACAGTCGGTTGGTAAAGCTTCTGCTTGTGATGCTCGTCCCTTTCTCACTGATTCGTCCTCCTTCCACCTGTTCTGGAACCCTACTCCATACACCATCCTCCCACGTCTTTTATATGAGTTACGTCTCCCTTTTGACCAGGTCCATCCCCTGGACCTACAAACACAATTAAATCCACTTATGCTGCCTCCCCAGCCCCTGCTTACAAAACAAAACAAAACAAAACCTCCCCTTGACTATGAACCTTTTCCTTCCTATTGTTTTCAACCAAATTTCTCAATAAGTAGTCATACTTGACTGTTCCCATTTCCTTCCTTTCCTCCCTTCTGTTCAGGGGTCACCTCACGCCATGCCTCATGCTTAGCAGGTGCTCAGATGCTAGGAACTAGGTGGACGGCAGGTGGTAAGGGCGCTAAGTTCTCCCTCTTAAAGAGGCTTCCATACAAGGCTCGGTCCTTGGTCCCAGCTCCTCGTGTTTCTCTTTAATGCAGTTCTCTTCCCTCATTTGTTCTGTGTTATCTATTCTTTCCCAGGCTTCTCTCAGATCCCAGTGCTGTGCTCGCTCTACACCATCACCCATGGTGATCCCACCTACTCTCATTGTTTCACTTCCCACCCCTGTACTGATGGCATCGTGGGCATCTAGGTATCTCCAGCCCAGATCTTTCCTCCGTTTTTTTTTTTTTTTTTTTTTTTTTTTTTGCAGACACGGGCCTCTCCTGCTGCAGAGCACAGGCTCCGGACGTGCAGGCTCAGCGGCCATGGCTTACGGACCCAGCCGCTCCGCGGCTTGTGGGATCCTCCCGGGCCAGGGCACGAACCCGCGTCCCCTGCATCGGCAGGCGGACTCTCAGCCACTGCGCCACCAGGGAAGCCCTTTCCTCCGTTTTTATATTCAACTTCCTATCGGAAACCTCCAGGTGATAGAGGCACCTCCTCTAGGGTTGTCTTGGTGGGTCATGACACCAGCTGCCACGCAAGCATAAAACCTGCCCTTCAGCTCCATCGCATGCCACCTTCCACCACACTCCCTGCTCCACTCCCTCACGGGCCTTGCGCATGACCTTGGAGCTATCGGTGCACCTCCTGCTCTGGGGCCTTTGCACATTCTGTTCCCTCTGCCTGGCTTCTTTATCTCTGAAACCCTAGTATCTGGTATAATGCTTGACGCACAGTAGGTACCCACTAAATGCTGGTTAAGTTGACTACTGGAAGGAAGGAAGGAAGGAAGGAGGAAAGGGAGGGAAGAGAGTGAGGGAGGGAGGAAAGAAAGCAGGTCAAAAGCGAGCTGAGTGAAGCCCACACATTCTTTGCCTTCAGCAGAATTCTGTCTCTTTCAAAGACATATACTCTTAGACATGAGTTGTTTTTTTTTAAAAAAAGGAGTCCAGACATCATGGCACAGGAAAAGAGAGGTTTGCCTTCCTTCTGCAGGAGCCATGGGATGAATGCAGGGGCCTTCCTGTTGGCTTTTACATCCAACCTTCAAGGTCAGCATTAAACGTGTGACACTTGTCGGGCTCACACCTTTGCAGGGAGCGTTACAGCCCACACACTGCCTCGTTGATCAGGCAGGAGAACTCTGTGAGATAGGTGCTACTGTTACCAGTTTACACTGATGAGAAAACTGTCACCAACTTGAGTCTTCGGGTTCTAAGTTGGGAAGCTTTTTCCTTCTAACCCTGGCTGTAGAGGGTTATGGAGAATGGTAAGGAATTTTTAGCCCCGGTGGCGAGATTTCAGCATGCCCCTAGGGAAAGAATCACGAGAGACAGCTCCAGCTAGGGAGGACCTAAGTTTAGTAGCAAAAGCTATATCCCACTGGGGAACTCGGACATCCCAGACTCAGAGGCCCACTTGACAAATTTCTGACTCAGGGCTGCAGGGTGATGCTACCCCTTGATGTCTGTCAGGGTCCTATCCGTAAAAAGATTTGCTCCCCCAGATCTCACTGCCAGGGAGCTCAGCCCTGTGTTCTGGGTTCAAGGCCAAGTACACGACCAAGCCAGTCTTGGAATCCTGTTTCTTCAGACCTTTAAGTACAGCATCAGTCAGGGGCTAGTCAGAAAACACAAACCTGTTTCTAGGTATTTCAACAGAGGGGCTTTAATGGAAGGACCTGCTTTTCTAGGCATTGGAGGCTGTAAGAAAGAGTGCAGAGGAGCACTGCGGTAACCCTGAGACAGTAACTGTGGAAGAAACCACCATTCGTAGGACTGGGGAAGAAAAGGAAGAGGCTGGAGTCATCAGAACTTTGACATTTGGAGGAGGGGCCCAGGGAGCTGGGGCTTGGACCTCCAAGGTGATGGTGCCTCCTGGCTGCTGCTGGTATATCTGAGGGGCACGGGAGGCTGGTTCCGGGACTGCCGGTCTCTGGATCACCTGCTGCTGAGGCAACATTGACAAGAACCACATGCAACAAGAGGAAGGCCCTGTACCATCCTCCAGCCTTCTACCCCCTGTCACATGGCCCACTCATCAGTCCCTCATAGAAGCCCACACTGTTAAGCAGCTTGCAAATCTGTCCTCTCACCCTGATGAGTGCCTGAGGTTCACCTATTCATTTATTTTCATGCACTGAATCTGTGTAGGTAAAGGTTAGCAGAGTAGGCTCAGGAGACAGACTGCTGACATTCAAAGCCCTGTTCCACCTCTGACTTTGACATGGACTTCACCTCTCTCCGCCTCACCTCCTAGGTGTGTTTTGTGATCTACGTAACACAATGCCCATATAGCACTCAGACAAACATTCTCCATTACCACCTGACCATCACTGCTCCCCTGCCAGGCATGGCTCCAGGCTCCGAGAACACCTAGGGATCAAGACAGGTGGGTCTCTGCCCTCTTGGATGTTATAGTTTTCTGGGAATGGTTTCAATGTAATGAGCTTACTTTCTCAGCAAGTGACAAAGCTCTCCCACCCCATCTACCCTATCTTCCTGCCTGGATCATTTTCTGCTCTTCCTCTTCCAAAATCCTTAGTGATGAGCAAAGGGCAAGGTTCTGCAATGCCCTGAGGGGCAGGAAGTAATCCCAGTTCCTCTCTCCCCTCCTGGGTTCCCTGCTAGGCGCTTATTCACTGATTCCTGGGCTTGTTCTTATAGATTTGTTCTCCCGGCCTGTTGGCCACTGTCCCTCTTGTGGGGCCTCCATGCACTTTAATTCAGCCCAAGAGGCCCCCAGGTTGTGAGACCATGAGGACCAGCTTCCAGCCTCCTACACTCTGAAGTTCTGGATGGTCTGAGGGTCCCCCAGAGCCCCTGGGATAATAGGTAAGAAGTCTGGCTTCTTTGCATGCTCTTGCCTTAGATCAGCCCAGAGGGTAGGAGGGTTCAGTCCTATTTTTTCATGTCCAACGGGTAGAGAGGGCTGGCAGGGACAGAGGGAAGGAGACAGAGTGGGGATAAGGAGGGTTCTCCTGGATTAGTCTCTAGGTGGGAAAGAACCAAACTTGGCTGGTATTTTTCCAAGAATGGACTTAAAAAAAAGAGGAAAGAGGGGAAGGAGGAAGGGAGGAAGGGCTACTTTCAGTATTCACCCCCCTTCTCCCAGGAGTCAACGCTTCCGAACAAGACTGACAGCCAGCATGGTGGGAGGGGCTCACTCTGGAGCCAGGCTGAGCTCTCTAACTGCGTCTTCTCATTCAGTTCTCCTAACAGCACATTATCCCCATTTTACAGATGGAGAGATGAGAGTAGAGACTGTCTGTAACTTTGCCCAAGGCTGCACTGGGGCAGAATTGAGACTCAAGGTGAGGGCTCCCGGATATCCCGGCACTGCCCCTGGCAACGTATGGTTATTCCAGATGGACAGTCAGACCCTTCTCTGAGGGCGAATGTGTCTTCACATCACCTACCAAGCATGGGTGCGTTGCGAAGCCCACTTCAGAAGCCCCTCTGGGTTTTCGTTTGGTTGGGGCTGAATTTTTCCTTTTTTATGATTTTCTTTAGCCAGAGAATGAACGGAATTACATTGTATTTCTCCCCCCTTCCACGTTGGTTTATCCCCCTCCACTCTCTCGATTTCCATCCATCCGCACTCCCTTTCTGCGCAGTCTTTGCTGCTCGGGTGTCTCCTCCTCTGTCCTCGGTCTCCTCCCATTGCCTTGCTGGTTTTTATTTCCACCCCTTGCTGATGCCCCTGCTCTTCTCAGTCCCTTCCCCAGTCCCCTCCACTCCTGCCCAAGACAGCAGACCCCTCCCCTGCACCTCTCTCCCACCCACTCACCCTGAGTTTTCCCTCCTCTCTACCTCCGCCCCCCCCCCCCCGTCACTCCTTTGGCTGGTCGCCCCTCCCTGCGTCCCTGCGTCGTCCTTAGCGTCGCCTGCATGACTGCTCTGGTTCTTTATCCCATCTTCCCCTCAAAGGCATTCGCAGCTCGGCTGTTATTCTTGTATTAGCACTGAACCCATTAAAGCTAATTTGTTTGCCCTAATCTCCATTTATTTTTCCCTAGTTGATATTAGATTTCCCTCTCTATTGCTCCGGCATGATTTTCTCTTTGTCTTCCTAACGGGCCCCCCCCGACCTCCTCTCTTCTTCTATTAATCTGGTTGGCTTTACTGGTTTCAAGGCCTTTCTCCACCTCCCTCAGCCCTTAGATTAACTCTGTCACTTCCCTCCCAGGAAGGGACCCAGGGAGTGGATTTCCAGGGCTGGAGCTGCTGTAAATGTCCGTGGATCTCTAAGCTGCCTCAGAAAAGTACTTGATGAGAGGCCCTGACTTGTCCCGAAAGTCTGGAAGGTTCGGAAATGAGGGGGCTGAAGAGCTGGCGGCAAGCGGGACGAGATGTGCTGTGTTCTGAGCCCTGAGGGGTCACCCAGCCCAAGGCTTCCCAGGCTGGGCTACCCTCTGGGGCTGTCGCAAAGATTTCTGGAGGGTTCTGCAAGCTTCTCAGATCCCATAGATTGTACCAGGACGCCAAACTGCATCGGGCCACTTTCTCCCTGTGACTAATATTGGGCACCATCTCTCCTCCATCCCTGTTTCCCAGACTGGAGACATAATCCCTCCTCTTCCGGAAGAGGGGAAGGCTTCTCTCTGCGGATGTGGCTTTGGGGCGGCTAAAACGCATCCCGCATCCCGGCCACCATGTTTCCCAGGACAGAAGCCTCTCAGGACCACCTCTCAGGAACCTGCACTATCCCCTACCTGCTTCTCCACTGACCCCCCTGGTTCACAGCACTCCATCTGAGTGTCGTTATTGGCCTTTCTTGGGGCCAGTGCTCTGCCTGTCCCCTGGACGCCTAGCTCCTCGAGGGCAGGTGCAGTGTCCTATCTGACTGTATAAGCTTGCATCGCGGACAGGAGAGCGGTGCTTCCCGGGGCATTCAGAAACTTTCCACCTCTGGTCACTTCAACCATAATCTCTTGCCATGGTGTCTGTGTTTTTAAAAAATTTCCTCTGGTGATTGCCCAGAGTCTATGTCCTCTCATTAGATGGTCAACAAATACTTATTGAAAGCATGAATTAACTGATTAAATGCGAACTTCCAGTCAAAGGCTGCAAATGGAACTTGCCAGTGCTTTCTGGAGGTTTCCTAGAGGTCATTCTTGACTCCTTCCCTCCCACTGAGCCTCTTAGATGCCTCCAGACTCCTGGCATCACGCACCCGGGGCTGCAGTGGGAAGGGCCAGGGCCTCTGCATCTGGGGGAGAGTGGGCATGAGGCAGGTGTGTCAGCACCCACTGAACCTGCCCTTGGAATCCCAGCATCTTCACAAATCACTGTGCTGTACCTTCAACTCCCCCTGGGGTCAGAGGCCTGTGGATATTAATGCTGGGTTTTTTTTAAATGCTTCTATATTAAAGCAATTTTCAGTTCATTAGATTTCAATTCAACGAGCTCCCACTCTACGTCTAATAATATTCCAGGCTACATGTATGTGGGGAGATGGTTTCTGACTAGAAGACGGCGTGCTCGCCCTTGAGGAACTTACAGGTTAATCACCCCTGACACCTTATAGAACCTCAAAGCATTAAAATCCATTCAGAAGCACTATCTCCTTCAATTCTTTTCACAACCCCATGGAATACCCATGGGGTGTGTGCACACATTTCTGTGTGTATGAGTGTGTGTGTGTCCCTGTCCCTGTGTGTGTGTGTGTGTGTGTGTGTGTGTCTGTTCCTGTCTCTGTGTGTGTGTGTGTGTGTCTGTTCCTGTCCCTGTGTGTGTGTGTCTGTTCCTATACCTGCGTGTGTGTGTGTCTGTTCCTATACCTGCGTGTGTGTGTGTCTGTTCCTGTCCCTGTGTGTGTGTGTGTCTGTTCCTGTCCGTGTGTGTGTATGTGTGTGTTCCTGTCCCTGTGTGTGTGTGTGTCTGTTCCTGTCCGTGTGTGTGTATGTGTGTGTTCCTGTCCCTGTGTGTGTGTGTCTGTCCCTGTGTGTGTGTGTATGTGTCCGTGTCTGTTCCTGTCCCTGTGTGTGTGTGTGTCTGTTCCTGTCCCTGTGTGTGTGTGTGTGTGTGTCTGTTCCTGTCCGTGTGTGTGTATGTGTGTGTTCCTGTCCCTGTGTGTGTGTGCCTGTCCCTGTGTGTGTCTGTTCCTGCCCCTGTGTGTGTGTCTGTTCCTGTCCCTGTGTGTGTGTGTGTCTGTTCCTGTCCGTGTGTGTCTGTTCCTGTCCCTGTGTGTGTGTGTGTCTGTCTGTCTGTTCCTGTCCCTGTGTGTGTGTGTCTGTTCCTGTCCCTGTGTGGTGTGTGCCTGTCCCTGTGTGTGTGTGTGTGTCTGTTCCTGCCCCTGTGTGTGTGTGTGTCTGTTCCTGTCCGTGTGTGTGTGTGTGTGTGTGTGTCTGTTCCTGTCCGTGTGTGTCTGTTCCTGTCCCTGTGTGTGTGTGTGTCTGTCTGTCTGTTCCTGTCCCTGTGTGTGTGTCTGTCTGTCTGTTCCTGTCCATGTGCGTGTGTGTGTGTGTGTGTGTGTGTGGTGGGTATGGAGCCCTCAGCCCTGGTGCGGGGGCAGGAGGGGGGCCTGGCCACCCTGTGGAGCCAAACAGGTAGGAACAAATGAAGAACAACTGTCCTTGTGAGCCTGACATACTGAGCAAAATCTGTGACAAAACTGCACGTCTGTGGCTTCCACACCTGTCGACAGCTGGTTCCCCAGAACCGGGCATGGTAGCAAAGCGGATTATACACTGTAAAGCCACTCAGGGCTGCCTGAGAAACAGGAAGGCCCAGAGGAGCAGGATCAGCCTGCAGGCTGTGGTTTCAGGGAGGAAACGGGGCGCGGGAGGCTGAGAGCTGGGAGACCTGGGTCCTGGCCGCTCTGGGACCCTCCTGTCTGTGCCTCAGTTTCCTCATCCAGCTTGAAGGGCACAGATCATCTCTACTGTCCCTTTAGTCCTAATATCCACACCTGCGGGACTGCCCTCAGGTCTGGGAATAGAGGCCAGGAACTACCAGAAGGGGTGCAGATAGAGCTCTGTGGGGGGACTTTGGGCAACTTTTCCATGGAGGAAACTCCCAGGGGGTGGCCCTGAGGCCACCTGTAGAAAGACGAGGGACGTGGCACACAATGGGCCCTCGGACTGTGTGTGACCTGCATGACAGTGGAGAGAGATGCTCTGATGATGGACGATTGAGGGGACGTGTACGTGTGCAAGGCTGCGGGGCATGTCTGAGAGGGTCCCTAGCCAGGAAGGGGAGGCCACCTGCCTGATGCCACAGACTCAGTCCATGGCAGAGCCAGGGCAGAGCTCACCTTTTCTGACCCAAGTTCCCATTCATTCCTCATCCCAGGGGGGCCCGTTGGGACCTCAGTGCCATCTCAACTGGGGCCATCTTGGCCACAGTGAAGGAAAACGGTGGTGGGGTTGGATAGAATGTGTTCCGTGCCCAGGCGCACCCCGGAAGAGCCCTGATCCTCTTATCAGTTTGCTTGTCATTTGATTTTCTTCTGTGGTGAACCCAGTCTTGAAGCTCTTTTCTGGGGGTTCTGGGTCTGGGAAGCAGAGTCCCTTCCTCTGTGGAAGCATGGGGCTGTGAGAAACAAGAAGGGCTCTCGAGAACACGTGTCACTTCTCCTCTCTCTGTCGGTCCCAAACCAGGGCTTCTACAGCTGAGCTAGACCCATCACTTGCAACACTCAGATTGTTATACATTGAATTGAGTCCCCCCAAAACTCACACGTGGAAGTCCTAAGCCCCGTGCTTCGGAATGTGACCTTATATGGAAATAGGGTCTTTGCAGATGATTGAGTTAAGATGGGGTCATTAGCGTGGGCCCTAATTCAACGTGGCTGTGAACTTTTAAAAGGGGGAATTTGGACACAGAGAGAGATACACAGGGAGGGAGAATGCTACGTGAAGACTGGAGTTATGCTGTCACAAGCCAGGGAACACCAGCGACGGCCAGCATATCACCAGATGCTAGGGGAGCACAGAACAGATTCCCCCTCTCAGCCCTCAGGAGGAACCGACCCTGCCAACACCTTGTTCTCAGACCTCCAGCCTCCAGAACTCTGTGACAATACATGCCTGTTGTGTGGCCCCCTAGTTTGTGGTACTTTGTTACGGCAGCCCCAGCAAACGCATGCACAGATTAACGAAGTTCTAGCTCAGAGCTGGGCACAGGAGGTTTGGGGAAGCCCCCTTGGGCTCCTCTCCTGGAGCCTCTCCTTGGAGTCACTCTGCCCCTCCAAGTGACTGTCCAGTATAAGGCAACCTCTGTCACAGGCAAAGAGCAATCACTTTCTAACATCTGACCCTCTCTAGGTGCACCTGCTTCCCTTGACACCGCCATCCTCCCACAGAGCCGCCATCCTGCTCCATTTCCGATCTTTCCGTCAAGTGGCAAATTCCTCTTTAATGCAAGAGCATCAACACATCACACGGCAAAGCTTCCTGTAGGCGTCCATCACTCTTGCCCAGCCAGGCTGTGTTTCCCCCAAATCCACCAGGACTTCCAGGCTTCTCCTCCTTTCACGAACTTTCTGGATCCAGTCTAAAGGTTGGTTATGAACTCACCCAACATTTGCAGTGCCCTTTCAAAGTGCTGTCAGGTAAGTGATTCTGAAATTCAATTCAGCAAATATCAATTGGGCCTTGGCTGTACTGGGGACGGATCTTCACAATCATTCTATGGCAGGGGGAGGGCCTGGCACTTTGAACCCATCTTGTAGATGAAGACACCATCTTGGAAGGTTAACGGCTGTGCACAGCCAGTTATGAGCAGACCCGAGAGTGCACCTGAGTTCGACCCACTCCGTCTACTGCCAGATGGGAAATCTCTGGGTGGAGGGGGTGCTGGGTAGGGAGAAGGGCTGTCTCTTCAGAAGGCTGGCATGAGAGGCTCCACGTGGGATTGACCTGTGGTTGGGACTCAAGGTGGGCTGACTCCAGATCCGTGGTTCCCCGATGCTGATCTACAGCAGAATCACAGGGAGCCTGTGAAGGACGCAGATTCCAGGACCCCACATTGGTTAACAGAGCTCCAGGAGCTTCTGATGCTAGAGACCACACTTGAGAAATATTTGTATAAAGCTAATTTTCAAAAAGGTTCTTTCATTTAGCAAATATTTATTAAGCATCTAGCATGTATCTACTGTGTGCCAGATATCGTTTGGGGAATTTTATCCCCAATCTACAGAAGTTTGTAACTCCTGGTCCTCACAGATGGATCCTGAATCTGGTCAACCACCAAGCTGATACCCAGTGTCCACCGGGAAGGCCCACTACCAGGTGAGTTTTGCCCAGGCCTGCCACTGTTTGCCACCCCCAGTGGTCACGTCTGCCCAGCCTTGCTACCCTGTATTGGAGCCCAGGCCGGCAAGATGCCCCAGGACCAGGGAGGCGTCCTGGTGGGGCAGCCTGGGCCTCAATGGCTGCCTCGGTGTCCCTAAATGGCTTCTATCCTTCTTTCCTCAGTCCCATAATGACCACTTATTATAAAGAAAATAAGAGTAGTTACAGCAATATCATGGGAAAAGATCAAGTGTACTTCTCGTTGGGAAAACTTCATTTACAAAATTCAAGTGTACACGTTAGGTTAACTAGTAAGACAGTGAAACATGTTATTGGAGAATTATGTGAAAACTACCATCACGGAGATTTACGGACCCCTCACTAGGCCATTAAAAGTGAGGGTACCAGAGAGGGTCTGGTTAAGGAAGTAGAACCTGAACAGGGCTTTGTCAAGGGGGTGGGGATGGAGACGAGGTTCCAGGCAGCTGCCACGGAAGGGACAAAGGCACAGAGGTGGCGATGTACATGCTGTGTTTTGGAAACAAGACTACTTAGCTGGAACATGGGTTTGCATACGGAAATAGTGGGAAATAGGGTCAGGGGGGTGGGATCGAAACTCCTCGGGTCGTACACCAGCGGTTTGCCCACAAATGCCTGTTAATGATTGGATTAAGAGGAAGGGCAAGCAGGACTCTAAGATTATTTCGGAAAATCACCAGGCTCAGATTCTCTGGAACAGGGTGGGGAAAGGTGGGAAATCAGAACGTTTTGATAATGTAAATCATCTAGCAATCACAGATTATTGCCAAGTTGTTCCACTCAATAAAAGCACCACAGAGCCCAAAGAGGACAGTCAGTGGGTACACAGCTCTAGCAAGAGAACTAAAAGGAATACGGAAGTCAGCGACAAGGGAAGTGTGAAGGCGAGCTGGCTGGGAGTGGCAGTTTCCACGCACAGTGAGCAAACGGCCCCGCCACATGCACGCTGAGTGCACTTGACCCAGGCTTCCTGATGGCAGGGTTAGGGGGGACCTCTTCATCTGGCCTCTCTGGTCTAAGTCCCCCACAGTGTGTCTGAGCCCCAACTGTCTTCCCATTGCTGTCCCCTCGGCCCATTGCTGTCTCCCGTGTTTCCAGGACCCTGGGCCCTGGAACCTGCCCACACTCCTAGGATGTCACATCTCTGCCCTTACTGGTTCCTCCTGAGTCCCCTGCTGGATTCCTGCCCCTGTCTCAGGTCAGCTCCCCCTACCCCACCCCATTCACAGCCCAGCTCGTCTCCCTGTCCCACTAGCTCAGCATTTTGTGTCTCTCTGGACTGAAGTCTTTCCTTTCTCTCCCCACTTGTGGCTAAAAGTCCAATCTGCTTTCCTCTCTCTCTAGAATGTCAGCATGAAAGCAGAAGCATGGTCTCTTTAGCCCTGTAACTCCATGCCTGCCATACCGAAGGGCTCGGTGGATGTTTACTTACTGAACTGAATATTAGGGGAATGATGCCCTTTGAGACAACTTGGAGTTAGAAACTCCAGGCTTCTGTGGCCAGGGGATGCATGACTGGGGACAGCACATCATAAGAACTGGAAGTAACCGAGCATGGTTGAGGGGGTGCGTTGAGAGACGTGCACTGGGCACTGCCAGGCTGGTGCAGGTGTGCCAGGGAGTTAAAGCCAGAGACCAAAGGGACACCCGGTGCTTCCTTTGGAGCTGGAGTAAAACCTGAGGTGATGCAGGCACAGCGTCCAGATGGAGCACCCATTTGGGAGAGAAAGAGGCCAGGAGGAGAGGAGACAGGTTCATCACAGGACAGTAGAGGTCAGGGAATAGTAGCATCTCTGGATAGTGGACCAAGTGGTTTGCGCATCTGAGTTGGAGAAAGATAAATCATGATTTCTATGGCTGGTGTTATGGGCTGAATGTTTGTATCCCCCAAATTCATACGTTGAAGTCTTAACCCTTACTGCGATAGTATTTGGAGGTAGGACTTTTGAGAGTTGATTAAGGTTAGAGGAGGTCATGAGGGTGGGACGCTCATGATGGGATTAGTGCCCTTATAAGAAGAGGAAGAGACAACACAGCTCTCTTTCTCTCCAGGCTCATGCACTGAGGAAAGCCCATATGAGGACACAGTGAGAAGGCAGCTGTCTGCAAGCCAGGGAGAGAGCCCTCATCAGAACCTGACCATGCTGGCACCCTCACTTTGGACTTCTAGCCTCCAGAGCTAGAGAAATAAATGCCTGTATTTTAAGCCAACCAGTCTGTGGCATTTTGTCATAACAGCCTGAGCTGAATAAGACATGTGACTGGGATGGAAATTTCAGAGGTGACAGGATCTTCAGAGAAAATCTCAGGCAGAGATGTTATGGCTCTAGGTATGCATGAAGGAAGCTGAGAATGAGACAAAGGGGCAACTGCTCAGAGTGTGATGGGCGAGTGGATGCAGACCCAGTGAAGCTGAGTGTCAGGAGACCCGGATCCAGTAGCCCACCTTTTCTGTGTATGTCTTTACAACCCACAAAGCAACTGGGTTCCTTAAATGATTGATGCTCACGTGCTATATTGGACCATGTGCCTGGGAAGAAGGGGGTTTTTCAGGAAAGTAAAGATGAGAGGAGGGGGCACAGGGATGTGGCTCCTTTCTTTGGATGGTGGCAACATAAATTCTCCATGATGGAAATGCTCCGGATGCGTTCTGACGCAGGCATGGGGACCTCATCATTTCACAGAATTGGGGCATCACAGCCACTATGTGGACATCAGGCAATTCCAGCCTCACATGCAGTCCAGCTGTTCCCAGGGCACAGGGCATCTAGAGGGTCCCACAAAGTGTTCTGCTGAGAACACCACAAAACAGTAAGCTCAATATAGCGAAAATCAGAATGTGCTGCTAAATCCAATCTTAGGTCCCAAGGAAAACACGCGGTAGTGGCCATCATATAAGGAAAAAAAATACACCTTTAGCTCAAAGGTATGTTATCCACAAATGTACTTTTTCCTGCCACCATTACTCTGTTTCACTATATCAATGAGTGGGCACCTCTGCCCGCTAGACAGGAAAACATTGTTTGAGAATCACTGATTTATGCAAGTTATACAAGTATTTGTTGATCAAACGCACAAAGTATTCCTGATGCACCACGTTGTGCGTGACGATCCGTTCCCACAGTGCTGCAACAAGCATGGCATCGTGTGTCCACAAGACTGCGGTTCCCGCTCACGTTTCCCCCGTGGGTTTAGTGCACGGGCGTGCCTGTTCCTAAAGACGCTGGGCAGAGCTTCCAGGGATTTGGAGTGAGGACATTCCCGTGGTCTGAGCAGAGGACCCCACTGGTGACAGCCCTCAGCCACCTGCCTTCCGTGTTGCAATCCTCGGTGGACCAACAGGCCAGATTCTAGAACAGGCAGGTCCTGCTGCTGTTGTCTGCCCTCTTGGTAACTCTGTCCCCATCTGGGAAGAGTCACCATAAACCCCAGAGCCCAAGTGTTGCCAGTGGCTCCCACACTGGCCAGACAGGTAACCTGTCCCTGGGTCTCATTTGAAAACAAGGTCTCTGCCGGGCCCCATGGCTACCGACATCCCATAACTTAAGTGGGGGGCCTGCAGGAGTCATGGCTGGACAGGGAGTTTCTCTGCCCAGACCTCGAACCGTAGGTTTCAAGAACAGGGAGGTCACAAGTCAGTGACCCCATGCTAGACTGACTACAGTTGATTCCCAAGACAGAGCAGGTGCCCCGGACCTCTGGGACCTTGCTTTCCCTACTATGTCCAGTGTCGTGGACTCAGTCTGGGATCATCAGCTGCTCCTATAGTTTCATGGCTGTGTCTCTCGGGGTGTCTGAGAGTATGGACTTCTTTGGCCGCCTTTTTTATCGCCCCCAGACCAAGGACAGTGTTCCGTGCACACGCGTGTGTTTATGTGTGTGAGAGGGTGAGTCTTATATGCACATGGGCATGTGTGTGTGTGTGTGTGTCACCCACGTGTGTATGAATGTGTGTGTAACTGGGTAGGTGGGTGTGTGTATCACAGAACGCAGACCAGGGTGAGGACAGCCAGGCATCCAGGGTACAAAATTTAAGGAGGCGCCTACTTTCAGGGCCTATCATGCCCCTTAATGAGCCCGAGAGTGGGGGGCTCCTTAAATTTTGCACCCTGGGTGGCTTTGTCCCGCACCCTTGACCCAGCCTTTGTTGTGTGTATGTGTGAACGTGTGAGAGTGTATCTCTGTATGTTGGTGTGTATGGAAGCGTGTGTTGTGTATGTATGTGCATACATTTGAGTGTGTGTATGAGTGTATATGTGTGTGCACTTGTGTCTGTGTGTCTGGGCAGTTCTTACTGGGCTTTTCCATTTCCATCAGCAGCTGTAGGGGCCCCTTCTCATCCGCCTGGGTCAGCCTTCCGTCTACCCTGTGCCACCCACTGAAAGGCAGCACCCTGTCTCAGAGAGCCCTGGTTATACTCATGGGGTCTGGGGCAAGGCACAGCTCTCCCGGTCTCAGTTTCCTTGTTGGTAAAATGTGGTGTCAGGGCCTCACCTTTTCTGGCCTTGAACGACGCCGGGTCTAGGTAGACTACTTGGTGTAATGAAACCTATAAGGCTCCTGTGACACGTGAGACTCAAGTCTAGAAGGCGAGAGGCACAGAGATGAACATTCCTACACAAAGTAGGCTGCAAAACATGCCATAAAAATAAAGTGCTAGGGCTTCCCTGGTGGCGCAGTGGTTGAGAGTCCGCCTGCCGATGCAGGGGACGCGGGTTCGTGCCCCAGTCCGGGAAGATCCCACATGCCGCGGAGCGGCTGGGCCCGTGAGCCATGGCCGCTGAGCCTGCGCGTCCAGAGCCTGTGCTCCCCAACGGGAGAGGCCATGACAGTGAGAGGCCCGCGTACCACCAAAATAAATAAATAAAGTGCTAGGGACCTTGGGGAGGAGGAAAGGAATCCAGGAAGGCTTTAGGGGGAGGTGGCATTGAGCAGGGCGGGCTGAGGATAGCTGGGCTGTCTGCATCACAGGCATGAGGTCTGTTGGGCCTCCCAGCAGGCTGCTGAGCCAGGGGCCACGGGTCCACTTCACCAGCGAGGGAAACGGCTCCTGAGGTCACACGGGTGCATGTGGTTGAATGGGAATTCAAAACCACATGTGTTGGACTCTCAAGGCCCCACCTCTTCAGCCACCTCCATCCAGGGGGGAAAGAGGCTCCCGGGCCTCAAGATGGGCAACATCTACACGGGGCAGACCGATGAACACACACAAAACAGTCTGCAAACCATAGAAGGCTGTGTGCAATGCTGTGTGCAATCGCGTGTACACGGCGGGACAGCGAGTGACTTCCAGGGAGGCGGGGACAGAGAGCCGTGTGGGCGGGGGCATGACGCGCTCCTGCCCGGGCTCTCCCGGAGAGGTGGACGCCTTCCAGCCAACCCGACCCAGCCAGGCTCCGAGGAAAGCAACTGTGACAAAGCAGTCAGGGCAGCGACTGTGTGGCTGCAAGCAAGACCGTGAAGCGGGGGACACTCACGAGAGGGTGAATCCCGAGGCCCCAGGGCAGGCCTGTCTCGGCTGGGGGTACCTGTCCAACCGGCTCTGAGGCCAGCAGGAGACAAGGGGCTTGTAGGGCTCTGGATCTCTGGGACACTGTCATATCACCAGAGAGCACGGGGACTGGAAGGACACAGGCCTTGTCATACTGTCTAAAGGGAGACGCCTTATACAAAGTCTGCAAATCTCTGGAGACACGGGGATTAAGCAGTGACTGGGTCCAGCAAGGGTTCTGACCTGGCCCAAGTGGGCACATCTCCACGGCACGTACACCTACAATTCTGCAACGTTCTGCCAGCCATTTGGAGCCCCAGTGTAGACCATCGTGAAGTTGGCTGATCCAACACGGCCTCACCTGCTGCCCTTCTGGAACAGTGAGTGATACAGTGATATCCAGAACACAGTGATAAATGGCCTTTGGTGCTCCCACCACCTGGGTTGTTAGCTTGCAGTCCTCGTCCTGCCACTGAATTGTTTTGTCTGATTATCTCCCCTCTCGGCGCTGTGGGTCTGCTGCCTTTGAAAGAGAATCACAAGACTTCAGCTCCCTGCCCTGAGAAGGTGCCTCTCACCCCTGTCATTTACCTGGAATAGCCTGGCAGTGGACGCCACCATCACTGGTGTGATGCCCTGCACACAGCAGGTGGCATCCGTGAGGGTCTGTGAAATTGAATGAAACCGCTCACCCTCAGATTCCAGCTTGACTTCACCTCCTCTCCTGCCCCAGCCTCCTCCCTCCCAGCCTCTTCCTCCAATTGGAAGTCACAGCCAGGCGCCCGAGGACGTGTCAGGAGATCACCCCATTCCTGCCACCTCCATTTCGACAGTCATCAAGAACAGTCTCAGGTTCGAGGGAAAGAGTAAAACAGAGCTGGAGTCAGGGATTTGATGCTCAGCTAATGCCAGGCTTTTAAATGTCAACCAGGGTTTGCTATCGTGCCAAAGCTGGATTATTATTACACAAAGTTGGAAAATAAATATAGGACAGGACGTAGGGGTGGGGCTGGAAGGAAGGAGAGAGAAGAAGACAGAAGAATTGTGGATTTTTATTTTTTTTAAATAGACATACGGTTCTGTGTCAATTAAGAACCAGTACACAAGGCACATCTCCCTGTGGTCCTGTCTCAGCTACACACATAACATAGATGCATGCCCACTCTAGCTCATCTTTCCTAAGACCAGTTCTACCAAAACCCTAGAAGGTTCTGGATTGCAACCTAAAGTCCACGGGCAGCCCATTCTATCATGAGCCTGCTGTTTCCCCTGTGATTGGGTTTTCTGGTAAAATGAAACAAGGAATCCTTTTCCAGACTGGGCTGGCGTAGCAGGTGATCATCGCCCCAGGGCTCTGAGTCAGCACTTCCCATGAATTCTTTCACTGAATCCAACACCCCTAGGTTGTAGGTCTATTATTTTATCCAGGTGGAATATTAAAAGGTCCTTCCTAAATCTTAACTGGAGCAAAATTTTGACACTGGTTTTCAAGTTCCTAATGGAGAGTTTCAGAGGAAATATTGAGACCATGGAATGTTTGGACATCTGTGCTGGAGAATTTGGGGAGACCCTCCTCCCTGGGGACCCCTGTACTGGAGCAGGGAAAAATTCTTGAGTAGCTGCTATGTGCCAGAGGAGGATGCTGGTTTCACTTTCAGTGTTGCCTGGAAACCCTGCAATATCCCCGTGTTTTATACAGAGGAAACTCAAGCCCAGAGAGACAACTGACTTGCCTAACGTCACACAGGGAGAAAGCAGTGAGGTGTGGTTCACAGGTAAACCCTCTGAGGCGGAGCCCCTCCTGCCGCCTGCAGAGATGGAGAGGCGGCCGCAGGGCCTGGTTCACAGTGACCTCAAAAGTCTCTCGCCCTCTTGATGCCTCACAGGCCGCCCCTGAGTTGATCAGAGGAATAATAGTTCTTCCAGAGAAGCTGAGGAATCCAACGCAACACGTGCGCTGGGCAAACACGCAGTTCACACGATGACGGTAGATTAAGCTGTTTCTCTTAAGCGCGTCACCCAACCAGCTCCCGACTCCTCTGCTGTGCTGGTCTGACAGCAACAATACGTGGCAGTGGACTAATTAGCACTAATGACTCAGGTCACTCCAAGGCCACTTAGGGAAACAAGTGCAGAAGGGAACACAGATGAGCACTGGGGCTGAGGACGGGAGAAGAAAGAACAGTTTAAAAAGAAGGAAGGGAAAAAGTGGTCTTTCTCTCTCCATCTCTTTCTCTGCTTAAATCAAAGATGGGTTTGCATCCAAGAAATGCAACCAGCCAGGAGCTGGGGGGCTACTGTCCACAGCCTAAAGGGGCAACAGGAAAATTTACCCCCTTTCCAGGTACTGGTACAAGTGGAACCTCGGTCGAGGCGCCAAAGGAGCAGACGACTTGATTTTGAACTCCTGAGTGAGAGGGACCCCCAGGAAGCAGCAGAGGGAATGAACCTAAACTTGGGGAAATGAGATCCAGCACCTCAAGTGCTCCCCACTTGCTGCCTGTGGGGGGGGGCACCTGGCGACAGCCCCTGACTTCACGGGCGGGTCTTCCCAGTAACGCTGGAGCTGTTTCCATCACACCCACTAACTCCAAAGTCTCTGAAATGCACCCAGTCAGGGAGGCCCAGTGTGGTTTGGAGATACAAAGGGAGTATAGTATACCTGCTGGCCTACAATTTATTGAGGTGCCTGTGGGTAACTGCTTTTTTTTTTTGGTGCAGGTGGAAACACAGCAGCCTGGGGGGATGTGTTGAAAGAAAGCTCCCTCTCTCTGCATTTTCTAGTGGCTGACCATCTCCTTCCACCTCACAGGACCTCCAGGAGGGACACCAGATAGGAACCACTGCTCCCATTTTGCGGATGGGAAGACTGAGACAGCCTGTTTTCATTGAGCTGGAGCCTTAGGGACACTGATGAAGAAACCAAGCTGACAGACTGAAGGTCCTGCCTGTTGCTATCGGCAGGAGTCCTTGAACCTCCTCACCAAGGATGCTGGCCCGAGTTCCCAATGGAGCTGCAAGCGTGAACCCATCTAGTGCTACAGGGAGTTTTGATGAGCTGGACTTTGGGAAGGGGGGCAGTGGAAAGGCAGCTGGAGTCAGATCAGTCTCACTGAGCATCAGTTCTCTTCTCTGCTGTAAAAACGTCCATAACAAACCTGCCTGGTAGACTCCTGAGAATTAAATGAGACAACGGATGTGCCCTCTCCCAGCAGAATCCCACACCTGTAACAGCCCTTGGAGATAATAATCAGAGCTTCCATTGACCGAGGGCTCACTAAGTGCCAGGGTGTGCCCAGCACTTTGTGTATTGTGTCTCTGTCTTTGGATATGAACGTGGCATGGGCAGAGCTGGAGCGGCTGTGGGCTGCCTGTGCTGAGCCTTGCCAATTTTATATGGCATTCAGAACTATGGGAGGGTCCTCAGGAATTAACACAGAAACAGGACCCATATATCCCTGGGGGACTCCTGAACCTCCCTCCCCTTCAGCTTGGACATGCCTCAGCAAGGTTCTATCCAGGCCCTTTGTTCTTCCTGGGGAAGGAGCCCCAGTCAGGGTAAAGCCCAGACTCGGTGACATGAATTGTGGGTTTAAAATAGAAACGTTCCCATGAAGATTTTTCTGATCCAGGTAAGAGACATTTGCTCATCTGGGCCACCTTGCCAAGGGAGAGGTCAGGAGGGGTTTTCAGAAACCCGAACAGGCTTGTCAGCCCTAACTCTGGACCTCAGGACATAATTACAAATGGTCAAAGATCTACTTAAAAGTGCCACAACCGCAGATACATAAGGAAGGGTGGATACCCCTGCCCACTCTACCCTGACTCAGAAACTCTATCCCAGGGTCACTGACTGTGGACTGGAGAAACTGGAATTGGCCTGGGAGGGTGAAGTTTTCAGGAACCAGGAGACCCTTGGACGTATTTCTCTGTCCTCCTTCCCCCAAGGAGAAACACCTAGCACCTCTGTTGGGAGCAGGCATTGTGCACACTTCCTAAGCAGACTGTCTTCTAGCCCCGGCTCCGAAAGAACCTGGGCTAAGGTGCTCCAGAAAGAGTCACTCCCCCAGAAAGCTCTATGGGGTTGCATTATCTTCTTTTCAGAGAGTGCATTATACCGCCAAGTTCTATCTCTGAAGGGAGTGCGGGCTCCTGGGGGCTGGTAACTCAGTCTTTCCCCAAGTCTCAACTAAAACAAAAGCAAACTGCAATCTGAAATGGGGGCATATTCCCCTGCCCTCTCCTTTTAAGATCATCTTTTTTTTTTTTCTTTTCTTCTTAAACGAAATTGTGTCTTTTATCTTTTGGCTTTTTGTGTACTCAGAACCTCGGAGCTCAAAGGTTTCTCAACGCAACTGAGAAGTCGGCGCCTCTTGGATTGATAAATAGAGCAGCTTTAAAATGCTTAGAACTGAAGACAGACCAACTGTGGCGAGAGAAAGTAAACACGTCCCCGCACCAGTCAACCCTAGCAAGCTCCTCGCTGAGATTACAAACTGCAGTTCCTGCCTGAGCTGGCAAGGATGCTGGAGCAAGCTGGGGTGGGGAGGGGCAGAGCCACAAAGCAGCTTCCTCTGCCTCAGTCAGTTGTGTCCCAGAGGAGACGGGTCACCTGGGAGCCTACTCAGGACCCGGTTTGGATGTTCCTAAGCATAGCCGACTCCGCCAACGGGTTTCACGCCTGGAAATGTCCCAAGAGAAGAGGGAACCAGCTTCCTTCGTTTGATCTAAAGGGGGTTCCTCTCCCTTACCCCCGCACTCCCCCTGTGCAGGTGAAATTCTCCAGTGAGAGAATTGGGATTTTTCACAAAATAGACTGTGATCAGTACATAATTCGATATGAATATTTGAGGTACTTTTCCCATGAAAAAATCCATACTTTAAACACTCCCCCCCCAAACACACACACAAATTGTTTTTATGAGAACCAATTAATAAATGCTAATTCATCCAGGCATATCTCCACTAAATTACTGTTTCATTTAATTGTGGGGGAATTTTCCATTACTAAACTCTCCCTTGCTGGGTTTTTTTCTCGCATTATTTATATATTTTTTTCAGTTTCACTAATAGTGAGGTTGGTATGCGATATTATCTGCTGTTTGTACGTCTTAAATTTCTTTTTCATTTAAAATGTTTCCTCATTCTTGCAGCTCCACGTAATCTGGGAGAAACATCATTAAAAGCAGACAAGATTTAATACATAAATGATGGAAACAGGCACTGGCTGAAGAAACGGGCACAGAAGAGCGTCTTGTCTGATGGTGCCCCTCTGATGTCAGGCGTGCATGGGTGTGCGGCAGCGTGTGTCTCCACTTTGGGTTAATGTGGAAATGTTTTCCTATGTCAGAGAGTCACAAGTCAATCCACGAAAAGACTTGTGGGTACACAACTAGGAATGAAGATCACAGGGGCTTGAACAATAAAAATAAACAACACTTGAATCTCTTCTTAAGCCGCCAGCAGACAATGTGTATTTTCTTCCTTCCTTTTCACGGACACCAAATCCAAACTTTGACATCTAGACACCCAAAATCCAGACCAGCTGGTCCCCAAAGATCCTGCCTTTTTTATGCATAGAAAATTGGGGGGTTCCAGTGATGGTTAGGGGTGGCTTAGGGACTGTGGTTGAGATCGCACTCAAAAGGACATATTTTGAGGTAGAATTTTGATTTCCTTATAATGAATGGCAAAGTTTCCATGCACCTGGCTACCGTCATTTCTGAAATAAGTTCTTTCACTTTTCCCTCTCCAGCCACCTTCTTCCCCTCTCTCCTCCCCTCCCCCACTGCCTCCTTTCAGTGTCTTTCTTTTTCTCTTTAGTCTTCCCCTTCTTTCTCTTTCACGGTAACATATTCTGGAGGATGTGAATGATTAAACTGTTTACTCCGAGGTTTGAGGTTTAGGTATGAAAAGGCATGTCACTGTAAGTAAAGTTTCACCTTTATACCCAACTCTATCAATAATTACAGAACAAGGATGATTGTTAGTAAATCTTTCTTACAGTTAGCTCTTACCAAAAGTGATGGTATTTATTCTGAGTGTACTGAGTTCTACTGATCTTACTATTCACAAAAATTAATTACAGAGCTGAGTAACCTCCAAAATGAAGTTAGCGTATAAAGGGATCATGAGTGTGTCCCTGGAAAAATGCATACCCATAAAACATGTGCCACATTAAAATTCAAGATTTGAGGTCATAAACAGAAACTTTTGACATGTTATTATAATAGTAGACGCTTTCCTTTGAACCAAAATATCTCTTAATGATTAAAATTTCGAGATTGATTTTTGTGTTGTTTTTCTTCACTTCCTTTGTCCTCTTCAGCAAAATTAGGTAGAGTCCTTTCGGGTATAGACTGACAAAATTAATTAACTTTCCTTCCACCCCCAAAATGTCCCAAATAAATGCTTCCAATAAACATCAAAAAGTGTCAATTAGAAATAATTACTTCTTATCAATCAGTAGGGCAATTAAAGTGACAAAGCTTGAAAAGATACTTATCTTAAAACTAATTCACAAGGTAGCTAAATTATCTCCTAATTAACTTGTATTGAGGAGGGTGGGAGGACGGACCATCTTGAAACAAAGATGAATTGAGGAACCCCAATACCTCTTTATGGTCCTCAAGCTCCTCAAGACTGTTTTTCATCCTGAGACCTTATTTTCAACCCAGGCAAGAAACCTGGGCAGAAAATAGATCTCTGGCTCCCTTTGCCCCTTTTTAAAACCAAGAGGAGGGAACAGGGGTTTTACATCTGTGATTTAAGGAAGTTAGAGATAGGCTCCTCCTTGATCTAAAGCCTCCTTTGACTTCTTGAATAACCTATTTTCAGGAGCTGGGGGAGAGGACTTCTCGGAAGTTATTGCGCATAACTTTTAATGACAACCTGCTTGCTTTTTACTAAACTCTCTTCTTCACGGATACAGTATTGTTTACATTTTAGTATTTAGGTGGCTTTTCTCGTGCATCTTTGACTCTTGAAAAAAACGTTCTTGTTTTAGAGGATCTTTGTTCCCTGATGCTACAAAATTCCCAGTAGATTTCCAGACCATTTATATTGCTGACCGCCGGCAGGTCAGAATCATTCACTCTTCGCTCTCCACATCCCTTCAGAAAAAAAAAATATATATATATATATATATATAAAAATATATATATAATATATATTTTATATATATTATATATATATATTGCTTTAAAGAGCTCTCTGCGAAGCGAGCCGCAGAGGGTGAGCCACAGCGGCCTGGGAGGCAGAGGCCGCGCAAAACTTTTCTCGGACGTCTCGGATTTTTGGAAACGGTGCGCATGGCCTCGCTCCCGCGAAAAAAGGCCCGCGGCCGCCTTCGACCCGGACGCTGCTCCAGGGGAAGCTTCAAGGGGCGCTCTCCAGGCAAGGGCCGGGCAAAGCCGAACTCAGAAATGGAAATGCCTGGGGAAAAGAGGGAAGTCTCTAAGACCTACAAGAGAAATGGGCTTATAAAAACAGGAGGGCTCAGCTTATGAATTTAGCTCTAAATATAGGCAATGGCGTCAACTGATTAGAAAGACAGAGGGTCTCTCCCTCAGGTTTGCCTAGAGAGGATTTAGAAAAGAAACAGGGGACCGTCTTGAACATTTTGAGCTACGTTTTAGGCAATTTTCTTCTGTTTCATTAGCATTAAATTAAAGGAGAAAGTCTCATCCTCCCTCTGCCTCAGATTTTTCTTTTTTTAATTTGTTTTGGGGAGAGGATAGAAGAAGCCCCTCTGGCTCCTCTAGACAGAAAATTACCTCTGTCCCAGGCCCTGCCAGCGGTGGACGGCTCCCTCCCCAAACCCACGGGCGAATTGCCTCAGAGCTAATGGAAAAACTGTGTCTCCTCATCTGGGTCTCTTGCTGATTAAAAATAAAGTAAAAATAATTGTGTCCTTCCTTCTTTCCTTCTTTATTTCCTTTTATTCTAACGAGTGCTTCTGTAATGAAAATAGGTAGCGAAAACAAAATCAAGCCAACCCGAGGGACCGTGACATCGTCTTATTTCTCGAGCAGCGACATAGAAGAAAGGGTCTGGTCCAGCAGGGTAAATTCGAGGTCCGGGAGCACCCACTCCTATCACCGCCAGAAAGGTCAGGGGAAGGTCGGGGGTTGGTTGGGGCTTGGGGGTGAAGCGGCGGGACCCAGCCTGGCGCGGGTTCTGGCACCTGGCGCCGCGCGCTCGGCCTCGGAGACCGTCCTGATGATGCCGAGGCGAGTGGATTGACGTCTCTCGTTATACCCCCGTATGGCTAAAGACTAAGGGTCTAAAACCTGGTCCTGGCCTCAAAATGTGATCAAGGAGCTTGAGTGGCGCCCGGGCGCGGGTGGGGGCGGAGTAAGGGGTGCCAGGCGCTCCCCTCGGTGCCCTGGCTCGTAGACCCCGCCGCTCCCGGGGAAGGGCTGTGAGGTCTCCATTCCGCGCCCCTGGAGGCCCGGCGCCCGCAGAGGGCGGCCAGGACGGCGGTGGCCCCTAGGGGCACCGGGGTGGGGAGGCAGCGTGCTGCTGACTCCGTCTCCGGTGGTAGAGCGAACCCGAAGGAGAAACCTACCGGCGCCCCGGGGGTGGGAGGCCTGCGCCTCTGCCCGTGGAGCCTCGGCCCCCAGACCCGAAGCAGCGCGGGCGCAGCTCGGACCCGCGGCGCTCTGGGCTAAATTGAGATCTCAGCCGCGCGCCGCGCCCGATCCGACCCTGCTTATTATAACAAATGTCCCGTTTGCCGAGCGGGACTTCATATTCGCCGAGAATTCATCTGAAATATTGATTTCCTCTCACTCCACCGGCCCAAATCGATAGCGCTGCGCCCTGGCCCCATAAATCGCCTTCCCCGCGGCCGGCCCAGCTCCATCCATCACCGCGGGCCAGGCCGCGCCTCTGCCCGCTGTCCACACTTGCTGAGCGCCTGGCCGGCCGTGCCCACCGCGCCGCCCGGCCCCGACCCTGCGGCTGTTTCCTGGCACAGACCACCCCGGCCTGGGCCAGGAGGTGGGAGAGAGCGGGAGTCGCGGCCAGGGACACCCTGAGCGCTTTTGAAGGGCCTGGGCCCGGGCGCCGGTGGGGAGGGGAGTTCGCCCCGTGGGGGGCTTAGTCCTCGCAGGCCGGACGCCCCGAGCGCGGGTCCCCGCCTGCCCGGTGCTGGGCAAGGAGGAGTCCGAGAGCCCCCCAGCGCGCTCTCGGCTCCCAGGCCCCGGACCGCGGGCTCCTTTCCGTTTGTCTGGAGAGGTCCGCTGGGCTCACGGTCCCGCCCGGGAGCCACGGGCAAGAGCTGGGCGCACCCGGGGACGAGGGCTTAGAGGTCGGGGGCAGGGGAGCTGCAAGTCCTGCACGGCCGCGGCGCAGGGCCTGAGAGCGTGCAAGATGCCCACTCTCATGGGCCAGGCGAGACCCGGCTGGGGCGTGAAGGACACCCCTCTGCCCCCACGGAGAGGTCCTCGCCGCTCCAGGTGGTCCGCAGAAACCCAGGCCTGCGGAGGGCAGCTCCGCAGGGCCGGGAGGGATCTCAGGGCCCGAGAGCGGCGAGACGACAGCCGCGGAGAGCCAGGCCGGAGGCGTCCCCAGCTGCGCCCCCCACGCACGGGGTCCAGCGAGCCGCGAGCCTACGCTCCCCAGCCCCACCGACCCGAGCGGACGCACGGACGCACGGCGACGCGAAGGCTCGGGGGTCCCGGCCACTCCGCGTCCTTACCCGATCTGATGGAGTTGTGAGGCATCGCCGAGGAGTCACTCGCAGCCCGCCGAGGGCTCAGGGCTTCCTCACGCAGGTCCCCGCTGCGCCCACCGCCACGCCGCTGCCCTGCACAGACCCAGGGGCAGGGGCATGAGACTCCCTGCCCGCTGCCTTAGACCTCCTCCCCAGGCCCTACCCCTGAGGCTCTCATCGCGAGGCAGGAGTCTCAGGATTTTTAGGTGAAGTGTGGCCAACCTCAGCCCGGCCTAACACATGCGCCCGGCCGGAGGATCCGGCGTTGGCATCTTCTGAGCAGCCCCAAACTCCAGCCCGGTGCCCTCTACCTCTGCCAGCCCAGCCTTAGCCGGTTTAACTTGAGAGAAAAAAGGCTACCGGGCTTCCTGGGACCCTCTCCCTTCTCGAATCATCCCTTTCTCCCAGTCAACCCCTGGGAGGCATACCTGGCCGGCCGGCAGGCCACAGGCCTTCACTGCCCGGGTCCGCCCGCGAGGGTGCCCTGGGCCCCGCGTCTCTCCTCCTTCCGAAGTTTGTTCCCATCCACCCGGCATCGCCGACCGGTTTTATCCCGCCAGGGCCCGGAGAGATGGGTCTGGGGAGGCTCGCAGGCCTCGGATTGGCTGGCTGGGTGCAGGGGGGTGCAGGAAGGGGAGGATTTTGCAAGGGGGACATGGCTGAGTGGACTCAGGAGTTAGAAACATTCGCTGGAGCTTCTGTTTCCAGTGGAGAGAGGAGAGGGAGGCAGCTGGGCCCTAACTCAGCAGGCCCGGAAAGATTTGAGGAGTGGGCGATGGAGGCCTCAGGGCCTGAGGGTGAGGGTCTCTGGGTCCCCCCGGGGTCAGTGACACCAGAAGTGAGAGACACGCCACCCCTGTGCGCCCTGCGTCCCCTCCTCTCACCCCTAGTCTGCTCAGGGGATCACCTTTTCTTTTGTGGGAGGGAACTTTGTTTTATATGCCTGGTTCTTAAGGCAGATGCCTATTCTCAGGGCGGGAGGCAAGATGGTGTAACCTTCTCACCACTGGTGTGGACCTCTTCCAGGGCAAAATCCTGAACAGCCCCTGAACCCATTCCTTCCGCACCAGCCAGGATCCACGCCTCACATTGTTAAGTTAATGAAAATGGTCACCTAACCCATTCCACGGGAACACCTTTCTCCTTCTAAACACACAGCCGCCAGCCTCCTTCCTTGCTTCCTGAGGATTTTGAACTTGGGAGAAGAGTCCAGAGGACGGGCCATGAGGGCCTAGATTTCAACTCAGTGTGGAAGGGTATTAGAAAGGGACAGGATGAGCTGAACCCTGCCTTGTCTGCAGGAATCAGCAGCCTTGGGGCCGTGTGGGCCTGGGTGTGGATAAGAAGGGCTCCCTTGGGGTGGGAATGAGAAGCCCTTGGGGGGGGGAAGCTGCCCCCCTCCTTCCTCACAGGTCTTCTCTTCTGTCGGGGGAAGCGGGTACAGGGAAGATCGTGTGGGCGAGCTAATGTCCTGCAGCGCCAGCAGGCCGGCGGGGCAAGGCCTGGGTGTTCCCCAGCCTCAGGCTGTGCTCTGGACTCAGGGTTCTATCTGAGAGAACTGTGATGCTTCTGGCCTGGCGGGGGGCGGACAGCTCTGGGGTACAGAGGCTTAGAGCTGCCGGCGTGAGAGGGAAGGGATGGGGCCGAGGCAACTGGGGTGACTCAGAAGGATGTGTGCGCGGGTGTGTTAATACACACAATTTTTCTTAATTAAAAAAAAATCTCTCTCTTTCAGGTTAATCCACTTCCTCCTCCCACTCAGCCTTCCTTGTTTCTCGATTTAGCAGAAATTAATGATTCTGTGAAAAGCAAAAGACTACGTATGTTCCAAATGGATCCTTCACCCCATCCATGGCTCTAAACAAAAAACAATTCGCGCTTTATTGTTTTAAATGTGTCTCAAAACTTGTTATTTAAAATCGCTCTGTGGTTTCAAAATGTCCAGATATTCCACTTCTCTGGTCAGACCTCCTCCCGGCCGCACCCCAGAGAGAGAGGGAAGAAAGGTGCTGGGATGAAAGTGGGCCTTGGTGTAGGTCCCACGGACCCCACAGGCCAGTTTGCTGCTCCGGTGCCTGCCCTGTTGTCTGTAGGGGAGCGGTGGAGTGCGGAGGCCATGCAGAGACCGTCCACCCAGGCTCCCCTCCCACGGCGGAGGCAATGCTCCAGGGTGAGCCTGACGAGCCCTCATCCAAACAGTTCTGCAAACTTCAGAGCGTCTGCCCGAGCTGAGGGGCTGACAGGTACCCATAACCTTGAAAACTGCTGCATCGTTCTTGCCAATGCTTTCCTCCTGTTCAACAAAACAAGGTCCCCTCCTCCCTCCCCCCCGTTTAGCAAAACTTCTCAAAGGACAAAAACAGCAAGTTATCAAGACAGTCAGGTCCCAATTGTGAGTTCATTTTTTAAAAATTCTTTTTAATATGGAAACTTAATATGCAAAAAACACATCCACACACCTTAAGAGCACCCCTTCCCCAGACTGCTGGTGACAGCTGGTGGCCAGTAGGAGACTCCACAGAGAAGTTCTTCCAAAGCCAACAAGCAGTAAGAACACAGGAGCTCCACTGCCTCTTGGTCTGGTCCTGCTTTTTAATTACAGTGGGATTGGAATAGGACCTAATTATTTTCAAGTAAGGCCAAGAGAACGGTTATTAACCAGTATCCCTACCCTTTGCAAATGTAGAGGTTGAAATGATACATATATAATTATATATATATATAAAATATATAAAATTTTTAAAAATGCCTTTTATCACTGTTTTTTTGCAAACAAGAAAAATTCATGATCCTTCTAGTTAGGCATAAACATCTCAAGCCTTCCTTTGATGTAAATAAACTTTCCAAATACATTTAGCATCCTGGCTATGACACTCAGAGCAATGGGAAATTGAGGACATGCTTTTCAAAACGAAAACACCTTCTTCTGCCTTCTTCTCGGATTTGATGTCCGTAAGCCTTTCACGCTGAGACTATCACCTGGCAAGCTGTGATTTAAAGCCAGTTATGATTTTTTAAACTCAGTGTTTTCCCAAGAATATTTAATTCGTTGCCAGTATGAAAATAAATCGAGAAGACAGAGTAACTCTGGTTTCCTTTAAACATTGGGCAGATCTGCCCACAGATCTAAGTGTTTCTTCGTAGAAATGAAGTATCTTGCAGTTCAACAATCAAAGAGTTTAATATACATCCCAGGTAGCTGCCTAACCCCAGTGAGTGTTCTGTGATTTTTAAATTCTAAGTTGATCCACTGAAGCTTCATAAGATGGTCTTTCTTTCCACGGTTCAGCTGAAATCCACCAAACTGGTGGGAGGGTTCGTTAGGGCTGAGACTGAGGACGTTCCCTAGATGTGGGATTTTGGGTGCTAAGATACCGAACTGTCCCAGGGAAACCAGTATGAGTTGGTCATGTTAGCTGACAGAGCTGGGAAGGAAGGGGTTTGGGGTCTTTTAATAAGCAGCTCAGAGTTTACACTGTCCCTGGGCTGGGTGTTCAACTGTGCAGGTGGAATCCTGCCTCCTTCTGGATCAGGTCCTTGACCCTCCGCTTGGTCAGGGGCCTCTCTTTCCCCCTCACCTCCCTGTATCCCAGGAGAGGGAACCCAGGACCTCTTCCTCCCCTTTGATATAAAGTCTCAGAAATTTCTCTCTGCCAACTGCCCAGAGGCCAGCCCTGGGGGAGATACCTGCCCCCAACAGCCTTAGGGGAGATCCCTGCCCCCTGCTTACCTGCCATGTCACCTTCCCCTACATGGTAAACAATCCGGGACTAAAGTGCATCCTTTGGGGAGGAAACAGCAGCTCTCTACCCTGAGTTAGAAGGCAAGCGTTTCAGCCCTGGCTGTGTGAAATGGGACCATTCCCTTTCTCTGAGCCTCAGTTTCCTCCTCTGTAGGATGTGGGTGTGAGTGAGGAGTGGGGAGGGTGAGACCCACCTCATAGCTTTGTTGTGACGGTGAATAGAATTATGATGGTAAAAGCCCTTTGAAAACTGCAGCTCTGTACAAAAGTTAATTATTATTAGACAACAAAGGCAGGGCGATACTTCCAAGAAGGGTAGAGGTGACACTCCTCTAAAATTTTGTTGTAGATGTTGGTTCCTTTAATCCTTTCCCAGCAGCACCGTGAGTTCTTCAAACAGCTGTGTGACTGCTGGGTGATGGACAGGTGAGCCGTTGAGCAGGAAAGGGCCAGTGAGCCTGTGCTTGTGCGTTGGGTGCAGGGTGGGTGTGGGAGCTTCTGTGGGACGGGGGTGTCTGTGAGGGGAGCGATGAATAGTCCCTGGCCCAGAAAGAGGGAAGCAGAACCAGTGGCAGAGGGGGAGGGCCAGACTCCCCGATCTCACCATTTGCCGAAGGCAGAAGCGCTCAGGGCACCACCCGCTCCCCCGACACACCTGTCCAATTGTGCTGGGATTTCTACCAAGTCCCACACCTCAGGAAATGGCCGACAGCCTGCCCTGAGGCCTCCTGGCGGCTGTGTCAGAGAATCAATCATTAATTACCCTGCGCCCCTCCCCCCACCCCCAGGCTTTCAAAACACAGAAATAGAAATACAGGTCCTGGCAGGTGAAAGGAAAGTGGAAAAGCAGTTTGGAAAAAGCCACCCGTGGCATCTGTCCAGTGGCTTTTGGAGTTGGAGATGTGTCCTGGGCACAGGTCTCTGGAGATCTTTGCCCACCCCAAAGCCCCTGGTGGCTGCCACCTGGGCTGCCGTTGGGGACCTGGTATTTTCGGGGTGGAGTAAGAAAGAACCCCACTGGGGAAGCAGAGAGAAAGGTAACAGAAGGAGAGGAAAGGAGCAATGTATAGAGGGGATAACACAGGTCAATTGTTTTTCTTTTTTAATAGTTTTTTTTTAAAGTTACAAATAATGACCTAGGCCTCTTGGCAACCCATTTTGCAGATGAGAAGACTGAGCCCCAGGAAAACTGCGTACCAGATCTGAGGTTACCCAGCTGGTAGGTGGCTGACTCGATGTCCAGATAAGCACTAGAGACCCAGGCCTGGCCTTAATGTTGGAAATTCTGCTCACCCCAGCCTAGTTCCCTCAGTCCCCAGCACCTACCCCACATCCCATCAGGAAGGAAGGTTCTGGATCCCAGGGAGTGGCCAGGGTGAGGTCGGACTCCCATGGCCAGAAAACTTTCCTGCCCCAAGAGAAAAGAGCAGCTCACCAGGCAGGAATGCCCTCCCCTTGGCCGGGCCCCTGAGTCCAGCCCAGAGCAGCGGGGGTCAGGACACAAGAATCCTCTGAGGCCAATGGGCCAAGGTGCTGGAGTGGGCTGCCGTCCTGACAGCTGTTCTTGGGGAGAAGCCAAGGAAAAAACCCAGGTCCTGGGTTTTGCATCAGACTCAGGGTTGGCTTTGTTCTCTGTGGCCTTGGAAGGCCAGAGGTTCCTGCTGTTGGCAGAAATCACAGAACAGAGCCTGGCAGTGTCCAGGGCCCTGATTAAAGCACCAGAGACCCTGGTGGTAGGGTGGGGGGAGATGGGAGAAGCGGAGGGAGAGAGAAGTGTTGGGAGCTCTAACCTGCCTCTTGCCCCCAGCCTTCACTGCCTGCCCCCTGGAAGGCTTCCCGTATTCTGAGCTGAGTAATCCTGGGCCACTTGCCATGCTTTAGGCCTTGGCTGGCTTCAAAACTCTCCTCCCACTTAGACCTCTTTCATTCTCCCGCAGACCCTACAGCCCCTGCCTTCCCTGCGTTTGGAGGAGCAGGGCTTTGGTCCCCTGTTTTTGTCTCCATGCTCCAGTGTCGTAGCGGTGTGGCCACCCTTGGTCCCCATAAGAGGGTGCACACCGTCAGGTTGAGGGAACTCTAAGCACGGTGTCTCCTTCTAAGAACAACAGCTACCTCTACTATTATTTACTAAGTATTACTAAATGCCAGGAACTGTCGAGTGCCTTCCGTATAAGCCCATTTATTCTCCACAACACCCAGTGAAATTGAGTTTTGAGGCAACACGGGCATAGGGGCTGCTCTGGGTCACCCTGTCGCTGGACGGTAGAGCTAGAATGGGAACTTGGACTCATCTAAGACCTGTGGCAGCATTCTCTCCACTCCCCCATGGGCTGATTACAGGCACGACAGCTGTAATAGCTCCAAGAAAGCTATTGGAACAAACTAGGGCACAAACTAGAAAAAGTGTCTTGTTTGTCAGTTTTGGGGGCCACCAGTGGTTTACTGGGAAGCTTGACATCTAGTAATGAGAGTTATCCTTCCGAGGCCCACGGACAGGCCAGGTAAATGAAAGAATGAAAAATAAAACTAAGGTGGGAGTCACAGTGACTGTATTCTCACTCACTTAGCAGAGCACAGACACAGAACACATTTGAAGCAAGAATGAGTTCGTCATCCACCTATTCATTTTCCTTTTTTTTTTTCTGTTTTTTTCAGCAGTATTGAGGTATAATTGACAAATAAAATTGTAAGATGTTTAAGGTGTGCTTTGTGGTAATTTGATATACGCACACATTGTGAAAGGATTCCCACCATCTAGTTAATTAACACACACATCATCTCATTTATTTGTTTGTTTATTTTGGTGAGAATGTTTAAGTTCTGCTCTCTTAGTGAATTTCAATTATATAATACAGTATTATCAACTGTAGTCACCATGTTTTACATTAGATCCTCAGGAACTTATCTAGAAAACAGAAATTGAGTCACAGATGTAGAAAATAAACTTATGGTTACTGGGGGCTGGGGTGTAAAGGGGGGAGGGATAAACAGGAAGATGGGGATTGACACACACACACTACTATATATAAAATAGATAACTAATAAGGACCTACTGTATAGCACAGGGAACCCTACTCAATACTCTGTAACAGCCTATATGGGAAAAGAATCTTTAAAAGGTGGATATGTGTATATGTATAACACATTCACTTCGCTGTACACCTGAAACTAACACAACATTGTCAATCAACTACATCACAATTAAAAAAAAAACCTATACCTTTTCTGAAACTTCTTAAAAACTTCTTTCCATTTTCAGGTACCTCATCTTTACATAAGGTAGCATTTCCTTTTCTTTGTCCTAAACTCCTCATCTTAAACCTCAGGGTGTGCTCTGTGGGTCTGATAATTTCTGTTCGCTTCATCCACGTTCCTGATCTCTTTACAGACAGTCAGCCTCTTGCTCTGAGACTTCAGTTTTCCAAGTAGAATCACTTCCCTCAAGCTCACTCCGGAGGATAGAGCCCAGAGACCTGGGGAAGGATCCTTTGCCCCTTGAATCCTGGCACCTACCCCTCCACAATGCAGAGAAAGGGTAGGGGTCACCATTCTCTGTGGGGCTGGGAATCTGACGCTCAGAGCTGGAATCCTGGCACAGTCCTGCGCGGGCTGTGTGAACGTGTGCCGAGTATCCACCTTCTCTGAGCAGAAGTTTCTGAGTCTGAGAAGTGAGACTAATCATGGTATTTCTCTTCTATTATGTTGTGATGTGTAGGTCAGACAGAGCACTTGGGGCACAATGAATGCTCAGAAATGGTGAGTGACTGGAAATAAAACTAGTCACAGGGACTTCCCTGGCCGTTCAGTGGTTAAGACTCTGCGCTTCCACTGCAGGGGGCGCAGATTCCATCCCTGGTCTTAGAACTAAGATCCCTCATGCTGAGTGGTACAGCCAAAAACCAAAAAACGAGTCACAATACAGGTGATAGAGAGTGTTGCTCATGGACCTTGAGGTGGTGTCACTGTCACCATACTCAGGACCCCAGGAGACACCGAAAGATTCCACAGGACAGTGGGGCGAGGGCACTGGGGAGAAGAATTGAACTTGCCGGTTCCTGGGACAATCAGAGCACAGGGTCCCCAGGCACTTGTGAGCTGCTTCATCCCTTTCCACCCCGATCTGTGGGTGTGCACTTACCCCAGGGTCCCTGAGACTGCCCACATGGACCAGACCAGCTCTGCTCCCTGAAGGGGCTGCCGAGTTATTTAGCCTGAGAACTCTCCTCCCAGACACTGTTCCCTTGGCTCCGAGGGTGGCGACCAGAACATAAGACATCCTTCCTGGAGGGGCAGGCATGGGCCTCAGCTTCCCAGTGGGGGAAGGTAACTGCCACTTTTCTGATTCATTGAGGAGCCAGAATCTTCTCTAGTTTTCTTTGCTTTTATTTATTTTACTTTTAGCTTATACACATAATAAATCATAAATAAACAATAATGATAAATGTCTCCCTTCTTGCAACGCTTAGCCCGAGGTAACCCTGTTATCTATTCAATATTTGTTCTTCCAGACCTTTTCTATTCATACCTTATGTCTGTAACTATAGGAATAATGACCTCTGTTTGCGGGGAGTGTGTGTTTTAAGATGCGTAGCAGCATCCCGGAAGTAAGTTGTGCTCTGCAAGTTGCTTTTATCCACTCAGCAATGTCTGGAACATCTGTGCATTTCAAGACATGTAGCTCTACCTTGTCGTTTAGAACTTCTCCGTCAGAGCCCAAAATGTGAACGGGATAGAGTCCAAGCAGCTCTCCTCCTTTGGATGGGTATTTCTCTCTCAGCTGTTCTGTTATATCAAAACTGTTCTGCGATGAACTCTTTGTGCACATACGTGGATATTTTCCTGGAGAAATTGAAAATGAGAAATGGGATTGTGGGAGCACTGGGTGGGCACCTTTAAAATAGGGATGAACTAATTGGCTTCCCTCAAGCCTAGTCTGGCTTCTCTTTTCATGACTCTTTTTTTTTTTTTTTTTTTTTTTTTTGCGGTACGCGGGCCTCTCACCGTTGTGGCCTCTCCCGTTGCGGAGCACAGGCTCCGGACGCGCAGGCTCAGCGGCCATGGCTCACGGGCCCAGCCGCTCCACGGCATGTGGGATCCTCCCGGACCGGGGCACGAACCCGCGTCCCCTGCATCGGCAGGCGGACTCTCAACCGCTGCGCCACCAGGGAAACCCCATGACTCTTGAATGTCCCTTTCAAGAGGGAAGGTAGGCAGGATGGGCAGAGTGAGAAAGTGCCTGTGAGGTTTCCTCATCCAGGGGCGGTGACCACAGTGTACAGAAGCTCCGGGTGGGCATCCTGACTGGGGAATATTTTCATCCCGAGAGCATTCTGGACTACCTCAGACTAATAAGGGAATAAAGAGAGGGTGGTTTTTAGCCCCCTGGGATCCCAAGGCCACCTTCACAGGTCAAATTGGGTGACTGAGTTTCGTGTGATAGTCTCTCCTTCAAGATTCAAGAGAGAGCTGGACTCCCATGCTTGGGACTCGCCCTCTCCATTCCGGAGCCTGAGGAGTTGTGAGAGACCTGAGTTTATGATACAGTCCTGCTCTGAGCTGTGTGACGTAGGGAAAGTCACTCACCCACTCTGATTCTCAGGTTCTCATACTTAGTAAAAAATGCATATAATATTCACGTCCTATCAGCAGGGTTGTATGAAAGTGATTTGTAAACTGTTAAGAAATGTGAGGGATGATGAATTTGAAGCAATTATCATGCTGAATATAACACCTGGATGACTTCACCAGGAGAGCCCTTTCTCTTTCCCTCGTCTTCTTCCTTCCTTCCCTCCCTACCCCACACCTCACTTCCTCTTCATGTATTTTGTTGTACAAATATTTATTGAACATCTATTAAGTGCTGAGCACAATGCCAGGGCCTGGGAACACAGTGGTGACCAAAACAAGAATCATGTCTTCAGGGAACAAATAGGTTCTGCAGGGAGGTGTGCTCCCTGCTGTGATGGGGTTGGAGTGGAGAGCAGGAGACGTGGGCAGCCCACGATCTGGAGGGCACCTCACAGCATCTTGGCTGTTCAGAAGCGACCTCTAGCAGAGCCCTGAAGGAAGAGGCAGAACTAACCAGACAAACAGAGGAAAGGGAGGAAGTAGAATATTCAGGCATGAGCAGGAAAAAAAAATAACACCTGTGAAGGTCTGGAGGCTGGGAGCAAGAGGGGAGATGGGGCAGGCACAGCTAGGGAACTGAATTCACTGTAGTGAGAAATAAAGTGGAACTATAAGGGGATGTGTGTGCACACAGGTATGGTGAGGACTGAGAGATGGGACTGGGAAGTGTGCGTGGTTGGATCACAGGAGTCCTTAGGCATGTTGAGGACTGCGGGACTTTATCCTAAAAAGCAAAGGGGCGTGTCTAAAGAGATTTTAGTGGGGGCAGGGTGGGGGGGAGGAGTGGCCAGACTCGTGTTCTGGAAAGCTCTTCCTAGTGCAGGGTGAGAATGGGTTGGAGGAGGCCAGGCTGCAGGCTCGGGCAGGCTGTGGTACCGTAATTCCCTGCGGGCTAATGGGAGCAGTCAGGGTGGAGAGAAGCTGTGATGGGAATGGGGTGGTGGAAATATTGTCATGGTCACCTGTTGACTGTCAGTTTCATATTTGGCCTGGTGGTGGTGGGCTGCAGCCCCGGGAGGACCAGATTGAATATAAGTGCTAGCCCAATCCTATCTTCCTATGTTTTCTGGAGGGCTCAGACCTTGGGTCCCCCGAAGTGCAGGCAGATCTGCCTCCTCTCACCTTGAAACCTCCCAATGGCCAAGGGGACGTTTCTGTCTGATGACAGATCAGACAAGAGAGAACAGAGATGTTGGTCCAGGACCCAGGCTGTCATTGATGGGCTGGGGTGGAGGCATGTGTGTAAAGTTGCCCAGGATTTTGGATTTCAAATCCCACCCTGATCTGGACACAGATAGCACCCCTGTGGCTGAGTGACAAAGAAACAGTGACCACGACAAAGGAGGGGGTGGAAAGTTACACAAGGGGTATCTGCCTCTATGTAGGACAGTAACAAAAGAGGACTGGCTGAGTCAGGAGCTTAGGGTCCCAGACGTGGGACCAAGGCTGTGGGACTTTGGGGAGGTCACTCGGTTTATCTGGGCCTTGGTGTCCCCAACTCTATAAAGAAGGACTAAGTGGGAGGTGGAAAGTGTACGGGCTTTCAAGTACCAGCGCAGAGGAATATCTCCTGCAGATGCGTCCTGAGTGAAAAACACTCAATATCTCTATACCATGTTTTCTCATGTTCAATACGAAGGGCTTAAGGACATCTTCCTTGCTAATCTCATTGACTAGCTCTTGTGAAACAGTGTACGTGGAAGCACTTTGAAACCCTAGAAGTTGTAACAATAGTACAGACTAATACAACTCTTTTTTTTTTTTTAACCCAGCCTAAACCCAGATTGGGGCTCCAACCCGCAGAGCCGGGACTCAAACCCAGCCAAAACCCTGACAGGGACTTGAATCCGGCCCAAACCCACAGTCTTCCAACTGAGATCACACACCTGGTTTCAGGACTTAATGAAGCTCAGGTTCTTGATGTCTGAGGGCAGAACGAATTCAGTGAGAGACAAAGTGATAGGTAAGAAGCGGATTTATTTAGAGAGAAACACACTCCACAGAGTGTGGGCCATCTCAGAAGCTGAGGAAGGCCTGATACAACTCTTTACAGTGAATAAATGCTACCTTATCCATTATCTCATTTTAATACCTACCTATTGCTATGTGTATCTACTATATAACAACATACAATACTATGTATAATACATATTATATGGTATATATTGCTATATATAATATATATTGCTACATATTATATACATGTATATGTACGAGATTCTAATATATTCCAGTTCACATTCAGTGGCTCCCCAGCTTCCCCAGAGAAAATGACAAAATTCCTAACTGTTCTCTAAAGCCCTGCTCTATTGGCACCTGCCCCCCATCACTTCCCTCATACGTCTCCTTCTCTTCCCCTCTTTTATTCTGCTGCAACCACACTGATCTCTTTGCTTGCTTCACTTACGCCAGGCTAGCTCTCACTCTGGACTTTTCCATTGCTGGTCCTTCCCCGGTGAGCCTGGGGCTTGCTGTCTCACCTCCAATTCCTGGCTCAAATCACCTTCTCAGTGACCTTTTGTCCAGTCCCCCTACGGCAAGCGTCTCCCCCGAACTCGTTATCCTTGTTACTTTGCTTTGTTTCTCTCCGCCATCTGACGTAGTATGTGTGTCACTTATTCATTTGTTTATCACCTGTCTTCCCCCAGGAGCAGGTAACAGGCATGAAGCCAGGGTGTTCCCATCCTTTGGTGTCCTCTGTACCTAGAACAGTGCCTGGCACACAGGGGGAACTCAGTAAACATTTGTGTTAGTGTGAGTATTTGATGGGGCATATGTGAGCAGCAGGGATAACACAATGACCTCATTGTGACAGCGTGATGCTGGGCACTGGACACACAGCAGCTAACAGGACAAAATCTGGACAAAATCAGCCGTGCGTGCCCCTCATTGGCTCTTGGCAATTAGTGGTGGAAGCAGAAACTCAGTAGCCCTTAACTTTTTCCATGGGGATGTTGCCTGCCTCTCTCTTCTTTGTTCCGGGCAGCTATAGATCCCCTGAGCAGAATCTGGGTGGGAGTTGGGCTCAGGTCCTGGCCAGGGTCAGTGGGAGGTATACAGGGAGTGACCTCCCTGTCCCCCCATCCCAGGGGCAGTGGGAGTCAGCCAGACCCCCTTCCTCCTCTTTGGCATTCAGTTCCTCCATCGAAGGCTCCAGATCTCTGGGCAAGGTCACAGTACCTCCTGCCCAGGGGACATGTGACCATGTGCGAGCACTGCTGGGTTGGAACAAGCCACATTATCAGGTTATTGTGCTAAACATGCAGGTCCCCTTGCCAAGCCACCACACCCCATTCCACCACTGCCAGAACCTTTTGGGGGCCCTAATTTACAGGGGCCTGAACTGGGGAGGGTGTTGCCCCAATGGTCCTAGGGAAGGAGGGGTCTTTTCTGTGAGACCCACGTACTCCGGCTTCCTCTGAGGTCCGGCGAGAAGGAAGCAACAAGCCCACTTTGGCTTCAGGCCCCACAAGGAGTGGCAGACGTCGACAAGACCATGACTGTTTGACTCTTGGGGACCCTTTGGCATTAACCATTGTCCTCCAGCATTTACTTTGGGTGGCAAAGACTGTCGATCACTAACTTTGATTTTTTCGGAAATCCAGAGATGTTCCTCCTGTTGCGACTGTGTCCAGGAATTCCCAAGAAGTCCCCTCCTGGAGAAAGATCTTCCTTCACAGAACTGATCCTCAGCAGGCCACTGGACAAGGATTTGGAGCTACTGGACTCTGGGTGAAGCCTATTAAGCTCAGGGAGAGTTTGGAGGGGTGGGTTTCTGGGCAGTTAGACAGAGCTGTCGAGGGGACAGTCCACATTTCCTACTTACAAGCTGAGTGGCCTTGGGCAAACTACTTAACCTCTCTGAGCCTTAGTTTCCTCATCTATGAAATGGGGATGATAATGCCTATCATATGTGATAGCAGATGACCTTGAAACGAGATCTGTAAAATATTGGCCTGCACAACGAGACTGCATTTGTTACTGCCCTTCTAGGAGTGAGCGGCCCTACAGGGCTTTGGACCGTGGTGACACTCAGGCAAAACTCACTGTCAGGTTTTATTTCACAGGCATTTAGTGACTGTGAGGGATCCCAACCTGCCTAGGCCATTTGTGGTTTTGACTATAAGTGATTCTAAGGGAGAGGGCGTAGCATTCAGCTTGGTGACTGCAGCAACCTCAATGTTAACAGGCAGGTGGATGAGGAATATTCCTTTGCTTAGTGCACTGCAAGATGCTTGAGTGCCTGGTACGTAGTGAGTGCAAAAAAGAGGTGAATCTGGATCAAGGAGCTTGAAGTCATCCAGGCCACCTTGGGTTCCAGGTATTCATGATGGGTTTAGAGATCCCAGGTCGGCTTTGTTCTAATCGTCAGCACAGAGAGGATCTACTCCTCCCTTTCCACAAAGAGAGAGGGAGAGACAGTAACCAGCATTTACCCTTCTCCATCTTACTTTTGCAGGAAAGATGTTGGTCTAGAGGCTGGGACCCAGGTACCCGAGATATCCTCGCCCATAACCCTGGCTCTTAGGGCCCAGCAGGTGATGTCTGCATCCCATGTTTTGGCTCTCCAGAATCATCCTCCAGGGGAGCACATACTCCCCCTGCCACGTGAAGGGAGGTCTGGGCACGGGATGAAGAGCATTGCGGTTTTTGAGCTCCTACCCTGGGAGCACAAACCATGTGTCAGGTGCTACGCAGGGGACTGCGTGTATGCCATTTCCACTGTTCTCAGTTGCCCTCACCCCTAAAGAAAAGGGCCTGAGGCCTTGAACTTTGGAGTTGGTTAGTCTTGGAGGCTCTGCTCTGCCACCAACTGTAGGGCTTACACATGTGATTCAGCCCTCTGGGGCTCTCAGTGGCTGAGATGGGGATAATTAGAACACCTATATGGGTGTGTGAGGATTAAATGAGGTAAGAAAAGCATATGGCCCAGGGTTTAAAAGCAAATGTTAAGGACGATGATGATGAAGATGTTGAATAGTGTGGGCTCTAAAAGGCTTCCCTAGAGGTTACTGTTGACCTCATGGCTACTTGGGATTTCCGGCCGGCAGCAGGATGGCCCTGACACTGGCAGTCCTGGGAGCCTCACTCTGTTTCTCACTTGCTTGGTCACTTGGGGCCAATGATTTCCTCCAGACAGTTTTGACTGGGGTCTGAAAGTTTGGTCCTAGGGTGCCGGGCCAGCGGCACTAAGTCAGAACTATTGCAAAGGTCAGAAAACCCCTCTCCTTCTCCAGGGGCCCAGGCCTTGCCCTAAGGCGGCAAGGTGATGCCGCCAGCTCTTCTGTTTGCAGAGGAGGGGCCGCGAGCAAAGGGCGAGCCCCGCATGGGCCCGTCTCCCCCGTCCCCCAGCAGCGCGGCAGACTTGCTCTCTTCCCACCGGCTGGGTCTCCAGGTGCCTTCCTTTTAATTAAAGGTACTTAGCCTTCCGCTACACTGGCCTTCATTTGCATGGGATCCTTCCCTTTATGCAGCCTCAGTATCACAATGAGCCAGGAGGTTAACGGAGCATCATCGCGCGGTGCCCTGGAAGGCGGGACAGAGCCGACTGCGCCCCGGTTCCCTGAGCGTTGCTCCCCGGGACTCCGCACGGCGGGCGGGGAGCTGCCAGCTTTCCAGCCCCTTGGCCGCCGCGCCTGGCTCGGCCCCGGGCCAACGGAAGCAGAGGGGCCGCAACTTGCTAAGCCTGCGCGGGCGTGGCCCCAGCTTCCTTCTTCAAAGGGCCTTTACAGACCGAATCTGCCTTGGTCCCTGAAGCCAAGGCGAGTCCTCTAAGTCTCTGCAGCCTCAGGGCTGGTCCTTGGTGCGCGCCTATTGAATCCACGAGGAAGGCAGGTGTTTTCCAATCACCCGTGTTTGCCGGCCCCTGGACTGAGTTCCTGCGGTATTTGGGGACAAATCACAACTCCTGTCCCGAAGGAACTGATCGCTGATCGGGAGAATTGTATTGGAGGTTACACAAAGAACCGTGATGTCGGGTAGAGGGTGGATAAAACTGCAGGAAGGCTTCACCTGAAGGGCACGGGAGTCCAGAGGGAAGCAGGACGTGAACCGCCAGCCAATGCCAGACACTTACTGATGAGTATTCAGAAGAAGGTTCTGATGCTTCGAAGCACCAGGTTTAAACTCAGGCCCATCTTTTCTCAGGAAGAGAGGAAGCTCCACCTTGGAAAGACCAGACTCCTTCCGTCTCAGGTGCTTACGCTCTAGTGAGAAGATAAGACACAGACCTGGGAGACTCTAGGTCAAGGCCTTTTCTTCTGACCCCACACTTGCCTCCATCTCATGGTTTCCTCAAGACCTGACGTTTTCTCCATAATCTCCCACCAGCCCGCTCGGTGCCCCACTCACCTGAGTCTCCTCCATCACCAGGTCTGTGCCCTGCTTCTCCCTCTGGATGTCCTAATGTCTCGAGGCCAGGGAAACAAGAGCGGGGTCAACCCTCCTCTATGTGGCTGGTCCTATCCCTAAAGATAAGGAAGCGGAGACGCAGAGCAGGCTTGTTTATCTCGGCTAAGTTGTTATCCCTTTTCCCAGATTGACTCTGATGATTTACCTCCCAACTTCTGTGAACCAGCTCTTCCTTTTCTACAAATCCCTTTTCTTTTCCTTAGACTGGGAGACAGACGCCGTGGCGGTGGGATACTGGGGACTGCTGTGATTTCTTCCATGTAGTGTCTGACACAGAGAAGACAACAAACAGTGAATGAATGAATGAATGGGCTCGGAATTAGACTCAGTCTTCCATGTTAAAGACAGAGGAGAAAAGAGACATAGACCAGCATGTGGAAGGGTTCAGAACCTCTTATTCACTGGCTCGTGTCCCAATAATCTTCCCGAGTGTAAACCCAGGGGCTGTCACGACGTCAGCCCCTCCTGCGATGCTCCGGAGGAAATCAGGCAACATTCCCACTCAATTTATCATGTGAAGCTTCTGGAACCGGGAGCCCAGGGGATTCCTTTGCCTTCTGGAGCCAGCCCAGACGGACAGACAGACAGTCAACACCATTCTAGGCCCAGGGAAGGGCGGGGTAAGCTCAGGATTTCCTTTAGAGGTTTGTTTTCAGTGAAAAAGTTTAGTACCTCATTCCTCTTCCCTACCAGATGGTGAAGCACATGGAAAATAAAAGTCTTTCATTAGCGTTTTCCCAGCCATGCACCTCGGAATGGGGTGAGTGCTCCCCTTTCTCCATCTCCCTTGCCATGTGTGCCTTGCTGAATCGGGACAGGTGGGGAGGCTGCCATGAATGATGACAGCAAGCACCTCCCACAGGGCACTTTCCAGTAGCATAATCTCATATCACCCTCATAAACAACTGATGAGGTGAGTGTTGATCTGTTTCACAGATGAGCAAAGTGAGGCTCTAATGGGCTTCCATACCCAAGTCCCCTAACTATGAGTGTTGGAGCCAGGATTTGGACCTAGACCCTCTGATTCCAGAGACCAGCGGTCAGTGACCAGGGAGACTATCTGAAAGGCAAGCGGCTGGGCAAGACCCTTGAATCTGCAGGCTTTGGCCTCTGAACAAAGAACACTTGAAAGAACAGCTTGCTTGAAATGACCCTCAATAGGTGTCTCCTCTAATGAAGGCACTGTGACTCTAGAGGTGCTTGTCTTGAGAAGAGTGTGACAATGTCAATCCAAAGGCCCATCGGACTTGGTAGCAAACCCTGGGCCGTTCGATTAGCTTACTGTCACCCAAGAAGCGGAAAGCGTGACCCTCAAGGGCTAGATCTTTAGGGCAGGTACAATTTGCAGCAGATGCAGGGCTGACAGAAAGATGATAGTCTCAGGTGGCGTTCGTAATAACAGCACCTCCCAGGTAAAAGTGCCGGTATTCCCTCCGCACTCCTTTTGAGTCCCACCATCCCTGGGTTGTGGGTTCAGTTCTAATGACCTTCAAAGGAGGAAGATGAGAAACAGACACACAGGGGACCAGGGGAGCATAAAGGGACCCTAAGCCACACCTACTGAGGATGAATTAAAAGGATAGAGGATAGTTTACCCAAGAAGAGAAGATCGACGGTGAAATGGAAGGTGTAGCAAGGAGCTAAGCTCCGCCCCCACTCTGCCCATCAACAACCATGTGAAGGAAGTATCTTCCAGACCAAGTCCAACCTTTTTTTTTGGCGGTACGCAGGCCTCTCACTGCTGTGGCCTCTCCCATTGCGGAGCACAGGCTCCGGACACGCAGGCTCAGCGGCCATGGCTCACGGACCCAGCTGCTCCGCGGCATGTGGGATCCTCCCGGACCAGGGCACGAACCCGTGTCCCCTGCATCGGCAGGCGGACTCTCAACCACCGCGCCACCAGGGAAGCGCCCAACCTTTAGATGACTGCAGTCCTGCTTGACAGCTTGGCCGTAACCTCTGAGCAACCCTGAGCTGCAGAGCCCCTGGATTCCTGACCCTCAGCAGCTGTGTGAGATGATAAATGTTTGCTGCTCTAAGCTGCTAAGTGTGTGGTACTTTGTTACACAGCTCTAGGTAACTAAGACTATACTCATTCTTCTGTCTGCTCTGAGAAATTCTACTCTTGGCCGTAAGAGTGTTTTGTCAGCAGAAGGCTCAGAGAATATTTTCACTGCTAGAGCAAGAAAATAGAATTTCTTCTTCTTTCTTTCTTTGTCCTCAACTGACTTCATTGAGCTTTAAGCCTGCCTCTAGCCCTGATGTGGAGATCTGGTGAATTAACACATCAGTTGCTTCTTGGCATTTTAAATGTAACTGTGGTCAAATTCCCAAAGGGAGTCTGTCCTCCCAGAAGCTAGTCTGGAGATATCACGGATGCCCCTCTCAGTCCAGTAGTTGCTTTATTCTGCATTGGCTGGACCTTCTGCATGAGACAAGGAGTCATCCTGGGGGAGAGATCACATGGCCTTTCCTAGAGAGAAGTTGGAACAAATGACAGCAATGGGGGTGGAAGGCAGTGGTTGAGGTTGGTAAGGCTCACCTTTCAGAGTCAAGGAAAAAGAGAGAGAAGGTCCATCAGGTATAGAGTCTCTGTCCCTGCACTTCGTATCTGTGTGTGCATGTGTGTGGCCGTTCATCTTTCAAAGAATTAGAGGCCAGGACCAGCGCTGGACAAATGTCACAAGTTTTGTTAATTTCTTTCTCCTTAGTTCTGATTTCCTTTTACAGGAAATAGAGCTACAGAGTGGGGAACACAGTGTGGGTTGCGGGGAGAGGCAGGGACAGCAAACATGCCGAGTCTCTGAGGACTACGGCAAAGGAAGAAAAATGTCCAGGAGAAGCTGGTCTGGGTCTGTGAAGGAGGTCTGGGCACTTAAAGTGTCCTTCTGGGATTCCCAGACTGTCCTCTGCTGTTTCTTCCCATTGACTAGACTCTACCTGTAATTCAGGTAGATTCCACCAGGTGGAGAAGTGTCTGGATTACAACCTCTTGACTCGCAGGATTTCCCACCGCCATGGGTAACTAAGATGATAGAGAGTTGGACTATCAGGTTCAAAACTGTCCACAAAAAAAGCACAAAATGCTCATTACTGAGGAAAGACTCCTCCACTAACAAGCATTGTAAATTTATGAAATTACTTATCACTAATTCTCTCCAGGACTTTGTTGCCTTATCTCTAAAGTGAAAGAGGCAAGCAAAGTGATTTCTAATGTCCAGCTCTGAAATTCTGGTGGCACAGTGGATACGACTCCACTGTCCCAATGCAGGGGACCCAGGTTCAATCCCTGGTCAGGGAACTAGATCCCACATGCATGCCCCAACTAAGACTCCATGTGCCGCAACTAAGGAGCCTGCCTGTCGCAACTAAGAGCCGGTGCAAAGAAAATAAATAAATAAATATTAAAAAGAAAATAAATTCTAGGATTCCATAATATAACATTTGTAATAAGGCTTATCTTAGTTATATTTGATTTCTCCTACTTCCTTAAGGCTGAGGGGTCTCAGCTGTATTCCCCACCCCTTCCTTTCCCATGGTTTACTTGAGCTATGTCTCATCAATAACCATTCAATGTCAATTTCCTCACCTTTTCCCAATAAAATAAAAACAAGGTTCTGTATTTCCATTCATCCATTCTCCCCTTTGTCTTGGTGTACAGGTGGACCTTGGAGATACTGCACGTTCAGTTCCAGACCACCACAATAATATGAATATCACAAAAAAATGAGTCATACAAATTTTTTGGTTTCCCAGTGCACGTAAAAGTTTATGTTTATATTCTATTGTAGTCTATTAAGTGTGCAATAGCATTATGTCTTAAAAAATGTACACAGCTTGATTTAAAAATACTTTGTTGGGCTTCCCTGGTGGCACAGTGGTTGAGAATCCGCCTGCCAATGCAGGGGACACGGGTTCGTGTCCTGGTCCAGGAGGATCCCACATGCCGTGGAGCGGCTGGGCCCGTGAGACATGGCTGCTGAGCCTGTGCGTCCGGAGCCTGTGCTCTGCAGCGGGAGAGGCCACAACAGTGAGAGGCCTGTGTACTGCAAAAAAAAAACCAAAAACAAATATTTTGTTGCTAACCATCATCTGAGCCTTCAGTGTGTCATTTTTGCAGTAGTAACATAAAAGATCACTCATCACACATCACCAAAACAATTATAACAATAGTGAAAAAGTTTGAAGTATTGTGGGAATTACTAAAATGTGACATGAGTACACGAAGTGAGCAAATACTGTTGGGAAAATGGTGCCAGTAGACTTGCTTTGATGCAGGGTTGCCACGATAATTTGCTAAAAACACAGTATCTGTGAAACGCAATAAGGTATGCCTATATTAGCCACAAGTTTTGTGTGCTATCTTGGATTCCTCCTTTCTCTTGTTTGGTGCCCATTCCATTCTGAGTCATCCCTCCACTTACGGACTTGATCACACCACGTGATTTGGTGTTTTGGCAGACAAAGACTGAATGGGGCAATCCAGAAGTTCAGGGGCGTTTGCTCACTATTGAATAAATCTTGATTGGTGGGAAATGAGAGGGGGGTCAGATAAATTCCTCTCCTCTTTCAGTGGATATTTCAAGGTTTGATTTCTCTTTGTAAATCTTACGGAGAAGCTCAGCACGTTAAGCAAACATGCCTCATGGGTGCCCCACTGTGTGTCTTCACAGCTTGTTGTGAAATTGCACAATAATGCATTTCATCAAGTGCTTCACATCTTCCCTTCCCTTCCTTCTGATTTTTCCTAAACCTCACTGTCCTGGGCCTGTACATTTCTCCTCTATAAAGTGTGAGCACTTCAATCTTTGCCTCAGGCTCTGCTTTCCATAGAATTGAGGCTAAGACAGTTGGCCTCAGAGACAGATGCCTCCCTCCCACTTTTTAAGGCCAATTCTGTCGCTTGGGTTTTCAATTCAATCTCTTTCTGCCTCCTCTACACTTCATTAACTAGTCTTCCTTTTTTTTGGAGATATAATAGTTACACTAATTCTTTCATTGTTTTGAGTTTCCAACTTCTCCCTCTCTATGGACTCCATTCTCTTAGTCTGTGAACACACTCAAGGATTTCCATGAAAAATGAGCATTCCCTTTGCTAAAAGTGTTCAATTCCGTCTCTTCATGAACAGATTCTTACAGTTATACTCACTGCCTGTATTTGTCTTCTAAGGCTGCCATACAAAGTGCCACAAATTGAGTGGCTTAAGGCAACAGAAGTCTACTTTCTCATGGTTCTGGAGACCAGAAGTCTGAAATCCAAGTACTGGCAGGGCCATGCTTCCTCTGAAACCTCTAGGGGAGGATTCTTTGCCTCTTTCAGTTCGGGTCACTCAGGCAATCCTTGGCTTATGGTGGCATAACTCCAGTCTCTGCCTTTATTCACATGGCTGCCTGCCCTCTGTGTGTCCGGGTCTTCACGTGACACTCTCCTCTCTCTTATAAGAGCACCAGTCATATTGGATTAAAGGCCCATCTAACCCTAACCCTAACCCTAATCCTAACCTTAATCCTAACCCTAACCCCTAACCCTAACCCTAACCTTAACCTCATCTTAACTTGATTACATCTGCAAAGACCCTATTTCCAAACAAGGTCACATTCACGGGTACCAAGGGTTAGGACTTCAACATATATTTTGTGGGGACACAAATGTTCTCTCTGCCAACTCATTCCTTGGCTTTTTGTAGTTCGGTTTCTTTCCACACCTTGTTACTCACATGGTCCCCCCGAAGGTCATCAATGTCAAATTCAATGGCTTTTCTCAGTCGCTATCCTTGTGACTGCCCTGCGGTATTTGTCATGGTTACCTTTTCTCTCCTCCCTGAATCCCTCTGCTGAGCTGACATCCGGGTACTGTGCACACCTGCAGCTCCTTCTGTCTTCCCTACTGTTGCAGGTATACCATCTTCTATGTCTTTTCCTTCTCTCCCCATCTCCAATTCAAAGTGCATTTTAATGTTGGGGCCTTGGTCGTATTCTCTTCTTTCAACTCACTCTCTCTTCTGGCCTACTCCCAACCTTCATGCTTCAGTGCACTCTTCGAAGTAGATAACAAATATGTCTCTCTGGCCCGACTGTCTCTCGAGCTCAGGGCAAGCATTGTTGCTTGGAAATCACTGAAGAGCCTCAAAGGTAATAAATCCCAAGCACAACACATTCTCTTTACACACACATGTCACATACACACAATCACACACACATCACACACACAATCACACACATCGCCTGATCAAAGAAACAACTGTTTCTCTTCTTGGCTTCCCTGTTGCTGGTAATGACACCACCACCCTCCTGGTCTTTATTTTCCATGCATTCATGTCAGTTTCTGTGAACTTGTTCTGAGGTTTCCAGAAATACTGTGGCACTTTGAATGTGGACAGGCTCCCACAAGAGTGGGTGGGACCCATCCAGTGACATGTGCCTTATTGCCATTATTGTGACCCCAGCTTTAGACTCAGGCTATCGAGGCCTGAGAAAGTCTGGTCTACACTTGATTCTGCAGGCTGGGACTCTCACGGCGACAATAGCAAGAACATGAGTAGCAGACAACCTAGGCATATAGCTAACTCTAGGCCTGGTTTCAGATGCAGTGAGGCCCAAGGGCACCCTCTCTCTCATATGCTGTTTGTTTGGGGATATATGATTTCCACACTAATTCTGCAATGTTTTCAGAATCTCTGGTAGAGAACCTCACACATTGCTCGCTTCCTATAAATGTGGTTGAACGATGGAATCTGCCTGAGCGCTTATCTCAGCCATAAAAGTCTATACACTTGCACTCAAGGATCTGTAAATAAGCAGCTGATGCTACTTCTCTACAGCTCAGCTCCCCAGAGTCTTCATTCCAGGCACAGCCAGGGAGCATAATAATGGTGATGTTTAAGATTCAGGGCTGAAGAAGACTGGAAGACCTTCGCTTCATCGACAAGGAGGCAGACGTCCTGAGACATTCAGGGACTTCCCTGGGGCCCCCTGTGTGGTCCCCTTACATGCTACCTGCTTTTATTTACTTTCTTTTTAGAAAGGATAGCATTGACCTCTGCTGACCATTCCTGGGATGGGCAGAGGGGGCCTCAAATGAGCTCACCTGCCTGCAGTGTGTTGTGGGGGGCGGTGAGGTGCTGTCCCACACTGCACCATGGAAATGCTGCCTGGCAGCAAAGCATCTCGGGATAACTTTAGGGATATTGTTCCGGGGTGGATGTTTGGGGTCTGGAGGGCTCAGTAGAGGGAGGAGGGAAGGGAAGGAGTGTTCAGGGGTTGTCATGTGTTGGGAAACATACACCTTTGAGCATGTCCCGGTTCATAAGGAGCCCAAGTATATGTTCTGTTCTCAAGGACTCTGCTGGGACCTTATGGCTTCTTTCAGTAAAGGAAGCCTCACCCAATAGCTGAAAATTTGGTCAGTCACATGTTCAGCACTTCTTTGTTGGCGGCCTATTGCTGCGCCTTTTCTTGACATAGCAGTTCATACACAACAAGACAGACCAGGAGTGCAGGTTTTGCTTTATCTGATGTAATATGATTTATTTTATGAGAGTGAGAGAGAGTATGGGATGGGTGCCTAGACGTGACCTGATGTCCAGGCTCTGCACAGGAAGCTGACGGCTTCAGGAGATGCTGTGTGGTCTGGGAAGGTCTTCGGAATCTGGGAGCCAGTGAACAGGCTTGGGCAGAGGTGGAGTCCAGGCAAGGAGGAGGCAGGCTGCGGGCATCATGGAGGAGCAGGGACCACATGTCGCCAACATTCAGGTCCCCTGTTCCATGAAGCCTTCTTGGTCTCAGTGACCTTGTTCTCTGACACTTGGTACTCACTGCATATGGCCTCATTGGACCACTGTCACCTAGGCTGGGGCGTCAGAGGGACTTTCAGGATACAAGGGAGGAAATGGAGGGTTAGCCAGATGGAATCATCTACACAAAGTCCCACACGTGGATGCAGCAGAGCCAGGGTAATACACACTGAGGCCCCCCCAAGTACACATCCTCCCCTGGGCTGCCTTGCCATCCCCTGCACCTGTCACCTGTCTCCTCCCCATCTAGGCTGGCGGTGCCTACGGCCGCAGGGACATTTCCTCCAGCTCTGTGCTGGAGATGAGAAAGCAGGGAAACTGTCTGGCTGTGGACCTACTGCACACCAGGTGCTGGCTAAACAGCACCTCCTTTGATCCTCCAACAGCCTTACGAGGCCGCCCAGGTTTCTTAACGCTGCAGTTCAGAGTGGTGTCGCGTGTCCTCAAGTCACCCAGTCACTGGCTGGGATGCAGCTCCCAGGCGCCCGGGGCAGGCAAGTGGAGACTGCAGGGCCTGCGAGTGATACATGGAGAGCGTCACCTCCTGCCTGACAGGAGGAAGATAAACAGCTCCCCGTTAAATCTCACTTAATGCTGATACTTATAAATTTATTCAGCTTGTGTTTACTGAATCGAGAGAATGCCTAATAACGTCGCGTGCTTCATCTCACATGTTCCTACTAATGAGAATGCAAGTATTGCTTAATTTTTTTTTTTTAACATTTCATTTGCTTTCTATTCCCCCCACTTCTTCCTCTAGCTGTTGGCTTGGATTTTCCTCTGTTGCCAAATTCTGGAAAGTTTGCGCTTCTTGGGTGTTGGTGAGGAGAGGGCCAAAGTGGGCCCAGGGCAGAGGGCAGGGGGATAGTGCCCTGGGCTCTGGAAAGACAAAAAGGATGGTTGGAATGACCACGGGAACATTGGCAACGTTTGTGGGGTTGTGGTGAGGCTGTGTGTGAGTGTACGTGTGTGTGAGAGTATGTGTGAACGTGTGCATGTATGTATGAGTCTTTGTAAGGAGAGAGAGAGAGACTCCACTTTTACCTTAGTTTGATCTGCTCACTATGGGTTTGTTAAAATGAAGGCCTCCCTCTGGCTGTTTATCCCACTAAGGTCAACTGTCTGGCTTCTGAGAGGGCAGTTATGGGATATACTGGGCAGCCCTCACCCAGCCAGCAGGAGCTCCAAGAACAGGGCAGGGAGAGAATGCCAGAGGTCAGCAGAGCTCGGGAGGGCATCTGGAAATGGGGTGAATGTGGGGAGAGCTGGGTTGTCTCATCTGGGCTTCCTTGGGGTATGCTGGGTGGGAGGGAGAGGGGACAGAAGGGCGAGCTCTCAGGCCTTGGTATCCTGAGGGGAGGGGGGCGCCATGCAAAAGTCTGGAATCAGGGTGGGGTGTGCGGGGAGCTGGAGTTTGGGAGGAGGAAGGCTGGAGAGATGCTGACGGTGGGTGGGGCCGGACCAGGAGGTCTCCATGCAGGGGGCACAGGTTGAGGGGGAGAAGAGAGGGAGATGAGTCTGATTCAGGGCACCGGAAACAGGATCTGGGCGAGGAAATGGAGAAAGGAGACGGGATGCAGGCCTTCCGGGGCCTTTCCAACTGCATGTTGCCCCAAACTGGCTGCACTCTGGTGCCTCCCAGCTCCAGGCGGACTCCGCATACTCTTAGACGTTTCTCTGCTGGGCCGGCAGAGCGGGGGTCTGGCTCGGACCGTAGCAGCTCTGGGGGCAGCACTCTCTGCTTTCCTCTCCTTTGAGAGGCTGTCTTCCCTGGGCCTGGCATCTTAGCAGGGCTCATGCCTTTTGGCATCATCCAGGAAGCTGGGGCTGCCGTGGGATCTCGGGAACCTGGAGGAGTCTGTGGCGAGGATGGAGGCCCCAGGTGAATGCTAGAGGCCCCCAGGCCTTCTCCGCAGGGCAGGAAGTTCCAGTTCTGCCCCTCACTGGGTTTGTACCCTGCATGGAGTCCTCTTCCTGTCTGGGTACCAGTTTCCCTGTCCAGTTAAAGGCAGGTGGTCACCAGCTCTATCTACGGCCTAATTCCCACGGCCACCTGCCCAGGCAGCCCTAAACCATGGTGTCCTTTCCCCTACTGCCCAGAGCAAGGCAGGCAGGTAACGTGGATATCAGAGGTCCTGGGTAGCAGACACCTGCTTTAGGAGGGAGTGGGGAAGCCCTAGGCCCAGCCTCTGCCACCTCCTCCTGTTTCCGGTCGCCCAGGTTTAGTCCTCTCCCCGTGCAGCCTGTGTCCCCCTCTGTTCTCCCACCTCCAAGACCCATCAGGACAGCCAGCCATCCCAGGCTCCTCTCTGCTCTGCAGCTGCAGCAGCCTGTGTCCCCCTCTGTTCTCCCACCTCCAAGGCCCATCAGGACAGCCAGCCATCCCAGGCTCCTCTCTGCTCTGCAGCTGCAGCAGCCTGTGTCCCCCTCTGTTCTCCCACCTTCAAGGCCCATCAGGACGGCCAGCCATCCCAGGCTCCTCTCTGCTCTGCAGCTGCAGCAGGAACTTCCTCTTGACACCCCCATGCCTCCCTCTGGGCCCAGCTCTGTTCGGGGTTCCTTCAGGAGGAGGGGGAGAGGGATGGGGGCTCATCCCTGTCTTTTGTGCTCTCTTTTCCTCCCACTTCCGCTCCCCTCGCTGCTCCGGGTGACCTTTCACCCCTCCCTTGGATGTCCCTCAAAGGCAGCTCCTGTGGTTAATAACTTCGGCTGGCAGCCCCACACAAAGCCAGGGCCGGAAACCATTGTCCTGGGGACAATGGCCGAGCAGCCCAATAATGAGGCGGCCACAGTGTTGTCTGACATCCTACGTTGCCCTGGCAAAGGAGGAGGGGCAGTGGGGCTCGCTGTGCCCTCACCTCCTGGAGCTGAATTATTCCCCTCGCACATGGCAGTTCCTCTTCCCGAGGAGGCACCAGGCACCTGTGCCCTCCCATCAGCTGCATGTCCCTGTGATTGCAAGCTGGGTAGCTGTCCCCTGGAGACACCCCAACATACACCACCACTGCTCTGGCTTATTTTGCTGCTCCCATGTCCTGAGTCAGGGCACCACAGAGTTTAGCAATTGATTGGTTCCGGCAAATTGATAAGGTTGGGGAGATCTCAGCCTGTACCTGGTGGGAAGCATGACATCTGGCCTGGGTTCAAGGCCTCCTTCCTCTCTTCCTAGCTGCATGACCCTGGGGAAGCTGTTTAACTTCTCTGAGTCTCCACTTACTCATCTCTAAAAGCAGGAGTGGGATGGGAGCCAAGGGGAGGGCACTCAAAAGTTACCTGACAGGTGAGTACCTGCCACATCCAGGGGCTGCCCCGCCCTTGTCACCCCTGTGGGGGACAGTTGTGGGAGTGACCCTGCCTCAGTTACAATTTCACTTCTTTTTTATGCAGCCCCCTGTCTTGCATCTCAAACCAGATTGTAAATCACTCAGGGACATGAAGTTCCACATGCTTTTCCCCCATCTCTCCCGCTTCTTCCGTCCGCACAGTGTTGGGTACACAGGGTGGTGTAGGGATCCCACTGAAGCCACAAGAATTGGCGGCTGACACATGCAAGAGGATCTAGAGTGGTCTCAGCCCTGCTGTCCACTACAATGACCTGGAAAGGTTTAAAAAATACCCAGAAAATTTGAACTAATTGGTATGGGCTGGGGCATCGGGACTGTGTGTGTGTGTGGTGCATGTGACCGGTGAGAATATTTTTAAAAACAGGTAAAGAAACACTGATTTGTCCCCTTGGAAAACATGCCATCTCACATTCATGCTTGAGCATAGCCCTTCTCTAGAGGAAGAAGTGGACGATGTCCTGAGACATTCTTGATATCCTTGAATACAGTGTTCTTTCTTACAGCTTTACTGTAAGTAAAAGATTTAGGTTTACGGATAGTTTCCTTTTTAATTCAACTTTACTGAGACATAATTTGAATCTAACAAAATATACATATTCAAAGGGCACAGTTCACGAGTTTAGACAAATATGTACCCATATAGAACCACTGACCCAATCAAGATACAGAATAAGTTGTCATCCCAGAAAGAGCCCTTGTGGACGTGAGACTTTAAGACCTTCCCAGATGATTTTGGGGTGCAGCAGCATTTGAGCACTGCTGCGGGCCTGACACTCATGTTCTGATAGTTTCTGCTTTGGGGTCACAGAGAGGTTGTCCAGGACAGCATTACTCATGCTTCAGGACACACAGCATCATCTGGGGATCTGGTTAAATGCTGATTCGGTCCCGGGGGTAGGCCTGGAACTCTGCATTCTTAATAAGCTCGGCCCACCATTTGAGACACCGGTTGCAAGTGTCTCATTTTGCAGATGAGGCTCAGAGTGTGGATGTGGGTGCCTTGAAAACCCTGGTTTCAAAGCTCCTGGCCTAATGACAATCATGTCCTTTGTGTCCCAATCTCTTTTTTATCTCTACCCAAACCCTGAATCCCAAACAAGTGGCATAGCCATGATAAGGGCTCTCTCCTCTTTCCCTTTGTGTGTTGTCACCCCTTCCAGCCCTGGACACCCTTGAGTCACTTTCCTGGGAAAAGGCCTCCTACTCTGTCTCTTTCTGAATGATAGACCCACTCCCTATCAACATCTACCTTCCCCATTCTATTCCATCGCTCGATATGCATCAATTCAACTTAATGAGCAAGTGTTTATTAAGCAATATCACTGGGCCAGACCTGATCATACCTTTAAGGAGGAAGATAAACCAGAAGCTATGATTTGTTTAACCCAGAAGACAATTGATTAACAGCATAGATGGACTGGGAGAGACCTGAGTGATCGCCCCTTATTTTACAAATAGTGTTTAGGAGAAGCCACCCACCCGTAATCCAAAGTGAGGAGCATATAGTGTAGACCTCACGGAAGAGGAGGGATTTGGGAAGGACTTTGAAAAAAGTATAGAAGAGGCTGTGAGAAGACAAGGCGGGGTGTCCTGGCCGAGGGTAGGAGGGAGACACTGCTGATGGAGACTGAGCCCCATTTTCTAAGAAAATTGGGAAGAGGTCCTGTGGACTTGGCTGCCCAGACAGCTGGCATAACCTCAGGCTGCCAGGATGGTCATCACTGCTGGGACATGGAAGGTGACACTATGCTTCTCCCCTATTCACGTTTCTTCCGAGCACTGTACGTGGGGTTTCCCTTCCAGGAGCTTAACCAGGGTGTGTGCTGGGGGTGGTCTGGGGATTAGGTCCCATGAGTACTGGGATCTGGGGATGCTTGGACACAAAGAGAGGAGATATTTGGTCTGGAGGTACCTGGGGTCACATTTAAACATTAGCAAGGCTATCCCGTAGAGTTAATTAGTACTGTGGACTTTGGAGAGATATGGGTTTCACTTCACCCTTGGGCAAAACTAGGTTCTAACACCCCTCCCCTGAGATAGATGGAGCCACATGGGGAGCAAGGGATCTTCAGTCCCTGAATGTGGACAGCTGTCAGCCATCTAAGCTCCTCTGCCCACTCCCTGAGCTTCCACCAGGGCATGCCGATCATCCTGGTGGCCTCATGTCTATCTTTGTGTCTGAGGTGCAGCCTGCACAGCAATTCCCCTGTGGCTACCTGGCTGCGACCAGAGGATCAGGTACCCATTTTCTCCCAGAATAGATCCACACCCAGAATTTAACGGTTACAGGCAGGAACACAGATGACCTCTTAGGAAAGAGGAAGACAATGGGGTTCTATCATGTGCATCTGAGGGATCTTTAGGTATCTGAAAAAATAGCTCTGGAGTTTAAATAAGAGGTTGGTGCTGATCTTGAGGAAAAAGAACAAAACTGGAGGCATAACCCTTCCAGACTTCAGACAATATTACAAATCTACAATAATCAAAACAGTGTGGTATTGACACAAAAACAGACATATAGATCAATGGAACAGACTAGAGAGCCCAGAAATAAACCCACACACCTATGGTCAACTAATCTTCAACAAATGAGGCAAGAATATGCAATGGGGAAAGACAGTCTCCTCAGCAAGTGGTGTTGGGAAAGCTGGACAGCTGCATGTAAATCAATGAAGTTAGAACACACACTCACACCATACACAAAAATAAACTTAAAATGACTTAAAGACTTAAAAGACATGACACCATAAAATTCCTCAGAGAGAACATAGGCAAAACATTCTCTGACATAAATTATAGCAGTATTTTCTTAGGTCAGTCACCCAAGGCAAAAGAAATAAAAGCAAAAATAAACAAATAAGACCTACTCAAACTTATAAGCTTTTGCACAGCAAAGGAAACCATAAACAAAATGAAAAGACAACCTACGGAATGGGAGAAAATATTTACAAACGATGTGACCGACAAGGGATTAATTTCCAAAATATACAAACAGCTCATACAACTCAATATAAAAAACAAACAACCCAGTCAAAAAATGGGCAGAAGACCTAGACATTTCTCCAAAGAAGACATACAGATGGCCAACAGGCACACGAAAAGATGCTGAACATTGCTAATTATTAGAGAAATGCAAATCAAAACCACAATGAGGTATCTGAAAATGAGGCCATTGTCAGAATGGCCATCATTAAAAAGTCTACAAATAACAAATGCTGGAGAGGGTGTGGAAGAAAGGTAACCCTCCTACACTGTTGGTGGGAATGTAAATTGGTACAGCCACTGTGGAAAACAGTATGGAGGTTCCTTAAAAAACTAGAGTTACCATTTGATCCAGCAATACCACTCTTGGGCATATATCCAGAAAAGATGAAAACTCTAATTCTAAAAGATACATGCCCCCCAATGTACATAGCAGCACAATTTACAATAGCCAAGACATGGAAGCAACCTAAGTGTCCATCACCAGATGAATGGATAAAGAAGATGAGGTATATATATGCAATGGAATATTACTCAGCCATACAAATGAATGAAATAATGACATTTCCATCAGTATGGATGGACCTAGAGATTACCATACTAAGTGAAGTAAGTCAGACAAAGACAAATATCATACGATATCGCTTACATGTGGAATCTAAAAAATAGTACAAATGAACTATTTACAAAACAGAAACAGACTCATAAACATAGGAAACAAACTTATGGTTACTAAAGGGGAAGGTGAGGAGGGATAAATTAGGAGTATGTGATTAACAGATACACAATACCAAATATAAAATAGATAAACAACATGCATCTACTGTATAGCACAGGGAATTATATTCAATATCTTGTAATAACCTATAATGAAAAAGAATTTTAAATTGAATATATATATTCTTTTTAATATATATGTTTAATATATAGAACCTAATATATAAATTTTATGTGTATATATATATAAAACCGAATCACTTTGCTGTACACCTGAAACTAACACAATATTGTAAATCAACTACGCTTCAATTAAAAAAAAAAAAGAGGTTGGTGCTGAACATACAGAAACGAGGGTTAAGACAGCAGTGAGGCTTATCTAGGAAGATCACGAGGGTCCAGATTTCTGTGGATTGAATGTCTTGCAGGGTTTGGGGAGGATCAAACGGGAGTGGAATGTGGCCATGACCAGCCTTGCGAGTCAGCGCAGCCTTGCCCCAGCCAGCTGTGTGTCCTTGGTTATACCAAGGGTAAGCTTCCTCTTCTGCATGATGGTGAGATTGCCCTCAAGATATTTAAGGTTTCTTCTAGCTTAGACACACTAGAATTCAGTGGTTTTAGGGATTCAGTCCAAATTCCCATCCAGAAGTGGAAATCAAGGCTGAGCTGGACCACCTCAGGGTAGTGGTGGGGTCCGTGTCCAGCAGTGCTGGTCATGGGTACTCTGGGAGGGCCCAGAGAGAGAGGGGGAAAGGACGATTAAGTTGATGTGAGATGGGGAAGAGAGCAGTGCATTGTCCTCAGTCCCTCCAGCCAAGCACTGCAGAAGCTTTGCCTGCCCGCCAATTGTCTGCCAATCAGACTTGGAACGTCCCCACAGGACGCTGCCTGGGGTGGCCTGGCCCATGTTTCACAAAGCAGCAACAACTGCTGGTTAATTACGCAGACACAAGGTGAGGAGAACAGCTGTCTTTAGAGCCAACTCAAAAGGAGCTGCAGTTTCTGCAATCAGCTCCCGGCCACATGTGGGGAGCTGGCTTTTCAAGTCCCAGGGGAATAGATCCACAGGGCTTGTCCATCCCACACCGTGCTGTACACTTGCTCTCTGCTGGGAGGGCAGAGCTTGCTCCTTTTTCTGGCTCCATTGCCCAGGGAGGGATGGAGCAGACAGTCTGGGCTCCAGCACTTCAGCCCTTTGCTCAGGTCGTGTGTTCATCTCTCCAGCTCACATATTCACCCCTGAAAAAGAGCCTAGACCTCGGCATGAATGCGTTCTTAGCAGGCAATGAATAGTTGGAGATCAGCAGACCTGAAGGATGCTAGGATGCAGCCTTCGAGATGGAAAAGCCAGGATGCCAAACACCCACCTCTCTCCCTCCCGGGTCCCAAGGCATTCTTTCCCACTGCTCCGCATTGGCCCCAGAATACGTCTTAACACATGACTCCAGTCAATGGGATTGCCACATTCAATGAACACTTGACCATCTCTGGACTAGAGGGTTAATCCTGAAACTGGCAAATGACTTTGGGTTTACTTATAGGATATGTTTCCTCTGGCAACCACACAGAATCATCTATAAATATCACCTCTGCGGGCGGATGGGAGCAGCATGGATAATATAAAATATCCGATGGTCCCACTGCCATGATACCTGCACCAAAGTAAATTCACAATTTCTTCAGAAATGGATTACAAAAAGTCACTCATTATCACCTTTCTAGTTAATTTCAAAATCACATAGGGAGGGGCTTCCCTGGTGGCGCAGTGGTTGGGAGTCCACCTGCCGATGCAGGGGACACGGGTTCGTGCCCCGGTCCGGGAAGATCCCACATGCCGTGGAGCGCCTGGGCCCGTGAGCCATGGCCACTGGGCTTGTGCGTCCGGAGCCTGTGCTCCGCCACGGGAGAGGCCACAACAGTGAGAGGCCCGCGTACCGCAAAAAAAAAAAAAAAAAAAAATCATATAGGGATTCCTACAATTTGGGTTGACAGTCAAGTAAATGGCACATAGCAGGTACTTATCAAGTACTTTTGAGTGAATGAATGCATGAATGAATGAAGAATGAATGAAATTAAAGCTCTTCCAGTTTTTCTCAATGTCATCAATGCTCTGTATTTCTTGCTGCAACTTTACAATAACTTTGGTAACTTTTGTCAAGCGAAAGCCTTCTCTCTATAAGCTGCAACATGTAGGTGATGAGGTTTTGCCATGGAAACATTTTCCACCCCCGCAAACCAAGCCACCACCCTCTTTTTCTGGAAGCACATCTGTCTCAGGGTGAGACTTTGCAAGATGGGTGCCAACCCCCCAAGAGGTGAGAGTTACAGCTGCTTTACCTCCCTGTCGCCCCACACGCCAAGGTGCATGGGGACGAGGTGGGAGGCCCTACCCAGGGCAGAACATGTGGGACATTAACTTTGCAAACTGACTTTTGGAACCACTGTAGTCTATTGAGGTTTGGCGTGTATTCACTTACCTCTTTCCCAGTATGTTTTCTCTCCCAATTGTCTTTGCTTTGACTTATTGTAGGACCAGGGTGTAGCTCCTGAGATGCTCTGCAGGATGAAACAACTGAGTGTGTTGTGAGGCTTGATACAAATGGACCACCAGCCGGCACATGGGAGCCACCTGCCTCAGCGCACGCTTGGACCTGCCTGGTGAGGGTTTGGCACCTAGGTAAGCAGCATTCGTACATCCACCTGGAGAGAGTCACCAGCGTTGGCTAACGTTGCCCATGGGTTCCAGAGACTCTGAGTGACCCTGGGTTTGCTGGCAGTCTTCATCCTCCCTTTCTTGCCATCCCTGGCCCCCGACCTGGGTTGCAAGGACGTCATCCCCCAGGGTGAAGTGTGGAGGCGACAGTTGGTAGGAATGAGGGTGGAGTGGAAGAGGAAGAATACTTTCTCTTGAAGGCACTGGATATCATAGAATTCTACACACCTCGGAGGAAAGGGATACTAATGAGTGTCCAGTCCAGCATCTCGTTTCAAAAAAGAGGAAACCAGACCCAGAGTGGGGGGGTGGCATGTGAAGTTACAGAGCTCATTTTTGAGAAAACCAGGGCTGTAATCCAGGTATCCTGAAATCCTGCTTGTCCCAGGGTTTCATGTTGCTCCAGGATGGACAGTGAATGTTTGTTTGAGGTTCTCTTGAGAGCATCTGTAGTCTCTTATGAAACCCTGGGGACTCAAGTTGGGCCAGGCAAACTGTGAGGCTGTTGGAATTGGCCTTGGATTTCTGGGTAAACGCCCTTCATCGTCACCTTTTCAAGGCTCTGCATTCCTACTGAACTGGAAAATTTCGTGCATTTCAAAATAGTTTACAAATATTTATCATGTCATTTAATCCCTCAAACAATTTTAGGGCAGAGCTATTTCTTCTATTTTGTAGACGAGAAAACTGAAGCCCAAAGATGGGAACTTGTTCAAAGTCACAAAAATAGTGAGCAGCTAGGTGGGAACCAGCCATGCGGCCTTGTTCCTCTCTTGCACGGCATCCCGCTAGGTCCCCCTGCACTTTTCAGTTGCATGAGACTTCCTATATAGATGGTCAATGATGGCTTCTCCATGGGGTCGGGGGATAAGGGTTATAATCTCTTTTAAACCTTAAGACCTGGGGCTTCCCTGGTGGCTCAGTGGTTGAGAATCTGCCTGCTAATGCAGGGGACACGGGTTCGAGCCCCCGTCTGGGAAGATCCCACATGCCGCGGAGCAACTAGACCCCGTGAGCCACAACTGCTGAGCCTGCGCGTCTGGAGCCTGTGCTCCGCAACAAGAGAGGCCACGTTAGTGAGAGGCCCACGTACCGTGATGAAGAGTGGCCCCTGCTTGCCACAAGTAGAGAAAGCCCTCGCACAGAAACGAAGACCCAACACAGCAAAAATAAATAAATAAATAGCTGCTATTAAAAAACAAAACAAAACCTTAAGACCTGATCTTCTTTGGACTTCTCATGGCCTGAAGTAGACATCCTGTTTCTTTCAGGGAGTTTTAGAGTTCAAGGACTGATGGGGGACATTTCATCTTATGCACTGAAAATTAGAGTCTTACTGTCATACTAACGGGGTTGAGACCAGCTCTGCCACTTGAAAGCTGTGTGACCTGGGGAAAGTTATTAAACCTCTCTGAGCCTCTATTTTTTCATACAGAAACCAGCATGTTGGAAGTTTATTGCGGAGAGTTTCTGGGATCAGCATCTGAGGCGGAAGGGAAGGAAGCAGGGTCAGACCTGGGCAGAAGCGGACTGCGGTCTACTGCACGCAGAGCTCTAAAGCTGGGATGGCCCCGCAGAGCTGTCCTGAGTTGGGATGATGGGTCCAGGGCTTTAAAGCCCCATATTGACCACTCATGGGATGTGGGGCTTGGCCTTGGGTGAATTTGGCTTTTTTCAGCCAAGTGTAATTCCAGAGAGATCTGAGAGGTGGCAAATGAGCCCTTCACTCTTGAAGGGGGATCGGGGCGATGCAATACTTTGCTGTGCTGTTCTAGGACTAAATAAAATAATGAGGATATACATATAGCACAGGGGTGAGAATGGAAGTGTCCAGTTGACATCAGGTCCTTTCTCCTTCCCCAACCTCTTTTGCTTGGTTACAGACCCTCTGCCTGTCTTCCAGCTAAACCTACAGGGGGCAGAATCCACAGAGCTCACAGAGACCTCAGAGGGCCAGAGGGCAGACACCTCACTGGAGAACCTGCTTCCATCCGACAACCTGGCCTGGACTACTTGCTGTGGGGCGTGGAAGGGTATGCATGTGCGTACACGTGTGTGCGTGTGTATGTGTGTGTCTGGTGTCTGGGCATCTCTGCCAGATTACCTACAAGCTCCCAGGACAGGAATCATTTCTATTATTTCATGCTCATCTCCCAAGTAATTCCTTAGCTTAGTGTTGCAGGTCCCAGTGGACACTTGTAAACAAGATTTAAATCTCTTTTTTGTTTATCTGCTTCACAACATGCTATACAGCATACGTATTTACGAGAAAGGGATTTAAATGGTAGATTGAGGGCTACAATATCCAACCGCACAGGTATTATAAGACCTCAATGTGGCCACACATACGTAAGCCTCCTGCAAGCTGAGGGGCTCAGTGCAGTCCCCGTGAACAGGCTCCTGAAAGCCCTCAGACAATCGTGAATTACAAACCACATGGAAGACGTTACTATAGTCGGTGGAGGGGCACTGCGGGTGATGTAGTGATGGTCACAGCTACCTTGCCAGGTCCAATGCATCTGATTTTCCTCAATCCTGAGAACCCTACATGGTGGGTGCTCTTTCTATCTACCTTATGCAGATCAGGAAGCTGCGGCTCAGAGAGGTCAAGCCACAAGACCAAGCTGACCCAGCTCATAAGTGGCAGAGCTGGGACCCCCCATCTAGCCTCGGGCCATCACCGTGCTCCAACGCCTCTTTAGCCAGAGGTTCCCTATTTTGGGGGGAAAAGAAGGTACACCTGGGCATCCTGTGGAAACAGAAAAAGCAGGATTGTGAGACGTTAAAATGGCTTGTCAGCCCACAAAGAGACGATAGGGGATGGTGACCCCCCTCCTGAAGGGAGGGTGTGGGATTGGGGGCAGAGGAGAAAAAGTTTAGGAGCTGAAACGAGTTTGTAAAGAAGATTGTGGCTCTCCTTCCCCAGAGACCATGACAAACAGGCCACAGCAGCCATCGGTGGCAATAATCAGTGGTTCGCTGCTCATCAGAAACTAGGGTGGTCTGAGTAAAATATCGACTGGGGTCAGCCCAGGCATCCCACTTCCAGAAGGTCTGCTTTCCCAGAACACAAGCTTGCAGCCCAGAATGCCTCGGGGTAGCTGGTTATTTAGTCGTCTTAAATTCCTTTGCTCCACTCGTGGACCTTTAACAAGTGAATCTCCCCGGTGCATTTAACATTGAACTCGGGTCATTGATATAACATCTCAGAGCCCTGACAACTGTATAAAGGTGTGTGCGCCTCCATGCTCAGAAGTTGGCTGCTTCTTCCTGGGAGGGGCCGTGGGCTCTGCCTCCTTGGGTGTCCCAGTTGCCCTGAAATCTGTGACGTGACCGAATACGTGTGTGCCATACCTTTCCCTGCCTTCTAGCTCCAGACCTATTGGCTGGCTCCCTGGTTATGGGCTGTCACTCCTCTGACTGGACCCCTGATAGTTTTTCTCTAGGGCTCACCTTGGCTTCCCTTCTGTACGCGTGCCGTGCTCGCCGTTTGGGCTTGGTCTACTCTGGACTCTGTTGTAAAGTACCCCCATGGATAAGGAACCCAAAAATGTGCACCTCAGCCCCCAGGACTGGGAGAGACAGGAGATGCAGGGGCTTAGAGGGAAGAGGGATGGGGGAGACATTGGGACCTCAGCTCCCCTACCCAGCCTCTGTCATTTAACTTGAGTTTCCTCACCTGCAAAGTGGGGACGGTCATTCCTACCTTATGGATTGCTTGGCGGTGTTTGCAAAAGATGTGGCACACGCTTTGGAGATGCTTAATGAAAGAGGGCTGCCGTTGCTGCGTTGCATTGTGATTTTTATTAAACTGTGACTGCTCCCTTGAGGACTGGGTGGTGGTAAGCAGAGGTGGTGAGAGAGGAGAAGTCACCTCTACCCTGGAGACAGACAGACAGAAGGCTCGGGGACAGGGGTGCCCTCAGGGGGGTGGAGACAGAGCTCTGGAAGTATCATTGCTGCTGCTGCCGGAGGCTTTTCATGAACCTCATTTGTCATGGACCTCAGGCCCTGCACTGCTGGGAGCTCTGTGTAGATCCCGGACCAGAGGCCCGACATTACCAGCACTCTTAAAATTTGGGTGGTCTTACCTTCAACAAGTCTTTCCCATGATCACCAGATTGCTTCCAACTTCTCAGAAGGGAGGATGAAAGTTATGAAGGAGTTCAGGCATCTGGACCTTTTGCATAGAAGAAATAGTGTTCATCTTTAGAACTCCCGCATCAGTCAATCACAGTGTAGCTGAGACCCTGCACATCTACAAGGAAAGGAGCTATCATATAATATGATTGCCATGTTAGTAACTAAACAATGCGTCTGAAGGTTGAATATACTGTATCTGCATTTGCCCTGAATACTGAACTCGGAAAGAAATAGAATTTCCTGGGGAAAGCAGAAGGTGTAAACTTTTGTACGAACTCTGGGGAAGGAGGCGAGAATGTTCAAGGACTTTTCAGGTTGGTCTCTTTATGGCATCTAATTCCACTCTCCTTTTTGTTGATTCTGATGGTTCACTTGCGCACCACTTTTGCATTTATCAGTCATGATTAAGGTCAATTTTTAGCTCACAAATAGAATGACTAGAGGAGGAAGGGGGTAAGAAAGGGAGGTTTGAGGAGGAGGAAATTCAGACGAGAGAGGGAAGGAGGGAAACACACAGATTTCTTTAAAGACGCTAAAGCATTGCTGATTTGAACAAATGGTTTAGGGTCTTCTGCACTAGCTCCTGAAGGAGAGGGGCAAAGGGGTAAGGAAAACAACATACTCAGGAAGAGAAAAGAAATGGTGGAGAAACAAGCAGGAGGTGGACAATTATTCATGCCTGACATTAGGGTGCTGTTCACACAGGACATCCTGGTTGGGTAGATCAGTGGTGGGCAGTGGGCAGCTGGCAGAAGGAATGAAATATTTGTAAGGTCAGGTGTTTATAATGAGTTTATATGTACCTGAAAATAAGGGTCGTGTGTTGGGGAAGGGCATATGGTGGTGGGCATAAACTGTTCTTCTATTATTATTATTATTAGTTATTAGGTGGTGTCATTCCCATTTTATATCAGTTGATTGGCTTTAGTTCTTCACCCCACACACATTAATTGAGCCTTCCCTACATTCTACTTCTTGGGGTTCAGTGATGAGTACAAACAGTCAGCCTCTCTTCTCAGGAGCTTACAGTCCAGTGGAGGAGAGGAACACGAATGAAAGCATCACACAGATGCACATACGTCTGCATTAGTGATAAATGCGGTGCTATATGGTCTTTAACGGAAGCATTGGACCCGGCTGTTTCTGCAGTGAGGTTTCTCTAAGGAAATGACGCTTGAACTGAGATCTGAAGGACGACGGATGCCAAGTGGGCTGAGAATTGAGAAAAAGTGAGCGGGCAGACTGGGCAGCAGGTACAGCAGCCGCGTGGTGGGAAGAAGCCCGGGGCGAGGGACGTGGCCCCCCAAGAAGGTCAGCTCCGCTGGGGTTGGACAGGAGGAGAGTGTGGGGAGGACAGAGCTTAGGAGGCGGGCCCCTTGCAGGAGCTACAGGGGAGGAAACTGAGGCTCAGAGAGGGTAAGCGGTTTGACAACTGTCCCAACTCATAAGAACCAGACCTGGGATTCCATCCTCATGGCTTGGAAAGTCAACGCTCTTTGGCGAACGTTTTCGCATATTAGGTACTTTGTTCAGGGTGAGGACTTGGGGAAGACCATGCATCTTATTATCCCTCATTAAAACGTTAACAGTATTATGTATTGCTAGTCAAGCATCCAGAATCCACATACAACACCGTGTGGTAATGTCTTATACTAACAGGAGCATTGATTGCAAATGTACATGTAAACGGTCAAATCCTCGCTTAACGTTCAAACGTAAGTTACCGGAAACTTTCTGGTTAATGATACCACAGAGTCAGCAGGGCTCTGTTAAGTGGAAAAGCACACCCCAGGGGCATGGGCAGAAGATTGCAGCCACTGCCTGCCATGCTTTGTAAGGTTGGACATCTGCAGACCTTCTCACTCTACACAGTAGACGTGTTCTGGAAAACTCATCTCTAAGTTGAACTCAGGCAACTCAAAACCTGCAGGAAGCCAGAAGAATCCCTTCTTCCAGATCCCAGCTTCATGCTTTTACACGTTTGTATGACACGCTTCTTTCTTTCTTTTTTTTCTATGACAGGTTTTCTTAAAGCGGGACCTACCTGGAGTATTCCAGGGCTGATGGTTGAACATTATACCAACAATTTTACTGTCTTTATGTGAGAAGATGGTAGGTGTATAGACTGCAGGTCTAAATTATATATTTTCCTTTTTCAATTTATTTTTTTATTTTATACAATTTTTAAAGGTTACACTCCATTTACAGTTATTACAAAATATTGGCCATATTCCCCATGCTGTACAACACATCCTTGTAGCCTATATTACACCCAATAGTTTGTACCTCGCCCTCCCCTCTCCCTGTATTCTCCCTCCCCCACCTCTCCCTACTGGTATATATTTTTCTTTTTTAACCTGGTAGTTACCATATAGGGTCTCTATCTAATGATCTATACGAATGGAGTGACTTTGGCGTTCTTTGCTAAGCTGGGAGGCTTCTTGGCAGAGCTAACATGGGATGATGGAAGCTGGGTGGCTGACCTTCAAGGTCTCCTCCTGTCCAGCCACACGCAGCATCTGTAATGAACGGCCCTCCCCCTGGCAGGATGTGCCTTGTGCTAACCTCTCAGCGCAGCCTCCAGTGTCTCGCACTTGGTTTCATATGCGCTGCTGTGGCTCCTTACCTCCGTGACCTCCAAACCCATTGCTGTCCCCTTGTGGGTTTTTTCTGGGCCCTTTGACTCGCCACTGGGCCAGTCTCTCACAGCAATCAACCTCCACTTTCCTCTTGTCACCGTTTCGTCTCTCCCCGTGGACAAGGTGAAGTTGTTGATAATTTACAGTGAATGTACCTATGGCATTCCTCCTTGAGGGAGGGCCAGGGTGTGAAAGGGGCGGGGTCCGGATGATGGAGAAAGCACTCTGGCAGCAAGCCCACCTGGGTTTGAATCTTTGCTCCACCCATTACCTGTATATGACCTTGGCAAGTTATTTCATTTCTCCGAGCCTCAGTTTCCTTAGCTAAAAAACGGTGAGGACAGTTCTGACCTCACAGGGGTGTTGTCAGGATTTAGCAAGATATAGTATGTAAAGCCATAGTAGGTGGTAACGCACGATAACTCTCATTTTTTTATGAACAGGGTGGCACACAATAGGACAATTTTGAGGGTGAGCTGAGAGTTCAGCAGAATCCTGGACACTTGTCAAGTCCAAGGGGCAAATGAAGAGTCCGAGCTGAGAGATGGTCCTCAGATCTAAGTGAGGCAGATACTGAGCAGATCAAGCTGCTTGAGGAAGTGTGGGGAGCAGTTTCAGATGAGGCTGGAAGGCAGACCTCAGCCCCTATTCACTGACCACAGACTGCCTGGCCCCAGGGGTGACAGTGGTGGTCTTTTAAGGACCCAGGAGTAGCCAGACAGGAACACGCTTCGGTGATTTAATTCATTTGCAATGTCCCTTCCCTGGCAGGGAAGGTAGAAAGTTCTAGGATAAGCTAAAAATCATCCTCTATTTAAAAAGCTACCCCCAGCAGTCTTGGGGCAGGGGCTAAATTAAAAAGCAAAACAAAGCAACAGCAAAAAACCCCAGTGATTCCTAATGTTTTTTGAATACAGAAGCTTGGCAAGGAGTTGGCCACAGGGTTCATGACGAAGGCATGGATTTTGTGTAGCATTGGGGGGAAACGCCCTCGGGATTCCGCTTTGGGTACCAACCCTATCCCAGAAAGCCCCCTCCGCGATCTGATTGGCCCGGGTTCTTCCAACCCTGAGATCGTTTCACACGTCACTCAGTTTCTCCCTTAGCTCTTCTCATTTCAGCCCAAATAAGTTTGAATCTGTGTCGCTTTGACTAGTACGGCTCCGGCAGTCACTCGTTAGCTCCTTTTGTGTCTAGGACTGAACTTCCGCTTGTCTCCTCAGTAGCATTGGCCTGGGCAGGTCCCAAGTTTCATGCTATAAAACTGTGATGGTTTTATTGACCAATTAAGATAGGTTAATGATGATTGTTTTTATGAAAGGTGGCGGGTCACCCTCTGGACAGCGGGTTGAGCAATGTCATCTCAGTCTTAATCGTAGATCGTAAAATGTTAGAGCTGGAAGGCTCTCAGAAGTCATGTAGTTCAGCCCTCTCATTTAGCAGGGGAAGGAAGTGAGGCCTGGAGAGGTTAAACTCTGGATTTAAAAGGCCAGCCAGATAGCGTGAGTCGTGGAAGCACCAGGAAGGGCGGACTTTTCTCTTAGATGATTTGATAAAGAAGCTCTGATCTCTTTCTTATAATCACAGAACTTAGGCCTTCCAAATGCTAGATGCAAAGATAATGCTGTGATTGTATTTGTAACGCTGATACATGAGGAACTGTGTATTTTAAAGGCTAGGTGGCCTCTAAGATTTTGATCAACTCCGACATTAGACGGCATTATTTTGTATGGAATGCGTGATGCTGTATATATAATAATTGATTTATTTGCTTAACTTCTTTCTCCCGTAAAGAAGCTTCTTAAAGACAGGGCTATGTCACCCATCTTTGTTTCCCTTGTAGTCTTGCTTACAGTATGTGCTCAATAAGACATTTGATGAACGAATGAATGGGTGAAGACATTTTGAACGTGTGACAAAGAGTAACCAGGTTCTTGAGTGAGTATGAGAGCAGAGTATATTCTCGTTCGGTTGGCAACACTTGAGGAAAGACCAGAAGTATGTGGAGTGGAAGTGGAATTAGTTCTGAATTTAAATAAGGGGTGCAGCCTGAGGTTTTTCTGCCAAAAAAAAGAAAGAAAACACATCTTTCCAAATAACACTGAAGCTTCTTGGCTCACAGAGTCTGTAAAGACCGAAGATGGGGGGCTTCCCTGGTGGCGCAGGGGTTGAGAGTCCGCCTGCCGATGCAGGGGACGCGGGTTCGTGCCCCGGTCCGGGAAGATCCCACATGCCGCGGAGCGGCTGGGCCCGTGAGCCATGGCCGCTGAGCCTGCGCGTCCGGAGCCTGTGCTCCGCAACGGGAGAGGCCGCAACAGTGAGAGGCCCGCGTACCGCAAAAACAAAACAAAACAAACAAACAAAAAAAGACCAAAGATGGGACATGGGACCACCTTGAGTGGGAAAACAAGTTTTCCAGATGAGGACGAGGTTGGCTAACTAAGTGGTCCAAGGCCATGCTGCCAGCTCTTAGCATCTCTGACACTAGAATCCAAGCCTCTGGCAAAGTCTGCTGCCCCTTCCCGGGCGCCACTCACCTCTGCATTGTGCGGCGAATTCTTCCTCTGCTTGGGAGAAATGACCATGGGAATATGAGGTCCCCCAGTTCTCAGAAACAGAAAGAGAAATGTGGGAGTCCATTTCCATTCACTTGCACTTCAGCAGACTCCGTGCTTAATACCTCCGGCTCTAGACTCAGAGGCCCCACCTTCCAGCCATCACCTGGCTCTGTCCTCACCTGGAAGCCCCACTGGCCTCTTGGCCAGAGGACCCTGGCCCCTGGCACTGCCCCTCTGCCCAGCAACCTCCTGTTCCTGAAGGAGGTTGTGCTGATGGATTTCTTCTGTCTCGCTGGATCCTGTTCAAGGTTGCTGATCTGAGCATCTTTTATTTTTTTTTTAACATCTTTATTGGAGTATAATTGCTTTACAATGGTGTGTTAGTTTCTGCTTTATAACAAAGTGAATCAGTTATACATATACATATGTTCCCATATCTCTTCCCTCTTGCGTCTCCCTCCCTCCCACCCTCCCTATCCCACCCCTCTAGGTGGTCACAAACCACCAAGCTGATCTCCCTGTGCTATGCGGCTGCTTCCCACTAGCTATCTATTTTACGTTTGGTAGTGTATATATGTCCATGCCACTCTCTCACTTTGTCACAGCTTACCCTTCCCCCTCCCCATATCCTCAAGTCCATTCTCTAGTAGGTCTGTGTCTTTTTTCCCGTCTTACCCCTAGGTACTTCATGACCTTTTTTTTTCTCTTAAATTCCATAAATATATGTGTTAGCATACGGTATTTGTCTCTCTCTTTCTAACTTACTTCACTCTGTATGACAGACTCTAGGTCCATCCACCTCCCTACAAATAACTCAATTTCGTTTCGTTTTATGGCTGAGTAATATTCCATTGTATATATGTGCCACATCTTCTTCATCCATTCATCCGATGATGGACACTTAGGTTGCTTCCATCTCCGGGCTATTGTAAATAGAGCAGAGAATCTTAAACATCCAAATGAGTTTGCACCTGTTACTACTCATCAGAAACACATATTCAGTGCTATCCCTAAAGTGTTGGGTTCCACACAGGGTGCTGGGAGACAGGGGATCTACCCCGAGGGTGACAATCGAAAATTCAATCTGTTCCCCAGGTCCCCTTGTCGGCACTTGGGAGGGAGAGGTGAGGTACAGAGAGCCCCCGGCTTTGTTGATAGAGTACTGTTTCCACCTGAGAACGTATCCAAATCCTCCTTCCTTCCCTCCTTCCTCTCTCTCTCTTCTCTCTTCCTTCTTTCTTTCTCTCTTTCCCTTCTCCCTTTCTTCCCTTCAACAAACATTTACGGAGCACCTCCTAAGTACCGGGGTTAAGTCAAGGTGGATGTTGTGGAGAGAGGGGGCTACAAAGGTTGATAGACACTGGCCTCTCTTCGGGAAGAATTTGCACAACTGAACTGCAGAGAGAAAGCAAAGCTGTGCACAGAAGTAGGTGTGGAAAACTCTGGCACAGAATCCACAAAGCACCCCTGGCAGGTGTACCCAGAGTGGGGCGTTTCCGTAGGAGGTGCGCCAGTGCAGGTGGGGATCAGAGCAGCTATCGGGTGGGGCATGGAATTTTAGCTGCTCCTCCAAGGTCAGGCACGTTGAAGATGAGCAGAATTGACAGTGGTTTCTCTCCGGATTCTCCACATCCAGAAATAGCCTTTTTTAAAAAACTGAAGTATAGTTGATTTACAATGTTGTGTTAGTTTCTGGTGTACAGCAAAGTTATTCAGTTACACACACACACACATGCATACATATATATATATATTCTTTTTCAGATTCTTTTCCATTAAAAGTTGCTACAAGATATTGAGTATAGTTCCCTGTGCTATACAGTAGGCCCTTGTTGTTTATCTATTTAATATATAGTAGTAGTGTGTGTCTCTTAATCCCAAGCTCCTAATTTATTCCTCCCACCCCCGCTTTCCCCTTTGGTAACCATAAGTTTGTTTTCTATGTCTGTGAGTCTATGTCTATTTTGTAAATAAGTTCATTTGTATCATTTTTTTTTAGATTCCACATAGAAGTGATATCATAGTACATTTGTCTTTCTCTGTCTGACTTACTTCACTTAGTATGATCATCTTTAGGTCCATCCATGTTGCTGCAAATGGCATTATTTCATTCCTTTTTTATGGCTGAGTAATATTCCAGAAATGGTCTTTTCCTTCTCCACTGCGCTTTGTCTCGTCTCTCTGATGGCATCAGCGGGATTCTGGAGCCGGCTCTGTGGGTACCTTTCCCCTTCTTCCCGAGGCAGGTCTGGCTGCCCACCCCTGCCCCTGCCACCGGTGGCCTTCTGAGTCTTGATTCCCCACGAGTCACAGGGAACTGAGATCTGCCTCAGTGCCTAAAATGCAGTCCGACAGCGATGTGGAATTCTATATTACAGAAGCATAGACAAGATAGCATTTTAAGAACTTTAATTTTTTTTTAGATAATAAAAATTTTATTACAAATGTTTGGCTTTTATAAAGAAAGACATCCTATCAAATGCAATTAAAATACTGACACAGAAAAAAACTTTAATAAAAAGTGTGAGCCATAGTAACAGGGAGAAAAGTCCGATTTTAAATAGGAGATAAAAATATGTCACACATAGAGAATTTCCAGAGAGGAACAGCACCATTTGGGAGGGTTTAGGAAGCAGTCTTCCATCAGTGGGAGAGCTTCCTGGAGGAAGCGGGCTTTAGGGACTGAAGGAGCGGGTTTGGGCTGGAAGGCTGGGTGCTCACGCACTACACCGGAGCTCCTGGAGGGCAGAGACCATGCACACATTCCTGGTTCCTGCAGCCAGTGGGAGGTCCGGCACAGTCATGAATGAACCATGAATTAATTGTGTGGGTGACAGGTGAAAGCTGGGCAGCATATTAGAGGAAGCTGAGAGTGAGGGTGAGTGAAAGGGGCTGAGAAGATGGTCTGGGATAGAGCCAGGCTTTGGGGGCACCTTGCTAAGAGCTTTGAGGCAGAGGGTTCTATAAGATGGGAAGCCAGTTGTGGGCTGTGAGGAACTTAATAGCCTACCAGGGCTTTGGGTGGGGATAATGGAAAAGATGGGCCCCAGGAGTCCGGGAGTCTAGCAGTGGCTCTGATGGTGGCACCCCCATGACCTTGGGCAGGTCACCTCTCCTCTCCCACCTTGTTCACCACCCCATTGTGGATGGCTGCTGTGTTCACCTCCTCCTTTTTTGTTGTCGGGCACCCTGGGAATCCGAGGTGGCTTTTCACCTTGGTCACGAGGCCAGACCAAAGTTGAGTGGGTGGTTTGCAGGCTGGGAGGAGAGGCACAGCTGAAGGAGGAGAGAAGAAGGATTTGGACTAAGGTACCAGCACTGGAACAACTGAGAAAGAGGCCAGAAGCTACAAAGTGTGGCAACTGACTTATTGTTGAGGAGTCAAGACAAAAATAAGGGAAAATGACAATCGTAGCCCTTTACTGGGTGCTTAATATACCTTATCTACCTTATAAGGTGGTTATTATTATTAACCCATTTTACAGATGGGGAAGCTGAGGCTTAGAGAGGGAAAATGATTGTCTGAGGTTAACACTGTTAATAAGTGGTAGAGCTGGAATTTTAAAACTTGGTTTTTTCATCCTACCAGAGCTCTTAGCCACTGCTTTAATCTGCCTTCTTTAAGTTGATTCACTTACGAGGCTTCATCTGGGTTTTTAAATGGTGTCGTGTCATGATTCCTCATGAGGGGCAGGCTGGGAGGCATCGTGGTCCTCAGGGCTCAGACCATGGAATTGAGGACCATGTGCACATCGGGCTGGGAGGGCAGGGCCATCGGGAAGGAGAGCTGGGGATCTGCCATCAGGAGGAGGTGGAGAGTAAGAGGCCTTCTCATTTGTAAAGTGCTTTCCAGTTTTTGCCTTAAGGGATTCTCATGACAGCTCTGGGAGTCAGGCATGGATTTTTTTTTGCAATCCCCATTTTCCAGTTGAGGAACCTGAGGCCTGGAGAGGCAAAAATAATTGACCAGGGTCATCTAGCTGGTAAATGGCAGACGGCAGACCCCGGTTCTCTTTTCCCTGGGCTGTGCTCCTTGTCAGGGTTGGACGTGAGGTCCCCAGAGGATGCCCACTTTGCTGGAGGGTTAGAGGGCACGGGAGCAGAGCAACCGTGACCCAGGTCCTAAGAGCTGAGGGCAGAGAGGTTCTGGATTACATGACCTCATCCTCAAAGCCCCAAGCTGGGCAGAGGCCTGGGGTCCCAGTGTCTGTCTGAGAGTGGCATAGCCTGATGCCCAGGGCTAGAAGACGACACCAATGGCACAGTTTCCAGAAAGGAAAGATTCATCCCCAAATGGAGCTCCCTGTGGGGTCCCGTCTCCAGGATCCCAAGGGTAAGGAGAAGACAAGGCAGGTACCACAGGTTTGGGGCTGTCTGCCATCTCTGACCTCGGGTATCAGGAGGCCCTTGATCAACATGGGCTGTTTGAAGAGTAATGTTGATGGGCAGAATGCCTAGCGCTGGGCTGCAGTGGAAGGAATGCGTGCTTTGAAGACAGACTGCTTGGGGGTCAAACCCCAGCTCTGCCTCTTCCCGGATAGGTGATTTTGTGTCTTAGTTGCCCTTTCCATAAAATGCAATAACAACAGCTTCTTTACTGCCATAAAGCGTGAATGAGTGAATACATATTCACGATATTAGATGAATTTCATTCATTTTATGAGCCTACTATGTGCCCTGCTGTGCTAGGGGCTGGGGGTAGTTGTGATCCACACAGACAAGAGCCCAGCCTTCACAGTGTGGACCCCCATAGGTACCACTTCCCTCTTCCCGTCCGTAAAGGTACGTAGAGAGTTCTCCCCAAGGTTGCACTGGCGTTGGGGATGCCGTGGAGGGCAGGCAGCTCCGTGGTCTTCCTTATCTGGCTGCCCTTGCACCAGAAGCCCGGAGAGCTTGACAATGATGATCTCACTAGTGTTCAAAGCTTCCCAGGGGAGACCAAAGGCAAAGCAGAAAGCACTGGAGTGTGCTTGTGTTGACAGCTGAAGGATCAGAGTGCCTGGCTGGGGATCACAGACTGCGGGGGTGGCAAGGCGCTGCAGAATCTGAAGGCCCCACCAGGCCAAGTTCACCGACCACAGACACTCAAGGGAGGCTCCTTTTCCTAATCAACAGCCTGTACTGTGCGCTAGATGCTCTTCCACGTGGGTAGCGTTTGCCAGTCCTCCCAAGCCTGGAAATAGGGATTAGCGTTCCCATTTTCTAGATTAGGAAACCGAGGCGCATAGGAGTCAAGCGGCTTGCTTGAGGCCACATAGCATCATCATAAGAGTCGGGATGCAGGTTCCCCTCTCCTCTCTATAACACACACACACACACACACACACACACACACACCACACTCAATGCAGTGACTGGAGACTTTCTCTCTAGGCTGGCTAACATAGTGGACCCCAGGATGACCTCACGTGACCTGCATCCTGCATCTGTCCACCTGGAGCAGGCAGCAGGGACAGAGGTGGGAAGAAGGACAAGGAGGGAGACCGCAGGCTCCCCGACAGCGCAGGACACAGAATGTGGAGGAGGGCAAGGGGCGTCTCTGCTCGCCATCCTTTTTCTGGTCTACCTCTTGACCAGACATCTCATGACTCCTTTGGAAATTCATTTTCTATTCATCCCTTGCTCTCTCTTTTCCTTCCCTCCCTTCTCCCCCACCCCTCCTTTTCTGTTTGTTTTTCTTCCCCGGGTGCCCCCATCCCCACCCACCCCTCCCTCCCTCTGCACCCCCACCCCCCACGCCAGGCTGCCTGCATCTGCGCCCGCAGCCCTCCCTCCGCCCTCGGCCCCGCCCTCCCCTCGCCCAGCCTCCCCTCTTCCCTCACCGCTCCCGCTCTCGGTGATTTATTACCTGCCCTGCTGCTTCTGACAAACTATTTGTAGGAAAATGAGATTTGGTCCGCGCTGGATGGCTCCTCTGGAAGGCAGGCGTGGGGGTCGGGTGTCGGAGCCCCCGTGCGGGGCCCCCCACCGGAGCCCACGGCGCTTACGGAGCTCTTTAAGATAAATGAGCAAAATTAAGAGACTCACTGGGGGAAGAAAACACTGGATGGCAGCGAGCGAGAGCGGATGGTACGTGGTTTCCTCCCAGAAATTCATCCACGTGCGCCCCACTGGGGCCTCCCCCATCTGCCGCAGACTCCAGGGAACTCCCTCCCCCAGAAGAACTTTCAGCCTCGGGGTGCCTTTCTTTCTCCCCCCAGGATGTGGCGCTGAAAAGGGCAGAAACCTTCCTAGAAGGGCACAAGCAACAGATTGGGGCTGGAGCAGCAGGTCCCTGGGGGTGCCTGGGAAGAAACCGGACAAAGGCGGAAGGGGCGGGGGGAGATGCAAGAGCGTGGGTGGCAGGTGGCTGTCCGAGGGCACGGGCGGCCTTGGATGGGTGGGTGTGCACGTGGCCACTCGCAACTGAGGTCCGGGCTACTTCAGTCATACCCAGATCCCACGGGAGCTCAAACAGCTTCATGTCCTGGTCACAGGCACCACTCGGGACAGGATAGGAGGCAGTGGGAGGTTTTGGCTGCGGCAAGACCAAGGCTTCACCTCCAAGACAGGGGGTTAACTCCTCTGGTTGTCTGCGCAGCCGACTGTAAGATCCCTGAGGGCAGGTGGTAGGTCCTGGGTTTTCCTGCCCTACCTTAGGGCTGCCTCATGGTAGTGCCCAAGTACTATCTATGGAGGAAGTGATTGCACCAACACAAGGATGTCTTGCAAACTCAAGCCTCCATTTTCAACTCAAATGGGATGAGCACTGGGGCCAGTTTTTCAGACGATGTTTTCCCTTATTTTAAAAACAATACACTTATTAGTCTGTCAAACATTAAGAAAATAGAGATAAGCAGGGGCAAGAAAATAAAAATCACTTGTTAATTCTACAGTTTGGTATCTATCCTAGTTTGAAAAGAAAGGTCATGTTGTTTATCCACTGAATATTGTGATACCTGCCTTTTTATGATATTAAATATTCTAAGATATAATTTTAAATGGATACAGTTTATTGATTTTATGTTTGTATGTTCTGTGTACGACTTCTTTACCAAGGCACACATTTTTGTTCATTTCGATTATTTCTAAATTTTTGCTATTATAAAGATATGCCAACCTTAGCATAATCCAAATTACCCTATTGTTATAATAGTCAGTGAGAAAAGCAATGACCTCTGCTCCTTCCTGGCTTCATGAGAATAAGATGTGACAAATCTTAGAAGTCAACAACTCCACTGGGCCTGATCTGAGAGCTCACCCTGGATCGGTCCTTCTAGAACTTTATAGGGTTTCAAAGACCACCGGAATCTACAAACCAGGGCGATCTGAGAATGTTCTGCCAGCAAGACAGACAAACAAGTCTCCAGCTTCTCTAAGAACCCACAAAGACACAGTATTTGAAGAAAAAGGGTTGTTTAGCTTGAATCTTTTTGCAAGATTTGCAAAAAAGACATTTGCAAATAAAATGTGAGCCAAATTAATTACGTAATTTAAAAACCTACTAATTTCAAAATGTCCTAAAATGTAAAACTTGAAAATGGTGGGATCACACTAAGAGTCTAGTATGAAGACGGTCTAGTAGCATATGAGTGGAGAAGAAGAAAGGAATTTGAGGCGTAAAGATGTTGCAGAAAATTTTGGAATTCAGTGACCCCACACAGGTGACCCAAGTGATCAGGCACTTTTGAGGTGAAGGTTCATCACCTTTCCTTGGAAAACAAGGTGTCCATCTTTATGTCTGTCAGTCAGCCTGGAGTGTGGAAGGCTGTTTTGAGGCAAAACAATCTGATCATTTGCTCTTTGAGTTCGTGCTGTCACCAGCACTTTTATTATAAACAAATAAAAATTTACATGTCCTGTAGTGACATGTCTACGGATGCAACACTTCCAATCAATCTACTTCTTGGGGCCTTTGAGGACACTTTACATCACTTGTTATAAACTTCAGTGCCCTGAGTGGCTCTCTGAGGCAGAAATGTGAGGAGGGAGGAGTCCATGAACTATTTTCAATATTTGAAAAGATATGTGGCTTACTTACTATAAAGCATCTCGGGCTAATACAATGTCAATTTCTCTTTGGGTTGATTTCTACCAGCTTATGATGCTTCCACGTATTATCTCAAACGGATTGCTCTGATTGACCTTTTTCTAGGTCTTTGATTAATACACGGAAGGGAAAGCCAATTGTTTAATAAACTCGGTCTGTTTTCCCTAATCACTTAGGAGTTCACGGTGGGTAATAAAGGGAGTCTCTGAGGGAACGAGCTTGGGAGGCAGAGTACAATGTCATCTGTGGTTCTCTGGGCCACTGCCATTGAGGCAAACCTGCCAACACAAGAAGATACTCTTGACGCTGCGGTTGACGGCATGGTGGGGATTTCCTAGGAAAATCCATTCAACTCTTAGATCATGAAAGAGAGAGATGACATCTATGGAGGGTGGGTGGGGCGGAAGGCATCCATTGATGACTGGGGAAGAGGCATGAATGTGACAAAAGTAGGGACCTCAGCCAAAAAAGATGATTCATGGCTGATTCAATCTGGAGGCCCCTCACTTGATTTTATTAGTAGGAAGAGATGCAATGGGGGATATGGGGGTGGGGGAGAGAAAGGAAATTAAAACACCGTGGTCCCTTTAATACGGTCCAAGATTTACTCTGCATAATCCAGCCATATTTTTGATAAGAAATTCATGGCTCCTCTGTCCCCAGTAACAGAACGGTGATCTTTATGGGGCCGGCGTGAGGAAGGTGGTGGGCACAGCCCCCGTCACATTAAACTGTCTCATTGAAGAGGCAATTTGTTTGATATTAAGAGTTATAAAAATATCGGTGCAGAGCGGTTATGCCGGGGATATCGCACAAGCCAATCTGAATTTTAATGTAGTGTGAGCAATAAGCACCGTATTTCCCGTGCCTATGCCACACTCCCCCTCTGCAAATATTTGAAGAGAAAAAAATAGAGTTTTTGAGTGTCTTGCCCTTTTCCACTTCTGCCTCGCGCGGACTCATTCCTCACCAGATGTGTGGGAGCTGGCAGGGGTTTCTGGGTGCCTGGGAGCCAGCAGCATCCTTGAAATTGATAGCAGAGAGAATTAGAAACATGGCCACGTGGACCGGCTTCCCACACCCACTGTTCACGCCCCTCTCTCACGCAGGCGTCCATCCCGGTCCTGCTCAGGACTCAGCCCTCTCTGTCCACCAGCCTCTCAGGATTGTCATTCCAGGCATCCTTTAGTTTTCTTAATCCACTGGAATGCCATTTCCCAAGCATCCCACCCGCCTCAATCGTCTAAATCCACCCTAAAATGCTCTTCTTATCTTCTCACCATACCCTGGTCCCATCCCTTTTCTTCAGCTAGCTTCTAGGTGCGTACTTTGACCTCTTCTCTCTGTCTCCTTCCATCAGTCTTCTCATTATTTCCATTTACTGTCATTCCTCTTCCTTCACCTCCCAGTCACCTCGTCCCTGCCTCTTCTCCCATAAATATCCATTCAGTCTTACAGATAGATCTTTCTGAAACATGCTAACCAATTAATTTCACTTCCACAGGGCACCTACTTCTCATCAGGCACTGGACTTGTAGCTGAAGGAGACACAAACATGAATGACTGGTGGTCTCCGCTCTCCAGGGACACACAGTGCGGTTGGGAGTGGGGCGGGAGGGGCCAGACAAGCACTCTGGTCATTTTCTTTTTTTTTAATTAAAAATTTTTATTGTTAATTTACAATGTTGTGTTAGTTTCTGCTGCACAGCAAAGTGAACCAGCCAGACATATACATATATCTACTCTCGTCTAGACTCCATTCCCGTATAGATCATTACAGAGCACCAAATAGAGTGCCCTGTGCTATACGATAGGTTTTTATTAGTTATCTATTTTATATATAGTGTGCATATGTCAATTCCAATCTCCCAATGAATCACCCCCCCCTTACCCCCTTGGTAACTGTAAGTTTGTTTTCTGCATCTGTGACAATTTCTGTTTTGGAAATAGGTTCATTTGTACCCTTTTTTAAGATTCCACATATAAGTGATATCATATATTTGTCTTTCTCTGACTACTTTACTCAATATGACAGTCTCATTTGGAGCAAAATGACGTAAGATCCCCAAGAGACGTCCAAACAAAAGCAACAGAGGACCTAAGGAGGGAAAATCAGAAATACGTCACAGAAGGGTTGGCTAAGCAGCTGGGCCTCCAGAGGGGATGAGGGTGACAGGTGGCGATTGGAGACCTGGGTGGAGAAGAGTATATTTCAGACAGAGCGAAGAAAGGCTTGGTGGGAGGGATTCATGGGGAATTTTTAAGAGATAGTGAGTCACCCAGTTTGGTTGAAGAGGCTCAGAGAAGTTCAGGGGTATGTCCAAGCTAATGAGAAGTAGAGTATGATCCAGTACCTGGGGTTGTCTGATTCCCAGTTCAGGACACTTTTCAATATACAACAGCAGTGATTCTCACAGTGTGGACTGGGACTCCGGGACTACCTGAGACCCTCCCAGGGGGCCTGTGAGGTCCACACTACTTCAGAATCCTTTGCTTCTGCCTCGCTCACTTGTTCCCGAGTGTACAATGGGTTTTCTATTGTACATTTGGAAGATCTGCAGAGATCAGTGAGCTAACATTTTCCAAGTGACCAATGCGTGATGTTACAAATCACGCTTGGGTGAAACATCCACTCAGGATGCAAATCAGATCGATGCATTTAAAAGTTGGAGGGAATAAAAACCTCGTTGATAGGGTTTCAGACTCCACACTGCAAATCACCTTTAAGAAGGTGCCATTTGTTGAATTGTGAGGTCGTGTCAAAGAAGAATGCCCACGGGCTTCCCTGGTGGCGCAGTGGTTGAGCGTCCGCCTGCCGATGCAGGGGGCGCGGGTTCGTGCCCCGGTCCGGGAAGATCCCACATGCCGCGGAGCGGCTGGGCCCGTGAGCCATGGCCGCTGAGCCTGCACGTCCGGAGCCTGTGCTCCGCGATGGGAGAGGCCACAACGGTGAGAGGCCCGCGTACCGCAAAAAAAAAAAAAAAAAAAAAAAAAAGAAGAATGCCCACAATTATCTGAAAAGGAGTTAATAAATACTCCCCCCCACCCCGTTTTCAACTACATGTCTGGGTGAGGCCAGAGTTTGTTCGATACTCTTCAGCCAAAACAACATATGGCAACACTGAGCGTCAAAGCAGGTGTGAGGAGACAGCCGTCTCCTGTTAAACACTAAAGAGATGTGCAAATGTGGATACTAATGACCTTTGGCTCACTCGGTTTTCAATATATATTTTCCATAAAAATATATTACCTATATTAACATGAATGAGTTTATTATTACTTTGAAATGAATTAATAAATATATCTTTTTAAAATGTGCCAGTTTTGACTTATAAGACGACAAATATTGATACCTGTAACCCACATAAACAAGGCTCTTGGGCTGCTCAGTAATTGTTTAGAGTGTAAAGAGACCCTGAGAGCAAACTTTTGAGAACTGTGGGAACAGAGATTGTCTCTGAAATTTATTATTTATCCGTTTGATTGAGTTTGGCTTAGAAATAGTGAGCCCACTCCTTGACTCCCCCTTCCCCGCCCCCTCACCCCTCTCTTGCTCTCATACTCCACCCCCTTCATTCACAGCAGCCCTATCCTTGAACCCCTTCCCTCCTTCTGGAAGTTTCCTTCCTCTCCCTTCTACCCAATTTCCCTTTCACAGCACCTCACTCCTTCACTTTCCCCAGATTCCAGGTCCAAACTACTTACATTCCTCAAGCTTGCCTCCCTTTCTCATCCGCTCTTATCTCCTTCACCTCAAACTCCCTCTCGAATCTCTCATCATTCTTTCGCAGACAAGCTCCCTGTTCCTTCTGGACATTATTGAGGCCATACACGCTCCTCGTATTTCCTCACCAGCTTCTTCTCAAAAGGCTTTATCTGTGGCTGTGAGAACTGTCCACACCTGTGCTGAGAATAGAACTCATCAGTTTCTTTTTGGAGTCACGTGACATTCTTCCTGCTCTTCCCAGCCTGGCCTCTGGCAAAGGAGGAGGCATGTCTTGGGTACAATGAAACGAACCCACCCGGGGTTGGAGGCAGATCCCAGCTTTGCCACGTATTAACAGGATGCCTAAGAGCAACCAAATCACTCCATCTCCCTGAACTTCAGGTCCTACCTTTATAAAGTGAGGATACTACTACTCACCCTGCGGAGTTCTTTATGAAAATGAAATCAGAATAGACATACATGGCAGAGAGTAAGTCCCCATGAAGACCCACTATCATTATCAGAGTGAAACTTGACAGTAATCAAGAAACGTGACTTTTACAAACTAGTTAATTATTTGTCTTGATAATTATAAACTAAGGTAAACTATAACCTAGATCATTAGTTCTCAGACTTCCACATACAGCAGCATCACTTGGGCAGCTTGGTGGGTATAGGGAGGCGCCCCCAGAAATCCCGATTCAGTAGTTTATGGATGGGGCCCACACACGTATATATATATATATTTTATAAATTTATTTACTTTATTTATTTATTTTTGGCTGCATTAGGTCTTCGTTGCTGTACACGGGCTTTCTTTAGTTGTGGCGAGCGGGGGCTACTCTTCATTGTGGTGCGTGGGCTTCTCATTGTGGTGGCTTCTCCTGTTGTGGAGCACGGGCTCTAGGCACGCGGGCTTCAGTAGTTGTGGCGCACGGGCTCAGTAGTTGTGGCTTGTGGGCTCTAGAACGCAGGCTCAGTAGTTGTGGTGCACGGGCTTCGTTGCTCTGCAGCATGTGGGATCTTCCTGGACCAGAGGTCGAACCTGTGTCCCCTGCATTAGCAGATGGATTCTTAACCACTGCGCCACCAGGGAAGTCCCAGGTATATATTTTTAAACGAATTCTAATGCACGCCAAGCACTGGAGCAGGTATTTCCTGAATTGCTCTGAATCTCATATTTTCTCACTATTTTACGGCACTTTCCAGTTCTTAAAAATCTGCCCAATTTGTGTTGATAATTTTTTAAAATATTGAATATGTTTTCATATGCATCATATTTACTGATAAAGGGGCTGGCTCAGTATTTCACCACATTCTCATAACCACCACCACTCCCCACCCCCACCAATTCCACGTTAACAGGTGTGCAGGGAAGCCAAGGCACCTTGGGTATTATTTAATGTCACTGAACCTTTATTTCTTAGCTTTAAAGCGATGACAGCCATATCTCTTGAGGATATTGTGAGAATTACGTGGACTAGTGGGGACCTCGTGTGATGTGCTATCCAAATGATACTTTTAATTATTTCCTTTTGTGCAAAGCCCATTTGCCCATCGATGAAAAGGAGGAATTGGAGTCACCAGTCTCCAAGGCGTTCACTGTTTTTGGACCGCCCTGAGCTCCCCATGACTCTGAGCACAGTGATGGCTCCGGGTGGGCTGGGGGAGAACCAGGGACTGACTTCCTGCTGCATCCTTCCTCTCCCATCCAACTCCAACCAAACTGAGCCTCTGACCAAGCACTGTCTGTACTCAGCTGTCTCAGATGTGCTCAATGCTTTGGAAGCCCTGTCGTCTTGTTTTTCTTTTCTCCCTACTTCATTCTTTGGACTTGTTTGATGTACTTCGACCTGGAGGAGTCCTTATGTAATCTGAATGCTCCTTCGCCACACTGCCTGTGGGTGCAACGAGGTCACAGTGATCCGTGTGCCTGGTTCCTGGTACTGGCAAGATCATTTCTGGGAACTTGAGGCCATCATCCCCCCTCCGCCACCCCCTCACCTTCCCATGGCTCCTCCCATCCATCTCAGGCAGTGCCTGGGGTGTCATGATGCTCTCATGAATCTCTTTGCTCTCGTCATCTGCTGCCACTGCTCGCTTCTTGGCGGCGCTCCCATTGTCACTCTGCTCAGGTGGCTTGTTGAAGTGTGGCCCCCACCCGTTGCTCTGGACTATTTGCTGAGCATCTGCAAAACAGGAAAGGAAAAGGCCCCTCTCTTCTGTGATTCCCTTACAGCATGTTGGAGCAGAGTTGCTTGAACCCTGAGACTTTGCTGCTCACTTAACTGTGCATATACACAGCCCTTTCTCTGTGGAAGAACATCCCAGCCACTAGCAAGGCTGGGCAGACTGAGCGCACAGAGTGGAGGTTTCGCCCTGTGCAGAGTCCTTTCCATCAGCTGCTCAGGTCCCATGTCCAGATTGATTCAATTGTGCCTGGAGTTCCTCACCACAATCTGGCTTCCATGAAGACCCCATCAATGTCACCTGTGTACGTCCAAATCCCAAACTGTTTTCTCAGGAAGAGTCTTAGCCCTGCATACGTCAGTCAACATAGATAGACTCTGAGCGGTATGGAAGGGGAGAGTGCAGGGAACCCAAAGCCTCATCCTGGATGTACAGTTATACCCGAAAAGCATGCTAAAGTGGGCAAAAATCCTCTCTCCCATTCTTCGTGTGAGGAGCGTTTTTAGGTAGGTTTAGGGTTGGAGTTTGTGGGTGGGTGGTGGGAAAATGAGCTGGCCTTGCCTCTGGGGAGAATTTTTCCTTTCTTTTTGTTTATTTATTTGGAAGATAGCATCATAGGATGAACATTGAAGGGAACAGGAACTCTGGAGTGTTTTCTAGACAGAGGTGAAGGAAAAAGCTGGGAAGTCCAGTAGCGGGAGAAGATGAATGAACCAGACCACCTGTTCCCACAAGCAGGCTGTGGAGATCACCAGTAATTCCCCATCACGGCCCCTTCCACAGCTGTCATGTGGATGCTACTCCGTGAAGGACAGTGGTCCAGAATCAGGAGAAAGGGACAGAGAGTGGATGGTGTGAAGGTAGGGGAGCAGGGATATGTTTTCAGATTGGTTTTGAGGATGAAAGAAACTTGAAGAATTAAGAAAAGCCTCGAAATTACTGTGTCCACCTTGGGAAGATAGGACAGAGAAGACCCCTCTCCCCAAGGAGAAGCCAGTGTGGGGATCATCCATCCGGCACCCAACACTCACTCTGGAACACACCTGTATCAGGGAACTGGCAACAGAGATGCCTGATGATGTCGTGAAGGAAACCTTCTGGGGCTCCCAGCACAGAGGGTGCGCCTGGATCAGGAGTGGTGTGAGAGAACGGAGAACTCGGAGTCTGGAGTCCTTGCTGAGAAAGAACAGACAGGACCCAAAGAGGGAGTAAACGCCAAGAAAAGAGAAAAATGAAGAGCGATGACTGTGCCGTCCTAAGGCTAATTGAGCTGCCAGCAGTAATAGGGAAAGTGGAAAGGGGCTCTGGTTTGGAAGGAAAGATAACAAGCTCTGCTTTAGACAAGTTTTGTTGCAGGGGTTGGAAGGTCAAACAAATAGAGATCTTCCATGGACAATAAGAAATATGAGATGGGAGAGGGCCAAGGGGTCAGGGTTTGAGATGGACGTTGAACAGCCGTAGGATAATGGGAACAGGGCAGAGCTGCTTAGATCATTCATTTCTCTGCTTAAGAAATATTCCCTGGGTGCCTACTGTGTGCTAAGCATGGATCTGAGACCTGGGGATGTTGCAATGAATCCGGCAGGGCAGGCATCTTGAATGATTTGTGTAGATGAAGAGAGTAAGAGATGTCGACTCCAGGGGAAAGAGCGAGCATCAGACTGAGAGGTCAGCCTGTGACGCAGGAGGCCAGGAGAGGAATGAATAGCATGATGGATCAGGTGAGGCCAGAGTTGACCCACGTGTAACATGAAATCCAAATAAAGTGGCCTAAATAAAGCAGGGGCGTATCGGTCTCTCCCAAAGCAAGGAATGTGGATGTGACAGCAAAGCACTGTCACCAAAGGACTCCACCAAGTGACTAAAGACCCAGGCAACCCACCCCTCCAAAGCCATATTGGTAACTGCCCACATCGTGTGATCTGAAGGTCAACCATGGTCCCTCTGTCTCCAACTTCAAAACTCTATATTTCTTCCTTCTCTGGTTTAAGGCTGTGTTTTTCAAAGTATATTCCGTGGAGCCCTAAGGAAATTTGGAGGTGCCTCAGGGGCAGCAGAGGGGGCTGGTCCTCACACACACTTGGCCACATACACGATGATATATGATTATACATATTTGACGCATGCCCTGAAAAAGGAGTGTTTCCTGGAGATCAGATTGCCTGAGCAGCTCTTTTCTAGAGTAAGCAGGGGCTCATCTGCTGAGACCACTACTGCCAGAGGTGTGCTCTACCCAGGCCCCTACTGGTGTGTGTGTGTGTGTGTGTATACACATGTGTACATGCATGCTACTCATGCCCAACTGACTTGTGTGCACTCACCTGTCCATCTCTCAGTGCCATGTGCCTTTTCTTCCCTCAGTGACCTGAGCCCTTACCCATTTGAAACCTGGGTCTTCTTTTAGATTCTTGGCCTAAAACACAGTATCACATTGTAAATCCATTTAGGACTTGCAGTTAAGGGGCATTTGAGGTGGGGCGGGAGGAGCAGAAAGGGAAAAGGAGAAACGTAGCCCAGAGAAGAGACACAGGGTGCCAAGACATGCTTGCTTCCAGAGAGGAAGTCTTTGGAGAGAGTTGGAAAAGACCTCAACGTTCGTTGAAAGAGCAAATTCTGGGCCTGACTCTGTTCCAGGGGCTTTCCCATAATTGTCTCATCTTTGTACCAGCCCTGCAAGGTAGGTGATTTTAGGCTCATTCTATAGGCAAGGCAACATGCCTCTGTTTATAGATTTAGTTGCTGTGACAGCCAAAAGAGAACACATGTAAGAGAACTTTGCAAACTAGAAGTGCTGTCCACCTGTGTGGGTTGTTGGCATTGGCTAACTTTCTAGTTGACCAACTTAAGGAAACTCACTCACCCTCTTTCTGCCTCTAGTTTGATGATTAGGAGAACGAACCGTGGAAGGGAGAAGGCCCAGGGTGATGTCTCTAGCCCCAGGGAATAAGATGATGCAAGGGCTACTCTACGGGCCTCCAGACCAGCAGTGTAGAAAGATAGGCAGACTCGGGTTTGAATCGCAGGGGCACTGTATACTTCTGGCTGCCTACTTAATCTCTCCAAGCCTTAGTTTTACATCTGTATAATGGGATCTATAATAGGACCCACCTCGTGGGGTTGTTGTGAGGAGTAAGTCAGTGAACGCATGTAAAGAACTTTGCGGCGTCTATCATATCGAGAAGTCTCAGTGGCTGTTAGCTTTGGTTATTATCGTTTACAAGTGGGGAAACTGAGGCACACTTTTTCCAAATCCCAACCTGGGAGAGGGATGCTTCAGCAGACTTTGGACTGAGATCCTTGGAGTTCAGACTGATCCACACCCCCCTTCCTCCCCTGCTTATGGCCCAGCTCACTGGAGCCCCTTCTGTTGTTTACACATGTTGTGTGGGAAGTGTCATTGTGGGAGGGCATGTGAGTGAGTCTTTATGGCCTGAGGAGGGTTTGGAGTAGTGTTTCCCATCCCCAGGTCTCATTTCCTAGTCCAGAAACATTTATTCTACTCCTCACTTTTCTCAGTGCCCCCCTGTAGTCCTCCCTGCCCTCTCCCTTTGTGAAGGGTCTGTTTCTACTCTTAGCTTTGAGACTAACAGCTGGGAAATTTTTTGCATCCCAAATTTCTAATTTTAGTCATTTATAACCATCTCAAAAGTTATCCAGGGGATGAAATGTCCCTTATTTCATCACAGCCCCCAGATAGGATCTTTAAAGTCTTTCTACCTTTAACTTTGAAAAAAATCCATGGAACTATTTTTGAGGCAGGGAAGCATGAATGAGGGCCTATGACAGAGAGAGAGAGAGAGAGAGAGAGAGAGAGGTGGAGGGATACGTAAGTTTTTATTTATTTTTTTGCTGCTCTGCTTGGCATGTGGGATCTTAATTCCCTGACCAGGGATCGAACCCATGCCTCCTGCACTGGAAGCGCAGAGTCTTAACTACTGGACCACCAGGGAATTTCCAAGTAAGTTTCTTTCTTGGCTGATGTACCCAGAACAACCAGACACTATGGATTAGAGTCAAAGTCCTCTGGGGGTGGTGACTGGCCCCAATGTGAGGAACCCCCAGGAGCCGTGAGGCTGAGACACTGACCCAAACCTGAGACTGGTCAGGACATAACACAAGAGGCATGGAGTAGGTGGGGTGTGTCTCTCAGGGGCACAGATCTCCCAGCAGCTTGGTCATGGTACTTTCCCCAGAACTGAAATGTGCATGTCTCAAGTACCTCCTAGTGAAGAATTTGAGTGGAACTCTCCTGCCTTGGTGACTTCAAAAGGCCCCAGGAAAATGTAACCCATTTACTCATATTAGCCATTAACATTTCAACCCAGAAGAGTTTACAGAACCCAGGATATTGGAGTCTGAGACGAGCAGGAAGCAGCAGGGCTGAGGAAAGAGACAGGGCCCAGTCCAGGACCAGGTTTGGAGGCACTGGTGACCCAACGACTTGGAGGAGAGGAATGCTAAACAATTGGATGGACAGATTTTGTATGGTCTTCACGTCCTCCTTGGGCCAGTCCATTTTTTTTAAGACCGAAGGCCTGGAAACGGAGGTGGGTTGGATTGTGAAAGAGATGAGAAGGGAGAGAAATCAGGATATTCTACAAAGGTCAGTATGTTAAAAGGCAAAATCTAGAAGACATAATCCGAAGGAACTCATATTTGATAGTGAAAAGTCAAGGGTTCCAGAAATAGCACAAAGACAAAGAAATACTGGCTGTGCCCAGGCCATAGGAACAGACACTCATACACACAAAACTGGTGCCAAGCTGAGTCCTTGGCTGGACTAACCAGCGACAAGGGGTCTGCCTTCTTCGAGATCCTTTGAAATCTCTTTGTTGATGCTGAGGGGCCTTCCAGGAAGGAAGAACAGTTCAGACACCCTCGAGGCAGACTTTGAGCTCTGCCTGCCACTCTCACCAACTCATCCTCAGTATACTTGACTCTCAGGGCTGAAGCCAAGTCTTCCAGTTGGAACCTCTCGCCTTTAGGGGGTGGATGCCCCTCATGCAGAGCCTGAACTTAGAGAACAACACGGCTGTGGGTGTCATGACTTGCATCTGCCAGTGTTATTTTATTTTCTCCTCTCCTGGCCTGCACGATCACCCTCTGTGTTTAAACAAACAAAAAAAGTTAGAAGGACGATGACAACTACAACAACTAAAGAGAGTATTCTCAGTGTCTTGACTCTCACCTGTCTGTGGGTTCAGGTGATGATACCTTAATAATAATTTTGGAGCTTGCTAACTTGGACTCCCACTTCTCCGTGCAATCTTTTCCTTCTCTCAAACATTTCTGTACTACCCAAGGGGTAGTGTCTATAGGCATTTTAGTTTGGGCTGCTATGGTGCTGGCTTTTGTTATTTTGGTCTGTCATCTCCGCTGGTCAGCAAGAGCCTTTGCTCTTCCCAGAAATGCCAACACTGGGGGCTCTGTCATCCGAAGCCACTGCTCAACCACTAATGCTCTTAGGAAGTGAGAACATTGTACCCTCTGTGCTCAGTTGGGGGAAATCTCCAAGCAGGGCTGCCTATACCCTCAAAGAATCAAAATTTACTGGAACACCTCTTTCAATCTATAGACACACAGAGCTATTTTTTCCCTTGTGTCCTCAAGGTAGCTGATTTGGGACAAGTTCCTGAAGTAACTCATGCTGCACACGATACCATGACCCTCTAACCCTTGGTGCTGCCATTGAGTCCGGCTTGCTTTGAAAGATTTTCTTCCTAATCGTGAATTATCTTACGAGGTCCCTGTCATTGCTTCCTACAAATGGGCTTCCAGGGGGAACCACCCAAGAGCTCATCAGACATGTTTGTTTATATACAGACTCCTACAGACTCAGTTCAAGATTTTTCTGGGAACCATCTCAGCTCTGCTCTAAGCAAGGACCCAGACGGATTCTTGGGAGAGATATATTTCTCAAGTCCATCTACCAGATTGTACCAGAGTCTCTGCTCTGTCTTAACTGGGAGACCCTGTTATTCCAGTTAACAGCATTGACTAGGCAGATAGCCCAGGGTCAGAGCTTTCCTGAGGACCAACTCTGCTGAGAACTGGTACCAAGGAGAGTTACTCTGACTTATCCTGATACCACTGTGAGGCCCAGGACCACCTTCTCTACCCATGGGCTTAATGAATCACAATGCCAGGCAATACACTCTCCCAAGTCCCTGTACCAAGTTATCCCGTCACTCAAGATCTCCAGCCTTCATGGAAATACTCTCTTCTCTCTTATACAGAAGAGGACCTCAGGGTCCCAGAAGCGAGAGAGATTTTTGCTTCAATCAGCATGACCTAGAATGCAAGGAAGCTGTAACCATGTTCCAGAGTGGATGTTCCTAAGATAAGGCAAAGATCCCTGACTAAGACCCATGAAGTCTCACAAAGTGCCTTCTTCTTGGTCACTTACTACTTGCAGGCCATGCATATGTCCCTCATCAGTTTCTTGTCGTAATACCCTCACTGCCCATGATTTTTCCTCTCTTTTCCTTCCTTCCTGTATCCCTTCCTCCATCCCTCCCTTTCCTCTCCCCTTTCCTACTAATTAAATACTTACTATATACCATACACTCTGCTGGATACTAGAAGGATGAGAGATGGGTAAGACATTGTCCTTGCCCTTGAAGGGCAAGCACATCATACGGTGGGGAAGGCAGATGTGTACACAATTAACTATAATAAAATATGTTGAGTGATATAATGGAGTCCTGCCCAAAGTGTCATGGGAGCACAGAGGAGGGAGTGAAGGAGCCGCCTTAGAGGTCAGCAGGAAAAGCTTCACAGAGAGGGTGATTTCTGAGTTGCCTTTTGAGGAGTGAATAGGAATTTTCCAGATGAACAAAGACAGGAAGGGCATATATCAGGCAGGGGGAAGAGTGAGAGTCTGTCATGGCCAGAGCAAAGCGTGTGGATTGGTTTTGAGGGTTTGAGAAACATTTTGAAAAGGTAGTTGATGATCGGGGTGTGATGGGCTCTGAGTATCATGCTGAAGAAATGGTATTTTATCCAGTATGTGATAGAAAGCCAGGCACAGGGTCGTTCTTTCCAGGACATTTTTTGGTCTGGCAAGTCTGACAGAGCCAGACTCAAGGTGGGCAATGAAAATGTGTATATACTAGTGGTTAATCAATTAACTGATCGAATATTTATTAATGGTCAGTGTGCACCAGGGTCTGTGTTAGATACTGTGGAAGTGCAAAAGAAGCATCATGATTAGATCATGAGGTCATGAGGGGTTCACACTTAGAAAAATTTGAGGGTAAGAAGAAGGAGTACAGTATGAGATCATGTGGTTGAATGGCTGTGGGTCAAGGGAGGGAGAGAGCAGAGAAGACTGAGTGGGTTTGAAGGATCAACAAGAGGCCATTCTTCACTCCAGAAGCCACATGGGCGAAGAGATGCATTGAGCATGGTGTGGACAGTGCAGAATCTGGCCTGTCTGGACACAGACTTGGAAAGGAGATGGATACAGACATGAGGTCAGGTGAAGGAGGGTCTTGAAGTCAGGTAGAATAGTCTAGAACCTCTGGGTGAGGAGGAACTTTTTAAAGCCTTCTAGAAAAACTCTTCCTACCTTGCTAATCTCACACGTGGGTCTCTTTTATGATAACCCTACCTGTGATCATCAAACTTTGTTGAAATATATAGAGAGACAGGAGCAGACAATTTCATCCTTAGATGTCTCTGACTGTTGGAAAGGTCTTCTAAAATCTAGCTCATGATTTCTTTTCTTTCTTTCCCTTTCTTTCTTTCTTTCTTTCTCTCTCTCTCTCTTTCCCTTCCTTCCTTCCTTCCTTCCTTCCTTCCTTCCTTCCTTCCTTCCTTCCTTCCTTCTTTCCTTCCTCTCCACCACATGGCATGCAGGATCCTAGGTCTCCAGCCAGGGCTCGAATCAGTGCCCCCTGAATTGGAAGCATGGAGTCTTAACCACTGGGCCACCAGGGAAGTCCTAGCTCATGATCTCTTGTGTCCTCTGGTTCCAGACATGTCCCTCTGTGTCAATCAGCTTCTGATCCTCCTTGAGGATTTTCAAATTAAGCTCAAATGTTTAGCCTCCCTTCTTCCAGTTTGGAAACTCTCAGTTTCTTCAACCACTCTTCCATAGGGAGGCTGGAGCCTGGGGTCTCCTCCCAATTTGGGCTGGTACATGATGCTGTTCCCCCATGGCTGATTCTTCCTTCAGGTGGGGTCTGCTCGGTGCTGTGCAGTCTGGACACAATTGAGTAGGTGGTGACCAGCCTCTGTCAAATGACTTAGTGGAAATGTTGTTTTGTGAAGATGAGTCTGGCCTCAGAGTTCAGGGTTGGGGGCAGGTGAAACCTGGGGGACCTTGGCAGGAGTCCAGGCATAAGAGCTAGATCAGGGTGATGCTGGGTCAGGGGATGAATAGGAAAGAGTGAAGCCAGGGGACATTTCAAAACTGATAAATGGGAGAAGAGACAATGATGACTCTAAGTTTTCTGATCTCAGAGCTTGGAAAAATGGCAAATGCATGGGCAGAAATGGGGCGGAGGAAGGGCGGCTGACTGTAGGGATGAAACTGAATGTGCCCCAAGAGCTGGGCACTTATACTGAGGTGCTTAGAAGTGGTTGCCAATGTGTCCTGGGAGCCCAGGAGTGTGGTCAGACTAGAGATAGCAGTTTGGAGTCATGAAAGGCAGGAACCTGTATAGGGAGTGAAAACACAGAGAAGGAGTGAGCTCCCAAGAAAGCGCCCATAGAAAGTCTACGGTGTGTAGATGGGAGGGAAAAAAGACACACAGGCGGGATACAGGCAATGAGCTGTCAGAAGTAGAGCAGTGTCAACGATGCCAGAGGAGTAGGGGGCTTCCAGAAAGAAGTGGTCAGTGAGATCAAATGCCCAGGAGGACAAAGAAAATGAGGCCACCCTCTTACCCAGGGGGAGAAGGGGGACCAGCCTCAGTAGGATGGAGGGGGGCAGAGCAGCCCTGGAGGAGATGCAGAACGGACTGGGTGGTTACCCCCTCCTCACACCGTCACACTTAGACGTGCATTTCCCCAACTACCCTCAGCTCACCACCAGCCCCTTTGTCTACCTTCCTGCCTTCTCTCCCAGTTTCCATGCCGGCCCACCAGCGGTTTCTTAGGTGGCATGGCTGGGTCACTTCCACAGGGCAGGAAGCTGGGCTGTCCCACTGTGGGGTGCTGCCCCTCAGGCTGCCCAGCCCCGCTGTGAAAGCAGCATGAGCTGCTGGTGCAGGAAAAGAACTAAGGTGCTGCTCTGGCAATGATAGCCTCGTAGGCCCCCAGGGATGCAGCTGAACTGCCCACATCTATTTTCCTAGACAACCAAATGCTGCAGTTTCCAGAGGGCAGAGGGTGAGCTCAGAGAAGCTCCACCTCCAGCTCCTCCTGGTCAGCCCTGTCCCTCCCAAGGCTCTCCAACTTCACCCTGCCCTCTGCCCTCCCATCCCCCACATCCCCCTCACCCCCCAACCAGTGCCTCCCATTAACGCCCTTCTTCTGTCTCCCCAGCGCTGAGCAGCCATCTTTCCCCTTGTCCATCAGTTTCTTTCTGCCCGGGACGTCATCCCAGGCTATGCCAGGGGCAAATGTGTCTGCTGAGGCTAAGGGGCTATCTTCAAGCTTCCCCGGCAGAGACCCCAGAATTCTCGTGACCAGGGAGGCAGGTTAGGCCAATCCTGCTTCTCCCAGGATGCACTGGGAGCCTGGGAACCAGGAGGGAGGGAGGAGGCTCAGCTGAGGAGCTCAGGATTTAATTCTATGCATCATTAAGTAGTCCTCTGAAAGTAGTGTCCCCCTATACATCATCCATGCTTAGTAAACAGCACGCTGACATTACATTAGCGGCTGGAAATGAATTTTCTCTTTTATAGGGAAATTGAGAATCCGCCAAGAAGAAAGAAAGAAAGAAGAAAAAAACCCTCAAAACCAATTATCTAGGCATTTATGAGTTCCACACTGGTCCCTTTCTCTCTCCTCTCTCACTCAGATGCAAAGAAGCATTTAATATTTAATATATTAAGAAAAGAAAGAAACTTTGATAGATTATGTGGAATCTGGCATTAATTCCCTCTGCCCCTCCTTACTTTCTCGTTCTCCCCTCCTGAAACCCTACGCCTGATTCTAGCTGACATTTAAATGGATTAAGGTGTTCCAATTTCCTTAATAGTGTTGACATTTTGGAAATATTTCTGCCTTTTCTCCCTCTCCTCGAAATAATAATAATAATAAATGTTGGAATTGATCTTCCCCCTCCACTTGCCACGCGGGCTCCAGCTCTGTCCTGCTCTCTTCAGTGTTGATGAAATGTACATTCCCCATTCTTATTTACGAGATCAAGTATGGAGAGAAGTCAAAGTCCTCCTTGGGAGACAGAAGGGGTGAGAGTGGGAGTGAGTGTGTGACTGGTCAGGAGGGAATTTCGCTGATTTCCCCTCTTCCTAGGGCTCAGGACAATTATTTCTCTCTCCTGTCCCCTCTTCTCTCCATCTCTGGCAGATGGCTCTTCCTTCATGAGATTGCACTGTCCTTCCTGTACGTAATGTGTGGTTTGCTTCATTTGCAGACCTGCCTTCACATGCCAGGTCTTCTCCCACTTGGAAGCATGGCCCTGTACCCTACTAGTTGAACATGAAGAGAAGGACATGAACCTGACTCTGCCTGTCCTCTATGTCCTGGAGTTTGTGTAGCCTCTCTCGCACTGTGCTGTGGTGTGTTCCCATGTCTATCCTTCAAGGTACCCGAGTGCGGGGTCCACGTTACTTTATCTCTGTATCCCACCTCAAGTGCTTGAAAATACTCATTTAATGGAAGGCAGGCAGGAGAGAAAGGAAGGAAAAGGGAAGAAGGGAGAAAAGAGGAAAAGGAAAGAAGAAGGACCACTGACAATGGGAAGGTCTCATCGGCTGACATTCTCAAAGCCCTGAGGCTTCACGCGGTCCCCAAACAAAATTCAGTCAGTCGATGTATTGAGTTTCATGATACCCAGTTCTGTGCTGATTCCTGCCCACAAGTTTCCCATGATTTAGTGGTGGTTGTTTTTTGCCCTCAATGTGGGTAGAAATATCTGACAATACTTGTAGAGAGCCCAGTGCTCCTTAGAGATGTCTTTTTATGCATATCAGCTGGAAGGAGATTAAATTAGATGGCCCTGGAGACAAACTGCTGCTCAGTCTGCTTTATCTCTCAAGACTCAGTTTTCTCATATAGAAAATAGGGTAGTAATCCCGACCTGAGGGCACTATTATGACTGCTACAAGGATAACACACATTCACGGATTAAGATAGTGCCTGCACGTAGTGAGTAGTCAACTGGTCAACAAGTTGTAACCGCCCTGTTTGCTGTTGTGAGGCACGTCACCCAGTATCTGAACAATAACAGCTTTCACCAATCAGGCTAAACTACCAATATTTGAAAATAGTCCTGAAAGGAAGAAGGAAGTAATCATCAGATCCAATTATGAGTTCTAACCTATCTCTTCCTCAAGTTTTGCCTTTCCATTTGGATGCAAAGAAGCATTTAGTGCATAAACAAAATCAAGCAACTTGGATAGATTTTTCAAAGAGGAGTTTCCAGCAGCGTGTGCTAGAAGAATTTCAACTGAGCTTTGCCTACTGCACCAGAATTACTATAGGATCGATGCAGACTGTGGCCTGAGCGATTGGAGGTGTGATTAATTCCATCCAAGGTTCACACTTCTCTGTGCATGACTTTCCACCCGCCTCACTCACCTCGCTGTATCTCTGCACGTCTTCCTGGCCTTGTCACCTGCCCGTTTTTATTTGCAGGGCGCCCTAATGTGTTTTCCAGGGATCAATACCCGAAAGAATTTTCATTTCAAATGCCGTATTTTCACAAAACTGGCTTCTATTCAACCTTCTCAAGATATCTCAGCCCAAACTTTATGGACCCACTTTATCCCCTGGGCTGTGTGTGGCCCAGGCTAGGTGTATTATGTGCGTCAGATTTGCTTGGCTTGAGAGGACCCAGCGAGACTTCAGTTTAAATTGCTTTTCTACATCCTAGCCATAATCAGCCTAGAGTCTACTTTGTATTTTTACCCTTCCTTCTGACTTTGAGATCCCTACTCTGCTAATCTATTGATACTTGAGTTTTGGAGTCATTGACTTAGGTTCACTGCTTTTAACGCATATCAGGATCTGTTCATTTCAAAAGAAGTATGTGTCCAACATGTGATCTGTCAAGTGCTGTGATAGGTGCAGGATGAACAGATGAATAGGACACACTTCCCTTCATCAAGCCTACAGCCTAGAAGGGCCGAGAAGGGCATCACGCTTGCAAATCAGTAAAGAATGTCCATAATCAAAGTGCGTTTGAAAGACCGAACAAGGGTCAGGGCAAAGCAAGAGTGAGTTGGGAAAGAAGAGGCAATTCTCCAAGCCGACTAGTGAGGGTGGGGTAGTGGCGAGAGGACTGTGTAGAATTAATAGTCAGTCTTCTTTCCATTTAACAAAGAGGGATTCAATCAGGCTTAGGTTAAATTAGATGATTCTAATTTTATCTTATTGAGTGCATTCAAGAGATGAGAGAAAGGAAGTTCTGGTTGTGGTTCTCAAGTCTTGTTTAGCGTCCTGCTTCTTTCTCCCATTTACCCTCGAACTTCTATTAAATACCTTCATGTTATTTAGGCCCTGAGCTGGCCACTTCATTCAGTCTTCCATCTGTCCACCCACCCATCCATCTAATCAATCCTCTACCGTTTATTCCCTCATCAAGTTATCATTATGCATCTGTAATGATCTATGTGCCAGGCGCTGGCTGTATAGACTTCAATAAGAAGAACGTAGTGTTGGTACTGGGCTGAGGTGTGTCCAGGGCACTAGATGGTTGTCCACTCTGAATTATAAATATTAATATTCCTTGCCTGGGTCCTCTATCATACTCACAATATAGCCTTTATAGAAACTGGAGACCCCTGACCCCTTTCTCCCAGCAGGGGTGACCAGTATCCTAAATTCTGGGTCCATTATTCCTCTTACTTTTCTTTGTAGTTGGCCCTGAATCTATGTATTGCAAACAATAGATTGCTTAATATTTCATAGTTTTGAATTTTATATAAGTGGTATCATGCAATATGTATACTCTTGTGCAGCTGAGTTTGTTCTCATTTTGTTCAGCAGATGCTTGTGAGGTTCCTGTGTGTTGATGTTGGCATGTGTACTTTCTTTTCATGGCCGTATGCTATTGCAGTCCAGGACTATGTCAAAAGTTATTCAACCATCTTCCTGTTAATGAACATTTGCTTGGCTGACGTGTTTCCAGTATATTTTTCTATTACAGTAATGCTGCCATGGACATTCTTTTCACTGTCTCTTGCTGCAAGGGCCAAGTGCCTTTTGTGGTATATATCCAAGAGTATAACTTCAGGGTCACAGGGAACGCTTATCTTCCAATGTAATGGATGATGGCGAATTTTTTTCCAATGTGGCTGTATCAGGGTACACTCCCACCAGTAATAAGACTTTGCTTGCTTCACTTTTTCCACCGACACTTGGTATTATCAGACTTTTAGATTTTGGGGTGCAAAATTGTTTCTCATTGTTGTCTGAATTTTAATTTTCCTGATTACCCGTGAGGTTGAGTGAAGTTTTGTATGTTTATTGGCGACTTGCGTTTCCTCTTCTGTAAAATGATTATCCATGATTTCTTTTGACTATTTTTGTCAAATTGTTTGGCTTTTCCTCAGTGATTTGCAGAAGTTCTCTTCTGAAAATCTATTGTTGATTATGTGTTGCAAATATTTTCTCCCAGTTTGTGGCTTGTCTTTTTATTTTCTTTATAGTGTATTTCGATGAACCCACGTTCTTAATTTCAATTTAGTCAAAGTTAACAATCTTTTCTTTATGAGCTTTATTTTTTATATTGTGTTTTCAGATAAAAGTATTTCGTCTCCTGAGGTCATAAAGATAGTCCCCCCCAGTTTCTTCTAAAGCTTTAAATTTTACTCTCCACAGATATTAAGCTAACTTAAATTGATTTTATATATGCTGTGAAGTAGATTAAAATTTAGTCTTTCTTTATGGTTTACCAGTTGTCCCAGCAAGATTTGTTGAACTGTCTATTCTCTCTTTGTTGATCTGCAACACCAGTTGTATTCTATATGAAGTGGTGTCCGTCCACATGCAGCTCTGTCTCTGGGTTCTGTAGTCTATTTCACTGGATACTTTGTCTATCTCAGCCCTGCTGATGGACTAGAAGACTCAGTGAAGCTCTTGAGTCAATATACTATGAGAAGGAGCCCCAAATAATTCATTTGGTTCACTGAGACTTTTCTTTACGGGGGTGGTATAGTGAAAAGAATATGGGGCTTGAAGAAAAGAGTTAAAATTCCAGCCCTGATAGTTATTTGTATGACTTTGGGTACATTCTCATTTTTTCCTGAGCCTCAGTCTCCTTGTCTGTTAAATGGGAATACTTATTTCAACCGTAGAAGTTTCATTGAGGATTGGATTAAACTGTGTATTTTAAAGGATGTGAAAGTGCCTGGCGTCAGGATGGTCCCAGAGGATGTGCTTTGGGAGCACTCCCAAACTAAGGCCCTATGGATATTTTCTAATAGCTCCAGCCCAAAGTGAGTCAAATCTCGGAAGTACGCTACATGAAAATAAGACGTAGGCTCCCAAATGAATCATCAGTTTTAGTTCACGAAGCGCTCTTCCTCAAACCTCCTGATTTAGTTCCAAACTCATTTTAGAGGGCAAGGGGCTGTGAAGTTTCTCTGCTAAAAATGATTGAGGGTAACTGGCAGAAGGAGACTTGCTATGTGTTACTGAGCTGAGAATGGCAGAGGAGGAAAAATGTCATGCTGGGATAGTCATCATCAAATGTTTAAAGTCTAGGCTCTGTAGTCTAACTTAAAGACTTTCTTACTATTTACTGGCAACATAATAACAATAATATATCATTTGGCCATTTTAGAAGATTGGTCTGTTTTATTCTTGTAACACCATGAGGCGCTCTGAGGTTGGGTGTTGACTCTGGGAGTCTGAGACTTGCTCAAGTTCACAGAGCAAGTGAGGTTCCCAGGACTCAGACTCGGGTTGGCCAACTGGAACTCTTATTGCTACACAATGGTGACTGCCTGTATGTGCTGAACCAGTTTCAAACACGTTGTCCCATCATCCTCATAGATACAATTGTAGATGAGATTGCACAGTTCAATTTGGGGTTCAGAAACCATTGTTACTAACTGAGCCCAGATTTCTAGCAGAACTGGGGGTGGGCATTCTTCCCGGCAACTGACAAACTGTCTCCACTCTCAAAAATGAGAGAAGCTTTTAAAGTTTGTTTGGTTCTTTTTTTTTTACACAGAAATGTTTTCTAATGGATACCCCCTCATGCATTTACTGTAAAGTTCTAGCGAGGGCCAAGGTCCTCCAGGGGTGTATTGATTGGGGGACAATGGTGAGATTGGTTAGACACCTGTTCACATGACAACATGGCACCAGGAAACACTGGCCAGGCTTTAGTAACCTCAAGGATGTGTCTGGGCACTGCATGCCTGGCAGCCAATGGTGGACGTGCTCGAAAGGCTGCTGTAGCCGTCTGTGTTGGTGGCCTTCACCTCTGGAGTGCTCCTGGACTGGCAGGCACACTGGCTGCGGTGGCGCTACCTGGACTGGAGAAGGAAGAGGCTGCAGGACAAGCTGGTGGCGATGCAGAAGAAGCTGGACCTGGCCTGTGACTCTGTGTGGCCACTTCGCCTGGGCTGTGGGGCTCCTGCCCAAGCAAGCCTGCCCTCATACTTTCTGCGCACAGTACTGGGCTCTTCCCAGAATCACTTGTTGAAGATGGATAGAGAGAACTGGGCAGAGAAAAAAAAGGATGTAGCCTAGGTCTCCTGGCCCTTGAGTCCTACCCTGGCAGCACCTTGAGAGTAGCATTCTGGGAGCGAAGAGAGTTTAGCAGTTGCCGAAGAGAATCCCAAGTTTCTGAGGCTCTCCTTAGTGGCTGTTAGCGAATCTTTAAGTAACTTTAAGTAATTTCTGATGCTTTATAATTCTCCTTCTTGAGGAAAAGTATTCTCCACCGAAATAATTCCAAGTCCCTTTCCAGGCCTTCTGGAGGAATTTTCCAGCCCTTCTAAGTAACAGGACTTGACTTTACCTACATTCATTAACACCAAGGTTTCTCAGTTTCTGTAGCTACTTTCCCCACCATGCTTGAGCATCTGTAAAGGTTTGTGTTTAACCCTCCACAGGAACCTTCTCAGTCTACCCACTCCCATGGAATTGCCTCCATTTCCTATGGGTGTCCAAGAAGACTCTTCACTCTTTGGTCACATTCTGCCATATTTGGGCACTGTCATGATTCATGTATATCTTGTGCCATCTACCCTGTCTCTGGTCACATAAAACTCCTGCCCTGAGTAGCCTACTGGTTCTTTGACACAGTGGTACTCATTAAGCTCAGAGGAATCAATGGGTGGGCTATTGTTTCTCAGGGTACAGGAGAAGACTGGAGCTGGGCTCCTTTGGACCAGTGCAAACTTAGGCTGGCTACCTTGATGCTTTCAGACAAACTTCCTATTCATTTCTCATTGACCCCTTTTCTGCAATTGTGTGCTCAATCTTCTCAGCTCTCCTTAGCCTCTAACACTACTCAGCAACCCACTTCTGTTGCTTCCCTTTTAGAACATGGCCTTGATTCATGCCTTACTGAACACACTGGTACACAGAGCAATAGGCTGCAGTCCTAGGGTCAGAAAAAGGGCTTAGAAGTCAGAAAATCTTGGACCTTGGGAAAGTCACTTACCTTTTATGAGCCTCCTTTGTCTTACATGTAAACCAGAAATAGTAATACCTCCCTCTCAGGATTGGTGTACAATTCAATGAGATAATAAACATGGATAAGTTTTGCACCCCATAAAGCACGAAGTGAGGGTCACTACCAGACCCCCCTTCTCTGCACCTTCCAATATTTCTGTCTCTACCAGCAGATTGTTCTGTTTACCTTTCATCTTGCCTGCTCCCTTCATCTTATCCTGGTTCCAGCAGATTCAATCTTCCCCTCTTCATCCTCTCTACTGAAAAACACCCCTCTTCCCACCTCCACGGCAAGTAAACAATGTTTCACGTGACCCTGTTGCCTGCCCCTATTCCCACAAGCCACTGTCCTCCTCCCTTTCCTTTTGTAACATGAAGTCACAGTGCTCATTGCCTGCTCTTTCCATGACTCCTGCATTTTTTTCCCAACTGCTCTCCCCAAGCCAGCAGATTTGTCCATCTTTTCTGTTCTTCTCATCCTTAACCCCTCTTCAAAATCTCACATTGCAAGCCATCTTCCTGTGTCTTTAAACTCCTTCTTCTCTAGGTTTTCATAGCACTTTAAACTTTTACTAGAATGTACCCTTCTTGTATCCTCCCTAACGCTTTACCACTTCATGGTTTCCTGTCTCCTTTTCTGACTCAGTATCACCCTTGTCCCCTTATAAGTGGCTTTTCCTTGAGCCTAGGTGTCTGTCTTCTGCTCCGCCTCAAACAGGGAATCATCATCTCATCTTACTCCATGCTGGTTTAACCACATATGCAATATTGCCTTTACTTCTAGTATCATCTTCTATGAGAATTATTACAAACTCAGATTTATTCAGCAGGATGACCAAGATGGTGAGGGAGCTAGAAAGAGCTCACCTTATGGAACACTCGAGAGAAGGGATATTTAAACCTCAAAAGAGAAAATTCAGCGGAAACACTCCTTGCTGTCCTAAAACATTTGAAAGGAGGTAGAAAAGGTTTTTGTCTCCTGACTTGGTTTCCCACAGAAAACAGAGAAGCTGAAGACAGGTAGGTACGGAATCACTAGCAAGCAATGCCTTCCAGTCCTGTGAAGATGTTAAGAGCACAGGCTCTGCAGTCAGATGATATGGGTTCAAATCCCAGTTCTATCACTTCTCTGTATGATCCTGAGAAATCTATTTCATTTCTCTGTGCCTTCATTTCATCATCTCATAATGAGAGTAGATAATGATAGTCATTGGAACAAAGATTTATTATTCGCTGTGCTAGTTATTGTATAGGGATATAGATACAATCATGCCCACTGATGACTCACAATCTATTGGGAAAGGTAGGTGCACACGTGGGTAATTAAAATACAAAGCAGATCACTGAGATAGAGGAACAAAACATGATGAGAAAGGGGAAGATCACACTGACTGAGGGGATCAGGAAGGATTGCTTGGAGGAGGTGGAAGCAGTGTGAGTTAAGACCTGGGGATGAGAGAAGGCAGGACTTGTTTGAGGACTGGCAAATACCCCATCAAATTGCACCTCACTTGGAAGCCTTTGCTATGAAGCCAGTACTTTCGTGCTTGTCCTTCTCAAAGCTTCAGTATATACCTCATGCTGCCAGTCAGATTTGCATATCAAGTTAGGAGTTTTTCAACCTACCCTGCAAATAAATCTTTGTTCCCATATTACCCGATCCCAAAAGCCAAACATTTGATCCACGGGGCAGATGGTAGAAGAGTAGGGGGAAAAGCCTGAGGAGAGGACAGTGGAGAGCATGCCTACTGACCAGGAAGCCAACCAGAGAGAGCAGCAGGTCCAGGGCAGGCAGGAGATGTCCTTGACCTGGGCAGCTGGAGCATAGGTACACAGGTGTCCCTCATGTTCATTGTCTAGGGCAGAGCCACGTGGACAGTGGGCTCCCCATGAATGAGTGAGTGAATGAATGAATAAATGAACATACAGCACCATGTAGGCGCTCGTGCATGTTATAGTATATTTTTACATATAATCTGGGTCAAGAAGAGGTGCAGACATTAGAACAACCTGTGGTTCTCACTTGCTGTTTTCTGATGAAGTGCTCGGCAATCCTCACACATTGCTGGATGTTTAAGACAATAACACCTTTGCATTCTGATGCTGTAAGATATTGTTTGGATTAAAAGGGCAGGAACACATTGATGGATCTGAAATTTTTTTTCTTTTGGCTTGGAGATGACAGGGCAATCCATCAGACAACTTCCTTGGCTCCCTGTGACATTTCAAGCTCAAATGTTATAGCTTTCTTATTTTTTCTTTTCTCTTTTATTTCACCCCCTGGCTCTCTATTGAACTGTGCCCCTCGGAAATGCATCCTGTAGATGTGGCTTCTCTGACACTTGTCATACACAGGCACTCCGTTGAGGCTTGTCAGATGAGGGCTGGGAATACTCAGACTAGCTTAGCAGGTTGTGCTGAAGTTGAGGTGACTTCTTAATCTCCCGGTGATGCTGTCCCCACCTGTGCCCTAGAGCATGCGGCAAGCAGTTCTTAGAAAACAGAGCAGGCCCTAGACGATGACAAAGGATTCAGATGCCTACATAATGTGATTTCAGAAGCTGGATTGTGTGCACAGAGAAAGCAAGTTGCAACGCTTGGCTTCTTCACCTGTTTCTGCCACTAGGCATAGTGTAAACTTGGAAAGGCTACTTAACTTCTCCAAGCCTCAGCTTCTCTCCTTTTGAGAGAACAAATAAGTATAAGAATAAAATGAGATAATGATCTGGATGCCTTGTGAAAATATAGAACATAAGTAGGTAACATACACTCTCTGTATTAGTTATCTACTGCTGTATAGATATCCCACAACTTCGTGAATTCAAATAACAAACGTCTGTTCTCTCACATTTTCGTGGATTAGGAATCTGGGAGTGGCCTAACTGGGAAGTTCTGGCTCACAGTCTGTAGAGCCATTGTCTAGGGCTGCACTCATCTGAAGGCTTGACTGGGGCTGGAGAATCTGCTTCCCAGATGGTTTGCTCATGTGGATGTTGGAAGGAGGCTGCAATTCCTCAGCACATGGGCTTCTCCAAAAGACTCCTTGGGTGTCCTCATGACGTGGCAGCTGGCTTCCCAGAGTGAGTGATCCAGGGCAGAAGCCACAATGTGCTTTGTGAGCTAGGCTCAGAAGTCACAAGCTGTGATTTCCTCGATATTCTAATGGTTATACAGGCCAGCCCCCGTCAGCCTGGGAGGGCACTGCACAAGGGCATGAATTCCAGGAGATCATCTTGGAGGCTGACATCCACACCCTCTCTCAGTTTACACGGTTCGCCTGAAAAATGAAGAGATTATGGCTGACTGTCTCTAAGGTCTTCACATTATAACTTGGTCCAGATAGCTCTCCTTCAAACCCGCTATGCAACCGTTCTCCTCTCCCATCTAGCTTAGAATTCCTGCTACACTGTCAGCCCCTTGTTCCACACTAAAAATTCAGTTTCAGTCTTCAATAAGGTTCTGCAGAAATGGATGTTCATTGCACCTGAGGGAGTTCTCTGGAGCTGGGTTGCACTGGTTTGTCACCCGCTCACAGGTGCAGCCCACCGCAGTTTCCGGAGTGCGGTTCCATCCTCATTTCCTGTGACACGGAGCCCCTTCTTTGAGAGTCAGTAAGGAGGTGACCAGTGTGGACAGTGAGGGAGAGGAGAGTCAAGGTGTCCAGCTTTGGCGATCTGCCTTGCATTTTATATTTTCCAAAATGTGTTTGTTTCTGGGCTCTCTACTTGATTCTGTCAACTCTGAAGGAGACAGAGCTGGCGTTGTTTCTTCCATTTTGTAGATTGAACAACTGAGGCTTAGAGAGTCCTAATTGAGTCATTCGCTGAAATAGGGAACATGGGAGGAAAAGATACTGGATGGTTAAAATGTGGAGTCCGGCTTTAAATGTCTTGAACTTGAGGTGTCTGCAGTGTGTTAAGTGAGGTTAATGTACAACCTTGACTAGAGCTTCCAGATGATCAACCGGGCATAGAACAAGATCTAATATCCTGATTATTCTGCTTTGTCTGCAAATTTCTCCACGCCTTCCAGCTGTTCTATTATTCTCTGTCTTCTTGGTCCCAGATGTCCTGGGTTGGTTTCCTCAAAGCCATCCTCCTTAGCTTCATGGACCCCATTGGCCTGGTGGCGCATAGCCTCGAGGGCCCTGCAGGGTGACTGGGAGATGCCTTCTAGTGGGGAGGGTTCTGACTGAGGGTTCCACGAGCCCCTTGAAAAGAGAGGCAGAAAGAAGCTTCACCAACCTTCAGCCAAAGCAGTTTTCAAAACATAGCTCATCCGTCCATGTGGACCAGCATGTTCTAATATCTCTGTAAGGTCCTGGGGCCCAGGTCTGCCTTTACCGCTAAGTTAGCTGCGAAGTAGAAGAATTGCAAGTAAAGGCACCTTGGGACCAACTCCCACAGACCTGGTGTCAGCTGCTGCTCTTTGCTGGAGCACCCTAAGCTGTGAATCTTAGGGTACTGGAGCACCCTAAGCTGTCCCCACCCTGTCAACCCCGGCTTAGACCACAGACCCCAGTGAACTCTGCTCCTGCCTTTAGAACTCTTCAGAGGATCCCCAGAAGTAGGGTTCCCCGAGGCCGGTCTCCCCACATGTCCAGTCCCACAGACCCTTCGAGCAGCTGCGTCTCCAACCTTATCTTCCCTCTGCCTCCACGGAAACCTGAGAAAGACGGAAAGGGGGAAGTGGCCTGGTTTCCCAACACAAATAACCCCGCAGAGCTTTCTCAGCAGTGACCCTTAGCCTGTTGTGTCAGCCTCAGGCTGAAGGAGGAAGGAAATAGACCTTCTATTGAGTATTTTTCTTCCCCTGTCAAGAAGATCAGAGGAGCTGAGACGAGGAAAGAAAAGGAGTCAAAAGCAGCTTGTTACCTCCTTTTTCAGGATTCGTGTTGCTCTTCCCCTCCCCTCTTGAGCTCTAAGTAAACAAACTCCCCAGCCGAGGAAGGCCCCAGGCCCCACTCCAGCCAGGCCATAAATAAGAGCCCTTCAGCCTTTCACTCTCGGGCAGCAGAGAGGGTACTTCTCAGTGGAACATTTGATAGCGGGGGAGGGTAGGGGCAGAGCGCTCCTGTTAATTGAATCCCAATTTCCTTCTCCCAGGACCGCTCTTATCTTTTTAATTATACAAGGCCTTTCATCTTCCTGAGGACTTGTCTCTGTCATTAATGCGTGATCCCGATTAGAGATAGCGGTCTGCTTGGAGTAATGGGAGCCTCGAGCGGAGGCCTTTGGAAACGCTTTTGCTTTTTTGAAACACTCAGGTTTACCCAGGGCAAATCCAGGTGGGGCGGGAGATGCTCTGGGTTCCTCTCAGCTCTCAGGTAATCTTCCTCTGGCTGTCAGTGTTTGAGATGGTCGACTCTGAGGTTAGGGACAAGGGCCTCTTGAGGCCCGTCTCTGCTGTTGTGGCCCAGCAGGGAAGGGACAAAGGAGCCACTTGCAAGGTAAGCAGTTCAGAGGGAAATCTGTCCAGCTGTATTCACAGGATGCAGGGCACCAAGGTCAGAGACCCAAAGCGTTGGGATATTCTGTATTTCCTAAATGTCTGGGTAGCCACTAAGTGCTTGTGACTGGAAATGGGTTCTCACGGGCTTTTCCTTCACATCACAGAGATGCATTATCTCCAGGTGACAAAGGCTCGGGACCCTCCAGGGTTACATTTCTCTTCCACCCCTGTGCTCCCAGCTGCCCTGTCAAATGGCTAATGAGTTGTAAACCAATACTTAGCGGTGCAAAGAACACGTCCTATTTGAAGGGATTTGCCTCGTAGTCGGTGTTCAATCAAGGTTGGCTAAATAACTTTTTACACGCAGGTTCTGAGAGCCATTCCACTTAAAACATGAATTCCCAAGTATTTATGGAGCAATTATAGCTCCTCATTGATAGCTTTAAATTCTATCGGAATTTATTTTTCTGGGCCGCATTGTGGCCTTTGGGGTCCCTTCACCAAGGCAGTCTGATACGTCACATGTGCCACGCTGGCCCCTGGATGTGCAGAAAGATGGGTGAGGCTGAGTGCCTGCAAGGAGCTTAGTGCTCAGCTTGGAAACATTCTGTTAGTTTAAAAAATATGGTATAAATATATGTAAGTAAATATGTATATATATGGTAATATATATATTGTATTATATATTATACAACTATATGTATATACACACTTAATATCAATACATACAACTGTATGTATAACATACATACAACTGTATGTATAACAATAACATACAACTGTATGTATATACACACTTAATATCAAAACAACTATATAAATATATATATAAATATATCTATAAATATATATATATAAATACATTTATATATATATATGGATGTATGCATATACATATATATATAGAGAGAGAGATTCTTATCTTCAGATAAGTCAGTTATGATTTCAGCTGTATATCTATATACACACACATAACATGTACAAATATACAGTTGAAATCACGGCTGACTTCTCGGAGGAGGGGAATCCACACAGCACCGTCAGCCAACTCTCCATCCCAGGTGTGCATTCTTGCAGGTTCTGTTCTGAGTCCCTTGTCTCATCAGCTCATGCCTACAACCACCTTAGAGGTTCTGGAGGCAGCCTGGCAGTTACTGATGAAGACCTCCTAACTAGGAGGTTTGGGAGTCAGGATTTCAATCCAGGTCCAACCACAGAGCTTGGCCCCCCACCCCTGAGCCCCATGGCCCAAACTTCCCTCCTTGCTTGACGCCACGGTTTGCTCCTGAAAGAGTGCCGTTTTGGTCATAAGCCCGCAAGGCTTATGGGAGACATGATGAACCTGGACATGGTCCAGAGAAGCGCAATTAAAATGCTCAAGGGGAAGGAGAGCCTTCTGTTTGAGGGCAGACTTAGAAAAACCAAACAGTGAAGTTTGGAAAGAGGAAGGGTAATCAGGGATGTGATGGGAATCAGTGAGTAGTGGAGGGAACGAAGCAGGAGGAGATAGGTGAGCTTGCCAAGGGCACACTCACTGCAGCTCAGACGCAGCGGTTTGGGGACAACAAGAAAGATCTACTTAACACGTTCCATAGGTTTGCTGCCTGCTGTGCCATCCCAAGAGATGGCACAGGCTCAAAACATAAATAGGTTCCCAGCCTATGGATGTACTGTTGTGTGTTTCCTACAGAACATCTGGTTTCCCATTGTCTGACTCGGACTACCTCAGTTTCTAATGGTCTAGACCAGGAGTTGGCAAACTTTTTCTGTAAAAGAGCAGATAGTAATTATTTTTGGCTTTGTGGCGAGCCTGTCCCAATTACTCAACTTTGCCAATGTAGTCCAAAAGTAGCCATAGATAATAGGTATAAATGGGCTTGACTCTGTGCTAATAAAACTTTATTTACAAAAATAGGCAGCGAGCTGAATTTGGCCCGCCAGCTGTAGTTTGCTAACCCTGGGTCTAGGTAAATTCATAAAATTCATAGGTGGGTCGAATTATACAATTTAAAACTGGGAGGAATTTTGGGGACCACACTCTCACTTTATAGAGCAGAAGAGTGACATCAAGAGATGTCAAATGAGCTCCCCAAGTCATACAGCTAGGTACCCATAGTGGGCTATTAGGGTTCTTTGGTTGTTCTAGGGGAATATATTTATATCCTCTGGAGATGATGTTATTGAGGCTGGCAGTGAAGTGTTCTCCTGCTGGATACAATGGTCCAATTTGGCATTTCTGATTCTCATTAAGTATGTATTCATGGTCAAAGACTGCCTTTTCTTAGAAAATGTTTCAGATGTAGGAGGATCTGGAAATATAGTTTACCTTAAGAGAACTAAAGGCTACTTTTATTTATTTTTTAATTGAAGTATAGTTGATATACAATATCATAGAAGTTATAGATGTACAATATAGTGACTCACAATTTTCAAAGGTTATACTCTATTTACAGTTATTATAAAATATTGGCTATATTTCCTGTGTTGTATTCTTGTAGCATTTTTTTTTTTCTTTTTTTTGCGGTACGCGGGCCTCTCACTGTTGTGGCCTCTCCCGTTGCGGAGCACAGGCTCCGGACGTGCAGGCTCAGCAGCCATGGCTCACGGGCCCAGCCGCTCCGCGGCATGTGGGATCCTCCCGGACCGGGGCACGAACCTGCGTCCCCTGCATCGGCAGGCGGACTCTCAACCACTGCACCACCAGGGAAGCCCCTTGTAGCTTATTTTATACATAGTAGTTTGTATCTTTTAACCCCCTATCCCTATCTTGCCCCTCCCCACTGCCCTCTCCCCACTGGTAACCACTAGTTTGTTCTCTATATCTGTAAGTCTGCTTCTTTTTTGTTATATTCACTAGTTTGTTGTATTTTTTAGATTCCACATATGAGTGAAATCAAACAGTATTCGTCTTTCTCTGCCTGACATTTCATTTAGCACAATACATTCCAAGTCCATCCATGTTGTTGCAAATGGTAAAATTTCACATTTTTTTCTTAGCTGGGTAGTATTCCGTTGTATACATGTACCACATCTTCTTTATCCATTCATCGGTTGATGGATTCTTAGGTGGCTTCCATATCTTGGCAATTGTAAATAGTGTTGCTATGAACATTGGGGTGCATGTATCTTTTCTAATTAGTGTTTTCATATATATACCCAGGGGTGGAATTGCTGGGTCATATGATAGTTCTTTTTTTAGTTTTTAAGAAACTGCTATACTGTTTTCAACTAAAGGCTACTGTTAAATTCTTGGAACTCAGAAAACGAGATACTCCTTCCCCCTCTCCTACTCCCCTGGCTCTGAGATGGGAAGACATTTTATTTCTTGACAGACTATGCAAGTGACATTGACCCTCAGAGCCGAGTCCCTTGATAGACTGGTGTCTGTAAATGGAGGTCGTAATTGACCTCCCTTTGGTCGACGGGTGTTCCTGGTGGGGCCTGTCCCCCTGAAAACATTACCCTCTCACATTTGGACCAGACTTTCCTGAAAACAGCCCCTGCTCTCCATGCTCTGTTGGCAAGAGTCAGGAAATGCTTGAATTAGATGACCCTCAGAGCCCTTATGGGGAAGACTCTGTGTGTGTGTGTGTGTGTGTGTGTGTGTGTGTGTGTGTGTGTGTGTGTGTGTGTAGCTGGTGGGGGGAGGGAGGGAAAGGAGCAGCGGCTGATAACACAAGAATGCATCTGTGCTCAGAAAGCCACTATTACATTTGTGGCTTGTTTTTTTTTCCTAGGGCCCATTGAAGGTCTCTCATGAAAATAACTCACTCAAGTAACCCTCTAGAAGTCCAAAGCCTTGAGCGGAGACAGACACATAGCTGTCCCAGATTTCGTGTCTAGCACTTTTGACAGCAGACTCAGTATTGCCCTCTGTGAAAGGGAACTGGGCTCTGTGCTCTTTGACATCTTAGCCAAATGGCTTCAGGTGAGTAAGGCAGCAAAGTTGAGGTGAGAAGATAGGATATTTCACATTTGGACGAATTGCCTCTGAGGGTAACTTCATGCTTCATGGATAGAAAAGGAAACTATTCTACATACTTTAAAAGGGAGTCCAACAGCTGGAGTTTTGATCCACATGAGTGCCCCCCAAGATGCCTGGTGATGGGGTGGGGGGAACTGCAGTCTGAGAATCCAGCTGGGTTCCAGCTACTTGCTGAGCACCTCCTGTACCAGAGAGATCTCCACCCTAGGACTTCACAAATCTATGGGAGAAAAGTCTCTGTAATACATTGCAAGATTTCCTACCTGCTCCTTGATCCCAAGAAGGGATGCAGGCTGGGCATATAAACAGGTGACTAGAGCAGGCCTGGCTCTTGCAGAGGGAAAAGGCTCTTTCAAACATGGGCTGAAGAGGCAGGAAGTCCTGGATTGAGACCCCAGCTCTAACTTACCAGCTTTACCTCATTACGGGAGTTATATTGTTGGTAGATCTCAGACTTGGAGCACCCTGACTATAGCAGGACCACAGTAAATGTCGTTTTCCCTTTTCACCCTGTTGGTTCCCACACTTAGCAGCCCTCTTGTTCAACCTCCCACCCTGTCCCTGATACTCAGTGACAGGGAGGCCTCCACCTCATGGGGAAGCTGGTACTGAGCAGTTCTAGCTGCTACTTCATACGTGAGTCTATCGCCTATTCAGCCCACAACTGCTCTTCAAATTTTTGGGGTGGGAGGGGTGTGTGTCACGCTGTGCAGCATGAGGGATCTTAGTTCCCTGAGCAGGGATCGAACCTGAGACCCCTGCAGTGGAAGCGGGGGCCCTTAACCACTGGACAGACAGGGAAATCCTCGCTCTTCAAATTTCTTTTTTTTTTTTTTTTTTTTTTTGCGGTACGCGGGCCTCTCACTGTTGTGGCCTCTCCCGTGGCGGAGCACAGGCTCCGGACGCGCAGGCTCAGCGGCCATGGCTCACGGCCGCAGCCGCTCCGCGGCATGTGGGATCCTCCCGGACCGGGGCATGAACCCACGTCCCCTGCATCAGCAGGCGGACTCTCAACCACTGTGCCACCAGGGAAGTCCCCAAATATTTTTAATACTTCTTCTTCTGATTATAAAGATGATGCATACACATGGCAGAAAACTTGAAAAGCATAAAGAAATGGATACGAAAGAAAGATCACTGATAAATATAACATGCAGCGAGAAGCACTGCTAGTACTTCGGTGTATTTCTTCCTATTTGTGGAAGGAATCTGCATGTGTTTTACAAAATTCGTATTTCACTATAGGTTTTGTATCCCGCTCATTCTTTTCCCTGACATTGTGAACACTTCTCATAGCACTGAACAGTCTTCGAAGACATATTTTTAACGGTTGCCAAATTGTCTGTGGCATGGCTGTATCACGATGTGTGTGACCATTTCCTTACTGTTGGACACTTAGGTTGTTTCTAAATTTTCGATATTATAAATAACATGGCAGTAAACATCATTGTAGGAAAATCTTTGCCACGTTCTAAGTACTTCTTTGAGCTAAATTCCTAGCAATAGAAATCCTGGACCAAAGAGCATGAGGATTTTTAGGGGCCTTGGTATGGAAGGCCGTGCTGTTCTCCAAAAAGCGTGTCAATTTCTATAGACGGGGTGTGTTTCTCAGCATCCGCTGTCACACCCGGGTTGGAGCAAGTATTCTTCCATAAGACTCCGCGATATCAGAAGGTAGCTGTCAAATCTCCGGGATTCCTGGCTCTTCTAGGTTAAACAGCCCTTTCCTTAAAAATTCTTTCAAGGCTACTTTCTAAGCTCCTCACCATATCGTTCTACTGATTAGAGAATATTCTGGTTTGTGATTATAGTCTTAAAAATGGGCTACCTAGGGGCTTCCCTGGTGGCGCGGTGGTTGAGAGTCCGCCTGCCGATGCAGGGGACGCGCGTTCGTGCCCCGGTCCGGGAAGATCCCACATGCCGCGGAGCGGCTGGGCCCGTGAGCCATGGCTGCTGAGCCTGCGCGTCCGGAGCCTGTGCTCCGCAACGGGAGAGGCCGCAACAGTGAGAGGCCCGCATACCGCAAAAAAAAAAAAAAAAAAAAAAGGGCCTGAAAACAGAGCACAACACACCACATATGGCCTGACCCATTTCTACCTGCTGTATTTGGGCTCTTATACTTCTGTTAATGCAATCTAAGGTTGCATTTGTTTTCTGTTTTTCTTTCAGCCGGCTGTTGGCTCAGATAAGTTCGTGGCAAGCTGACAGTTTGCGGTCTCGATGATCTGATTACTGGGGTCTCTTCCGTTTGATTCTTGTTTAGCTGAGCTCTTGAGCCTAATCCAGGACTTGCATTTATCCGACTGGTGAGCGTTCAGTGCCCCAGCCTGTTTAAATTCCAATGCTGCCCACAGAAAGCAGGTCCTTCGTGCCTCAGCTGTGTTTCCAAAACACATTGCCCACTGGACTCCATCTAGGGCTTCTGCTGGCCCTGTTCCTATGCAGAGGTCAGGAGAAGGTCGTGGGCTTGTTGAGGTCTGGGCTGCCTGGCGCCATCCTGGCCGGCAGTCCACTTGCGAGCGTTCTCAAGGGTAACTGGGATCTTGGCTTGAAACAACTCTCATGAAGAGTGCAGCTGATCCCTCGGAGAAGGACTCTCGAGTGACGCTGGGTGATTCCACCAGCAGGGTGGGCCCTCCTTGGGGGCCACGGGACTCTGCAGGTGGGGCACCCACCTGGCTGGGCTTCTCTCGCCAGATCTAGAGGCAGGCCCTGAGACTTGGCCACGACTCTGGCTTTGCCTCTCGTTAGCCTCTTTCCCAGTACAAATAGAATATAATGCCTCAGGTTTATGGGCAGGCCTGGGGCCCAACTTGCCCTCCCATCCCAGCTCTGACCTGAACGCCCAGGGGCTTTGCACACCGATGTGTGGCTGGCCTGGTTCCGTTGCAGCCCTTCCCCATAACAGCCGCTGTTTGGCCACCCACCGGGTGTAGGCATGTGTATTGGAGCGTGGTCCAGGTGGGCCAGGGGCTCCCGGTGGGCTTGTCTCCTTAGCCCCTCAGACTCTTCATCTCATGGGAAGACCCATGGCTTAGGAGGCAAGGCCCTCGGAGTCAAAGGGCTTAGGTCAGGGGCCTTGGTTGTCCTGGGGTCGAAGGCGGTATTGCTCGTGGGTGAACGGCATTCAACCAGCTCTTCAGTCCCTGTAGATGTCTGTGCTTGTGTGTGTGGAGGGCACACCTGGGTAGATGGCTGGAAGGAGTAGTTGCACAAGTGTAGACAGAAAGCCCAAACGGGAAGGGGCTGAGTCCACGTCTAAGATGCTCTGCCGTACCGATAGCGGGGAAACTGCAAGACCATGGAAGGATGTTGAGATGGTGGGAAAGACGTTGGCCAGGGGTCAGGAAGCCTGAGCTCTCATTCTGGGACTTGGTCACCAAATGTTCTGACTGCAGCCCCAAGGCATTTTGGCTCACCAGAGTCTAGGCTCCCGGGTACAGAAGACCACGTCTCCACGTAGCTCCAGGTCTCCTGAAAGCAAATATTCTCCACGCACAGCACTCGGCATGACACCCAGGCCCTACGCTACTGTGCCGTCCACTTCTCAGTCCCTGGGGACAGCCTTTCTCTTTCATCTTTGGAGTCACCGGGCTTCCCCTCCCACCTACATTCAGTGTTTGGTTTCTATGAGTAGGGATAATGCAACTCTTAGTTAATTCAAATCACTTCCATTCCATCCCATTCAACTCTCTCCCGTCAACTACACGTCTGTCTTTTATTGCAATCATCATTTGCTGTTTGGAAGGAGATAAAACAGAAAATATAAACATATGTTAAAAATCAGCCCCTGTCTTATACTTTATATTTGCAAACTGCCTTCACATAAAGTATTTCATTACAGACTCAAGCAGCTGGCGTCATGAAATATGGTCTCGGACGTAGAATCCAATGAAAATCAAATGAAAAGAAATCCTGAGAGCAGAAGGGAGGAGAGAGCAGGTTCACCAGGCCTGCTGCCCCATTCCTGCTAGGCCTGGGCCATGACTGGGTGCCTGCCTGTGGCCACAGCTAGGTCATCTCTTTGGAAATATCTCCCCTTACTTCTTCAAAAATTCTCCTTTATTTTAAAATGTCTTCTTCCCATTTACGTACTTCTTGGAAATCAGATCTTAAAACCTCAGAGCTGGAAGAAGCTCTAGTCGTCATCACCTAGACCAGCAGTTCTCAGAGTGTGGTCCCTGGGTCAGCAGCACCTGTCCCATCTGGGAACTTGTTCGAAATACAGACTCAGGCCCCACCCCTACCTGTTGATGGGGTAGGGTCCGGCCATATGTGTTTTAACAAGCCCACTAGGTGATGACTCTGGTACCCACCCAAGTTTAAGACCACTGGTCCTGACCAATTTCCAAATTTCAAATGGAAGCCCTGTGGGCAGAAGGGCCACTTTCCTTGCCCCACACGCAGTCAGCTACGGAGCCCAAATGAGAAGCCGATTCCCAAACTCCATCCTGCACGTTGCCCTGCCGCCACGGGCCCTCTGTGGAGCTCTGGGCCGTCCCCTCCACAGAGCTGTCCCTGCAGCCTGCTTCCCACTCCACGTCTGTGTGAACAGAAGATGAGCCAGGCTGGTAACCAGTGCCCCCACGACATCAGACACCGGTGCTTCTTACCAGGCTCATGGCCCGCAACCTTACTGCCCTGGATGGCATGGGACGTTGAAAGCCACAACCTCTGAGGACACCCGATTTCTGAGAATCAGCGTATACATTCCCACCTGCTCCTGGGCCTCCTTTGATCTTTTCCCCTAGACTCCAGCGCTTCCCTCTGACCCAGCAGAGTCCCCCCAGTCTCCTCCCCAGGGCTCTGGGTCATCACTAGTATATTACCTTAGGTTATAGGAGCTGAGTAGGCCTCCCCCTCTTCAATCCCTGCCCAGACATGGAGTCCAAAAGATGGCAGAGCCGTGGGCAGCTTGATCCCGGACACCAGCATTCTTGAGGTGGTTTTGAAAACAATAAAAAATATTCCGCGTCAACACAGGGCATGAGTAAGGGGGTGTTTACTGAGCAGCTACGCTGTGCCAGGCTCCACGATAGGCCTTGCCTCTCCCGATCAGGGCTCTGGGTCACTGGGTCTGCAGGCCTACACTCAGGCCCACTTCTACTCCCATGATGCCCACATCCTCCACCTCTACCCTTTCCGTCCCCCTCCCTCTCGACTGCCCACAGCTGTGTCATGTGGTCTGTGGCTCATCCCTCATGGGATGTGGAGAGGTGCTCGTCGAGGAAGGCAAAGTCACCTGCCAGAAAGGAAGGCTGGGGTAGAATCAGGCACCCTGGGAGGCTGGAGAAGATTTGGGGCAACTCAGGTGAAGAACGTGCTCAAAATGGACACGAGACGATTAAAACTGCCCAACTGAGGAGGGAAACAGAAAAGGCATGATGGGGCATTTGGTGACGTGACATGACCCAGGGTTTGCAGACAGAGTCTATGGATTTTCGAGACGCAGGGGTTCCAGCAGGTCAGGGAGGATGGTGACGGGCCTGACCCTGAGGGCCCGGCTGGACAAGACTCAAGCCCAGAGGACTGGGTGATGGGTGGCCTAGAGTGGTCGGGGAGCCCAGTGAGGGTGCAGAGGCAGTGGGTGGTTGTCAGTGAGGCTGGGAGGAGGAAAGCACGGTGGCCAGAGTGAGGGAGCTCTCGGGGTAAGGCTGCTGCACAGACGTTACACCCCAGGGATGAGAGCTGGTCGGAAACGATAACTGTGGTAGCGACATTCATTGAACCCAGGTATCAAATTACCCTGTGATAAGCATTTGACATGTATTTTCTCATTTACCCCTCATGACAATTTTTCCAGGACCCGTAATGTGCCAGATACCACCCAAGGTCCTTCACATCCCCATTGCCATTTAGTCCACGTTACGACACCCCAGGTGACAGATGTGGAAAGTGAGGAACAGAAACGTTTTGTGACTTGCCAAGGGGCCACAGCCAGCAGAGAGCTGAGCTGGTCCTAGACTCCAGTTCTGTCCACTGAAAAGCCACAGCTCTTCTGAAAATATCTCCCCTGGCTCTTCTGCTCAGAGAAGCTAGTGAGAGTGACAGCTAGGACAGCCTAAGGCAGATGCCACATGGGCCCAAACTTTTGGTTCCTCCTGCAACCCGTGCAGGAGAAAGGAAGGAGGGAGCAAAGAGCTGGCACTTGTCCCAGAATGCATCAGGCAGAGCCCCTCCCCCTTCCCCTGCATCCCCATCACTCCAAGTGTGGCAGCGTAGAGAGCTCACACGATTGTGCTCAGAAGCTAGATGCTCCCAGATGAGCCTTTGGCATATCTCGGATAACCGCGTGTGCCACGCGGAACCCTCAGTGATGCCATGAGGACCAAAGGAAAGAGAGGCTGCTTGAGGGTGTGACTAACCCCATACAACCCCATATCCCCTCCCTCAATTCGAATGATGGTGGCTTGTATTTGTTCATCTGACAGGTGTCTATGGACCACCTGTCAAGCCATCAAATGAGTGCTGGGGCCAGAGCAATAAGTCAAAGGCGAATTCCCAGTGACATCACAACAATAGCTAAAGGGTGACGAATGCCACAGTTCCCTCAAGTCATTTGTAATCCTTGAGGTCACCCTGTCCTCTTCGTCCTAACACACTCCAGTCGCAGTTCCTGACCAATCGATACTGCCTTGATTCTTCAATTGAGCAGACTTTACCTGGGATCAACCATCCATAGATGGGGATGGTCTTTTTCTGTAGCTCAGGCCACCCTGAAATAGCCCTGGGGGCAAGCCTGGGGCCTCCCTGCCTTTCCTGCTGATACCCACTGACTTCGCGCTCCTTCTAGAAGAAACCTCACATCTGCCCCTTGTAATAAGACTTCCCATGACTTAAATGACCTCAGGTGTACAAACCTGGCAGCAGAAGAATAGTTAACTCTTGCACAAGTTGGGCTATTTGGGCAAATAGAGGAGAGAGACTTTCTCGGCAGGTGTGCTCTTACCTGGTCCCATGTAGTGATCTGGAGTGCGTGGACATTTTACCTAGCCATGAGGCTCCGTTGGTTCTTGGTGTGCACCTTCATTATCCTCTGATTTCCCAAGAAGATGTCCATTCTGGTCCCAGCTCCTCCACCATAAGGCACCTGGATCCCTTGCTGGAGTCCTGGGCAGAAACAGAGAAGAACTTGAGTTAGAAGATCTGCTGTGTACCGTCCGTGGGACCTCAAGCAAGGCACTTAACTTCTCGAGTCAGAGTTTACTCAACTGTGAAACGGGAATAAAAATATTCAGCCAGGCTGTGTTAGGGTCAAATTAGCATCACCACCAACCCTCTTACCCAAGTGAACGTTGGCCCTGGCCGAGGCAGCATTTATGTGCATTATCTCATTTAATCCTCACAATCCTGATACAGATGCTGGCAGTAATTTTACTTTTTTAAGCGAGGAAATGAATTGCAAAATGCTTAGATAACTTGCTCAAAGCCATGCAGCTAGATGTGATAGGGTAGGAATTTGAACCCAGGCTGGCTGACTTTAGGGACTGAACTCGTAAGCCTCTGTACCGCTTCCTAGGAAGCGGCCTTTTCCTGATTCCCAGTCACTGTTGAATCGTCTCATCTTTTTCTGTCTTCTGCTTTCCATTTGGCTGACTGGATTCAGTTAATACTTCTCTGGATTCAGAGAAGCAAGGTGGCATCTCTTCCGTGCACCTACTTTTTTTTTTTTAACATCTTTATTGGAGTATAATTGCTTTACAATAGTGTGTCAGTTTCTGCTTTATAACAAAGTGAATCAGCTATATGGATACGTACAACCCCATATCCCCTCCCTCTTGCGTCTCCCTCCCACTCTCCCTATCCCACCCCTCTAGATGGTCACAGAGCACCGAGCAGATCTCCCTGTGTACACCGACTCTGAGCAAACTGCTTTAAGCCTGGGACCACATTCAATATGGTGGATACCTGGCTCTTGAGTATCAAATAGCTGGTGAGGGTCACGACTGGGCCTGAGAACAGGAGACAGCGTCTCGTGGAATGAACTCAACTTGCGCACTTTCCCAGGGCATTGGGGAGGAAATGACAGTGACTTGTTGCTTGGGAAATGCCGATGCGTGGCTTGGTATCTTGGGAATGTGCTCTGGCGACCAGGGGATGTTTTTCCAGTCTCTCCTTCTCCTCCCCATTCCTAGGGTGGTACTTTGGACTCTTCACCGCTATTCCCAGGCACAAAAGAGAAATCTGATGCTGTTTTTTAATGCTCTTAGTGCTGGTTTAATAACCACAAACCTCTCGTTGTGTGTCAGTGTGTGCCTGATTCAGTGCGAGGTATTCCATGCTGTCTAATTTATCTGCAATTCTAAGAGGTTGCTATTACATGAGGAATCAGAGAGGTCAAGAAACGTCCCCAGAATCGTAGAGGTAGAAATGATGAAACCAGGATCCAGACACAGGGTCTGGACTCTTAATCATTAACTTACAGTATTATGACTCATCAGAGTCACCAGGGGCACGTCCCCACAGAGGAGGCGCCCTCCCGGGATGGGCCCTCTTGCTTTTTTGCACGGAGCTTTGTTCTGTGTAAGGTTCCATCGGTTGGTGTCTGGCCGGGGCCAAGTTATCTGGCCTCTGGTCTGCCCATGTGTAACGCCCACGGTCATTACCCGCAAGGACTCATCCCTCAGAGTCTCTGCGAGAATAAGTCAAAGGAAGGTGATGAAATACACTTGCAACTCAGCAGGCATTTATTCAGCTCCAACTATATCTGGGTGCTAAATACTAATGCAGGAAGTGACTCAGGCACAGATCCTGACCTCTAGAGAGTGTCGATTGGGGGGAACTAACAGTATGAACTCAGTAGCTCAGATCCAAGGCAGAGTATCCTGAACTCAAATAAAATACTTAGGAGAGGTGGAGGAGAAGATAATCCCAATATTGGGAAATATTTGGAGGACGCAGTCTGAGCCAGGGCTTTGAAGGGAGGATGATGAGATACTTCCAGATCATCAGGCTAAGAGGAGTGGGGACACGAGGCGTGAACGGGTGGTGTGTGTACAGGCACCATGAGTCTGTCTGTCTGTCTCTGGGCTGATAGGATAAAGTAGTGGCCAGTCTATGAAGGTTTTCAAGCCATGATGAAGACTTCAACATGTACATTCTAATAAATGAGAAGCTCTTGCTGACTTTGAACAGGGGAGTGACATGATACCATCTCTTTGGGGAAGACCCTTTTGGGGTTTCACTAGAGGCTGGGAGGTGGGTGATGGGAACACTGCAAAAATCTAGGCATGGGGTGACGAGGACCTGAGCGAGGGCAGTCTCAGAGGGGATGGAGAGGAGGTGAGGGGCACTGAAGACATTGGAAGAGGAGGTGTACAACGCTTGGGCAGGGAGGAGAAAGAAAGGGCCCTTTCTGACATAGTATAGTTACTCTCCACCCCTGCGGCTCACAGCTAGCTTCCCCCGTATGCTGGGAAGCGTACAGTCGTTGACACCTCGCTCAATTTTGCTGGCCTTCTAACTTTGCTCAGAGCCATAGAGCCTCTTCCTCCCTCTGCTTTCCACATACGGATGATTTTCCTTAGAATGACTGTCATAGTCATAACTATAACAATTATGGAGGCAATAATAAGATTCTGAATCGATCAAGAGCCTTTTTCCCGAGGATGCTAATTTGTGTGAGGTGGGGTGGAAGGAGTCCTACCAGAAATACGATCAGATCCAGTTTGGTGGAAAATAACCGTTAGCCTTGAGAGGATGTAGCCGTGAGGGAACTGTATGTGGGCTCTGCTCCTGAAAAAGAACTCACCTCCCACCGTAGTAAGGGTAAACTGTGCTCCTGCTGCCTGGAGAGCTTCCCCTGGGGGCACATTTGCTGGTCGTGATGGAGAAGGATGCCTTGTAGCACTTTGTCTTCCCTCCCCATCTCTGGGAAGCCTTCCCTGGGACCTCTGGTGTACAATAACCCCTCTGTTCCGACTACAGGCTCTCTTATTATTCGACCACACAGTTAGGTTCTAATAATAATAACACATAATATATCATAGCATTTTATGAATTACAAAGCCCGTTTGAATTCATGACTCCATTTAATTCTCACCACCACAGAAGCTAGTATTATTACGATCACTCCCACTTTACAAATGCATTTGTACAAACATGCACAGAGCGCCAGTCATGTGCTGAAACCGGACACTTACTTCAAGATTGAGTGACTGACAGAGACCTAACCAGGATTCAGACTCAGGTCTTCTTTCTCCAAGCCATGTTTTCTTTTCCCTTTCCACACTGCCCTCTTTATTTTTAACCGGGTAAACGACCAAGTTTTAGCACTTTATTGCTGCATGTTTCACATATTAATTTTCTGTACCCAAACACATGGCAAAAATTTGTAAAAAATAAAGGACCTTACAATTGCAATTTATTATTATTATTAAACAACATTTTGGAAGAATATTAATGTGCCCATTATAAAGACAGAACAATTAGGAACAATGTAAAGTTTTAGACTCCTTTACAATGGTTTGATGGCTGGTCTTCACTGCATGTAGGTTCTTCAGACAGGTGTGGAAGCTTGGAAAGCCAGGAAGGCCTAATGGCTGACGATTTCTCCAGGCTTTCTGCATATTCTCCGTGTAAGGTATTATAGAAGAACCTCAGTTGGCCAGGTATGTGCTGCCACCATGTGGTAGAATTTGATATCTTCTGGTCTCACTGCATCTGCACCTCCCACTAGGGGCCATGCATCCACTTAGCATGTTATTTGCTGATGGCCAGTTGCACCGTCACATACTCAATGTTGGGGATGTAGAAGTGAAAGAAAAGAAAGAATTGTTTTCTTATTGGGGCTTACATTCTGGGGTATGTGTTGGGGGTGGGAAATAAATAAATACAGAAAAAAACCCAAGATGACTTTAGTGTTAAGTGCTCTAAAATGGACCAAGACGATGCAATGCGGCGACAGCGAAGGAGAACGACTTCAGCCGGGGTGGGTGGTGGGGATCAGGGAAGGCCACTCCGAGGAGGGGACAGGGATGCCGAGAACTGTGTGACGAGCAGCAGTCAGGCCCGTGAGGGTGGTTCCCAGGCAGAGGGAGCAGAATGAAGGCCCGTGGGGCTGGATCACGGTGTGTGACACAGAGAGGGCTTTCAGGGGAGGGTGGAGAGGTGGGGAGAGGTCACATCACGCAGGGCCTTCCGGGCCATTCCTTGTGCAGTGGGAGACACAGGAAGGTTTTAAGAAAAGGCTGACATCATTTGCAAAGCCACGGGAGGCTTTGCGTGCTCCTGCCCGGACTATCCATTAAACTGAACAAGCAGCTACAAAGGCCATGCTCAGACCTTCCCCAGAAATTGTAAAGAGACCCATGCCGTATAGGTGTACATCTGGATCACGAGGGGAATCTTACAAAATACTGATGCCCAGGTACAACCCATGGGCAATTACATCAGAAGAGCTGCAGGTGTGGCCCAAGCCTGGGTATGTCCTCCAATCTTTTCCCGTGATGCTATGCACCACGAGAGTTCAGAACTACTGTGTGTTGGGGAAACTTGGCCTTGGCCGAAGGTGGTCAATGAGAGCCTGGCTGTTAAGGTGAGGGCTCAAGAGGGTCTGTGGGGTTTCTGAGACAGCTGACGACCACTCCCATGGCCTGTGAAAGGAGAAGGAGAAGAAAACAGGCTTCAGAGCCCTGGGTGTTTTTTTCTTTTTTAAAAAAATTGAAGTGTAATTGACATATAACATTATATTAGTTTCAGGTGTACAATGTAATGATTCAATATTTGTATATATTGTGAAACGGTCATCACGATAAGTCTAGTTAACATCTGTCACCGTAGTTTCAAAACATTTTTTTCTTACGATGAGGACTTTTAAGATCTACTCTCTCAGCAACGTTTAAATATGCAATACGATATTGTTAACGCTTATCACCGTACGTGCATTTCATCCCCATCACTTAGGTATTTCGTAACTGGAAGTCTGTACTTTTTTGACCCCCTTCACCCATTTCATCCCCCACCTCCGCCACAGCCTCTGGCAACCAGCAAACTGTTCTGTTTCTATGATCTTGTTGTTGTTTTTTTATTTCAAGATTCCACATGTAAGTGAGATCAGATGGTATTTGTCTGTCTCTATCTGACTTATTTGACTTAGCATAAAGCCTCCAAGTTCACCATGTTTTCACAAATGCAAGATTACCTTCTTGTTTATGAGCCCTGGGTATTGATGGGAAAGATTAGAGGCTAGTCTGGACTGGACTTGAAAAGTGACAAAGTGACGCACAATGACTGCATGATTGAACTAATTACAATGGAGGAAGGAGAGGCACAAAAAGGCCCAGATTGGAAGGGAGCCAGAGCAGAGGCCTGGGGACGGGTGGCCCTGGACAGGGTTGACAGTGGACTCCGGTGGCCCCTTGTACACTCATCCTGTCTTCACGCATCCCACTTCACCTTGTCTCCCAGATGCCTCTTCTCTCCCCAGAAGTCTCAGTCAGAGAAGCTGCTCACAGACCCAAGGCCAAGTTCCTGCATTCCGGCACCTGGTCTTATCTGGGAACACCCTTGCAGGTGCCAGGCTCCGATGGATGAATCATCAGCGCTCTAATGGTCGCAAGGGACAGAATGCTGACCCAGAGCTGCTAAAGCGAAGATGGAGTTTGTCAGTTCAGGTGAGAGTTTAGGGGTGTGACTTCAAATGTGGCTTGATCCCAGAACCAATCAGTATGGCTAAGGGAACGCAAGGCTCTGGTCAGTTTGTTATGACTCATGGTCCCATCCTGGGAGCGGGGGATGGACTCAGTACCATCATCAGAAGAAAAGGGCTGAGAGTTGGGAGAGAACAGTTCCCTAGAAGAAAGCTACCAGGTGCTATTATTCCAGAAGCAGGGGCAGTGGATGCTTATGTGATCCAATGAAGCCAATATTCCCTCCCATAAAATGGTAGAGGAATATGGAGTTTATAACCTGTCTTGTCCATTGATCATCTGGGTAACTGTGGACTGGGCTTGGAAATTTGGAGAAACACTGAGGATGTAACCTCATCTTGATTGACAGATGGTAAAAGATACCTGTCATTGAACATAACAGATGATTTGACTGTTCTCCAGTAACAGACCAGATGTAGAGTGGAAAATGACTTGTCTGTTTCTTCCTACCTCAGCCCACGCCCCAGTACAGTAATTCCTTAGGGGAGAGCTATGCCCATCCACAGTGACAAGGAGAAAGAGGAAGAAGGATTCTCCTTCCCCAACATGGTTGAGGTGAGTTATAGGCACCTGTTATGTAAGTTGGACTAGTGCCTCGTTGTAAATGGTAATGGGGATATGATGCAGGCAAGGAACTAAAATCAGACTGAGAGCCCAGTGACTAAATTAGAAATGTTATACAGAAGGGAAAGCAAGGCTTGGTTCAGTACCAGCAGCTAGACTCATCGGATTGAAAAGCACTCTCAAGGTTAGAAGTAAGAACAGCTGATGGAGGTGGAAGCTCAGGGGCCCCGGCTGGGCAGGGTCTGAGTTAAGGCAGGAAGGACACTGGCACAGGGGTTATCATGCAGTGATACTCAAGCCATCATTATTGACAATAATGAAACGCCTCTGAAATGCTCTTGGTCCTGACTAAATTGGGAAGAAAATGCCTAAATTTCTACTACTCGTATCTACGAATCCAGAAAACTGTGATTAGAGATCAAGAAAATAATTAACATTGAGAGATTTCAACTTGGACCTAGCGAGGGCCCAAGCAAGCAGTAGATTCCTCAGCTCAGGTTCTCCAGGTAATAATAGGCAGAGAAAGAAAAAAAGACAGAAAGATAGGAAGGAAAGAAGGAAGGAAGGAAGGGGGGAAGGGAGAGGGAGAGGAAGAAAGAGAACAAGAAGAGGAAGGGAAGGAGAAGAAACAGGAACAAGAGGAGGAGGAAGAAGAAGAAGAGGGAGGAGTGGGGAGGGGAGGGGGAGGGGAGGGGACGGAGAAGGAAGGGGGAGGGCGGTCACAAAGGAGGAGGAGGAGGAGAAGGTGGGTAAGTGGGGGAGGGAAGAAGGAAGGGAGGAAGGAAGGGAGGGAGGGAAGGAGAAAAAGAAGGGAAAGAAAGAACAATTGAAAGGAGAGTGGAAGGAAATCAAGCAAGCAGGAATGTAAGAAAGGAAGAAAGGTTGTCATAGCAGGTTTTTCCAGATGCAGCAGTGTATAATTTAAAATTAAAGTAGACAGGAGAGAACTTCCCTGGTGGCGCAGTGGTTAAGAATCCGCCTGCCAATGCAGGGGCAGGGGTTCGAGCCCTGGTCCCGGAAGATCCCACATGCACAGAGCAACTAAGCTCGTGCACCAGAACTACTGAGCCCGCGCACCTAGAGCCCGTGCTCCGCAACAAGAGAAGCCACCGCAATGAGAAGCCCACGCACCAAAATGAAGAGGAGCCCCCGCTCGCTGCAACTAGAGGAAGCCCGCGCGGCAACAAAGACCCAACACAGCCAAAAATAAATTTATTTTAAAAAATAAAAAAATAAAGTAGGCAGGAGAGCACAGTGGGAAACCTAGAAGCGCCCCCCCCCCCCGCCGCTCCATTTCCTCACCACCCCACACTGGCTTAGGGTCGCTCTCTCACCCCCGCACTTGCCTGGGGAAGGAAAAGAGACCGAGGGAGAGGAGAGCTTTTTTAGAGACTACACCTAGCTCAAGGCATTTGTGCTCTCACCTCTTCTACTTAAAAGCTCTAAAGCTTTAAAGAATTCGTTTCTCAGTAAGGTACGTGATACAATTAGACCCTCAGAGGCACGCTGGGAGTCATTAACAGCTGAATAAAGGTAACAGGGAACAGACTTACAGAGTTAGGAAAAGAGACCAAGCAGAGCGCAGCTAACTTAATTTCCATAGTTCAGACAGCAGAGCAATTTAACAACCTATTGACAGCCTCGAACGTTTGTCAAGGAGTAATAACCCCTACGTTGTAAGGACCCCTAAGGACAGGAAAAATGGAAAGAAGAACAAAATAATTTCGTTTTTGAAAAAAAAAATTAACTTTTTCAAAGTAATCAGGTTTGCAAAACCATCATCCTTGCCGATTTGTCACACGTAGGCGAGAAGTCCGATAAAGCCGCTGGACCAATGGGTGTTAGCACTTGCCATCTACCTCTTCTTACCTTCACTCTTGCTGTTCATCTAGTGGGTTCTCCACGGGCGTTTTTTTCTACTGTCTGTTCTGCCACAGCTGCCAGTGGAGTTCCCCAGCAGTTGTAGCTCCTAAATTGACTCTGGGTAGCCTGGCGTGGGGGCTCCCAAGTCTTAGTTGTTGCAAGTGACAGCAAGTCACAGGTTAGAGTCACCTGCGGGAGCTGGTCCCACTCCCAGAGATCTGATTCTTGTGATCTCTAATGGGACGCAGGCACTAATCTGTTCAAGGAAGCCCACCATGTGGTTCTAATGGGCACTGAGGTTTGAGAACTTTTCAGGCCTCCGGAGGAAATCTAGTCCTTTTAATTCACAATTGGCGAAGTTCAGGAACTTCGGTGGAGTTTTTTGAGGGCTTTGTCTGAAGATGTGTGGAGAGGCGCTTTCTTTCATTACAACTCAAAGGGGTCTCATCCTAGTGGGCTGAGGAACAGTCTCTCACCTCCCACTGAGGGTCCTCACTGCAAATTCCTGCAGGCAGAAGCTTGGGCAACTGTTTTTGTTGGCTTGCTTGTTGATTTGTTTCAGATGTGGGCATAGTGCAATATCAAATGCTAGCGCACACACACACACACACACACACAATACACAGACAGACAAGGAGAATGCATATCCAGTGACTCCATAGTCACGAACAGAAAGGAGACATGAAACAACTATTTGCAGGTGACGGATATACCAGAGATGAAACCAGTGACTGTACAGGATGCAGGGAAAGTAGCAGCAAGTATAAAATACGTAACATTAATCCAGACTTTAAAAAGAAAAATAAAATCCTCCATGGAACACCTACCTAAGTAATTAAGATAGTTAGAAAATCAAGAAATCAGTCAGCCCTTGCAAAAAGCTAATTGTAACAGTGAAAAAAAATTGAAACTGGAAGACATATTAACCCAAGAATGAAAAACCAAGATTTGATTCTTTATTTAAAAACATGACTAAAAGAGGCTGGCTTGAGCAACCAACAAAAAAGAGAAAGAATATTATGAGAACATTAACTTGTTTTAAAAAGGCAATTACCATCATTTAAAAAGGCAATTATCATCATAGAAAACCCATATTTTTCTTAAATGTTATACATCAGTTCATGTAACCGTAATAGCTACAAACTACTATGCAAATTAAATTAAACTGTTTGAGAATCCAAACTTTCAGAAAGTCTAGCCCTTGGGTCATAAGGAAGACTTATGCTGTCCAAACTAGGAGGTTCCAAGGGCAGGTGAGACCATGCCTGGGGGACCACTACAGTAGATCCCCTACATACGAACCTTCAAGTTGAGAGCTTTCAAAGATGTGAACGTATGTTCGCCTGTCCAATCACGTCAGGTGTGAGTGAAACTGCAACTTGCCCTCCATCTCCTATTGCTGACGATCCTGCAGTTCTACCATCTCCCACCTCCCCTCCCTCCTCCAGTCAGTAATTCTTCTTGCCTGTTCACTCGATGCCAGCCCTGTATGCCAGCTGTTGTACTGGACTACTGTACTTTTCAAGGAACTGTACTGTACTACAAGATTAAAATTGTTTTCTTTATTTTTTGTGTTTTTTTAATGGATTATTTGTGTGAAAAGTATTATAAACCTATTACAGTACAGTACCATATAGTTGATTGTATTAGTTGGGTACCTAGGCTTTGTTGGACTTACGGACAAACTAGACTTACAAACGCGCTCCAGGAATGGAACTCGTTCGTATGTAGGGTACTTACTGTACTACCATTCCCTCCCACCCACCACAGAGGGTGCTGTTGATCACTATCCCTTCCTGTCTGATGGCTGCTGGTCTAAGTCCCCGTATTGGCCAGGAAGGTTTCTCTGAAGGAGGGTGGCTCTGTGGTGACCCCATTCCCATGGTACTACGAATACACAGGAATATGCACCTGGTACCGCATTTCCAGCTACAATAGTACAGTGGAATTCCCAAGCATAACAGTGCATCCTTCTTTGAGATTCCTAGATGAGATCTGTTTCCTTACATTGATCCAGATATGTCAGTTATCATCCTTGGTTTGTACTGATTGGAGACAAATAATATCAGAGCTTTGCCCTACTCTCTGTTGATTTGACCATAATTGGGAAACTATATGCCACTCTGGGCACCACACTTTTAGAGGGTCATAGGTCACCCAGACCTCATCAAGAGGTGAATGGCTAGGACCCTGCATGTGTTTCATTCTCTTGGGGATCCGTAAATAAAACTGGGGATATTTAGACTAATTTCTTTAATCTTAGTCTTTGTTTTATGAATTCATTGTGATTATCACCAGTCTTTATTCAGTCAACAGAATATTTTGAAAGATGACTGCTATGGTCTGAATGTTCAGAAATATTTAAAATCCATATGTTGAAAATCTAACCCCCAAGATGATGGTATTAGAAAATGTGGGACAAAGCAGAAAATAACACAGCATTGTAAAGCAATTATACTCCAGCAAAGATGTTAAAAAAAAAAGAAAGAAAGAAAATGGGGGCCTTTGGGAGGTGATTAGGTCATGAGGGTGGAGCCTCATGAATGGGATTAGTGCCCTTATAAAAGAAGCCCAGAGAGCTCCCTAGTCCTTTCCACAGTGTAAGGTTACAATGAGAAGTGTGTGACTCAGAAGAGGGCCCTCACCTGATTAATTGGCACCCCGATTTCAGACTTTCAGTCTTCGAACTGTGAGCAATACACGTCAGCTGTTTTTAAGCCACCCAGTCTGTGGTTTTCATTAGAGCAGCACAAATGGACTAAGGTAATGACTATTCTTTTCCTTGCTGTTTCTAATTTATGTGTTCATTTTTAACGATTTTATTTATGTGGGTTCTCATTTTTTCTCCTTAGAATTGCACTCTCTTTCAGTCTTATTCTGTTTTGTTTATGTTCTCATCTTTGGGCTCTTATTTTGTTGTAATTAAATTCCTATTGACTCACTCTATGGTGTAAAACATAGAGTTCTTCTATGTAAAACATAGAAGTTCTCTTCCTTCAGTTCTTTGTGGCATTATCATTGCGGCTAAGTGATCCATCCAGCACAGTGGGCACAGTGCCCAGGACCCACAGTCCTTTTAGGAGCCCAGAGGAATGTATTAATTTTTATTCCTTTTAAAATCAGAAAAAATAAATATAATAATATTGAATACATAATATTGAATTCGCCTTGGACTTAAATAGTCTTTACACCATTGTGGTCATAAAATACACTTTTTAATATTTTTTCTATGGAGGAAGGGGCTCACAGACACACAAGTTTCTAGAACACATAAAAGTTATAATGTGACCCTGATTTTCATAACTAACAAAATAAACATTCATTCCTTAATATCATTTATTACGTTGTTCATAATTGAATTTCTCCAACTATATCATAATTGTTGTTTTATAGCAAGCTTCTGAGCTTGGATCCAAATAAGTTTAACAGTTAAATTTGGTTGTCATGACTCTTGAGTCTGTAATCTACAATGGCCCCTCTGTCCTTTAACCCCCTTGCCAATGACTTGTTGCAGACATCAGATTAACTGCCCTAACTGGGTTGGCTGTCTTCCTACTTGGACTTGTCTATTTGCTTCTTTGTGGTGTCATTTATCTTCTTTCTCTGTTTACTATATTTCTTATAAAAGGAAGTTAGCTCCACAGGCTTAATAAATTCATGTTTGACTTCTGTGGCAAAAATACTTTATAGAGGTGCAGTGTGCCTCATGTCACATCACAAAGGAAGCTCCCAATGTCTGTTGTTCCGATTTTCATGATGCTAAGATTAATCATTACATTCGGGTAGTGACAGATAATGATTTAATGCCTTAGTAATAGTTGCCTGGAAAAACTTTTTTCATTAGGCTTTGAAAATGGTGATTTTTCTACCTCGTTCATTCTTGTCACAGCAGTTTTCCTCATCATTTAGAACGATTTTGCTCATATAGTTTATATAAATAAGATAGGATAAATGCTGACGTTTTCCTTTGAATTGCCAGTTTTCATATTAAATAGTTGTTATGGGAGTTGCTTTCATTGCTATCCAGTGGATGTTCTCCTTTTCCTCTAGCTCTCCTGAAAATCTTAGAAGCAATAACAATCTGATAACAATGAGTGTGCCCAGAACCAGCATGTGATCCTCTTAATACTAGTCTTTACTAAAAGGAATCAGAATTTCTTAAAAGAGTGGCTGATTCCGGGTCTGGAGCGGGAAATATACAAGATGATCCTGGCATATTTTTTATGCTAGAAAGCTAGGAAGTTAAAGAGTAATGGCTTGGGTCAAAAGACATAGACATACATATGAAGGGGTTCTTATTAACCAAAAATAGAACAACATGAATATCAAAAAAGGATAATGAAAGCAATTGATTAAAACAATTGACCCTATGAAATGTATGAGTTCACTATTGAGAAGAGAAAGAGAGATAGACAGACAGAAATACATGTATAATGTTTTAGACATTGTCAAATTTCCCTCCATAAGGGTTGCACCATTTGTATCACTTCTAAGAATGTATAAGAGTATCTGTTCCCATACAGCCTCACCAACAGAATATATTGTTGAATTTAATAGGTGAGAAGTGGCATTTCATTGTAGCTTTTTTTTTTTTTAACATCTTTATTGGGGTATAATTGCTTTACATTGGTGTGTTAGTTTCTGCTTTATAACAAAGTGAATCAGTCATACATAAACATATGTTCCCATATGTCTTCCCTCTTGCGTCTCCCTCCCTCCCACCCTCCCTATCATTGTAGCTTTAATTTACACTTATTATGAGATATGTTGAGCAACTATCCTTATGTTTAAGATCTATTTTCAATTATTTCCCTATGAACTCTGTGTTTTTATGTTTTAAATTTTTTCTATTGTATTGTTGGCCTATTCCTCAATCAATTTCTAAGTGCTATTTGTATATTAGAGAGAGTAGTCCTTTGTCTGTGATATAAGCTGCAATATATTTTCCCACTTTCTCATTTGTCTTTTGACTTACCTCTTTACTTGTGGCCATTTTAAAAATCACTTTATTGATGTATGATTGACATACGCAGAGCTGTATTTATTTTGCGTATACAATTTGATGAGTTTAGAGATAAGTATATACCCATGTAACCATCACACCATCAATGCCATAAGCTTATCCATCACCTCCAAAAGTTTCCTCCTGTTCTCTATCTATCTATCTATCTATCTTCCCATCTATCTATTTTTTGTCTTAACACTTAGCATAAGATTTACACTCTTAACAAATTTTTAAGTATACAATACAATATTATCAATTATAGGCATTATGCTCTAGGACTTAATTGCTTTGCATAATGGAAATTTTTTATCCTTTACCAATACCTCCACATTTCCCTTCCTCTCAGCCCCTGGTAACCACCATTTTACTCTGTTCCTAGGAGTAAAACTGTTTTAGATTCTTTATGTAAGTGGGATCAGGTAGTATTTGTTCTTCTGTGACTGGCTTAGCATAATATCTTCTAGGTTCATTGATATTTTCACAAATGACAGGATTTCATTCTTTCTTAAGGTTGTATGTAAGCAAATATCACGTTTTCTCAATCCCTTCATCCATTGATAGACATTTAAGTTCCATGTCCTGGCTATTGTCAATAATGCTGCAGAGAACATGGGAATGCATACATCTTTTTGAGATCCTGATTCAAATGCCTTTGGATATAAACCCAGAAGTGGGATTTCTGGATTATATGGTAGTTCTATTATTAATTTTTAAAGAAACCCCCATATTGTTTTCCATAGTGGCTGCACCAATTTATATTCTGACCAACAGTGTACAAGTGTTCCCTATTCTTCACATCCTCACCAACATTTACCTTTTTTTTTTTTCTTTTGCTATGGAGTTGTAGGAGTTCATTATTCATTTTAGGTTTTAACTCTTTATCTGATATATGGTTTGCAAATATTTCCTCCCATATTACAGAATGCCCATTCACTTTGTTTATTGTTTTCTTTGCTGTTCAGAAGCTTTTTAGTTTGATATAATCACATTCTTTTCCTTCTGTTCCCTGTGCTTTTGGTGTCATATTCAAGAAATCATTATCAAGGCCAATGTCAAGAAGATATTTTCTCCTTTGCTTTCTTCTAGGAGTTTTACAGTTTCTGGATTTAGGTTTAAGTCTTCAATCCCTTTCGAGTTTATTTTTGTGTATGGTGTAAGACATGGATCCAATTCATTCTTTTGCATGTGGATATCCAGTCTTCCCAGCACCATTTATCCCTTTCCCATTATATTCTTGGTGCCCTTGTTGAAGATTAGTTGACTGTTTATTTTATTTTATTTTATTTATTTCTGGGCTCTGTTTTTTCATTTGTCTCTGTGTTTGTTTTTCTTCCCAGTTTTACTGAGCAATAATTGACATACATCATTGCATAAGGTTCAAGCTATACAGCATGATGGTTTGACTTACTTATATTGTGAAATGATTACCATAATAGGTTTAGTTAATTTCCACCATCTCATAGAGATACAATAAAAAGAAAAGAGAAAAAAAGTCTCCTTGTGATAAGAACTTTCGGGATTTACTCTCTTAACCGTCTTCCCATATATCATACAGCAGTGTTAACTACAGTTATTATGTTGTACATTACGCTGCTAGTATTTATTTATCCTGCAACTGGAAGTTTGTATCTTTTGACCATCTTCTTCCAATTTCCCCTCCTTCCACCTTTTGCTCCTGGTAACCGCAAATCTGATCTCTCTGATTTGGTGATTTTTTGTTCTTTCAGATTCCACATGAATGAGATCATACAGTATTTGTCTTTCTTTGTCTCACTTATTTCACTTAGCATAATGCCTTCAACGTCCATCCATGTTGTTGCAAATGGTAGTTTTTAATGGCTGAATAATATTTTTTTTGTATGTACATACCACAACTTATTTATCTGTTCATTTATTGATGGACATTCAAGTTGTTTTCGTGTCTTGACTATTGTATATAATGTTATTATGAGCATGGGGGTGCAGATATATTTTTGAGTTATTGTTTTTGTTTCCTTTGGATATATTCCCAGAGGTGGAATTGCTGGATCATATGGTGGCTGTATTTTAATATTTTGAGGAACCTCCATACTGTTTTCCACAGTGGACGTGACAATTTACAATGCCACCAACAATACACAGGGTTTCCTTTTCTCCATATCATGACTAGCATTTATTATCTCTCATCTTTTTGACGATGGCCATTCTAACAGGTGTGAGGTGATATTTCACTGTGGTTTTAATTCTCATTTCCTTAATGACTAATGATGTTGAGCCGTTTGTATATCTTCTTTGGAAAAATGTCTCTTCAGGTCCTTTGCTGCTTTTTAAAATGGATTATTTATTTTTAACTCTTATTGTATGAGTCCTTTGTATATTTTAGATATTAACCCCTTATCAGATATATGGTTTGCACGTATTTTTTTCCCATTTCATAGCTTGTCTTTTCACTTTGTTGATGGTTTCTCTTACCGCGCAGAAGCTTTTCAGTTTGGTATAGTTCCACTAATTTACTTTTTATTTTGTTGCTTGTGCTTTAGGTGTGATTTCCAAAAAATCGTTACTAAGACCCATGTCGAGGGGTTTTTTTCTTATATTTTCTTCTAGGAGTTTCATGGTTTCAGGTCTTACATTTGTCCATTTGTCCCTAATTCGTATTGAGTTATTTTTTGTGAGTGATGTACAATAGGGGTTTTTATTCTTTTACATGTGAATATCCAGTTTTCCCAGCACCATTTGTTGAAAAGACTGTCTTCTCTCCATTGAGTATGGCTCCTTTTCAAATATTAGTTGACTGTATATGTTGGGGTTTATTTCTGGTCTCTCGATCCTATTTCATTGTTTTATTTGTTTGTCTTTATGCCAGAACCATACTGTTTTGATGACTGTAGCTTTGCAATAAAATTTGAAGTCAGGAAGTGGGATGCCTCCAGCTTTGTTCTTCTTGCTCAAAATTCCTTTGGCTGTTTTTAGTCTTTCTTGTTTTCATATATGAATTTTAGGGTTTTTCCCCCTATTTTTGTAAAGAATTTCCTTGGCTTTTTGACAGGAATTGCACTGAATCTGTTGATTGCTTTGGGTAGTATGGCATTTTGACAATATTAATTCTTCCAATCCATGAACACAGGATGTCTTTCCATTTATAGCTTTGAAAATTTCTTTCATCAACCTTTCATACTTTTCAGTATACAAGTCTTTCACCTCCTTGATCAAGTTTATTCCTAAGTACTTTATTCTTTTTGATGCTAATGTAAATGAGATTGTTTTCTTGATTTCCTTTTTTGATTGTTCATTGTTAGTGCATAGAAACATAGCTGAAATTTGTATCCTGTAACTTTACTGAATTTGTTTATGAGTCCTAACAGTTTTCTGATGGAATTTTTAGGGTTTTCTAGATGATCTATAAGATAAAGCCATCTACAAACAAATAAATTTATTTCTTCCTTTCTAATTGAAAGCCTTTTTTTTTTCTTTTTCATTCCGAATTACTCTGAGGAGAACTTCCAGTACTATGTTGAATAGTAGTGGTAAGAGTAGAAATAATTGCTTTGCTTTGGATCTTAGAGGAAAAGTTTTCAGCTTTTTACCCTTGAATATAATATTAGTTGTGGGCTTTTCAAAATGGCTTTTGTTGTATTGAGGTACATTCCTTCTATATGTAACTTATTGAGAATTTTTTTTATTAAAGTGTGTTGAATTTTGTCAAATGCATTTCTAGCATCTATTGAGTTGATCCTGAAATTTTTATCCTTCATTCTATTAACCTGGTGTATCACATTGATTGACTTTCATATGTTGAACCATCCTTGCATCACAGGGATAATTCCCCCTTGTTCATGATGTATGATCCATAATTAGTTAAAATTAATTAGTTAATTTCCACTTATGTCTCTTAGTTCTCTGAGGGTCATTATTGTCTAGCTCATTATAGAACTAGTACTCATGGCAATATTAAAAATGATTCAAAAAAGAAATCACTGCATTGTGTATATCTCACCCCCTTGTTCCTAATTAGTGAAAAACTCTTGTGCAGGTGGACATTTAGGTCCAGAGTGAAATTTTTCATCACTGTTGCTGAATGCAGAACTGGAACGTTTAGTATCTGCCAAGCAAGCAAGCCCTTTATCTGTTCCACAGTCACCAGGAACACACCAAGAATGAATGGTCACTACCTTTCATTTGCTGTGATGGTTGCATCGGGTATCCCCTGCTTTTGCTGGGTCCATCAGTGCGGGAACTGCCCTGTACACTTGGAACTCACAACTCATCCATTTTCCCAACTGCTTTGAATTCTTGCATGGTACACAGGCCTACTCTGCTACTATTTGTGGACAGAAAGTGCACCTGCATACACGTTTGCGGGGACATAGGCTCTTTCCGGAAGGTTACTCATGAAACTAGAAGCAGTGGCTGACTCTAGGGAGAGAAGCTGGAGGCTTGGGAACCCCTGTGAATTTTACATCATGTGCTCCTTTCCCTGGGACACATAAATGAATTAGTTGAAAGGGAAGAAAAGAAAGAAAGATGGAGAATTAGATCGTGGGTTGATCAATAGTGACTTAATGGGTGAAAACTGAGTCCATGAGGGTGACTGTACCTTTTATGGCATCTCAAAGGTCTAAGAGATCACTGAGTGTTGACCTCTATAGTAAAAAAGAAATAAAAAATTGAAGACCCATATTTTGACGGAGACAGATGACATTGTTGTGCTACTCTGTGCTTATCAGATGGCACGAGTGTTAGCATGTTCATTTATTCACTCATCCAACAAAAACTCGTTGTGGTTTACTATGTTCTGTGCACTGGGCTGGGTGTTCAGGATAGACAAAAGAGAGAATAAAAATTTTAATAAAACAATCTTTGTCCTCGAAGAGCTTGTAAGATGGGATAACGCTGAGAAAGCAGAGACTTCATGAAGACTGAGGGGATGGAGAAGTATGTTCTCCCAAGGCGCCAGCTCTCTCCCCTCTGGGCCCCTGCACATCCTCTTCCTGCTATGTTCTCCTAAAGCCCTAGAGCTCTCCTCCCCGCATCCCACCTCTTACTGTTTTCCTATCTCACTCCTTTCAGCTCTCAGTTGAGAAGATGTTTCTTTGAAGCAGCCTTCCTAACCTCTCAAGTCCAAGGAGATGTCTTTTCACGTGTGGCCCAGGGCCCCTGCTTACTCCTATCAAACACATGGCACTGACGGTAACACAGCTGGTTTATGGTTTATTATGTTAGACCCTGAGCTCTGCTCTTTGCTACATGTCAGGATCTGGCAAAGTTTCTGACCCTTAAATATTAACAGAATGAAGGAATCAATGGTGGCTATTGGACAACAGAACCCTTGCAGGACCAAGGAGTCATGTGAGCTTGCCTTCAACTTGTGAAGTCCTGTCATGGGCTTTGCGGCAGGTGGCAGAATCAAACTGATGGGTGGAAGTTCAAAAAGGCAGAGTTTGCCTTTGTATCTGGAATGTTGTCATAATCAGAGCTAACCAACTATACAGTAGGATGTACGAGGGAAGTGGAAGTCTTTCATCACAGGCATTTTTAAAGTAAAGCCAAGAAATGGATGGTGCCAAGGGTGTGTTCAATGTTTGCTGATGCCAGAAACACAGTTATGGTTGATCAGTTAAATCTACTGGAAAGTTCATGGCAGGTTTTTTGGGTTTTTTTCATATTTGTTTTAAAATACAAGAGTAATACCAGTCCATACTGAAGAATTTGAAAATCATTAAAAAGAGAAAAATGACAACAACTGATAATCCTATTAACAAGGATAAACTCTCTCAAATTTTGATTGATTTCTTTCCTATCTTCCTTTATATGTTTATAGTCAATATTAAAATGTAATAATAATTTTAAAGTTATCTTGATTTTTTCACTCAACAATATACGTTTTTCTTATGTCATTATTTTTAGTTACTATTATCAATTTTAGTGAGTATTACTGTTTAAAAGAACCATATGCTTTCCCCTCACCATTCTTTTTTTGAATTCTTGGCTAGTATTTAATTTTTCCCTAATATAAATAATGCTGAGATAAAGAGAATATGCATATTTCTAGTCATTTTTAAGTGAATGTCATGTAAGGAATGCTTAAAGAATGTTACAGTCATAATTAGCCAATACAAGGCTTAAAGGGATTATTTTTGAACATTCCTTCTTAAATGTGTTCTCTAGAAGGTTTTCCTGATAAATTATTGTTAAATTGAAAAGGTGACTCTTTCTGACCTTCTCTGATAATCACAACTGATGAGGAAAATGGAAAAATCCAAGAAATTCTTTGCCTTTAAGTGCAGGGAAAGAGTACCTTACAGCGACCAAATAGAAAATAAAAAAATAAATTAAAACCCCAGCCTCTGTAACGATCGCATGTCTTCCTCTAGTGGTCAAAGTGGGTAAGTGCAACTTCTCCAAACACAAGCACTAATATTGCTTAATTTATATTTACAGACTCACGAGATGAAGAATTAGGAGGAATCCTAGCGAGTACATAGTTCAATTTCCTCATTTACAAAGGAGCAAAGCAAGTTTCGTAAGAAGGAAGTGACTTGAGCAAGGCCATACAGACGTTAGGAACTGAGCTTAGAACAGAACTCTCGTTTCCAAATGCCGTGGTTGATGCTTCTGGACGGTCCAGCCCTACTCCAGATGCTGCAACTCTGTCTGGTTTCCTCCTCACCACTCTTTCTGGACCTGAGGGATGTGTGTGTGAGTGTGTGTGTGTGTGTGTGTAGCAAGGAGGGTAGGCATTAGAAGTCCTTCCTTGTCAACAATCTGAGCATCGTATAAATAAGCTGCTACCTGCATATATGCAGTTTTCCTAGCTACACCCCACCCACAACTTCCCCCAACGCAACTTCTTCTCCTGATATTGTATTGGGACTCTCATACAATCTGAAAACAAATGTTGCCCCAGAGTCTTATGGTCCTTCCCACGGAATATGACCTGAGCACCAGGCCCTCCCCCTCCCCTCCACCCCCGCTTCCACCAGCATGAGGAAACCTCAGCGGGGCTCCTGATGCCTCATTCTCACCTGGGCTGCAGAGGTGCTCCCCAGAGGTAGGGTCTCACAAAATGAGTTGTGCATTCATTTCTCATACCTTTAAACTCTGAAAAGCTCACGTAACTTCTGGCAAGACAGGATTCTAGAGGACCAGAATCTTATTCTTCACAAAGATCATTTCTATTGGGTATTAATAAATCATAATGGGAGACGTTTCCCAGGCCACAGTTTCCCTGGGAACAGCAGGGCTGAGGTTAATTTTGGAGGATCATGGGTTCCTACACAGAGTTCCAGGTGGATCCTTTGGATCCACAGAGTTCCAGGTGGATCCTAAACTCTATATTTAACGGAGCTTTCACGTATGCAAGTCGACTGGGCAGAGGAAGAAAGAAAGAGAGCTGAGGAGAGAGTCCAGACGTGCCAACATTTAAAGGGAGAGCAGAAAAATGTATTCAGTAAAAGACAGCTAGAGCCATCAGAGAGGAAGTAGGAGAGTTAAGAGAGAAGAGACTCACCCAAACAAAAGGAGAGGATTTGAAGGGGGGATGAGCAACAGTGTCTGATGCTGCAAGCGGAGCAGGTAAGAGAAGGGCTAAGACGTTGGAACTGGTGGTTGCGTGGCCATTGAGGATTTGGCAATGGTGATTTTGCAGTTTCAGTGACGTGGTGAGGGCGGCATTCGGTAGCAGCTTGAGGAGTGAGAGGATGGTGAGGGATTGGAGGCAGTCAGTGTAGACAAGGCTTTCAAAAAATGCTCTTTTTTTCCAGTTTATATATATATATATATATATATATATTTAGATTAATTTTTATTGGAGCATAGTTGATTTACAATGTTGTGCTAGTTTCTGCTGTACAGCAAAGTGAATCAGTTACATCCACTCTTTTTTAGATTCTTTTCCCATATAGGTCATTACAGCATATTGAGTAGAGCTCCCTGTGCTGTACAGCAGGTCCTTATCCATTATCTATTTTATGTACAGTAGTGTGTATATGTCCATCCCAATCTCCCAATGTATCCCTCCCCTCCCCTTTCCCCCTTGGTAACTATAAGTTTGTTTTCTCTATCTGTGGGTCTATTTCTGTTTTGTAAATAGTTTCATTTGTACCACTTTTTTTTAGATTTCACATATAAGTGATATCACATGATATTTGTCTTTGTCTGACTTACTTCATTCAGTATGACAATCTCTAGGTCCATCCATGTTGCTGCAAATGGCATTGTTTCGTTCTTTTTTATGGATGAGTAATATTTCGTTGTATATGTGTACCACATCTTCTTTACCAATTCCTCTGTCAATAGACATTAAGGTTGCTTCCATTCAATGGTGCTGCAATGAACACTGTGGTGCATGTATCTCTTTGAATTATGGTTTTCTCCGGATATATGCCCAAGGGTGGGATTGCTGGATCCTATGGTAGCTCTATATTTATTTTTTTAAGGAGTCTCCCTATCTCCATAGTGGCTGTACTAATTTACATTCCCACCAACGGTTTAGGAGGGTTCCCTTTTCTCCACACCCTCTCCAGCATTTATTGTCTGTAGATTTTTTGATGATGGCCATTCTGACCACGTGAGGTGATATCTCACTGTAGTTTTGATTTGCATTTCTCTGATAATTAGTGATGTTGAGCAATGCTCTTAACTTAGAAAGTAAAGGGAGAGAAGGAAAGAAAAGTGTGGTAGCCACAGGGAATCACAAATCCAAGGCAAGCAGGCTGATATTTGAGCATTTTGATTAGCTTAGGAGGAGAGCTCAGTGAGGGGAAGGTTGGAGATGCTGCAAAAAGGGGGACAGTGGATAAGGTAGATCTGGAGGGGCAACGGTGGAGGGACAGCCTTCTTGTGAGACCAGAGAATGGTTGGGGCACTTCCTCTTCTCTTAGAATCTTCCATATTTACTTTCCTCACGCAGGACCCAGAGCAGCAGGATACAGGAAGCCCATCTGAGTCTTCACATCTGTGCTGTTATGTGCCTGAGGCTGATACCTGGCCAGCTGGGCCAGCAAGGATGAGTAGGAGGAAACCAAACAGCCCTTCCCCTACCCCTTAGCTTCCAGTCGGGTGTGAATTGTGTAGACTAAAGAAATCATTCTTTGATCCTGCTGGTTTAGGTTCAATTTGTCTCCTCAGCTGTGAAATCTCCGTTTCCACTCAATTCTATTAACTAATTCATCTCAACTTTGGGGGTCTCATTGTATGGAATTTATCTTTATTAAGTACTTTCACAGGTCAGCATGTTGGTGAGGGATATCATTCTATTTTTCAGGTGATGCTTTCTTCCAGAATATGTTCTGTCTGTATTTGGTAAGCATCCTTCTTTTCTTACAGTATGTTTCAAAGTTGCATTTAAAAAACTGGCATAGAGTGAAGTAAGTCAGAAAGAAAAAATCAAATATCGTATATTAACGAATATATGTGGAATCTAGAAAAATGGTATAGATGACCTTATTTGCAAAGAAGAAATAGAGACACAGACGTAGAGAACAAACTTATGGATACCAAGGGAAAAAGGGGGGGTGGGATGAATTGGGAGATTGGTATTGACATATATATACTATTGATACTACGTATAAAATAACTAATGAGAACCTACAGTATAACTCAGGGAACTCTACTCAATGCTCTGTGGTGGCCTAAACAGGAAAGAAATCCAAAAAAGAGGGGATATAGGTATATGTATAGCTGATTCACTTTACTGTACAGTAGAAACTAACACAACATTGTAAAGCAACTATACTCCAATAAAAATTAAAAATATATATATACACATATACATATATGTATATTACACTTCCTATTTATTTTTAATTATTTTTTTTTTTTTTGCGGTACACGGGCCTCTCACTGCTGTGGCCTCTCCCACCGTGGAGCGCAGGCTCCGGACGCACAGGCTCAGCGGCCATGGCCCACGGGCCCAGCCGCTCCGCAGCATGTGGGATCTTCACAGACCAGGGCACGAACCCGTGTCCCCTGCATCGGCAGGCGGACTCTCAACCACTGTGCCACCAGGGAAGTCCTACACTTCCTATTTTTTAAAAAGAAACCTGGTATAGCTCTTTCTAATGACTCTCTTGGCTCTGATGCAGCAAATCTTCTTGAATCCCTTTCTGTTATATCTGGATCATTCCTTCCTTTCTAAGTTAAGGTTTGAACTCTGACTATTGGATTCTGGACAGGTTTCTGTCACTTGATGGCATGGGGACAGGGGACAGTTCTCATACAACCTTGGTCTGGGGACCCAAGAGTTGCTTTCCTTTCTCTGTCTGTATGTGGGTTCACACAACCTATGTGGTTACGAGAACTGCTCCAATAGAAGGATAGCCCTGGGGTTCAGATTATTACCTCAAAATCACTTTGGATCTGGAAATTCTCACTTCTACAAGAAGCACCCTCTTGACAGTTGGATTTATAAGTTTCACCAATTTTCCTTTATCACCCATGTCTTGTTTTCATGAATTTTTCTTTCATCACCCATGTTTTGTTAAAGGAGAATCAGAACTGGGCAGTAGTTAAGTGGTGTAAACAGGTTTTGTCCAGGACAATTGCAATAGGGGAAAAGAGACCTCAGTACCGAGGTTCAGTTCTGAATATAGACAGCATGGACAAGAAGTGTGGCTACAAACTCTGTGGATGAAAAATTACTAAGAGGAAACATCAGGGGTAAGGGGATGGGATGGTCTGGCTAAATCACCCTAACAGAAGTCTTGTTGAAGGAGTCTTGATGAAGACATCACCTGGGGGACGGTGGAAGATGAGGAACCTGATTAGGTATTGGGGATGGAGGATGGGGGATTCTTGCTAAATTGACTTAACAGGATTCTTGCTAAAATTGGATAATGCAGAGACAAACATGGAATCCAAGTCTGTATAGCACAGGGAACTATACTCAATACTGTGTAATAACCTATGATGGAAAAGAATCTGAAAAAGAAGATATATATGTATAACTGAATCACTTTGCAGTACTCTTGAAACTAACAACATTGTAAATTAACTATACTTCAATCAAAAAAGAGTTTTTGCAGAAAAACAAAAACAAAACAAAAAATCAGGGTTGAAGAAGGGTTCAGGGGAGCCTGAGTAGAGTTTGGACAAGGAGAGAATCTTAGTTAGTTAATTAGTTACTTAGTTAGTTTTATTTCCTATCAGGTTCACTGGGGAGAGTGCTGTGCCAGGTGAGGACAGGGGAACTCTCTCAGCGTCAGGGGAGGAGCAGGGATTGGGGGTGGGGAGACCTGTGATCAGCTTGATCTGTGAGATATAAGGTGAGTGAGGGTGCAGTCAGTGTTTCCCTAAAGAATTGTGAACCCTCATAAAAAGATGAGAGGTGAAGAGCAAAGCCCTGCCTTTAATCCTGGAAGGGTTATGAGAGAACATGATGCTCAGAGCCATTGCAGCCCTCTTGAGTCCATGAGGCATTAAGCCCAAGATCAAAAAACCAATGAGGTGAAGGTGGCCAAGCAAATATATGGAAAGAAACCAGGACGTTTCTGCTGTCACTGAGCTGCTGCAGCAACTCTACAAGCTCCAAACCTCAGGCTTCTTATTATTGCTTAAACTTTTGTTATCATTTTTTAATTTGCTTCTAAATTTATTCTAATTTATACAGAAAAGGCAGGTAAAAGGAAGAGGCTGGCGGGAACTTAGATCTACTCTTTAGTAGAGGAGAGTCATTATCAACATGTGTGTGAGTGCTGGTGGGGATTTGGAGGCATAAAGGCAGGAAGCATAATAAGTAATGCTGTCCCAGGCATGTCATGCTATGCCCATGGCTAGAGAAACCCAAACCACTTTGGAGAGTTCACGAATTCTACTCTTTCCCTATCTTTACTTCTCTTTTTATATCTTTAGGATGAAACAGCCTCTTGTTCTCCTTAATCCCTCCATCCTCCAGGGGTCATTCAAATAGAATTGTGGGGCTTCCCTGGTGGCGCAGTGGTTGGGAGTCCGCCTGCCGATGCAGGGGACACGGGTTCGTGCCCCGGTCCGGGAAGATCCCACATGCCGCGGAGCGGCTGGGCCCGTGAGCCATGGCCGCTGAGCCTGCGCGTCCGGAGCTTGTGCTCCGCAGCAGGAGAGGCCATGACAGTGAGAGGCCTGCATACCGCAAAAAAAAAAAAAAAAAAAAAAGAATTGTGGTCAAGAAACAGGAAAAGTTGGAAAAGACCAAGTCTGTGGAATATATGAGTCTCCTCAACACCAAAATTTTGTCCCAGGTTTTCCCTCCATTCTCAGCTGTTCCTGCAGGGGAGACGCTGACTCATCCTGCCATCTCCTATCAGGGTGCCATCTGAGGATATACAAAGAAAAATTAATGCTCGATTCCTGGGATGGAAAGCAGGAAGATGGTTCTGGATTCAGGATTCACAGCATGGAGGAGTCCAGAGTGAATTCTGAGAGGGGCTATGCGTGTGGGAAGAAAGAACTTAGACCCCAGACCTACGGCCACAGCCTTAGGAGCTGGAAGGTGAGGCCACTGGTCAAAGAGCCTCGGGGATCTGAGTTGATTCTCATCAGGAAGTCCATTTCAACAGTGGACATGCCTGCTTGTCTCTCTTGATCGATGTCTCCACGTGGTCCCCGGAACAATGGCTGTCAGATCCCTCAGTGGAGGTTGGATGGATCCCTCTGGATGAAATAGGCTTTACCCAGGGGTGTGTGTGAGCTTGAAAGTGAGACCCCATTCAGAAAGCATATGGGTTGGTGATCAATAGAATAAAATAACAGATGAGCATAGGAATTCCTGAAGAGTTTATACCCATTGTACTAACATCTTCTAAACTTCAGGAGTTTCCCACTTACAGTCAATCTACTCTGTAGCTGTTGAAATCTAACATCTTGTGTGATTCTGGGCTGGCTAAGAAGAAAAGTATCACAGGAGAGCTAGTTCTTGCCTTTTTCTCCAAGTGTGGTTAGGATAGAAAAGTTCCCTCCTAAATATTTGTTTTCTTTACAAGGGTTGCAGACCCCATCTCAGATCAGAAACCCCACAGCCACAGAGGGCTACCTGAATCCTTTCTTTAGTGCCTCTTCTTTTGCATCCCTCCCCTGTCTGCTGCACCAGCACACCCTCTGCCCAGTCTCTCTGTATGGGTCTGATGCACTCCCCAGTTTCTGAGCACTTCCTACCAGGATGTTACTGCAGACTCAGGGGCAGTTCCTCTGGAGCCTGGCTTTCTGGATAGCAGGTCAGCAGGGAGGCTGTGGGGCAAGACCAGATTAGTAAACCCTCTCTCTTAAGTGAACATGCATGCTCTGTGCATGTCCCCTGCTGTGCACCATGAATGCCACTTTATTATTTTAATTTTTAGCAGTGAGTGGAGACATCATCCTGACCCAGATGCCCAGACATCAGGACAGAGAGTCACCATTTCCTATCAAGCCAGTGCCGATGTACACAGAGAAATATCTGGATCCGAATAAAACCCGGACAAAGGTTTGAGCCCTTTGTATCTCACATCTCTACCTTGGCCCCTGCTGTCCCAGCCCAGCAAAGCAGCAGGGGAAGTAGAACCTACTAAGCCTTTAGCGTCAGCTCCCTGGAGCCTGGGGACTCCGGGCAGTGTTACTGCAGGCATGACTGCAGGTAGCCAAACCACAGTGGTGCAGCCTGTGCAAAAAAACTCCTGCTGCCCTAGGGCCTGAGTTTCTAAGGAACCTGCTTGCCACTAGGCAGCCAGTATCCTGTACCAGAGAGATGCAGCTCACGTGGAGCTCCTGAGTGAAAATACACATTCTTTTCCAGGTGGATGTAGCGGTTGCTGTTGGTACCCTCAGGCTTTCCACTTCCGTGCGCCTCTGCTGACTTCCTAAACCCCCATCTGTTCCTCACTGCTCACTCTGAATAAGGGGGAAACAGCTGTGCCTGCATGTGTTGTAGGCCAGAGGGCCTGGAATGAGCACCTCCTAGGACAGCCCTCAACAGAAGGAGGTGCGTAAATACCTCAGCGCCCTCACATCTCAGGTGGAATAACTCAGGGACATTCACCTTGTTTCCACGGTGGGGTTGAGGTCCAGTCAGCCTCAACAGCAACAGGCCTGCTGATGTGTGCTGTCACGGTCCATCTTCTCTTCCCTCCTCCCCTGGCAGTGCTCCCTGCACCTCTCATGTATGCTGCCTGCATGGACATCCTTGCCACTGGCGACTCAACCTGACCATAGGCAAGTTCTTATTCTTGGAAGGCATCTCTGCTCTGGATTTTTTCCATTTCTCCTTTACTGATGAATAGGAAAATTAAGGAAACATTTAATTTCCCCTTACCAATCTCTCTTAGATTAGATTTAAGCAGTAAATTTTTTCTTCTGTGGCACTAAATCAGAGGGACCTCTGCACAGACAGTTATGCCCTATGAATTCCTCATTAGAGGAGTCTCTCAATCCCTAAGACCCGCAGACTAGAGGGCCCCTGAGTCTCAGATTCCTCCCAGCTTCATGGCTTCACATATCTGTGTATTGCTCCCCGTTCTCTCTTCCTCCTAGCCATGTGCTTTCCGATGTTCATTTAGGGGAGAACTAATTTATGTTCTGGCGATATTAGAGGGGTTGAAGATCTGAATTATGTCACCCCGCAGTTGCCAAAGATGTCCACATCCAAATCTCTGGAACTTGTGAATGTCACCTTCTATGGCAAAAGGATCTTCGCGGTTGTGATTAAGTTAAAGATCTAAGGGGATATTACGCTGCATTACCTGGTGAGGTGGTGCTAAGTCATCACAGGGGTCTTTATAATAGGGATGTTGGAGGGTTAGAGTTATAGAGAGGAGAAATGATGATGGAAAGAAAGGCCAGAGGGATGTGAGGAAAAGGCCACGGGCCAAGGAAAGAGAGTGGCATCTAAAAGCTGGAAAAGGCTGGGAACAAGTCATTCCATTTCGCTGCCACAAGGAACATAGTGCTGTCGGCCCCTGATTGCCAACCAGGGAGACCCACCCAGACTTCCCACTCACAGAACTGCAAGGTAATAAGCTTCAATTATTTGAAGCCAATAAGGTCGTGGTCATTTTTTATAGCAGGGAAGTTATATGAGGAGAGGAAACATCTACTGCCTCTCTGGGTGAATAGATATTCTCTGTTCTCCCAAAAATTTCTGACTTTTTATAATTTGGTGTCAATTTTGATAAGAGATGGAGAACATTTTACTGCAGGAGAAGCAGAATTTCTCTTAGGGAGAAAAGTCTCTTGGATAAGACGCCTTGCTTAGGGCTTCCCTGGTGGCGCAGTGGTTGAGAGTCCGCCTGCCGAGGCAGGGGACGCGGGTTCGTGCCCTGGTCCGGGAGGATCCCACGTGCCGCGGAGCGGCTGGGCCCGTGAGCCATGGCCGCTGAGCCTGCGCATCCGGAGCCTGTGCTCCGCAACGGGAGAGGCCACGACAGGGAGAGGCCCGTGTACCGCAAATAAATAAATAAAGATGCTTGCTTAGCTCTTGTACAACCTGGGTATCTGAGAGCCTGGGGTTAGTTCCCAAAGCACATGTGAAAAGGGGGAGGTTGTTGTTATCTTTTTTCTTTATTTTTATATTACGCTGGATTATCTGGGGAGGATTTTTATATTTTATATTTATATATTTATAAATATATTTATATTTTATATTTATAATATTTTTATATTACGCTGGATTATCTGGGGAGGATTTTTATATTTTATATTTATATATTTATAAATATATTTATATTTTATATTTATAATATTTTTATATTACGCTGGATTATCTGGGGAGGTTTTTTATATTTTATATTTATAAATATATTTATAATTTATATTTATAATATTTTTATATTATGCTGGATTATCTGGGGAGGTTTTTTATATTTTTATATTTATATATTTATAAATATATTTATATTTTATATTTATAATATTTTTATATTATGCTGGATTATCTGGGGAGGTTTTTTATATTTTTATATTTTATATTTATATAAATATAAATATATTTATATTTTATATTTATAATATTTTTATATTACGCTGGATTATCTGGGGAGGTTTTTTATATTTTTATATTTTATATTTATATAAATATAAATATATTTATATTTTATATTTATAATATTTTTATATTACGCTGGATTATCTGGGGAGGTTTTTTATATTTTATATTTATAAATATATTTATAATTTATATTTATAATATTTTTATATTATGCTGGATTATCTGGGGAGGTTTTTTATATTTTTATATTTATATATTTATAAATATATTTATATTTTATTTTTATATTTATATTTTATATTTATAATATTTTTATATTACACTGGATTATCTGGGGAGGTTTTTTATATTTTTATATTTTATATTTATATAAATATAAATATATTTATATTTTATATTTATAATATTTTTATATTATGCTGGATTATCTGGGGAGGTTGAATTGCTTTATAGGACACACACAACCTTAGCAGGGAGAGACAGAGGTGGAGAAATGGGAAGGACACGTGGAGATGAGGAAGCAATCGAGGCAATGCAAGAAGTGCCTCTTGTCACTGGAATAATGTCACTGAGCGTTTGCAAAGGTTTGGAGAGCGTTGTGCTTTATAGGAGAAACCGCTGAGGGCTGAGTTTAAGGTGAAGGTCAGCATGGTGTGGGGCAGGAGCCCCAGGGAGCTGTAATGTAACAAGGTCCTTCTGGTTTTGTCTTTTCTCCTACTTCATAGGCCATGAGCTCATTTATGGGATGGATGTGGCCTCATGGAAGGAGCAGATTTAATGTCACACAGATCTGACTTTGAATCCCAGCCCAGCACCCGCTGACCATGTGACATTGGCCAAACCACACATGCCCTCTGATGAACTCTTCTCTTATCTGTGCAATAGATCACTACACATGTAAAGGGGTGTTGTGAGGGTTAACTAGATGATGCACCACAAAGTGTGTGTGTTTGTGTGTGTGTGTATATATATTGTGTGAAGAGTACCCAGGTGGTCTATTTTATGCACCCTTGAATATTTTAGAATGAGGGTGCTATGGAAGTTATTACTAGCCATATATTATCATTTCTACTGAAAGTCATCAATATTATTCCACAAAATAAATACATCCCTCACTGTAGCCTGTGACGTTTCATGTGCATTTTTTCTACCGTAAAATCTCTTTTCCAGAGATTTTTCTTTTCTTTATTTTTCATGAGGAAAAGGGATTTTGAGGGAAGGAGGTGGGGAAGACTATTAGCTTTCCCAGGCAGCAGATGGGGCAGTGTTCACTGCTCATGCTACTTCCCTCTTCCCTAGAGCATCATAGGACCCTTCTTCCCCTCGTCTCCAGAGCCAGGGGTGAGGCTCCCACAAGAATCACCCAAGGGGCAGACTGAACTCCCTTTTTATGCCTCTGTTTTCTAGGCTTTCCCAAACTTTGGAAAAAGTCTGACTCTGTTTTGAATGCTAGGGAATTCCTAAATTTAGATAGATGAGAATCTCAGTTTCCAGTGCTCAGGGCATTTCTTATCAAGAAGGGGATAATTACTGAGGAGCTGTCACCAGACCACAGGCACTGTGTGTAAACCCAGCCTTCACCCTCCTTTCCTGTGTCCCGCAGAGCCTGTCCCATTCCCTGCAGGGCTGGTAGTCTCAGAGCAGTGAGTTTGGTTCACTGACCTCATATCTGGTGGTCAGTGTTGGCTGTTGGCTGAGGGGCCTCAGTTCTCTTCCACATGGCCTCTCATCCTCCAATAGGCTAGATCAGCTTTCTTATATCCAAGAGGGAAGGTGGAAGCTGCAAGGTACTTGAGACCTAGACTCCAGAACTGGCACAGGGTTCCTGTCATCACATTCTGTTTGTCAAAGTGAGACCCTAGACCCAACTTGATTCAAGACATGATGAATTAGACTGCAGTCTCAATCGGAGTAACATATTTTCTGATCTACCATAATTGTCTTATAACTTTAATTATTAATTATAAGTTTAACAAACATAAAAGACCCCAAATAGCCAAAGCAATCTTCGGAAAGAAAAACATGGAGCTGGAGGAATTAGGCTCCCTGACTTCAGACTATACTACAAAGTTACAGTCATCAAAACAGTATGGTACTGACATAAAAAAAAACAGACACATAGATCAGTGGAACAGGATAGAAAGCCCAGAAATAAACCTATGCAACTATGGTCAATTAATCTATGACAAAGGAGGCAAGAACATACAATGAAGAAAAGACAGTCTCTTCAATAAGTCATCCTGGGAAAACTGGACAGCTACATGGAAAAGAATAATACTAGAGCATTCTCTAACACCAAACAGAAAAATAAACTCAAAATTGATTAATGACCTAAATGTAAGACCAGATACTATAAAACTCGTAGAGGAAAACATAGGCAGATCACTCTTTGACATAAATTGCACTATCTTTTTTGATCCACCTTCTAGAATAATGAAAATAAAAATAAACAAATGGGACCTAATTAAACTTAAAAGCTTCTGCACAGCAAAGGAAACCATCAACAAAACAAAAAGACAACTCTCAGAATGGGAGACAATATTTGCAAATGAAGCGACTGACAAGAGATTAATCTCCAAAATATTCAATCTACTCATGCAGTTCTATGTCAAAAAAACAAACGTCCCAATCAAAAAATGGGCAGAAGATCTAAATAGACATTTTTCCAAAGAAGAAATACAGATGGCCAAAAAGCACATGAAAACATACTCAATATCACTAATTATCAGAGAAATCCAAATGAAAACTACAAGTTATCACCTCACACCAGTCAGAATGGCCATCATCATAAAGTCTACAAACAATAAATACTGGAGAGGGTGTGGAGAAAAGGGAACCCTCCTACACTTTTGGTGGGAAAGTAAATTAGTACAACCATTATGGAGAACAGTATGAAGGTTCCTTAAAAAACTAAACCGAGAACTACCATGTGATCCAGCAATCCCACTCCTGGGCATATATCCAGAGAAAACCATAATCCAAAAATATATATGCACTCCAGTGTTCATTGCAGCAGTGTTTACAATAGCCAGGACATGGAAGCAACCTAAATGTCCATCAAAAGAGTAATGGATAAAGAAGAAGTGGTACATATATACAATGGAACATTACTTAGTCATAAAAAAGAATGAAATAATGTCATTTGCATCAACATGGATGGACCTAGAGATTATCATACTAAGTGAAGTAATTCAGACAGAGAAAGACAAATATCATATGATATCACTTATATGTGGAACCTCAAAAAATGGTACAAATGAACTTATTTACAAAACAGAAATAGAGTTATGGATATAGAAAGCAAAATTGTGGTTACCAGGGTGGAAAAGGGGGAAGGCAGGGATAAATTGGGAGACTGGTATTGATACATGCGCACTACTATATATAAAATAGAAAACTAATAAGGACCTACTGTATAGCACAGGGAACTCTACTCAATACTCTGTAATGACCTATATGGGAAAAGAATTTTAAAAAGAGTATATATATATATATATATATATATATGATTCATTTTGCTATACACCTGAAACTAACACATTGTAAATCAACTATATTCCAATAAAAATTTTTAAAAAAAAGCAACTTAATGGTTACCAAAGGGGAAAGGGAGGTGGGGCAAGGGATACACTGAGATTGGGATTAACATATGCACACTACTTTATATAAAATAGATAACCTACAAGGATCTACTGTATAGCTCGGGGAACTGTACTCAATATTTTTTTATAACCTATAAGGGAAGAGTTTCATATATGTATATATATGTCACTGTGCTGTGCACCTGAAATTAACATGATATTTTACATTAATTATATTTCAGTTATAAAAAGGCCAACGATACTACAGTATAACCACATCCTAATTAACCTAATTATATCTACAATGAATATTTTCCAAATAATGTCATATGCTGAGGTTCTGGGGGCTAAAACTTCAATATAAGTTTAGGGAAACAGTATTGAACTAATAATAGAGCATAAAAACAGTTCTTAAGTTAAAACATGTTAAAAGATTCCTATAAAAGTAGCTTTAATATTTATAACAATTTCTCCGTTTTGCTTCAGATTTGTTTGTATTTCTTTCAGGTGCTTATCTTTTGACTTCTTTCACTACATGGTTGATTAGAGGGCTGGAATTTCAGGATAGGAGGCTGCTACCTAGCAGAAACACCTATTTGTCTTGGTACCTTCATTAGCCAGGAGTAAAACCCAGAATCTTTTTGCTACTATCATTAAAAAAAAAAAAAAAAAAAAAACAGGTCAAGGAAAGCAAAAACTTTAAGAAATAGATAAAATGAAAGAGTAAATAATATTTTGAACAGTGAAATATGGAACATGTGTAATTCTACTTGTACCTCTACACCATGGCTTATCTCCGTTAACGAGATTATTGCCATAGGGTTCAGAGTTTAAAGATGAACATAATTTTTGCTCGGTTATTTTTTCAGCATTGTTTCAAGATTTTATTCTTGAATATTTCCCAGAGAATATTCAGACCAGATGTTCTTGTGGAATCTTACATAGTATCGTATTAGTTAATTTGTCTTGGTCAATTAAGTCTGACTTTGGATTTAACTTATCCAAACTTTAATAAGATGGCAAAGTCAACTTTTTCAACTTCTCCAAGGTTTTATTTTCAAGACAAAAGCAATTTGACATTGGCACTATGTTTCAGGAGCTGTTCAATTCAACATGACCTGCACCAGGCTGGCACATGAGAATAGTCGTGTTGTTTCCCTATTTAATGAAAGCTGGTGTGACAGACTGATGCCCTGAGCAGTGGTGGTCTGGAACTCTGTTCCATAATGACCATTCTTAAATAAAAGCCCAGGAATGTGTCAATGATAGACATAGGCTACACTGAGACGTTAAAATAAAGGATCCAGGGCTTCCCTGGTGGCGCAGTGGTTGAGAGTCCGCCTGCCGATGCAGGGGACACGGGTTTGTGCCCCGGTCCGGGAAGATCCCACATGCCGCGGAGCGGCTGGGCCCATGAGCCATGGCCGCTGAGCCTGCGCATCTGGCGCCTGTGCTCCACAACGGGAGAGGCCACAACAGTGAGAGGCCCGCATACTGCAAAAAAGGGGAAAAAAATAAATAAAAAAAAATAAAGGATACAGTCATTGCTTTTCTCAGAAAGGGCATCTCCTTTTGAAATGTAGACTCATGGCTGTGGCTTCCAACATATTGGCCAGTGAGAACCTTAGGTCCTCACACAGAGCTGACAAGACCCAGGAAACCCTGCAGGACCTGGTTCTACCAGGTGAGAAAGAGTCAACAGGAGATGAGTTTTTCTAAGCACCACTCAGAAAAAATAATATAAAATCGTTGTTTTTTCATTATGTTCCATCATCCCAAGTGAATTTTTTCCTTTGATTAATCTGACATATATATGTGTATATGTGTGTGTGTGTGTGTGTGTGTGTGTGTGTGTGTACAAAACATATATATAGAGAGAGAGAGAGAGAGACAGAGAGACAGTGAGAGAGAGGGACAGAGACAGAAAGAGACAGAGAGAGATAGAGAGACAGAGACATAGAACTATGATAGATTATTCACCAGAGTAAAACAACTGGTTTTCAGGTATTTCATTTTACTGTCAAGTTCTTGTGATTTAAGTGGTCTTTGAAATATAATTCATGAGGTCTCAGGAAAAGACCAGTTCTAACATCTGTTTCTAACATTCTTAAACAGGTAACCTGGGAACTGCACTTACCTGACAGCTCTTGAAACAGCTTAACTCTGTGCAGTTATTTGGAGAAAGTTCTGATGGTCAGTACTAGTGGGGAAGGAGCTGTTCTCTTATCTAGATCAGCCTGGAAGAATCAGAGCAAAATGACTGTTCCCCTCCCGGATATTGACCCTGGACACACATGTCTTCACTTCAGGGTCTCGTGTGCTTTCTTAGAGCCGCAGGCCACGTACACTGGGTTCTTGAAATCAATCCGGACTTTCACAGTGGAATTCTTCTTCCCACTATTCCAAGAAGTATGGATTTTAGATGTTCATTTTATTCCAAACACAGAAGGCCTTTATTTCACTTTGCTCAAAGTTGGGCCCCTCCCTCCCTCCCCCTGGCTCTTTCCACACAGCTGTCCCCCCTCCCCCACCAGGGGATTTGCATGTTGTTCCCGAGGGAGGACCTTCCCCTGCAAGTGTGAGATAAAAGCTCAGCTCCAGTCGTGCTCTGACTTATCAGGACTCATCAATTGCAGCTTCTGAAAATGGGGTTCCCTGCTCAGCTCTTGGGCCTCCTCATGCTCTGGGTCCCAGGTAAGGATGGAGGGGAGATGAGAAGGAGGGTGGGAGGGTGAGCTCTGGGAGCACCACCACTGCTTTTCATGTGTCTTTGTCCACATGTTAGATGCATACCATACCCTCTGCAAAAGACATGTGATGTTTAGTGATATGAGAATGAGGATGAATCTGGAAGGAACAAGCAGTGTCTGTCCTCTGGTGAAGATGGTGGCATAGAAAGAGTGGTCAAGTGTACATGACGTCTAGAGACCTCTTTGCATTGTAAATCTTGGGTTCTTTTTGCAATTGGGTATTTTGGGTATTCTTCGGAATCAAAAAGAAAAAAAAAATTAGCCTGACGTCAATAACAGAAGACAAATTCTGAAACTGTTTCATAAATTTTGTCCAGAACTTTGTTGTTTTCTTTCATTATTTTAGGATCCAGTGGGGATATTGTGCTGACCCAGACTCCACTCTCCCTGTCTGTCATCCCTGGAGACCCGGCCTCCATCTCCTGCAGATCCAGTCAGAGCCTCCAAGATAGTGACGGAGACACTTACTTGAATTGGTACCTGCAGAAACCAGGCCAGTCTCCACAGCTTCTGATCTATGGAGCTTCCAACCGGGCCTCTGGGGTCCCAGACAGGTTCACTGGCAGTGGGTCAGGGACAGATTTCACACTAAAAATCAGCAGGGTGGAGGCTGAGGACGCTGGAGTTTATTACTGCCAGCAAGACATGGAAGATCCGCCCACAGTGGTACAGCCCTGAACACAAACACCCCTCTCCGAGTGGCCCAGCTGCCCACATATGTTGACTGTCTGGGGAGCAGGCAGGCAGATTCTCTGAGTCAGTGTAAGAGGAAGATGTTAGAGAATCAGGGGAGTAGTTTGAAGCTGAGTCCTCTGGACCATGAAAGCCTCCTCTACTCCTCAGACATCACAGGTTAAGGCCCCATCAGCTGCAGAGCCTTCCCTGACAGAACCAGCAGGAGAATGGAAGGGTCTAAGTGCCCTCTGAGCAAACAGACCTGAGGAAGGAGAGGTGAGTGAAAGCGCATCCGACTTCTCCCTCCCTCAGGTACAGGTAGGTGTCAAATAAATGTAGTCAGTGTAACAGGTGGACAACTGAGGCAGATTTATAGCAACATAATGGGTTTAGCAGTTTTTGATATATTTTTTAAGATAACATGTCATAATATTCAAGAATATTTTTCCCCACTTTCCCCACTTTCTGATTCTCCCTTTTACTACATATCTTCCTACCTGTTTACCATGTTCTAGACAGCAGTCTACACAGCTGTCCCCAGGGGGAGTTAGCTGAGAACATCAATAAGACTTTGGGGTTATGAGTGTCTAAATAGTCAATTGTAAGTCCATAGTCCCTACAATATCCTAATGCTAAACATATCTGATTTGTCTCAATTACCTTTCACAGAAAGAAAATGTGAGATATTAAAATTCCAAAAGTACGGATTAAAAAATAAATAAACTGTAGGGCATAGAATTTACCCTGTAGAACACTGGAAGAATACAGAATGATATGAGGGGATTTTTTTCCACAAAAGTTAAGAATTTTAAAGTGCGGGAAGACTGCAGGAATGGAAACACGAAGAGAATCTAGTTGACACACACACAGTTGCTCTTTGGCTTCTATGTGGTGGGATTAAAAATGGTGGTGAGGGCTTCCCTGGTGGCGCAGTGGTTGAGAGTCCGCCTGCCGATGCAGGGGACACGGGTTCGTGCCCCGGTCCGGGAAGATCCCACGTGTCGCGGAGCGGCTGGGCCCGTGAGCCATGGCCGCTGAGCCTGCGCATCCGGAGCCTGTGCTCCGCAACGGGAGAGGCCACAACAGTGAGAGGCCCACGTACCGCAAAAAAAGAAAAAAGAAAATTACCAGATTATAATGGGAAACTCAATCACGAAGCTACTTCACTTCCAAGGCCATGTCTAGCAAGCATCCCTGACATTCTGAGAGCTGATTTTTTAACATTGTACAGTTGTTGTTTTTAATTTCCTGAGGGTGGCATCGTCTTGCCCTAGAACCCTAGAAATCTGGGTTGTGAGCTCTATTACAGTTTATAGAGTGTACACACAATATCCTTATCTATCACAGATGTATCATGCAACAACATATGTACTGGATCGTATGGCCCAAGTGACACAGCCACTTATATATCATGACCTGAACCTGATGCACAGACCTCTCCTCCCTGCGCCAACTCAGACCTGGCAGCTTTCTGTGTGAGCCACAAATGGGTGGTGTCTTGTACCCAAGTGTGGAATGTATTGTGTCAACATTCCACCGAGCCCACAAACACTCTGCCTCACCATCAGTGTAGGAGGACAAGGTTCAATTTCTTGTTCTTTACCCTGGATAACATGTGCCAGTCTGAGATGCTTCAGGCATCTGGACCCCTGCCATATCCACTGATTGGCAGCCCATGAATTTTGGTAGGATTTACATCGTATTGTCTGGAGCACGTATATTTTCACCAGTCATTTACAGTCCCGGCAATTTCTTGCCCGTCGAATCTAATGAACGTGATGCCATCAATCCAGTCCTGCATTATACGACACGCTGTGGAATGTCCAGACAATCAAAGTTTCTTCAGCCTTCACTGTGACAGAGAACAAGAGAATTAACACTGTCCTGGGGGAGAACTGAGGATGTGAACTGCTTTTACTCTAGATAAACACAAACTATACCAGAAGACTGTATTCGTTTGTGTGTTTTTATTCTCCTGCTCAGCTCTGCATGTGATCAAGCATGGACAAACCTTTTCAAAATAATGAGTATAAAGTCTCAGCTTTGAGATGAATAAGGTCCAGTGATCTGCTGTACAGCTCAGTGCCTAAAGTGACAGGACCATATAATGAACTGAATTGTTAGGAGGGGAGATTTCAGTATTATCATTAAAAATGAATAAATAAAATAAAATGGGGCTTCCCTGGTGGCGCAGTGGTTGGGAGTCCGCCTGCCGATGCAGGGGACACGGGTTCGTGTCCCGGTCCGGGAAGATCCCACATGCCGCGGAGCGGCTGGGCCCGTGAGCCATGGCCGCTGGGCCTGCGCGTCCGGAGCCTGTGCTCCGCAACGGGAGAGGCCACGACAGTGAGAGGTCCGCGTACCGCAAAAATAAATAAATAAAATAAAATAAAATAAAATAAAATAAAATAAAATATAAAATCCTAACAACAACAAAATACCCAACGGGATGTGATGAAAATTTTGAAGGAGAACGATATGTCTAAAACTTTGATTGTGGTAAAGATTTCATGAGTGTATGCATATATCCAAACTCACCAAATTGTCTATGCTAAACATGTGCAGTTTATTGCGTATAAATAAAGGTTGTAGAAAAAATCTTAACGTGTCTCAACTCTAGATCACCAGCAGAGGGAGACATAATTCACTCAGAGACAGGACAAGGGCAGCTGCTCCCCTCGCAAGCGCTCCTGACTATTTAATCCAACATGAAATACCCATAATCTGCATGTATCCTTCCTCTTACCTCTGCCTCTCAGAAGAAGGTGAGAAATCATGATAGATAATAGACAGATAGACACATAAATATAGATATAGATAAGAGCTCTTATTTCTCCCATTGTAGCAAGTCAGCCATAGTTAACATTTATAACTTTACATTTTCCACTACCCATGTTCCCACTGCCATATACAACAACACCTTCGGTGTATAGTAACTCAAATCTTTTACTCATTAATGGATTAACCAATTGGACATTTATGTATTGTGTTACTGTAATCTTCTATTAACTATTAAATTTTACTTCTGTACCTGAAAATACTAAGGGGCACTCCAAGAAATGTGCTCAGTTCAAAAGATGCATTTGAAAACTCTGCTTTAGATCTACTTCTCACCAACCTTCCAGTCATGGTTAATCCAATCTTCTGACCATTTGGCCAAACTGTTAATCACTGCTCTTGAATTAGTAAAGATCTCTGACACAGGTTGTCTCTGTGCAAGGCAAAGTGGATTAGAGCACATAACTCCAAGTCCTGCCCACTGAGATATTTTCTTCCTGCACGGTCTTACCCCACTATTCTTAAAGTGGGCTTCAATGCTATAAAAATCTACTTTGAAAAGATGAAAGCATATATGACATAAATTTGATCTGAATTATTTTCTTCTTCAATCAGTTTGCTAAAGGGAATCCACAGAAGCCTGTAGGTACAGCATGAGAGAAAAGGAGGAAGTCTGCAAGTGTTGGTGCCAAGAGAGTTTGAACAACCTACATGGGTAAATCCTGTGTGCCTGGGGGACAGAATCAAGCCCTGGCCTTAATATCCCACTTCTACCTGATGATAGAATGCTCTTTGGCATGCATATGTTTATAGACCAGTGGGTCAGTTACCACTCAATTCAGAAAGAGCAACCCAGGTCACAGGACTCCTTTTGGGCCTATAGACAGCATGTAGTCTCTACAAGGAATTAATAGCAAATCAGAACCCATATCAAAAAAAGGGAATTGGGGGCTTCCCTGGTGGCGCAGTGGTTGAGAGTCCGCCTGCCGATGCAGGGGACGCGGGTTTGTGCCCCGGTCCGGGAAGATCCCACGTGCCGCGGAGCGGCTGGGCCCGTGAGCTGTGGCCGCTGGGCCTGCGCGTCCGGAGCCTGTGCTCCGCAACGGGAGAGGCCACAACAGTGAGAGGCAAAAAAAAAAAAAAAAAAAAAAAGGGAATCGGTATCTTCAGAAGGGATTATGGCATTATTCCAATACTCTGGAGATCTGAACTGTGCTTCTCCCGCTGAGCTTTCTGTAGCCTCCATACACTGTCCCTATCTAACCCCAGGCACTTTAGCTTCACTGGTCCACTAGGTCATAAAGTCCACTGCAGGTTGTACTTAGTGCAGAGTCTTCTTCTCTTCTGGGACTCGCTCAGAAATGGCAACCTTACAAGTTATTAAGCAATCAGTCAGACCACTGACTCCAAAATATACATGTAACTTTCAGAACCCAAAGAAGAGTAACTAGTGTTGACTCTATTTTTTTGTTATGAGGGCTGTGTTTTCATTTCGAAGATAATTTCTTGATATTCCCCCAGCCATTCAGATGCTAGAAACTTATTTGCAACTACAGCCAGGACCCCAGAGGGAGCAGTGGGTAAGTTGTGTGCTTTTTCTCAGCCTTCTGCAAATTCAACCACTGAATTCATGGTTTTCACCTGATCTTGATTTTTAATTATTGAAGCCCTGGCTGTGATTCTTTTTAATGTGGAAAATTGTAGACAATATTTTCTCAAATATTTTTTTGTACTCCTGTCCCTACTTCTTCCTCTCAGGACTTTAATTGTACACACAATAGATTGCTTGAAGTTGGCTTGCAGCTCACTAATGCTTTGCTCATTTTATTGAATTTTTTCTCCTTGTGCTCAATTGTGGATACTTTATATTGAGAAAGTCGCTAATCTTTTCTTCAGCAATATCTAATCTTGTTGGCTGAAACTGAGTCGAGTGGATTTTGCTTTTAATCTTTATTAGGAAAGACCTGAATGGCATCGAGAATACAGATAATTTTGCCCTCTACTGGAACAAAGCCTTTTGGAACATGCAACCTGATGTCTCTCAAATGATGAGACTTTGTGCTCTGCCTGGTGGAAACGACTAATCTTGGGTCTGTGTGAGCTCTGCAGGTATTTTCCCTCTAATAAGTTCAGAGAAACTTTTGTACAACATCGGTAGATTCTGCACAGTCTGCACATGTCTGGATCTGGTGCATTGTTAAATATGGATGGGAAACGTTGTGGTTACCCTATGCTCTATCTCTCTAATAATAATTTATCACTCCAAGAGCATCAGGGAATCAGGTCAACAAAGAAGACATTCTAGCTTCAATGATATCCCCGGGTACCAAATGCAGAGATCGTGTAAAAATTCTTGCAGCTTCTTGAAGTGTATCATCCACGAGAGAACCCATATTAGATGGAAAGGTAGCAAAAAAAAATCATGTTATGAACATTGAAAAGAACAAAAGAACAGTAGAGTAATTCAAGTCTCTGGCCTCCAGGGAGAAAAGCATTGTCTGCAGTTAAATCTGAGCTGCTCTGATCAGACTTGGGCATCTGGGAGACACGGCCCCTGTGCGATGTTATTGAGATTGGCCAGCCCTGCAGCTGTGCCCAACTCTGCCCCATCCCCTACTGATTTGCATGTTACTGGAGAACAACCCACTGCCCTGGAGACTTATTAATGCTCTGATCCTATCTTGTGCAGAAATCAGTCCCAGTCAGGACACAGAGTGAACATGAGGGTCCCCACTCAGCTCCTCAGCCTCCTGCTGCTCTGGCTCCCAGGTAAGGACGGAGAGCTCTAGGAATTTACTCTGCCTGTGTGGTCATTACTGCCTGGTCTTACAGGGTAGTCCTCTTATAACTTAGTAATAACATGGATATTTGTTTTTTGTGTTTCCCATCTCAGGTGCCAGGTGTGACGTCCAGATGACCCAGTCTCCATCCTCTGTGTCTGCATCTCTAAGAGAAAGAGTCACCATCTCTTGCCGGGCCAGTCAAAGCATTAGCAAATATTTAGCCTGGTATCAGCAGAAACCAGGGGAAGCTCCTAAGCTCCTGATCTATTTTGCATCCAGTTTGGAAACCGGGGTCCCATCCCGGTTCAGTGGCAGTGGATCTGGGACAGATTTCACCCTCACCATCAACAGCCTAGAGGCTCAAGATCCTGCAACTTATTACTGTCAACAGTATGATGAAACACCTCCCACAGTGTTACAGACCAGAACATAAACCACTAGGGGATGCAGATGTGTGAGGCTTGACTGCCCCAGCTGCTCTTGCCACCTCCATCCACTGAGAACATATCTGAGATGCACCCACTTTTTGAATGTGGCTAGAAGTTTTGGTAGAAGTGGCAGGAACAGCACTCTAACTCTCCTGCCCCTCTTCAGTGCCAGTGGCACAGACATGATGATGCCTCTTCTGATTTATATAGGACAGATGATTACACCTGAGGACTTTGGTTGGAGTTCTTTCAGCAAAAGAAAACCAAGTTTACATCTTGCAAGCAAGGATTTTTTTTGAATACATGGAATGTGAGTCTAAACTCTACCCTTTTAAAGGCTGGGGAGTGTGATATTAAGTGAAGCACTATTAGAAATAAGTGATGCCCTGGTGTTCCCACAGAAGCTTGAACATATCTGCCACTGGAGATACAGGCTGTAACCAAACCATGTGGCCTGTCTGTGATGCCCAGGGGTCGGTGTGCTGATGTTGCAAGCTGCCTGCAGCACCTCAGACGATTCTCAAGATCTTGCCTGTGGCCATGCATGGAGCTGGAGGAATCAGGCTCCCTGACTTCAGACTATACAACAAAGCTACAGTCATCAAGACAGTATGATGCTGGCACAAAAACAGAAATATAGATCAATGGAACAGGATAGAAAGCCCAGAGGGAAACCCATGCACCTATGGGCAACTAATCTATGACAATGGAGGCAAGAATATACAATGGAGAAATGACAGTCTTTTCAATAAGTGGTGCTGCAAAAACTGGACAGCTACGGGTAAAAGAATGAAATTAGAACACTCCCTAACACCATACACAAAAGTAAAGTCAAAATCGGTGAAAGACCTAAATGTAAGACTGAACACTATAAAACTCTTAGAGAAAGACATAGGAAGAACACTATTGGACATAAATCACAGCAAGACCTTTTTTGACCCACCTACTAGAGCAATGGAAATAAAAACAAAAATAAACAAATGGGACCTAATGAAACTTAAAAGCTTCTGGACAGCAAAGAAAACCATAAACAAGACGAAAAGACAACCCTCAGAATGGGAGAAAATATTTGCAAATGAATCAATAGACAAAGGATTAATCTCCAAAATATATAAACAGCTCATGCATCTCAATATTAAAGAAACAACCCAATTCAGAAATGGGGAGAAGACCTAAATAGACATTTCTCCAAAGAAGAGATATAGATGGCCAAGAAGCACATGAAAAGCTGCTCAACATCACTAATTATTAGAGAAATGCAAATCAGAACTATCATGAGGTATCACCTCACACCAGTTAGTGTGGGCATCATCAGAAAATCTATAAACAACAAATGCTGGAGAGGGTGTGGAGAAAAGGGAACCCTCTTGCCCTGTTGGTGGGAATGTAAACTGATACAGCCACTATGGAGAACAGTATGGAGGTTCTTTAAAAAACTAAAAATAGAACTACCATATGATCCAGCAATCCCACTACTGGGTATATACCCAGAGAAAACCATAATTCAAAATGACACATGCACCCCAGTGTTCATTGCAGCACTGTTTACAATAGCCAGGTCATGGAAGAAACCTAGATGCCCATCGACAGAAGAATGGATAAAGAAGTTTTGGTACATATGTACAATGGAATATTACTCAGCCATAAAAAGGAACAAAATTGAGTCATTTGTTGAGACATGGATGTATCTAGAGACTGTCATACAGAGTGAAGTAAGTCAGAAAGAGAAAAACAAATATCATATATTAACGGATGTATGTGGAACCTAGAAAAATGGTACAGGTAAACTGGTTTGCAGGGCAGAAGTTGAGACACAGATGTAGAGAACAAACGTATGGACACCAAGGGGGGAAAATGTGGTGGGGTGGGGATGGTGGTGTGCTGAGTTGGGCGATTGGGATTGACATGTATACACTGATGTGTATAAAATTGATGACTAATAAGAACCTGCAGAATAAACAAACAAACAAACAAACAAAAAACAACTAATACGAAACTTTCTTTGGGTTATTTGTATGGAAATATGTTAATATAATGTAAATATATAAATGTAAATATAATTTTTAGGGGAACAGAATTCATTAAGTAAGAGTGCATAAAAACAATTCTTAATTTAATACTTGTTAAAAGAATTGTATAAAACTAGCTTTAATATTTATAATACCTTCTCCATTTCGCTTCATATTTGTTTGTTTGTTTTTTTCAGATGTTTATCTTTTGACTTCTTTCACTGCATGGTTAATTAAAGGGCTGGAGTCTTCAGGACAGCAGCCTGCTACCTGGGGGAAACCCCTATTTGTCTTGGTACCTTCAAAAGCCAGAAGTAAGACCCAGAATCTATTTGCTAGCATCATAAAAGAGACCAGGTCAAAGATAGCAAAAACTTAAAGAAATAGAATAAAATAAAAAGGTAAATAATATTTTGACTAGTGAGATATGGAACATAATGTACTTCTGCATGTCCTTCTACACCACGATTTTTCTCAGAAAATGATATTATTGCCATAAAGTTCTGAGTTTAAAGGTGAACATAATTTTTGCTCAGTTATCTTTTCAGCATGGTTTCAAAATCTTATTCTTGAGTATTTCCCAGAGAATATGCACACCAAACATTCTTGTGGAATCTTACTAGTTAATTGTCTAGTTAATTTGTTAATTTGTCTTCATGATCAATTAAGTCTGGCTTGGATTGCAATTACCCAAACTTGAATAGGACAACAAAGTCTACTCTTTCAACTTCTCCAAATTCTATTTTCAGGACAAAAGCAATTTGACGTTGGCACTATTTTTCTGGAGCCGTTCAATTCACCATGACCTGCACCGGGCTGACATGTGAGAACAGTCACATTGTTTTCCTATTTAATGAAAGCTGGCGTAACAGACTGACCCTCTGAGCAGTGGTAGCCTGGAACCATGTTCCCTATGGACCATTCTTAAATAAAGGCCCAGGAAGGTGTCAGTGATAGACACAGGCTACCCTGAGACATTAACATAAAGGATCCATCATTGCTCTTCGCACAAACTGCGTCTTCTTTTGAACTGTAGACTCCCGGCTGTGGCTTCCAACACACAGGCAGTGGGAGCTTAGGTTCTCACACAGAGCTGACAAAAATCAGGAAATCCTGCAGGACCTGGTTCTACTTGATGGGAAAGTGTCAACAGGGGAAGAGTCTTTCTAAGCACCACTCAGAAAAATATATTATAAAATAATTCTTTTTTCATATTGTTCCATCATCCCAAGTGAAGTTTTTCATCAAAAAAATCCTTTGATTAGTCTGTCCTATATATTTATAATATATATGGCATATATATATTTTATATATATATGAAGAGAGACAGAGATAGAGATATAGATAGAATTATGATAGAATATGCACCAGACTGAAAAAACTGGTTTTCAGGTATTTCATTTTACTGTCTTAGGCATACAATTCTTATACCTTTTTTTTTTTTTTTTTTGCGCTACGCGGGCCTCTCCCTGTTGTGGCCTCTCCCGTTGCGGAGCACAGGCTCCGGACGTGCAGGCTCACCGGCCACGGCTCACGGGCCCAGCCGCTCCGCGGCACGTGGGATCTTCCCGGACCGGGGCACGAACCCGTGTCCCTTGCATCGGCAGGCGGAATCTCAACCACTGCGCCACCAGGGAAGCCCTACCTTTCCTTATTGTCTTAAACTGAACTGTCAACTCTCTGAACAACAGACATATTTTTTCCCTGTCAGGCTTAAGTGCTCTTTGAAATTTCATTCACTAGGTGCCAGAAAAGACCAGTTCTAACACCTGTTTCTAACATTCTTGAACAGGTAACCTGGGAACTGCAGTTACCTGACAGCTCTTGAAACAGCTTAACTCTATGCAGTTATTTGGAGAAAGTTCTGATGGTCAGTACTAGTGGGGAAGGAGCTGTTCTCTTATCTAGATCAGCCTGGAAGAATCAGAGCAAGATGACTGTTCCCCTCCCGGATATTGACCCTGGACGCACATGTCTTCACTTCAGGGTCTCGTATGCTTTCTTAGAGCCGCAGGCCACATACACTGGGTTCTTGCAATCAATCCGGACTTTCACAGTGGAATTCTTCTTCCCACTATTCCAAGAAGTATGGATTTTAGATGTTCATTTTATTCCAAACAGAAGGTCTTTATTTCACTTTGCTCAAAGTTGGGCCCCTCCCTCCCTCCCCCTGGCTCTTTCCACACAGCTGCCCCCCCTCCCCCCCCAGGGGATTTGCATGTTGTTCCCAAGGGAGGACCTTCCCCTGCAAGTGTGAGATAAAAGCTCAGCTCCAGTCTTACTCTGACTTATCAGGACTCATCAATCCCAGCTTCTGAAAATGGGGTTCCCTGCTCAGCTCCTTGGGCTGCTAATGCTTTGCATCCCAGGTAAGGACGGAGGGGAGATGAGACTGAGGATGAGTTTGGAGGCAACACTGCTCACCATGTGTGGTCTGTCTGCATGTTAGATGTGTATGAGTTGTCCTGCAGACTGGCATGGGATGTTTAGATCTGTGAGTGAGGAAGTTTCCAGAAGAAACAATTACCTGGTCTTTGTTCAGGACTGTGACAAGGGAAGTAGGGATGGTGTAGGTAATGTCTAGAGGCCTCTTTGCACTTCGTAGATGTCAGGTTCATTACTGTGACTGTACAATCTTGTTGTATAGATGACAAGCACAGATAATGAGAGTAAAACAAAGTCGCATTTTAGATAAAATAAATAAGAATTGGAAATGATAAAAATGGCTGCTAATATTTTCATGGAACTTGGTACTTTTTGTCATGATTTTAGGATCCAGTGGGGACATTGTGATGACCCAGACTCCACTCTCCCTGACTGTCATCCCTGGAGAGACTGCCTCCATCTCCTGCAAGTCTAGTCAGAGCCTCGTACATAGTGATGGAAACACCTATCTGAATTGGTTGCAACAGAAACCAGGCCAGTCTCCACAACGACTGATCTATAAGGTTTCTAACCGTGACTCTGGGGTCTCAGACAGATTCAGTGGCAGTGGGTCAGGGACAGATTTCACACTCAAAATCAGCAGGGTGGAGGCTGGGGACGCTGGAGTTTATTACTGTCATCAAGGTACACAAACTCCTCCCACAGTGGTACAGCCCTGAACACAAACCTCCCCCCCTCGGGCTGCTCAGCTGCCCCAAGTGCACCTTCTCTGGGGAGCTCATATTAGGTTCTCTGCGTCTGTATAAGAGGAAGATGTTGGAGATCTCAGGGGAATAGTTTGCAGCTGAGGGCTCTGGACCACGAGTGTCTCGGCTACATCTCAGGCACCAGCTGCACGGCCTGGTCCTGGCAGAAGCAGCAGGGGAAGGTAGGGGGTCCTGTGTCCTGTAGCAACCAGTTACGTGAAAGGGAGGCTGAGGGAAACGTCAACCTCATCCTCTCTGCCTTGTCTACGTTTGTCAATTAAACGCATCCAGTCCAATAATCAGACAAATGACACTAATACATGGCAACAAAAGTTCAACACGTTTGCAAATGCATAGTCTGGGGTATATTTTCCTCAGGATAATTTCTGGTAATATTGGTAAATTGGTATTTTCCCTCTTTTTCAACTTCCTACTTCTTTATACTTAGAAGACCTCCTCCTTTAACATGTTCCAGAAAGTATTCTACACAAGCTGTCCTCAGGGAGACTATGAATGAGAATAATCGGTAAAAATGTTTAATCTTTGAATATTTAAATAGGCTCTTTGAAATTCACAGAAAATAAAAGATCTCAATGCCAAAAGATTTTTTTTTTTTGCCTCTTTTTTCTGAGTGAAAAGGCTTGCAATTTCAAATGTGGGCTTTGACTATAAACAGCAAAAAATGAATAACGGAGGACATAAAGTTTACTGCATGTGCAACAGGAAAAACCTAGATATGACATGTCTCTTTTTACTCCCAAATTGAAAACAATATTGAGAATATTTCACCGAAATAGTATTTTAGATATGACAAATTTGGTAGTATATTGTCATAAGAAAAGTTTTCCAACAATAAATAAGTTCACTGTTCTCACATGACACAGTTATTAACTGAAAATAAACATGAAAAAATGTATTTTAGTTGGAAATGTACATAAAATGTATGCCTTGCGTAGATTTCATTTACAGTAGTGCCCTAAATGAAATCTGACCGCATAAGGGGTCCTGCCACTTAAGTGTCAGAACACAGTGTGATAGAATTACAAGGATGAATGGAGGAACAAAACGACATGATCTTAATTCTCGTTAAGAAAATGAAGTATTTCAGAGTTGATTGTCTATTCTAAGAAAGTGGACTCCACGGCAAGTGTAGTGAAAATCCCTATGTGTCAATTGCATTAGGTTTCAAGGTGTATGGGAAAATATATAGAGAAGTAAGCAGACAGGAGCCTTCAAATTGAGGAATTTAAGACTCAATAAATTATTTGAAAATACTAGTTCATCGCTGAGTTGAAAGAGATTGTGGAATGCACTGGGAGAAAAAGGAAGCGAAAGTGGGAAGAGTAGGACTTAAACTTTTCCACAGTCATCTGATCCCTCATGAGACTGATAACACCCAGAGTTTCCAGGCTCAGAGAGGAGATAAAACCAAAACCAGCGCCAAGGCGGTGAGATAAGTAAAGGAGTCCTACAGAACACGAATACCCCAAATGGCTAGATTCTCAAAATGAAATGATCTCAAAAACAAAGGGGAATTTGGGGGGAATGATCGTCTGGATTTTTCCTGTGGTCTCCAGTGTCCCTCAGTTCAGATGTGCAGACACATTTCTCTCAGTCTCACAATATGTGGCCGAAAACTATCACTTCCTGAGTAGCAGAGCTAATTACCTGGGCAAAATAGTAAATACCCGGATTGCCTATCAGTCTATGGACATCTATTACCACACACCGATACAGCTTTAGACTATCCTACAGAATCTTCAGGTAGACATATACTTCTAGGAATAAGAAACTCTGTTACCGCAGGGCCCCAAATTGCATGACAGGAAGCAGGCATTTCCCAAATTGGTCATTGTGTGTAATGATGAAAGAGCTTGCTATAAATTTCACCCTTGGCTCAAACCTATTCATTCTTGCTATCATGGTCACTTTTTCAAAATATACAGAATATCTTAATGGAGAGTTTCCTAAGTCTACAAGATGTCACTCCTAAGCAGCCTCCTTTGTGTAATACTGCGTTTGGTAGGATTAATGGATGCTGTGATCAGATAGATGTCTATTGTTATATGACTTTTTTCACAAAGTAAGTTCCCTGATCCAGTGGCTTCTCCTGTGGGCAAACCACAGGCTCTGTGAATCCGTAGATAGTAACAGCAACTGAGGCTCTGTGGGTAGGGAAGGCTAATCTCTATCCAGATTGCAACTAATCCCAGGAGCGATGCATCTCACGGAGGAAGTGATTTGGGGTACAAAATACCACCATGTGGGTGCTGGTATTGATGCCTAATGCTGGGAACACTGATATCCAAAGATGACAGTATGAGATCTACACTGCTCGAGGTGGTGGACGTGGTGGACATGGGCTCATGCTGTTGGGCATCTGCACAGCCTCCACCCATGTCACCTGGGCTGCTCTATTCATGGACACGCAGAGGAAATACTGTAGTAGTTGTGATAAAGTCTGGGGCTACTTAATCTGCTCAGGTATGTAAGAATCTTCTGGTGCTTGGTTGTTCGAAGTCTTGTCTGTGGTAGATGTTCTGCCGATAATTTTTTTTTGCGGTACGCGGGCCTCTCACGGTTGCGGCCTCTCCCGCTGCGGAGCACAGGCTCCAGACGCGCAGGCTCAGCGGCCATGGCTCACGGGCCCAGCCGCTCCGCGGCATGTGGGATCTTCCCGGTCCGGGGCACGAACCCGTGTCCCCTGCATCGGCAGGCGGACTCTCAACCACTGAGCCACCAGGGAAGCCCCTCTGCAGACTTTTGACATAACACAAAGTTACAATTACATCATGCCCACGTCCTTAGGTTTATCTACATTCCTTTTCCCCAGACTCCTAATCTCTGATCCGCCAATCTTCTCTTTGATTAACCAGCTACTTTGAAATCGCTGTAAACCCTTACCTCGGGCCAGTTCTCTATGCAGACTAAGATGATAACCAGGGGCACTGCTCATGTACCTGCTAGCTTAACATTTTATTTCAGACCCTGCCATTGATTGGGCTGTAGTGTGGGGACTGTACATCTTTGCTCAGACCAACACATGATACCGGCATAGCCATGGACAAAGCCTGGAGGGTTTTTTTTTCCCCTATGGAATTAGCTGGTTTACCACTCCCGTGAAGCCAAAATATAAGCCGATGCAGAGGTGTTAGGGCAAGATTGGAAAGTGATATGGGGACCTGGGATACTTGTCCATGGAAATGAAGTGTGCCTGCTGAATTTGCTCAGGCCCAATCCTAAATGAACCATCTCCTTTCTAAGACTGACTGCGGCTGCGACCCACCCACCCTGATAATTTGATGAGTGTGAAATTACCAGGTTACAGTAGGAAGCTCAATCACACAGCTTCTTAATGTCCCATAGACACATCTACCAGAGGTCTGTGACATCCTGTGAGCTGATTTTTGAATAGTGTATAATATTTTTATTTTTATTTTTTAAGGATGTCATGATCTTGCACTACAAGTCTACAAATCTAAGATGTGGGTTTATAATAGAGCTTTTCAGAGTGTGCTCACGATATCCTTATCTAATCCAAACGTAACCTGCACCAGGTGATGTGTTAGATCATTTGGTCCAAGCGATGGAGCTGCTCATATTGCTACCTGAACCTGATGCAGAGTCCTCTCCTGCTGTGGGCCTCCTGCGATCTGGAAGCCTTCTAACTATACCTGATCAATGGGATGTGGTAGTCCCCCTACCTCCTAAGAATGTAATGTGCTCTCTCAACATTTCATGAGGCCTACACACCTCTGTGCTTCACTTTCTGTGGCAGGAGACGCAAGGTGCGATGAGTTGCTATCTATCTTGAGGAGCATATGCCATCCTGCCTCAGACCTCTGGACCCGAGCCATATTCACTGCTAGGGAAGGTCATGAATTTTTTAAGTATTTGCATTCCATCCTCTGACCTTATATATTTACAAGTCACCAAGAGTCTTGCAATTTCTTGATCATCGGGTTTACTTAAAATGTTTTGATCAGCAGGTAGTTTATAGTGCAACACGCTGCGGAACGTCCAGATGATCAACGTTTCTTTGGTCTACATTGTAACAGAGAGCAAGACGGTTAACACTGTCCTTGGACAAGACTGAGGATATGAGCTGGTGTTCATTCTAGATGCAAGCAAACTATATCAGAGGACCACCTTAGATTGTGTGTCTTCACTCTGCCGTTCTGTCATGTAAATGATCAAGTATGGACAAAATTCTATTAAAATAATGGGTACAAAGTTTTAGTTATGCAAGATGACTGAGTTCTAGAGATGTGATCTAAAACACAGTGCCTATAGTCAAAATTTGTTAAGAGGGTAGATCACATGTTAAATATTCTTACCGAATGTACACATACACACAAACACACACCCACAGCTAACCGCAGTAACAACAAATAAAATGGATGCAAGGAAGCTTTTGAAGAATATTTAATATATTACATTTTTCCCTTTAGGTTGTTCTTTGCTTAACCATTTGTAACATTTTGTAGATTGTTGATACTGGAAAACTTGAAGAAATTAAACAGGTTATCTTATATCCAGCAGTGACCAAAGTGCAGTAAGAATGAATCTTAAGTCAACCTGTGTCTTAATGACCTCTAACAGAGAGATGCACTGTATCAATCACTGAGGAGTAGATCACCTATTCCAACGACCTCCTTTTACACATAAAGACAGAGAAACCAAGAGACCTGCACTCCTTGGAGATAAAAAAATTCACTATTATTTCTTCTCATTGTAAGATGAATCCTGAGGCCTCTTTCATGTCTGTGAGTGCCCTGAGAAATCATTGAATGGGATGTGTTTAGTCTCAATGATATTTGTGATCATGTGACTTTAAAAAAATTAAGTTGCCAGTGGAGACTTGTGCTCACCTAATTTGTAACATCCAGTAAAAGCTTCAAGAGAGAAAGTCACCATCAGCTGCAAAGTATCAACATATTAGTACCCACTTGAGCAGATACCAATGAAAATATGACAAGTCCCCAGTCTTCTCAAACCATACGTCCATCCGTCCCCTGGTATCCTTCTTTGGTGTCATTACAGTGAGTCTGAGACAAATTTCACCTCTGCAATCATTAGCCTAAAGGCTCAAAATGCACCGTATTATTACTACCAACAACATAAGAATTTGTATCTCAAAATGTGACAGCCCTGAACAAAGAGAGTCCACTGATTCAGTTATTCCTTCTTATCCAGGTTACCAATGTCTAACTGGGGAGATCTGGTGGAAAGCTCAGGGAAAGGGACTTAGAAATGTTGTTTATTCCCATCTCAGATGACAGTGGCTGGAACCACACATCCTTCTGTTTTTGCAAGATGTTATATATTTCCAGGTCAGATTAGGACAACTACTAGAAGCTATTTGGTGTGTACAATTAAGCATGCGAGAATGAAAACCTGTACTCATTACAAACATGTTTATGGGACATTCCAGGAAAACATGACAGCTAGTTTGGAACAGTCACAATAAACATGACCCTCTGTATACAACATGATCATCTATAGGACAAAAGGCAACTAAACATGAGTTGATGCACTATATAAAAGGGTGAGAATTTTATAATTTTATTTCAAGAGATCTTGATATACTTGTTTCTCATAAAAACAATTATGGATTTAAGATATAGATTTGAATTTTGCAGCAAACTGTAGCAAAAGGCAAGTTAAAAGGATAAGTCAGGGCTTCCCTGGTGGCGCAGTGGTTGAGAGTCCGCCTGCCAATGCAGGGGACACGGGTTCGTGCCCCGGTCCGGGAAGATCCCACATGCCGCGGAGCGGCTGGGCCCGTGAGCCATGGCCGCTGAGCCTGCGCATCTGGAGCCTGTGCTCCGCAACGGGAGAGGCCACAACAGTGAGAGGCCCGCGTACCGCAAAAAAAAAAAAAAAAAGGATAAGTCAAATGGAAGAATAATGTTTGAGGAGCATATCATTTTCTGTTCTTCATCCTTTGCTCCATTGGCAATTCTTCTGCCATAGTTCATCCCCCAATATTGTTAAATGCCATATCTGCTCAGTGAGGGTTTTATTTTTTCCCCTGAATCTGAAAATCTAACAGACAGTGAGGTAGATTCCTCAAATCAAATTATCTATATTGATATTGACACTAAAAAGTACAGTTTTGCTTATTTAATACTTGAAATAAAGACAAAAATCTTATTTTAAGACTGGGTGTTAGTTTTGGTTGGTACTTATTTCTATACCCTCATTCTCAGGAGCTAAATCCCCATTGGGAAATGAAGTTCTGTCTCATCTATGTCTGTGCATAAAATGACTGAGCTTTCTGAAGCTATGGCTTTGGAGACAACATCTACCAATGTCCTCTACCAGAGTCTGCATTCCCCTGCCTGGGGTGGTGAAATATTATTGTGGCCCTTAACTCTATTCTTGAGCTATATCAATTCCTTTTTTCTTCACTATTGAGTCTTAGGAAACACAGAGACGGTATGAAAGCTAGCTGTGTCTTTGTCATATTCTGCGATTTAGATTCTCTTTTCTTTTTTTAACATCTTTACTGGAGTATAATTGCTTTACAATGGTGTGTTAGTTTTTGCTTTATAACAAAGTGAATCAGGTATACATATATATATGTCCCCATATCTCTTCACTCTTGCATCTCCCTCCCTCCTACCCTCCCACTCTCCCTATCCCACCCCTCTAGGTGGTCACAAAGCACCGAGCTGATCTCCCTGTGCTATGCGGCTGCTTCCCACTAGCTATCTATTTTAATCCCGACTTGCCCCTAGGTTCTTCTGACCATTTTTTTCTTTTTTTTTAGATTCCATATATACGTGTTAGCATACAGTATTTGTTTTTCTCTTTCTGACTTACTTCACTCTCTATGACAGTCTCTAGGTCCATCCATCTCACTAAAAATAACTCAGTTTCGTTCCGTTTTATGGCTCAGTAATATTCCATTGTATATATGTGCCACATCTTTTTCCATTCATCTGTTGATGGACACTTAGGTTGTTTCCATGTCCTGGCTATTGTAAATAGAGCTGCAATGAACATTTTGGTACATGACTCTTTTTGAATTATGGTTTTCTCAGGGTGTATGCCCAGTAGTGGGATTGCTGGGTCATATGGTAGTTCTATTTGTAGTTTTTTAAGGAACCTCCATACTGTTCTCCATAGTGGCTGTACCAATTCACATTCCCACCAGCAGTGCAAATATCTAGGAATAAACCTACCTAAGGAGACAAAAGACCTGTATGCAGAAAATTATAAGACATTGATGAAAGAAATTAAAGATGATACAAATAGATGGAGAGATATACCATGTTCTTGGATTGGAAGCATCAACATTGTGAAAATGACTCTACTACACAAAGCAATCTACAGATTCAACGCAATCCCTATAAAACTACCACTGGCATTTTTCACAGAACTAGAACAAAAAAATTCACAATTTGTATGGAAACACAAAAGACCCCAAATAGACAAAGCAATCTTGAGAATGAAAAATGGAGCTGGAGGAATCAGGCCCCCTGACTTCAGACTATACTACAAAGCTACAGTAATCAAGACAGTATGGTACTGGCACAAAAACAGAAATATAGATCAATGGAACAGGATAGAAAGCCCAGAGATAAACCCACACACATATGGTCACCTTATCTTTGATAAAGGAGGCAGGAATGTACAGTGGAGAAAGGAGAGCCTCTTCAATAAGTGGTGCTGGGAAAACTGGACAGGTACATGTAAAAGTATGAGATTAGATCACTCCCTAACACCATATACAAAAATAAGCTCAAAATGGATTAAAGACCTAAATGTAAGGCCAGAAACTATCAAACTCTTAGAGGAAGACATAGGCAGAACACTCTATGACATAGATCACAACAAGATCCTTTTTGACCCACCTCCTAGAGAAATGGAAATAAAAACAAAAATAAACAAATGGGACCTAATGAAATGTCAAAGCTTTTGCACAGCAAAGGAAACCGTAAACAAGACGAAAAGACAACCCTCAGAATGGGAGAAAATATTTGCAAATGAAGCAACTGACAAAGGATTAATCTCCAAAATTTACAAGCAGCTCATGCAGTTAAATATCAAAAAAACAAACAACCCAATCCAAAAATGGGCAGAAGACCTAAATAGAAATTTCTCCAAGGAAGATATACAGATTGCCAACAAACACATGAAAGAATGCTCAACATCATTAATCATTAGAGAAATGCAAATCAAAACTACAACGAGATATCATCTCACACCGGTCAGAATGGCCACCATCAAAAAATCTACAAACAATAAATGCTGGAGAGGGTGTGGAGAAAAGGGAACCCTCTTGCACTGTTGGTGGGAATGTAAATTGATACAGCCACTATGGAGAACAGTATGGAGGTTCCTTAAAAAACTAAAAATAGAAATACCATGTGACCCAGTAATCCCACTACTGGGCATATACCCTGAGAAAACCATAATTCAAAAAGAGTCATGTACCACAATGTTCATTGCAGCACTGTTTACAATAGCCAGGACATGGAAGCAACCTAAGTGTCCATCAACAGATGAATGGATAAAGAAGACGTGGCACATAAATACAATGGAATATTACTCCGCCATAAAAAAAACATGAAATTGAGTTATTTGTAGTGAGGTGGATGGACCTAGAGTGTGTCATATAGGGTGAAGTAAGTCAGAAAGAGAAAGGCAGATACCGTATGCTAATACATATATGTGGAACCTAAAAAAATATATATATTGGTTCTGAAGAACCTAGGGGCAGGACAGGAATAAAGACGCAGACATAGAGAACAGACCTGAGGACACAGGAGGGGAAGGGTAAGCTGGGACAAAGTGAGAGAATGGTATTGACATATATACACTACCAAATATAAAATAGATAGGTAGTGGGAAGCAGCCACTTAGCACAGGGAGACCAGCTCGGTGCTTTGTGACCACCTAGAGGGGTGGGATAGGGAGGGTGGGAGGGAGATGCAAGAAGGAGGAGATACAGGGATATAGGTATATGTATAGCTGATTCACTTTGTTATACAGCAGAAAGTAACACACCATCTTAAAGCAATTATACTCCAATAAAGATGTTTTTTAAAAAAAACTCACAGTCAATATTCTTTGAGACTCTGCATTGAAAATTTTATGAACTGCTGTATCTCAAACTGCCGTTAGATGGCAGACATATGCTGAATAAACACAAGACATAATCCTGTTCTCAGAAATACTGAGAAGGTAAGTGACACTGTACCATTTTCAACAGGAGCCCCTAAGGCTTGAATAGCTTCTGGCGTGGTGGGGACACCTGGGGAGGAGCTGTCTTCTGCTGAGTGGTGGAGAAACCCTCCTAAATGCTCTGTGCTCTGTGGCTGGAAGCCCTGCCTTGTCCCTCCCCTCTGTGATGGCTGTGTCCCCAGTGCCCATCTCTACCCGCCTCAGGAAGCACCTCGGGAAAATGGGGACGGCAGCTTTTCTCCTCTTCCTCTTGCTGTTCTGACTCTGGTGAGGAAGGAGGACTCAGGCTTCAGCCTCAGTTTCTCTGCATTGAACATGCACATGCCCTTGAAGAGGAAGTTGTTAGTCTGTTATTTTCTGATCAGAAATGCATCAAATGGAATGAGCTACCTACATGCTTCGTTTGCATATTGGGGATGTCAATGTTTGCTCTCCCACTGCGACGCCACTGGGGACACTGTGTGGACACCGTCTCCAGCCTTCCTCCCTGTGTCCCAGGAGAGAGAGGCCCCATCACCTGCAGGGCCAGCCAGAGAATTCACAGCGTCATGGCCTGACATTAGCAGAAAGTAGGACCAACCGCTGAGCTCCTGCACACTGACACTTACCCCTGGTCATAAGGCAGTGGGTCTGCACAGACATCACTCTCCTCACCAGCAGGAGAACTGCCTTCAGGAGTCCCGGGACACTCCTCCTGTCATCACTCTGAGCCCAAGCCTAACCCAGCTTTCTCTCCTAGAGTTCTTAAGCTTTCTGGGGCCATCTCAGGGGAATAAGGCTGGGCCAACCCCCTCTCCTCCTGACCCTCCCTTCCCACCTCCTCTATGGGCACCTCCAGTGCACCTCACCTTCATCACTGAGTGAAGCACTTTGGTGTGTTCTGTCGACCTCCTACTCTGAATTCACTGATTTTAATTCATCTTTATGTCATACACATGCATTCTCATCTTGAGATTTGAGGCCCTTGTTTCTCACATCCTGACCCATTGTTATCCTGTAGTTCTAATTCCACTCCATGAATCCTTGTGGAGGAGTCGTTGTTGGCAAGTTGAGGTTATTGGAAACCATAAAGTAAGATACAAATACTCAGATGCTAGCAATAAGGGACAGGGGAAGACCTGGCCCATTGAGAACAAGAGTCCTGGCAGCCATGAGAAGCAATGAACCCTGGGGCAGGGGGGACATCCCTCCTCACTCCGAGTCAGACCCAAGGCTGAGAACAGGCTTGAGTGTTCTCAAGTGGAGTGGTTTCGTTTGTGTGACTACACTTGCACCTGAGGTCACCTGTGCTGCTCTTAGGGAGGGAAGCCACCAGGGGAGGTTCTGCCTATGGGATGAGCTCTGGAAAGAAATATTTCTCCTCTTGAGTCCCTGGCACACTACATATCTCCCCCAGTGCCTACAGCTTCACAGGGTCCCCCAGACCTCCCTCGGATCACTCAGAGTCCTCAAAATGAGCAGGTCCCTGATGACCCATCAGGAACGTGGGTGTGGGGTCCTGGGCTTCATCACCATCAGGCTCTGTAGTGGGGAAGTGGCCATAGAGCAATGAACTCACTGTTGATTTGAAAGGTTCATGCTCATTTTTCAAAATATAAAATCATTTTTATGACCACCTAGAGGGGTGGGGATAGGGAGGGTGGAGGGAGATGCAAGAGGGAGGAGATATGGGGATATATGTATATGTATAGCTGACTCACTTTGTTACACAGCAGAAACTAACACGCCATTGTAAAGCAATTATACTCCAATGAAGATGTTAAAAATATATATATAGAATCAATTTTATAATGCAATTTAGCTTATGGTAACTTAGCAAAACAAGGGAAAACAAGAAATGTGTCACACTTATATCAATTAGAGGATGTTGATTTATGTTACTAATGTATGTAACTTTAATTTGATTTAAAAGTCTCAGCCAAAATAAACTTTATTTCCTATAACTTAAAATGTTTATATATGCTGAGAATATAAAACATAGGAAAAAGAAATTGAAGATGATTCAAAGAAATAGAAAGATATCCCATGCTCTTGGATTGGAAGAACTGACATTGTTAAAATGGTCATACCACCCAAATCAATCTACAGATTTAATGCAATCTCTATCAAATTACCCATGATATTTTTCACAGGACTAGAACAAATAATCCTAAAATTTACATGGAACCACAAAACACCAAAATTACAAAGTAATCCTGAGGAAAAAGAACCTAGCTGGAGGTATAACCCTCCCAGACTTCAGACAATACTACAAAGTTACAGTAATCAAAACAGCATAGTATTGGCACAAAAACAGACCAACGGAACAGACTAGAGAGCTCAGATAAAAACCCACACAGCTACTGTCAATTAATCTTCAGCAAAGGAAGCAAGAATATTCAATGGAGAAAAGACAGTCTGTTCAGCAAGTGGTGTTGGGAAAGTTGGACAGCTCATCTAAACCAATGAAGTTAGAACACTCCCTCACAAAAATAAATTCAAAATGACTTAAAGCCCTAAATATAAGACATGGCACCATAAAACTCCTAGAAGAGATCATAAGGAAAACATTCTCTGATGTAAATTGTAGCAGTATTTTTTCAGATTAGTCTCTCAAGACAAAAGAAATAAAAGCAAAAGTAAACAAATGGGACCTAACCAAACTTACAACTTTTGCGCAGAAAGGAAACCATAAACAAAATGAAAACACTACCTACAGACTGGGAGAAAATACTTACAAACGATGTGACCAACAAGGGCTTAATTTCCAAATATACAAACAGTTCATACAACTCAATGTCAAAAAACTAACAATGCAATCAAAAAACTGGCAGAAGAACAAAATAGACACTTCTCCAAAGAAGACTTACAAATGGCCAACAGGCACATGATAAGATGCTCAACATTGCTAATTATTAGAGAAATAGAAATCAAAACTACAAAGAGTTATCACCTCATACCAGTCAAACTGGCCATCATCAAAAAGTCTACAAATAGGAAGGAGCTTCAAGATGGTGGAAGAGTAAGACGTGGAGATCACCTCCCTACCCACAAATACATCACAAATACATCTACATGTGGAACAACTCCTACAGAACAGCTACTGAGTGCTGGCAGAAGACCTCAGACCTCCCAAAAGGCAAGACACTCCCCACGTACCTGCGTAGGGCAAAAGAAAAAACAGAGACAAAGAATAGGGACAGGACTGGCACCAGTGGGAGGGAGCTGTGAAGGAGGAAAGGTTTCTACACACTAGGAAGCCCCTTTGCGGGCGGAGACTGCGGGTGGCGGAGGGGGAAGCTTCGGAGCCACGGAGGAGAGCGCAGCAACAGGGGTGCGGAGGGCAAAGCAGAGAGTTTCCCGCACAGAGGATCGGTGCCGACCGGGCTTCGGTTGATGGCAGGGAGAGGACTGCCTGCCTCAACACAGCCTGGAGGGGCAAGAGCCTTTTTCTTGCCTCTTTGTTTCCTGGTGCACGAGGAGAGGGGATTACGAGCGCTGCTTAGAGGAGCTCCAGAGACGGGTGCGAGCAGTGGCTATCAGTGCAGACCCCAGAGACGGGCATGAGACGCTAAGGCTGCTACTGCCGCCACCAAGAAGCCTGTGTGCGAGCACAGGTCACTATCCACATCCCCCTTCCGTGGAGCCTGTGCAGCCTGCCACTGCCAGGGTCCCGTGATCTAGGGACAACTTCCCCAGGAGAACGCACGGCGCGCCTCAGGCTGGTGCAACGTCACGCAGGCCTCTGCCGCCGCAGGCTCACCCCACATCTGTACCCCTCCCTCCTCCCGGCCTGAGTGAGCCAGAGCCCCCTAATCAGCTGCTCCTTTAACCCCATCCTGTCTGAGAGAAGAACAGACACCCTCAGGCGACCTACACACAGAGGCGGGGCCAAATCCAAAGCTGAACCCTGGGAGCTGTGAGAACAAAGACGAAAAGGGAAATCTCTCCCAGCAGCCTCAGGAGCAGTGGATTAAACCTCCACAATCAACCTGATGTACCCTGCATCTGTGGAATACCTGAATAGACAACGAATCATCCCAAATTGAGGAGGTGGACTTTGGGAGCAACAATATATATATATATTTTTTTCCCTTTTTCTCCTTTTGTGAGTGTGTATGTGTATGCTTCTGTGTGTGATTTTGTCTGTATAGCTTTGCTTTTACCATATGTCCTAGGGTTCTGTCTGTTCGGGGTTTTTTTGTTTGTTTGGTTTTATTTTGTTTTTTTTAGTACACTTTTTGGCGCTTGTTATCATCGGTGGATTTGTTTTTTGGTTGGGTTGCTCTCTTCCTTCTTTCCTTCTTTTTTTCTTCTTTCTTTTATTACTTTTTAAAATTGTTTCTAATAATTATTTTTTATTTTAATAACTTTATTTTATTTTATCTTCTTCTTTCTTTGTTTCTTTTTTTTTCTCCATTTTATTCTGAGCCGTGTGGATGACAGGCTCTTGGTGCTCCAGCCAGGCGTCAGGGCTGTGCCTCTGAGGTGGGAGAGCCAAGTTCAGGACACTGGTCCACAAGAGACCTCCCAGCTCCACATAATATCAAATGGTGAAAATCTGGCAGAGATCTTCATCTCAATGCCAAGACCCAGGTCCACTCAACGACCAGCAAGCTACAGTGCTGGACACCCTATGCCAAACAACTAGCAAGACAGGAACACAACCCCACCCATTAGCAGACAGGCTGTGTAAAATCGTAATAAGGCCACAGACACCCCAAAACACACCACCAGATGTGTACCTGCCCACCAGAAAGACAAGATCCAGCCTCATCCACCAGAACACAGGCACTAGTCCCCTCCACCAGGAAGCCTACACAACCCACTGAACCAACCTTAGCCACTGGGGGCAGACACCAAAAACAATGCGAACTAAGAACCTGCAGCCTGTGAAAAGGAGACCACAAATACTGTAAGTTAAGCAAAATGAGAAGACAGAAAAACACACAGCAGATGAAGGAGCAAGGTAAAAACCCACCAGATGTAACAAATGAAGAGGAAATAGTCAGTCTACCTGAAAAAGAATTCAGAGTAATGATAGTAAAGATGATCCAAAATCTTAGAAATAGAATGGAGAAAATACAAGAAACGTTTAACAAGGACCTAGAAGAACTAAAGAGATGAACAACACAATAAATGAAATTAAAAAGCCTCTAGATGGGATCAATAGCAGAATAACGGAGGCAGAAGAACGGATAAGTGACCTGGAAGATAAAATAGTGGAAACAACGTACTGCAGAGCAGAATAAAGAAAAAAGAATGAAAAGAATTGAGGACAGTCTCAGAGACCTCTGGGACAACATTAAATGCACCACCACTCGAATTATAGGGGTCCCAGAAGAAGAAGAGAAAAAGAAAGGGACTGAGAAAATATTTGAAGGGATTATAGTTGAAAACTTCCCTAATATGGGAAAGGAAATAGTTAATCAGGTCCAGGAAGCACAGAGAGTCCCATACAGGATAAATCCAAGGAGAAACACGACAAGACACATATTAATCAAACTATCAAAAATTAAATACAAAGAAAACATATTAAAAGCAGCAAGGGACAGGGCTTCCCTGGTGGCGCAGTGGTTGGGAGTCCGCCTGCCAATGCAGGGGACGCGGGTTTGTGCCCCGGTCCAGGAGGATCCCACGTGCCGCGGAGCGGCTGGGCCCGTGAGCTGTGGCCGCTGAGCCTACGGGTCCGGAGCCTGTGCTCCGCAACGGGAGAGGCCACGACAGTGAGAGGCCCGTGTACCGCAAAAAACAAAACAAAACAAAACAAAATTAAAAAAGCAGCAAGGGAAAAACAACAAATAACACACAAGGGAATCCCCATAAGGTTAACAGCTGATCTTTCAGCAGACACTCTACAAGCCAGAAGGGAGTGGCAGGACATAGTTAAAGTGATGAAGGGGAAAAAGCTACAACCAAGATTACTCTACCCAGCAAGGGTCTCATTCAGATTTGACAGAGAAATTAAAACCTTTACAGACAAGCAAAAGCTAAGAGAATTCAGCACCACCAAACCAGCTTTACAACAAATGCTAAAGGAATTACTCTAGGCAGGAAACACAAGAGAAGGAAAAGACCTACAATAACAAACCCGAAACAATTAAGAAAATGGTAATAGGAACATACATACATATGGATAATTACCTTAAATGTAAATGGATTAAATGCTCTACCCAAAACACACAGACTGGCTGAATGGATACAAAAACAGACCCATATATAGGCTGTCTACAAGAGACTCACTTCAGACCTAGGGACACATACAGACTGAAAGTGAGGGGATTGAAAAAGATATTCCATGCAAATGGAAACAAAAAGAAAGCTGGAGTAGCAATTCTCATATCAGGCAAAATAGACTTTAAAACAAAGACTATTACAAGACACAAAGAAGGACACTACATAATGATCAAAGGATCAATCCAAGAAAAATATATAACAATTGTAAATATTTATGCACCCAACATAAGAGCACCCCAATACATAAGGCAAATACTACCAGCCATTAAAGGGGAAATCGACAGTAACACATTCAGAGTAGGGGACTTTAACACCCCACTTTCACCAATGGACAGATCATCCAAAATCAAGGTAAATAAGGAAACACAAGCTTTAAATGATACATTAAACAAGATGGACTCAATTAATATTTATAGGAAAAAAAAATAAAAAAAAATAAAAAATAAAAAAAAAATATTTATAGGATATTCCACCCAAAAACAACAGAATACACTTTCTTCTCAAGTGCTCATGGAACATTCTCCAGGATAGATCATATCTTGGGTCACCAATCAAGCCTTAGTAAATTTTAGAAAATTGAAATCGTATCAAGTATCTTTTCCAACCACAATGCTATGAGTCTAGATATCAATTACAGGAAAAATTCTGTAAGAATACAACGCATGGAGGCTAAACAATACACTATTTAATAACCAAGAGATCATGGAAGAAATCAAAGAGGAAATTAAAAAATACCTAGAAACAAATGACAATGAAAACACGACGACCCAAAACCTACGGGATGCGGCAAAAGCAGTTCTAAGAGGGAAGTTTATAGCAACACAATCCTACCTTAAGAAACAAGAAACATCTCAAATAAACAACCTAATCTTACACCGAAAGCAATTAGAGAAAGAAGAACCAAAAAAACCCAAAGTTAGCAGAAGGAAATAATCATAAAGATCAGATCAGAAATAAATGAAAAAGAAATGAAGGAAACGATAGCAAACATAAATAAAACTAAAATCTGGTTCTTGAGAAGATAAACAAAATTGATAAAGCATTAGCCAGACTCATCAAGAAAAAAAGGGAGAAGACTCAAATCAATAGAATTAGAAATGAAAAAGGAGAAGTAACAACTGACACTGCAGAAATACAAAAGATCATGAGAGATTACCACAAGCAACTCTATGCTGATAAAATGGACAATCTGGAAGAAATGGACAAATCCTTAGAAATGCACAACCTGCCGAGACTGAATCAGGAAGAAATAGAAAATATGAACAGACCAATCACAAGCACTGAAATTGAAAGTGCGATTAAAAATCTTGCAACAAACAAAAGCCCAGGACCAGATGGCTTCACAGGCGAATTCTATCAAACATTTAGGGAAGAGCTAACACCTATCCTTCTCAAACTCTTCCAAAATATAGCAGAGGGAGGAACACACCCAAACTCATTCTACAAGGCCACCGTCACACTGATACCAAAACCAGACAAAGATGTCACAAAGAAAGAAAACTACAGGCCAATATCACTGATGAACATAGATGCCAAAATCCTCAACAAAATACTAGCAAACAGAATCCAACAACATATTAAAAGGATCATACACACACAGCAAAAGAAACCATAAACAAGATAAAAAGACAACCCTCAGAATGGGAGAAAATATTTTCAAATGAAGCAACTGACAAAGGATTAATCTCCAAAATTTACAAGCAGCTCATGCAGCTCAATATCAAAAAAACAAACAACCCAATCCAAAAATGGGCAGAAGACCTAAATAGAAATTTCTCCAAGGAAGATATACAGATTGCCAACAAACACATGAAAGAATGCTCAACATCACTAATCATTAGAGAAATGCAAATCAAAACTACAATGAGATATCATCTCACACCAGTTAGAATGGCCATGATCAAAAAATCTACAAACAATAAATGCTGGAGAGGGTGTGGAGAAAAGGGAACCCTCCTCTTGCACTGTTGTTGGGAATGTAAATGATACAGCCACTATGGAGAAGAATATGGAGGTTCCTTAAAATATTAAAAATAGAACTACCATACCACCTATCCCACTACTGGGCATATACCCTCAAAAAGCCATAATTCAAAAAGAGTCATTTACCACAATGTTCACTGCAGCTATATTTACAATAGACAGGACATGGAGGCAACCTACGTGTCCATCAACAGATGAATCGATAAAGGAGATGTGGCACATACATACAATGGAATATTACTCAGCCATAAAAAGGAACGAAATTTGTAGTGAGGTGGATGGACCTAGAGTATGTCATTCAGAGTGAAGTAAGTCAGAAAGAGAAAAACAAATACCATATGCTATCACATATATATGGAATCTAAAAAACAAAAAAAAAAGTCATGAGGAACCTAGGGGCAAGATGGGAATAAAGATGCAGACCTACTAGAGAATGGACTTGAGGATATGGGGAGGGGGAAGGGTAAGCTTGGACAAAGTGAGAGAGTGGCATGGACATATATACACTACCAAACGTAAGATAGATAGCTAGTGGGAAGCAGCCGCATAGCACAGGGAGATCAGCTCGGTGCTCTGTGACCACCTAGAGGGGTGGGATAGGGAGGGTGGGAGGGAGGGAGATGCAAGAGGGTAGAGATATGGGGATATGTATATGTATAACTGATTCACTTTGTTATAAAGCAATTGTAAAGCAATTATACTCCAATAAAGATGTTTAAAAAAAAGTCTACAAACAATAACTTCTGGAGGGGGTGTGGAGAAAAGGGAACACTCCTACACTGTCGATGGGAATGTAAATTGATGCAACCACTATGGAAAATAGTATAAAGTTCCTTAAAATAAAAATACAGTTACGATATGATACAGCAGTCACACTCCTGGGCATATATCCAGAAAAGACGAAAACTCTAATTTGAAAAGATACATGCACCCCAATGTTCACTGCAACACTATTTATAATAGCCAAGACATGGAAGCATCCTAAGTGTCTATCAACAGATGAGTGGATAAAGATGATGTGAGATATATATAGATAGATATACATATAGATATAGATGAAGGAATATTACTCAGCCATGAAAAAGAACAAAATATTGCCATTTGCAGCAACAGACGTGGACCTAGAGATTATAATACTAAATGAAGTAAGTCAGAGAAATACAAATGTTATATGATGCCACTTGTATGTGGAATCTAAAAAATAACACAAATGAAATTTGCAAAACAGAAACAGACTGACAGAAATAGAAAACAAACTAATGGTTACCAAAGGGGAAAGGGGTGGGGGAGAGATAAATTAAGACTATGGGATAAAGAGATACATGAGGGTCTTAAAACAGGGAAATTATCCTGGATTATCTCTGGTTTACCCCTGCTGGTGAGTCCTTGTTCACTCAGGCTGGGGCTAATGACATTTGATAGGTCCTATAGATAAAAATATTGAAAACTTTAGCCCTTGCTTTCAAGGAAGACACTGCCTTTTGGGGAAGATGATCCCTTAGATATACAAATGATTACAATATAACTGATTTAGGCTGTGGTTATAGGTAAAGACAAAAGGGACTGTAGTGGAAAAAGGGTGGAACACTGCACAAAAGAGACACTGCACGAGGAAAGTTTTTACAGAGGAAAAGGGATTTTCATGGGTATAAGATGGGGACGAGTATTTCTTTTCCCCGGGAAGAGGTTGGGGCAGCATCTCACTGCTGTTATGAAGTCTCACTTTAGGGATGTCCCTTCCCTAGGGCATCACAGAAATATTCTTCACTCTTGCAGGGAAGCCAAGTAGAGGGAGGCCCTACCCTTCTTTCCAAGAACCTCAGCACCCTCGAAGAGTCACACTGAGTTCTTTTTCTCATGTCTCTGTTTTCTAGACTATGACCTACTTTAGGGAAAGGCTGACTCAACTTTGGATGCCGAGGAGTTCCAAAATTTAAATGGTTGAGAATCTGTGTTTCCAGTGGGCGTGCCATCTCTCACATGGGCAATGACCATGGCGGGGGGTGGGAATCAAGGAAGGGACAATTTTTAATTAAAATATGCAGTATATATATATTCCATTTTATATATAATATATTCCATTTTATATATTATATATATAATATATAAAAGGAGGTGTGAAAGGAGGAAAACCTGCCATTTGCAACAACATGGATGGACCTCGAGCACATTATGCTCAATGAGGTAAGTGAAAAAGAGAAAGACAAGTACTGTATGATATCACTTATATGTGGCACCTAAAACAGTTAAACTTGTAAGAAAGGGATGATCAATCAGGAGTTTTCACCAGGCCACATATACTTGTGCAAACCCAGCCTGCGCCCTCTGTTCCTGTCTCCCACAGAGCTCGTCCCATTTTCCTGCAGAGCAGTGAGGTTGCTTCCGTCACACATAACACATCACTCAGGTCCTGGTCCTGCCCCAACAGGATCAACAGGGCTGGGTATGGAGCTGATGCTCTGCTGACCACTGGCAGGGCTGCCGCAGAGAAGGCTACTGGATCTGTCTGCAGCTCGATGCTGGCTCTGTCTGCTCCAAGGCTCTGGCACCTGCATGGACTATTCCGTGGAGGTCAGGGTGACATCAGTGAGCTGTCACCTCCATGACCACACAGGGCCACGCAGAACTCCTCCCACTCTCAGACCCCAGGCTCATTTTTTCCATTAAAATCGATCTCAACCTGCTGATTCCTTTCCTTGGTCACTAAAGATGCTTTTGTAGAATCAGCAGAAGTCCCTACCTACAGTGAGGAAAGAACATTCCAGTTCAAAATGCTTCCTTGAATTCCTGAGGATTCTACATGAGCAGTAATGGGATTGTTCAGCCTGCTTGTTTGCCCAGGTCTCATGTTCTCTGGGAACACGTAGTTCTAAAGTCAAAACGGTCAGAGTGACCACAGGACTGTGTCCTGTCCCTGGGGAACTGCCTACCACCTCATTTCCCTGCTGTGTTCGGTTCACCCCTTATGGTAACTGACAGGGTCCTCCTAAGGAAGGTTGCCAACAGACAGATAGACCCACAGAAAGAAACAAGGGGCCCAGACTAAACCAGACAGGCAGGCGTGCTCCGTGAAGGTGCAGAAGACTAAAGGAGATTGCTGACATCCCAGGAGGTCTTCACAAACCTCACTCCCATAATCATCACTCAGTCTTGTCCATGAGAACCCCAGAGCTACAAACTTGTCCCAAAGACCTGAAAATAGTACAGAGGACTTGATCCGAGACCCTGAGACTCCCCAGCTTACAACACACAGGAGAGAACCCGAGGGCCCCACTGTGGTCTCTGAGGGCAGCAGAACACCATCCTTCCTCTGGAGACGTGGGCTGGACAGGCTCCTGCATTGTTAGGTCAGCAACATATACCCATATGCTGTCAGTATGTGGCTTCCCATATTAACGTTTTCCTTCAGCAACAACTTAATTTTAATTGCCAGTCTTTGTCGGTAGTGGTTGTGTAAATTTGGAAATACATTCTCTGTGATGAAGCCTGGAGGACTTGGCTTTCCTGTGATATCTGATTGGCTGGTTTGGTCTTCAATCAAGGGTAAATTTGGAAACTGGTTAGAGCAGAAAGTAAAACAAGTCCCCATTTCTGTAAGAATAGACCCTTGAGTGACCACTCTGCAGGCATCTGGCAGGCTCTGAAGTGAGCTCTGTCCCAGCCTCTGGAGAGGAGCCTGTGAATGGGGCAGCCTCACTGGTACCGCCCAGTCCAGCCTAAGAGTCTTTGGGACCAGAGGCACCTCCCTCACCTCCAAGTCCTCCTGCAGCTGTAGGTGCAGTAAGCCTGCTGCCCTCAGAGGGCTCTAGAGAAGAGCTCTGGTCAGGCCATCAGACATGCAAATCAACTCCAAGGAAGCCTGTGTTTATTTAGTCCCAGGGCTCAGCCTCAATTCCAAAGCAATACTATCTCCTGCCCTTCGGTACAGAAGCAACGGATTCCAGGGACACTCCAAGATGAGCTCCCAGACCCAGCTCCTCTGTCTCCTGGTGATGGGTTTTCAGGGTAAGCATGTTTCCCACTGCAGATTCTGAGCTAGAACTTTAGCCCTTGACAAAGAGATCACGTGCTCATAGGGCTTTAGAAATTACAATGCAATATGTAGAGTTGTGTTTTTTTTGTTTCTTTTGTTTTTATTTATTTTTGGCTGTGTTGGGTCTTCGTTTCTGTGCGAGGGCTTTCTCTAGTTGCGGCGAGCGGGGACCACTCTTCATCGCGGTGCGCGGGCCTCTCACTATCTCAACCTCTCTTGTTGCGGAGCACAGGCTTCAGACGCTCAGGCTCAGTAGTTGGGGGTCACGGGCCCAGTTGCTCCGCGGCACGTGGGATCTTCCCAGACCAGGGCTCGAACCCGTGTCCCCTGCATTGGCAGGCAGATTCTCAACCACTGCGCCACCAGGGAAGCTCCCTGTAGAGTTGTTTTGACTTAACTCTTATTAGCATCCAAGGCAGAGTCCAAGGTTGACCATGAGGCAGAGGCACAAAGAACCTGGAACCTGTCCTCTTCCCCTGAGGACGATGGAGCCCTCTGTCCATGCCCCCTCCCCATGTCCACCCTCTCCTTAGAGGTGCACCAGGGACCCATTTAGACCAGAATGAATGGACTCATCCCTCAGCCCCTGAGGATGGGACTGTCCCATGTTCTGTCACCTTTCACAGCTTGCCCTTGTCCTGAGGACATAGCAATAGCCACTTCGATGTGGATTCTGAGTCTTTGAGAAAAGTAACACTTTGCGTTGCCTTGGTGGGGTGTCCTTACAGGCTGCTGGGGACAGATCACACTGACCCAGACTCCAGAGACCCTGGCAGCATCTCAAGGAAGCTTTGTCTCCATGACATGTAAGAGCAGCGTGGAGGTAGGTACCTCCATGGCCTGGTACCAACAGAAACCCAAGGAGCCTCCCAGGCTGCTCATCTTTGGAGCTTCTGCCCGGGCCTCAGGAACCCCGTCCAGGTTCCAAGGAAGTGGCTCTGGCTTTGACTTCTCCCTCGCCATCCATGGAGTCGAAGCTGAAGATGTTGGGGTGTATTACTGTCAGCAGCACATCAGCCCACCTCTCACAGTGACAGGCCCTCAAATAAAAATATCCTTTCTGGTCTAATGATGCCCACTTGGTGAAAAGACACCTGCTTCCTGCAAGAAGCCGCAATGTGAGATGTAAGATGTCCATATTTTAGATGCCCATGTTCTCAGAGTCTAAGTTTCTGTGCTGGGTGAAGCAGGGGCATGCTGAGACATTACCTCACATTTACACTGGATCTACATAGGGGAAAGGGTAGAGGAGACTGGAGCCAAGCTGTGATCCAGACAGAAGCTTTAAATTGATTTTGTTGTTATTTCCGTTATCAACTGCAGCATAAAAGAACACCCCCCAAATCACAGCTTCAAAAAGCAACAGTTTATTATTTCTCGTGATTCTGTGGGCTGGCTGGGTGCTTTCTCTGCTGCTTTGCCAGGGGTTCACCCATGCTGCTGCAGTCAGCTGAAGGTCACCCGGGCTGAAAGGCCCAAGCTGTTCTCAGCCACAAGTCTGCCTATTGGTTCTGGTTGATGAGTGGGGAGTAGCTGAAGGTCACCCGGGCTGAAAGGTCCAAGCTGTTCTCAGCCACAAGTCTGCTTATTGGTTCTGGTTGATGAGTGGGGAGTCTTGGTTTTTCCCTTAGGCACATGTTAAGGGAAGTGGAGGTTGGTGAGAGACCTGCACCTCAGGTGCAGGCTCTAAACAGTGAATTGACTATAGAGAATTTTAAATGAATAATAATGCTACTTTTTATTATCACTGTGCACAGAAAATTCTGAACAATTCTCCTCCCCGCAGGAAGGACCACTCCCACTCCCCTAGCCGTCCTTGTCATGCCACTGGATGGCCTTCTCACATGTCTGGTGGTCAGTGCCGGCTGTTTGCCCAGAGCCTCAGTTTTCCTCCATGTGACCTCTCATCCTCTAATAGGCTACATCTTCTTTCTTACATTCAAGAGGTGACATGGAAGCTGCAACACTATTTGAGACCCGCTACCCAGAACTGGCACAGGGTTCTTCGAACCACATTCTGTTTGTCAAAGTAAGACCCAAACCCAACTTGATTCAAGGCTGGATGAAACAGACTGCAGTCTTCATTGCAGAAACAGGCAGCAATGTTTTTCTGATCTACCATAACTGTCTGAGTTATACATTTAAGGACGACAAAGAAGAATGGCTGCAATATTTATCAAATGCTTATTATGTTCCAAGAACTGAGCTAAGTCTTGGCATGAGAAGGATGTTTTATTCCCATCGTCCAGTAGAAAATGCGGTGGCAGAGAGAGGTTATAAAATGTGTTCAAGGTCATCCAGAAAGTAAGGACAGATTCTACTCAGAAAAGCTGATTCACAGAAGGGAGTGAGTATTATGAGAACACAGAAGGATTCTGTGTAGGTAGCTGATTGGAAAGATTCTGTGAGAGGCAAGGACACTGGTACTAGGCAAGGCTCCACATGTAACTTGCTGAGGACAGGGTTTGGGATCTCTTAATACCTTTTTTTTTTTTTTTACATCTTTGTTGGAGTATAATTGCTTTACAACGATGTGTTAGTTTCCGCTGTGCAACAGCGAATCAGCTATATGTATACATATATCCCTATATCCCCTCCCTCTTGCGTCTCCCTCCCTCCCACCCTCCCTATCCCACCCCTCTAGGTGGTCGCAAAGCACCGAGCTGATCTCCCTGTGCTGTGCAGCAGCTTCCCACTAGCCATCCATTTTACATTTGGTAGTGTATATATGTCAATTCTACTCTCTCACTTCGTCCCAGCTTCCCCTTCCCCTCCTGTGCCCTCCAGTCTGTTCTCTACATCTGCGTCTTTATTCCTGCCCTGCCACTGGTCACCAGGTTCATCAGTACTCTTTTCTTTAGATTCCATATATAGGCATTAGCATATGGTTCTTAATACCTTTTTGTACCTTCATTGACAGTTCTGAAACTAATCAGTGTGACTAACTAAGATGACATTTGATCACTTAGAACCAGAGGGAAAATGTGATATTTTATTTTATTAAGATGATGACAAAAAAAACCCCAACAACAACAAGAAAATAACATACAAGCAATAGAGAAAACACTAGACTGAGGCCTTTTGATCAGAGATTAAGACTCTTAGTAGGGAGTAAATTGACCTTCTCTTTGCAGAAGACAGAGAAAACCAGGAAAGGAGATGTGAAACAAAGGTACAACCTTGGTTACTCAAAGGAAACCTAAGAGGAAATGATGATTCTTTTTCCCGAGTGCCAACAGGCAGAAGGAATATTCTCATTCAAAAATAAATAATTAAGAGTGATTATAGTTACAGCATACTCAACACAGTAGGCTGGGAATCCTGGAGCAAAGAGAAGTGGACAAGTAATCCCAGATCTCCGATATATCCCAAATCTGACCACCCCTGATCACCTCCACCTTCACGGCCCATCCTGGTGCAAGCTTCCACCATCTTTTACCTGGACAAGGGCCACACCCTCCCCAAAGATCAACATGTCTATTCTCAAGGCAGCAGCCAGGGCAATCTTTTAAAAGGTGAGTTAAGCTTGTCCTCTGTTCCAAATCTTGCACTAGATTCTACTTCACACAGAGGAAAAGCTCAAATCCTTACAACGCCTATCAGGTTCCCGCTGACCAGGACCCTCCCTGTTACTTCTCAGACCCCGTCTCCTATGGCTCTGTCCACTGACTCACTGAGCGTCAGCCTCACTGGCCACCTGGCTCTGCCTTGAACAAGCCACACACAGTCCTGCCCTTGGACCTCTGGTCTCACTGGTCCCTCTGACAGCAAAACTTTTCCTCCAAACACGCGTTGTGTTAACGCCTCATCTGTCAGTTCAGCCCAAAGCTTCCCTTCTCAACGATCACCCCAATCCTGCATGAATAGTACATCCTGCTCCACACTTTTGTTCAAAGCACTTCTCAACTTTACTTATTTCTTTTTTTACATTTTTGGTCACACCCTGTGGCTTGCAGGATCTTAGTTCTCCAGCCAGGGATTCCACCCTTGCCCTTGACAGTGAAAACTTGGAGTCCTAACCACTGGACTGCCAGGGAATTCCCAAGTTTATTTATCTCTTTTTGATGTTTGCCCTTTAGAGTCTGATTTTCTCTGGTAGAATTTCAGCTCCATAGGGTCAGGGACATTTGCTTCCTGGGAGCACTGACGTATCTCAGCGTTACACAAGAGTACCTGGCATATTCAAGGTGCTCAATAAACATCGTTGCATAAAGGTGGTACATTCTCATTAAGAAGAAAAATGACCACAAAGAAAGTAAAAGCATCCCCTCTGAGACAGTGTATCATTAAGGTATTGAATTTGTGCTGTGCTATTGCACTAAAGTAAGCAAGAAACACAGTAGCTAAGGAAAAGTCCATGCATCTGATACCAGGCAACCTGGTAAGTCCAGAGTAAGCTAGAGTGAGGATTTCAGAGGTGATATAAAAGCACACGAAAGGGCTTTCTTGGTGGCGCAGTGGTTGAGAGTCCGCCTGCCGATGCAGGGGACACGGGTTTGTGCCCTGGTCCGTGAAGATCCCACATGCCGCGGAGCGGCTGGGCCCGGGAGCCGTGGCCGCTGAGCCTGCGCGAGCAAAAAAAAAAAAAAAAAACAGGTTGTGAATTTAGTCCTTTCACGTACTTTTTTTTTTGCGGTATGCGGGCCTCTCACCGCCGCGGCCCCTCCCGTTGCGGAGCACAGGCTCCGGACGCGCAGGCCCAGCGGCCATGGCCCACGGGCCCAGCCGCTCCGAGGCATGTGGGATCCTCCCGGATCAGGGCATGAACCCGTGTCCCCTGCATTGGCAGGCGGACTCTCAACCACTGCGCCACCAGGGAAGCCCTATATGACATTATTAATGGAAAGACGAGATAATAAAAAGGTCAGTGGTTGCCAGAGATTGGGTGCAGTGGGGGACAAATGAATAGGCAGAACACAGAGATTTTTCAGGGCTATGAAAATACTCTGTATAATATTAAAATGATGTATAACATTTCATTATACATTTGTCCAAACCCACAGAATGTACAACACCAAGAGTGAACTCTAAGGTAAATTATGGACTTTCAATGATCTTGATGTGTCAGTGTAGGTCCATCAATTGTAAGATGTACCACTTTAGTGAGTGATGTTGATAATGGGGGCGGCTGTACATGTGTTGGGCTGGGGGCATATGCGGAATCTCCTTACCTTCCTGTCAATTATTCGACCAATATATTTTAAGCGTCATTTATGTTGGTGGTGTGGCAGTAATTTGTTCCTTTTCACTGCAGAATATCTTATATATGAATATATCAAAATTAATTTATTCATTCTTTAATTAAGGAGTTGTTTTCAGCTTTTATGAATATAGTTGTTTTTGGAATATTCTTTCAATGTCTTTTGTGGACTTATGTACTCATTTCCCTTGGGTACGTTCCTAAGAGTGGAAGTGCCAAGTCATAGGATTGGGATGGGTTTGGTAAAATTGCAAAATAGTTTTCCAAAATGGTGAACATATTAAAATCCATCAACCATGTATAAAAGTTCCAGTTGTTGCAATCTTTTCCAATATGAGGTATTGTCAAACTTTTTTTAAAAATCTGTATTGGTAAACCTGAAGAGATGTTGTATTTAAAATTTATATTTCCATGATGACCAATCATGTTGAATGACTCTTTATACATCTACCTATACATGTTTATACATATTTATGTAATATGAATCATATATAATATATAAATTATATATCATTTGAAATTCTTAATTATAAAGCACTCTATTATCTCTTTTGTTCTCTTGTGTTTGCTACATGTGTTTATGTGTGTGTTCTGTTCAATAAATTTTTGCTTACCTTTAGGGCCTAAAGATATCTTCCTATACTTTCTTCTAGAAGCATCAGTATTTTACCTCTCACATGAAGACTACACTCTAATTCATATTTTTGCCTGGTATTAGATGGGTCAGAATTTCATTCAAATTTCTCATGGGATTTACATGTCCATATCTAATAGCTCCTCACCACTTATTGTGAAACAAAAACAAACAAACAAAAAACAAACAAGCAGCTCAATATCAAAAAAAAAGAATAACCCAATCAAAAAATGGGCAGAAGATCTAAATAGACATTTCTCCAAAGAAGACATACAGATGGCCAAAAAGCACATGAAAAGATGCTCAACATCACTTATTATTAGAGAAATGCCAATCAAAACAATAGTGAGGTATCACCTCACGCTGGTCAGAATGGCCATCATCAAAAAATCTACAAACAATGGATAAGAGTGTTATCAGAGGAGGAGGAACCAAGATGGCGGAGTAGAAGGACGTGCTCTCACTCCCTCTTGTTAGAACACCAGAATCACAACTAGCTGCTGGACAATCATTGACAGGAAGACACTGGAACTCACCAAAAAAGATACCCCACATCCAAAGACAAAGGAGAAGCCACAATGAGATGGTAGGAGGGTAGCAATCACAGTAAAATCAAATCCCATAACTGCTGGGTGGGTGACTCACAGACTGGCGTACACTTATACCACAGAAGTCCACCCACTGGAGTGAAGGTCCTGAGCCCCACATCAGGCTTCCCAACCGGTGGGTCCGGCAATGGGAGGAGGAATTCCTAGAGAATCAGACTTTGAAGCTAGTGGGAATTGATTGCAGGACTTCGACAGGACTGGGGGAAGCAGAGACTCCACTCTTGGAGGACACACACAAAGTAGTGTGCACATCGAGACCCAGAGGAAGGAGCAGTGACCCCCGGGGAGACTGAACCAGACCTACCTGCTAGTGTTGGAGGGTCTCCTGCAGAGGCAGGGGGTGGCTCTGTTTCACCGTGGGGACAAGGACACTGGCAGCAGAAGTTCTGGGAAGTACTCCTTGGCGTGAGCCCTCCCAGAGTCTGTCATTAGCCCCACCAAAGAGCCCAGGTAGGCTCCAGTGTTGGGTCGCCTTGGGCCAAACAACCAACAGGGAGGGAACCCAGCCCCAACAGTCAAGTGGATTAAAGCTTTACTGAGCTGTGCCCACCAGAGCAACAGTCAGCTCTACCCACCACCAGTCCCTCTCATCAAGCCTCTTAGATAGCCTCATCAACCAGAGGGCAGACAGCAGAAGCAAGAAGAACTACAGTCCTGCAGCCTGTGGAACAAAAACCACATTCACAGAAAGACAGACAAGATGAAAAGGCAGAGAGCTATATACCAGATGAAGGAACAAGATAAAACCCCAGAAAAACAACTAAATGAAGTGGAGAAAACAATTACAGAAAAAGAATTCAGAATAATGATAGTGAAGATGATCCAGGACCTCAGAAAAAGAATGGAGGCAAAGATCGAGAAGATGCAAGAAATGTTTAACAAAGACCTAGAAGAATTAAAGAACAAACAAACAGGGAGGAACAATAAAATAACTGAAATGAAAACTACACTAGAAGGAATCAATAGCAGAATAACTGAGGCAGAAGAATGGATAAGTGACCTGGAAGACAGAATGGTGGAATTCACTGCTGTGGAACAGAATAAAGGAAAAAGAATGAAAAGAAATGAAGACAGCCTAAGAGACCTCTGGGACAACATTAAACACAACAACATTCGCATTATAGGGGTCCCAGAAGGAGGAGAGAGAGAGAGAAAGGACCCGAGAAAATATCTGAAGAGATTATAGACGAAAATTTCCCTAACATGGAAAGGAAAGAGCCACCCAAGTCCAGGAAGTGCAGCAAGTCCCATACAGGATAAACCCAAGGAGAAACACACCAAGGCACATAGTAATCAAATTGGCAAAAATTAAAGACAAAGAAAAATTATTGAAAGCAGCAAGGGAAAAACGACAAATAACACACAAGGGAACTCCCATAAGGTTAACAGCTGATTTCTCAGCACAAACTCTACAAGCCAGAAGGGAGTGGCATGATATACTGAAAGTGATGAAAGGGAAGAACCTACAACCAAGATTACTCTACCTGGCAAGGATCTCATTCAGATCCGATGGAGAAATCAAAAGCTTTACAGACAAGCAAAAGCTAAGAGAATTCAGCACCACCAAACCAGGTCTACAACAAATGCTAAAAGAACTTCTCTAAGTGGGAAACACAAGAGAAGAAAAGGACCTACAAAACAAACCCAAAACAATTACGAAAATGGTCATAGGAGCATACATATCGATAATTACCTTAAACGTGAATGGATTAAATACTCCAACCAAAAGACACAGGCTTGCTGAATGGATACAAGAACAAGACCATATATATGCTGTCTACATCCAAATGAAATATATATAGAGAATTACACAAATAACAAACAGTATCATGAACTCTCCTAGGCACAGGACATTTTGAACAACTCCATCAGAACACTTGACCTCAGAGAGCTTTCAGTCTAACGGGAGGGACAGATAATAAAGAAATAAGCTTTCTGCTGTTCCTCCTGGCCTCTCCCTCTGCGATTCCTCCCCTGAAGAAATGTCATCACACAGGGTGAATGGGGCAATGAATGTGCAGGTGCACTTATTTTATCCTCATCCTGCATCATAAGAAAGAGTCAGAGGAAAGCGGAAAAAATCAGTACAGTTTAACACTTGTGTTTCCTGGGAAAATAAAGTGAATTATAGTCTCATTAATTGTCAGATATCCAAATCATCTCCTGATTACAAACAGTGGTCTTTCAGTTCATCATGTCTCTGCAGCATGAAACTACACAAGACACAGGTCGGTGACAAAAATCAATACACTGTATACAAAAATGACCTGGGTCTAGTTTTAGAAGAGCACTTTATGTTTAATATTCATGTCTTGTAAAGGGAACCTTCCTCCATTTTACCCTTCTCCATTTTTTCTTGAAAAATGAAGTTTTCCTAGATGAAAGAGACATCCACGTATTCTTTTTGTGCCTTAGATTTATAGTGACTCCTCCTTGAAGCGCTTACATATTCCTCTTGTAATCCTTAATTCAGAGCCTCATTCCTTGGCTTGCAAATTGCCGTCTTCCCTCTGTGTCTTTACGTGCACTTCCCTATGTGTGTGGGTCTGTGTTCCAATTTCTTCTTCTTTAAGGGCACCAGACATACAGGATTAGTGGTCACCTCTCATTTTAACTTAATTACCTCTTTAATGATCCTATTTTCAAATACAGTTACATTCTGAGGTAATTACCACTGGCTATTACAACATATGAATTTGGGGGTTATGATTCAGCCCATAACGTACAGTAATATCCAGAAGCAATGTTCTGCTCTACTCACTGCATCCTATCAGGTGGTGCATGATTTCAATCTGTCCCATTACTGATGATGTTTCCTTAGAATCTTGAATGAAGGTAGTGTCTCCCAGACCTCTGCTGCATAGTTACTTTTGCCCCTTTGTACTTAATAAGAACGTATGAATAAGTTCTTTGATACTATATGAATCCCTATTCCTCATCAAGACATCAATATGAACTCATGGATTCCTATTTTCATCAATGGGCTATAATATGTTACCATCATTAATTATTTTGGTACTCAAAGTTTCCCAGATTTGGCCAGTTGGTGAACCATTGAAGTTGGCTTCTATTTCCTTCTGCCACAACCCCATCATTCTTTGAGCATTTCTTTAGTTTCTGGAACTAGATGGTCCAGGCTCATCTGGCTTTTTTCCTGTCCTAAATCCAGAGTCAGACATTTCTCCAAGAATTATTGGTTCCTTTTAGTGGAGAATGGTATTTAGACACCAAGATTTGAGCACTATGGACGCTATTGGGGACCGGGGTGTCATTGCTTCCAGCCTAGGGAAAATTTATCTATCTATCTATCTATCTATCTATCTATCTATCTATCTATCTATCATCTATCTATCTACACACACACACGTATATACACGTGCACATTCATATCTGTATCTACAAAAGCCCAAGGGTTTACACTATCTCCAATTCCAATCTACACCATAGAGTTTATTCTAATACTCTCCTTCGATTATTCATGACTCTTTCTCTAACGCTGATAATTTGACTCTAAGTATCATTATTGCGTTTAATTACTTGATCAAACTACTTGATCAAATTGATTTGAAATCAATCTCGGTCGCGGCCGTCCCTTCCACCTCCTGTGCAGACAACTCCACCTCCCTCCCCACACACACATATACCTTGCTCCAGCTCTGACAGCCCTTGCACAGCCACCACCATTTTGTGCCTCCTGCATGGGTGGGCTCCTCACCCAGTCTGGGCTCTGACTCCTGCACTGTGGGCCCCCGCCCACGTGAACATCCTTCCAACCACCCACCAGCTGGCACACCCGAACTGGGAAAATAGTGCCATCATTCCCTGCTCTAGCCCCAGCAACCCATGTTGCACTTCCAGCTCCACCCCACACAGATGCCCTTTCCATATTATGGGCTCCAAACCCCACAAGGGTCTCCCCCTTCATTTTCCTATGTGGTTGCTTCCTCATCATGCTTGGGCTCTAATGTCCTAAATGCAAACATTGAAAACTATGTTCTCTTAAGATCTGGAAAAGATTTGGTGATAGTATGGTAGAATATGCAGGTTTAGGGAACATAGTAGATGCAAGGGTATACATGAACATTTGGTCTAAGGAAGACCTTAACTTCTAGAGAAGAATAGCTTGGGTTGAGAGGGAATAGAGAGCAGTGATGTGTGCCATGCAGAGAGCATCTAGCATGTAATAGCAAATAGAGTTAGGAAGGTGGCTGACACTTCTCAGATGTAGAGAGAGAAAATTTCTGACCTTGGCTGGCCTTGATGGAAATTGTGGGACAGAACATTCATAAGTGCTTAGCTGGAGGTGAGCAGTTGGTGATGACAGATAACCAGTGCCTGGTCCTTTCTTTACAAATCATGGCCTTGCATATTTTTATTGCTCTTCTACTTCATAGCATCTCTCATTGGTACTGCTAATAATTTATCTTAGTAAGAGCATCAGAGAGTCAAAGAGAAAGCCTCTCTGGCCTCAGTATCCGTAGGTTCTAAGTTGAAGGAGGTTATAGAATTCCTTGCAGTTTCTGGTGTTGTGTCATACCTGAAAAACCCTGCCTTAGTTGGAGAGACAGCAAGAAAAGCATGTTCTGAACTCTGAAGAGAGCAAAATATCACTCTAATCATAGGACCGCAGACAACCCAGCATCATCACTAGTTCCCCAGCTCTCAGAATTTTAAGACAGGGGACGGACCAAACTCTACTTGAATGTGCTTCCAAGAATCATCAGCAAGTTTGGATTCGTAGCAAGAAAACTTCATCAAGTCACAGATTAAACAGAAAAATGAGCAAATTGCATTAACTATATAGCAATCATTTGACAAACGAATTAAAAGTGACCATACTAGGCTTCTAATCTGTCTTACTAGTAGTCTGGTCTATGTGACCTGTTGGTTTGTCTGGGTATGAAACTATTCACCCTATACGTATATAATTCTGTGAAAAGTGTGTGACATGAGCTTCTCCTTAACAAAACTGTGATCAGTGATTAAGAACCTCCTCCCCACAATACAGAAAAAATTTTACTCTTAAATGATACAACTCATATTAGTACAAATCTTAAGTACAAATTCAGATATGTCCCCATAGCTCAGTGGTATAAAGAAGATAAATAATATTAATAAATGTGAGGGCTTCCCTGGTGGGGCAGTGGTTGAGAGTCTGCCTGCCGATGCAGGGGACGTGGGTTCGTGTCCCAGTCCGGGAAGATCCCACATGCCATGGAGCGGCTGGGCCCGTGAGCCGTGGCTGCTGAGCCTGCGCGTCCGGAGCCTGTGCTCCACAACGGGAGAGGCCACAACAGTGAGAGGCCCGCGTACAGCAAAAAAAAAAAAAAAAAAAAAAGTGAAAGGGCCCTAAATTATTAAAAATCTATTTGACAAGGAATGAATAATCCATTCACTACAAAATAACCTAGTAATCTTCCAGAAGTAAATCTGACATATTACATCTTTCTCCTGCATGATAAATACAGAGTAATTAACTCTGCCTGCATGGACAGTACCACTGTCTGTCTTCATGTATATGGTATCAGTACACTGGAGGGGGAGGGAGGAGGGGAGAGCCAGGGTCCTCATCATCTGTGCAGTTGTCGTTACCCTTACAACCATGTTGCCTGGCCTAACCTGACATTACTCTTTCCTAATTCTAGCAAAGAATAAAGTGACTTCTTGGGAAGTGCCCTTGGGAAATAGCACTGTGCTGCAAATGACAGGTGTATCTGGAACATAAAGTTCCTATAAACTTCTCAATCCGTTTTGACCCAAGCATGCACCAAGGGAGACATCTAGGCATAGTGCTGGTAGAAAGAGGAAAACAGAACCAAAGGCATCTATTTTGTTCCCAGCAGGCTCATACCAAACACCATCTCTCTGAATCTAGGTGAATAATGAAGTGAGAGGACACGGGAAGGAAATTCTGTGACCAGAGGAGAAAAATTCATCCCTCAGACTAAGTCAATAGGCTTTTCTGACTTGACCACCTGGGGATGGGTTGCTCAAGTGTAGAGAAGAGGAGGCACGTGGTTGCTGCAGCTGGAAACCCAGCTCGCCCCATCCCAGCTGCTTTGCATGTTCCTCCCAGCCCGCCCTGTTGCCCAAAGCCCATATCTATGCCTGAGTCAGTGCTCTGGGGAAGATCTGCCTCAGATCTGCCTCTGAGTGGATCATGGAAGCCCTAGCTCAGCTTCTCTGCCTCCTGTTACTCTGGATCCCAGGTGAGAGGAACATGGGATGGTTGTGCATGTCAGTGAAGATTTTTGGTTCATGCAGTTGGGTCCTGCACCTTTGCTCAGCAAGCAAAAAATTAAGGCTCAGTGTAGATCGATGACCCTAGCCCTGTGGGGAAGACAGTAAGTAGGATCTAGATTACATGAGCGACTTTTTTGTTTTATTTCCGATCTCAGATACCACTGGAGAAGCCACGTTGACACAGTCTCCAGCCTCCCTGTCTTTGTCTCCGGGGGAAAGCGCCACCCTCACCTGCAGGGCCAGTCAGAGTGTTAGCAACTACCTAGCCTGGTACCAGCAGGAACCTGGGCAGGCTCCCAGGCTCCTCATGTATGATGCAACCACCAGGGCCTCTGGCATCCCAGCCCGGTTCAGTGGCAGTGGGTCGGGGACAGACTTTACTCTCACCATCAGCAGCCTGAAGCCTGAAGATGTTGCTGTTTATTACTGCTATCAGTACTATAGCGGGTATCCACAGTGATTCAACGTGAAACAAAAGCCTCCACAAACCTTTGAGGGTTTTTCATTATACCAGCTGTTTCCTTTATAAGCAGCTGCTGTGACGGCTGTGCAGTTTTAGCATCTCTACCTCTATTTGGAAATCTTAACGTTCTGAAAAGTAACCCCATGACAAGATTTGCACGCGGACTCCTGGAATTTTTCTTGGACTTAAAGGCACAGCCAGGTTTAGGCACAATTTCTCTGCCAGTGGCATTGGATCAGACGCACATGAGTGGATGCCTTTAAAGATATACCTGTCCTGGCCAGTGCAATAAGGCAACAATAACAACAACAAAAAACAGAACTGGAAAGGAAGAATTAAAACTGTCAAGATGAATGGATTGTGTGCAGAGAAAATTCAAAATAATCTATAGAAAAACTACTGAAATCAATAAAAGAAATAGCCAACCACTGGATTCAAGGTGAATATACAAAAAAACTCAAAAAAAAACCAATTTGATTTCTCTATAACTGCAACAAATTATAAAAATTAAAATTACAAAACACACCATCTACAAGAGCATCCAAAACATCATATATTTAGGAAAAAATAACAAAATACACTGTAGACTCCAGAATATTATTCAAAGAAATTGAAAAAAACCTAGTCAAAATCAAAATCTCAACGGGATTTTTTAAAAATCACACTTGCTGTGCCATTCAATAGAGATGAATAAGACCCAGATAGGTAGGTGGTAGGAGCTGTTCAAGGTCATCCACCTAGTTGAAGAGCATTACAGATCATTCTAGTAACTCCATTTTAGGACTAATTTCTTTCTCAATAATTCAAAAAAATGGATAATCTTTAAATGTTCAAAACACATCTCAGAACACAAAGCCCCAGGCTTACAAATAGCTCTTTCGGTTTCTACTACTCACATATTCTTTTTTTTTTGCGGTACGTGGGCCTCTCACTGTTGTGGCCTCTCCCGTTGCGGAGCACAGGCTCCAGACGCGCAGGCTCAGCGTCCATGGCTCACGGGCCCAGCCGCTCCGCGGCATGTGGGATCTTCCCGGACCGGGGCACGAACCTGCGTCCCCTGTATCGGCAGGCGGACTCTCAACCACTGCGCCACCAGGGAATCCCTACTCACATATTCTTGCTGTTCCTCGCCGAAGGTCTCTTCACTCTTGAAACTCTAGACTTTTTGTTAACACATTTATGGCATTATAATTCATATACAATATAGTTCACCAATTTATCTTGTCCACTATGATGGACTTTAGTATAAGAGTTGTGCAATCATCACCACAGTCAATTTTATATTTTCAAAAAGAAATCCTGTACCCATTACCAGTTACTCCCCATTTCCTCCAGCATCAAACATCCCCAAGTCCTAGGTAACCACTTACTGTCTGTGCCTACGGTGAATATTTCATATAAACAGATCGTGCTGCATGTTGTCTTTCGTGACTGGCTCACTTCATTTACCATAATGTTTGCAAGGTTTATCCATGTTGTAGCTTATTATAGTACTTTATTTCTTACTATGGCCAAATAGTATGTCATTATACGAATAGGCCATATTTTGCTTTTCCATTCAACACGTGATGGACATTCGGGTTGTTCCCACTATTTGGTGAATTCAATGCCTCTCCTATGAACATTCTTTTACAAGTTTTTGTGTGGGCATCAGGTAAACAGAATTTGATTAAGGAAAAGAAAGACACATCTTACTTTCCTTTCAAACTGACAGTAGCAATTTAATGTCTCACCCTTCATCTTTTTTGCCCTATTCTTTAGCTGTAGTTCTCAAGTTTCCACTTTCAAATGCAGCATGTAGTTTTTTCTGAAATGTAGACGGATGGTATACAAGGAAAATTATTTTAGGTTCTACCCAGTACCACCGAGTAGACATGAATTCACTTGAGTCAAAAGAAAATTTTAAAATTTTAATGTGAAAAAATCTCAGTGTAAGTAATTATGGTTTAGGGTAACTAATACGTGTGTAAATGTTGGAACAGAGAGCTGAGTAATCACGGAAGCAAGTGTGCAGTTGGAAACAGCATTACGTAGACACCTCTCTGAATCCTGTATTCAACCACGATGTGAAGTAATTATGGTCCTGAGCGTGTAACCCAAAAATGGGGGCAATGGTTGATGATGTCAGGAGTATTGCCATGGTATCTATCACCCCAGTTTACTTAGCATCAGAATGGCAGCAGATGGAATACTGAATAGTGCAGAATAATGAAAAGTCTGGGGGCAGAAAAGCAAAGCAGAGGAAGGATGATGCTATTTGCCCAGGAGTTTAGATTTTACTCACAGCCCTTTTGAGAGTAAGGAAAGCTCTGACAATATCACCATGGACAGCTCATGCATGAAGTTTCACACTCTGCCAGTTAAACACTGCCTGCCCATCCCACCACCACATACCATGTAATTTGCATACTGCTCCCATACATAAGTCCCTCAACATCTCAGAGGCCATAGAATGTGTATTGTTCAACTGGTGAGGACGCTGACGACAAGTGAACGCCAGGCCGAGGCTATGAGCTCCCAGGCTCCCCTCATCTTTCTGCTTCTCTGGATCTCTGGTAAGAGAAATAGTTCCTCTTTTTGCAGCACTTAAGTCCTCTGAATCTTGACCAAAAAATATGGCATTTGTATATGAAATTGGTTTTTTGAATTCTCAACAAACATGATGCTTTTGATTCATCTTTTCTCTTTTCCTCCCTAAACAGAGACCAGAGTAGAAACACCCATCACACAATCTCCAGCATTTGTGTCAGTGACTCCAGGAGACCATCTCACAAAAAGACAAAATAATCAGCAGTAATTTTTCTAAGGCTATAATAGTAAAGACCTGTCCAGAAGAAAGAATTTTCTGTATTTGTCATCTCCTTTCTGTTTAATTATTCCATGTAAATCTAAGTGCTACAATCTCTCTCCCCACCTCAGTCACTGCCCTACTGCTCTGGGAGGTATAAATAGGATGTGGCAGCCCTTGGGATGAAGCCTGCATGGCACTGGGCAGGAGAGACCCTGCACCCATCTAGAGAATATTTGATAAGATATGTAGTTCTCCATGTTCTTCAAGGATCTGTACATATTTTGTCATACCTCATGACATTATGTTAATGCTGTCTGCACAACAGTGGACCCCAGCAATACTAGTGTGGAGAAAAAGGAAGGAAGGAAGGAAGGGCAGGAGGGAGGAGATACTTGTTGATTTATCCATAAACATTCTAATTTTTCTAATTAAATTATATATCCAAGTAGTTTCAATGTGACATATTCCCAAATATACATATTTATCAAATTCAGTTTGAAGAGCAATCACTGAGTACTCAGTATAGAGGCACGATGGCGAATACAGAAGTATTTCAAGCTGTTCAAATACGATTATAAAAGTCCATGATGCAAGGCAGGATGTGGGAAGCATGATAAATACCACTCTACCAAAGTGATTGCCGACCTACCTGGAGAGTTTGGGTCACTCGGGTTTTATCCTCTCCTTCAATAGCCAAAGTCTCTTAGGCAGCAATGGAGAACTTCATTATGTGTAGAGCTCACCATCCGCAAAGCCTCCATTCTAGCCTGGAACTCCAGCCCGATTCAGTGGTTGTGACTGTGAGGTCAATCTTCCTTTCCTAATCAGTAGTCTTGCAACTCATTACAGGAGCTTTAAGCTGAAGATGGCCTTTGTCAGCCTGTGTCCCTCAGAGACAGCATGGGACAGAAACTCTACCCTCCACTGCCAATTAGAACTTCACACAAGTGAAAAACAAATTTCCAGTGCATTCAGTCACTGAAGCTTTGGATAGTATCTATTAGCGTAGCTATCACTGCTCTTAGTTAATACACTTATCAGGCTGAAGATTATTCCAACTGGCAGCATTTAGCGGAAATCACAAACTGGTTCTTAGAAGGCAAAGGTTTAGACCCTGACTGTGCTCCTACAACCTCAGTATCATTAAGGGGGCCTTTGTTTCCTCAGTTATAAAAGTCAATAGTTAAGGCTCTTTTCTATATTAAATGTGATGTTTGTATCCTGACTGAGTTCCAGAGCAGCTGTCACGCTGAAGAAAGAAACGTATTTTCATGCTGCACAGACTCATTTTTCATTCTGTCACTAGATTTCAGAAAATGCATTAAAATGCCTCCACTGACTTAAGGGAAACAGACGGCAACTGTGCAAACAATTTTCCGGGTTTACGAAGGTTTTGCCAAGTGCCTCAGGAAATGTGATGGAAGTACTTTAATTGGGAGGCAAGGCTCTACAAAGACCCTCCAAGATCACACTAAGCCTATATACTATTCAGTCTAACATGGTCCCAGGCTCAGCTGCAGCCCAGACCGTCGCAGTTAAGGCACCACCTTCAGAAGCAGTTTTCAGAGCTTCAGAAATTACCGAAAGTGATCACCAGAGGGCGCGCCAGAGCAAGAGAGGAGAAAACAGCAAGTACCACGTGACTGCTGAACAATCCTTGTTCGTTTCACTCATTCATTTGGGTAAACATGTACTGGACACCAAGTGTATGCCAGACACTTGTTAATCACGGAGAGTGCGGCGGGGGGTGCGATCCCTCATGAGATGCCTGTGCGATGCAAGAAATAATGAGGGATGTGAAGAATATTCTTTTTCATGGAAGTGGAAGATATGATATCCTGGGCAGAGACAAGTGTCAATGATACGTTGTACGTGGTTATTTTTGTGATCTTGGTTCTTCCCTAGGTTGATGCGTCCCGGTGTATGTGCCTTACATTTGGGTAGACTCCTCCTGGTTTCTGGTATTAATTTCGTCAGCTACTCCTTGTCTAGTACTTATCCAAATTCCCAGCCACGCCAATCACAAGATTGATTAAATATTTACCCTTTCTCCTCACTTCACTTTAAAGGGCCATGAAATTTGCGTTCAAGGAACAGAGATGAGCCTTTCTAATCTGTAAGGGTCCTAGGTTTCATTTGAGGACTGCTCCAGTCCACTTGCAGTATCACAGTCGTGCCAACTCAGAGAATAAATTGAAAAGTATTCCATATCTGTGTATCTCCTTGACATAGGAATTATCAGTTTCAAAAAAAAAAAGCTTATAAAGAAACTGTTTGAAAACTGTCTTGTATTAGGTTCTTTTGGAGGAGGTAGATCTTTGACAAACTCCTCAATTTCTTCTAAAATTAGTGTCTATCTCTTCTTGGGCGAATTATTCCATTTATTTTGGGAGATAAGGAATTGTGCCCTTCATTTAGATGTTCAAAAAAGCAAAAGCCTATCTGGGGGGAGGGGAAATTGGATGAAGGTGGTCAAAAGGTACAAACTTTCAGTTATAAGATAAATAAGTACTAGGGATGTAACGTACAACCTGATAAAGATAATTAACACTGCTGTGTGTTACATAGGAAAGCTGTTAAGAGAGTAAACCCTAAATTCTCATCGCAAGGAAAAGGATGTGTTTTCTACTTCTTTAATATTGTCTCTGTATGAGATGATGGATGTTCACTAAACTTATTGGGATCATCATTCCATGACGTATGTAAGTCAAATCATGATGCTGTATGCCTTAAACTTACACAGTGCTGTACACCAATTATATCTCAATAAAACTGGAAGAAAATATTAAAAATTTAAAAATAAAATTTTAAAAGAGCAATGGCCTGGGGGGCTTTAATCTGAATATGGGTAGAAAATGAGAAGAATAAACATTCTATCAAACCAACCCTGCCTAACCTAGAAACCCTGGACAAGTGGGTTTCTGGAAAATGAAGTAAGAGGACGAGTCAAGCATGAAGTGAGGAGGGGCAGAGAGAAGGCAATGGTACAGGAATCATGACAGCAGTCAGGGAGATCAATAATCCCATTGCCATAAGAATCTGAAACAGGAAGGGACCACACGTTTGAGAAGCTTCTGAGAATCCTTGAAAAGGTGGAGCCTTTACCAACATGTCACAGGGGGGCCCCGGGCAGTTTTATTTGAATAACAAAAAAGGGTGAATTAACTGATTAATGAATACACAAAATGTGGTATGTCCATGCAGTGGGATATTATTCATGCTACAGCAGAGATGAACCTTGAAAACATTAGGCTAAGTGAAAGAAGCCCAACACAAAAGACCACCTATTATGATTCTACTTTTATGGAACGTTCAGAATGAGAAAATACAGAGAAACAGGAAGTAGATTAGCAGTTGCCAGCAGCTGGGAAGGATGAGAATACTAAGAGGTGATAGAGAAGGAGAACGGGGTTTCTTTTTCGAGGTGATGAAAATATTCCTAGATTATGATGACGGTTGCATTTGTAGTGTGATATGGTGAATATACTAAAAAACACTGAGCTGTGTATTTTAAATGGGTCGATTGTATGGCATGTAAATTATATCTCAATAGCGAGGTTACCCCCAAGTCACTACCAAAAAAAGAAATGGAAAAAAATAATAGTGAGGATGGCCCCAGAAGGCTGGAAGAATGGGGGAAATCCAGGCAGCACGTGCTTTAATTCTTAAAAGCTTTTTGGTATGCTGTAATCTCTTTCTCATTCTCAATGTCTATATGTGTTTTTCTCTTTTTCCTTGGTCACACTGTCCAGAAATTTGTCTATTTTATTGATCATTTTCAAATAAATATCTCTTGGTTTTATTCACCAAAATAGCTTTGTTTTTTATGTGCTTCTGTTTTTATTTTTACTAATTATGTCCTTCTACCTTCTTTTGGTTCATCTTGTTCTGTGGCTAGCTCCTTGAGTTTAATGCTTAGTTTATTATGTTTGATCTCCTGGCTCTTTTTCTTTAATAAATTTATTTATTTTATTTTTGGCTGCGTCGGGTTTTCGTTGCTGTGCACGGGCTTTCTCTAGTTGCGGCGAGCTGGGGTTACTCTTCGTTGCGGTGCGCGTGCTTCTCATTGTGGTGGCTTCTCGTTGCAGTGGCTTCTCTCGTTGTAGAGCACAGGCTCTAGGCACGCGGGCTTCAGTAGTTGTGGCGCGTGGGCTCAGTAGTTGTGGCTCGTGGGCTCTGGAGTGAAGGCTCAGAAGTTGTGGTGCACGGGTTTAGTTGCTCCACGGCATGTTAGTTGCTCCGGCACGCTTCCCGGACCAGGGATCAAACCCGTGACCCCTGCATTGGCAGGTAGATTCTTAACCACTGTGCCACCAGGGAAGTCCTCTTGGTTCTTCTTTAATCAGTAAAGAAAACACATTTTCATTTGAGACCCACTTTGATTCCATCCCATGAATTTTAATATGCAGTATTAAATAGTAAGAGTATTTAATAAATACTTAATATTTAATAAATAAAATACTGCATTTTAATATGCAGTATTCTCACTGTTGTTGACGCTTCAATAATTCGTTGCTCTGTAATTTGATATATTTCCTTTTTAAGATTTTTAGAGTGGTCATTTTTTAATTTCCAAGTCAGTAATCTGTTAGCTGGCTACTTTATGGCTAAGTTCTAGGTTTATTGCGTTGTGGTAAAGATAATGTGTCCAAAATGATTTCTACTTTGGGACAATGTATAAATGTTTCATTCTCTTTTTGGCCCAGTACACAGCTAAATGTTATAAATATTCCACAGGCATTTGAAAAGATTATGTTTTCAATGTTATATACCCAAGTATCTACTGATATATATGTGTGTGTGTATTACATATATACACACATATATTAAAATGAATTGAGACATATGTCTCTTTTTCTTTTTCTAATGGGGGTCAGTATGTGGATTAGAAAGAACCTGTTTGAAGCTTGTGCTTCTCCACCAGGGAACTTAGACAGAAATATTCTCAGCTACTTTTGGAAATGTGCCTTATTACATAAACACACTTGGGAAAGAGGCAAATAATCTTTAACATGTTGATGCCGGCAAAATGATTTCACACTATTGTCAGTTCTGTTATTCCACACAGGATAGGATGATGGGCCTGGGAAGGAATGAAGAAGGGAGAGAGATTCCAGTTTTCATTGTGTTGGTCCCAACTTCTTTGTCTATATAGAAAGTCTTCTTCTCTGCTACTTACTAAATGTAACCTTGGACAAGTTACTTAAGATCATCCTACACCAGTTTCCTCATCTCTTACATGAAGAAAGCAACTATCTAACAGAATTAATCTCACAATCAAAAACAGTGATATATATATATAAAGCACTTAGCACAATACTGACTGCCAGTAATAGTTTAATAAAAATACCTATTATTCCCAATAGGCAGAAAAAAAAAAAGAAAGTCTTCTGGTGTAATTGTCATTTTCTCAAGTTCTTACTGTGTCTCTAATAAAAATTTTTAATGTATTTTGATGCATTTTGACTCAGTATAAAAGTCCATCACTATTAAATCTTCTTGGTAAATTGTATCTTTTATCTATAGTCAAAATATCCTAATTCACCAGCTGAGGATTCAAAATACACGGAAGAACAGAGAGCAATGGACATTCCATTTCCTAACTGCATCCTTGCACTTCCTAAGAGCAAACTAACCTCCCCTTTTGAGGAATTACTTCTTTCTGATTAGGTGGAGTCAGCTGAGGATGTCATGGGACCAACACTTTCCTTAGCCAAGGGGTAGCCCTTGACCCAAGCTAGGCTAAACAAACCTCCCCGCTTGCTGAATCTTGAGGAAAAGGACCCAGAGACTGAAAGCATTTCATTCTATCTAATCACTCAACCTGAGCGGGCTGTTCCTGACATAAGAACATTTGAGGGTGAGCGTGAATATAGGTTAGAGACTTGGAGGCACTTGCCGTGACTTCAAGTGAGTTTTGACCCTCCCCACCTTCCTCACCACCACTGCCACCACCAGCCTCTCTCTCAGCCCCTAATGGTCCCTGAGCCCCAAGGGACACACCCCTCCTTGGCCCCAAGCCCACCCATTTCCTGTCCTTGGGAAAACTGGCAATCTCAATACCCAGTGCCTTGCTCTCATGCTTTGCAAATGATATTCACAAAAACAGAACAATCTGATAGAAATGGATTTCCCACAGTCTGAGCCCTTCAGTCTCTTTATTATATTTGATTTTGTCCCTGGAAGTGTTCTCTCCTCTAATTCTATTTCTCCAATATTACACATTGTCCTTCCTTCAGTTAGCAGTTGCCTGGCAACCCTCATCCATTGCATTAGTTGTTCCAATCATTTTATGTATGAGTTTTAAATACACCTCTTTTCAACAACATACGGCCAGATTTGTGTGTTACATTCACTGTTCTTGGTCTTTCAGTTGTAAAGTTTTTCTCATTTATATTGTCAAGGTACAAATTTTTCCAAAAAATTTAAAGTTCTCATGCATATATATTGTGAGCATGTGTCAAAGATTCATTTAATTTATTGATGACAGAACCAGATGATAAAGCTGGTGAAAGGAGGTCATAGATACACACACACACACACACACACACACACACACACACACACACACACACACACACACACACACACACACACCTATCAAGGCTAGAATAAGATTGCTAAACAAGATTCAAAACTGGTTAATGTCCTACAGAGCAATAAAACCATAAGGCTTGGAGTGGTCTTCCCGGACAAAAATCATTTGTCATTTTCATGATATCCGTTTTTTCTAGGCTAATATCTAACTTTCTGGAATCCAGTTTTTTTTGTTTTTTTGTTTTGCGGTACGCGGGCCTCTCACCGCCACGGCCCCTCCCGTTGCGGAGCACAGGCTCCGGATGCGCAGGCCCAGTGGCCATGGCCCCACGGAACCAGCCGCTCCGAGGCATGTGGGATCCTCCCGGACCAGGGCATGAACCCATGTCCCCTGCATCGGCGGGTGGACTCTCAACCACTGCGCCACCAGGGAAGCCCTGGAATCTAGTTTTTAATCAGTAATAAATACAAGTCAAACAAACTTTATTTCTCTAGCAAATCAAAGGACCTTGAAAGGACACATAGTGTTGAAGAAAAATCATGTATGACAGTTATTAAAGAATGGTAAGGCTTGGGAATTCCCTGGCAGTCCAGGGGTTGGGATTCCTTTCTTTCACTGCCAAGTGCCCAGGTTCGACCCCTGGTCAAGGCTCCCACAAGCCACGCAGCACAGCCAGAAAAAGAAAATGGTAAGACAGACCCTATTCCGGACCATTACCATCATAAGTGTAGGGACCACCACGCAGCAAAGGGGTTATACAGAAGGGGAGAGAGACTGGGCTTCAAATACAAGGACTAGTGGGAATTTATAGCCAAGGAGCAGGGTAGGGGTCAGTGGATAGACAATTTCTAAGAGGAAACATCAGGGGTAATTCTGATTCTGGCTGAACCAACCTGATGGGAGCCTTGCTGAAGGCAGACCAGGGTCCTCAGACATTACCTGGGAGATGATGGAATATAAGGAACTCAATTAGATACCAAGGAGGATGCAGGATGGGGAATTCTGGTTAAATTGACTTAGCAGGATTCTTGCTAAAACTGGACAATGCAGTGATAAACACAGAAGCCCAAAATTCAGGGCCTGCTTGAGAAGAGAGTTCAGAGGAGCCTGAGTAGAGTTTGGTCAAGGAGAGAATTTTTCTCAGTAGTCATCATTTTGCCTTATCTTCAAGCTTTGGATAACTTAACTTTTATTATAGTTTGTTCTATCTGAACTTGGCCTGCCCATCTTATTTTGTATTTCGGTTTATCATATTTTTCTCTTGATTTTTTATTTCCTTGTCCTGAATTTTGCTACTTTGGTTTCTTAATTTTTTTTCTTCTTCTGGTGTTTTGGAAGACTTTTATCCCATTGCTGTTGAATGCCTGTCACTTGACCCCTTTTTATTTCCATCACTAGTCACATGGCCTGAAGGGCAAGTGTCAGGCATCCCGGGTGTTACTCCACATTCCACCAGCCCCCATCCCACTCCCAGTCCCAATGTCTTTTAACTCTGAGGTGCATGTGCTTTTTTGAGGGCTTTGTGGGGAAAACTAGTGTTGGCTGCTTCAAGGGCCCCTGCATATTTTTGTGATGGAATGGAAGATTCTAGATTCTAGTTGCTCCATCATTTCAATCATGTAATTTAAATCTGTGCAGTTTTCCCCCAATTTTTTTTTCTCCTAACAGGATCCTTTGTGATGCTCCAATCCTGGAATACATTTATTCTCATTTTTACATTTTTTCTGTCATTGCAAAGGGAGTTTGAGAGCGGTGGACAGGTCCAGCATATTCAATGTAAAAGTCCACATTAGTCCTTGCTTCAATTGTTGGGTTTCTTGACTTTTCTTCTTGTTTCTTTGCTGTTTGTTTTCTCGCCACCCTGCCCTCTTCCCATCCTTCCCTCTTAGGTTCGGAACTCTAGTCTCAGCCAGGATGATCAGGGCACTTTGGGGTGGAGGGTGCTTTAAGGGGAAGGAGGTGATCTGTGCTTCTTTCCCCAGCACCAGACGAACAGCCCTTAAATGTGATGCTGATTAGTATCGGGAGAAGAGCCAGGAACCAGCCTAGTTTAACCCCACTTAGAACCCAAAGGAGCCAATTTAAGAAAGATACAGTTTAAGATGATGAATTAAACTCACACATTCAATCACAATACCCCCTTGTTTAAAAACAAAATTAAGGGGCTTCTCTGGTGGCGCAGTGGTTAAGAATCCGCCTGCCAATGCAGGGGACACGGGTTTGAGCCTTGGACCGGGAAGATCCCACATCTCCCAGAGCAACTAAGCCCGTGCGCCACAACTACTGAGCCTGCGCTCTAGAGCCTGTGAGCCACAACTACTGAGCCCGCGTGCCACAACTACTGAAGCCCGCGTGCCTAGAGCCCGTGCTCTGCAACAAGAGAAGCCACCGTAATGAGAAGCTGGCACACTGCAACAAAGAGCAGCCCCCGCTCGCCGCGACTAAAGAAAGCCCGTGCGCAGCAACAAAGACCCAACGCAGCCAAAAAGTAAATGAATAAATAAATTCTTTAAAAAAACAACAAAATTTTTAAAAACCTAAAAATAAATTTTTTTTAAGAAATTATTTTAAAGAAATAAACCCACAGGGAATTCCCTGGCGGTCCAGTGGTTAGGACTCTGCACTCTCATTGCCAAGGGTCCGGGTTCAATCCCTGGTCAGGGAACTAAAATCCCACAAGCTTCACGGTGCAGCCAAAATAATAATAATAATAATAAACAAACCTACAAGGACAAGAAGAACAGAACAGAGTCAACAGCAGCAAAATATTAGGTTGAGTGGTAACCGCCTTAACTGACCCGTGGAGCCGAACAGAAGAGCTGGTGGAACTAGAAAGCAAAGAGACATTGAAATCCTTTTGAAATGGGATAAGGATATACATATTGAGGGAATGAGGCAATGTCGCAGGGTGGGCAGGAAAGACGCAGAGCCCAGGTCCTTAGTCAAGATAAGCAAGACTGGGGGGGGGGGGGCATGGTCAGAGGGGTGGGAGGGGGCACTCAGTGAGGGTCCCTGAGCCAGCACAAAGCAGAGTGCAGTGTCCATAAAGGACCTGAGGATTTTGACAACAAAGGCAAAAAGTGTGAAGAGCCAAACCTGAATTCACGTAGCTCCACAGCTGCCTGCGGAGCTGGTCTGCGATGGGTTTCTCTGAGTAGGGTGAGAGAAGACGCAGGGCTGGATGCCAAGCAGACAGACAGGGAGCCAGGGAACTCCAGGGCCGAGCTCAAAGGGCTCATCACTAGTGGAAACCCGCTGCAAACCACAAGCCTCAATATGTAAATCTCCAAGGGTCCATAAGCCCTGGTACGTTGCTGCTGTTGTCGCTTTCACTCTAGAACGTCAAGAAACACCTGCAGCCTTAATGTCCTTGTGGAAACAAGATGAGTGTCTACATTTTCCAGAGTGGGACCAAAATCTTGAGTCACGTTTACGGCACACGCGTTTGCACATGGTTGGGCAAAGGACTTTGCTTCTCTCAGCATGTCTCTCTTCAGAGATGAATGGAAAGAGGCACAGCTCCAAGGCAGCAAACCAGCAGCGAGTTTTCAAGTGACCTCCTCTGCCTCCCTCCTTCCAGGCTAATGGAGCCATCCTTGCCCCCTTGGAGACGCAGGGCAGATGTCCATCTGTGGCACTCTGGCCCGAAGACCAGCAATTGATCAGATTCTGAGCACCACTGAATGTGGACTCCAGAATTTCCTCCTACCCTTTTGGAATATCAGCTTAAGTCAAGTACAAATGACAGAAATATGATCCTAAGGAGGGAGGGATCAAACTGAAGTCAAAAGAATCACCTGGGGCTTCCCTGGTGGCGCAGTGGTTGGAAGTCCGCCTGCCGATGCAGGGGACACGGGTTCGTGCCCCGGTCCAGGAGGATCCCACATGCCGCGGAGCGGCTGCGCCCGTGAGCCATGGCCGCTGAGCCCGCGCGTCCGGAGCCTGTGCTCCGCAACGGGAGAGGCCACAACAGTGAGAGGCCCGCGTACAGCAAAAAAAAAAAAAAAAAAGAATCACCTGCCTGGGACCCTACTGTGAATGATGAGCTGAAGAAAACCTTTGAACCACAAACTTCAGGATGGATTATCAGACACAAATATTCAGCAGGCAGGTAGGGAAGCCCCCATCCTTCAACCTTTGTGAAGAGCAAAATTGTGTCATTGTGTCTCTAAAATGCTCGGTGATTTACTCTATGGTACTGGTGGGAGGCAGACCTCTCAAATAGGCTGGTTAATCATGTCAAATAAAAACCAAAAATGGTGTTTCTTGAAATATTAGAGCTGAGGAACATTGATAAGATAGCTTATCAAGAGTCTTCAGGGTAACTTATAAACATGCACTTAGCCTCTCCCTCTCTCTCTCTCTCTATCCCCACAAGCAGTTTAGAATTTATTCTAAGAATCTAACTTTGTTGCGGGCCACATGGAAAGCAGCTTCAGTGATGAGTTTGTTGGAATTCTCCCCCAAATTTTTTATTTCCATCACTCATGCATAAATCCAAGAACCTCTCAGACTAGTTTATTGACACGGCCTTTCCTCAGTGTATACACTTCGTGTGTATACTTTCGGCTCAGGAACCAAAATAGAGATCAAACAGAAGTATTTTTTTCAACCGATTCTTTGCCGTTTCTGTCTAATTGGTTTGCTTTTTGTTTCTTTTTGCGTGTTTTCATTAATTAGGTGTCAGGGATAAAACAAATTTCATTCCCAGATTAGGTACAGAGGAGGGGAAATTGTTCTACAGGAGGCTAACTGATGACTAATTTTTAAGATTTCCAAACCAAAATAACTGAATTGCGGAAGGGGGTTTGCTGCCCTTTCAGGGTAGGGTTTTGTGCGAGTGGAAGTTACGGGGAATCACCGTGGTTCACTTTCAGCCCAGGGACCACAGTGGAGATTAAATGTGAGTTATCTGTTTTTTGCTCAGTTATCTGTTTTTGCTCAGTTATCTGTGCGGTTTTTGTCCTGCTGTATCATTTGTGCAAATTTGTGACATTTTGGTTAAATGAGCCATTCCTGGTGACCCAAAAGTTAAAAGGCAGAAAACCAGAAGATAGTCAATTTTTAAGCTGAACAGAAAAGTGGATGAATTTGTAAGGAGAGTAGGGTTTGTGGAGAGAAAGGGGAAGAAAAATCTGGATTTTTCTGTGAATTAGCCTTTTTCCTGTGATTGGCTTCAGAGGGAGGTTTTTGATCAGGGGGGTGTGTTAGCTCACTCACTGTGGCTTATACGTTCGGCCAGGGGACCAAGGTGGAAATCAAACGTAAGTGCACTTCTCTACTCCTCTTTCTTATAGAGTCGTGAAATTTGGGGGTTTTCATGCTTGGGATGTGAGTTGAGGTCACTTTCGAAGAGAATGGGATTCTTCTGAAAATGAGATCAGAAAGGGACTGAACATCAGGTTGTCTCAGAAGAGCACAGAGCTAGTTAGTTGACGTGGCATCTAAATGGCCAGATTTTCTCTGTATCTGACAGTCAAATGACTTTAGCAGCAAAAACAGATTTTTGTTGAGGGGAAAGTAATTAAGTTAACGCTGAGGACCACCTTTGGCCAAGGGACACGTCTAGAGATTAAACGTAAGTAATTTTTCTCTACTACCTTCTGAAATGTGTCTGGGTCTAAATGCCAGTGTTGACTTTTAGAGGCTTAAGTATGAGTTTTGTGGAGATGGGTAAGTGAGAACATTTCAGATTTTTTATCAGTTTCAAAAGTTAAACTCAGCTCCAAACCTGGGTTTGTAGACAAAAAGATTAATCTACACTGAATGACTCAAAGGGAAAAAAAATTAGTGTCGATGAAAAAGGAATCCTTGCAGCTCTAAAAGAGTTAAAGCGAATTAATTTTCATTGAAATTTGCCGAATATTGTATTGATTTTTGCTTGTATGTACAACACGGAAAAGTAGAGAAATGTATTTCTTAGTCTGTTTTCTCTCTTGTGTCCGATATATTATTTTATAAGAATAAAAATCAATAGGATGCATTACAAAATCAGTAAGAAGTTAGAAAAGCATATTTATTTGTGTTAAAGGTGCCGCTTAATTGCGAATCAGAAGCACCGTCATTTTTAGAGGCTAAAATGAGCGCTAAACTGTCAATATTTAGAAATTCTATACCTTAACAGATTACTCTTTTTTAGAAAGCCACATTTCTATATTAGACTAAACTGGAAATGATCTCTTATCATAATGGAGGAAAGACGGTTGTCCCCAAAAGCTCAGTTTTGAAGTAATTTGTTTAAGTGAAGGAAAATAAAATAATTGCGTTTTTTAGATGCCCACGGACATGTAGAAAAATAGGAAATATTTTAATGAGTATGTTCCTAGTTATTACTTGCTGGTGTTTTTATACTGCAGAGGAGGCCGTGGCACAGCTAGGGTGGTCTGTAGACTTCTTGGCGGTCTCTTTTCGTGATTGAATGACGTTGGCGGCCGGGTCCCAGGGCTCTGGTGACGGCGCACCTGGCCGCTAAATGCCGCCAAAGGCCACGGCAACCCCGCGATCGCCCGTTCAGCTGTGCCGTGGCCCTCTTTCCTAACACAGTGATACAAATAATGTCGCTAACGGAAGAGAACAGAAATGTGATGGGCATGAGTTAACATGGGGAAAACAGGGAGAAACCTGATTTTTATTAGCGATTCCAGAAATGAAATTCACATTATTATATCCTCTTAATAAAAATTTCCAGTAGAAGACTATAAAGAACTTAAAGCTATTTTTTTGCAGGGATATGTAATTTCTTAAATATCTTCTCATCAAATGTTATTTAAGTAATAAAGGCTCAATCCAAATGAAATACATATATATACGTATATATATATATATATAAATTGTTTCAGGGCAAAATCGACACCAGCAAAAATATAACTGAAGGCCAGCAACAATCTGGCCGTTCAGGTTTTGATCAATTAATTTTTACTGAGTTCAAAATAAATATCATTAAGATATATTTGCTGACAAAAAATCAGATAAATTTGTGACATGTTTTTAATTTTCAGAAATTTAATGGCTTCAGTAGGATTATATTTCAGGTGTACAAAATATCTAACCATATGTAAATGCCATTGATAAAAACTTAATAGAATATATTTTCCAATCCCCACATTCTGTGATTAGAACGTTTTTAATCGGGCTATTTTAATTATATACACTTTAACATAGTTTAGTTATTTGTTATTGTCGTTGTTTACTCCAGGTAATTTCAAAAGCAATACTTGAAAAAGATTATTCTTGGTTTGTGACAACCTGGCAGGACTATTTTAGGGCCATTTTAAAACCCTTTTCAAACTATTTAAACCATGTAAGTATTTTAAACTTACTTTAAACTTGTAATCAAGTACTTTAAACTTGTTCTAAAACTGTATTTAGGGCCTTTTAAACATCTTTTAATAAATTTTAAACTCCATTAGAAAGCTAGTAAGAGGTCTTACAAGAGTTTCCATATCAAATATGCTAATTGTTTAATGCAAGATAGAAAGTTTAAAGCTATCAAAAATTGACCCAAATAGGAGTATCTTCATAGAATATTTCCTCTCCTTTTTTTCTAGAATTCATATTATTTTGCTACTAAGGCTATTTTATAAAATTCTCTGAAAAAGATAGTGATGATGGTTAAAAGAGAAGAAAGTATCAAAACATTAAAATTTCAGTATCTTGTATTAAACTGCTTGGTTAACATGGAGACTTATAGCTTTATAAAGGTTTATAGCTTTATAAAAATCTCTTCCCTTATCTGTGGCTTTTCACAGCAAAAGAAGATTCTTGGTTTGTTATTTAACTCATGCTCTCCCACCTGAGGGCTTGAAGGCCCACAAAGGGGATTCCCAGCAGGCCATCTGGCAGCTGTTTATGTTCAGAAGTGAAGCTAGCCAGTTCCTCCTGGGCAGGTGGCCAAAATTACAGTTGACCCTCCTGGTCTGGCTGAACCTTGCCCCATATGGTGACAGCCATCAGGCCAGGACCCAGGTCTCCCTCTGAGGCCTTGGCGAGGAGTGGGTGAGTTGCTGGCCTGATCACAGAGGGTGAAGTGGCCGATCCCCCCACCGACCCGGGCCCAGACTGAGTTTGGGGCTCACCCTGCCTGGTGGGTCTGACCCCAACACGCCCGAAGGAAGCCCAGGAAGTGAAAGGCAGCCTGATATCACTGCACAGAACTAGGAGAGGCACAGGGGAAACGATCTGTGCAAGTCCTGTTCTCACTTCTAAACTCTGACGGGTCCAATGAAGTGGTTTTGTTTCTTGGCCTGAAGCACTGGGTTCCCTGCAGGAGGCAGAGAACACAGATGAAGGAGAGAAAGGTAAGGTCAGAAGGGCATGCAAAGAGCTTCGAAAGGCTGCAAAGACTTCAAACAAAACAATTTAGAACTTTCTTAAGGGGTAGGGGCTAGGGGAAAATCTCCAAATCATGGCGATGAGAAATATCCTTCCTGGCTTCCCTAGTTGCTCCCTGGATGCCACAGAATAAGCCTGCTGCTCTCTGCATGTCTGTCCCTTGCAGTTCCAGGCTCACCCACAAACAATGCACCCAAGTGGAGAACTTCCCTGTTACTTAAACACCACCCCCTATGCTTCCTTCCTCAGGCTCTGATGCTCAGCCATCTGTCTTCCTCTTCCAACCATCCAAACAGCAGTTAGAGACCGGAACTGCCTCTGTCATGTGCTTAGTGAATGGCTTTTACCCCAAAACTATCAAAGTCAATTGGAAAGTGGATGGAGTTGTCCAAGACAGCAACATCCAGGAGAGTTTCACTGAGCAGGACCGCAAGGACAGCACATACAGCCTCAGCAGCACCCTGACGCTGTCCAGCTCCGAGTACCAAAGCCATAGTCTCTATACCTGCGAGGTCAGTCACCAGTCCCTGGCCTCCGCCCTGGTCAAGAGCTTCAATAAGAACGACTGTTAGAGCGAGAGGCCTGCAGGCTCGTCCATCACCTGGGCTGGGTCCCAGCCCCCTTCCTCGCCTCTTCAGGCCTCGGGCCCTTTTCCCTATTGCAATCCTCCAGCCCATCTCCCCACCTCACCGTCCTCCCCCTCTTTGGTTTTAATCATGCTAATGTTGGGGGGAAAATGAATAAATAAAGTGAATCTTTGCACCTGTGATTTCTCTCTCCTTCCTGAGTTAAGCTTTTTAAACATTGTTTTTCTTTTCCTTTTTTAACATGTTTATTGGAGTATAATTGCTTTACAATGGTGTGTTAGTTTCTGCTTTATAACAAAATGAATCAGCTACACATATGCATATGTTCCCATATCTCTTCCCTCTTGCGTCTCCCTCCCTCCCTCCCTCCCTCCCTATCCCACCCCTCTAGGTGGTCACAAAGCACCAAGCTGATCTCCCTGTGCTATGCGGCTGCTTCCCGCTAGCTATCTATTTTACATTTGGTAGTGTATATAGGGACATGCCACTCTCTCACTTCGTCCCAGCTTACCCTTCCCCCTCCCCATATCCTCAAGTCCATTCTCTGGTAGGTCTGCATCTTTATTCCCGTCTTGCCCCTAGTTCTTCATGACGTTTTTTTTTTTTTTTCTTTAGATTCCATATATATGTGTTAGCATACGGTATTTATTTTTCCCTTTCTGACTTACTTCACTCTGTATGACAGTCTCTAGGTCCATCCACCTCACGAAGATATACAGATTGCCAACAGACACATGAAAGAATGCTCAACATCATTAATCATTAGAGAAATGCAAATCAAAACTACAATGAGATATCATCTCACACCGGTCAGAATGGCCATCATCAAAAAATCTAGAAACAATAAATGCTGGAGAGGGTGTAGAGAAAAGGGAACCCTCTTGCACTGTTGGTGGGAATGTAACTTGATACAGCCACTATAGAGAACAGTACGGAGTTTCCTTAAAAAACTAAAACTAGAACTACCATACGACCCAGCAATCCCACTACTGGGCATATACACTGAGAAAACCATAATTCAAAAAGAGTCACGTGCCACAGTGTTCATTGCAGCTCTATTTACAATAGCCAGGACATGGAAGCAACCTAAGTGTCCATCGACAGATGAATGGATAAAGAAGATGTGGCACATATATACAATGGAATATTACTCAGCCATAAAAAGGAACAAAACATTGTTTTTCTAATGACCCAGTTTATCTTCCAAGGCAGAGGTCCCCAGTGGGCCGTACGGTAGGAGGCGAGTGGCAGGCAAGTGAGAGAAGCTTCGTCTGCAGCTCCCCATAGCCTGCATTACCACCTGAACCATCCCCAACCCCACCCCCACCCCCCCACCCCGTGAAAAAATTGTCTTCCACCTGGTCCCTGGTGCCAAAAAGGTTGGGGACCGCTGCCAGCAGTTCTAAGGAACTAAATATTGAGTTGCTAAAAACGACACCATCATTTATAAAAATCATCATCCTCCATTCTACCCTACCGTACTGTCCCCTATAAGACGCTCTTCCATGAAACCCACAAGCCGCCTATCTTCCCAGCCCTCTCCCGGGCCATGCTATGACAGGCTTGCCTCTTTTTTTTTTTTTAATTTATTTATTTTATTTATTTTATTTTTGGCCGTGTTAGGTCTTCATTGCTGCACACAGGGTTTCTCTAGTTGCAGCAAGCGGGCTTCTCATTGTGGTGGCTTCTCTTGTTGCGGAGCACGGGCTCTAGGTGCACAGGCTTCAGTAGTTGCAGTGCACGGGCTCAGCAGTTGTGGCTCACGGGCTTAGTTGCTCTGCAGCATTTGGGATCTTCCCGGACCAGGGCTCGAACCCATGTCCCCTGCATTGGCAGGCGGATTCTCAACGACTGCGCCACCAGGGAAGCCCCCCCTTTTTTTTTAAATTGAAATATAGTTAATTTACAATGTTGTGTTAGTTTCAGGGGTACAGCAAAGGGATTCAGTTGTACATATACATATATCCACTCTTTTTAAGATTCTATTCCCATATAGGTCATTACAGAGTATTGAGTACTGTTCCCTGTGCCATACAGTAGGTTCTTATTATCTATTTTATTGGGATTGAGATGCTTGCCTCTGTGACTCCCCTCTTCAGCAGGCCCTCAGAGTCCTTTTAAGGGTGACGGTTCTTACTATCACATATTCTTTGATCCAGTAGAATCTAATTTACCAAAAGCAAATCTATCAAAAGAAGCGAACAGCTAGAAAAAGAGTCATCCATGTAAAATAACATCTATGTAAAATAACAAAGCAATGATAACGACGTAAGTGAACAAGCAATAGGAAATGTTTAAGTCCATTGCGGCACTTCAACTTAAGGGAATATGATGCCTTTGTTGCATTTTACACACAATACATATCGAGGGCCTTCTATCTGCCGAAGACCATGCTGATTGCTTTCCACAACATAATTTAATTCTCACTACGTTACACGGTTAAAAGCGTTCATTAAAATGTGAGTCCGGGGCTTCCCTGGTGGCACAGTGGTTGAGAGTCCGCCTGCCGATGCGGGGGACGCGGGTTCGTTCCCCGGTCCGGGAAGATCCCACATGCCGCGGAGCGGCTGGGCCCGTGAGCCATGGCCACTGAGCCTGTGCGTCCGGAGCCTGTGCTCCGCAGCGGGAGAGGCCACAACAGTGAGAGGCACGCGTACCACAAAAAAAAAAAAAAAATGTGAGTCAGGCTCTATAAAGCTGAGAGATATTCATACTCTATAACCCAGCAATCCTACACCTGAATGACTGTGTCCCTGTCCACCAAAAAAGCTCATGCAAGAATTTTTCAGAGTAGCTTCATTAATAAAAGCCAAAAACTGGAAACAATCTAAATGTCCACCAACCGGAGAATGGATCATTAAATTGTAGCATGTTTGCACATTGGACTACTATTCAGTAAGAGAACTAATAAACTACAACTGTACCCAACAATAATGATGCATCTCATAAACATGACATAAGCAAAAGAAACCAAACACAAAAGACATGTCCTATATATTATCATCTATATAGAGTTCAAAACCAGGAAAAATACAACTGGAAATTGAGATAGGGATTACTTTTGGCTGGGGGGTGGGGTGAGGTAGTGCCTAGGAGACAAGAAGGGGCTTATGAAGTTTTGACGATGCAATGTGTGCCACTTTGTGAAACTTTATCGAGCTGTAAAGTTATGATCTGTGCACATCTCTTTATATACATTCTATTTCAAGATAAGTTCACATAAAGAAATATACTCAATTTACAGATAAGAGAGGCTAAGAGGCATAAGTAATAGGTCAAGGCCACACAGCTGGTAAGTGGTGGTCCAGGAATCAAATCCCTACCTGCCTAATTCTGCTCTCTCTCTCTCTCTTTTTTAATACTTATTTATTTGGCTGCACTGGGTCTTAGTTGCGGCATGCGGGATCTTTAGTTGTGGCACAAGGGATATTTTAGTTGCAGCATGTGGGATCTAGTTCCCTGACCAGGGATCAAACCCATGCCCCCTGCATTGAGGGCGAGGAGTCTTAATCGTTGGACCACCAGGGAAGTCCCCTAATTCTGCTCTCTTGACACCTATACAATTCTGCCTTCCAGTACTTACACTGCTGCACAGAATAGAGGGTCAAATGCTACCTTCCCAGGGACTCCTCCTCTATCTGGCTAACCAGGAGCATACACATGTAGAAATGGAATGGAACAGACATTCAACAATGGGCAAAGGATGGAATTAACATGGACCAGGTACTGGGATCCCATGTATGAAAGGTTATGTGTTTGGGAAGCGGGGGGCAGGAGGGGCACATATAAAACCAACTTTGACTGTCCTCCCCCAGACCCCAGCCCTTCCCCTCTCACCTACTCATCCATCCAAACATTTACTGAGCACCTTTCTTAGCCTATACCCTGAGAGAGGTACAGAAGTAACTAAAATGCTGTCCTTTCCCTAAATAGACTTATAACCCAATTTTTCTTCTTTTTTCCTTTCCTTTGTCAGTCCTGGAGCAAGTGGGAAAGAACATTCATGGAAAGAAGTGGATAGAAGGACAACACTGACACTGTACCGCTTGAGAATATTCATTATTATCACGTCTTTGAAATTTTGGGGGTCTGAGTAGAGTTCAGAAAGACTCAGTAATGTCCCTTCAAATGACATAAACTTTCTCATTCATCTCTGGTGGCAAAACTCAACAATCAATGGCACGTCTGATCCCAAGCAAGGGTCTTCTCATAAAGCAAAACTCTGAAACCAGACCCACCACGACCCAAAGAAGTGAAGACAGGTGTTATGGGTTGAACTGTGTCCCTCAAAAAGATATGCTCAAATTCCCAGTCCCTATAAACGTGACCTCATTTCGGAACAGGGTTTTTGCAGATGTGAATCCTGAAACGCTGGTGAAGATGCAGTGAACTGGATCTTTCATACACTGCTGGTAGAAAAGTAGGATGCCTCAGGCAACGCTCTAGAAAATAGTTTGTCAGTTTCTTAAAAAACGAAACAAAATACACCAGCAATTGCATTCCAGGGCATTTAACCCCCCAAAATGAAAAAGTACATCCACACAGAAACCTGTACCTACTTTTCATAACAGGTTTGTATGTGTAACTAAAAACTGGAAACAACCAACATGGCCCCCAAGAGGTGACACAAAAGGTGACTCGGTAGATCCCTCAACATGATTCTCAGTAGGCTGAACAGATTGTGATACATCCATGTCACGGATGCCGTGTAGCGATAAAAAGAAACAAAGTACTGATACATGCAACAACGTGGATGATTCTGAAGTGTACTATACTGAGTGAAAAAAAGCCAGTCTCAACAGGTCACATAGTACATGGGTCTTTTTTTTTTTTTTTTAATTGGGGTATAGTTGTTTTACAATGTTGTGTTAGTTTCTACTGTACAGCGAAGTGGAGTTCCCTGTGCTACCCAGCAGGTTCTTATTAGTTATCTATTTTACACATATTAGTGTATATATGTCAATCCCAATCTCCCAATTCATCCCACCTCCCCATCCACCACTTTCCCCCCTTGGTGTCCATACGTTTGTTCTCTACATCTGTGTCTCTATTTCTGCCTTGCAAACCAGTTCATCTGTAACATTTTTCTAGATTCCACATATATGTGTTAATATATGATATTTGTTTTTCTCTTTCTGACTTACTTGACTCTGTATGACAGTCTCTAGGTCCATCTATGTCTCTACAAATGACCCAATTTCGTTCCTTTTTATGGCTGAGTAATATAGTACATGATTCTTTTTCCATAACGTTCTTTTTTTTCTTTTTTCGGCTGCACCGAAGACTGCTGGACTGCCAGGGAAGTCCCCTACATAACATTCTTGAAGTGACAAAATTGTAGAGATGGAGAATAGATTACTGGTTGCCAGGGGTGAGGGATGGTGGGGGGAAAAAAGACTGAATGTGACTATGAAGGGAGATCTTGGTGGTAAGAGAATAATCCTGTTTCTGGATTGCAGTGGTGGTTCCATACATCTAGACACGTGATAACATGACATAAAATGATACACACACATTGTACCAATGTCACATTGCTGGGTTTGATACTGTGCTGTAATCATGTTAAGAAGTAACCATCAGGGGAAACTGAGTGCAAGGCACACCAGACCTCTCTGTTCTATCTTTGCAACTTCCTGTTAATCTATAATTTTTTCAAAATAAAAAGTTTTAAGGACTTCCCTGGTGGTCCAGTGGTTAAGGCTCTGCACTTCCACAACAGGGGGTGCAGATTCGATCCCTGTTCAGGGAACTGAGATCCTGCAGGCTGTGCAGCCAATAACTAAATAAATAAAAGGTTCTAAAAAAAAGTTTTAAAAAAGGAGGTCATTGGGATGAATTGGGAGATTGGGATTGGCATATATACACTACTATGTTTAAAATAGATAACTAATGAGAACTGCTGCATAGCACAGGGAACTCTACTCAATGCTCTGTGGTGACCTAAGTGGGAAGGAAATCCAATAAAGAGGGGATGTATGTATACATAGAGCTGATTCATTTCGCTGTACAGCAGAAACTAACACCACATTGTAAAGAAACTATGCCCCAATTTAAAAAAATAATAAAATAAAATGCAAAACAAAAGAAAAAGGAGGTCATTTTGGATTAAGGTGGGCCCTAAATCTAATGCCTGGTGTCCTTCTACGGAGAGGAAGATTAGAGATACAGAGACACACAGGGAAAAAGCCAGGCAGAGACCGGAGTAACGCAGTTGCAAGCTAATTTATGTCAAGGATCATTGGAGAGCCACCAAAGCTAGGAAAGAGACATGGGGTGGCTTCTGCTTCAGAGCTTCAAGGAAGAACCACTTTAATTTCAGGCTTCTGGCCTCCAGAACTGAAAGAGAATAAATTGCTGCTGTTTCAAGCCACCCAGTTGGTACTTTGTTACAGCAGCCCAAGCAAACTAACGCAATGGGGATGACAGAGATGAGAGTTCGGTTCTCAACAAACTTCCATCTGTACTGACAAGTCAGCCTCAGTAAACCATTAATGCTCTTACAGTCCAATAGGACAGCCAAGTGATGCACAAGAAGGTTACACCAGCCCCATGAAGCAAGAGCATCAGACAGGAGAATGGTTTAGGGAAATGGGAAATGACCAGTAGTCTGTGGACCTGTGGCACCTTCTATGGGAAGATGAAGAGGCCTGGCAGGCACCTGAGATCCCTGGGGTCCGGGGTCTCAAGAAAGAACAAAGAGACTTGTTAGGCTGCGGACACAATGGAAGAGTTAGACCTTGGAATTGTCAGTTCTTGAATGAGGCACAGTGTAAAAAGACAAACAGATAAACATCTATCTCCACTTCCCCTTTCCCTTTCCTCTTTCTACTAGAAGAACCCAAGTAAGAGATGGTGCTGCTTTGAAAGTAGGGCTAATAGGACATGCTGACAGTGTGGATGTGGGGAAGGACAGAGGAAACAAGGGTGCACCCAGGGTTCTTTGCCTAAGGAATTAGAAGGATAGAGCTGCTCTAATGAAATAAGAAAGCTTACAGAATGTGCAGGTCTGGAAGAAAAGACAGGAGCTCAATTTTGACCCATCTGGAATTAATTTTGCATCTAGTACGAGGTATAGGAGTCAACATACATTTTTTCCATGTAATATTCAGTTGTTCCAGCACCATTTATTTTTAAAGACTTTCCTTCCCTTTGTTGGATTACTTTGGCCTATTTGTTGAAATAAATTGACCCCGTAAAGTAGGGTCTATTTCTATGCTTTCTTTCCCATTCCATGGCCTATTTGTCTATCCTGATACCAATAGACATTGCCTTGATTATTGATGATTTAAGAGCTCTATTTTGGACATGTTAAATCTGAGATGCCTATTAGACAACCAAGCAAACATGGCAGGTAGACAGCTGGATATAAGAACCTGGAATTCAGAAGAGAGAGGTCAGTACGAGAGACATAAATGTAGCGTCATCACCATGCAGATGGTGTTAAAAGCCGTCAGATTGCAACAGACTGTGAGAGGGTACCTAGCTAGTGAGCATGGATAGAGAAATCCAAGCACTGAACTGGGAGGCACTCCAACATTAAGTGATTACTGAGATGAGAAGGAACCAGAAAAGAAGACTGAAAAGGATTGGTCAGAGAAGAAGGAAGATCAGGAGAGTAGTGTTGTCCTGGAATCCAAGAGAAGAGATGTTCTAGAGAGGGAAAATTGATCAGTTGTCAATTGGAATGAAAATGGACCATTGGATTGAGTGACGTAGGGGGTCACTGGTGAACAGATAAGAGCAGTTTCTATAGAATGGCAGGCAAAAGTCTGATCTGAATGGATTCAAAAGAAAATCAGAGGAAAGAAAGTGGAGACAGTGGGCATGAACAATTCTTTCAAGGAAAGAGTTGGAAAAGGGAAGGAGAGGAGTGAGGCAGTATCTGGAAAGAGAAGAGAAATGACAGCATTTTTGAATGTGTTGGGAGCAAAACTTGTCACCCCAAAATGTCTCTCTGGCATTTGGATTATTTTGAGCTGAAAACAATTAAGGCTCAAAAGACTCAGGAAGAAATGTTGACCTTCCCCGTAACTGCCTAAAAAAATTTAGATTGAGGGCCTGTTCCCAGAGTAGAGCTATCACCAGACATGTCTACAAAGAACATGAGCTGCGTGTGGTGGGGAAACTCTCAGAGATCAGAGTCCACTCCATGTCCCATTATCTCTGCCTGCCCAGAAAACATTTATTTACCCACAATTTACCTTTCCATCTCCATGTGAATTGCCTTCCACCCCTTTCAAGTCCCAAGCCACTACCCCCAACATCCTCTTTCGTCTTTAGCTGAAGATGGTAATTAAGGTGACGGTTGCAGCCATTTTGGCGAGTTGCTCAGTTTTTCTGGGTCTCTCCCACTTATGCAGGTATTAAACTGTGTTTTTCTCCTGTTAATCTGTCTCAGGTCAATTTAAATCTCAGACCAGCCAGAAAAACCTAGAAGGGTAGAGGAAAATTTCTTTCTTCCTGACAAATGTTTATGAGAATCATCTAGTAGAGAAAGAAGATCTGGTGCTGTAGGAGAGAGAAGGGAAAACTACTGGAGCATGTCCTTGAGAAGGTGAGGTGGGAAAGGGGGAGCACAGGTGGAGGTGTTGCCCTTAGCTAGGAACACAGACAGCTCACCCAGTAACAGAAGAGAAGGGGGTGTCCATGGGCACTGATGTCCTTGCCTCATGGATGAGGAAACTGAGACTAAGAACGTTATGTCAAGTGCTTAGTATTACAGAGCTCATGCGAGGTAGAACCATGACTTAAACTACGGTTACCAAGCCCAAACCACCATGTCTTTTTCATAGTTTTGCACGTGGCAGGTTCTCTGTAGGTTTTCAATGTCATTGGTTTGTAATCTTACCAGTTAGGCCTCAATCAACTCCTATAATACTAGCAAAAGTGTTGGGCTGGATGGTGAATAAGGATCTTCTATCTATGAGTTCTTTTCAAGAAAGTATACAAGTTTTTATTTCATCAGGGGCTCACAGAGCAAATGAGGAGCTGCCTCCAATCCATGACACTGTAACATGTTGATGGTCAAGGTAGGAAACAAAGAATACACAGAGAAGACCTTCTGTAATACTGCTGGTGGCTCAAAACATGTTGAGTTGTAATAGGTTTGTACTCTGTGATAGAGTAATGGATAGTAATGTCTCAACACTGACAGAGATCATGTCACTGAATCCTCCAACAACCCATGGGTAGTTTGTATTATAAGGAAACTAAGACTTAGAGTAAGCACTGTGTCCAAGTCACACAATCAGTAAATACCAAAATCAGTTTTCAAACTCAGGCAACCTGATCAAGAGCCCAAACTCTAAAGCACAATCCCTTAATAACCACTATTCACAGCTGCCATTTTCAGGGGCAAAGAATCATTGAGTCCTAGAGTGAGAGGAGCTTAGAAATCAAATCTCTCATTAACAGATGAGGAGACTAAAAAGCATGGCATAGCCTGGTCACTTAGAGACAGAATTGAGATTCGAAGCCAGTGTTCTAACTGTTTTGTTTTTACTAAATGTAACAATGAGCTCATTACAGACTTCTCAGGGGGAGGAATTCAAGACCCTCAGCAAAAATGGAGGGTCAGCCAAGCCTAAGACAACTAGGTATGTTGGTCTAGTTTGGAAAAATAACTCATTAACCAAATGTCCCTCTTAGCACCCCCAATGTTTTTCACCATCACAGTGCTGAGGCCCCAAAACCATGCCCAGACCACCCCAACCCCAGATTGGTTCTTACTGAGTTTCATGGTGACTGGCCTGAGAAGACCAAAAAAGTAATGACATCTTACAAAGGAGAGCACCAAGGACCAAGATAGCAACTGTCATAGCAACGGTCACACCGCTTTGGTCAAGAAGATCTTTTGGGGAACTGAAAACAGAACCTTGAGCACAGCTGCTGGTTTCACTCCCATCCTCCTTCAACAGGCTGGGTGGTGCACTCCACGCCCTTACAGTACTTTCCACGGCCCCCTGCACCTGGGGCCCCCCTAGCACCTGGCTAAGTCTGTGTCCAGCACTGCAATGGAAGTAACATGGACCCTAACCCTAACCTTGTTTAATACCATTCTACCAAACCCCACTGCCCCATCTCCAGTCCTAGAATTCTTCTACTTGAAAACCTCAGCCCAGAATGGTCAGCATCCCCTAAGTGGTCTGATACAGTAAGAGAATCTACATACACAGCATGTGAGAAAGAACTTGTGGGCAAGCAGGTTCCTCATGAGGCCCACAGAGGTCCTGGAAGTGTTTGAGAGCAGCAAGAAAAAATTCATGCTGAATAGTTTGGGCATCTCAGGGATAGGAGGCTGGGAAGGATAGGGAGGAGTCACAGCAACATTTCAGAACATATTTCATAAATTTCCTAGTGCCCAGGACAGAAGCATTCTCTGCTATTGTACTATCTCCCCCTTCCATCCATGCGTGTAGCCATCCACACATCCATTCGGCCATCTGTTGGCCCTTACCCTAGGCACAGGGTTAGCTGTTTGCCCTTCCACCCCAAGCAATCCTAACTACTATAGGAACTACCCGTTTGTGTGATTGCATGGATGGAGGCCCACCTTCATTCATTCCACAAACCTTATGATTAGCATCTTCACTACCGGGCTCTGTGTAGCGCTATGTTCTGCAGAAACATAGTGAACGACATAGAGCTCTCAACCTCAAGGAGCTCCCAGACTAGGGCAGAAACAAGTTAGCAGAAATCCCACACAGAGCAGTGGGATGGAGGGTGGGATGTCTAAAGAACCCTGTGGAACCACACAGGATGGGCCCATAATACACGTTGGAGGTCAGGGTAAATACATACCTTCATCCTCCTGCCCAAACATCAGTCAACCTGGGATTTACCTGACACCAAGGATATCCTCACAAATCACTCCAGGCCTCCAGCCCTGTGACTGGGAAGCCATAGGTTAAGGACCTCTGACATGGGGACTCATCACTTCAAAACTTAGTTACCTCCTCTTGGTCTTAGGTTCTTTGTCTATACTAAAGCAACAGAAGTAAAACCTCTGTCTCAGTATTACTATGAACATTAAATGAAATACTGTATATAGTCCACTTAGGACAGGGCAGGTCACAGAGTATATGGTCAATCCATGATCTTTTCTGATTCTTAATTATTAATAGGTTCTCGGATTCCATGGCTGCGTTCAGTGGGTATTCTCCCTGCGGTGATTCCACAAAGAAACCTTTTTTAGTTTGGTTTGAAATCTTCATTTCTTCCAATTTGCAATAAAACATCACAGTCCTCCCGTTCCTCTTTACCTATTTGACATGTATAGCAAGAAAAATCTCTCAATCTGAAAAATAGAGAAACTGAGGCATGGAGTGAAGGAACTATTTGTTGCTACAATGTCTCACCCACGGGCCTAAGGATCAAGTTCAGTTCAGGGTATTTCCTCCCCCAGCGCATCGTTCCTGACACCATAATGGAACATAAAAAGGTTGCAGGATTAAGGTAGAAGGTGCATTTCCCAAAAGAACAATATTTCATGCTGAAAAAAAAAAGAAAGAAATGTGCTCTCCAGATAGCACCACGTGGTTTCAAGTGTTCCAACCGTTCAGCTGTCTTCCTCACCAGAAGGACAGTGAACTAAGAGTGTGTTTATAGCCTTGTGGAAAGGATACTCTGGAGTCCAAGGCATCACAAACTCTTCTTGGACAGAAGACCTGGCTTCCCACCCACTTGGTTCATGGGCAGACAGGTGATGGCTCATTTACTGAAATCCTCTAATAACCGAAACTGGGGTTTTTGTCCTTCCCTGTTGGAAAGAGACACATAACAAGGAAAAAACTAACAGCACGGATAGAGAGGAATAAGAAAATAAACAGATAAAGAGCTTGGGGAATCAGAATATATTCAAGCCATTCTCTTACAACTTCTGACCCGACACCTATTCCTGGATTCTTTCGTTCTATAGACATTTATGAGCACTAGGGTCTGTGTCCTGGGGGCTGGGAGGTAGGCGAGGGAAGATGCCCCGTGGAGAGGAGTACACAGCTGCCCCTGACCTCGTGGGGCTGCCGCATGACCTACAAACACTCACCTTGAGCCCTTTAAGATCCTCGGTCACCAAACAGAAGCTTAAATCTGTTCCCTGGACCTGAATAAAATGAGGACCTCCTCCTACTCCCATTCACTTCTCTATTCTCTCCACAGACTCAAAGATCCACATATGGGTTTCCCACATATATTTTCTTTTTTGGGCCCACAATCCAGACATGAGGAAATTCTGGACTGAGGATCACCAATCCAAACAGACAATCTGCCCCAGGCTTCTACATTCCGGAGAGCTGTTTAAATTCTCTTCTTTTGTTTTAACAAATAGAAAATATTTCGTGTGTGTGTGTGTGTGTGTGTGCAGTGTTTTATTTAGCAAACTAATGTTTATGATTTTATTCCAAAGCGTGTTGAATTAAAGCACATTTTGTACAGGATTCGAAGGAAAAGGAAAATAAAGAGAGCTGGAAGAAAGACAAAAGATGACAGAGAGGGGAACAATGAGAGAGACAAAAAGACAGAGAAACAGAGAGAAACTGGGGAGGCTCTGAAGACAGTGGTCATCAGGTCTTTCCCCTGAGGGCCCAGCCCAGGCTGCGGGTTTCTGAGAGAGGCTGTGCACTGAGGTGATGATCAGCTGGTCTGCCATGCACTGTATCAGGGTTCCAATGCTAGATGATAATCTAGCAATTAAATAATCTGGCAGTGATGATCTAGCAAAGAGTCTCCTATGACTTTACTGACTAGATCAGCCACCCTGAGATGCAAAGATTTCCCCGGATTGCAGCAACTGCGAAGAGAGCCCCAAACCGAAGGGCTGGATGGGACTCAGCTTTCCTGCCCTGATGTGAGCTTGTCTTCTCCTCCCTTCCCCCTCCCTACTCTTTGAGGATTATAAATGCTTGAAGACACAGTGTCTCCTAAATTGACTGTAAAAATCCAAAGTTCTTGAAACAGGAGAAGCTGAACAGACAGATGTGAAAAATGATACAGTGCAACCCTCCTCGCCCCCAACCAACACACACGCAGACCCACAGACACACGCTTCTGTCCAGAGCATTTCTCACCCCAGCCACTGGCTCCCTCCACTCTCAACCTCAACATGGTTTTCTAATATGCATTTTGCTCAGAAATATAGTAACCCCTAATTTTTAGGTAAGAAAAAGGAATGCACTTCTTCCGGTTACTGCAGTCAGAGTTAATAAGTAAAAGCAAACAAGCTGTGTTTTCTCTAGGCCTATCCGATATGACAGTTGCAAATAAACTTCTCACCCGTGTTGCCAGATTTACGACACACTCCAAAATGAGGAGGGCATGAATGGTTTGTTCAATGGAACAGTATCAAACTTGTTAACCTCATAAGTCATTCATTATGTATCTGCAGGTATGTCTGAAAATCAATGAAAACTTGGTTCTATTTTCAGCTGACCTCCAGATATCCCCCAGATGTCCCACCTTCCCTAAAAGATCATCTGTGAATAATGAGAAACTCTGCTGATTTTACCCAGAGTCTACTCTCTTGATTCCCCACATCACTGTGCTCGGTACATACGATCCATCACTTATGTATTTGATTTGTGTAAGACCCAAGGATCTCTGCCTTTATGTCCCATCAAAATATAAGCTCCGAAAAAGGAGAGCCTTCTGTCCATTATAAAGAAACTGGCACTGTTTTGCTCAAAAACTGTGCACCAAAACAATATTTGAGGATCACAATAGTAGCCGGAGAACCAACTGCAAGTCATTCTTTATTTCCATGCTTTGGTTTATGATTCATCTACCATTTATTAAGGACTTGAACTAGAATTTTTGCACCTTCACTTTTATTGCAGTTGTATACTTGTTGCAGTGCTTGGCACAAGGCACAGTGCCTTGGTTGCAAAAGCGTTTGTTGAATAAATAAATGAGTGAATGAATAATGAATTGTTTACGGTTGATATATGTCGGGAGAACTATTATAGGGGTTGTTTTTCTGTATGCGTGGTTGTGTTTGTTTGTTATTTGGATAGACCAACTCACAGAGTGTGACGCTATTACCCCAGTTTACAGATGAAGAAACAGAACCGGAAAGACTGAGAGACTTGCCCAAGTGGAAAAGCCATCTCTCAGATACCTGCCCTCTGATTTCAAGCCTGTTCCTCCTTTTGCTCAACACAACCACCTGCCTGGAACAACAAAATTGGATCTGACCATCCAGGTCCTCCTAAAGAGTCCCGCTGGACTTGGAATCCACCTTCCAAAAGTGAACTTCAGGGACTGGTCTTCCTGTTGCTTTGCTGTCCTTCTATAGCACATCTGCTCTATGCTGCCTTCAGTTCCAATGAATGTAAGCTCCGATTTCATGTAAGGATAGGAGATTGCACCTTCTGGAGCCAGCCACCTAGAAATGAAGGGTCATTTCTCACAATCCCATATCATCTAATCCAAATCCACCAACACCACACCCTACCCAGCACCATGCCATTCTCTCCACCTCTGTGCACACATGATGGGCACTTTCTCTTCCAGTGGAAAGGAAGTACGCTTTTGGGCAGAATGGTTTGACCAGAGGTGAGAAGTCATTGAGTTGACAGGAAAGAACTGCTTATTTGCACCAAATAACTTAGAATCACTGCTCTTTCACAACTGGAAATGATTGTTTGTGTTTCACACCAGACAGATTTATCAAACCACCTCATTTAGTTTTAAGAATAAATCTTAAAAAAAATTTTGTGTGTATAAAGTTACTTCCAACATTTACTCTAAAAGGAAATATTGGAGCTATAAAAATTCAAGGATTTATTTAAATTTTGATAACTTTTTACTCTTGAGTGAAGAATGTTTTATAGACAGGGGACTCTAAAAGGAAGGATAGACTCACCGAGAAGAATGTCATTTTCACAATGGCCCTAAAAGTTCAGGTCACTGTGAGGAGATATAAGAACATGGAAGTCACAAGTTCTACCCTCAAGAAGTCTGTGTAAAACATAAAACATAGGGCTTCCCTGGTGGCGCAGTGGTTGAGAGTCCACCTGCCGGGGCAGGGGACACGGGTTCGTGCCCTGGTCCAGGAAGATCCCACATGCTGCGGAGCGGCTGGGCCCGTGAGCCATGGCCGCTGAGCCTGCGTGTCCGGAGCCTGTGCTCCGCAACGGGAGAGGCCGCAACAGTGAGAGGCCCGCATACTGCAAACAAACAAACAAACAAACAAACATAATCCTTGCCCCCCCCCAAAATGAGTATAGACATGGGAAAATTAGAATAGTGCCAAATTGAGCGCTATCACCCCGAGAAGAGCCAGCTAAAAGTATCACAGTGATTGGGATTTGGTTTGAATGAATCAAGACGTTTGGATAAAAGAGCTGGAGGTGAATTCACAGACCACTAGGACTGAAGAGAAGCAGCCAGAAAAGTCAGTCTACCCTCTTTAGTGTAATAAGTATGGAGACTAAGCCCTCGAGAGATTGACTGACTTATTCAGCACTTTGTATTTGACTAAGTAGATAACTAGTTAACTTCCAATGACTTAGCAGCTGAAGTTGAGCTGAGACTAGAAGCCAGTCTTGAGGCTCTCTGCCCATTTCTCCTTCCTCTAGCAGACTCAGGCAAGGAGGCCTTGAGAAGTTGGCACATCGAGTGAGTGGAAAAGGGCCCCAGGCTTCCCCGTGGTGGCAGGAAAGATTAGAGGGCAACCTGGGCCAGGCTGCTGTGTTAACTTCTGATTCGGGGGGAATGACTGATCCTCAGTCACTGGCCCAAAACACCCACATGTTTTCTGGACTGGTTAGACTGGACTAGTTTACATTGGATGGGCTTGCACAGAGTCGAATCAATTTGACTTAAATCGAATTGAAAGCTGGAAGACTACTGAGGGTCCCGGTTGTGTTGCATCTCCTCAGATTCTTCCCCTTAACAAGAACCCTAAAAAAAAAAGGGTCAGGGTTAGGGTTAGGGTTGGTCAAGCTCTAGCAGAACCAGCCCTAAGTATTCATGACTTGACCTATAGGGCAAGTCACTGCATGAAAGCAATGTGTTCCTGAAAGGTCAATATATTTTTAAGGGATATTTATGAGGAATTCTTTGGAAAATAAAGGGTCCGTCTGCCAAAATAAAACATAAATTATCCATTTGCCAAGTTGACGGTTGGTATATTGTTTTTTTCTTGAAGAGATATGAGCCTCTATTGGGGCCGACTGATTCATGGAGGAACCAGACATTTTCTAGAGAAGTAGCAGGACAAATCCATGAAGCTCAAAATCAGAGCTCTCAGGGCCTCTCCCTCCTTCTGGATTCAATATCAGGTTGTAGGGAATTTAGGAAGAATTGTAAATGTAATGGAAGGAATGTAAATGGAAGAGGACTCCACAACCTACTGGATTTATACTTTTTTCTCTTTAAAAAAAAATCAAGTCACTCAAGACAGAGATCACATTGAATATCAGAGAGGAAGTCCTACCCCAGAGAAGGATGGAGCCCTCACCCATGCACTGGTACAATATTCAATCCAAGCCATTATTCAGTATGAAGCTATTCAAAATATTTGGTCTATGTCAATTCTTAAAAGTGAAAGAATACTAAAGAGAATGTTTTTGAAATTTATCCATAAATCCATAACCCTAATACATCTATTATTTTCATTCCTCACATCATATTATTTTCTAATATTTATTTACGTATTTCATTCATAGTGACGGGTAATTCACATCATTACCACAATTTTGTGTTCAACTTCTTTCACTTGCTGTTTTTCCCAGCACTTCTATTTTTGACTTAGATATTATGTTGATCATTGTGAAAGATACACATCATTCTCTCTTATTGACAGTGCATAATTTTACTTAGCCTTTTCCCCATTGTTGGAACCCACAACCTATGGCCTTGACTCTTTCTTAGAATGGCAGCTATGCTGGCACACCACTCTCCTTGAAAACTTGACTCAGAGACCATCGCTGTGAGAATTTGCCTGCTCTGCTTGGGGCATCTTATCCCCAGAGCAACAGCTGGTCATGTCCTGATTTAAGCTGCTCTCTAATTGTTTCATATGTTTATTTTGGCTCATTAAAATATTGCTAGCTTCTTGAGATCATGGGGCCAAATCAGTAGCCACGCCAATCAATAGGTAGCACACATGAGCAGAAAAAATGTAACTTATTATCTGACCCTAAGTGAACAAACATTTTCTGTGTGCCTAATATGTGTCAGACACTTCCTAAGCAGAGCCACATCCTTTTTCCCATTTATTTCCCATAACAACCCCATGAAGGAGGCATTACTATTCCTAAATTACAAAAAATGGAGAAGAGGACTCAAAGATTAGTTTGACCATCAGGAAAAAAAGCCAGAGGAGTTTTATATCAATTTCTTAAAGTCTAATCTCTTGGGACTTCCCTGGTGGCACAGTGGTTAAGAATCCGCCTGCCAATGCAGGGGAAACAGATTCGAGCCCTGGTCTGGGAAGATCCCACATGCCGCGGAGCAACTAAGCCCGTGCACCACAACTACTGAGCCCACGTGCCACAACTACTGAAGCTGGCATGCCTAGAGACTGTGCTCTGCAACGAGAAGCCCGCGCACTGCAACGAAGAGTAGCCCCCGCTCACTGCAACTAGAGAAAACCCGTGTGCAGCAACGAAGACCCAACGCAGCCAAAATAAATAAATAAATAAAGTTATATTTTTAAAAAAAGTCTAATCTCTTAAGATTTAGAACTTTTGAAAGGAATCTTTAATTCTTATGCCAGAAAGGGAAAAACAGCTGTCATGGAAATAACCCTCCCTGATGTTAAATTAAATCACCTGTTGTTTTCTGTGATCCTATATGTATACATGGGGGTTTATTCAAGGTTTTGAATGGTGCTTGACACTTGTTTAGAGAGGGTTGCTGATGCAGAACAAATGGGAAGTCAAGATAGTGGGATGATGTACTCTAACCAACAAGACTCATTTGTAGGCCCAGCTACTCCTGCTAGAATAATATTGCTGGGAGAATGAAACAAAATAGAGATGGTGAATTCCAAGATCTGAGCTCTCATCAGAAGCATGGACACAGAATATCAAAGCTAGGAAGGATCCTCGAGGTTACCTCTATTTTACAAGTGAAGAAATTAGAAACGTCAACTGACAAACGAAAGGTCCCAGAGAAGTCAGGAAAATGGCACGGTGGAAAACAGATCATCATCATTTCATGAATCTGAACAGCAGGTGAAGGGGCGAGGGGGTTTCCATGTGGCCACGTCACATGGAACAAAGGCTTCTATTTTAAGAGGCCAGCCCTGCACCTGCGCTATCCAGCTGGGCTTGGCAAGAGAAGAAATGAAAACAGGCTTTTTTCACCAGGGGGCCGGCATGAGAGTCCAGCTCACAGGTTGCTTAAGCCACAATGGAGGAACCAAATGTTGCTGACGTGTACCCCACAGTGGAACCTTTTCTCCTAAGACTCCCAGTTTCAGTTACTACAGAGCTTTTCCCCATAACACCAAGGGGAAAGTAAGGAAAAGTCAGAGAAAGAGACTTTAATACCCTGGCTGATACAGGGGCTCCCCCAACCGCTGTGTGCTGATTAAGCAGGAGAAATGGGAAACAAGAGAAGGTCCAGCCCAGCCATAGTTAGAGGAAGAGAAGTTAAGAGCCTGCACATGTCCAGAAAAGGAAATCATTCAATCTTGGAATAAACTGCCAAGAAAAGCAGAAAAATATTTTAATCATAGTTTTTTCAGCATGGTAATAAAAGTTCAATGAAAAGATTATGGACTTCAGAACAGGCGGACATGACCTTGAATCCAGCTCTACCATAACTTGGGTGACTGGCCTTGAGCAAGTTAGTGACACTCTCCAAACATCAGTTTCCTCGTCCGTAATTTTAAGATACTAACAGAGCACCTCTTTGAAGGTTACTGTAAGAACAGTGACAACATGAAAGCACCTAGTGCGGAGCCTAGGTAAAAGTAACCACTCTTGTTCCTTTTATCAACCTACACACAAGCATTGCTTTACAACTTTCAAGCTCACACGAGACGCTTCACTGCTGTTCCTTCATTTCCGACCATACGCGATCAATCCCAGCCTCAGGGCTCCACTAATGATACAGCAGCCACTCTCTAGCACCCCCCTCCTCTTCTCAAGACACTGTCATTCAAATTCAAAGGATTCTGGGAATTTTAGTTTAAATCATGTCATTAGACCTCCTCGTTCTATCAAAACTTGATGATATAAAATCTGCTGTGTGTAGTTATCAAAATCCACAAACCTATTTCTTTCACAAAAGGTGAAAGAAGCATCATCCAATGGAGGACTGACAAAATCGCCAAAATTTTTGAAGCAACCTCAGAAAATTCCCTGTTAGCTGCCTTACTTAAGGAATGGGTTCTTCTAGTTAAAGTAAATAGATTTTAAAAGATCATGACTGAGATGAAATCAAACCAGTAGATCTGGTTTCCTCTCTCTAGTAATTTTATTTCGTTGATAACTCAGAAGTCACTTCCGAATCTCCCCAAAAATTACTGTAGTACTATAAAGGGGCAAAATGTTGGCCAATTAAGAAACTCAGAAAATAGCAAATAAATTTGATTTTACGTATTCATACTTCTGAGTATGAATTCACACTTCTGAGGGTGCAAGAGATTCATAAACTACAAAGGGCTTCACGGTTGTAAGGGGTTCCCATGATCATGAATATTGTATGCTTCTGATTCCAGAACTAGGGTATTTTTCTTTTTGTCTGCTCTCCTTTCATAGAAGAGCAAACATCAGGTGCTCGTTACACAGGCTTTAAAACAGTGGACTGGAGTCCAAAGATGCGCTGGAGACCCTCCTTAGCACCACTTTGCCAACAATCTAGAGCAAGCCAGTGGGCCCCAGTTTTCCAGTCTGTAGGATGAGCAGGTTGAACTGGGTGTCTGTGAAGTTTCCTTCCACATCTAAGGTTCTACGATTCCTTCATGACAATATGAAGAATTTTTTTTTTTTTTTTTTTTTTGCGGTATGCGGGCCCCTCACCGCTGTGGCCTCTCCCGTGGCGGAGCACAGGCTCGGGACGCGCAGGCTCAGCGGCCATGGCTCACGGGCCCAGCCGCTCCGCGGCATGTGTGATCTTCCCGGACCGGGGCACGAACCCGTGTCCCCTGCATCGGCAGGCGGACTCTCAACCACTGCGCCACCAGAGAAGCCCAATGTGAAGAATTTTTAAGGTCCTTTCTTTGAACATCACTTGCTAAGTATAATATAGAAATAAATACTTTAATATGAAAAAGAGGCTTTGCAGTATTCCTTTTAGCAAGGATTTTTAAAGTTTCAGCAGATGAAAAGGCGTATAATGAGGCACTGCTCTAAGGAACGTAACTAGCCAAAGAGAAAGTAAGATAACAGCTCCACCAGAGATGGACTGGGCCCACCATGCAGGTTAACCTATGACCCCCCTGATGTGTGGGCCTTGTACCAGGCCTCCAGAGACCTTTTAGGAGCTTATCACCTAAAGCAGGCCCTCACCCACATGGGTGCTGAGAATATGCCTACAGAGTGCAAGAGCGAAAGTAGGAGACCACCCAGATGATATAAACAATGCCGTCAGAAGGAAACAAATTAAATCTAGAAATCCTTGAGTATCCTGGTTTGGGTACCCTATCCAATGAGTCAATATTGGACAAAATTGCCAAGGCAACTGATCTAATTTCCCCTTCATCTGTGCTGGGGATGCAGATTGAGAGATTTCTACCCTCAAATGGCATGTCTTTAATAAGTGGCCTGGGACTTCCCTGATGGCGCAGTGGTTAAAAATCCACCTGCCGATGCAGGCGATGCGGGTTTGATCCCTGGTCTGGGAAGATCCCACGTGCTGCAGAGCAGCTAAGCCCATGTGCCACAACTACTGAGCCTGTGTGCTGCAACCACTGAAGCCTGTGCACCCAGAGCCCATGCTCTGCAACGAGAGAAGCCACCACAATGAGAAGCCTGTGCTCTGCAAGGAAGAGTAGCCCCCGCTCGCCTCAATTAGAGAAAGCCCACGTGCACCAACGAAGACCCAATGAAGACCCAACGTAGCCAAAAATAAATAAATAAACAAGTGGCCTAAGATGGCAATAAAACCTAGTCAAACCAGACTGGATTTGAATACAGACTTTTGTACTTGGCTCTGGTTCTGCTCCTGTTCTGCTGACTGCGTCACTTAGTCCAGATAAAATAAGTCTTAGGGGCTTCCCTGGTGGCGCAGTGGTTGAGAGTCCGCCTGCCGATGCAGGGGACACAGGTTCGTGCCCCGGTCCGGGAAGATCCCACGTGCCGCGGAGCGGCTGGGCCCATGAGCCATGGCCGCTGAGCCTGCGCATCCGGAGCCTGTGCTCCGCAACGGGAGAGGCCACAACAGTGAGAGGCCCGCGTTCCACACACAAAAAAAAAAAAAAAAAGTCTTAGCATAAAATTGAGGATAAAAACACCTTATGTCCTACACAGTGTTGAATAACGGTCACACAAACAATGTTTAAGAAAACTCCTGGCAAGCTTATTATACCCAGTCTTCTGAACAACAGCTCCCAGGGACAGGCACAGAACTCATTTCATAAAACGCAACATGGTGCCACTTCCTGCCCCACCGGCAACATGAAACAAAACTGTTTTCTCCATGTGTGGTGGGCTCACAGGCATGTTCTCCTTCCTGCCTCCAGGCCGGGCACTTACTTAGTCCTGAATAATTACATGGGTGGGAACAATTTCCCTCAACTCCTTCTTTCTGGAGAGACATCTGTGATCATAGTCAGTAACAGAAAGTCAAAGTCTCCACTTTTTGCTGATAAGGGTTTGTGACCAAAAACTTACAGAATCGTGCTCTCAAAAAGACCTAATGCCAGACTTGAGGCCTGGAGCTAAGTGGGTTATCTCTGTATTTCTCAGTGAGATAATATCTATAGAATTTAGTGTGTGAAGCTTAGACATTCACAGTGAACATACAGGTATTTATGTATGTCTAGGTCTTACTTCACCCTCAAGCCAGTTTTTTTGCTGGCTGTACAGGAGAGATACAGATGTGTGTAAACAGACTGTAACATAATTCTCCTGTGGTTGAAAATGACACTTGTGAAACACTTAATTGGCATTATAAATTGGTACGACCTTTTGAAAATAAATTTAGTAACACACATCAGAAGCCACTAAAATCTCATTCCCTTTAACTCAAAAATTTCAAGAAGTCTAAAAACCAAACATTAGAAAACTCTTACATGCCCAACAATAGGAGAAGTGGCCAAGGAAATTATGGAAAGCCAACTCAGTGAACTAACTTACAGTCATTTGAGAGGAGGCTTCTGAAGTCTGTGCAGCAACATGGAAAACTCAATTAATGAGGCATCTGTAAAGTGTGGAACTCTATATGCCTTACAATTAGCCTTCTGTAAAAATACACGTGCCTACGAACAAAGGCTGGAAAGAAAACGTGGACAAAATGCTAAAACTGTTATATTAAGTCCAAATTTGTGAATTTTCTTCCTCTGAAATTTTTGTTATTAGAATATCATTTCCCAATAAATATTTAGGAACAGGAAAATATTGCCAAGATTGCACAGTGGAAGTCAGAAATAAATCGTTTTGTTTTCAGATTCAAATAGAACCAATACCTCCTGAGCACAAGCTCTGTGCCAGGCCCTGGGCAGATCATTCCCCAGCTGCGAAGATCCTGCCCCAGCACCCAGGGTAAATAAAACACTGTTATTTAACCAGACAAACATGAAAGCTTACTGCTTCCTAACAGTTTGGACTAAGTGATTTGAAAGGTTAAATTCTACCAGTTACAGCAAATAATTCTCAGAATCTGAAATTATCCTTTATTGTCAAGTGACACGTGAACTATAAAAACAGGTTCAGTCATTCTGGATTGAGAACTGAAAATACTTTAGGTTTAGACGATTGTCTAAAATAAATTACCAAGGGTATGTTTGGGTGCAGATGCATTCTTTAGTCAATTAAGTTGCTTCTCTCTAATCTCTCACATCCATTTGTCTAGTTCCATTCTTGAAAGTACTTAAAAAGGCAGAAATAGGTTAATGAAAAACACTAAAGGGCATCAAGTATTTTACTGAAAAGTTTTCCATTTGATTGTTAAAAAGGTAATCCATGAACTTGGCAAAACACTCATACAGTACAAAAGAAAAATCATGGGAAATAATTCTCTCTCCACCACTCCATATCCCCCAGACTAATAAATTTTTAATAAAATATTTTAGTTCTCAAGTAGGTTTTTTAATAAAAGTGGACTGAAACCAAAAACTGGAATGTTAGAAAAGACATAACAAGAAGTGAGACCTCAAGGTAGGTGCTGTATAAACTCTCCTTACAGAGCAAACTAATTTTTGAACTACTTCCAAAACCAATACTTCTGGAATTCTTTTAGAATTTTCCTTACTATAAAAATTCAAGTTATCAAAGTGTTAATTATTTTAATTACAGAAAAGTATTCAAATAATAAGTTCTAGAATTCAGTCTCTTATTTGGATAAATATTTGGGGTCATTTACTCATTTACATTATTTATATCTGGTATACAAAAATGAGATGATCCACTGAGGTTCTTATGGATAGGGGTACACAGAAAATATATTTTGCCCCATGAAATGAATTTATAATTAATGAGAGTGGAGGGATAAATTAGGAATTTGGGATTAATAGATATACACTACTATATATAAAATAAACAGCAAGGACCTACTGTATACCACAGGGAACTATACTCAATATCTTGTAATAACCTATAATGGAAAAGAATCTGAAAAAAAAAATATATATATATATATGTATGTATAACTGAATCACTGTGCTGTACACCAGAAACACTATAAATCAACTATACTTCAATTTTTTAAAAAGGAACAAAAAGAAAAAATTATAATTAATGAGTACTTGCCATAATTAAAAACAAAAATCTACAAGGTTACTTAAAGAAAGATTCCTCTTTTCTCCTCAAAACTTTTAAACATAAACGTAAAAATACTTATGCATACATCTTATATAACAGCAATCAATTTTAGGAAGATGAATGCATTGAGGTGAATTTTATTGTATGTGAATTATATCTCAATAAAAAATAAGAGTGCATTAAATAAAACCCGAGAAAATTGTACTTGAGAGAAAGGAGCTGATCTAAGCCATCAGCCCAGAGGACCCAGCTCTCAGCTCTGCAAAGTACCCCAAGAACTTCCCAGATCAACATTTACAAGCATTATCAGCCTGGATTCATGCTTAATCAGAGACTCAACTTTTCATGCCTAAAATAGTTTACTTTGATGAAAGTACGCTTATTTTTCCCAATTAAAATTGCATCTACCAGTTAAGGGAAAAGAATTTCAAAAAGAATATATACATATCTGAATCACTTTGCTGTACACCTGAGACTGACACACTGCAAATCAACTATACTTCAACTTAAAAAAACAATAAAACTAAAAAAAAAAATTGCATCTCACCCTCTTAACACTTACTCATTGTATTTTGCTTACGCAATCTCTTTAATTACATTTCACCAAAGCAATCTTTTCCTTAGAGAAGTTTTAACTCATTTCCCAAAACAGAAACGCATAAAGTTGTAAAGCATTCTATACTTCCACCTCACTGGATCTCCCTTGGATTTTCCAAGAACACACACACACACACACACACACAGCCTGGGTGGGACTCCAGGGCCCAGCTCTTACCCCAGAGTTTCTGCACAGGCAGCAGGTTGGCAGCACTCACTGTGGGAGCCCTAGTGGCAGCCCAGGGCGGCTCCTGGTGGGGCTGCAGCTGCCTTCATTATCAGAGACCTGCTACATTTTTACAATGTCCACTATTCAGAATTTGGCCCCTTCTCCCCCGGGGAAGCTTCCCCACTCCCTAGAGCAATCTCCTGTGACCCCTGGGGACCTGTATATAGGTGTCCAGAGAAGATCATCTGCCTGAAGAGGTCATGGAGTTGCTTCGGGAAGGCAGGAATCCCAGCCCAGCCCAGCCCAGCCTGCACTTCCAGCCATGAGAAAGCTCTGTGTACCCCGGGGAACAGGCAAAGATAAAGGTTAGGTGAACAGAGGTACCTTACTGTCAAGGTACTCATGTTGACCGCCAAAAAAAGTCCTCTGGCCACTCAGTAATGCAGCTCGAACTACTTTTGGCATTTCGCTGGTTAAGCAGCCCAAGCTGGTCTACCAGAATCAGTCACTTGAGGTGAGACAGTTTGAAGAAACAGCAGAAACTGCAAAATATGGAGCCTTGCACACAGCAATTTCAGGTCCATACTCAAGGAAACGCCACGATGGATTCATACAGCATTTACTGTTATATGACATCTAGGGTTGAGAGTCTAACCAGTGACCACTGGCACCTCCAGGAAAGTCTCTTTAGGCCAAGCAAAATCAGTACAGTGGGGCTCAAGGTTCAACGGACACATGTGCCAAACACCCCAAAGGGACAACGAAAGTCCCTCCAGTTCCAGCGGTGCCTGTCTTGGCTTTCTCATGAATCTTGGCAATAGCTTGTCTAAAATGGAAGCGAGGGGCAGCTCTGAGACAGAGGCCTGAAAGAGACAAATCTCTTGGGGCCAGGCTAGTCAACAGAGCAACTCTCCCCTAGGGTCCCACTCGGCAAGGGCCGCCGGAAACCCCAGCCTGCCAGCCAGCCTGTGCGCTGGGCTGGCGTGCCCCCTGCTGGCTGCCATGAAGAGAGAACATCCAGCGCTAGGAGGAGCGCTCACTAAAGCCTGGAGCTTAATGAAAGAGACCCAGTATCTAAAACGCTGTTGTCTGACTGCATCACATCCATCCTTATGTACGTATTATCTTTGTAAGAATATCTGGCATCTCCCCTGAATATACTCACCATTGTTTTTAGTAATATTGTTTGGGTTCTTTAGAAAACACACAAAAAAACATGAAAGTAAAAGTCATATATAATTCCATCAGCAAAATATTAATTTGAACATCATTTAATAGGCACAATTTTCATCTAGTGGAGATCACGCTCCATCTACTGTCCCAGGCTCCACCGCCGACTGACTTCGGCTGGTTGGCGGATGGGAGGCACTGGCAAAAGCTTAGAGAGTGGGAATTAGGGTTAAAGCAAGGCCTTAGTCCCTCTGCTTCGGGGAGGAATTTTCCAGCAGTGGCTACATCTCCTCTGTGGTCCTAACTTATACCAAGTGCCCAGTTTCCGGGTTCTGGTAACACCACGTCCTCCAGCCCTGGGAGTGCAGTGGCCTGTGGCTGTCACTCATCTCTGAGTTGCTTTAACATAAGGATTGATTCTCTGCCCTTCCATCTCCTGTGAAGCATTTCCCATAATGAGTTCCCTTTGTTTGAAATGCCTAGAGTGGTTTACTTTTCTGACAAGGTCATGACTGACATATGTCACTCACATCTATAATTTTTGGTTAATTTATCCCTCCATATTATTCTATAAAGTTTTTCTGGTATCTTTCACTATTTACAAAACTTTCTTAATGGCTGCATAATATCTCATGACATCACACCTTAACTCATTTGTGTCATTCAAATTTCTAATGTTTGCTAGATTATAACATTGGTATGAACATCTTTGTACATAAATTTCTATTTACATTTATAAGTATTTGATCAGACTAGATTCCTGGATGCAACTAAAAAGGATTGATTCATTTGAAGATTCTTGGTAAATATTGCCCCAAAATCCCCAGAAAGAAAGATTAGACCAGTTTTCAATCCTACCAGAGGTCTAAAGAGAGCTTGTCTCACCTTGCCCTCTGCAACACTGATTACCTTATTTGCTAATTTTATAAGCAAAAAAAAAAAAAAGGCATCTGGTGGTTACTGTTTTATCTTAGATGTGTTTTGTTTTTGTTGTTAGTGAGGTAGAACTTTTTAAATTTAGTTTATTTTATTTATTTTTGGCTGCATTGAGTCTTCGGTGCTGTGTGCAGGCTTTCCCTAGTTGCGGCGAGCGGGGGCTACTCTTCATTGTGGTGCGCGGGCCTCTCACTGCGGTGGCTTCTTTTGTTGTGGAGCACAGGCTCCAGGTGTGTGGGCTTCAGTAGTTGTGGCATGCGGGCTCAGTAGCTGTGGCTCACGGGCTCTAGAGCACAGGCTCAGCAGTTGTGGTGCATGGGCTTAGTTGCTTCGCGGCATGTAGGATCTTCCGGGACTAGGGCTCAAACCCATGTCCCCTGCACTGGCAGGCGGATTCTTAACCACTGAGCCACCAGGGAAGCCCCAGTGAGACAGAACTTTTTTGGGTGTTTATTAGCCATGTGCTTTTCCTCTTTGGTAAATTATCTATTTTACTATTTTACTGTACAGTCCTTACTGATTCTCTTATTGATTGGAGTATCAGGCAGAGTTCTTAGATATAAACAACAGAAGTTGGTTCTGGCTAAATTAGGCAGAAATGGGATTTATTTACCGAGAATAACGCAGCTCCAAAACGGATGGGAAAACTGAAAAATTAGGTTTAGAAAATAGAACCAAGGGTACCTGACACACTGGAAATATGGCCAAGATCTAACCGTAAAATGGTCTGAATAAGATGCTATATTGTTTTTGTTACCCTGAATGTCATTCCTGGCCTTACTGCCACCCACCACTGAATTCTGGATGCCGCCAGCAGAAGAACATCGTGTCTATTTCTCCACCTCTGTGAATCTGGGCTGGCATTTTGACTCGCTTTGAGCAATATAAGTGAGAGAGACATTGTACAATGTCTGAGAAAGCCTTCCAGCTTCCACATAAACACTCCTTCCTGGAATCCAGCCACCATGCTGTTAGGAAGCCCAAGACGGCCCAGGGAGAGTGAGCGGCCCAGGCATCTCCCAGACATTCTAGCCTCTGCCAAGCTTCCCCAGCTGCAGCCACACACAACAGCGATGAGCCATCCCCAGCAAGCTCTGCTCAATTTGCAGGACTGAGCAAATGAACGGTGGTGGTGGTTTTAAGCTACTATACCTTGAGGTGGTTTACTATGCAATAGATAGCTGGGACGCTGCCTTAAGGTTCAAGCCTTGGGCAGGGGCAGCCCACTGATCAAGCCTCAGTCCATGCCCTAGGAGCCAGGGAGTAGGAAGAATAGACATTTCAGCTGTGGTAGAAAGGGCAAGACATGCCTCACATCAAGTTCCCACAGTGAGGAGTTCCCCAGATATATATAGGGGGTTCAGATGCTGGAGAAGGGGAAAAAAAATCTGTTAAACTCAGTACGTGCCTTTTATCTGCCTCTGCATATCTGCCTTTTATATATTGATCTTCCTCTACATTGATGATTGTGTCTCCTTCCCAAGAATCCTATGTCTTACTTCCACTTTATATCTCATCGTGTTTGGGGGGTTCCTAAACAATGGATCATTTTAACGGAAACACTTTGAAGGTAACTGGATTTAGGAAGCGCCAAAGTTCCTGCCCCCAGGGTAACTAGTGACGCTCAGAAAAAGTACCCACATGATATAGACCATTTCCTGGCATCTTGTACAACCCAGACTTGCTGTGTCCTGAAACTGTAAAGAAAACATTCTACCAGCCTTTAAAAAAAAAACACGAAGTCTTCAAATAAACTGGGAAGCCCTTCTGAACATTTTCTATAGACTCATCACTGATTTCTCCGGCCCAGACTCTGCCTTGTTCATCCCACCCTCCTCCCTGCCGCCAGCAATGACGGACCCTAAGTCTCCGCTGCCTAAATCCCCCACTGTCAGAATTAAGACCATAGTCCACTGCTGTGGTGAACATGGCCCTTCAGTAAGTGGTTTCTGCCTTCCCTTCTCTCAGCTCCTCCCCAAAGCCACCATCACCTGTCACCCATACAGAGCTCCTCGAGTTTATCCGTACCCACCAGGTCCTCACTAACCCTTGCCTTTGCACATTCTGTTCCCCCTCCATGGAATGCTTCTTTCCACTCTTCCCCCACCCACCACTGCCTACCTGGTGGTCTTTTACTTTACTTCCTTCAAGATTCAGCAGCTAGAACAACCACTTTAAAAAGTCACTAAAATATAAACAGTAAAAAAGAAAACAGAAAACAGAGGAATTAGAACAATAGGCTTTAAAATTTATTTAAATCGAAAGAAGGAAGTACAAACAGACAAGGAGATAACAAAAAACATACATTCACACAAAAACTTGTACATCACTGTTCACAGCAGCATTACTCATAAAAAGTGGAAACAACCCAAGTGTCTATCAACTGACGAATAAATTAAATGTGGCATATTCATACAAGAGTATTCAGCATAAAAAAGAATGAAGTATCGATACACGCTCTAAGAATGAACAAGAACTGAAAACGTTATGCTAAATAAGACACAATGAGATCATATATTGTATGACTCCATTTATATGAAATTACAGAAGAGGCAAATCTATAGAGACAAGAAGTGAATTCATGGGACTTCCCTGGTGGTGCAGTGGTTAAGAACCCACCTGCTAATGCAAGGGGACGTGGGTTTGAGCCCTGGTCTGGGAAGATTCCACATGCCGTGGAGCAACTAAGCCCGTGCACCACAACTACTGAGCCTGCACTCTAGAACCCATGAGCCACAACTACTGAGCCGGCGTGACACAACTACTGAAGCCCACGCACCTAGAGGCCGTGTTCTGCAACGGGAGAAGCCACCGCAACGAGAAGCGCACGCACCACAACGAAGAGTAGCCCCCGCTCGCCGCAACTAGAAAGCCCACACGCAACGAAGACCCAATGCAGCCAAAAATAAATAAATTATTTTGAAAAAAGAGGTGAATTCATGGTTGCCTGGGACTGGGGGGTGTGGGTGGGAGGCACTGAGGGGAAACAGGGAGTTGCTGCTAATGGACAAGGGGTTTCTCTTTGGGTTGCTGGAAATGTTCTAGAATTGTAGCGACAGCTACACAACTCTACGAATATACTACAAACTGAACTGTACACGTTAAGTGGGTGAATTGTATGGTATGTGAATTATATCTCAATAGAGCTGAAAAAATTTTTTTAAAGATACAACTAAATGACCACCTACCCTACGAGGCTTTCCCTGACTTTCCCGAGCAGAACACACACATATACTCACACATCTCGATAATCCTACGTGGTACTTCACAGGGGCACCTAAAATTATTGTAACAATGTTTTCTTTCAGCAAATTCCAGGACAAAAGTTGGCAAGCCATTTTAAGAAAAATTTTATTATGGAAAATATCACACATTCAAAAGCAGAGAGCAGTGAACCCCATGTACCTATGACTCAGTTCATTGTTTCCCCATCCTATGCGCCCCCTAATTATTTTCAGCAAGCTATTTTTGCACGTCCCAATGCTCTTCATTGTGAGGCCCACGGAATCTAGAAAATATAAGCCCACAGCAGTCTAATGAGAATAAAACATTCAAGTGCTTTATGTGCCAATAAGTGCTCTAGGCACTTGGCATGAATTAATTCATTTGATCCTCAAAATTACCCTAAAAGGTAACATTTTTATAGCCATTTTACACTGAGGAAATCAAGGCTTATGAGTGAAATAACTTATCCAAAAGTTAGTAAGTGCAAGAATGGAATTCCAAACCAAGGTTACTATCTTAATCATACTTACCTCTCTCAGCAAAAACAGTGTACCTCAACTAAAATAATCATTTAACTCAGAAGCTGAAGGAATGGTATTCTCTTTCCTGGAGTTAAGGCCACTTATAAGGTCAAAAAAGTCATCTGCTTGATGGGAATTCCCTGGTGGTCCAGTGGGTAGGACTCCACACTCCTAATACAGGAGGCCCGGGTTCGATCCCTGATCGGGGAACTAGATCCCACTTGCATGCCACAACCGAGAGTCAACATGCCGCAACTAAGACCCAGCACAACCCAGATAGATAGATAGACAGATAGATAAACAGATGCCAAAAAAAAAAATTGGGGCAACTGAGTGGAGCCCCTGGGGAGCCCTCTATTTGACTCAATGCTCTGTGGGCTTTAAAAAAAATCTAGGGCCACAGGAGAACCCAGGCTTGCTCCTGTGAATCAAAGGAGGCTTTAAAAAGTCAGAACAAGGACAACACCAGAGCTCCACTTGAATTCTAGAACCTTGTTCCCCAATCCTATAGTCACTATTGAGAACCTGAAATGTGCCTAGTCCAAAATGAGATGTACCGAAGTAAAACATATATGATATTTTGAAGACTTAGTAAAAAAAAAGAATGTAAAGTATCAACTATGTGTTAAAATAGTAATATTTTGGATTTGCTGGGTTAAATATTTTATTAAAATTAATTTGTCCTGTTTTTTGGTGTTTTTTTTTTTTAACCTTTTTAGCGTGGCTACTAGGACATTTAAAATAGCATATATGTGTCTCACATTTCCACTGGGCAGTGCTGTTCTCGACCATACCTGTACTGCCCTGGGTGCCAGAGCTCCCTGCAGGCTCTCGCCTTGTGAATGCTTCCACAAGTTCACAAAGAAACAGGAGGCAGCACCACTGGCACAGGAACATGGGCCAAGTAGAGCTAAACTCAGATCAGAGCTCTAATCTGAATTGAACTCATCAGAGACTGGAGACTGGCCTAACACTCCACTAAGAACAGCTTCTGAAATAAAATGAGGATGCGTGCCACTCTCCTATTTGCAACTCAGGTTGGAACACCCTTGAATCTGGGAAGTCCCTCCAATGTATTTCTGTCATCAGGGAGACATTTGGGGGTCTTATTGCCCATGGGCTGAAGCTGATAGAGATGCAGGCAGCCAGGGCTTCCATTCCCAGAGAAGCTGCTTCCTCTCCCACCTTGCTGCCGAGCAGAGATGTTCTCAGTGATGGAGTTTCAACACTGAATCAGGCTGCATAATGCATTGTCCACAGAACCTTGGGGTGGCCTTTGCAGGGAAGACCTTTCCCTTCCCCTCTGGATTCCACCTTACCACGCTGCCCTCATTAACCATCACATTTCCAACCCTCTCAAAGCATCATGAAAGACGTTTATTTGCAGAGGTCAACTTGGGCACATTTGAATGCGAGGCTATATTGGAGTGTTTTGCTGTCCTGCAATACAAGCTGGTTACTGAAAAAGCAAAGGCACTGAACCTGTGTCAAAAACATCACCTGATCACTGGGTTAGTGGAGGGTGAAGGCTGATGCAATCCTAAATCTGGCTGCATCCGCTGCTGGGTGGGACAGGAAGCGAGCAAACTTCATGGCACCAACGAAGTCTTTGAAGGCTAGAGTCACATCATAGGGTATCTGTGGCCTGACTCTTCCATCCCAGTGCCCAGGACACTGAAAGTACTCAGTACCTGTTAACCAAAGGGAAGGGAAGAGTAGCTCATAGAACACTCAGGTCTCCAGACCCTGGGGTCAGAAGATCCTGGGAAAGAGAAATGCAGCCCCTGACAGCTGGGAGCTGGCCAGGCTCTATAGCCCAGTCTCGGTGTTGCTAAGAGCTGGCCTGGCACCCCACAGCAAGGCTGCTGTGTTCTCCTGTGCATCATAAACAACATCACAGAACACCATCAGACAAAGCCACTGTGACTGTGAGGACAAACACGAGATGACTCCGTAATCATTTCATGTCTCCATAAAAGAGACAACGAAGGAACGTCATCCAAACCACAAACAGGACCAGACAGCCCCTCCCCTGGCTATTGAGTGACTGCTGCCGATCCCAACTTTAGCCTCACTCCGTTCTTCTTACCTTCACAGTAAAAATTAAGACGCCCGATCACAGAATTCTCCTTTTTTTTTTTTTTTTTTTTTGCGGTACGCGGGCCTCTCACTGTTGTGGCCTCTCCCGTTGCAGAGCACAGGCTCCGGACGCGCAGGCTCAGCAGCCATGGCTCACGGGCTCAGCCGCTCTGCAGCATGTGGGATCTTCCCAGACCGGGGCACAAACCCGTGTCCCCTGCATCGGCAGGCGGACTCTCAACCACTGCGCCACCAGGGAAGCCCTCTCCTGCTTCTTGATGACATCCATTCCAGTACAAAGCCCTCCCCCAAAGCCCCAGGCATAAGCCTAAATCCTCTAAGTCCTAACACCCTTGGACAGACTCCCCATGGCATGTGACGTCCTTCACTCAATGGGTCAATAAAACCAATTTTGTTCAACTACATGTTCTGAAGAGTCTTTGGCTACAGGGAACTGACAACCCTTAACCATAAACATCCTCCCCAGGCTAGCAGTGCCTATGGTTGCCACTCTGCGTATATCCTGGAAAGGGGAGAAAGGAAACAAGCACGGGAGGAGAGAAAATCAGTGATGGCATTAAGGACCAGCTCCTACAAGGGCCTTCCCACAGCCGACCCTAGGTTGTACAATGTCCTGCTCCTTTCTCCCGTTAAAAGAAAGCTCATTAGAGAACAGAAATTTATTAATAGTATAGGATTACCCATGAGTCTATACACATACAGACATACACAATAAACCATTCACTAACTTCAGTACTTTAACAAATTACAAATTACTTGTGATTCAAGTTACAAATGATGGATACAACAATTAAGAACACCAACCCTTCAAGAGTCCTACAACCACCTGCAACTATGAGCCAGAAAAGCCTGGCCTGCTTTCCAGTGTATGACCTGAACAAGTTACTTAAACTGAGCCCGTTTCCCACTCCGCCAATGAAAAGAACAGACACCACCAAGTTGCTGTGAGACAACAGGCCAAAGGCCCAGGCCAGCACCTGCACACAGTGAGGACAGGTAGGGCTCTGTCACCAGTCACCTGATAACTTTTCCTACCTCGTGGCCCCTCCTCCTTACTGTGCTGACAATTCCTCTGTCAATCTGTCTCGCCCCAAAGGCTGGAAGCAGCTGGAGCACAGGAGGTGTCTCGTCTCTGTCCCCACCCTCCCCCGCCCGGGCCCCCAACTACTCCCCACTAAGAACTGGCACGTGATGGGGACTTGATTGAAAAACACTTGATGATTGAAGAGTATCAAAACTTGATGAGCTCTAGCTGAAACCAAAGTAGAATCGATCTGATTCAAATCCAAGTGATTGTTTTTCCCCTTTGATGTCTCCCAGAAAGGTGGCAGCTTAACTTGGTTATAAACTTTTCCCAAACACCGGACTTGCAGCTTGCCCTGTGCCCCTCCAACGGATCGCAAGCCTGCAAATTGTGTCCATCCAACAAGATCACATTTACTAACAACTTTATTGAAGAAACTTTAATCAAAATTGACCTCTAGAACAAACTGCTGTATGCGTACCTGAAGCACAGCAGGTGTTTTTTTCTTCTTCACGAGAAGAAAAACCTCACATTCACACTTAAGGGAACTGCAGTTGGGTCACAGGTGTGAAGGTGTATGAAAGTCTCTGAGGATTTACACGTACTGTGGAGCGTGCAGGCGTTTTTCAGAAGCCCAGTTTAACTTTGTTTATCTTTATGCCTTTATCTTTATGCCTTTATCTTTATGAATTTAATCCAAGAGCTTTAAAGGATCATTCCAAAAATCAGTTCTATCAAAAGTTTTCTCAGCTAAGACCTAGTGCCCATTTTGTGCAAAAATTACCTATCACCCAGACCAAAAGAGTCTTGGAGAAAAATAAAGCGCTCCTAACAATAGGTCTCCTAACAATGTGTGAGGCAACTATTTTTAATCAGCACCTTAAGAGTAAAGAAGAGAAGGAATTCAGCAAAGAAAGCCTCGTCAGTGCTCAGTCCTGATTGATTGACTTTTTTCCTGCAACTTGATTTCGCAGGAATTCCAATGCCACTAAGTTTGGCAGCTATAATCCAAGCTTCAGAACAGAGGCCAAGGCGAGTGAAATGACTGTCTAAGGATCGTGCGAAGTCAGCACATGGCGGGGGGGAATCAGGGCTCTCCGCACAAACACCTTTGCAACAGGATGGATTCCCGAGTCCCATCTAGAATCATCACTGAGCTGATCACAGCCTTTCCGTTCCCATCGGAGGCTTTCTGGACGGTTCACTGCTCGTTAGGCACACTGCGAAGATTACAGACCGGGAGAACACAGAGAAAAGTCAGGTTACCCACTTTACTGCTTTTCAGCTTCCAGGATCGAAAGTCTGACCGGTGTGAAACTTGGGGATAATTTGTGACTTTTGTTCAGCTGTGTCATCCTCTATTAATAAAGAAAACTAATGTCTTATTTGACAGAGGTCTCTGGAATAAAACTGACATCAAGCTCTCTCAGAAATAAAGGTAATATTTGTCTACTCTTTGGCTCAAGATTGCTTGAGTGAATTCTACCCCTTATCAAAGATCCGATGTAAAGTGGGTGAGCAAAACTGATTCCTATTTTACTGCAAAACTGACAAAAATTCTATAGTAAAGACAAACAGTCAAAACGGCACCATACTGTTTTATTTCAACCTTCAAACAATATAAAGAGGTAACAACTTCTGATGCCGAACCATGCACATAACAATAAAGGAAAAAAATATTAACGACGAAAAGACAATCATTTAAAGGTGTTTCACAGCAGTGCTTTGGCAGTACTGGCAAGTACTTCCAGCCAACGGCTTCCAACAAGAGGGGTCTGAATGAACCCCCTGTTCTCGGCAAAAGAGCCCCCGTATTTTCCCCCTGGTGGTCTACACACTCTGAGTCACACACACCACACCCCTACGCTCACCGGATTTCTGTCATTCACATCTTACAACACGTAACTACACACTGTGCGTCTGTACACAACAAAAACGAAAAATAAAACAGTGTGGTAGAAAAGTAAACAAACTCCAGTGTTTCCAGTAAGGCATCAGGGAATCGCTGCTGGCTGGGCCCTTCATCTCACCAGTTTAAAGAAAAGTTTGATTTACATTTCTCAGCAAACCCAATATTCAGAGGCTTCACCGTAACCAGCAGGCTCAAGGTAAAAGTTTAAAAGACAGTCCTCCTTTTTTTTGGTAAATGTTTCATATAAAACATGAAATCAAGTTCTACTTTATAAAAAAACAACTAAGTATTTTTAATAGTAAAAATATATATGTTTATATTTCTCTTTTTAAAAAGACATTTAATAACAATACTTCAGAAGACCAGATTTAACCCTCAACCCCCCACCCTGCCAAGTGTCCACCTGGCACAGATACATTAAGGCAAAGGCTCCTGGAGAGGCATGTCCGCCTCGGCGGCGGGCTGGGGACACAAGGGGAACACACTCCGCTCCTGCAGGGCCAGTTTAGAAAGGCTTCTCCCTCATGTTCACCGAGCCGTCCTGCATCCCAAAGTAGACTCTCTCCGCCATGTTGATGAACAGGCCCGTGTCCACCACGCCTGCAGGACGAAGGACGGGAGGGAGCATTAAGTTTCAGGTTCCCAAGGCAAGAAGAAAACCAGGATCACAGGGCAGGGTCCGTAGGAGCAACTACCATGAACAGCACTGGACAAAGAAATGACAAGTCTAAAGCCCTCCCTCCCTCGTGACAATGAAAAGAGATTCTGATTACTTTTATTTCTTCTTGCAATGCCTCCTCCCCTGCAGTCTTGGCTTTCCCTCTATACTCAGATGTGCAAAGCTTCTCCTGGCCTTCGGGCCTTTGCTCACACTGTTGCCTTAGTCTGGACTGGCCATCTTTTCAGAGAGGCCCCCCAGGACTACTCGAAGTACCCCCACTTCCAGTTATCCTCAATCACACTATCAGCCTTAGAACTTTCTCCCACAAAGGGCTGGAACATACGTGCAATGCATATACCACATCAAAATATATAAACTCTCCAAATCAATAAGACGACAGACAACCTAGTAGAAAAATGGGCAGAAGACTGGAAGAGGGACTCCCCTGGTGGCGCAGTGGTTGAGAATCCTTCTGCCAATGCAGGGGACACGGGTTCGAGCCCTGGTCCGGGAAGATCCCACATGCCGCGGAGCAAAACTAAGCCCGAGCACCTAAGAGCCCATGCTCTGCAACAAGAGAAGCCCACGCACAACAATGAAGAGTAGCCCCCGCTCGCCACAACTTAGAGAAAGCCCGTGTGCAGCAACGAAGACCCAAAAATAAATAGAAAATTTATTTATTTATTTATTTATTAAAAAAAAAGACTTAAAGAGGCACTTCACAAAAAAGGTTATCCAAAATGGCCAATAAACAGAGAAAACGGTGCTCAAACTAGTCAAAAGAGAATGCAAATTAAAACAAGACACCACAACACACTCACCAGAATGAGTATAATGAAATTTGACTAGAATGCAAAGACACTCCCACACGCTAACAGTAGGAGTAAATTGGCAAAACTACGTTGGAAAATGTCTGCTGGTACATCTTCTAAAGCTGAACATATTCATACCTGCTGATCCAGCAATTCTACTCTTTGGTATATAAGGTATATATTAGGTATATATATGGCCCTCAAAAGACGTGTATGAGAACGTTCACAGCAGCACTTTTACTAATAGCTAAAAACTAGAAACACCCAAATGCCCATAAGAGTAGAATGGATATACAAACTTTTTTCCAAACACATAAATATGATGGTATACTATTCAGTAGCGAGAATTAACTACAACTGTAAGCAACCTTCACTGAAAATATTTACGTATATACGCATACTACAATGAGATAATACAGCAAATCCCCTACATGCGAACCTTCCAGTTGCGAACTTTCAAAGAGGTGAACGTGCGTTCGCATGTCCGATCACATAAGTTAGTTCACGTGTCTGGCATACATTGCTACATCCGTGCATCCTCTACAAGTGGTTGTGCTTTTGTGTACTTTACTGTAGAGTACTGCATAGAGTACAGTAGTATACTATCTTTGTTTCAAGCCCGGGATGTCTGGAAGCAAGGGTAAAAGCAGCAGTGATGTAGCTGGTACTACTGTACTTTTCAAGGTCCCGTACTGTAAGATGTTTTCTTGATTTTTTTGTTTGCTTTTTATGTATTATTTGTGTGAAAAGTATTATAAACCTATTACAGTGCAGTACTATATAGCCGACTGTGTTAGTTGGGCACCTAGGCTAACTTTGTTGGACTTATGAACAAATTGTACTTACAAATGCGCTCTTGGAACAGAACTCGTCCATATGCAGGGGACTTAACTATACTGTTCAACTATCGAAAAAAAAAAGTTTGGGAGTTCCCTGAGGTCCAGTGGTTAGGACTCTGAGCTCTCACTGCTGAGGGCGCAGGTTCGATCCCCGGTCAGGGAACTAAGATCCTGCATGCCACACAGCGCAACCAAAAATAAATAAATAAAATTAAAATTAAAAAAAAAAGTTTGATGGACCCAGTGTGTAGGGCAATTCTGCACCAATAGCAAAATCAGATACACTTATTCTCTGATCTGGTAATTCCCTTCTGAAAAAAAACAAAAACAAAAAAAACTGGAAACAAATATCTGCTAGTGGGGACCTAGTTAAATAAATTATGTGATAGCCACAAAATGGAATGCCATGCAATTATTTAAAAAAAAAATGAGGAAGCTCTTCTGTGAACCATTACATAATAATCTTCAAGATGGGAAAAAGCAGGAAGCAAACCACTTGTCTAGTGTGCTGTCACTTATGTAAAAGGAGATGGGGGCGGGGGCTGATTTGCGTTTATGAAAGATCAACTCAAGAAGGACACACGACTTTGGCAGCACTGGCTGCCTCCAGACAGGGGGAAGGGCAAAGGGATAGAAGATAGAGACTTTTCACTGTTTACTTTTGTAATTTTGAACTACATATATTAAAAAGGATAAACAAAATTAAAATTTTCAAAGACAGCCCCCAATACATAAACAAATAAAATCATTTACCGGCAATAAAAAGCCATCAGGTAGAGAAAGGAGCTGCTGAAACACAGAGGTCTCCAGCACCACACTGGGCCGCCACAACTGGGGCCTCCCAAAGACATGCCAAGTGGCCACTCAAGACCCATCCTTTGCAAAAATTTTGTAATACAAGGTGACAGCTTCCACCTGATCCAAGAGAAAGCCATACTGGCTCCAGAAAAGACTTCAAAGAAAGCGCAGAGATGTATGGCAGCAGTCTAAGGTCTGACCTTAGAGCAAACTCTCTTCAGATTACTGAGATGCTAGGAGCGACTAACCCATTCCTACCCCCACCCTCCCAATTAGTGGAAAGGGCAGAGATGGCTCAGTGTGAACATGGGGGAAAGAACCTCTGCTCTGCGTGCAAACAATGGAACATCCAAGGGCGTGACCAGCCATGGACCGGTTTAACTGTCCTTTAAGTGTCCTCACATAGATGAACGTACATGGGACAAGGGCAGGGTGACAGGACAGACAGGATAGACAGGGAAACTTGCCCTCTTTTCCTCCCTTGATCATGGTCCGGCAGCAAGTATCTTAAGAGACCAAAGAGGAAAAGAGAATGAGAGAGAACAAAACCTCACTGATGATCCTGGTGGCACTGCACTACATAATTTAACATCTGGCTTCTCTTTTTTCGCTTTCTTCATTTTAAGTTCCTCATGAAACTCTGAACTTCTCTAGGATGTAGCGTCTACTTACTAAGGTGGAGAGCAAAGCGTGGGAGAAATCTGCTCACCAAGGAGATCTCAATGTCTCAATACACCAAGAAAGGTCTGAACAGGTGCAACAGAGCTACCTAGTGGGCACTGCAAGAAATCCACCTAGAGAGGAACAGCACCGGCAACAGTGAGCGGCTTCCTGTGCGTCCCTGGGTTTGTCTGCATTATCATTCGGGGCTAATCCTCCCACGTTACTGATAGTGACCTCGATGGCTTCTCTTCCTCCTGCCTTCTTAGAAGGCGCTTTAGTTCTTCCACTAAAAAGTTAACACTAAGTAAGGGAATAAGCGTAATTCAACCCATCTTCTTTACATAGTAAATCTGGAAAAAGATTGTCAATAGAAGACTAAAATAGTAGAGTAAAGTAAGGGTGGAGAATTAGCTCTTTATTCCATGTCTATATACTTTTCATTTTATATATTTATATGTATTTCATTCCCAAATAGCATGGGTAAATCAGAATGTAATCTAGCAACTTAATTGATGATGAAGACAGTATACTTCCTTCCTAGGGATGTACTCGTTCAACAAATATTTCCACGTGTGCTGAGCACCATTTTAACTCATTTACTCCTCCCAACAATCCTATGAGGTAGGTACTAACAGCAGACTCTTTTACAGAGGAAGAAACTGAGGCGCAGAGATTTAACTGACTGCACAAAGGTCATACTGATAGAGCAAGCCTGGGTTTGGATCCTTACCCAGGATGTCTGCTCCAGAATCCACCCCTAGCCACTACAATCTACTAAACTGACTTCACCTGCCCCATTAGCTTGCTCTGGCCCAAGAATACTTCATGTCATGCAATATTCCCAGTTGGAATCTTAGTCGCTCGATATCGTAAGACTGATATCTCTCACATCTGCCTCCTCTTTTTAATCCCCTCGTATGAGCCCTCAGTACCACCTCTGGCCTGGACTCATAACTCACCTCGATACTGCCCACCCAGCCTTCACCCAGGGCCCGGATCCCTGGCACAAGGTGGACTGGAGACACCCCACTGCTCCAGATGTCCGTGTCACACAACCCCCTCCTGACCTGGCTCTCGACGAAGGAAGGACTTAGAGTTCAGGGTCTAGAGGCAGACAACCCAGGCTCCCACCTTGGGGCTGCAGCCCTTGAGCAAACCATGTACCCTTCCTCAATCCGTGTCTTCCTCTGTAACTATCTTATTAAATTGGGGGATCAACGAGACGTTTTTCAACACTTAGCACAGTGTCTGGATCACTCTACACTAAGGCAGAGGTCCAAAGTCACCTCTCCTCCATGAACCTCCCCCTGCTTCGCAGAAGAAGCAACTCTAGACTCCTGGTGTTCCACATTCCATCTTATTTGTAGGCACAGCTCCTAGGCAGCCCCACACAGCTTTCCCCAGGTTCACATCAACTCTCCCTGAGGCAGAGCCCATGTTCTATTAACAGGAGAACTCCCTGTAACACGTGTCACAGTGCCCTGCCTGTGGCAGGAATCTAATGTGTGGGTGACCTGAGTCATTCTCCCCCAGAGAACATGCCAAAATCAAAGAGGCTGCAGCCAAGCTCCTGAAAGGAAAGGCTCTTCGCAGAGAGGGCGGGCTTATTTCAAGGCAGGCCCCATCTGACACCCCATCAGCTCCAGGCCTACCCCAACTGAATGGGTTGTGAAATGCCAACCAACGAAGCTGCTAGGTGAGCGATAACCCTTCTCGGAAGGAAAAGGCAAAGGCGTGAAGTTAGGAATTCCAAACACAGCATGAAGGAAATTCTTTCCAACCAAGTCTTGCAAAGCCCGCATCCATCCACGGCCAGAGGCAGGGGACAGCTACGAAGGGCATGGGCGTCTGTGCTCAGTGAACGCCACTCCCATTACCTGGGATCATTTTGATAGTTGTGTTCACTTCACTCCATTTGTGGACCCGGTCAAACTTCCAGTCCAGGATAAAATTCCCATTATCCGTCACCACAGGACCCTAGAAGATAATTCCCCACACTTACAGAGGCCATGTACATACAGGCAGGCAGGGGAGAGCAGGAGAGGGGAGGTGATAACCAAAGACAAGTATCTTAATTAACCCGCTCCAACCAGTACCCCTGCCTCGTGCTTTCTAGGAGGCAGGAACTTGGGAGTCAGAACTGGAGTCTTGAAGCCATCCAGGCATAGATAGATCTCACAGGAGCCGTTAACCTCTGAAAGCCTCAGATTCCTCAATGGCAAAAAAGGGATAATGAAACATACCTCATCAGGCAGCTTGTGGGTAAGCCACATGGGTAACGTTAGCCACAGCGAGGGCTCACTGATTCTTAGCTATGATTAGAGTGAAAAACTACAGCAACAGAACAGACTACCAACACGGCTCAACATTCCCACAGCTTCACGTGAAGAACCATCAGTAACGCCACATAAGACGAGGCTCCCCCAGGTGGGGCAGACCCATCCAAAAGACAGGGAGCAGAGATGGGTCCTGAGGTCGAACAGGCTGGGGGTAGTTTTAGTTGAGTAATCCAGAATTCCGCGACAGCTTTGCGCACTAGAAAGCGTTTAGCAGCATAAACGTTGACAGAACACTACAGTCAAAGGCAAGGAAATGAGGACTCCTCTGCAAACTGGAGAAGGGCTGGGAGCCCAGTGCAGAACCCCACGAAGGCACGATACTGGGCTCTAGTGTGGAGGAACCCCAGCCATGAGAGAGCACCCCAACAATCTCCTCTTGGCTTTTCAGCTACACAGGGAGCCAGAGTCAGAGCTCTGTACAACCAGTATGATTAGGATTATGATGTTGTAAAAGTCACAAAAACACCAGGCAGAAAACACGTCATGATAAAAGTTCGTCAGGGTAGAGTTACAGATAACTTGCTTTCTCTTCTGTACATTCCAAACTTTTTATATATAGTTCCGTCTGCAACTATAGTTATTTTTTGGAGTACTGCTGTTGCTTTTTTGTTTATTTAAGTGTAAGAAAAAAAAAGTTCTGTGCAACCCACTTTAGAAGCTGAAGAGAAACATGTGGACGAAGTTTCTGGAGTATATTCCTGGGGAGGAATTCACATCTCCCTAGAAACTCTACTTCATTTAACCACAGAATGAGAAAAGAGGAGGAAAAATAAAATTACACCATGAAACCTGAATAACTTGCTGCCCCAGGTGGGCCTCCCAAAACCCATTTTTAGCAGCTGTTAGTCAGAGATCCAGGCCTCGGGTACAAAGACCAGATAACCTAAGGAGCACAGATCCCGAGCGACAGAAAATACGCCCATCTGTACAGAGAATATGCATTGCATTAAGTATAGTCTTATCTACATGAGTTTGAATGTGGAAACTGATAAAGCCAGCGCTCTAAAAGTAAACCAATAGGCTGATTAAAAATAAATAAACAGAAGCCACCTGCCCAGTCTAGGCACAGACCTAATGGAAGCAGGAAGGAGGACACAGCCCTGAGAGCCTGGAATGCCTTCCAGAAACCTCCCTGGCCACTTACTGCCTTGTTGACAGCCATTCGAAGTTCAATCACACCCCCAAACTTCTGGGTCACAGCTCGGCTCACTGGGACATAGGCCATCGGGATGACCTCGATGGGGATTCCCTTGTGCCACTGATCCCCGAGGTTCTTTGAATCTTTCCTGGAAAGAAAGAGTCAGAAAGTATAACAAATGTAAATAAGCTCAGTGGTACAGACACAGCAAATTCAGGCATGGGGGTAATAATGAGGTAAGAGGACAAGGGAAGCGAGAAGGGTCGAGTGCACGGGGCTTCAAATGCATTGGCTGTGTTTTACCGTTTAAGAAAAGCAGTAGCTTTTATAAGTAAATATGACAAAAATGTTAAAACCTGGATGTGACTGGCTTGTCATATACAGGTGTGAAGAACATCATCATTTACAGCTGTAATTTTTTTTTTTTTAATTAACATGTTCGCAGGAGTGCCTTCTATCAGACTCCCTGAAGGAGAATCTGACAGCCTGGTCAAAGACTGTCCACGACACAAGTCACGTGTGACCCCAGAGGCTGCAGGGCCACTTCTTGAGGCTCCTTGCTAGGAGCGAACGAGTGATAAATAAGGACGCGCTCTGTTAACAAGGGTGACGAGCTGTTTCCTCCTCCTTCCAGTGGACACATGAAATAGCGGTACCTAACTTCAGCACGAAAGCAGAGCATAATCCTCCAGGACACGGCCCTCCACCATAGACTATCAGAAAAGCCCCTCCCTCCTCTGTAATATGAAGCCTGGGGTCCGATCTACCTCCTCAGCGGACAGTTCAGAACACCAAACATCGTACCTGAAATCGGCAATCACGATGAAGCGACTGGCATTGCCAGCCACAATTTTCTCCTGGGTCAGGCAGCCTCTGGGGGATGGGGAAGAAGCAGCAAATGAACACAGGGATAAGTAAGACAAAAACTGAATTCGGAAACTAAGGTCAGATATGGGAAACCAAAATCCACTCAATTCTGGCACTTAAAGAGAAATTTAATTTTTAATTCTTAAAGGAACACCACCCCCCCCAACTCCATCATACTGTGCAACGGACTGACTTGTGTCTCCCTGCCCCTCCCCCAAAATTCAATTGTTCAAGCCCTAACCCCCAATGTGACTATACTTGGAAGATGGGGTCTCTAAGGAAGTAATTATGGTTCAATGAGATCATTAAAGTGTGGCCCTGGTCTGATAGGATGGATATCCTTTTAAGAAGACACCAGAAAGCTCTCTTACTCTCCCTCCCTCCGCCACAGGAGGCTGCACTGAGAAGGCCGCCATCTGCAAGCCCAGGGCTTCCAGAACTGTGAGAAATAAATTTTTCCATTTAAGTCACTAAGTCTAAGGTTTTTGTTACGGCAGCCCAAGCTAAGACATGCTGTTTCCAGTAAATGGACTATGGAAACACAGCCTGTGTCTGGGAGAAATGGTTCCCAGTCAGGCAGCGGGCATAATCCCATCTAAGATGCATCTGTCAGGAAGCACTGTGCCTGGGGAGAAGCCACCTGAGCACGGCATGAGGCAGAGGTTCTGCAACTGGAGAAGTAAGGACAAGCTCTGAACAACCTGCCGTATCTGCAGTGTGACAGCCAGGTTATAAAGTGGAGAGAGCACAGTGAGATGTGAAGCAAATTCTGTGTCACTCCACAGTCTGCTTGATTATACGAACCAGGAGACCAGGACTTCACCTCCTTCGACTCACCACTTCCTAACCCCCCAAAATCAACACCTAAGAAACACCCAACAAATGTTTTCCAAATCAATGAATACATACATCACTAACTGCTCAGAGCCCACAGACCTAGTAATCTAGTCCTGGTAATATGTTTGCTTTAGCCCGTACAGTTTTTAAAGTTGGAATCAGCAGAAGGCAGCAAAGAGAACCCTTTAAGATGAATAATTTCATTGAAGAGGCCCAGGTTCCTGTCACCAGACTGCTACTAACAACCAGAAATGCCAGGCTGGTTCTACAGCCTTATGCTGTCCACATCCAAGCAGAGAGACAAACTCACGTACATCACAGCGGCAATGTGTTTATTCTGTATTCCACTTTGCTTTGCTAAGGATTAACCGGCAGATACTCTGCAGAAAAATCCCCACAACACTCACCCTCCACCCTTGATGAGATTGAGATCAGCATCGACTTCATCAGCACCATCGATGGCAAGGTCAATCTGTGATGAGGGTAAGGAAAGATATAAAACGCACTAAGCTTGAACATGCCATAGCTCATCAGGTCCCAGCAGCCTTATTAGCCAGCACAGTTCTTCCTATTTAGCCAGTCAGGAAACTGAGGCCCTGAGAGGTTAAGCTATTCCACTAAGGTCACCAGGAAACAAACAGGGCAACCACACCTGGGTCCAACTCTTATCCACCACTTTACACTCCCTTTACTCACTGATGGGCTTCTCTGGGGATGAGCTGGAATTATTGAGAGCATGCAATCTCAACGTGGGTAACTTCACCTCCAAGTACAGAAGGAGGTATACAGTATACCTGTGAGATTAAAATTTCATTGGGGGTGGGCATTAATGGAAAAAAGGCTGAGACACACTGATTCAGAAGTCTCCGTACTAATGTGGCAAAAATACCGGCATGCTGACACACATCTGATGCAATACAGAACTGGAAATTTTCTGAGGTACCCCCGCTATGACCCACCAAGGCACCTGTCTGGGCTGGCCCACTCCCTTTACAGGAAGCTCCACTGCCAGGCCCAAAAGCAGTGGGAATAGGTTCATTCATGTTTCAAAATTTGAAATCAAGAAAGGTATGTACTTCTTGTCACTCCTGGTACTCTGCAGAGACAAGGTGGGAGCCTCAAGTATGGTCTTTAAAAGAGCGGTATAAAACCTCAGGGCGCAGATTCAGTTCAAACTGCAGTTAGAAGCTGCTTGGCCCAGGGCCTGCAAAGCTTCAACGGGGCATCCTCGCTTCCACCCTTTCACAAGGATGGAGGTACAGCCTGCGATGTTCCTCCCCTCTCTGCACCATGGCAGCTCTCCGGGGCCTGGAAGGCGGCAACCTTTTCTGTCTGGGTTTCACGCCCACCTTCAGCCCAAACCACTCTCCCCACAGAGCTGAACAGCTGATTCAGCCTGTGCCCTGGCTTTACCCACAGATATCTCTGAACAAGCCCTTCCCATGGTACTTACTAACCCATCTGTGGCCCACGTCCCATGACACAGTGGATTAGCAGACCACCATCAAGTCTGTTTTCAAGCTGCCGAAATCCCACCTCACTCTTCCAATGCAGCCTTGCCCTCTCCTCTCCTTCTCCCTCTCCCCCTCCCCCTGCTGTGCACAAAGCCATTCCACTCACTCGGTCCTAGACACCCCAGCCAGTCTCAGCACTGCACACATGCCAGACTGGAACTGCTCCCATGGTTCCCATCTACCCCTCTCTGGAATGCTCTCTCCTGCCCTTGCCACCTAGCCTTCACAGCTCTGCTCAAACTTTACCTCTTCCCACAACACCCTTCTAAGCAGCATCCTCTAGAGCCAGAAGCACCTGGATTCACTTTCAGGCTCTGCCACTTACAAACAGCATGGCCTTAGGCAAATGCCTTGCCCTCTCTGTGCCTTTCTCCTGTCTGTAAAATGAGGTAATAATGGTACCCACCCTCAAGACTACTGGAGCTTAAATACAGCTGACCCTTGAACAACATGGGTTGGAACTACACAGGTCCACTTATACAGATTTTTTTCCACTAAATACGTACTACGGTACGTGACCGACGGTTGGTTGAATCCACAGATGCTGAACTGCAGATACAGAGGGCCAACTACGGGACCTGAGCATCTGCAGATTCTGGTATTCGCAGTGGGTCCTGGAGCCGCACCCCAGCAGATATCCAGGGACGACTGTGGTTTAATACGGGCCCGGCACTTAGCATAGTAACTGGCACACAGTCAGGGCTCAGTAAACGACAGCTGTGAGCATGCTGCTCGCTCTTCAGTCTCCTCCAGATTGTCCGTGTGTTTAATCATCTTTACCATACAACTTCACTTTAATCTGTTTTCAAAGACCCACGGCTGCCTCAGATGATGCTTCTATCTCCACTTAGTTCTGAGGGCCGCCCTGCTCGTATACGTCTGTGTGAGGGCTGCAGGAAGCCCTGGGTCCCTGAGCCCTCTCGGTTAAACCACAGGGAATGTCCTAGAAATTCATAAGCTCTTCTCTTCTGACCTCAGCTAGGATTAATATTCAAAGTCCTAGGAGAAAAGCTAGTATGACTAACTGACTCTTCTCCTAGACTCAACAAGATATCCAGAGCCCATGAACAAGTGACAGCTATTTTAAAAAAAAAAAAAAAAAAAGGAGACCAAAAAACCCAGCAGCCTCTCTCTACTTACCTCTGGGTGTCGGTCCAGGTCACTGAGAGTTAAGCCATACTGCAGGATGAGCTGACGGGCCTGTGGAGGACAGGAAAAACCACCCTTAATCATTAACTCTTAGTGACGGCAATAATCCCCAGAATCCTCTTGGATTTAAGTGTCAGACACTGAGTCCCACCAAGGCTTCCTCTCAAATCCAACCTGGTCCACCACGAGGTAGGAGATCTAGCCCCATGAACAGCAAAAGTTAATTCATTCCAGAAGCTTGAAGAAGGTAGACAGCACATAGTGAACACTGCTCCAGTGCTAGGCTGGGAGTTCCTCCTCAGTGACCTGTTACTTAAGATAATGTCAAGGGGGACTTCCCTGGTAGCACAGTGGTTAAGAATCCACCTGCCAATGCAGGGGACAAGGGTTTGAGCCCTGGTCCGGGAAGATCCCACATGCCACGGAGTAACTAAGCCAGTGCGCCACAACTACTGAGCCTGCGCTCTAGAGCCCACGAGCCACAACTACTGAGCCCGTGCACCATAACTACTGAAGCCCGTGCGCCTAGAGCCCGTGCTCCACAGCAAGAGAAGCCACCACAATGAGAAGCCTGCGCACTGCAACAAAGAGTAGCCCCGGCTCGCCGCGAGAGAAAGCCTGTGTGCAGCAATGAAGACCCAACGCAGCCGTAAATAAATAAGTAAGTAAATAAATAAATAAATAAAGGTAGCGTCATGGCCTCCCAAAGCCTCTGGTAATACAGTACCAGTAGTTCCCTCCCCACCACCACCCCCTCCCCCACCACCACCACCCCCCTCCCCCTCCATGGCCATTCAAGGTTTCACTTTCCACTGTTTCAGTTACCCAGGGGCAACCTTGATCCGAAAACATTAAATGGAACATTCCAGAAACAAACAATTCACAACTTTTAAACTGCACGCCATTTTGAGTAGCTAGCCCTCATCCCTTTGTCCTGCGTATCCTGCCTATTTGTCATTTAAAAGCCATCTCAGTTATCAGATTGACCGTCACAATACCACAGTGCTTGTGTATCAAGTAACCCTTACTTTACCTAATACAGGCATACCTCGTTTTATTGTGCTTCAGTTTACTGCACTTTGCAGGTACTGCATTTGTTACAATTTGAAGGCTGTGGCAACCCTGACTCCAAGGAGTCTAGGGGTACAACTTCTCCAATAGCATTTGCTCACTTTGTGTCTCTGTGTCACATTTTGGTAATTCTCGCAATATTTCAAACTTTTTCATTATTGTTATTATATTTGTTACTGTGATCTGTGATCAATGATCTTTGATGTTACTACTGTAATTGTTTTTTGGCATTATTAGCAATAAAGTCTATTTATTTATTCGTTTATTTATTTATTTATAGCTGCACTGGATCTCCACTGCTGTGCGCGGGCTTTCTCTAGTTGCAGGGAACGGGGGCTACTCTTCGTTGTGGTGCGTGGGCTTCTCATTGTGGTGGCTTCTCTTGTTGCGAAGCACAGGCTCTAGGCGTGCAGGCTTCAGTAGTTGTGGCACACAGGCTCAGTAGTTGTGGCACACGGGCCCAGCTGCTCCACGGCATGTGGGATCTTCCCGGACCAGGGCTCGCACTTTTGTCCCCTGCATTGGCAGGCGGATTCCTAACCACTGCACCACCAGGGAAGTCCCTAGCAATAAAGTGTTTTTTAATTAAGGTATGTACATTGCTTTTTTAGACATAATACTATTGCACATTTACTAGACTACGATGCAGTATAAACGTAACTTCTATACGCACTGGGAAACCAAAAAATTCATGTGACTCGCTTTATATCATACTCACTTTATTATGGTGGAATGGAACCAAACCTGCAATATCTCCAAGGTAATGGTCCCAAAGCGCAATAGTGATGCTGGCAATTCAGATATGCCAAAGACAAGCCATAAAGTCCTTTAAGTAAAAAAGTGAAAGTCCTCAATTTAGTAAGTTAAGAAAAAAAAGTTACATGCCGAGGTTGCTAAGATCTATGGTAAGAATGAATTTTCCATCATGAAGTTAAAGAAGGAAAAAGAAAGCTGTGCTAATTTTGCTGTTGCATCTCAAACTGCAAAAGTTACAAGACTACAGTGCATAAGTGCCTAGTTAAGATGGAAAAGGCATTACATTTGTACAGTAGGATATTTTGAGAGAAAGAAAAACCATATTCATGTCACTTTTATTATGGTGTATTGTTATAATTGTCCTATGTTATTATTTGTTGTTGTTAATCTCTTACTGTGCCTAATTTATCAAGTAAACTTTATCATAGGTATGGCTGTATAGGAAAAAACACAGTGTATACAGGGTTCAGTACTATCTGTGGTTTCAGGCATCCTCTGGGGGTCTTGGAACATATTCCTCCTGGATAAGGGGGAACTAACATTTTTTTAAATTTCCTAAACTAAGAGCCAAATCTACAAAATATTAGAAATGTCTCTAAAAAAATCTAACAGTATGAAAAAAGACTGTGGAAGATCACTACAAATAGATACATACTGATTTCCAGGCTACACTGTTGAATAAAAATAAGCAAAAGAATACATACACTCAGAAGAATATGTAAAGGCTGGACCTCCGGAATGGCTAGGTGAGAGCACCTGAGAGCACCAGACTGGGAAAGATTTAGGATGTTTGTAGGAAAAGTCAGCACCACTGACTCTACGGACATGCCTTTCACACAGGCTGACTGAAGGGGAGGGTTACTACCACCACAGGGCCCAGAGCAGAATTTGTTGCTGGAATAAATGCACCGTGAACCTTTGAGTCTGACCACTCAAGTTCAAGTGATAAGGATCTGTGTTCATGCCACTGCTTACAATACGCAGAGGAACTAAAGGATGGAAAACTTCTTTTCAAAAGTCACGTCTTGAAAACATTTTCTGCTTAAAGTCAAAAGCACCTGAAATGTAGGATCCGAAGGTCTCGGTTCTAATCTTAAATGAACCAGCCACATGACCCCTGGCAAGTTTTCTCATCTATAAAAAGATGCAGATGGGTAATGACCAATGTCAATCTTCAAATCCAAAATCCTAAGACTCTAACAATAAAGTACAAAGACCCTGGAATTTGCAATATATGGGACCTATTTGTATCCTGATTCAAACAAACTGTAAAAAAGGATAAGACAATAGGGGAAATTTGAATCCTGGATTTTTATTTGATCCTATTAAAGGTTATCGTTTGATTTTTTTTAGTATTGTTGAGATGTTTAAAAGTCTCCCTACTTTTCAGAGAGACATAATAAAATACATACAATGAAATCATACTATGCCTGGGATTTGTTTCAAAATAACAAAGGTGAAGGAGAATGAGATACAGATGAAACAAAATTGGCCATGAACTGATAACTGGAAACTGGGTGATGGGTCCGTGGAAGTTCATTACATTATTCTTTATCCTTTTTGAAGTTTGAGATTTTCCACAATAAAAAGCTAAAATAAAATACTGACTGAAAAAAGTTCAAAAGAAAAAAAAACATGATTTTGCTCCTATTAAAGAGAAATATATAATGAAGGGAGAAAACAACAATAAAAATGGTATTTCTGGATTATTTCTCAGTTCCTAGGTTTCTCCAAATGTGACACTGGAGGAACCATACTAATTCCAGACCCTAAGCCTATAAAAACATTTGGAACGTCTGGAAGATGAACCCCCAAAGTCCCCCACGCCTCTTGGTATTCGTGCCTTTGGGGAATCCCTGCCCACAACGTCCCAAGGCTGTTCTGTGTCACCAGTGGCACACAGCAGAGGAGATAGCAAGGCACTTCTGCGATTAGTTTATAAAGAAGGGGGGGCGTGCTCCCACAAGATCCTTCCCTCCCTCCCTCCTTCCCCCTCATCCTCGCTCTCTTATCACACACACTGGGGGAAACCAGCTGCCACGTCCTGAAGACATGGAGACAGCCCTGGGGACAGGCCCCTACCACACAGGCTGTGAAGAATTAAGGCCCAGAACACCCACAAGACGGAGCTGGAAGCCCTGGCCAAGAGCTTAACTGCAACCTCCCCGGAGACCCGAGGCCACAGCCCCCCAGGTAACCACTCCAGGCTCCTGCCCCTTGGAAACTAGGAGCTAATAAATGTTTGTTTTAAACTGCTAAGTTTGGGGGTAATTTGTTCCAGCAAAGATATCTAATACAGATGGTGTTGGAATAATGCTGTGAACTGCATGAAGTTCAGTGTGATACTCTATCATGCAAATAAACTGTTATATACTACGGTTCCTGCTAATTTCATGTACTACTTCAGAAACAATACTAAACTGCATTCAAACGTATTACATGAACACTGGGCGTCAGGAAACTGTTCTATCATGATTCCTATAGGGAAACATCCTGTGTATCATTGTAATTTAACAGCCAAGTGTTAAGACTGCCTGCACCACTTGGCAGTGTTACTCTTTCATGAGGATGTCCTGTTTGTCCATCTAGATTGTAATCAGAAAGCACATTTCACATACACTTTTCACCCTATAGCAGTTAGGGTCAGTTAAGCCAATAGTTGAGTGAATAATTAATTATTTTGAGTTCAGTCAAGTTACCTAGTGCAAACTCCTGTTTTAAGAAAGAAATGGATGCCCAGAGAGGTCCCAATGCTAAGTTAGGGGCAGGGCGAGGACCAGAAATACAGTCTCCTGCTCTCCTGCCCTGTCTAGGGACTAGGAAGGAAATCAGAAGATAAGGCAAACAAAGGGAATGTAGAAGAAAAAGGAAAGGAGAGGATGGCCTCTGCTTATAAATGGAATTGACGTCATCTTACATAATAATACTATGCTATTAATAACGTTTTTAACAATAACAATTTTAAAAGGAGTTGTCTGGCATTCCCTCCTCTACCTGAAATGCCCTGCCTCCTCCCAAACTCCAGCCCCTCATGCCCGGCTTTCCAGGAAGCCCCCAATCCCCTGTGCAAGGAGTGGGCTCTCCTTCCTCCAACAGGCACGTTACCTCTACTTCTTCTCTACCATACATTTGTAAAACATGACACACATAAATGTAGCATTTATTCATCCAACAGGCAGAGTGCCTACTAAGAGTGAGGTACCACACTGGGCACGAGCACTGCTGAATAACACCTGCCGTGCACAAGGAGCCTCGCACCCCTTTGAAAAGATAAACCCTCGGTGATCACTACGCTGACTGAAATCTGTCTCACCACCACCAGCAGCTGCCTGTCTCAACACCCGTCCAGAGTCTGCACACGAAAGGAGCCCAGCAGATACGTTTGTCTATGTTATGTGGCTGGGAGGCCACCCCAACTTCCACAAGCCCCGTGTCCTCCCAGACAATAAGCAGTAACGTAAGGACAGGATCTGTTCTGCCTTTAAATCCCCCCCCTTCACAACGTGGAGGACCCTGTACAATGACCTCAAAGAGCCCACTGGGGTCGGACCCTTAAGTCCTGCTTCCATCAGCAGGTCCTCCAACTCTCCCTTCTCCCCATCTTTGACCGGACTCCGCACAAGACCCCTGCGAATGGCCCTGCACACAGAGAGAAGTCATCATCACAGGTGGCATGAGCTTCCTCCTCCCTGAGTGTTATGGGTTATACTGTGTTCCCCTACAAAAAGGTACGTTGGAGTCCTAACTCCTAGTAACTCTGACTGTGACCTTATTTTGAGATTGGACCTTTACAGAGGTAATCAAGTCAGAATGTCATGAGGGTGTGCCCTAATCCAACAGGACTGGTGTCCTAAGAAGGGCAATTTGTACACACAGACAGAGGCACACCGGGAGAACGCCACGCGAACATGAAGGCAGAGGGCAAGGATATGTGCCTACAAGCCAAGCAATGCCAAAGACTGCCAGCAAACCACCAGAAGCTAGGAGAAAGACAAAACAGATTCTCCTTCGTAGCCTCTAAAGCAATCAACATCTAGCCTCCAGAAATGAGAGGCAATAAATTTGTTTTTTAAGCACTCAACTTGTGGTTCCTTGTTATGGCAGCCCTGGGAAACGAATCCACTGAATTCAACACTACAGCCCTACTGTGGAGATATGGACCCATCACTGGCTCAGCCAGGACTAACGCAGACACAGGTGCTCAACTGAGATCAGTACCTGCTAGACACCAGACACTCCAGGCTCACAAGCTAAGGGGCTCCTGAGGGTGTAGAGCAAACAGCTGTCTCTTCCAGCTCTTAAAAGTGCAGGGAGCAGGAAAGCTAATGATTAGCTTGTACTTTTGAAAAAAAAAGACAGGAAGCAATGCCTTCTCACTGCAATCCCACAGCTGGGGCCCCCAAATGCCTCATGTGATCAAGGACAGTGGCATGTGGCAGGCTAGCAGTCCTGTTTTTCATCAATTTCACAATAATACCTGAAAACGCTGCACTTCCCCTTCTATCAACTAACAGAGGCAGACTGAAAGCCAGCATGGGCAAACACTGTTTTTTTGCCTAGACCAGATCTGGCTTTTAAATCCTTTTTTAAAATTTTCCTCTCCCAAAAGCTTTTAACTTTAAAGGGAAAATCTAGAAAAATCCTTTAAACACCTATGGGTTTACTTCTTTAAAAGGCAGAACATGAAATATCGTGATTTCCTTTCAATCATTTCAGGAAGATTGAGGCTAGCTAAACTTAACACAGAATAAGTGTGGGTTTGATGGGGGGGAAAAACAAAACAGTAACTCTGGACAAGTGAATTTTTTAAAGTCCTGTGAACTGTGAATGACTCCTCTACCTGATCAGCTGGAATTGGCCAGCATTTTCCAGTCTGGGTACATGGTTATTACTAACCACCACAACATAGAGGTGGGCTGGGAGGATGCTATCTTAAAAACACAGATCAAACTTCCAATTAAAGATAGCAATTGAACACCTGTATTTAGCTCAGCTCTTTCCCTAAACCTCTCTAAATCTATAGTACAATAAAGGAATTTTTCTCAATGGCATAAACCAAAAAGAGGAAAAAACAGCAACCAGCTTCTAAAAGCTAGATCACTGATGGACAATGGTAAATGGCTGAAATGAGAAACAGAAATCCTAAGCCAGTATCCTAAACCAGTACTGGAAAAAGCTAAGAAGTGACCAAATAAACGGCCCAGAACCTCCCAAAAGGTTCAAGGACCAGCAGCCCTGGGAACTTCAGAAAACAGACACCACGGTGGGAGTGAAAAGCATCTTGCTCCACTACTCCCAAAGCAGCACGTTCATTCTCTGGCGGTCAAACAGCAGGTGTCAGGACTGGGCTGCCAGGCGCAGCTGAAGATGGGGTACTGCATCGGCAAGCTTTGGCCGTGCGGCAGCTACCCCAAGACTCAGAGGCTTAAAAGAGCCTCTCATCCTCCAGAGGAGGAGCCGAGGCCTGTTCACATGGCCGCAGAATGGTTTCAGCAGCAGAAGGGCCAAGCCACAAAGCAAAAGCACTCACTGTTCAAGCCACTGATGGCGGGCCATTAGGTCACATCCCATTGGCAAAACACGTCACACGATCAGGCCCAGAGTCAAAGAAATACTGCAACATGTAGCAGGCACTTTTTCCCCGTCTACCACAGGCACTACGCTGAAAACAGGGGTTATGTCCCAAATAATGACAGACGTCTTCTAGCCCTCTTCTCTTAACTTGGCTCCCGGGACACAGGCAGCCACGCATACCCCTCCTGAAAGGGCACTGGGCAGTCTTCTCCAGGAAACCTGACCAGCCAGAGGAAAAAAAAAATGATCTGACACTAGGGGTTCCCCAATGATCTGTCTGCCACGAGTGCTCTTGGCAGACAAGCCGAGAGCAAGGACCACCCTCACCCCGAGAGCTGGTCTCCGGTCAGCTTCTTAGTCCACTAGTCTTCAAAATGAGCTGCAATTTTTAAAAAAAGAACAAAGCATTCTAACAATATTTGACTGTGTTGGTTGTTACATGACTATGTCAAAACTCAGAATTATACACTAAAAAGAGTAAATTTGGGGGCTTCCCTAGTGGCGCAGTGGTTAAGAATCCGCCTGCCAATGTAGGGGATACAGGTTCGAGCCCTGGTCCGGGAAGATCCCACATGCCGTGGAGCAACTAAGCCCGTATGCCACAACTACTGAGCCTGCGCTCTAGAGCCCACGAGCCACAACTACTGAAGCCTGTGCGCCTAGAGCCTGCGCCCTGCAACAAGAGAAGCCACCGCAATGAGAAGCCTGTGCACCACAACGAAGAGTAGCCCCTGCTCACAGCAAACAGAGAAAGCCCGTACACAGCAACAAAGACCCAACTCAGCCATATTTAAATAAATAAATAAATTTTTATAGATATTAAGAAAAAGAGTAAATTTTCTATGTAAATTATACCTCCAACAAACTGTAAAAAAAAAACTTTGAGAAAAGAGATACAGGAGAAGAAATACTAAAACAAAAACCAAAGTATTAACATCCTCAGGGAGCTAAGAGAAGAAATTGAAAAAAACTGCACCCATAAAACAAACAAAAAAACTTTTCAGAGAACAAAAAAAAAAAGAGTTATTTGAAATTAAATACATGAGAGCAAAGAAAGCTCAACAGAAGGGTTAGAAAAAGGTAAAGCTGAAAAGACAAAAGGACAAAACAGGCCCCAAGCACCAAGGAAATAACAAGTACCCTAAAAGGAAAGATCAGAGCCAGAGAAAACAGAGAAAAGAAAATTAAAGGAATAATAGGGGGAAAAATCCCCAAAATTGAAGAGTGTGAATTTGTAGAATGACATGTCCCAGCAAGCACCCAGCATAGTGGACAAAAATAAACCCACACTAAGACACAGCATGGTGAAATTTCAGAACACTGTAGACAAAGAAAAGATAATATAAGGGAGAGAATGAAAAATAGATTTTATACAAAGGATCAAGAATCAGAATGGCTGCAAGCTTCTCAACAGCAAATTGAAAGCCAGAAGAGGGAATTCCCTGGCAGTCCAATGGTTAGAGCTCCGCACTTCCACTGCAGGGGGCACAGGTTCCATCCCTGGTCCGGGAACTAAGACGCTGCAAGAAGGAAAGTTCCTGACCACAAAGGGAGATCCCAAGACAACAGCCGAGGGCAGCTGCTACCAACCAGAGTACCAAGAAGATGAAGCTGATGGGAGTAGAATATCCACTGGGCCAGAATGAGGTGAGATTTTCCATCCAAGTAAGAGTTTGGGGTTGAATTAGTAAGGAGTCCGCAGACAACCAAGGAAATGGAAAAAACAAAGGCATCATTTACTTAACTTTCAGGAAAACAAGATAATGAGCAGGCTCGGAAGCGTAATCATAGCTGACTGCACAGTTCAGCTGTAGCTTGGACATCACAATTCTGAGTGGGGCCTCACCAAAACGTAACTGTACTGCAGACCAGGAGAAGGGTGTCTGACCTGTGAGAGCAGGAGGGAAGAGAGAACCGAATGCTCGTCTTCCCTGCATCCACTCAGCGTGGAATTATTACCTCAAGTTGAAAAAAAAATTTTAAATGGCAAGAAAAGCATGTAGTTTCCAGATTTTGGAGCAAATACCCAATCAGCTAAAAGAGTTTTAAAAGTATGTCCATCTAAAGAGCAAGAAATGGTGGTGGTCAGGAGTGGGGGAGGGTGTGAAGGGAGTGTCTTATTTTTTAATAAAATGACTTGAATTGTTTGATTCTTCAATCTATGTGTATGTATAGCTTTAATTAAAAATAAGCACCAATATGAAATAATTTTATTAAACAAGAAATAAAAATACTAGATGATCAAGTCACTTGGAAAAATCAGACACTTCGCTTTTTCAAGAGCGAGGCAACTCATCACAGCCCCTCTGACTTTAACAGCATCTCCTCAGAACATCAGGATTTCCAAAGCAAGAAAGGCCAGGTAAAACCACTCCTTTTCTAGCCTGAAGCAGGAATTATGGTATTGTCTTCAGTTCCCTGGGTGTCCGGGCAGCTTGTCAGAGCCTCCAAGAGATTTAACTTCAAAACAGCTCCGACAGCGTGCACTATCCTTCCTAACTTCCTATCCTGCCTACCTGGAATCCTTCCTCCACTCCCTACTCTGACAGGCTGGGGCACACACCTGACACATCCTGCCTCCAGGACTGAGAGTTTCTTAAGACCTAGCTGTCCAAAACTATGTCCACAACATCACAGGAGCACAAATCACCAGCAATGCCAACCTTTAACCCCAATTCACAGGATCCCTGCGACGAAGCCAATGAGAGACGACACACATACCCTCCCCACAACAGCCAGGTGAGGCATGGGGCTCTGTCTCGGCACCTCTCTTCCCTCCTTTCCTGAAGTCTACTATTCCCTTATCTCTCCCTGTATTTAACTGGCTCCACTGCTTTCCTTCACCAGCCCCTACTATTTTATGGTGGAGCAGCATTAGACATGGACTCAAACTACTGTACTTGCATTTCTAATGCATCACTTAACGCCCTTTAGCCTCAGTTTTTTCATCTATAAATGGACATAATACTCCTTGAGGACGGAGACCACGTGGTTATCTCTGCGTACTCCGTGGTGCCTAATACAAGATACACTAAAATATTCACGTCTAAACCATGCTTCTGAGGAGCCATCTCCAATCACCTGCGCTCCCGCTCCTGGCTCTCTCGCCCAGAAAACCCTGGGACACGACCCAGAGCCGCACCCCTACATCCTCAGGGACCCAGAAGATTCATCCAACTGCCAAGATGCAGAACGGAAAGCAGGACATACCTGGAAGGAAGTGGGAATACAGACGAGGTTCAGATTCTCTTGTTTCACTCTTTCAGCTGTGGAGACAAAAGCCACGTTGGTGGTTTTTCTCTCTCCTCACCTTATTTTCCTTGTACTCACATTTGCTCAAATCCCACAGAAAAGGTCCAACCCCTCCCCCCACTGAAATGTCCCTTTCATTCTATGTCCCCACCCTTGCTGAAAAGTTGGTAAACAGCCTTCACATGTCACTAGACAGGGACAAAAAAGCCTAAGGAGGTAAGTATTAACCACAGAAAGCGCAAGGTCAGGGTTTGCTAGTATGTGCATGGCGATATTCAAAGAATTTTGTACACATGAACTTTTAATCCAGTAACCCAAAGATAACTTACAATTACTATCCCCACTTTACAGATGAGGAAACTGAGGCACAGAGAGGCAAAGTAACTGGTACACAGTTAATAAATGGCAGAACTGGGATCTGATCCCAGGCAGCCTAGTGCCAGTCTTAACTACTTCCCTATATAGGCTTTTACAGAGAAAAGCTAGAATTTGACTTTTACAGTCAGTAAAAAAAATATAATCATTTATAGACCCCAGGGGGTGGTTAAAGAGGGTTTATTTATTCACTTTGGATTTGTACCTTTCGGGAAAACTCGATTTAAACAAAAAGAAAAGTCTTGGGAATTCCCTGGTCGTCCAGTGGTTAGGACTCGGTGCTTTCACAACCGGGGCACGGGTTCAATCAGGGAACTAAGATCCTACATGCCGACGATGCGGCCAAAAAGAAACAAAAAAGAAAGTCTTAAGGGATGCACACAAAGAACGTCTACTGTCATTTCAGTAAACAAAGGATGTCGCAGCCATCAAGCCCTCAGCCACTGCAGCTGCCCCCAAGCGGTGCACCCCTGAGAGAATTCAGGACGGAAAAAACAGGATACTGGCTCTAGACTAAGGTGCACATCAAAGGAATAATTTCATTGAGCCCAGACCCTTGCATCTTCCATACACAGGAAAGCACTACATTCACTAACTTGAGATGTCTGGTTTTTCTTTAATTAACTGTAATCTTTTGATGTTTGACTGCTCGGGGGTTTTTTTGCAAAAAGTCCTATATATCCTGGCTCCTCAACAGTCCCTCAGAGCTATCTGGGAGGCTGTATCCTAGGCTTAAGTCCTCAGTTAACACCCCCAAATAAAACATAATTCTTGGGCAATTCTCTGGCGGCCCAATGGTTTAGGACTATGCACTTCCACTGCAGGGGGTGCAGGTTTGATCCCTGGTCGGGCAACTAAGATCCCACGTGCAACACAGCATCGCCAAAATAAATAAATAAATAAATAACACACACATACAACATAATTCTCAACTTCGAGGCTGTGCATTTTTTTTCAGTCGACGGGGAAAAACTGTCTTATTAAAAATCTCAAGTCTCCTTAATCACTGGGTGCACACCTTGGGAGATTCAGATGCCACTATTATGAAACCCACAGGAATCCCTGTGCCCTAAAGTCCTTCACATACTCAGCGCTGAGGCAGCAAGGTGGGCAACGCTGAGTTTTTCAGAAGCCATCACACCCGCACCACAACCATTCCTTAAAGACAAAGCATTCCTGCGCTTTGTCCCCTGAGCACAGCCCCTTGGCACCTGCCAGAGGAGATCCACATTCAGGCAAGCCTGGCCTCTGGGCTCTGTTCTCACAAACAAGAGCAGGGCGGTCAAACCTGTCCAGCAGCCACCGGGGTTGATAATGCTTGAGCCCTTCCTGAGCCCAGAGACACCCAAATCAGAATGAAGTCAGCATCTGCAGAGCCAGCCACCAACTGCAGGGTCACGGACAGGCCGAGCCTGCGCTGGCCCCGCCGACCTCGGTTTGTTTGCTTGAGAAACCGCAGGCTTTAGAGGGTTTGCCTGCCTCAGGACCCATGAGGCCACACACACACACACACACACACCACTGATGACAATTAAGATTCTGTGGAGACCTCACCCTAAGTCAGCTCCTCACCCAGCTCAGCAGAGTAAACAAAGCCAGGGCAACCCCAAATCTGGGTGAAGAGGCCCAAGAATCCCACTCAGAGAAGAGCAGAAACACTCACCTGGCCACAGGCTCCACAATGCTGGTGCCAAGCTGTGCCCCGCTTCCTCCCTCTCCGCTATGCCCCCATCCCCACCACCCCACACAAACATCCAGGAGTCAGCCTGAAAACATACCTATTCGCTGCACAGCGTGGACAATTGTAGAACCGCTCCCAATTCCCAGCACTTGGTTATTCTGCAAAAAAAGGAGGAGGGAAATCCAAGACTTATTAATACCGTGTTTCACTCCCATCCCCAGCCCACTTCCTAGAGCTATAAAATTATTAGGAACAGCAATTCACCAACTTGGGTGCAAGGTACTGTGCCCACAGAAACATAATCACTGAACCTCAAAGCTGTACTATGTCCTGGTGCCCAGTGGCAATTTTCAGCAGAGCCCTGCTCCTTTCATCCCTGACAATGACATCACCATTTCCTCCTGTAAAAAGATAAACTGAAGCCTATTAAAAATTTTAAGCATTTATTTCAGCAAAAATCAGTTTGAATTGGGCAGCACTCAGTCTAGCAGGCAGAAGGGAGCTCTGAGGAGCTGTACAAAATTAAGACTTTTATAGCAAGAAGCAAGCGGGGACAAGGAAGTTATATTGGGCAAAAAAGCAAGCTGGTTACTGTAAGGTCACTTCCCTTGAGGGGACGGCAGGGGTCTACCAGGCAGATGACCTCAATAGTGCTGATAAGGTGATTCCTGATTGACTGAGCTAAGATTCCATTTCCGGGAGAGCCAAAAGTGTAACTAGGTATTGTTTGGTGATGCGGGGCTTGGCATAAGCGACTCCATTTTGGGTCTGTTGTCTCATTTTTAACACTCCCTCCCTCTTATCAACACAAAAGATCTGGCTTATTTACAACACAGAGCAACTTAAGTCAGCCTCACAGAAATGGCCTGCAGATGAACGCGGAACGATTTTTGGCCATCCCCAAGAGCACGATCAGAAAGGAAAGACCCTAGGAGAAAAACAGCCTAGCTGAACGTTAAGAGCAGAAAACAGAGGTTTCTGGCTTCAGCGACTTTTCACACAAGTTTAACATTTACACAGTCCCCATCAAGTTGGTGGCATCACAGCGAACCTCAGACACACATCAAGGCTACCATCCAGAGCTCCAACCCAAGTCAACAGAAGAGTCTGAAGCAACCTTGAACAGCAAATCACGTCATCTGTCCGACTGATCCCAAGGGGTGTTCATTTTGCACAAGCCTGCTTCAGACAAAATGGGGAGAGGGTGAAGGCTTAGGTGGGAACATGAGAAACAGTCTTCATCTGCCATATAGGAAGCCACTCCTTGAGTACAAGGGAGAAGAAACAGGCATCTTACTACTGAGCCTATTATCTTAAGAAAAGGGGGCAGGTACCTCAGAGTAGACCAGAGGCGGAGTAGGGGCCCAGCCAAGGTCAGTTAGACCACAAACGGCAAAACAAGGTCAGAGTACAAACAGTCAGGAACTAATGTGAAGCTTGGTTCCTAAGCAACTTCCTGGGAGTAATCTCCTGCCTGTTTAGGGCAAAACAGCTACAAGCCAAAGCTTAACATCATCTGTTAAGCACCTACCAAGAAGATTCATAAATGTTAATATAAGTCAAATCTCACAACAACCCCTTGTGACCTCAAGGCCCTTAGCCTCACTTTAGAGATGAATTCAACACCCTAAGGAAAAATTTAAGACTTAGAAATGAGCAAGAGATTATTAGACATACTTTCAATGAAATGCTGGAATCTGCAGGTAGTATCTGATCCTACAGGGGTGTGTGCCTTTGCTCAAAGTTTCAAAGTCACCAAATAACACCAAGGGGCCTTCAAACAGAGCTTGTGCTAGGTCAGGATTTCACCTGTGATGATGCCCTCAAGAAGGCAATGCATCCAACAGCCATTTACTACTTGGGCAAACCTCAATAGCAAGGTCTTCAAGACCAGTAAATGCTACATCACAACACAAAACAGCTGAATATCAGAAAATGTACAAACCTTCAAGTAACGAGGAAATATCTCGACTAGGTAGGCTCAACCTGACCTTCACACCCAACCTGAAGCTGTGAGCTCTAGCTATACAGCAATTCAACTGTCAGATGCCTCATTACCATACTCTGCCATATACTCACGTCACCCAGCAGGCAGGTGGCACACAGATGAACTTGGGTGAGTCACACAAGCTCTGTGCAAGGCTCCTCCCTTGGCTCTTGAAAGAGGCCAGGAATTGCACAGGCCTGCCAGGCCCAAAGCTCCTCAACCCTGTGGTCCTGCTACCTTGCAATCAAACGACTGGCCAAGAATCAGTGCACCAGCCAAAGCCAAACAGATGTGGCCCAGCAGCAGAAGGCTGCCAGGCAGGCTCTGCCGTAGGAGCAGGCTCCTCCTAATGGCAGTACTTGACAACAGGTCGTACGTGCAACATCACAACTTGGGTCACCTTGTCCAGTAGGGTAACCTCTTCTGTTGACCGACTGGAACCACTGCCCACCAACTCCTTCAAGCCAAGCCAGCCAAAAAGCTAAAACCAGGCTCCAAAGAGAACAAAGGAGGCTAGGGACCTTCAGGAGAGCATGGCCCTGCATGGTAACCCATCCTGCAACAGGCACATCTGAGTCCCGGGTGGCTACCCAAAGGCTTCAGCTGAGAACTCTCCAAGTTTTCCACCCACCCAGAAAATGTAAGTAGTCACCAATGGGCTAGGGAGATTCACCCCACAACCTCCATATTCGTGTCCACACTCCGCATAATTCATCAAGCATTTACTGGGAAGGCCCCACTGTGACCAACACTGAATGAAAATAAGGTTAACTACCCTCCAGAAGCTTACCCTTCAGGGAACTGGCAGACGCACATACACATAACTAGACCATAAAGACACCTACTAAGAGGCATAAGGCACCTAAGAGGTGTGGAGTGCTACAGAATTCAAGGGGAGAACTGCTTCCCCTACAAGACTAAGGAAAAACGGAAAGGAAGAATGGCCTTTGAACCAAACCCTGAAGGACATATATGATTTTAATAGGCAAAAGCAGCGGACAAGAAAAAGCACTCTTGGTCAAGGGTTTTGATATTAAAACACACACTCTATGCCAGTAGTCTGTCCTTTCCAATGTTCTGGTACATGGGAGAGAAGGGAGCAGAGAAGGAAACAAGACTGTGGGCGTAAAGACAAGAACTAGAGCCTCTCATCTGTGTATCCCCTCCACCTGCCTCAGTACTGGTTTACAATAGATGCTCCTGATGTGTCTTATGGAGGTTAGGATGAGGCCACCTGAGGGGCACAGTGACAAGAGTAGATTAAAGTTTCAGAAGACGATAATGCACCACTTGGGTGGTCGACAGAGGGGACGAGATAAGGGCAACTGCAATCTTCTGGCCACGAGGAGAGCCTAAACCAGGAAAGTTGGCAGGCCAACAGGAAGGGTCAGTTCTAAGAACATTCCAAAGGTGGAACCAACAGGACCTCGCACACAACCTAGCTTGATAAACTTACACAAGTGAGTATGAAACGGAGCACGACCCTATGGCGTCCTCCCGTACAAATCCTTTCCATGTCCTTCGCTTCCTGTTTGTAGGAAATAGGCTTCTTTCAGCCTCCTTGACCTCCCCTGAGTCCCAAAGGGCAGATTCAAACAGTTGCTAATCAGGGAAGGAAGGGACTGCAGAAACCAGGGAGGTGCAGTCAAGAAGCAATGGTGCTGCGACAGGTCCCGGTTCCTTCTCAAGGAATATACAAAACAATACAACTCTGAGTTCCTGTACGGGAACTAAGGCCCCACCCAGGTGGAAGATGGGAAATTCAGGCTGGGGGCAAGACTTCCGGCTAACCATCACCCAGTTACCTCACCATCAACCAATCAGAAGAAAGTCTGCACTCGGTGGAAGATAAGACTCTGAACGCCCCCTCCCCAAACGATTAACTGCTATTAACTTCCCCTTTCTCCCCTGGAGTTGATCCTTGGAGTCTGCCTTCTCCCCAGGTTGCCGGCCTCCAGAATAAAGTAACCTTTTCTTTCCAACCAACACTTGTCTTTGGAGGGGTGAGCAGCCAAGCCTGGGTTGTGTAAAAAGTAAACAATTTCAAGACATGAAGTGCTAAAGGAACTCGGCCTTAGATGGAAAAAAGGATAGGATACCCCCTGGAGAGAGCAGCTAAGCCTTGACGGTGAGGTGCGGGACTATGCTCAATAAACCTGTGGCTCTGAATTAAGTTATCTTGTCTGCAAAGTATCCAGGACCAGCCTCTCCTCCTCCCTTTAGCCACATTTCTGACCACCACACCAACTATCTACACATAGCAGGCACTCAACAAATACCTGCAATGAATGAAACAAAGTTACAAAGCAGAAAATACAAAATTCAAGTAGTGTTGGCATCTCAGAAAAGAAGTTTGCAAAGGAAAGTGCGTGTAACAGATTGGGGTGAGTGCCCCCAAAAGGCCTATGACGATCTCCCCAGGATTGCCTGGTAACTTCACGCAATAATGTGGCCAGAATCCAGTGTTTTGCAGCTCTGGCCTAAGGTGGGAGCTTGCAGATTGTAATTTAACCAAATACATAATAATAAAACAATGGTCAGGGAGGGGCGTGCCACCAAACAGGAATGCAAATAGGTTAACAGGAAATGTAATACAGGGGTCTTTTCTAATTGTATAGATCTCATTTATCCATTACATTTATCCATTACGACTCACTTTATCCAGGCATTTTGAAATTTCAGCTTACCGTCCCAATTTTGCAGCTGAGGCACGTGAATCCCAAAAGGAGAGCCAGATTACACATTTTACATTATCTCTGTGAATCCCCACAGAAAATCCTATTGCTAACCACACTATTAAACCAGAACAGAGCAGCTGTGTAACAGGTGGAAGGGCACTGGAACGGAAGTCACTCGGTTTGGGTCCTGGAGGATCCTTGGTCATTCCTCCGACAGAACACGCTGAGCCAAAGGTTACCACACTCGCCCCTCCCACTTAGCCAGGCGGTGGGAGGATCAAACATCTATCTAGGCAAAATAACTTTGTACACGAAAGCATTACCAAATGTAAAGAATAAAGAACCATCACTAGAGAAAAGAGAATCTGATACCACTTTCCAGGAAGCAGAAAAGAAAGACTAAAAGCCAATAAAGTCAAGGAAACTCCACCTAAGGGTAGAGATACTCCACTTGGCCGCCGGTATTACAATTAAGATAACTGACTGCTGCCAGCAAAGGCGCTCGGGTTAAAAGACTCCACCCAAGAGGACCACACCCGCAACACAGCAAACAAGTAGGGCCACGACCTCGCCAAGTAAGAGCTAACCATCTCCACATCCCGACCTTAAAGAGGGTCCTCCAGACTTCAAGTGTCAAAAGGAGGAGGTTTAAAGCCTGGGTTTCTCCTCTGGCTCAGTCTCCTCTTCCCTCCAACAAGTACACTCAGGAGCGGGTGCGCGCCCAGCTAAGCACTTTCTTGGAGTAAAATGTCAAAACACTTTTAAAATCACCTCCCCCCCCCCGCGACTTCCCAGGGCAGTGAAGCGAGTGAAGACCTCTCGCAGTCCCAGTCTCTTATTTGTTGAAAAGGAAGCCACACGCTAAGTCCCTACTAAGCCCACTCCAAACATCAGACACACACCACCAGGCTCCACTTTGCAAACTTATCTGGCCTGCAAGCAGTCTTTAGATAACACAACTTTAGGGAACGCGACCCCAACCGATTCCACATCTAAAAGGCCTTGAAGGAGCAGGTCTCAAGGCGGGTGAAATGCGTACCCCCTCCCCTCTCACGCAGCTCCCTCCCTGCCAGGAACTAGGCGCAACCGGCAGTGCCCAGAGCGCGAGCCCATCAGGCCGAGCACGGGCGCCCCACGTCCTGAGCTGCTCACCCTCACGTGGTTCTCCACGGCCGCGCGGCCCGCCAGCTTCTTGGCCTCCTCGGCCTTGGACATCGTGGAGGGGGCCGGGCAGACGCTGTTAGCGTCCCCGCCAGCTGTACTTGTGCCGCCAGCGCCGAACTGCGCGCGTCCCGGCAACTGCACGTGGGAACCCGGAACGCCCCAGCTGCTCCCTCCTCCGCCAGAGGCCGCGCCCCCGGCCCGCCCGGGCAGCGGGGCCAGGACCCGCCCGTAGAGGGTGCTGAAGGGCCCGGGTCGCTGCATCCCGCCGCCCCGCTCCAGCCTCCGCCACGGTCCCGCCCCCGGCTCTGCCGGAAGTCTGGTAGTGACGTACTAGGTCCGCGTCTGTGCAGCGCGGGGCTTTCTGGGAAATGTAGTTCTATGGCTTCAATGGTCTAAAGCCGTGCCCCAGCCTGGACTACCAGCCCCACAATGCTCCGCGACCGGGTTCGCAAATCTCGGCGACAGGCATTGGCGCAACGGCTTGTACCGCACAAGTAGCCCCGGTGGGGTCAATCCTGGAGATTTTTCTCTTTGCTCCAGCATCTGCGAAGGGAGTGTTAGACGTGACCCTGTTGTTTTTTCTAGAAGTAAGAACGTGGCGGTGGACGAGGCCTGAGGGCAGTTGCTCTTCTAGAGATGTCCTTTTGGGAGTGACTTCTCTAGACTGACGCCACAGGGAAACGCACCTGGGGGCTCCGGCCCCCACTTTACTCCATCCTTAGGCCCCCCCCGCCCCCCACCGCAGGCCCAAGGCTACAAATTAGAACGCCCAGCCTTAGATGTTGTTCTGCATTGGGCAGCGTTGGAAGGCACGGTTTCCCTCCAGATGGAGCCTGGCTGGGAACATACGTGTGCCCTGCAGAAACCCTGCAATACTTGTTGACTTAAAAAGGGCTTTCACTGAACCTAACAGCTTTCTCTTTTCTTCTCTACCTTTAAAGTGTCTTGCTGTAGGTGTGGACGAAAAAAAACGCACGACGTAAGGGCAGTGACTTTCAGCTTTATTCTGGTACCTTACTAGGGACTCTAGCCTGGGAGATAAACCTCTCAGCTATGCGGAACTATTACGAAGAGATAGGGGAGGGGCCAGTATATATATATATATATATATATACACACATGTGTATACATATATATGTATATGTATGCATATGAATTTTTGATCTAGGAAATGTAGTTAAGCATACATCTTGGTTAAAGATGACTGCTAATCATTAAAAATATATATATATTGAGTATATTTCAAGTTAATGATTTTAGTGCTTTCCCAAATATGGGAAGATCCAAGAATCTAGGGTCATTGAAATTCTTCCTTAGATATGCATCTTAACTATCTAGGGGCCATGTATCCAAAACACAAAATGCTTCATACTGTTTTTCTTCATCCTGAATTCCCCTCAGGGTGCACTGCTGGTGGGGCAACTGCAGGATTGAGACTTAGCTCTTCGTGTAACTGGATGATGAGTGAGACTTTTTGTCTTTCTGTTTGTTTGTTTACAGAGGGAATAGGGAGGGTCAGAGAATTATTATTGTTCCCATTTTACAGGTGAGAAAGCTACTGCTAACACCAGCCTTATAAACTACTTAGAGGTCTTTAAAAAGCACTAGCCTTTGTGCTACTCCTCCAGGTTGGTGGAATCCATTCTGTCTGCCATGAATTCATCTCCTTCAAAGTCACTTCAAGTCTTCTCCCTCTTCTGTGTGCAAGGCACCGGTAAAAGTTGTGTTATCGCCCTGGTCACCTGGATTCTCTTTGCCATGACCCCTGAGGCTGTCAGCCCCTGGACCTGAAAGGAAAATCAAAATGGAGTCGGTAAGAGAGTTCTCTAAGATGGGGTCAGGAGGCCGTTGGGGAAGTGTGATTTATGCACTTCTAAGCTGACCACTTTCTGTCTTAAAGCAGGCATTCAGGACATCTGCCAGAAGCTCGGGATACTTATCAGACCCTTACCCTAAAATAACTCCAGACAGCCTATCTGCTTATTGGGACCCTTACCCTAAAATAACTCGTGACAGCCTAGTCTTTCAGGACAAATATTTTCTTACCTGCATTGAGAATCAATTACAATTCTTGCTAGACAACTCTAATAACCTTGTGGTTTTGTCCGTATAAGCTCCTGGCTTTTTCTCTTCCCCAGAACACTCTTGAGTTTTACCTGAATCTGTGTCTCCCGAATTGCAATTCTTAAGACCCCAAATAAAGCTCCTTCTGCTTGACAGCCTCGATACTGATCCCACTACAATCGCCTACCGATAGTTCAACCACCTCCACCTTGGCCTGCAGGAGGAAAAGTTATTTGAGGTGATACTTGAATCCTACGTTTTAGGCAGAATTTGGAAATTAGCGCAACGTTCTGGCTGAGATGCAGGAAAAAAGAAAAATACGTGCATCTTCACTACAGTTGGTCTCTACAAACTTGTGGCCTCTCCTGCATCCTCTTGGGGGCAGTCTCCCCCCTTCAGATTTCTCCATCAAAAGGTTACTGGAGCAAATATCAGTGCCAATCTCTGCTTTACCCACCTCACTCCCCACCGCCCCCAGCTGCCCCCAGTCTCCAGCATTTGAACTGGGGCTTCCCACCATCTTGATTGTTCTGCCTGTCTGTCTGCCCCTCTCTGCACAGCCAGCTCCATCTTATTCTTTAGACTCAGCTGAAATCCACCTCCTCAGAGAAGTCCCCCTGACTACCCTATCTAAATTGGGTTCCCACCCACCCATCCTCTATCACTTTACCAGTGTTTCCTTTCATTCATAGAACTTTCCTTGATTATTTATGTTTACTTGGTTTTGTATTTGCTTGTCATCTGTCCTCTCTAGGAAATAATATTCTGGGAGTTCCCTGGCGGTCCAGTGGTTAGGACTTCAACACTTTCACTGCCATGGCCCTGGGTTCAATCCCTGGTAGGGGAACTAAGATCCTGCAAGCCGTGTGGTGTGGCCAACAATAATAATAATAATATTTCTGAGAAGAGGGAATTTGCTTTTTTTCCTCTACAGTATCCTCCGTGTGTCCGTAACAAATACCTAAAGCATGACTAGATAACGGATACATTTCATGCCTAACCCCACACTTCACCTTCAGCTGTACAGAATTTCAATTCCTGCACACATGCTCTTACCTCCATGTCTTGAAAACACTGTACTCTTCTCTCAGATGTTCCTAAGGTCTCCACTCTTGTACAGGTTACTCTGTAACCCTGAACCCCACTGCTTCCGGGGTTGGCTGCCCTTCTGTGCTTCCACTCACCTCTACCCTCTCTGTGATAGTTCACCTTTCTCTATTCATGCGACTGTCTCTCTCAAAAGATTGTGAGACTGTGTCTCTTGATAGCACAGACAGTCTATTCCTCATAGAATGAACAGTGCCTGGCTCAATATTTTGGGAGTAAGCAGTGTTCTAAAAGGTCCACCTGTCTGTGCCTCTGTTTTTGTTTTTTTTCTTTCTTTCTTGTCTCTCTTCTCTCCATCTTGCAATCATTTCTCATTCCTGCCTTCACTTTTAACCCTTCTCCTTAGGTCTGCCAATGGTACCCAGTGACTCTCACGGCCAATCTGAAATTCCACTGGCGGCTCTTGGGGCTGAGATTATGCTGACCCTTAGAATAGTTTGAGTATCGTGTTCCTATGACGCTTTGCATTTGCATATGTATTAATAACAGTGCCAGGCACCATGCTAAATGCTTTGCGGATGTTATCACATTTAATTTTAACAACTCCAAGAAGTGGGTACTCTTATCCCCATTGTTCAGGTAAGACATGAAAGAAGTCCTGACTGACCCAAGGTCACACTGCTCATAGGTGAAGCTGGGCTGCAAACCTTCAGTGACTCTAGGATCAAACTTTGATCTAACAGAATCACCTAGATGGATGTGTATTAATTGCCTTCCCACACACAGTATAGCCCTAAACTTTGTATAAACCACACAGGTAATGTTTTTTCTCTTTAAAGTCACAAGTAATAGCAATGGACCTTAAGACAAAAATAGTTAATAAGGGAAAAAAGGAAGGAAAAACTCTATAAATGAAGAAGTAGTAACTGAAGGGAAGTCCAAGTTTTGGCTGCTGGACCACTTTCAGGGTCTCACAGAGGGGGGATCAATCTGTGTTATAATCTTAACAAACCACTAAAAATTCTATTTCTTTCTAGATTCCTCGCACTGGCAAGAACCACATGGGGCTCATTTTCCCCTCTTTCGTGGGCCGTAATGTCCTTGGAAAAGAATTTTCAGGGACAGAATGAAGGATCACAGAGCCCATTTTCCAGCACTATTATTGATGGTGGGAGGGAGGGCCTTGAGCACCTCACCTCCTTGATGGCTCCAGTGTGGTCCAGTCTGAGAGGAAACAAGGCACCTTGGCCACTCCCTCAATCCCAGGATGTAGGCTCCCCCAGGGAGATACACAGCCAGCACGCGTGCCTGCCTGGGCTTCAGCAAAGCAAGAAAAACTCTCTCCCTCCCCACTTCCCCACCTCCCTTTCCACTCGCTTCTCCCTCTCTTTTTCTTCAGTGTGTTCATTTGGAAGGGGACTCCCAGGGAACACTGTACAGATGCTGGGATGGACTTAAGGATCCTGACAGAGACTGGCGTGGGGCTAGCTCAAATACACCTCAGGCTAGAGTTCGGATTCCCCTAGTTTTATTCAGGAGTTAGACTCATTTAGAAATAGCTCCCATTCTCTTAGCATCCAACTCTCACAACCTTAGAATGGGCCTTTGGAGCCTCAACTTGTGTCCTGACTTCCTTCAACCCCTTTCCACAAGAACAGGTTTATTGTCTACTAGTAATTTTGACTGAGATTTAAAGCGTTGGAAGAGTATGAGACCTTGTTATTTCTGATGGTCTAGTGATCAAAATGAGCCGTGGTTAATATACCAGTGCTCTGACCTTGCTAGACACTTAGCACTAGAAGGAAGCATAGAGCAGGCCATTTACCAAAAGCAAGTCTTCCTTCTGGTTGACCACGTGGTCAAAAAATATGTATAGGACCATTTCTTACCGCTGTGTGAAACCATTCCTTGCGTAAGGATCAAGCTGCCTCTTGAAATCTTTACAGCAATGGTTGTCAACTCGGAGTGATCTTGTGCCCCCCACCAGGGGACATTTGGCAATATCTGGAGACATTTTTAATTGTCATGACTGGTGGCTGCTACAGGGCAGAGGCCAGGGATGCTGCTAAACATTCCACATGCACTGGTAGCCACAGAGCATTTTCCCACCCAAAGTGCCAGTAGTGCTGAGATTGAAAAACTCACCTTAAAGCATCCTCAAGTGGAAATTCACAGATGGGTCTTCTACCCCAGGCACTTTGTTTCACCTGCTTCATCTACACCCAGAACTTTCACGTGATCGGCCTTCTCCAGTCCATCCTATCGCCAAACGTCTACCCACCTCCTATCACCACCACCCCTTTTGGTTGTTTCCTGTTCCCCAGAGTGCCCTCAGGAATTCACCTCTTCTCTTTGGTCAAGGTCGTCGCTCAGTTCCATTGTTTTTCTTCCTCTGGATGGAGCTGGAAGAGGCTTCACATCCCTGTGAGTTGAGGAGGGGTCGGAGGACATGAAGGAACACAAGCTTTGCCTGGCGGGCATGGGAGGTGGGGGGGAACATCCACGAGAAGGTTCATCCTTTTCACACTGTCAGAGAGATCAGCTCTGGCCCTAATGCCTGCACTATCACCCCAAGAGCCTGTGTCTGTTCAGCCTTGAGCAGCACCAGCCTGGCTTACCGGGTACCCGGGCCCAAAGAAGGGAAGGATTTGTGTCCTTCTTCAAGAAGGAGGCTGGGGACTTCCCTGGCGGCCCAGTGGTTAAGACTTTGCCTTCCAGTGCAGGGGGTGCGGGTTCGATCCCTAGTCGGGGAGCTAAGATCCCACATGCCTTGCAGCCAAAAAAACCAAAACATAAAACAGAAGCAATATTGCAACAAATTCAATAAAGACTTTAAAAATGGTCCACAGTTTTCAATGTGGTCCAACAGGTCCAAAATAACCTGTTCTGCCACTTCAGTGTATAAATGAGTCCTCCAGAGGAATCAGGGGCACTTTCTAGGGCTGGACCACACATTTTAGCCATGGACCTTCACTCTCCCTCAGGTTCCTGCCCACTCCCAGGTCTTCCCTGATCATTTAATAAAGTACCACTGCCCCAATCCGCAGCCCTCCAATCCCCACCTCGTGCCCACCAGATCGTCCTATTCTGCTGTAACATCATCTCATTAAGTAATCTGCTTCTTTGTGTATTGTCTGTATCCCCTATTTGTAGAATATAAGCAGAAAACTTGTCTTTCTTATTCACTGCTGGATACATGCACTTGCAGAATGAATGAATCCACAGCCCTTGGCCCATCCTTTCCCCTCATCCCCCAACTCCCCACCTTCAGCCTCACTGATGTGGAATAACCTCCCTCTTTATCAGCTTGCAAGAATGTTTAAGAGTGTAAGAACTAGTTTTACCCAGAAATTATGATAAAACAATGGACCAGGATAACTCCATCCCAAATGTTTCTCCTGCATCTCTGGAGCTGTTTGCTCTGTATGAAGCACACTGTAGGCGCTATTGGATGCTCTGCACAGTGTCTCCGATGTTTTTTACAGTAACTGTTTCCTTGCTGATTTCCCCGACTCAAGGCCCAGCCAGAGCTCAGAGGGGAGGGGCCTCTGGTAGAGACTGCTGGGCCTTGGTGTCACCACACATGTGCGCGGTTCAAGCAGGAGCTGAACAGACCTGAGGTCAGCCACTTCTGTTCTCCCCACTAGAAAAGCAGGACACCATGTCTTGAACACCATTTAGAGTGGCCAGACATACGTTCTAGTAATGAAAAAGGGAGCTGCAGGAAAGGAGCACTGGTTTTATTATTACCGGGAGAATAAAAGCAAAAACGAGTTACTAGTTTTCTGAGCATGTTTTTCTTAAGTTGGTTAGAAAGTCCATGCTCTCCCAAGCTTCAATTTCTTCTAAATTATAATCTAAATATTTATGGGGTTTATGAATAACATGTTTTGATTATAACTTTTAAAAACAGACTTTATGTTTTAAAGCAGTTTTACATTCATAGTAAAATTGAGTAGAAAGTAAGATTTTCCACATACTCCCTGCCCCCCGCACATGCATTGCTTTCCCCCATTATCAACGTGGTAATAAATATAGGGTAATCCCACACCAGAGTAATATATGTATTACCATTGATGAAACTACATTGACACATCATTATCACCCAGAATCCATGGTTTGCATTACGGCTCACTCTTGATGTTGTACATTCCATGGATTTGGACAAATGTATAATGACATGTATTCACCATTGTAGTATCATATAGAATAGTTTCACTGCCCTAAAATCCTCCGTGCTCTGCCTATTCATCCCTCCTTCCCGCCATCCCTGGCAACCACTGATCTTTTTTTTTTTTTTTTTTCGGTACGCGGGCCTCTCACTGTTGTGGCCTCTCCCGTTGCGGAGCAACAGGCTCCGGACGCGCAGGCTCAGCGGCCATGGCTCACGGGTGCAGCCGCTCCGCGGCATGTGGGATCTTCCCGGACCGGGGCATGAACCCGTGTCCCCTGCATCGGCAGGCGGACTCCCAACCACTGCGCCACCAAGGAAGACCTTGAGTTACTTTTTGTGAAGGGTGTAAGGTCTATGCCTAGATTAATTTTTTTGCATGTGGATGTCGAGTTTTCCAGAACCCTCAGACCTCATGGCCCCAGAAACCTCTGTTTGTTCCCCCTGGTTAACAGGTATACTTCCTGCTAGTAGACAACAAAAGCTAGGCTCAGGCTTTTTGGGAACTCAAAGCTTCCACTTTTTAGTGACGGAATACAGCTGGTGGATTTCTTAAGTACGTTTTTCCTATTTTATATATTTCCTATTATCCCAGTATGTTTGAGGTTCCCTTGTATTATCCCCTTATATATTCACCTGGGGCCAAAAATATAGGCAGCACTGCACCTTACATATTTTATGAATGCCTTTAATTTTTACCCCAGAAGTCTTTGATATAAATGAGTTTAGGCGAATTTCCTGGCAGTCCAGTGTTTAGGACTCCATGATTCCACTGCAGGGGGCACAGGTTAGATCCCTGGCCGGGGAACTAGTCACCCTCTGTTCATTCAAATTATGCTCACTGTCTAGACTGGCCCATGCAATGTGCACCAGATGATAGGGCTGCCAGCAATGTCGGGGACTGCACATTCCCTAGCACCCTACCCATTTAAACACAACTTTCTTCCCATCATCAAGTCAAATTTTTCCTCCCCTTATCAAGTCAATTTTTTCTTCCCCTTAAAGAAATCTCCCCTTCTTTGTCCCCACAGAGAACACAGGTCTTTTCTTTCCCTTTTTCTTCGAGAATCTACTCAACTTCAGCAGAAGGTTTCCATTCAGTTGTCTCGCATATTCCCTCAGCAGATATTTATGGAGCAATTCCTATGTGCTGGTTGCTGCTCCAGGTACCAGGAATACAGCAATGGGCCACACAGACAAATGCCTGTCATTCTGAAGCTCTCAGGGGAGTCTGGGTTCCTGCCTCCATTGCCGAGGCCGGGGCATATCTTCCAATGGAAATGATTCCATTTCCTCAGCACCTCAAAGGTAGATGATGCTGTTAAAAGAAAATTCTCCAAATAAGATGAAGTATGACCCCGATACAGGGTGTTTTGGTTTGCTCTTTGCCTACTTTCTTTCTTTCTTTCTTTTTTTTTACAGTGTGCAGAATATAGTCATTATTTTTTTTAATTTTTAAATGTTTTTCTTGAGGTATAGTTCATTTATAATGTGTTTCAAGTTTACAGCAGAGTGATTTGGTTATACATGCATATATTTGTATTTTTATATATATGTATATATATTCTTTTTCAGATTCTTTTCCATTATAAGTTATTACAAGATATTGAGTAGAGTTATTTATTTATATATTTATTTATATATTTATATATAGTTATTTATTTATAAATAACTATATATAAATATATAAATAAATATTTTTATTTATATTTATATATAATTATTTATATATAGTTATTACATATTTATATATATATACATATATCTGAATCACTTTGCTGTACAGCAGAAATTAACACATTGTAAATCAACTATACTTCAATAAAATAAATTTTTTAAAATTAGGGTTGAAGAAAGAAATGGATGCTAGGAACTTGAAAACAGCACATGGCTGCCATGCATGGGAGTACAAAGATTATCAATCTTTTGCTTTGTATCCACTGAGCTTAGGCTTATTGTATCTGTGTTTTCATAGTAGGCTGTTCCAAATTCTTTTTGGAAACAGGTGGAGTTATAAATACATGAGACAATCAGTCAAATATTAGAATGGGTCGGTATCTCTCGCATACCCAGCTGGCATCTCTCGCATACACATCTACCATCTGCTAGTGTCAGGGATATGATCAGTGAGTGAGCAAGCGGCAAAGGGAAAAAAATAGCTGGAATCGATTCACTTTGTTATAAAGCAGAGACGAACACACCGTTGTAAAGCAATTATACTCCAATAAAGATGTTAAAAAAATAGCTGGAATTAAAATATTTTTGTAGCCAATTTCCATTATGGATATTTTATACAAAATAAAGGAAAGTTGATTTGCAATGCTTTTTGACATAGACCCACACCGGGGATGCCTCTATTTCCCTGCAGATGATAGATTTAAGCAACCAATGAGCAAGAACCATTGCAATGAATGAATGAACAAATTCTGAGCTAGGATTTTAAGAATAGTCCTCTCTCTCTCTCACTCTAGTCAGTTAATTACTTTTACTTACAGGTCCTACCTCCTTTATAACTCTCAGACCCGGCCCCTTTCCCTATGTCTGAGGGGACCTTCCTGTTCCAGCATCTACATTACTGCGACAGCTTCGTAGCTTCTCTCCTTCCTCATCCTCAACTCCCTTCTGCAGTCACCAGAGCAATTTTTAAAAAACAAATCTGGGGCTTCCCTGGTGGCGCAGTGGTTGAGAGTCCGCCTGCCGATGCAGGGGACACGGGTTCGTGTCCCGGTCCGGGAGGATCCCACATGCCGCGGATCGGCTGGGCCCGTGAGCCATGGCCGCTGAGCCTGCGCGTCCGGAGCCTGTGCTCCGCAACGGGAGAGGCCACAGCAGTGAGAGGCCCACGTACTGCAAAAACAAACAAACAAACAACAAAAAAAACCCAAATCTGATCATATTATCCCTGTTTAAATCTTGATGGCTCCCCATCGTTTTCAAGCTGAGTTCCAAACGTCTTAAGGCGTGCCAGGGCTTCCCGGGAGCTGACCTTGACCTTTTCCTTCAGCATCCTCCTCTCACTAGCACCCTCACTGCCTAAGCAGCAATCATAGCCAGCCAACAGAGTTCCCCGGTGTACCCCTCCCCTCCCCACCCCCGCTTCATCCTCTTCTGGCTAACACCTGGTCATCCTCTAAGACCTGGCTCAGGCCTCACTTCCTGAATAAACTCATCATAGTACTTTTCACACTGATATACATGTGTTTGCCCACTAAAGGGCAAGCTCCTTGATTCAGAGCCTAGAGCCTGCATCTTCTCTGTCTGTGTCCACAGGGCTTTACAGTGGCCCAAGGTAAGTGCTCAGTATGTGGTTCCTGGATGACGAATAGACAAAATCAGCATGTTAAGATTATGGTACAACCCAGAGATTGTATAATAGCTTACAGTTTATTAAAATATGATTTAACATGTGCAGCATATCTGATTTAACTTATAACATCATATAGCAACTGTATGATGCGATGGGAAGAATAAAGAATTGAGTTAGAACACACCACTATGTATACAATAGATAAACAATAAGGATCTACTGTATAGCACAGGGAACCATATTCAATATCTTATCATAACCTATAATGGAAAAGAATCTAACTAGCTACCTATCCATCTATCTATCTAAAATGGAATCACTTTGCTGTACACCTGAAACATTGTAGATCAAGTATACGTCAGTTTAAAAAAAACTGAGTTTCAAGAATCGATTTTTAGTCCTGTCTTTGTCACTAACAGGTAGATGCTGCCTGCATTTCTTGGCTGACGGCTCCTTCCTACAACACTCCGACATCTTGGTTTTGTAGTCACATTTCCTACTACTCACTCTGATCTCCTCGACTCCTGTTATTAGAAGCCTTGTTATTACACCTGACCCACATGGATAATCTAGGATAATCGCCTCCTCTCAAGAACCTTAATTTAATCACATCAATAAAAATCTCTCTTGTGATACTGAGGCAGGAGGTAGATGGGCCCCAGGCTGAGCAGCTGGAGTGTGTCGCCTGTGGACAGATATTCCAAGATGAAGAAGAGGAGGAGCTGAGCCCCGCCCAGATAAGAGCCCACATATTTCTCATTCTCAAGGTCAAGGAGACCCTCCCGACTACACAGGCGCAGAAAGGCTCCTTGGAGGTCAAAAAGGGAGTGATGTTCAACCTACCCATAGGCCTCTTCACTAGAATCCATCTCGACTAAGAGATGCGCAGGCACATATGGGAGGACCCTGAGATAAACCAAATACGGACTCAGAACCAGGCAAAGCAAGATGATTAGCCAGAGGAAACCTGGAAGGAATGCCCCATAAAAGTGATTCAAACTACCACCAGGGCGCTCTCTCTCTCTGAGCCCGCCCACGTGTCTATCCACACGTACTCTTTTTCCTTCTAATAAACATTTTAACTTGTTTCACTACCTTCCGTTTCTTTGTGGAAATTCATTTTCTAAAAAGCTGTATGGGCCAGGGCCTTGTCACTGGCCACTGGTCTAGTGGCCAGGACTCAGTGCTCTCACTGCCGTGGCCTGACTTCAGTCTCTGGCCGGGAATGGAAATCCTGCTTCAAGCCGCTGCAAGCCGCTGCAAGCCGAGGCCACCCAAGAGCAATACAAGGGTACAAGGTAACATTCACAGGATCCAGATATTAAGATGTGGACGTCTTTGACGGGCTGCTATTCAGCCTACCGCAAATAACCATAAGAAAACAACGGCAAACGTCAACGTAAACCTCACACTTTTAGAAGATTACTGAAAGAAAAACCCCCTTTTGCCTCTCTGCTCTACTATTACTCTCAATACTTAAAAAAAAATTTTTTCTTAACTTATTTATTTATTTTTGGCTACATTGGGCTTCTGTTGCTGTGCACGGGCTTTCTATAGTTGTGACTGTAAGGCCAACTGGCCAGAGGCAGAGTAACGCAATCAGATTCACAAGTTGCATCAGACCGAAACTCTCTGGACCACCCAGTTCCGGAAACTGACCTGGAGACTTTCCAGACCACCCAGTTCCAGAAACTGACCTGGAGACTTTCCACCCGGCCCAGCCTTCCCGCCTTTCGAGGGGCGGGACTAACGGTCCCCCAGGATACCGGAAGAGACCACCAAATTAGGAATACCCTGCGCCCTCCCGGCTTCACCACACCCCTTTCCCTTCTTCCCCTATAAAATCTTGCCCAACCCTCACCCGGGCGCGACTTCTCTGGCCCCTTTCTCTCGGACCAGTGAACCTCGCCCAGGAGCGCTCCCTAATAAAGCTCACTTGAAGCTTTCCTCTGTTTCGCGGTGCCGTTTGTTAAGATCCGACCTTACATTTGGTGCCGAAACCCGGGATGGGTACCAAGCCCCGCGGGTTACCGCGCGGGCCGCTCCTCCCCTCCCCCAGGAGACAACCAGGGAACCTCTACTCATCCACCCGATCCGGCAGAAAACGGGGTAAGTCCCCCTCCCTTGTTCCCTCCGACCCTCAGAGTCCCTGCCCACCAGACTCCCTGTCCTTAATCGCGGCCACGTAAGGGATTCCTCCGTCCTCTCTCCGGGCCTCGGGCAACTTGGAGACGTCCCAATCGCCTGACCGCCCTCCGACCTGCCGTGAATTGGAGACTGAGACCAGGGACGCCTCTCTCCCTCTCCGTTCACTCAGGGACAGACTGGGGGTCATGGGAACCTCACAATCGAAACCAGATCCTAAGACGCCCCTGGGGTGTCTTCTAGCCAATTTTACAGCCCTCACTATTTTCCTGAAGGGACTTTCGATTTTAACATCCTCCGTGATCTAGATAATTACTGCCGCAGGACGGGCAAATGGTCTGAGGTCCCCTATGTCCAGGTTTTTTGGTATTTGCGCTCCCGCCCCTCCCTTTGCGTCAATTGTTCTACCTCTCAAATCCTCCTTGCCAAACAAATATCTCCTCCATCCAAAACCTCAATCCCCTTGGATTTCTCCCCACTAACCAACCCTCCCGAATCTCTTACCACTCCCCGCTTCAGAACTCCTCTCCAACCTCCACCCTACCCTGAAGCGGTCCCTGCTCCTCCCGAACCCGCTCCGGCCCCTCCAACCGCTCCCCTGCCTCCCTCAACGGTTTCTCCTCCCACGCCCCTTGCTTCGCCAATTAGTGCACATACACGCTCTCACGACTCCCAAGATCCAAATCTCCACTGCCCTCTGAGGGAGGTAGCAGGAGCGGAAGGATTAGTTAGAGTTCATGTTCCCTTTTCCCTCCAAGATCTCACTCAAATAGAAAAGCGATTAGGCTCCTTTTCTGCCGACTCTTCCCGCTACATCAAAGAATTTCGCTACCTCTCTCAAGCTTACGATCTAACCTGGCACGATATCTTTGTGATCCTATCTTCTACTCTGACCCCTGACGAGAGGGAAAGAATTCAAACTGCTGCCCGAAACCATGCAGATCAGGTTCACCTTACCGACAACTCCATGCCTGTCGGAGCGACTGCCGTACCCGGCACCGATCCAGGCTGGACTTATCAGGATGGCCAAGATGGCTGCCGTAAACGCGACCTCATGATCCAGTGCCTCCTGGCTGACATGCAGGCTGCCGCTCATAAGGTAGTCCATTTTGAAAAACTAAAAGAGATAACCCAAGAACCTAACGAAAATCCAGCTATCTTTCTCAGTCGCCTTACAGGGGCCTTAACTCTCTACACCCGGCTGGACCCCGACACCCCGGCAGGGGCAGCGGTCCTAGCCACCCATTTTATTACCCAGTCAGCCCCGGACATCCGAAAGAAATTAAAACGGGCAGAAGACGGCCCTCAGACCCCTATTCGAGATCTGGTAAAGATGGCCTTTAAAGTCTATAATGGCCATGAGGATTTGGCAGAATCCAGCCGACAGGCTCGGATGCACCAGAAGGTGGCCCTCCAAACCCAAGCTCTTGTAGCCGCCCTAAGGCCGGCCATCTCCCATGGATCACAGCATCCACGGGGTCCGCAAAAGGCAACCCCGCCGGGGGCCTGCTTCAAATGCGGAAAAGAAGGCCACTGGGCTCGCCAATGTCCCAATCCCCGACCTCCTTCTAAGCCCTGTCCCAGCTGCGGGCTAACGGGCCACTGGAAGAGTGACTGCCCTACGACTGGTCCTCCCTCAGCGTGTCCACGCGGGGGGCAGGCCGACCCAACGGCACTACCACTCGAACTGCTGGGATTGGCTGACGACTGACGGCGCCTGGACTCGAAGACCCCCATTACCCTCGCCGAGCCCAGGGTAACGCTACAGGGAGCGGGTATCTCATTTCTGGTGGACACGGGGGCTACCTATTCGGTCCTGCCTACCTATTCCGGGCCAGTTTCTCCTTCCCAGATCTCAGTCATGGGTATTGATGGCAAACCATCCTTCCCACTCCAGACCGGTCCACTCCCATGTCATATCGAAGGACTCCTTTTTACTCATTCCTTCTTAGTCATACCATCCTGCCCAGTTCCCTTGCTAGGCCGAGATGTCCTTTTCCACTTAGGGGCCTCCCTCCAGCTGGTTAGACTTGACCCTAAGTCCCCTCCTCCCAAATCCTGCTTCCTCTTCTCGGCCTGTCTCTAGAACCCTCCCCCTCCTATCCCCCTCTTCCAATCACACCGAATCCAATCAATCCCCAAGTCTGGGATACTTCTAAGCCCATAATAGCAACACACCATTCCCCCGCCCTCATCCGCCTAAAGGACCCCTCCAAATTTCCATCAAGGCCCCAATTTCCCATCTCTGAGACTCACCTTAGGGGCCTACAACCTATTATCACCAGACTCCTAAACCAGGGACTCCTTATCCCCACTGACTCTCCCTGCAACACCCCCATCCTACCTGTCCGCAAGGCCTCTGGGGATTATCGCCTGGTCCAGGACCTCCGACTAATCAATGAGGCCATAATTCCTCTCCACCCAGTAGTCTAGATCCGTAACTTTGCTCTCCTTGCTAAACCCTTATATCTAGCCGCTAAAGAAACCCCTCAAGGACCCCTCACCTCTCCTTCCGCCGTTCGACAGGCCTTTCTCACCCTCCGTAACGCTCTGATATCTTCTCCTCCTCTTTCTCTGCCCAACCCAAACCGACCTTTTCACCTTTTTGTGGATGAACGGGCCGGAATAGCCACTGGACTCCTTGCCCAGCCTGTACGGCCTTCCTACCGCACCGTGGCTTACCTCTCCAAACAGCTAGACCCAACCATTCGGGGATGGCAACCATGCCTTCGGGCCCTAGCAGCACAGCCGAACTGACCAAACAAACACTCAAACTGCCTCTGGCCCACCCACTAACCGTGTTTTCCTCCCACCGGCTGGTTGACCTCCTAGGCCACAAGTCTCTCTCCCTCCTGGGCCCCTCCCGCATCCAGGAGTTCCACCTACTGTTCATTGAAAACCCTGCTATCTCCCTCGACCTCTTCCCCCTGCCCCCCCCCCACCTAAACCCGGCCTCCCTCTTGCCTATCTCCGATACCGGGACCTCCTCTTCCCACTCCTGCCCCCAAGTCGTAGAGGGACTCTTTGACACCCCTCTTTCAAAAGCGGACCGCACCCTCTTTGTAGCATGCTTGCTCCCTGTTTTCTTAGGTTCCTTCGCAGACGCATGGAGGAAGTCTCTCGGGTGGCCACAAACCAAATGCTCCTCGGTCCTTACACATTGCTTCCTACAGAAGCCCCCACTGGTCTCCCCTAAACCTCGGACCTCTGGTCACCCGACTCCCCTTTAGACACCCCCATTCAGCATGAAGTAGCCAGAGATCAGAACGCAGCCCCATAACACCAAAGAGGTCGGGATGTAAGGCCAACTGGCCCGAGGCAGGGGAACACAATCAGATTCACAGGTTGCATCAGATCGAAATTCTCCGGACCACCCAGTTCCAGAAACTGCCCTGGAGACATTCCGGACCACCCAGTTCCAGGAACTGACCTGGGGACTTTGAACCCAGCCCAGACTTCCCGCCTTTCGAGGGGTGGGACTAACGGTCCCCCAGGATACCCAAAAAGACCACGAAATAAGGAATACCCTGTGCCCTCCCGGATTCACCACACCCCTTTCCCTTCTTCTCCTGTAAAATCTTGCCCAACCCGCACCCGGGTACGACTTCTCTGGCCCCTTTCTCTCAGACCAGTGAACCTCGCCTGGGACGCTCCCTAATAAAGCTCACTTGAAGCTTTCCTCTGTTTCGCGGTGCCGTTTGTTAAGATCCGACCTTACAATAATAAGGCTACAGACGCCCCAAAACACATCACCAGAGGTGGACCTGCCCACCAAAAAGACAAGATGCAGCCTCATCCACCAGAACACAGGCGCTAGTCCCCTCAACCAGGAAGCCCACACAACCCACTGAACCAACTTTAGCCACTGGGGACACACACCAAAAACAATGGGAACTACAAACCGGCAGCCTGCAAAAAGGAGACCCCAAACACAGTAAGATAAGCAAAATGAGAAGACAGAAAAACACACAGCAGATGAAGGAGCAAGATAAAAACCCACCAAACCTAACAAATGAAGAGGAAATAGTCAGTCTACTTGAAAAAGAATTCAGAATAATGATAGTAAAGATGATCCAAAATCTTGGAAGTAGAATAGACAAAATGCAAGAAACATTTAACAAGTACCTAGAAGAACTAAAGAGGAAACAAGCAATGATGAACAACACAATAAATGAAATTAAAAATACTCTAGAAGGGATCAATAGCAGAATAATGGAGGCAGAAGAACAGATAAGCGACCTGGAAGGTAAAATACTGGAAATAACTACTGCAGAGCAGAATAAAGAAAGAAGAATGTAAAGAACTGAGGACACTCTCAGAGACCTCTGGGACAACATTAAACGCACCAACATTTGAATTATAGGGGTCCCAGAAGAAGAAGAGAAAAAGAAAGGGACTGAGAAAATATTTGAAGAGATGATAGTTGAAAACTTCCCTAATATCGCAAAGGAAATAGTTAATCAAGTCCACAAAGCACATTCTTCTCAAGAGCTCATGGAACATTCTCCAGGATAGATCATATCTTGGGTCACAAATCAAGACTTGGTAAATTTAAGAAAATTGAAATTGTATCAAGTATCTTTTCCGATCACAACGCTATGAAACTAGATATCAATTACAGGAAAAGATCTGTAAAAATAAAAACACATGGAGGCTAAACAATACACTACTTAATAACGAAGTGATCACTGAAAAAATCAAAGAGAGGAAATCAAAAAATACCTAGAAACAAATGCCAGTGGAGACACGACGACCCGAAACCTATGGGATGCAGCAAAAGCACTTCTAAGAGGGAAGTTTATAGCAATACAATCCTACCTTAAGAAACAGGAAACATCTTGAATAAACAACCTAACCTTGCACCTAGAGCAATTGGAGAAAGAAGAACAACAAAACCCCCAAAGTTAGCAGAAGGAAAGAAATCACAAAGATCAGATCAGAAATAAATGAAAAAGAAATGAAGGAAACGATAGCAAAGATCAATAAAATTAAAGCTGGTTCTTTGAGAAGATAAAATTGAAAAACATTAGCCAGACTCACCAAAAATAAAGAGAGAAGACTCAAATCAATAGATTTAGAAATGAAAAAGGAGAAGTAACAACTGACACTGCAGAAATACAAAAGATCATGAGAGATTACTACAAGCAACTCTCTGCCAGTAAAATGGACAACCTGGAAGAAATGGACAAATTCTTAGAAATGCACAACCTGCCAAGACTGAATCAGGAAGAAATAGAAAATATGAACAGACCAATCACAAGAACTAAAATTGAAACCGTGATTCAAAATCTTCCAACAAACAAAAGCCCAGGACCAGATGGCTTCACAGGCGAATTCTATCAAACATTTAGAGAAGAGAGAACACCTATCCTCAAACTCTGCCAAAACATAGCAGAAGGAAGAACACTCCCAAACTCATTCTACGAGGCCACCATCACCTTGATACCAAAACCAGACAAGGATGTCACAAAGAAAGAAAACTACAGGCCAATATCACTGATGAACATAGATGCAAAAATCCTCAACAAAATACTAGCAAACAGAATCCAACAGCACATTAAAAGGATCATACACCATGATCAAGTGGGGTTTATTCCAGGAATGTAAGGATTCTTCAATATATGCAAATCAATCCATGTGATACACCATATTAACAAATTGAAGGAGAAAAACCATATGATCATCTCAATAGATGCAGAGAAAGCTTTTGACAAAATTCAACACCCATTTATGATAAAAACCCTGCAGAAAGTAGACATAGAGGGAACTTTCCTCAACATAATAAAGGCCATATATGACAAACCTACAGCCAACATCGTCCTCAATGGTGAAAAACTGAAAGCATTTCCACTAAGATCAGGAACAAGACAAGGTTGCTCACTCTCACCACTCTTATTCAACATAGTTTTGGAAGTTTTAGCCACAGCAATCAGAGAAGAAAAGGAAATAAAAGGAGTCCAAATCGGAAAAGAAGTAGTAAAGCTGTCACTGTCTGCAGATGACATGATACTATATGTAGAGAATCCTTAAAGATGCTACCATAAAACTACTAGAGCTAATCAATGAATTTGGTAAAGTAGCAGGACACAAAATTAATGCACAGAAATCTCTGGCATTCCTATACACTAATGATGAAAAATCTGGAAGTGAAATCAAGAAAACACTCCCATTTACCATTGAAACAAAAAGAATAAAATACCTAGGGATAAACCTACCTGAGGAGACAAAATACCTGTACGCAGAAAATTATAAGACACTGATGAAAGAAATTAAAGATGATATAAATAGATAGAGAGGTATACCATGTTCTTGGATTGGAAGAATCAACATTGTGAAAATGACTCTACTACCCAAAGCAATCTACAGATTCAATGTAATCCCTATCAAACTACCACTGGCGGGGCTTCCCTGGTGGCGCAGTGGTTGAGGGTCCGCCTGCAGATGCAGGGGACGCGGGTTCGTGCCCCGGTCCGGGAGGATCCCACATGCCACGGAGTGGCTGGGCCCATGAGCCATGGCTGCTGAGCCTGCGCGTCCGGAGCCTGTGCTCCGCAACGGGAGAGGCCACAACAGTGAGAGGCCTGCGTACCGAAAAAAAAAGAAAAAACTACCACTGGCATTTTTCACAGAACTAGAACAAAAAATTTCACAATTTGTATGGAAACACAAAAGACCCCGAATAGCCAAAGCAATTTTGGGAACGAAAAACGGAGCTGGAGGAATCAGGCTCCCTGACTTCAGACTATACTACAAAGCTACAGTAATCAAGACAGTATGGTACTGGCACAAAAACAGAAAGATCAATGGAACAGGATAGAAAGCCCAGAGATAAACCCACGCACATATGGTCACCTTATCTTTTATAAAGGAGGCAGGAACGTACAGTGGAGAAAGGACAGCCTCTTCAATAAGTGATGCTGGGAAAACTGGACAGGTACATATAAAAGTATGAGATTAGAACACTCCTTAACACCATACACAAAAATAAGCTGAAAATGAATTAAAAACCTAAATGTAAGGCCAGAATCTATCAAATGCTTAGAGGAAAACATAGGCAGAACACTCTATGACATAAATCACAGCAAGATCCTTTTTGACCCACCTCCTAGAGTAATGGAAATAAAAACAAAAATATACAAATGGGACCGAATGAAACTTTAAAGCTATTGCACAGCAAAGGAAACCATAAACAAGACAGAAAGACAACTCTCGGAATGGGAGAAAACATTTGCAAAGGAAGCAGCTGACAAAGGATTAATCTCCAAAATATACAAGGAGCTCATGCAGCTCAATATCAAAAAAACAAACAACCCAACCCAAAAATGGGTGCAAGACCTAAATACACATTTCTCTGAAGAAGTTATACAGATTGCCAACAAACACATGAAAGGATGCTCAACATCACTAATCATTAGGGAAATGCAAATCAAAACGACAATGAGGTATCACCTCACACCAGTCACCACTGCCATCATCAAAAAATCTACAAACAATAAATGCCGGAGAGGGTGTGGAGAAAAGGGAACACTCTTGCACTGTTGGTGGGAATGTAAATTGATACAACCACTATGGAGAAGAGTATGGAGGTTTCTTAAAAAACTAAAAATAGAACTATCATACGACCCAGCAATCCCACTACTGGGCATATACCCTAAGGAAACCATAATTCAAAAAGAGACATGTATCACAATGTTCACTGCCGCACTATTTACAATAGCCAGGACATGGAAGCAACCTAAGTGTCCATCGACAGATGAATGGATAAAGAAAATGTAGCACATATATACAATGGAATATTACAGCCATAAAAAGAAACAAAATTGAGTTATTTGCAGTGAGGTGGATGGACCTAGAATCTGTCATACAGAGCGAAGTGAGAAAGAGAAAAACAAATACCATATGCTAACACATATATATGGAATCTTAAAAAAAAAAAAAAAGGTTCTGATGAACCTAGGGGCAGGACAGGAGTAAATACGTAGACGTAGAGAATGGACATGAGGACACGGGGTGGGGGAAGGGGAAGCTGGGACGAAGTGAGAGAGTGGCATGGACATAAATACACGACCAAATGTAAAATATATAGCTAGTGGGAAGCAGCCGCATAGCACAGGGAGATCAGCTCGGTGCTTTGTGACCACCTAGAGGGGTGGGATAGGGAGGGGAGGGAGGCTCAAGAGGGAAGGGATATGGGGATATATATATACATATAGCTGATTCACTTTGTTATACAGCAGAAACTAAAGCAACATTGTAAAGCAATTATACGCCAATAAAGATGTAAAAATTTAAAAGTGTATGTGGCTCATAAGATTAAATGGATTAATTCAAGTAAAGTTCTTAGCACAGTTCCTGGGCCAATAGACATTAGCAGGAGCCAGATCTTATAGGCCATGATGAGGGGTTCAGATTGTATGAGAGACAGTTCTAGCGGTAGTACGGAGAAAGAAGTAGAAGACAGGCAAGAAGCAGGGATACTAGCTAGAGAGCTTTCGCAAATATTCCGTCAAGAGCTGGTGATAGAGCATGGACCTGGTTAACGGAGTTGGAGGTAGTTCAAGCTTGGAGGAAACTAGAGCAGAGTTCATGGAGGGAAATTATTTAAGCTTAGCCTTGAAGGAAGATATTTCCAAGGGAACCTTGGAAAAAAGCACAGATGACATGTCTTGAGCAGTGAATAGTCAATGTGGTAATGGAACAAGAAATGGAAGAGGAAGTTGAAAGATTGAGACCAGAAAAGTGAGTACTTTCAGAGCTTTACTTCACCTGTCTATTTGATGCATAAAAGAGCAGTGAGAGAAATTAATAGAACAGAAAGACATGGCTATGTCTTAGGAGTGACAGAGAAAGACCAATCAGATAAGAGGATCAAAGAAAAAGGGGTTATCAACCATGCAAATATTCTGGTAGGATGAAGATTAATGCCACTGATAACTTGAGGCAGATTCAAATTGTAGCGGCTGAAGACAGATTGCAAGCAGGTGGGGAAAACTGCAAGTCTTCATTTCACTACAGGCTCTTTCTTGGATTTTAGCAGATAAAGGTAAAGAACTTTAGCTTGAAAAAAGTACTAGGAGTCTAGGAGGGAGTGGAAGTGGTGGAGGCTGACAAAGGGAAAACCAGAACATGACTGTAGGAGAATGCTTGAAGATTAAGATGCAGGGCAAGAGAAAAAAAAAAAAAAAGCTGCTGGAGCTCTGTACCAGAGAATGAACATAAGGTACAGTGTGATCCAAGACAATGATGGAAACCATGCTTTGTGAAAAGAAGGCTATCAAGCTTCAATATGTGTTTTTGCCATGGCAATTTTAGAGACTCATGTTTTTATATAAACACCACACTAAAGAAGGAATATCACAAGTGACTTCATGAATCATCAGAATGAGAATTTGCTCTTGAATGTGAACACTTTACTGAATATAAAATCCTCTAGATAAAGTTTCACTTTTGTAGCAAGGTCTCTTTGATTATAAGATCACTTATAGAAATTAAATCGTTTCACGTTATTTTACCTTTTTATTTTCTAAAAATGTGTTAGGTAACATGCAGAAAATATGTGAACTTCGGGGTTACCTAGAATCTTAAATTTCTTTGAGTAAATAGGAAATAGACTCTGGAAGTAGCTATAATGAATACCTGTTATATGGCTGCCCAGTATCTATTTTTCTTCCTTCTTGGAGTAATAGCCTGAATTTCTTTTCAACACCTACCCCGTCCCTCCATTCTCACCGTTGTGATTTAGATAGAAAATGGGCCTCACCTACCCCAGAGAAAGGCCCTGACTCATAGAGCCAATCTGAATGTGCCATCTCTGAATGTTTTGGAATTGGCACGATTACCTAAGTTGGACCAATCAGTGACTCTTAGACACTTTCGCTGAATATATGATATAGATTCTCTTTGTTTCACAAAAAGGATTCATGTAATTCTTAGAGTTCCTCAAAGTCAGTTTAGGATTATGAACTGGGGGGTGGAGGGGAGGGAGTGAGTTTGTCCAAAAACAGTCAACACCAGGGAAGTGACAGTTAAAAACTGAAAGAAACTAGGTTCTAAGTCACATTATGTGAGCTTCTAGTCTCACTCCTAGCAACATGTATCTCTGTAGTTTCAAAGGAAGTTAATTGGTTCACTCTATGTAAGCCATTCTCAGTTGGGTTTTTCTATTACTTGCTGTACTTGAAAGCTTCCTAGGTGACAGAATCTGTGATCTAGACCCTAAAGCCTATGTGTCACTTTTCCATCAGCTGTCAGGATGTTGGTGAACTCGTCTATGGAAATAGATGTCATTTTTATGAAAAGTGAGCATTTTGGGACCCTTATATATGTTGTATAGGTTCTTTAAAACGTTTAGTTTTACAGGGAAACTTTTTTTTATAATAAAGATATTCAACTCACCATGAAAAGCATAAGAGACTTAGAAAAATAACTAAGACCTGCTTATAGTTGAAGGCCCAACTACACAAAAGTTGGATTTGAAGGTTGTCCCTTATCTATTTTCTGATAGCAAATGTTGCAGGATTGTTTGTTTATATTAATGTGTTTCAATATATGTTAATTATGAATAGAACAAGCCTAGAAAGTGATAAAACCAATTCACATTCAACTTGTCAAAAGAAATAGTAATAAGCTTATTCCCTTAAGTGAAGCATGTTAACCTCTTCCCCACCCAGGTTCTAAAGTAATTCATAAGTAGACAAGAGGTATGTGGAACATGATGTATTATCTTTATTACTAATAACTCTCATTCTCTAATTTCAGCCTTATATCTGTGTAAAAGAGGGCTTCCTTACACTGAGCCCCATAATGATACAGACATACGCATCCAGCTGCAGACAGCACTGGACCCAGACTGTTTTGCCTCCTGCCCTTGTAAGACTTATGGAGAAATGGGGCCCAATGCATGCTTTCTGTGAGCAGCTTATTCCCAAAGAGAGGGGAGAAAGTGCTACTCATGCTCACTTCTTTGTCCCAAACTCAAGCAAGTCATCACACCTCTACCAATCTAGGTCCAACCAGGAGACGGAACACGGTAAATTTAACCAGAATTGTTAAGCTATAATAGAGTGAAATACAATTACCCCTCTGTATCCACGGGTTCTGCACCCCGGATTCAACCAACCATAAATTGAATTGCAGTAGATTGAATCCTCAGATGCAGAATCCTCCAATGTGGAGCCCCGGGGTACTGAGGGCAGACTGTACTACTCCATTTTATATAAGAGACTTCAGCAATCGCAGGGGACTGGGGGGGCAGGGGGAGCCTTAGAACCAATTCCTTGCTCATGCTGAGGGATGACTGCGTGTTGAGAACTCTTAACAGTACCCTAGGGCAGAGGGACAGTACCCAAGGAAAGGCAAGCTTGGAAGAGGATCCCCCTCTGGCATTCATACCTCTGATGGAATAAAATGTAAAGGCAGGACAAAAAAAATTAAATACAGAATTCTGTTCGGGCCTTCTCCCTCCCTAATGCCCAGTGTGCATCTGCATTACACATTAAGCAGACCTCCTCAAATCTTCACGATCTAAAACAGAGAGAGATGATAAGTATTTTAGCTACTCAAAACTTGAAAGAGATACTCGTTATATATCTTCTCGCCGTAGATCAGAGAGAGAGCGAAGGCAGAGCAGGTCTCGTTTAAATCTGACAGAGGTTCTAGAACTATTTCATCCTATTCTCGGTCAGAACGATCCCATTATGACGACTCTCATTATGATGGTCGTTACCATAGGAGTTCCCCTTATCGAGAGGCCACGCTAGTCTCGGCCATACACAGATAACAGGTCAAGACAAAGTTCTGACTTGGATGGTTAGTACAAGAAGACACACTCAAGGCGCACCTCGTCTCCTCCTTGCTCTTACAGGGACCTAAGGACGCCATCCTCCCATTCTAAATCTGATGGAGACTGTAAAACTGAGTCCTCTTACTTAGAGATGGAAGAAAGAGGAAAGGATTCTTCAAAGTTAGAAGGAGAATCCAAAAGGACTTCGGAAAATGAAGCAACGAAAAGATGTTATTCTCCCACTAATGAACAGGGATTCCGACGCGGGTCATCATATTCCAAGCACGGTAAGAGTGCTTCCCGTTATAAATCTGCCCCCTTCAAAACCTGCACCCAAGTCTGATAAATTTAAAAATTCTTTCTGTTGTACAGAATTGAATGAGGAAATCAAACAGTCTCATTCTTTTAGTTTACAGACTCCTCGTTCAAAAGGTAGTGAATTAAGAGTGATTAGTAAAGTTCCTGAAAGAGAGAAGATTGGGTCTCCATCTCCATCAAATCGATTAAATGATTCACCTACTTTTAAAAAGCTAGATGAATCACCTGTTTCTAAGTCTGAATTTATAGGACATGATAGCCATGATAGTATTAAGGAATTAGACTCTTTATGTAAAGTGAAGAATGATCAATTAAGAAGTTATTGTCCCACCGAATTTAATATAAACGGATCTCCTGGGACAGAATCTGATTTGGCAACATTTTTCACTTCTAAACGTGACACTGTTTTGATGTCTTCTTATGATAGTGTGACTGGATCAGAGGTATCCCCTTTGGTCAAAACGTGCATGCTTTCATCAAATGGATTTCAAAACATTAATAGATGTAAAGAAAAAGACTTGGATGATACTCGCATGCAGCACAGTAAGTCAGAAAGCCCATTTAGAGAAAGAGAACCTCCAGTGTTGCCACACCAGGATCAACTCATATCTTTGCCAGTTATGACTATAGATTATTCCAAAACAATAGTTAAAGAACCAGTTGATGTGAGAGTTTCTTGCTGTAAAACCAAAGATTCAGATATATACTGTACTTCAAACGACAACCCCCCTTCTTTGTGTCATTCTGGATCTGAAAATACTGAGCCTTTAGTAACGAATATTTCTTCAAATAGCTTCATGGACGTGCATTTGAAATCAAAAACAGTTATATGTGATAATGGAAGTCTGACAGATCAGCACTCAGAATTTGCATGTGGAGAATATAAGCAGAGTGTTGGTAGTACTAGTTCAGCTTCTATTAATCATTTTGATGATTTATATCCACCTACAGGGAGCTCATGTATTGCTTCATCTCTTCAGAGTCTTCCACCAGGGACAAACGTAGACGGTTTAACTCTCTTGCAATGTGGAGAGAATACATCTCCAGTTTTGGATGCTGTGCTGAAGAGTAAAAGCTCAGAGTTTTTAAAGCATGCAGAGAAAGAAATAATAGAAGTAGCTAGTGGCCTTCCTGATTCAGGAAGAGGATTTGCTTCCTGGGAAAACAGGCATAATAATGGACTATCTGGGAAATGTGTGCAAAAGGCTCAAGAAGAAGGGAACTCCATACTGCCTGATAGAAGAGGAAGACCAGAAATCTCTTTAGATGAAGACGGTGGAAGAGGACAGGCACATACTTCTGATGACTCAGAAGTTGTATTTTCTTCTTGTGCTTTGAATTTAATCATGGAGGACAGTGATGGTGTAACAAATACCTTAAAATGTGACAGTAGTGGTCATGCCTCAGAGATTGTATCCACTGTCCATGAAGATTATTCTGGTTCTTCCGAAAGTTCAAGTGATTCGGAAGATACAGATTCTGATGATAGCAGTATTCCAAGAAACCATCTTCAGTCTATGGTGGTTGTGCCAAAGAATTCTACTTTGCCCATGGAAGAAACAAGTCCTTGTTCTTCTCAGAGCAGTCAAAGTTACAGACACTATTCTGACCACAGGGAAGATGAGCGATTGGAGCCAAGGAGGCATTCATATGAGGAAAAATTTGAGAGCATAGCAAGTAAAGCCTGTCCTCAAACTGAGAAGTTCTTCTTTCACAAAGCAACAGAGAAGAATTCAGAAATCTCTTTTACACAGCCCATCCAAAAACAGATAGATAATCACATGTCTGAAATTGCTTATCCTCAGAGTGATGGGGTTGATAGTACAAGTCATACAGACATAAAATCTGACCCTCTAGGTCATCCAAATTCTGAGGAAGCAGTGAAAGCCAAAATAACTTCTAGGCAGCAAGAAGAGCTGCCAGTTTATTCTCCTGATGATTCTGAAGATGTCTCAAGTAAGTCTCGGCAACAGACCACTTTCCCTAACAGGCCAGATAGTAGACTGGGAAAAACACAGTCAAATTTTTCTTCTTGTGAGATCTCCCGAGTGGATGGCTTCCGTTCATCATCGGAAGAGCTCAGAAACCTAGGGTGGGACTTCTCTCAACAAGAAAAGCCTACTACCACATATCAGCAACCTGACAGCAGCTATGGAGCCTGTGGTGGACATAAGTATCAGCAAAGTGCAGAACAGTATAGTGGGACATGTAATTACTGTCAAGCCAACGGCTACTGGGATCCAAGATCAGCAGGTAGACCGCCTGGAACTGGGGTTGTGTATGATCTAATTCAAGGGCAGGTACCAGATTCCTTAACAGATGACCGTGAAGAGGAGGAGAATTGGGATCAACGTGGAGGATCTCGCTTTTCAGACCAGTCCAATAAATTTTTTCTGTCCCTTCAGAAGGACAAGGGGTCCGTGCAAGCACCTGAAATAAGCAGCAATTCCATTAAGGACTCTTTAGCTGTGAGTGAGGAGAAAGATCTTTCAAAAAACTTAGAACAAAATGATAGGAAAGATAGAGGGCCTCTTAAAAAAAGGAGACAGGAATTGGAGAGTGATTCTGAGAGTGATGGTGAGCTTCAGGACAGAAAGAAAGTTAGAGTGGAGGTAGAGCAGGGAGAGACAGCAGTGCCTCTAGGCTCAGCATTGGTTGGGCCTTCGTGTGTCATGGAGGACTTCAGGGACCCAGAGCGGTGGAAGGAATGTGCCAAACAAGGGAAGATGCCTTGTTACTTTGATCTGATTGAAGAAAATGTTTATTTAACAGAAAGAAAGAAGAATAAATCCCATCGGGATTTTAAGCGAATGCAGTGTGAGTGTACACCTCTTTCTAAAGATGAAAGAGCTCAAGGTGAAATAGCATGTGGGGAAGATTGTCTTAATCGTCTCCTCATGATTGAATGTTCGTCTCGTTGTCCAAATGGGGATTATTGTTCCAATAGACGGTTTCAAAGAAAACAGCATGCAGATGTGGAAGTCATACTCACAGAAAAGAAAGGCTGGGGCTTGAGAGCTGTTAAAGACCTTCCTTCAAACACCTTCGTCCTGGAATATTGTGGAGAGGTACTTGATCATAAAGAGTTTAAGGCCCGGGTAAAGGAGTATGCACGAAACAGAAACATCCACTACTATTTCATGGCCCTGAAGAATAATGAGATAATAGATGCCACTCAGAAAGGAAATTGCTCCCGGTTCATGAATCACAGCTGTGAACCAAACTGTGAGACTCAAAAATGGACTGTGAACGGACAACTGAGAGTTGGGATTTTTACCACCAAACTGGTTCCTTCAGGCTCAGAGTTAACATTTGACTATCGGTTCCAGAGATATGGCAAGGAAGCACAGAGATGTTTCTGTGGGTCGGCTAATTGCCGGGGTTACCTGGGAGGAGAGAACAGAGTCAGCCTCAGAGCAGCAGGAGGGAAAATGAAGAAAGAACGATCTTGGAAGAAGGATTCGGTGGATGGAGAGCTAGAAGCTCTGATGGAGAATGGTGAGGGTCTCTCTGATAAAAACCAGGTGCTCAGCTTATCCTGGCTAATGGTTAGAATTGAGACTTTGGAACAGAAACTTACCTGTCTCAAGCTCATACAGAACACACATTCACAGTCTTGCCTGAAGTCCTTTCTGGAACATCATGGGCTGCCTTTGTTGTGGACCTGGATGGCAGAGCTACGTGATGGCCGGGAAAGTAACCAGAAGCTTCAGGAAGAGATTATAAAGACTTTGGAACATTTACCCATTCCTGCTAAAAGTATGTTGGAGGAAAGCAAAGTGCTTCCTATTATTCAACGTTGGTCTCAAACCAAGACTGCTGTCCCTCAGCTGAGTGAAGGAGATGGGTATTCTAGCGAGAATACATCACGTGCTCACACACCGCTCAACACACCTGATCCTTCCACCAAGCTGAGCATAGAAGCTGACACAGACACCCCCAAGAAGCTAATGTTTCGCAGACTTAAAATTACAAGTGAAAATGGCATGGACAGTGCGATCTCTGATGCTACCAGCGAGCTAGAAGGCAAGGATGGCAAAGAGGACCTTGACCAGCTAGAAAACGTCCCTATAGAAGAAAAGGAACAACAACTACTCACACAACAGCTGCCTGAATCTAAAGTTGATAGTGACATTGCTGTGGAGGCCATTAAGCTACCCACATCTGAACCAGAGGCTGACACTGAAATAGAGCCTAAAGAGACCAATGGCACAAAACTAGACGAACCTATTGCTGAGGAAACACCATCCCAAGATGAAGAGGAGGGTGTATCTGATGTGGAGAGTGAGAGGAGCCAGGAACAGCCACATAAAACAGTAGATATAAGTGATTTGGCCACCAAGCTCCTGGACAGTTGGAAAGACCTAAAGGAGGTATATCAAATTCCAAAGAAAAGGCGAACTGAAAAGGAGAGCACAATAACCAAACGAAGAAGGGATGCTATTGGCTTCAGAGATCAAACAGTTGCCCCAAAGACTCCTAACAGGTCAAGAGAGAGAGACCCAGACAAACACACTCAAAATAAAGAGAAAAGGAAACGAAGGGGCTCCCTCTCCCCACCACCTTCTGCCTACGAGCGGGGAACAAAAAGGCCAGGTGGAAGATATGATACACCAACTTCTAAAAAGAAAGTACGAATTCAAGATCACAATCAACTTTCTACAGAGGAGCATCGAAAGTTGTTTGAGCAGGAGGTAGCTCAGCGGGAGGTTCAAAAAAAACAGCAGCAGATGCAGAACCTGGGAGTGACGTCTCCACTGCCCTGTGACTCTCTTGGCTACCATGCCCCTCATCACCCCTTTGCTGGCTACCCACCAGGTTACCCCATGCAGGCCTGTGTGGATCCCAGCAATCTTAATGCTGGAAAGGTGCTCCTCCCCACACCCAGCATGGATCCTGTGTGTTCTCCTTCTCCTTATGATCATTCTCAGCCCTTGGTGGGGCATTCTACAGAACCCCTTGCTGCCCCTCCACCTGTGCCAGTGGTGCCACATGTGGCAGCCCCTGTGGAAGTTTCCAGTTCACAGTATGTGACCCAAAGTGATGGTGTGGTACACCAAGACTCCAGGGTCACCGTCCTGCCAGTGCCAGCCCCAGGCCCAGTCCAGGGACAGAAGTATGGTGTTTGGGATTCAAACCAACAGTCCGTGAGTGTACAGCAGCAGTACTCTCCTGCACAGTCTCAAGCAACCTTATATCATCAAGGACAGGCTGCTCCAACTGTCTATGGTGTGACGTCACCCTATTCACAGACAACTCCACCAACTGTACAGAGTTATGCCCAGCCAAGTCTTCAGTACATCCAGGGACAACAGATTCTCACAGCTCACCCACAAGGAGTGGTGGTACAGCCAGCCACAGCCGTGACTACAACAGTTGCACCAGGGCAGCCTCAGCCCTTACAGCCACCTGAAAAGGTCGTGACAAATAACCTCTTGGATTTACCACCCTCATCTCCTCCCAAACCAAAAACCATTGTCTTACCTCCCAACTGGAAGACAGCCCGAGACCCAGAAGGGAAGCTTTACTACTCCCATGTGATCACAAGGCAGATTCAGTGGGACCCTCCTACTTGGGAAAGCCCAGGAGAGGATGCCAGCCTTGACCATGAAGCTGAGATGGACCTGGGAACCCCAACGTATGATGAAAATCCCATGAAGACCTCAAAAAAGCCTAAGACAGCAGAAGCAGATGCCTCCAGTGAGCTGGCTGAGAAAAGCAAACAAGTATTCAGAAAAGAGATGTCCCAGTTCATCGTCCAGTGCCTGAACCCTTACTGGAAACCTGACTGCAAAGTGGGAAGAATTACCACAACTGAAGATTTCAAACACCTAGCTCGCAAGCTGACTCACGGCGTTATGAATAAGGAGCTGAAGTACTGTAAGAACCCCAAGGACCTGGAGTGCAATGAGGATGTGAGACACAAAACCAAGGAGTACATTAAGAAGTACATGCAGAGGTTTGGGGCTGTTTACAAACCCAAACGGGACACTGAATTAGAGTGACCATCAGGGCCAGGGTGGGAGGACGGGCAAGCTGGTAGGAGAGACTCTGGGGAGAAGAAGTCCCGTGGGCCCTCTCTCCCCACCCCACTGTCAGGGCTGTGCTACTGATGACACATCACACTGAGGAATTCAAACCTGCAGAATGAGCTCACAAAAATGAGGTCCATCTACAACAAGCGGTCCTTGGTTGTGAGCTGTCGGTAGAGGCCATCTGAGGCAAGGGTTTAGGCCCTTGAGTCCTTCCCTTCCGAGACCCTGGCCAGGCCTGACCCCACTCTCAAGGCTGGGTCTCCTCCTTGGCCGTGCTGTCAGCGCACAGACTCATGTGCATCCCCACCCATGACCCCTTACCCTGACGATCTGTATTATATTTTAATGTATATGTGAATATATTGAAAATAATTTGTCTTTCCTGGTTTTTGGCTTTTGTTTTGCTTTTAAGCCTCTGCGTGCTAGGATCACAGAAGACTTTGTAAGGATGGTTTAAGTTCTCCTGCAAGGTTTAATGTGTTATCATGTAAATATTCCAGAGCAGGCTGCCTTGTGGTTCCGGCCAGCCTTGTGCTATGTTGATAAGATTGATTTACTGCTTAAAATCACTTTACTTGGGCTTCCCTGGTGGCACAGTGGTTGAGAGTCCGCCTGCCGATGCAGGGGACACGGGTTCGTGCCCCGGTCCGGCAGGATCCCACATGTTGCGGAGCGGCTGGGCCTGTGAGCCATGGCTGCTGAGCCTGCGCGTCCAGAGCCTGTGCTCCGCAGCGGGAGAGGCTACAGCAGTGAGAGGCCCGCGTACCGCCAAAAAAAAAAAAAAAAAAAAAAAAATCACTTACTTTATCCAATTTTTACTGAACTTTTTATATAAAAAATAGAATCAAAGAAAAAAAAAAGCATTAAGTCTATGCCTTCAACTTCTAACAGGTGGAAGAGTTCTCAGTGCTCTCTGAGAATCTGCTTCCCAGGTTATAATACTCAGTTTGGCTCCAAAAGAATTCTCTTTTTCTTAACTTTATAGTTAATTGAATTTTGGAGAAGGTGCGGTTGCAGACAACCACTGGCTGGTGAGAACGTTTGCTGGGTTGCCTGTCCCAGAACTGGTTTAGGGTCATCTGATAAACAGGAAACAATCACCTAGGACACAGGCAAGCCAAGGCATGTAAGCAGGTTGCTGAGGAAGCTGGGATGTTTCTGCGGTGCCAAGCCAGAGCGGACACTGCCCACCTTGGAAAGGTCTCAGGAACAGCCCTGCAGGGGGCAGCAAAGTCAGGCCTGGTCATGCCTGGGAGTGTGCGTGGTGAGGGCTGTGGGTTGCTACAGCATGAAGCCAGAAGCACGTGGTGTGCCTCTTAAGACCGCAGCAAGGTGATCACCAAGGCTCCTGGGCTGGAGCTACAAGGTAGTCAAAGGACTGAGCACTCTGGGTGTGCAACTGGAGAATGAATTTGGAGCTGGGAAGCACTAAGTTCATAAGCAGCTCAGTCGACCCCTTTGACTTCTCAACTTTCATATGCACCATTCTACACACATTTCAACGCCTGCCCAGCAAAGAAACTACATTTTAGCAAGAAACAGCTAACCCTCTGATAAGTGAAGTTCTTGCCCTTACCCCAGGTAAAAACACAAAGCCCCAGCGGTCATTGAATCCATTGCTGCCTATATTAATTAGGCCTCAATTTCAGTCTTAGGTCCCACTAAAGACTACATTGTAAAGTTGACCTCCACCTAGTGTTATATAAAATTAAAATGGGAAGGAGAAGTTAGAATAAACACATACATATAGCAGAAAATATGCAAAGCTACCAGTCCTGGTTTCTGTAGTTATTCATGAGGTCAGAGTTGACGTCTATAGCTTCCACCTTCACCCACTTATTCCTTGTTTTCCTTGCCCACAGCCAGAACCCACAGCTCCATCCAGATTCTTTACTGGTAGAATGATTCAATCCTTCCCTTCTGAATGGTCTGAATCCTCAACTGTCCTGCCTTTTTCCAGTTCCTGTAGCTTTACATTGATCTTTACTGTTGGCATGGAAGTATTGAAGGGAACCTCAGAAAATCTCCTGGGTTCCAGAGAAAATCTCCTGGGTTCCAGAAAAAATCCTCCTTGCTTCCATAATAAAGGCAACCAATTTCCTGCGGTAACTGAGATCATAACATCAATAGATTAACATTTTTCACCTGTTGGTTCAGTGGTATAAGGAGTGTAAGATGGCCAGGGGGCAGTCTGTGGTAGGCAGAATTCTAAGATGGATCCCACAATTCCTGCCCCCTGGGGTAAACACCAGTGTAATTTCCTTTGAGCACTGTAGAGACCTGTAAATACAATTGGATATCACCTTCATGATTATAAACAATATGGCAAAAGGAATTTTGCAGATGAAATTAGGGTCCCTAATCAGCTGACTATAATTCAAAGGGAGATTATCCTGGGTGGGTCCAACCTATCTAATCAGGCAAGTCTTTTAAAAGCAAAAGTTCTATTCTCCAGGATAGATCACATGCTAGGCCACAAGACAAGTCGCAGTAAATTGAAGACTAAAATCATATGTTGGGCTGCACCCCACAGGCCTGCAAGGCTTGTAGTTGCCAGCCTCAAGACTGAAGAAAGAGCCTAGAGACAGCAACAGAGACATCAGTGACTTATTGGACAAGGGATCTTACACACCTGAAGCAAGGTCCTGGAGCAACACCTCAGGGTTTGTGGCAGACAGCAAGCAGGACATGGCAGCAGTCTTTGCTACCCGGGGGTGGAGGAGGCTACCATTTATAGGGGGAATTAATGGTCAGGTTGGCTCATAAAATCACCAGAGAGACCAGCAGCTGGGGCAGGAAGCAAGCACATAGGCGGTTACTAATTAAGGCCTATAATTAAGAAGATTGGATAGTCATGTGAGTGAAGCAGGTACTGGCTGAACAGGGGATATACAGAGCAAGAGGACAGTCATCTTGAACGGCGTGGTCAAACACTCCACCCTTACATACCCTGTACGACCTCTATAATCTTGGCCCGTACTTCTTCTGCTATATCCCCAAGGACAGGTACGTAGAAGTGCAGATGCAACCAAACACCACAACTGCCATACAGACAGTCCAACAGGTGGGCAAGCTGTGGAACCAGGAGCTTATCAAGTCAATTCTTCATGGACTCTCAGAGGTTGACAATGGTATTTCGCTGTAGAGCCAGCAATCAAACTCATTTCTCAGTGAGGCCACCATCGTCACCCAGTCCACAAACAGATTCCCTTCACTCAGAGTAGGACAAGCTGCAAGGTATCTAATAGGCACAATATAGGGAAGATCATGACCATTAAGCAAAATACAAGCAGTAGGGCTTCCCTGGTGGCGCGGTGGTTGGGAGTCCGCCTGCCGATGCAGGGGACGCGGGTTCGTGCCCCGGTCCGGGAAGATCCCACATGCCGCAGAGCGGCTGGGCCCGTGAGCCATGGCCGCTGAGCCTGCGCGTCCGGAGCCTGTGCTCCGCAACGGGAGAGGCCACGACAGGGAGAGGCCCGCGTACCGCCAAAAAAAAAAAAAAAAAAAAATACAAGCAGTAACATCATTCTGGGGTAATGCCACCCCTGTCTACGCGTTTTGTCCTGGCCTGCAATACCATACCACCTGCCCACCCTCAGTCTCCACAGCCAGTGCCGAACACTGGAGAGGTGGTGTAACAGTACACAGGGTTAGTATAATGGTGCCTCTCTACAGTAGAGGCCTGGATTCATTACCTTAGTAATCTGAGGTGGGGCTGGGTAGAAGACAGGTGAAATCTGTACATCCCTTTCTGATCCTATTCCCCAATGGGACAGCAAACCCAAACCACTGAGGACTTACCTACCAGTCCTAAGGGCTATTTATAACATGTTCCCCTGGGGGTAGATCCTGTGAAGGGCAAAAATGAGTTGCTGTCCTGACCTGTAGTTGGCAACAGTCCTTCGGTGGTCAACAGTTCAACTCGAACGGTGTTGACTAGTTACCTCTGGGTTAACATGGCGTCGGCACTGGGATAACTGCTCCTGGGATGTGTCCACGTGTTAAGAGTGAGTTTCCCACCTCAACTGTTGTTTAAGTAGTCTCTTCGTAGCCCGGTAGCAGTGGGGTTGTAAGGCAGGTGGAAATGCCCCTGTATGTCCTTTGTATCGGCCCATTCCTGAACTTCATGGGCAATAAAGTAGATTCCTTGGTCACTATCGATGTCCACGGGGATCCTATATGTTGCATACAAATGAATAGTGGTTTTTTGCATGCTCAAAGAATCGGGTCGGTTTTTTGTAATGTCTTCCACCTGTTGTAATGTTTCGTAGACTGCCTATAGTTGTTGTTCCGTCACACTCTATCATTGCTCTGCCCCCTTCCATAGTTGGGACCAGAAGCCCAAGGGCACTCTTATTATTTTGCTGTTGCCACAGACCTCAACCAAACACTCCCGGGTAACGGGCCATGTTAATTCACAAGTCTGTCTCTGAATTCATATCCCTAAAGCCTGTGTCTCTAATTGTTTAGGGGTGGTAGGTCAGGGGTATGCTTGTATTTTGTAGATAATCCAGGTCCTTGAGTTTTGTCTCTATTCACCAGCCACCCCCGTGCAGTCAGATGAATGAGGAGCACTGGGCTGCTACTTTTAAACTGGGAAAAGACTGAGGTTAACAGGATATCATCAACATAATGGAAGAAAAAGACATCTCTCATGGAACACAGCTACCACAAGGCCCCACATGCTAGTAGACGGCCTCCTCCCGATCACCTCCACAACTTTCTGTTTCCCGTCCTTATGTCCTGACATCTCAGCTCCCAGGAGTTTTCTCACCTAGAGACAGCAACAGAGACATCAGGGATTTATTGGACAAGAGAAACCTACACATGAAGCAAGGTCCTGGAGCAACACCTCACTGTGCGTGGCAGACAGCAGGCGAGACATGGCAGCCGTCTTCACCACTCCGGGGAGAAGGTGGCTACCATTTATAGGGTGAATTGGCCAGATTAGCTCATCAATTACCAGGGAAACCAGCAGCTGGGGCAGGGGGCAAGTAGGAGGCAGTTATAATTAAGCCCCATAATTAAGAGGATTAGAGAGTCATGTGAGTAAAGCAGGGACTGGTTGATCAGGGCAGGTACAGAGAGCAAGAGAACAGCCATCTTGAGGGCCTGACCATACATCATAGCAAGCAGCTTTTCTGACCCAGTGCTATGAGACTAGAAATGAACTACAAGGAAAAAACTACCCGAAACACAAACACGTGGAAGCTAAACAATATGCTACTAAACAACCAATCGGCCATTGAAGACATCAAAGAGGAAATAAGAAAATACCTGGAGACAAATGAAAATGAAAACACAATCCAAAATCTATGGAATGCAGCAAAAGCTGTTCTAAGAGAGAATTTTATAGTGATACAAGTCTACCTCAGAAAGCAAGAAAAATATCAAATCAACAATCTAACCTTACATCTAAAGGAACAACAAACAATACCCAAAGTTAGTTAAGGAAAGATATCAAGATCAGAGCAGAAATAAATGAAATAGTGACTAAAAATAAAAATAGAAAAGATCAATGAAATTAAGACCTGGTTCTTTGAAAAGATAAACAAAATCGATAAACCTTTATTTAGCCAGACTCATCAAGAAAAAAGAGAAGGCCCCCCAAAATAAAATCATAAACAAAAAGGGGCAGTTACAACAAACACTACAGAAGTACAAAGGATCATAAGAGATTACAATGAACAACTATATGTCAATAAAGTGGACAAACTAGAAGAAGAGGACAAATTCCAGTAAAGGTACAATCTCCTTGACTGAATCAGGAAGTAGAAAATATGAATAGATGAATGGCCAGGAATGAAATTGAGTCTGTAGTAAAAGATCTCCCAACAAACAAAAAATCCCAGGCCAGATGGCTTCACAGGTGAATTCTACCAAACATTTAAAGAAGAGTTAACATCTACCCTTCTCAAACTAGTGCAAAAAACTGCAGAGGAAGGAACTCTTCCGAACTTATTCTACGAGGCCAGCATCACCCTGATACCAAAACTAGACAAAGAGAACACAAGAAAACAAAATTACAGGCCAATATCACTGATGAACACAGATGCAAAAATCCTCAACAAAATATTAGCAAACTGAATTCAACAGCACATTAAGAGGATCATACACCATGAGCAAGTGGGATTTATTCCAGGGATGAAAGAGATTCAATATCTACCAACCCATCAGTGTGACACACCACATTAACAAACTGAAGAACAGAAATCATATGATCAGCTCAACAGATGAAGAAAAATCTTTTGACAAAATACAACATCTATTCACGAAAAAAAAAAAAGGCCACCTACTGAATGAAAGAAGATATTTACAAAGACAAATATTGTTTTGTTTCATTTATATGTGGAATCTAAAAAACAAAACAAATGAACAAGCACAACAAAACAGAAACAGAGTCATAGATTCAGAAAACAAACAGCTGGTTGCCAACCAGATTTATCATGGTGATTATTTTGAAATGTATAGAAATATCGAATCACTATATTGTACAAAAGGAACTAACAGAGCCTTGTAGGTCAATGAGGTTTCAAAAAGAAACAGACAAATTTATGGAAAAAGAGATCAGATTTGGGGTTACTAGAGGTGGGGACTGAGGGGAGGGGGAAGTGGATGAAAATAGTCAAAAGGTACAAACTTCCAGTTATAGAAATAAGTACTAGGGATGTAATGTACATGATAAATGTAATTGACACTGCTGTATGTTATCTGTGAATGCTGTTAAGAAACTAAGTTCTAAGTTCTCATCAGAAGGAGAAAAAAATTTTTTTCTCTTTCTTTTATTTCATATCTATATGAGATGATGGAGGTTCACTAAACTTATTGTGATAATCATTTCAAGATGTACTTAAGCCAAATCATTATGCCATGCACCTTAAACTTATACAGTGCTGTATGTCAGTTATATCTCAAGGAAACAGGAAGGAAAAAAATGTTTCATAAGATCCCATGCTGGCTAGGGTAGGGAGAACAGAAATTCTCCAACACTATTGGCAGGAGTGAAAACTGTCATAATAATTGAGGGTAAGTCAGTAATATATCAAAATTTGCAACATGCTTCCTCTTGGACCCAGGGATAATTTGCCCTACAGGCACTCTTGCAGAAATGCCCCAGGACATACTGTGTGTGCAAGGAAATTTCACTGCAGCATTGTTTGAAACAGCGGGAATAGAAAGCAATGTGAACAGTCAGTCCGTCACTAGAGTCTAGCTAAATAAATGATGATCTATTACCACAATGGAATGCTGTGCAGCTGTTTACGAGGGTGAGGTAAACATACATTTGTCTACATGAGAAGACATTCTTGGGACTTCCCTGGTGATCCAGTGGTTAATACTCTGTGCTGCCACTGCAGGGGGGAACGGGTTTGATCCCTGGTCGGGGAACTAAGATCCTGCATGCTGCACTAACGGCCAAAAAAAAATAAAAATAAAACAAAATAAATCCCACCAAAACAACAACAAAAAAGATGTTCTTAATGTTAAATGAAAGATAAAAACATTGTTTCAGAACAATAAAAAAGCAGAAGAGTTCTCTTGCTAGTCTGGAAGCAAAACAGCCATGTTGAGATAGGAGGGGCCGCGTGGCAAGGCCCTGAGAATGACCTCCAGGTGCTGAGAGCCATCCCCAGCTGACAGCAAGAGAACAGGGACGTTAATCACACAGCTTCAAGGCACCGAGTCCTGCTAACAACCACATGACCTGTGCAGAGGACCCTGAGCCCCGAATGAGATTGCAGCTTCAGCCAACACTTTGATTTCAGCACGGTGACACCCTGAGCAGAGGACTCAGCTAACCTGCGCCTAGATCCTTGACCCACAGAAACCATGGGATAAAGACATTTCTGTTATTTTAAACACAGTCTCATCTTCCAATTCAGCGGAAACATTGTTGTATCCCCTGGCAGAAGCATTCCCTTATTGGATACTTAGATATCCAAACCAGCAGAGCTCAAAGTCGTCAGGACAGGAAGCAAATATCTGCAAATGGGTTATAAGATGTAATAGTGAGAGAAGCCACTTGCACTTCTGCCACTTGCATTCTGGCTATAGGAGCGAGAACACCATGTAATGCTTTCTGATCCAAAGCATATACTGCACCTGTAAGACAGACCCCATTCTTTCAGGATGTTGTCTACCAACTGGTACCGTCAATGAGTCCTCAGTAAGCCATTTCCCCTCTCATTTAGGCCAGTCACTCCCAGGTGATGGGGGATGTGGAAAGACGAGTTAATTCCATGGGACAAACCCTATCGCTGCACTTCTTCGCTGTGACATGAAGTTTCTTGATCAGAAACAATGCTGTTTAGAGACTTACCTGGTGGTCCAGCAGTTAAGACTCCGCGATTCCGATGCAGGGGGGCCTGGGTTCAATCCCTGGTCAGGGAACTAGATCCTGCATGTCGCAACTAAAGATCCCGCACGCGGCAATGAAGATCCCACATGCTGCAACTAAGAACCAGCACAGTCAAATTAAAAACAAAAAATTATATTTATTTATTTATTTATTTATTTATTTATGTATAAAAGAAACCATCCTGTTTAGAATGTAAGGTGGTGGATAAGGCATTCTTGTGAGTCCATGAATGGTAGTGCTAGCAGAAGCATTAAGGGCAGGGAAGACAAATCTGTATCCAGAATATATGTCTATTTCCATGAGAACAGATCTCTGCCCCTCCATGATAGAAGTCCAGGGTAATCAGCCTGCCATGAGGTGACTGGCTTGTCCCCCTGGGAATGATGCCATATTAGAGACTCCAGGCTGGACTCTCTGTTGGCCCATTAGGCACTCAGCAGAAGCACTAGCCAGGCCAGCCTTAGTAAGGGAAATTACATGTTGTCGAATCCATACATAACCTCCATCCTTGCCACCTCAGCCTCTTTGTTCAGGGGTCTATTGAACTAGCACTGGAGCGCCGGGGAAAGAAGCTGACTCACCTCCACAGCGAGTTACCTTGTCCACCTCATCATTAAGAACCTCCTGTGCAGTTGATGGCCTTTGGTGGGCATTCACATGGGACACAAATACCTTCACGGTCTGTGCCAATTCAAAGAGGTCTTAACTAATGTTCTGGTCTCCACTCAATATGTCCTTCATCCCAGTCCCCATGTGTCACAAGTTTTACCCATCTTGGTTAACTTCTACCTATCTTCAACATTATTTCATCTAGACCCCCTCTCACCCACTTTTCCTTTCCAGGTTACTCTGAAGCAAATTCCAGACATCATATCACTTTATCTTGAATACTTCCGTATCTCTAAAATATAAGTGCTATTTTGAAATAACCACAATACTACTTCACACCACAACCCCAAATCATTTTATATCAAATATCTATCAATCTTTAAATGTCCCGAACTACCTCAAGCATCCAATTAAAGTCCAAACACCGAAAAGAGTTAATATAATAGATAGTTTTCTGCATACAGGTCCTTTGTCTACTTAGGTAGGTTTATTCCTAGTTATTTTATTTTTTTTGTTGCAATGGTAAATGGGAGTGTTTCTTTAACTTCTCTTTCAGATTTTTCATCATTAGTGTATAGGAATGCAAGAGATTTCTGTGCATTAATTTTGTATCTTGCAACTTTACCAAATTCATTGATTAGCTCTAGTAGTTTTATGGTAGCATCTTTAGGATTCTCTATGTATAGTATCATGTCATCTGCAAACAGTGACAGCTTTACTTCTTTTCCAATTTGGATTTCTTTTATTTCCTTTCCTTCTCTGATTGCTGTGGCTAAAACTTCCAAAACTATGTTGAATAAGACTGGTGAGAGTGGGCAACCTTGTCTTGTTCCTGATCTTAGTGGAAATGCTTTCAGTTTTTCACCATTGAGGACAATGTTGGCTGTCGGTTTGTCATATATGGCCTTTATTATGTTGAGGAAAGTTCTCTCTATGCCTACTTTCTGGAGGGTTTTTATCATAAATGGGTGTTGAATTTTGTCAAAAGCATTCTCTGCATCTATTGAGATGATCATATGGTTTTTCTCCTTTAATTTGTTAATATGGTGTATCACGTGGATTGATTTGCATATATTGAAGAATCCTTGCATTCCTGGAATAAACCCCACTTGATCATGGTGTATGATCCTTTTAATGTGCTGTTGGATTCTGTTTGCTAGTATTTTGTTGAGGATTTTTGCATCTATGTTCATCAGTGATATTGGCCTGTAGTTTTCTTTGTGACATCCTTGTCTTTCTGGTTTTGGTATCAAGGAGATGGTGGCCTCGTAGAATAAGTTTGGGAGTGTTTCTGCCTCTGCTTTATTTTGGAAGAGTTTGAGAAGGAGAGGTGTTAGCTCCTCTCTAAATGTTTGATAGAATTCGCCTGTGAAACCATCTGGTCCTGGGCTTTTGTTGTTGGAAGATTTTGAATCACAGTTCCAATTTTAGTTCTTGTGATTGGTCTGTTCATATTTTCTATTTCTTCCTGATTCAGTCTTGGCAGGTTGTGCATTTCTAAGAATTTGTCCATTTCTTCCAGGTTGTCCATTTTACTGGCAGAGAGTTGCTTGTAGTAATCTCTCATGATCTTTTGTATTTCTGTAGTGTCAATTGTTACTCTCCTTTTTCATTTCTAATTCTATTGATTTGAGTCTTTTCCCTTTTTTTCTTGATGAGTCTGGCTAATGGTTTATCTATTTTGTTTATCTTCTCAAAGAACCAGCTTTTAGTTTTATTGATCTTTGCTATCGTTTCATTTCTTTTTCATTTATTTCTGATCTGATCTTTATGATTTCTTTCCTTCTGCTAACTTTGGGGTTTTTTGTTCTTCTTTCTCTAATTGCTTTAGGTGCAAGGTTAGGTTGTTTATTCAAGATGTTTCCTGTTTCTTAAGGTAGGATTGTATTGCTATAAACTTCCCTCTTAGAACTGCTTTTGCTGCATCCCATAGGTTTTGGGTCGTCGTGTCTCCATTGTCATTTATTTCTAGGTATTTTTTTATTTCCTCTTTGATTTCTTCAGTGACCACTTCGTTATTAAGTAGTGTATTGTTTAGCTTCCATGTGTTCGTATTTTTTCAGATCTTTTCCTGTAATTGATATCTAGTCTCATAGCGTTGTGGTCGGAAAAGATACTTGATATGATTTCAATTTTCTTAAATTTACCAAGGCTTGATTTGTGACCCAAGATATGATCTATCCTGGAGAATGTTCCATGAGCACTTGAAAAGAATGTGTATTCTGTTGTTTTTGGATGGAATGTCTTATATCAATTAAGTCCCTCTTGTTTAATGTATCATTTAAAGCTTGTATTTCCTTATTTATTTTCATTTTGGATCATCTGTCCATTGGTGAAAGTGGGGTGTTAAAGTCCCCTACTATGAATGTGTTACTGTTGATTTCCCCTTTTATGGCTGTTAATATTTGCCTTATGTATTGAGTTGCTCCTATGTTGGGTGCATAAATATTTACAATTGTTATATCTTCTTCTTGGATCGGTCCCTTGATCATTATGTAGTGTCTTTCTTTTTCTCTCCTAATAGTCTTTATTTTAAAGTCTATTTTGTCTGATATGAGAATTGCTACTCCAGCTTTCTTTTGGTTTCCATTTGCATGGTATATCTTTTTCCATCCCCTTACTTTCAGTCTGTATGTGTCTCTAGGTCTGAAGTGGGTTTCTTGTAGACAGCATATATATGGGTCTTGTTTTTGTATCCATTCAGCCAATCTGTGTCTTTTGGTGGGAGCATTTAGTCCATTTACATTTAAGGTAATTATCCATATGTATGTATGTTCCTATTACCATTTTCTTAACTGTTTTGTGTTCGTTATTGTAGGTCTTTTCCTTCTCTTGTGTTTCTTGCCTAGAGAAGTTCCTTTAGCATTTGTCGTAAAGCTGGTTTGGTGGTGCTGAACTCTGTCAACTTTTGCTTGTCTGTAAGATTTCAATTTCTCTGTCAAATCTGAATGAGACCCTTGCTGGGTAGAGTAATCTTGGTTGTAGCTTTTTCCCCTTCATTACTTTAAATATGTCCTGCCACTCCCTTCTGGCTTGCAGAGTGCTGAAAGATCAGCTGTTAACCTTATGGGGATTCCCATGTGTGTTATTTGTTGTTTTTCCCTTGCTGCTTTTAATATGTTTTCTTTGTATTTAATTTTTGACAGTTTGATTAATATGTGTCTTGGCGTATTTCTCCTTGGATTTATCCTGTATGGGACTCTCTGTGCTTCTTGGACTTGATTAACTATTTCCTTTCCCATATTAGGGAAGTTTTCAACTATAATCTCTTCTAATATTTTCTCAGTCCCTTTCTTTTCCTCTTCTTCTTCTGGGACCCCTATAATTCGAATATTGGTGCATTTAATGTTGTCCCAGAGGTCTCTGAGACTGTCCTCAGTTCTTTTCATTCTTCTTTCTTTATTCTGCTCTGCAGTAGTTATTTCCACTATTTTATCTTCCAGGTCACTTATCCGTTCTTCTGCCTCAGTTATTCTGCTATTGATCCCATCTAGAGTATTTTTAATTTCATTTATTGTGTTGTTCTTCGTTGTTTGTTTTATCTTTAGTTCTTCTAGGTCCTTGCTAAATGTTTCTTGCATTTTGTCTATTCTATTTCCAAGATTTTGGATCATCTTTACTATCATTATTCTGAATTCTTTTTCAGGTAGACTGACTATTTCCTCTTCATTTGTTAGGTCTGGTGGGTTTTTATCTTGCTCCTTCATCTGCTGTGTGTTTTTCTGTCTTCTCATTTTGCTTATCTTATTGTGTTTGGGGTCTCCTTTTTGCAGGCTGCCGGTTCGTAGTTCCCGTTGTTTTTGGTGTGTGTCCCCAGTGGCTAAAGTTGGTTCAGTGGGTTGTGTGGGCTTCCTGGTGGAGGGGACTAGTGCCTGTGTTCTGGTGGATGAGGCTGGATCTTGTCTTTCTGGTGGGCAGGTCCACGTCTGGTGGTGTGTTTTGGAGTGTCTGGGACTTATTTTGATTTTAGGCAGCCTCTCTGCTAATGGGTGGGGTTGTGTTCCTGTCTTGCTAGTTGTTTGGCATAGGGTGTCCAGCACTGTAGCTTGCTGGTCGTTGAGTGAAGCTGGGTGCTGGTGTTGAGATGGAAATCTCTGGGAGATTTTCACCGTTTGATATTATGTGGAGCTGGGAGGTCTCTTGTGGACCGGTGTGCTGAAGTTGGCTCTCCCACCTCAGAGGCACAGCACTGACTCCTGGCTGCAGCACCAAGAGCCTTTCATTAACACGGCTCAGAATAAAAGGGAGAAAAAGTAGAAAGAAAGAATTAGTAGACGTAGAAAGAAAGAAAGAAAGAAAGAAAGAAAGAAAGAAAGAAAGAAAGAAAGAAAAGAAACAAAGGAGGGAGGGAGGAAGGAAGGAAGGAAGGAGGGAAGGAAGGAAAAAAAGAAAGAAAGAAGATAAAGTAAAGTAAGATAAAATAAAGTTATTAAAATAAAAAATAATTATTAAGAAAAACAAATTAAAGAAAAAAAACTGGACGGATAGAACCCTAGGACAAATGGTGGAAGCAAAGCTATACAGACAAAATCTCATACAGAAGCATACACATACACACTCACAAAAAGAGGAAAAGGGGAAACAATCATAAATCTTGCTCTCAAAGTCCACCTCCTCAATTTGGGATGATTCGTTGTCTATTCAGATATTCCACAGATGCAGGTACATCAAGTTGATTGTGGAGCTTTAATCCGCTGCTTCTGAGGCTGCTGGGAGAGATTTCCCTTTCACTTCTTTGTTTGCACAGCTCCAGGGGTTCAGCTTTGGATTTGACCCCGCCTCTGCGTGTAGGTCGCTGGAGGGCGTCTGTTCTTCGCTCAGCCAGGACGGGGTTAAAGGAGCCGCTGATTCGGGGGCTCTGGCTCACTCAGGCCGTGGGGAGGGAGGGGTGCGGATGGGGGGCGAGCCTGCGGCGGCAGAGGCCGGCGTGACATTGCACCAGCTTGAGGCACGCCGTGCATTCTCCCGGGGAAGTTGTCCCTAGATCCCGGGAACCTGGCAGTGGCGGGCTGCACAGGCTCCCCGGAAGGGAGCTGTGGAGAGTGACTTGTGCTTGCACACAGGCTTCTTGGTGGCTGCAGCAGCAGCCTTAGCATCTCATGTCTATCTCTGGGGTCCGCGCTTTTAGCCGCGGCTCGCACCCGTCTCTGGAGCTCCTTTAAGGGGTGCTCTGAATCCCCTCTCCTCGCGCACCAGGAAACAAAGAGGGAAGAAAAAGTCTCTTGCCTCTTCGGCAACTCCACACTTTTCCCCAGACTCCTTCCGGGCTAGCCGTGGTGCACTAGGCCCTTCAGGCTGTGTTCACGCTGCCAACCCCAGTCCTCTCCCTGCGCTCTGACGGAAGCCTGAGCCTCAACTCCCAGCCCCGCCTGGCCCGGCGAGTGAGCAGACAAGTCTCTCGGGCTGGTGAGTGCCGGTCAGCCCTGATCCTCTGTGCGGGAATCTCTCCGCTTTGCCCTCTGCATCCCTGTGGCTGCACTCTCCTCCATGGCTCCGAAGCTTTCCCCTCCGCCACCAGCAGTCTCTGCCGGCGAAGGGGCTTCCTAGTGTGTGGAAACCTTTCCTCCTTCACAGCTCCCTCCCACTCCCTCCCGTCCCTATCCTTTTGTCTCTGTTTATTCTTTTTTCTTTTGCCCTACCCAGGTACGTGGGGAGTTTCTTGCCTTTTGGTAGGTCTGAGGTCTTCTGCCAGCGTTCAGTAGGTGTTCTGTAGGAGCTGTTCCACGTGTAGATGTAGTTCTGGTCTATCTGTGGGGAGGAAGGTGATCTCCACGTCTTACTCTTCCGCCATCTTACCCCTAAATCTCCCAGATCCAGGTTTGATTCTTTCTTGCAAAACAACTTCTTGGGGAGTGTTATGTGCTTTCCTTAGGGGGCACATAGTCTTCTTCTCATGCTGGAATGTTATCGGTCATTGATGGTCATTGCTAGAGCCCTAAAATCATGCAGAGTTGAAAAGAGGGATATCCTATCACTTTCTTCATTTGTTATCTATACCAATATATATTGCTATAAAATACACACACACACACACACACACACACACATTCTATAGAGAAATTTTCCTTCATCAACAAGTTGGTTACCCAGAAATACAGTTCATGTAGAGAAAGCAGAACAAATGCTTTGTTTTTTTCCCCAAATTTCAAAGTAACAAGTTGATTTCTTGGCATCCTCTAAGTTGATCAATGAATTTTATTTTAATATCATTATGAACTCATGCATTTAAACATACCTGATGTGTTTCAAACCATTCCAGTTGTTATCTTCATTGATGCTTAAATCGTATCATCTCTGCCAGTGAGAACCAATCCACATTGGCTCTTGGATCCTGTTGAGTTGTCTTTCAGAGTTGCCAAGATGTTCCAGGCTCATCTTGTACATTTCCTGCCCCAGAGGTGAAATCACCCATTTCTTCAAGGAGCCTTAGTTCCTTTTAGTAGGAAATGGTATATAGAGATCACAATCCAGTCATTACTAGTTTGGTCATTATTTCTAGGTCTTTTCAGTAAACAAAGCTAGGAGATTCTGTTGTTAATTGTTTTATAGCTTTATTTAAGATAAAGTAACTTATGAGCTCATACTGACACTTCCAAGTCAAGCCCAGGATTTACTTAACTTTATCAGTCTTACACCTGTACTTCTTACACGATGACCCAAAACCTGAGGGACACAGCAAAAGTAGTTCTAAGAGGGAAGTTTATAGCAATTCAGTATCACCTCAAGAAACAAGAAAAATCTCAATCTAACCTTATGCCCAAAGCAAATAGAAAAAGAAGAACAAAGAAAACCCAGTTAGTAGAAGGAAAGAAATCATAAAGATCAGAGCAGAAACAAATGAAATAGGAATGCAGCAAACCATAGCAAAGATCAATAAAACTAAAAGTTGGTTCTTTGAGAAGATAAACAAAATTGATAAACCTTTAGCCAGACTCATCAAGAAAAAAAGGGAGAGGACTCAAACCAATAAAATTAGAAATGAAAAAGGAGAAGTTACAACAGACACCACAGAAATACAAAGGATCATAAGAAACTATTACAAGCAACTCTATGCCAATAAAATGGACAACCTGGAAGAAATGGACAAATTCTTGGAAAGGTACAACTTTCCAAGACTGAACTAGCAAGAATTAGAAAATACAAACAGATCAATCACAAGTAATGAAATTGAAACTGTGATTAAAAATCTTCCAGCAAACAAAAGTCCAGGACCAGATGGCTTCACAGGCAAATTCTATCAAACATTTAGAGAAGAGCTAACACCTATCCTTCTCAAACTCTTCCAAAAAACTGCAGAGGGAAGAACACTCCCAAACTCGTTCAATGAGGCCACCATCACCCTGATCCCAAAACCAGACAAAGATATCACAAAGAAAGAAAATTACAGACCAGTATCACTGATGAACATAGATGCAGAAATCCTCAACAAAATACTAGCAATTCAAATCCAACAGTACATTAACAGGATCATACACCATGATCAAGTGGGATTTACCCCAGGGATGCAAGGATTCTTCAGTATCAGCAAGTCATTGTGATACACCATATGAACAGATTAAAGAGTAGAAACCACATGACCATCTCAACAGATGCAGAAAAAGCTTCTGACAAAATTCAACACCGATTTACGATTTAAAAACTCTCCGGAAAGTGGGCATGGAGGGAACCTACCTCAACATAATAAAGGCCATATACAACAAACCCACAGCAGCCATCATTCTCAATGGTGAAAAACAAAGCATTTCCTCTACAATCAGGAAGAGGACAAGGATATGCACTCTCACCACTATTATTCAACATAGTATTGGAAGTCCTAGCCACGGAATCAAAGAAGAAAAAGAAAGAAAAGGAATACAAATTGGAAAAGAAGTGAAATTGTCATTGTTTGCAGATGACATGATACTATACATAGATAATCCTAAAGATGCCACCAGAAAACTACTAGAGCTAATCAATAAATTTGGTAAGGTTGCAGGATACAAAATTAATGCACAGAAATCTCTTGAATTCCTATACACTAACAACAAAAGATCAGAAAGAGAAATTAAGGAAACAGTCGCATTTACCATTGCAACGAAAAGAATAAAATACCTAGGAATTAACCTACCTAAGGAGACAAAAAGACCTGAACTCAGAAAACTAAGACACTGGTGGGCATTTCCCTCTTTTCCCTTATGTTCTTCTCGTCTTACACCAAAATGACTGCTGTTGCCAAAAACACAACCCGCGAGTTAGAATCTAGTCCAGCATCATCTGTCTCTGGCAACCTGGCCTCCAGCTGCTGCCTGGTTTAACATCTTTTAATATAGAAACCCTCTTTTCTGTTCTCAAAATCAGTAAATGCTTTGTTTCAAAAGCTTCTTATATTTCTGCTGCAGGTCAGTGGACCTGGCACAGATTTTCTTACCCTGGCCTCATCGTACCTTCCCCGACTTGAGGAAACATTTGGATAACAACAGACAGAGAAAGAAAACCCCCAGTGGGATGTTTTCTCGTTGAATACAAGACCCTCGGTTGAAGGTTTTTAGATCCTCTTTTCATCCAGAGGATACTCACATAGCGGGTAACCAAAACTGAAGTGTACTGGCTTGGGGTATCATAGGGAACAGAAAAGCATTGCTTCCAGTACAGGTCACAGACATGGGACGGGAGAAAGGCTTCGTTGTCTGTCGTCTTATGGAAAGAGGATCTTGGCATAAAAGGCTGCCTCACTGTGGTTGGTGCATGCCCGTGGTCACTTGCATGGTCACCTTTGGGTTCCATGGTTTGGATGCTGAATGAGCCATTAGGAAATGCAGGCATTTCCCACACCAGCTAGAATAGCCACGCGGTACGATCCTGGGTTCCTGCCATCAGGAGGAAGTTACGTTCCTGCCGTGAAGCCTTGCGTTTGCCTTTGTTTTTAACCTGTGCTGTTGCGAGTTTTGGTGTGTTTCTTTGTGAGTTTTTATTTAATTGCGTAACTTTGTTTTTCCATTACTGTGAAAGTAAGGTGTTGTACTTTTAATTTTTTTTTAACAAATGTTACCATTCTTATTTAAGAGAATAAATTCCAAACAGTCTTAAAAACAAAAAAAAGACACTAATGAAAGAAATCAAAGATGATATACCATATTCTTGGGAGATATACCATATTCTTGGATTGGAAGAATCAACATTGTGAAAATGACTATACTACCCAAAACAATCTACAGATTCAGTGCAATCCCTATCAAACTACCAATGGCATTTTTTTTCACAGAATTAGAGCCAAAAGTTTTACAGTTTGTATAGAAACACAAAAGACCCCTAATAGCCAAAGCAATCTTGAGAAACAAAAACAGAGCTGGAGGAATCAGGCTCCCTGACTTCAGACTATACTACAAAGCTACAGTAATCAAGACAGTATGGTACTGGCACAAAAACAGAAAGATAGATCAATGGAACAGAATAGAAAGCCCAGAGATAAACCCACGCACCTGTGGTCACCTAATCTATGACAAAGGAGGCAAGAATATACAGTGGAGAAAAGACAGCCTCTTCAATAAGTGGTGCTGGGAAAACTGGACAGCCACATGTAGAAGAATGAAATTAGAACACTCCTTAACACCATACACAAAAATAAACTCAAAATGGATTAAAGACCTAAATGTAAGGCCAGATATTATAGAACTCTTAGAGGAAAACATAGGAAAAACACTCTTTGACATAAATCACAGCAAGATCTTTTATGACCCACCACCTAGAGTAATGAAAATAGAAACAAAATAAGCAAATGGGACCTAATGATACTTAAAACTTTTGCACAGCAAAGGAAACCATAAACAAGACGAAAAGACAACCCTCAGAATGGGAGAAAATATTTGCCAACGAAACAACTGACAGAGGATTAGTCTCCAAAATATACAAACAGCTCATGCAGCTCAATATCAAAAAACAAAAAAACCAATCAAAAAATGGGCAGAAGACCTAAATAGACATTTCACCAAAGGAGACATACAGATGGCCAAGAGGCACATGAAAAGCTGCTCAACATCACTAATCATTAGAGAAATGCAAATCAAAACTACAATGAGGTATCACCTCACACCAGTCAGAATGGCCATCATCAAAAAATCTGCAAACAATAAATGCTGGAGAGGGTGTGGAGAAAAGGAACCCCTCTTGCACTGTTGGTGGGAATGTGAATTGATACAGCCACTGTGAAGAAAAGTCTGGAGGTTCCTTTAAAAACTAAAAATAGAACTACCCTATGACCCAGCAATTCTACTACTGGGCATATACCCTGAGAAAACCACAATGCAAAAAGGCACATGTAACCCAATGTTCATTGTAGCACTATTTGTAAATAACCAGGACATGGAAAAAACCTAAATGTCCATGGACAGATGAATGGATAAAGAAGATGTGGTACATATATACTATGGAATATTACTCAGCCATAAAAAGGAACAAAATTGGGTCATTTGTAGAGATGTGGATGGACCTAGAGTCTGTCATACGGAGTGAAGTAAGTCAGAGAAAACCCGATATCATATATTAATGAGTGCATGTGGAATCATAGGTAAACCTATTTCCAGGGCAGGAATAGAGACACAGATGTAGAGAACGGACGTGTGGACATGTTGGCGGGGGGAAGGGGAGGATGGAATGAATTGGGAAATTAGGTTTGACATAAATACACTACCATGTGTAAAATAGCTAGCTCATGGGACCCTGCTGCATAGCTCACGGACCTCAGCTCCTTGCTCTGTGTTGACGTAGATGGGTGGGATGGGGGGGTGGGAGGTCCAAGAGGGAGGGGTATATGTATGCATATAGCTGATTCACTTCATTGCATAGCAGAAACTAACACAACATTGTAAAGCATCTATACTCCAATTTAAAAAAAGAAAAGAAAAAAAGGCCCCACATCTGCTACTGGTAGCAGAACTTTTGCAAACACTTGTTTCCACGTATGGAAGACATGCATGTCTTCAGTGTGGGAATGTTTAAATTGTTATAGGTATACATCCCCACATTTCTTTTTAATTCTAAAAGGCCAGAACAGAGCATTAAAACATTTAAATTCAGTTCACTTTAGTAAATATACATATTGAGAATGTAAGTGAAAAGTTTCAAGGCTTTATTCCAATTCTAGGCATTAAGAAAATAAAGTTTTATTTTTGTGTGCTATGTTTAGTGTTGTCTAGCATTTTTATTAGTTATGAGATGTTTAATGCCTACATTAGATCAGCTAATACTCCTACATGTTCACACATTTAAAGGCATTTGAAAGATGGTTATGATTTTATCTTCAGGCTAGCTCTGTAGGAAATTAAGTATATATGTGTATATATGTATATATATGTATATATCTTTTTTTCTCTCTCTAAAGGAAAGAAGGCATCGGTGGATTTTACAAAGGAATTGCCCCCAATTTGATTAGAGTGACTCCAGCCTGCTGTATTACCTTTGTGGTATATGAAAATATCTCACATTTTTTACTTGGCCTTAGAGAAAAGAAAAAGTAAACTAAAAGAAGATAATTCCAGTACATCTGCCCAAGGCAGCCATGTGCTCCTTTGTATTTGAGACATGAAACTCAGAAGAATACTGCACAGCAACATGGCTCATAATTGAACTCGGTCTATAATCGTTAGAAGTCACAGAACTGCTAAGCCTTCACAATGTTTTTCTGCTTTTGCTTTCCCCAGACGTATGGGACTTGGCTTCCTCTACCTGAAATGGTTGCCAGCAACACAACAGTAAAACTGACACCAAATGGAGAGTTTCACAGATTTTCTCCATTTCATTGTCCAAGTAGAAGCTGACTTGCAGCATTTGCTGAATGGATTTGAAGACCGCTCCTTTTTCTGAACTCGTTTGTCTGTATTGGCTTTAAAATCAACCTCTGTGGGCTTCCCTGGTGGCGCAGTGGTTGAGAGTCCGCTTGCCGATGCAGGGGACACATGTTCGTGCCCCGGTCTGGGAAGATCCCACATGCCGCGGAGCAGCTAGGCCTGTGAGCCATGGCCGCTGAGCCTGCGTGTTCGGAGCCTGTGCTTCGCAATGGGAGAGGCCACAACAATGAGAGGCCCGCGTACCGCAAAAAAAAAAAATCAACCTCTGTGCAATAGCAAAAAAAAACCTTCTTAAAAGATGTCATTGCTGTTTCAAGTGTTTGCTGGGAAAGATGTTGCCCAAATCCTGACCACTTTTGAAACGGGTAAGTTTGGTGGGGAAAAAACTCCACTGTAAATGTGCTTTTGTTTTAATTCATTTGGAATGCAGTTATGTACTTCTCTTAATTTGAGAAGTACCTGATATCTGTTGTCATTCCATCACGAATTTTTTTCCCAGAAGCTCTTTCATCATTTAAAATGTAATCCTGGATCACATTATTATCTTTTGGCATAGGTAGTTAGCGTCTTTTTATAGAATCTGAACGAGGATCCAGCTGTGTCAGCCCTTGCTTAGCATATTTGTCTATAAATCACTTTACTGGTGTTGCTAGTAGATCACCTTATAGAGATACTAGAATGACTGGGGTACGTTTGTTGACAAACTGTATGGAAACGAGAAGCTTTAGCTTTCTCCTTCAGATTTCAGATATGTGGGTCCAGATCCCAAATAAGTTACCAGTCTACATCGGTTGCTCAAATTCAGGTTTAAATACAAATTCCACTAAAGGCCATTATTGATTTTACTTTTGAGTTACGGTAACTTTTCTATAAATATAAAGGCCTGCCCCAGAAGGGTGCCAGAAGGATACTAACATTTTTATTTACGTAAACATCTATGAATGCTTTTTCCTGCACCATCTATTTGTTATAAATAAAATACTGTGGCTCTCAAAGCCATATCTAAATGGTTCTTTGAAAAGAGGCCCATTTTTTTATATTTTGAAAATGGCTTTGTTTTAAAAATAAAGATAGGTACCTAATTGTATTTACTGTATCTCGTTACATGCAGAGGAGTGCATTATAAATTAAATGTGATGTATTTTCCTCCTTCTGAATAATACTATTATTCATATGAAATCCTGATAGTAGTCCCTGTATGGAAAGACAAGTTTTACAGTTGATATTTGGAGTTTTAGAGGTAGTGCCATTATTTGAATGCCTCCTGTGTACCCCTAAATTAATAAGGCATAATTCCTGTCCTCTGAGAGCATACAGGCTTGCGGGATGAATAAGCATTAAATAACTACAGTTCTAGGTTAAGAACATGCAAGAAGATTTCTACAAGCGCTGCACGAGTTTTGAGAAGAGAATTCATTCCACTCGATCAACGGTTACAGCACTCCTTCCTGCGCTGTGCCATGTATGTTACCAAGCATTGAGGATATGGCAGTAAATGAGCTACAAAACATTCCTGCCCTCAGGGAATTTTCATTTTAGTGTGAAGTGACAAAACATAAATATGCATAATATAATTTCAAATATTAAATGCTAGAAGTAAAACTAAGGAGTTGGGAATAGTGTTGCTATGCTAGGTAGGACCGTTGGGGTCAGGAAAGGTCTCTGAGGAGGTAGTATTTGAAACATTTTGACATAAGTGAGGAAGCAAGCCACTATGACATGTTGACAAAAATCAGTCAGCCTAAGGAATGGAAACTGTTATTCGAGCCAAATTTGGATATTACGACCCAGGAAGAGCATCTCAGAAAGCTCTGAGAAGTGAAGTAAAGGCTCAGTTATAGAAGTTTGTTGAGACAGAAGGCTATACCTTTAGATGACGTGTTGTTTACAGTTTACACAATCCAAGTCTAAGCATCATCTTGGCCCCTTACAAGATCAAGAAGGAATACTGTCTTTTAAGGAGTTGTCTTTCTGATGCTAGGAGAGTGTTGTTCTCTATGGCTGAGCAGGTATCTCTGCCAATGCGGAAGGTTTGGCCCATGCATAATGCAGATACACAATGCATAGTAGTGGGGAGAGAGGCCACCAAAGGGCAGGGAAAAGTTTAAGTTTTTCTTGTCTTGCCATAAAATATGAACTTTAATGATCAATGGGGGGAAACTGTGAAATAACCTTTCAGTAGAAAGTGTTAGGTGATCAAATATTTGGTCCCTCAAAACAAGGGTGGCTGCTTGCCTGTCCCTTGATGCTTGGCCTTAACGGCCCGATTCTCTCCTTTCGGGGGAGTTGTACTAGCAGGATGTTTGGCAAGGACTGACATTCAATTCTAAGTTGTCCAGTAAGACTTAAGCCAATTTTCCTCACATGTGTGTGGGGTATGTCCATTATTTTATATAGAACTACAGATGTGATCTATAGTTTCAAGTCATTTAGACATTACTTAGTACGAGTAGGTGACACAGCATGAAAGGCAGGAAAGTATCTACTTATAAGTTCCACAAACTAAATTGGTAGTAGTAGCGATATCATGAGCAAAGATTTAAGCCAAAATCCTCCTGAAGAAAACCATTTTCCTAGTATTTCCCCTAAACTAGGAAGAGGATTGTTCAGAGCAGAAATCTGACACTTCATGGGTCATAAGATGAGTAAACAAATATCATGGCTAAATGGTCATGCCATTTGGAAAACTGATAGTAACCAGAGTACTCACATTACAGATTGACACGGGCTGTTTCCACGGTAGCCATAGGTGACCTTGAGCCCAAGGGAAACCAATTTTTTATCTTCTTAACCAACCTGGGGAGAGCCAAGGTCATAAACTTGTTCAGTAAATCCATTGGGTCCTGTTAGGAGCTACCCAATATTCAACATCTAATAAAAAAGGAGTATTATGGCCAGGTTCAGAACATGCACCGTTAATTGCCCAGGTAAGAGGGTATCACTTAGTGATATTGGTGGCAATGTTAGCTTGCATGGTGCTAGAGTTTCGTTTGAAATAAAATTTCTAAGAACCATCCAGTTAGAGCTTTGGAGAGGAGAGATCCACTAAGGCAACCTGGGAGTACTGGTAATTGGCCACAAACCCAGCAATTGGATTGATTTTTTTTTTTGAAACTTGCATGGGATTGAGCCCAAGAAGTACATTTGGTTCATTTGCAAAAGCGTGAGCAATTGTCAAAGTAATCAGTATACAGACCTGCTCTGGCATCTTGGGTCAGCTGTCTACTTCTGATGTAATATTCTCACCCTGGTCTGGTAGTGCTGGTCTTAGTCTAAGTCAGGTGTCAGAAATTGGAGTTGCAGTTCATTCAGTTGTAGAAGTCTGATAAGGTCCCTTCCGAAGTGGCCCGAAAGAGTCCTTTATCTGATGTCTTTTCCAATATGCATAACCTGGTTGCAGGTCATGATGCATCTTGATCTTCTTCCAAAGTTAGATTACTGTGATAAACTTCAGAAACAGTGTCTTTTTAATGACTAAACTTAACAAGGAGTTATCTGGGAAGTGAGTCTTCGCCAGTAAATACAGACATCAATTAACAAAACTAGAATTCTGTATTCACTGAAACAATCTTTTTCTCTCTAAAATACCCTCATTTCTACCAAATATAGCCAAATTAAGACTTATTTGTTTGCAAAATAAGTCTGGGTAATTGACCACATAGACTTTTAAATTGGCTGTGCGGGAACTTTTCATAAAGAATCTCAGATTGAACTTTAAAAACCTCAGGGATAGGAAACCCATACCAAAGGTATGTCATAGATTCAACCTGTGATATATATAGATTTGGGTGATGGATTTAGGCGAATTCCTCTCTTCTCGAGGTCCCCAAAATACAGTGAGGTTCCTGTACCTTTTAGGAGGTGGCCTTCCTTACAGGCCTGATAAAGTTGCTGGGAGCCTAAGTGGTTCCAAATTCTGGAGACATCTGGTAGACAGAAAAGATAAGGTTTCAGTTCTACTGACAGAGGTATATTTTAAAGGTTTCCTTATATCTGGAAAACAGATTAAAACCCAGTACTATTTCAGACAAAAACCAAAAATTATAACCATAGTCTGTTCACTAGTCTGTGACTAGTCCTTGATCTTAATCTTCTGGTAACAGTTACACAAAGCCATCCAGTTTATTAGAATTCTAATTTCTTACCCAGTTCAGCAGTATGATGTGAAAATTATCAGAAATCTGTTCACGGCAAAAAGTACTTTCTGTGGATCTTCTTGAAGATGAAGCGTTTTGCAAAAAGAGTACAATAATAACTGCCTATAAACGTCAAAAGACTTAAAAAGTCAAGGTTAAAGACCTGATTATAATGTAATTGGAAAACTTGGTTACTGCTGTGACACACAACAATTTAAGATAATTACTAAAATTATGACTGATATAATTTTTACCAGGACCTACCAGAATTTTAGGAGTTCCATATAATTTCGAGAATATGTATGTTGGTAACATTTACCCATAGGGTACAATCTAAGAAGTTTTATCACCACCTATTTGACAATGCTTCCCATGTAATTTAACATACCGAAGAAGCCTAAGCAGTTTAATATTCCTCTCTCTGAGATGGAGAGAAAACAAATATTTTGAGGTATTCTAGGGACCCTTTGGAAAACTTCAAAATTAGCTAGAGGTCAAATGAGCTTCATTTAGGATTTTATCTTTGGGAAGGTTGTCAAAAATATAAAGAAGTTTTACAACACTTGGTCACTGTGAAACAATACCCATTCACTTAACTAAAGTGACAATAGAAGATCTCACTGGCAAATACAGATCACTTCAACACAAAGAAACTCACAATCTATTATCAAAAACAGTTCAATATTTTAAGAAAACTTTGTCCTTTCAGAGAACCAAATTCAGGTTTTGTACCACTTTACTTTTTTTTTTTTGCGGTACGCGGGCCTCTCACTGTTGTGGCCTCTCCCGTTGCGGAGCACAGGCTCCGGACGCGCAGGCTCAGCGGCCATGGCTCACGGGCCCAGCCGCTCCGCGGCATGTGGGATCTTCCCGGACCGGGCCACGAACCCGCGTCCCCTGCGTCGGCAGGCGGACTCTCAACCACTGTGCCACCAGGGAAGCCCTGTACCACTTTACTTTTAAAATTCACTTTCTTAATTAAGTTCAATCTTATCTAATTTAGGCCAATCCTGATCATGTACAAAACTCTCAGTGTTCCCTTTCCACAAACATTTGACAACTTTATGTATCCATTTAGAAACAACCAGCTCTAGGAAAAAATGACCTTTTTTTTAACAAAATGTATTTTCATTCCTCTTTTTTTGTCTGAAAACACACATCCTAGTTTCCTTGCATACTGAAATGTTTCCCTTATAATTCTTAACCTTAGACTCTTAATCTCTAGCAAAAACCAAGAAGCAAGTAATTATAAACTGTCATACCAGCATTTCCTAATTGACAATTATGAACGTATTTTATAACCGCTAGAAACATACACCTTCTTAAAGAATTTCTTTCTTCAATGTGATACAAGACATGTATCTAATAAACAGCTTCAGTTTCTCTTAAGACAAAAGTAGGTAAGCTTAAGCCTGCCCAGCAATTAATGTTCTAGTATTTTATCCTACTTGTAATGACCCAGATAGTGAAGAAATTCTCGTAGTTTAACTTAGTTTTGTTTCAGGTTACCAAAATCTGGAGATATTATCCTTAAAGTAGACATTCCCAAAACAGTTATTCCTAAAGAGTTTACCTAAAGCTCTTATCTCATTTACCTCTACTTTATTTATTTAAAACGTTTTCATACCATTATTTTTCTTGCTGACAAACTTTAACAGTAATAAGGTCTTATTTGATTTCTAGTAAAACTAGGTACAGTAAAAGTATTATATTTAATATTGATGACTCAGACAGGAAAGGGGCAGGGCACAACCTTTAAAAGAATTGTAAGGCCAACTGGCCCGAGGCAGGCGAACGCAATCAGACTCACAGGTTGCATCAGACTGAAACTTTCCGTACCACCCAGTTCCAGAAACTGACCTGGAGACTTTCCACCCGGCCCAGCCTTCCCGCCTATCGAGGGGCGGGACTAACGGTCCCCCAGGATACCCGAAAAGACCACCAAATAAGGAATACCCTGCGCCCTCCCGGATTCACCACACCCCTTTCCCTTCTTCCCCTATAAATTCTGCCCAAACCCTCGCCCGGGCGGACTTCTTTGGCCCCTTTCTCTCGGACCAGTGAACCTCGCCCGGGGGCGCTCCCAAATAAAGCTTGTTTAAGCTCTCCCCCGTTTCTTGGTGCCGTTCCTTACATTTGGTGCCGAAACCCGGGAGGGGTACCAAGCCCCGCGGGTTACCGCGCGGGCCGCTCCTCCCCTTCCCCAGGAGACAACCAGGGAACCTCTACTCATCCACCCGATCCGGCAGAAAACGGGGTAAGTCCCCTTCCCTTGTTCCCTCCGACCCCCAGAGTCCCTGCCCACCGGACTCCCTGTCCTTAATCGCGGCCGCGTCAGGGACTCCTCCGTCCTCTCTCCGGGCCTCGGGCAACTGTGGAGACGTGCCAATCGCCTGACCGCCCTCCGACCTGCCGTGAATTGGAGACTGAGACCAGGGACGCCTCTCTCCCTCTCCATTCACTCAGGGACAGACTGGGGGTCATGGGAACCTCACAATCGAAACCAGATCCTAAGACGCCCCTGGGGTGTCTCCTAGCCAATTTTACAGCCCTCGGTTTCTCCCAAGATCTCCGTAGCCGACGGCTTATCCTCTAGACAGTCAATCCAAATGGCCTCCTGAAGGAACTTTCGATTTTAACATCCTCCGTGATCTAGATAATTACTGCCGCAGGACGGGCAAATATGGTCTGAGGTCCCCTATGTCCAGGCCTTCTGGTATTTACGCTCCTGCCCTTCCCTGTACATCTCCTACACCCAAGCCCCTAATTTCCTTTGACGATGACCCCTCTCCACTAGCCGACCCACCCGAATCTCTCACCTCTCCCCCCTCCAGAACTCCTCTCCATCCTCCACCCTACCCTGAAGCGGTCCCTCCTCCTCCCGAACCCGCTCCGGCCCCTCCAACCGCTCCCCCGCCTCCCTCAACGGTTTCTCCTCCCACGCCCCTTGCTTCGCCAATTACTGCACATACACGCGCTCACGACTCCCAAGATGCAAATCTCCTCTGCCCTCTGAGGGAGGTAGCAGGAGCGGAAGGACTGGTCAGAGTCCATGTCCCTTTCTCTCTCCAGGACCTCTCTCAAATTGAAAAGCGATTAGGCTCCTTTTCTGCCGACTCTTCCCGCTACATCAAAGAATTTCGCTACCTCTCTCAAGCTTACGATCTAACCTGGCACGATATCTTTGTGATCCTATCTTCTACTCTGACCCCTGACGAGAGGGAAAGAATTCAAACTGCTGCCCGAAACCATGCAGATCAGGTTCACCTTACCGACAACTCCATGCCTGTCGGAGCGACTGCCGTACCCGGCACCGATCCAGGCTGGACTTATCAGGATGGCCAAGATGGCTGCCGTAAACGCGACCTCATGATCCAGTGCCTCCTGGCTGGCATGCAGGCCGCCGCTCATAAGGTAGTCCATTTTGAAAAACTAAAAGAGATAACCCAAGAACCTAACGAAAATCCAGCTATCTTTCTCAATCGCCTTACAGAGGCCTTAACTCTCTATACCCGGCTGGACCCTGACACCCCGGCAGGGGCAACGGTCCTAGCCACCCATTTTATTACCCAGTCAGCCCCGGACATCCGAAAGAAATTAAAACGGGCAGAAGACGGCCCTCAGACCCCTATTCGAGATCTGGTAAAGATGACCTTTAAAGTCTATAACGGCCGTGAGGATTTGGCAGAATCCAGCCGACAGGCTCGGATGCACCAGAAGGTAGCCCTCCAAGCCCAAGCTCTTGTAGCCGCCCTAAGGCCGGCCATCTCCCATGGATCACAGCATCCACGGGGTCCGCAAAAGGCAACCCCGCCGGGGGCCCTGCTTCAAATGCGGAAAAGAAGGCCACTGGGCTCGCCAATGTCCCAATCCCCGACCTCCTTCTAAGCCCTGTCCCAGCTGCGGGCTAACGGGCCACTGGAAGAGTGACTGCCCTACGACTGGCCCTCCCTCAGCGTGTCCACGCGGGGGGCAGGCCGACCCAACGGCACTACCACTCGAACTGCTGGGATTGGCTGACGACTGACGGCGCCTGGACTCGAAGACCCCCATCACCCTCGCCGAGCCCAGGGTAACGCTACAGGTAGCGGGTAAGTCCATCTCATTTCTGGTGGACACGGGGGCTACCTATTCGGTCCTGCCTACCTACTCCGGGCCAGTTTCTCCTTCCCAGATCTCGGTCATGGGTATTGATGGCAAACCGTCCTTCGGACTCCAGACCAGCCCCCTCTCATGTTACATCGAGAGGCTCCCTTTCACTCATTCTTTCTTAGTCATACCGTCCTGCCCGGTTCCTCTGCTAGGTCGTGATGTTCTCTTCCAATTAGGGGCCTCTCTCCAACTGGCCAGGCTTGATCCTAAGGCCCCCTCCTCGGTCTGGTAGCAGAACCCCCTCCCTCCTCTCTCCCTCCTCCCATCTCCCCCAACCTGATAGACCCCCAGGCCAGGGATACATCAAAGCCCATAATAGCAACACACCATTCCCCCGTCCTCATCCGCCTAAAGGACCCCTCCAAATTTCCATCAAGGCCCCAATTTCCCATCTCTGAGACTCACCTTAGGGACCTACAACCTATTATCACCAGACTCCTAAACCAGGGACTTCTTATCCCCACTGACTCTCCCTGCAACACCCCCATCCTACCTGTCCGCAAGGCCTCTGGGGATTATCGCCTGGTCCAGGACCTGCGACTAATCAATGAGGCCATAATTCCTCTCCACCCAGTAGTACCAAACCCATACACCTTGCTCTCCCATATCCCCCCATCCACAACCCACTTTACGGTTCTGGATCTCAAAGATGCCTTTTTCACTATCCCCCCTACATCCCGACTCCTATTTCCTCTTTGCCTTTACCTGGACGGATCCGGATACTCATACTTCCAGTCAGCTCACCTGGACAGTTCTTCCCCAGGGCTTCCGCGACAGTCCTCGCCTCTTCGGTCAGGCGCTGGCACGGGACCTCACTTTCTGCTCCCTTACCCCCAGCACACTCCTCCAATATGTAGATGACCTCCTCCTCTGTAGCCCGTCTCTCAGCCTCTCAAGACAACATACTGCAGATCTCCTCAATTACCTTGGCTCTCGCGGTTATCAGGTCTCCCCAGCCAAGGCTCAGTTATCTGTATCTTCTGTAACCTACCTGGGGCTCCACCTTACCCCTACCGCAAAAGGTCTAACAGCCGATCGCACCCGGATTATCTGTGAACTCCAGCCTCTGGAAACAGCGGAACAAATTCTCTCCTTTTTGGGCCTTATAGGATTTTTCCAACACTGGATCCCTAACTTTGCTCTCCCCACTAAACCCTTATATCTAGCCTCTAAAGAAACCCCTCAAGGACCCCTCACCTCTCCTTCTGCCATTCAACAGGCCTTTCTCACCCTCCGTAAGGGATATACATTACAATCTGATACTTATATTTGAGTTCTACAGGAACTCTACGGCCCCCACCTAGGTGAAGGATGGAATGACGATGTTGACCTTTTCTGACCCTCATGACTTCAATCAACTAAAGTTTGGACACTGTCATCCTTTGCCCCAGTTCTGTGCTGAATTCTCTCCTGCTCAAGCCCCTTCATGAAGCTTAAAACTTCCCCAATTTTGCTGTTTGAGGAGACAGTGAAACTGAGCAGGACCCTGTGGGGCTCCTGTGCCCAGGAGCCTTTCTGTTCAGCCTCCTTGACCTTCCCTGAGTCCCAAAGGGCAGGTTCAAACAGTTGCTAATTAGGGAAGGGAGGGGGTGCAGAGACAAGGGAGGATCAGCTAAGAAACGATAGTGCAGCTTTGGAGCAGGATCCTGGTTCCACCTTAAGGGATACACATAGCAATATCTTTGAGCTCTTTACAGAACGAAAACCCCCAACAAATGGAAGGTGGAACCGCTGGATGAAGCATTCTTCAGAGAAGGTCAGGAGACCACCTGAGGCCCTGCACACACCCTGGTCCTTAGCAGCAGCACCACCCTTGAACCATTGCTATCAAACTCCTCACCAAACTCCCCTGGGTTGGGACACACAGTTTCAAGGGTGGGAGCCCACTGTGTCCCCCTTCGCCTGGCAAAGCAATAAAATTATTCCTTTCTACTTCACCCAAAACTGTCTCCGAGATTCAATTCAGCGCTGGTGCACAGAGGCCGAGTTTTCGGCATCAACACTGCTTTGGAAAAGACCTCTGGTGTTCTGTTTACTTGATGAAAGTAATAAATCCTTCCTTCTCTCGCTTTTTTTTTGTTTTGTTTTTTGTGGTACATAGGCCTCTCACTGCTGTGGCCTCTCCCGTTGCGGAGCACAGGCTCCGGACGCACAGGCTCAGCGGCCGTGGCTCACAGGCCCAGCCGCTCCGCAGCATGTGGTATCTTCCCGGACCGGGGCACGAACCCGTGTCCCCTGCATCGGCAGGCAGACTCTCAACCACTGTGCCACCAGGGAAGCCCACCTTCTCTTGCTTTTTATCTTGGTTGTGTCTTTTGGCTTGACACAGGTAATGACCATATTGAGATATCACTTCACACTTATTAAAACAGCTAAAATAAAAATGGGTGACAATACCAAATGATGGCAAGGATGTGGAGAAAGTGAATCTCTCTTACATTGCTGGTGGGAATGTAAAATGGTATACCCTCTGGAAAGCAGCTTGGCAAACTTACTTTAGTTAAAAAAACTAAACATGCAACTAAAATATGACCCAGCAATTGCACTCCTGGACATTTAGTTCAGAAAAATGGAAACCCACGATCACACAAAAACCTATGTGTGACTGTGCATCAAAGCTTTATTTGTAATACTAAAAACTGGAAACTAAACTAAAATACTAAAAATACTAAAAACTGGAAACAACTAAAACGTCCTTCAGTGGGTGACTGGTTAAACACATGTGACACATCGTTTCCATGGAACTTCACTCATCAATGAAAAGAATGAACTATTGATATATACGACAACATGGATGGACCTCAGAGCATTACACTGAGTGAAAAAAAGCCAATCTCAAAAGGTCACATACTGTATGATTCCGATTAAATAACATTGTCAAATGCCATCATAGAGATGGAGAGCAGATTAACGGTTGCCGAGGTTTAGGAGTGTTGGGAGGGAGAGTTTTGAGTGCGTGTAGTGTAAGTAACTGACAATTATACAGCTTTTTTGATTGTAAAATGTACGCGTCTGACATTAAGCTTTCGATTGCTGCGGCATCTACTTCAAAGTCATTCATCTTGAGCAAACACACTGCTTATTACGCAAGCAGTTAAGGAGCCAGGCTGCCCCAACCATGAAGTTCCCCTTTTGGAAACCCCTGGCTGACCTCAACAACTGACCATTTGAGTGAGCGACCCCGTTTTCCCTTCCCACACTTTAATTCCGAAAAGAGTAAACCTGAGAAACCCTAGGCAACCCATCCTCGAGCCCAGTAAAGGCAGAACCCCAGGTCCGTACTCTCTTTCTCTCTCTCTCTCTCTCTCCCTGTGACCTTGCTGTGTGGCCCCAGACATGCCGTGTGCCTTCCAGGACTTGTGGGTAATAAACCTTGTTTTTACAAAGTTCCCTGATGGTTGTTGACAAGGTGTGTCTTGTAATCATAATAAGAACCACAAGGGCCGGTCCAGCCACGACACTGGTTCCAAAAGGGGAAACGTCTGAGGGGGCTTGTCCAGAACATTATAGCCTTGGCATTTCTAGCCCACAGCATCACTACCTGTAGGCTGAGAGGTACACAAAATGGCATGATTTTCAGGGATATTTGTGGTGATGGAACAGTTCTGTCTCTTGATTGCAGTAGTGCTTACGTGAATTTTTACGTGATAAAATAAAAAGTGCACACACATGTACTGTAGCAATATCAATTTCCTGGCTTTGCTACTGTTACTGTCGTTAGGTAAGGTATAAAATGTTTGCAACTTCCTGTGAGTCTATAAGTATTACAACATAAAATGTTAAACAGATATACTATGTAAACTACACTACAATAAAGTTAATTTTTAAGTGATCTTTTAATTGTTTGGCAAAATGCAGCGTAACAGCCTGAATTCATGCTTTGGAGCCAGGAAGAATTGTGCTGTACCCATTATTTTCTTGTTTAATCTCGGAGTAATGTCTTAACCTCTCTGAGTATCCGTTTCATCACGTGTAAAATAGATATAATACTACCCATATTACAAGGTTGTTGTGAGGTGAAGAAATTTATATAGAATGTTTAGTTCACGTTCAGTATTCCACAGATTTTAGTTTTCTTTATCTTTTCCTTTATCCCATTATGAGATTTATTACCTAAAAGAACTCAAAAATCATTAAAACATCTGTCAGGTTTCTCTATTTTAGCGGTTAGAAATATAGTCATAGCGTTGGGACTCGCCCAGCCCTTACCTTTCCTTCAGGAATTCTATGCCCAATAAATTCACCCAACACAGGAATTGTGGTTTACCAGGGAACAATGCTAAGAGTTACCACCAGGTGGCAGACCATCCTCTCTACTGAAAGATCAATTTGGTCACCAGAGGTGATGGTAACCCGCTATATTTCCACTATGAAGTCTTGTTGTATTTACTGCTGTGAAGAATTTCTGGAACAGCCCAGTTTCTCCAGATTTTCTGGCCCTGAGATTTTGAATATGATCCAACCCTGTACTCAGTTAAACTTGGTTCAACAGTATATCAAATATTTATCAAGCTCACATGACAGATAATGTGCGAAGGGCTGAGGGACCAGAGCCGTAGGCTGTATGGCACTGTTGCTTTTAGATTGTGTGTGTGTGTGTGTGTGTTTATTGCAAGGTGGTTTTCCATCAAATCCTCCTATATAAATCACACAAGGTATTGCAAAAAGCATTTATTCTACTTTGCACCCAAACTGCTGTGGCCTGGGCCAAGGTAGAAAGAATAAGACCAAGTGGGCAAAAGTGATTCAGTTGGATTTCAAACCAACTACTGTACCTTCTCAAAATATCTGGGGTCGTAAGGTAGACAATCTGTCCCAGTTTTCCCAGGACTTTCCCAGCTTTAGATCTGAAAATCCCACATCCCATGAAAGCCCTCAGTTCCAGGCAAAATGGAACGGGGTAGACAAGTGCGCACAGCCTGTACCTCAGTAATGGATACGCTGCAGTGACTGTGACGGGTTTTCAAGGGAAACAAGGCTCAGGGCTCTGTGGACAATTGCCTCTGTGGCTAGTGTGTTTGATCTCGCAGGGAACCAGAGCTGGAGCAGACAGGCATCCCGTGATGATGACTCACAGCACCTGAGAACGGCAGCACCTGGGGAGGGCGGGCAGCAACCATCCAGCCACCCTCAGGAGAACCTAAGTCTAGTCCGCGTGAATCACGAGGCACTGTCACCAGTGTCATCCCTTCCTCTAACCTCAGTGGGATGCAGTCATTTCCTGTGTCATACTTAGGCTCTGATAGAACAAATACAGGTGTTTATAAAGATAAGTCTTCCTTTGTCTACTCTTTGGTTAGCCTGAAGTAACGTTTGTATATGAAATGAAAGATAAATGACCGAATCCTCTTTTTTTATAGGTCACTGTCGCTTTCAACATGGTCCTAATTGACAATGCCCCATCCTGATACTTTTACCCTTGTATTTGGTCACCAATATATTTGCATTTCTCCCTCACTCAACTGCAAGCTTCCTGGGGGTAAGAGTGGTATCAATCATCCCCAGAGATTCTAGTTCTCTACCTGACATATAATTGATAGCCAAGACTGTTTGTTGAATGAGTGAATGACTGTATTCTAGTCCAGAATTTTGTCTGTGTTTTTACCTTTATGCTGCTACCTCAGATACCTTCCAAGTGGGACTTCTCTCGTACTTCTCTGACCTTGAATTAGAGACAGAATGGAGCCTTCTTTTTTTTTTTAAAGATCCGTTTTTTAAAAAATTTATTTATTTTACTTATTTATTTTTGGCTGCGTTGGGTCTTCGTTGCTGCACGCAGGTTTTCTCTAGTTGTGGCAAGCGGGGGCTACTCTTCATTGTGGTGCGTGGGCTTCTCATTGCGGTGGCTTCTCTTGTTGCAGAGCACAGGCTCTAGGCCTGCAAGCTTCAGTAGTCGTGGCACGCAGCTCAGTAGTTACGGCTCGCGGGCTCTAGAACACAGGCTCAGTAGTTGTGGCGCACAGGCTTAGTTGCTCCGTGGCATGTGGGATCTTCCTGGACCAGGGATCGAACCCGTGTCCCCTGCATTGGCAGGAGGATTCCTAACCACTGCACCACCAGGGAAGCCCTGGAGCCTTCTTAATAAAACCAAAACCCAGGTTCCAAACTGGATATAGACCAAGAATCTCCATGTGAAGTGCAGGCAGCTGGGCCCTGAGGTTGCACCCTTGTTCAGACTCCTTGGTCTTTTTCCTCGCTTGCCCAGCTGTGAAAAAACTCTTCCTATTAGACCTTCTGAAAGAGCTGTGAGCAAACAATCCCTACTTCAAGAAGGAGTGGGCAATGATATCAATACTTAAGTACGAGGGCTCTTTTTTTTAACTTATGTAAAAAAAAAAAAGCTTGTAGATCTCTACTAGTTAGCAGTTGTTTTTTCCAGTATTTGTGAACCAAATGAAACTCACAATGAAATATCTGCTATAAATTCTTCAGTGATTTTAAATATCTTTGAATTTTATTAAAGATGCCATTTCTACATTTATTGGATTGTCATATATGTGTGTGATACATTGTTTATTCTACCTATAGCCAAAGGCTTGGTGATGGCATGGGTTTTCAGAAGTCTGGCAGTAATTCCTTGGTTCCTAAGGTTGGGATCAACATGTGAAGAAAGAGGAGGTAGCTTGGATCCAAGTTACAGCTTGACCCCAAACTCAAGAGACTCCCCCATTCACATAGGATCCTGGGAAAATAAGGGAGTTTCCCCTTCTTAATCTCTTAATGCTTCCTTCGTTGATACCAGTTATGAGTCTCCCCACCCTTCTAGAAAGATGTTCCTTCAGGATCCCCCAAAGAAACATTTGATACCTTCAGGAGTTCTGAAGGGCTAGATGCCAGTTCAAAGGTCTTTGACTTTGAAAAACAAGAAACAAAAGGTGGGGGACTTTCACATATAGGGGAAGTCCATGTCCTTACAAGGATCCTGGATACCCATCGGGCCTGTCCATGGACGTCCTATGGCTCCGCCACTCGTCTCCTGCATCTGTTTTGACCCCACTTTGCCTGTGTTCCAGATGTTACCCTTGGCTCATTCAGTGTTACTGGTTTGCTATCTCTTATTATAATTTGGATACCTGGTGTCTGGGTCAAGGTGTAAGCTCAAAGAACAGAACTGGCTTATGCAAAAAGGATTTAATTTGGAATATTTTAAAGCCTACAGCATTGTTACAAGGCTTGAAGGCTCAGGGTCTAGAAGGTTGGACTTTCAGGAACAGCTCCCAAATCCATGCTGAGGAAATGGACCACCAGAGACTCTGCCGCGTTGGTAGCCTTCCTCGCCCCCCTGCTCTAGAACACTTGCTACCATCCACAGAGCAAGATGGGTGCCTCTTATCTTGTCACCTCTCCCACTTAACTCAGTCCTGAGTTCAAATGTCACCTGAGTACTTAGGATCAGAGGAATGGGAAGCAGATTCAGAGCCGTAGATGCAATGGGAAATGTGGTTTTTAGGTTTCTTGTCTCTACCATACAGGAAGGCACCCTAGAAGAGGCTGGAACTGTTGGGGAGGGACACAATTCACAGTACCCCCTGCACCTGGCCACACTTCATCTTGGCTTTTACCCCCATTGGAAATCTGATATCCCACCCAGATTCTCTGGGACCTTGTTTTATTTGTTTGTTTGTTTGTTTGTTTATTTGGTTGTGCCGGGTCTTAGTTGCAGCAGGTGGGCTTCTTACTTGCTGTTCGCTGGCTCCTTAGTTGCGGCATGCAGGCTCCTTAGTTGTGGCATGTGAACTATTGGTTGCAGCATGCATGTGGGATCTAGTTCCCTGACCACGGATCGAACCCAGGCCCCCTGCATTGGGAGCACAGAGTCTTATCCACTGAGCCAGCAGGGAAGTCCCTGGGACCTTGTAAATCTAATGTGAGCTATGGACCAACATAATCAGCACCGCCTGTGAGCTTTTAGAAATGCAGACTCTCAGGTCTCACCCCTACTTAATTAGAATCTACATTTTAACAAGGTCCCTAGGTGGTTTGTATGAATATTAGAGCTTGAGAAGGACTGGTCAGACACTGGTTCTCAAATTTGACTTCATGTTGGAATTACGGAGGAAGATTTAAAAACTACCAGTGCCTGGGGTGCGGGAGGGCTGGATTGGGAGTTTGGGATTAGCAGTTGCAAACTATTATATACAGAATGGATAAACAACAGGTCCTACTGGCTAGCACAGGGAACCATATTCAATATCCTGTGATAAATCATAATGGAAAAGAATAGGAAAAAGAATGTGTGTGTATATATATATATATGTATGTATAGAATGTATGTATATATGTGTATAGAATGTGTGTATATATGTATAGAATGTGTATATGTATAGAATGTGTAAATATATGTACACACATATATAACTGCTGTACGTTACATATGAATGTTGCTAAGAGAGTAAACCCTAAATTCTCATCACAAGGAAAAGGAGGTGTTTTCTACTTCTTTAATTTTGTCTCTTTATGAGATGATGGGTGTTCACTAAACTTACTGCGATCATCATTTCAAAATGTATGTAAGTCAAATCATGATGCTGTATTCCTAAACTTTCACAGTGCTATCTGTGAATTCTCTCTTAATAAAGCTAGAAGAAAAAAAGTGGTGTTCTGGGTTACAGGGTACATACATCAATACAGTGTCTTCTCCAGAAATGTTTGTACAACTGGTATTTCATTGAGAGCTGGACAGATCCCACCTGAAAAGACTTGAAGATGAACCACGTAAGTGAACAATGTTGTTCATTTCCCAAAGTGTATCTACACCGCCCCTCCCCCACCTCCCTGGCATTAACCTCACCGTGGCCTTCTTTAGTCTATAGTGAGACCATTTTAAGTTAGATGATATAAGATTTAAGTGGTCCCACCCTCCTTAATTCCCTGTATCTACACTGTTAGTAACCAGAATTAGAAAAGTTAACATTTCACAATGGATCTATGATGCCTGAGCTAGTTCACTGTGTAAAATAAACAAGCAATTATCAAAATCAGTTTGGGTGACTACACCAGGCACTAGTGACAGAGGCCTGGCTTCCAAAAAAGTTCTAACATTGGCATCTCTGAAGAGGAAAGACTGAAAGAAAAAAAATGCAAGAAATAAAAAGAGAAAGAAAAGGGTAAGATTTTAGAATGGGAAGCGAGAAGTGAAATTTAGAGAATATTTAGTAGATTAAATCATAAAACCTCACCCCCAAAAATAGTTTGAATGGGGCTTCCCTGGTGGCGCACTGACTGAGAGTCCGCCTGCCGATGCAGGGGACACGGGTTCGTGCCCCGGTCCGGGAGGATCCCGCATGCCGCGGAGCGGCTGGCCCCGTGAGCCATGGCCGCTGAGCCTGCGCGTCCGGAGCCTGTGCTCCGCAACCTGTGCTCCGCAACGGGAGAGGCCACAACAGTGAGAGGTCCGCGTACCGCATAAAAAAAAAAAAAAAAAAATAGCTTGAATGAATCCGAGGTTAAGAGTCTAGGTAGGTCTAACCAAATCACTATGGCTGAAAATATTCTCTGTCACATTGGGACCCACAGAGCATCACACATGTTCCCTGGCTGTGTATGGCCTATTTTTTCCCATTATACATTGATGTCCCCAAAATCTCCTGTCATGCCCTGATCTCAGTTTTTTGAACATCAAGGCTGTTGGATGGTGTGGTTGTCTTCCTTTATTGTCTGGTAGTGAGAAACTTACTTTCCATTTCCATGTTGTCATTCTATTGAGTTTTTAAATAAATAAACATAAAGCTTTCAGTGTTTGAAGAATGAAGAAACTCTTTGGAAAAGGGGTTTTAATACAAAATTACAACAGATCATGCAAACCAAAGCTGGTTTGATGGGTTGAAGAGAAGGGCTCTGTCTACTTTATACACTACCTCGGCTGTACCTGAGTTAAGAGCTTAGTTGGGGTCTGGCCCCTTGGATGTCAGATGGCAGAGAGGGACAGGCAGCCCGAAAGTCACTGCAAGTGACCCAGGAGCCTGGCAGAGTGAACCCAACTCCACATCACAACTGATTGTGTTGGTTCACTTTGTGTGTCAACTCGGCTACGCCATTGTACCCAGGGTTTTTTTGTTTGTTTGTTTTGTCAAACACCAGTCGAGATATCACAGTGAAGGTATATTTTAGATGAAATTAATATTTAAATCAGTAGACTTTGAATAAAGCAGGTTACCCTCCATAATGCGGGTGGGCCTCATTCAATCAGTTGAAGGCCTTAAGAGAAAAGACTGAGGTCTCCAGAGGAAGAAGGAATTCTGCTTCCAAACTGCCTTTGGACTTGAGACTGCAACATCAAATCTTACCTGGGTCTCCAGCCTGCCATCCTACTCTGAAAATTTCAAACTTAGTTTCCCAAACCACATGAACCAATTCCTTAAAATAACTCTTTCTTGGGCTTCCCTGGTGGCGCAGTGGTTGAGAGTCCGCCTGCCGATGCAGGGGACACGGGTTCGTGCCCCGGTCTGGGAAGATCCCACATGCAGCGGAGCGGCTGGGCCCGTGAGCCATGGCCGCTGAGCCTGCACGTCCGGAGCCTGTGCTCCGCAACGGGAGAGGCCACAGCAGTGAGAGGCCCACGTACTGCAAAAAAAAACAAAACAAAACAGGATGCTAGTGTGTTTAATGCTCTGAGAAGGGGAAAAGGTATAAAAAAGGGGAAAACTATGACCTGGGCACCCTGCAGTTCTCTTAGGAGCAACCCCTCTGAAATGAGCTTCCCTGATGGCCAGAAAGGAGACAAATATGACCAAGAGTCATCTATAAGGTCTCGTGAATGAGGGCAGGCAGCCTGCAGAGCGGGACCATGTGAGTTGGGCGTGGGTCTGAGCATGGTCCCTCTAGCCCTTTTGTTCTCCTAAAAGAGAGGAAAAGGAGCTTAACTAGAACCACAAACTGGCCAAGCCTAGGGAGCTCTGGGACTATACCTGTAAACATCCCAGGAATATTTGCATGGAAGAATCTCCAGAAACCCAAGATTCCTCTTAAGAGGCGCTGAGCATTGAGTTTTTAAAATATTACCATCATGGAACTTTATTTTGAGGTCACTTGCTGTAGGGTTTGAACATGTGAGTTATATTTGCCTGATACTAAATTGCTTGGACAATATTCTGGTACAGATAAAAAAGCTACCTATAGATTCATTGCTGTGAGATGGACTCGAAAAATTGAATCAGTTTCTCATCCATATACTCCCCTTTTTTTTCTCTCCCCCTGGATTAAGCAGAATCCGATCAGTTTCTTGTGACATCTCAGAGACTTTAAAATAATTGTGCTTAATGAACCTCCAGGAGATTCCAGGACTAGAGTGGACTGGCTTTCGGAAACTTATTTATCGATGTGACCCTTTTTTTCAAGAAGCATTTCTTGAGATTAGTGTTTCATGGGACACATGAAATAACTATAAAGTAATCTTGTATAAAAGACGCTTTTCCTATGAATCCCCAGTTTTCTGTTCTTTTTGCCTGCAGAACAAAGCTCTCAGTCTGACATGAGAGGCCCTTCACGCTCTGTCCCCTGCTCTATAGCTGCATCTCCCACAATTTCTGATCAGTGATGCAGCCCAATTCACCACTCCTGGAACCCATCAAGTCCATGCCCATATTTTGTTCACGGAAGAAGGATTTATTTGGTTTGTATGACAAGAAAGGCATATGTACAAAGTCCTATCCTCGTATGTGGGCACAAAGGGCCTTTTGCATTTAAAAAAGAAATAAGTAAGGCTACCAGTTCCGTGAGGCCCTTACAGCTCTGGGAAACGTAATATGAACTAAGAACCAGGCATAAGAGCTGGGGTTTACATTCAAAGGGCTTTTCTGAAAGCTTCTGTTTTCGTGGTTTTGGTTATTTATATGCTTTGGTTTTGCAGAGGACCAATTAGAGTTTCCTCCTTTAACCATCACAGACAAGCAGAAGGAAAAAACAAAGTCTCTGGTGTTACCACAAGCTAAGAAATACACCCAAATGCCTGCAGAGTGATACCATACCGTAGTCAAGCCTGGACCAGAGTTGAGTAGGCGCCTGTAGACGCCCTTCCACGGCAGAAGTTTGCTGTGCTTGAAAAGTTTCCCTTCAGAGAGAAGATTCGCTCTCCCACCCTGAAAGAACCTTTAGTTGGGGGTTATCTCTGCTCCCCGCTGAGCTGCTTATGGCTGGCTACCTGGTACACATTCAAGTTCATGACGTGCTTGGCCTTTTGACTTAGAGAAAATTCTGAGGAAATGTGGGAGGCCTGAGCTCTGTGTGGAAACCACCCTTCCTGCCTTCTTTTCAGAACTAAGATCAAGAACTTAGTCCCCCCCTTTCTTATGAAAGGGGGACTTCCCTTAACCTTCCCAGTGGTTAAGACTCCGTGCTTCCACTGCAGGGGGCATGGGTGAAGGTTTCGGGGAACTGAGATCCCACATGCCTCTCAGGCAAAAAAAAAAGAAAAAAGGTTTTCTTATGAAAGGGCAGTTTTCCCCCTATTTAGCAAAGAGGGAGATGGTCATCGGAGAGGTGGTCAAAGGGATAGGGTGGAGAGGACAGTCTCCCACCTTACAGCCTCTCTCTGATCTCCACTTTTTAGCTTCTGCCAATTCTACCAAAATAAACTGGCAAAGGAAGCACAGATCCTCCGCGCCCCACCCACTGGCAGCCTGGCCACAGCCCCATCTGCCTTGGGGTTTCAGAAAAACAGATCCATATCTGAGTCACTGTTGGCCTCTCTGAGTGAAACAGGGGCTGGCCTCCAGGGTCAGGTGATTGTCACACTACTGAAAACGTAATCACCGAGCCAATAGGAGGAGTTTATTACAAGCACACATTCCCTGCTTCTGGAGTTCAAGAGCTGCAAGGAAGCTGCTTTCAAAGTGAAAGGAGGATTCCAGGATGCTGCAGGCTGCTGGGAAAGGAAGAATATGGAAACATCTCCTTACCTCAAAGCACAGCTGCGAGAGAGGAAGCCTGAGTTTCTACAGATGGACAAGAAGAGCAGACTTAGCGGGCTGACAGCCATCCACTTTGCTCAGCCGTTGTTGATCATTTGTCTCAGAATGTGGTTGTGAGGGGAAGGCTGTAAGGTGCGGGGCAGTACTGGCTGTGACTCCTGTTCCTGGGGGCGGGGGGGTCTCTGAACTCAGCACTAAGGGAAGGGTGGAGGCCCCCACGGTCTCAATTCCAGAACAAGTGCAGGAAAACACCACTCTTTCTAGTCATTCATTTAATCATTGGTCATTTCACCAATATTTATCATTTATTTATTATATATATATTTATTTCTTTATTATTTTTGGCCGCGTTGGCTCTTTGTTGCTGTGCACAGCTCTCTCTGGTTGCGGCGAGCAGGGGCTTTGTTGTGGTGTGCAGGCTTCTCATCGCAGCAGCGTCTCTTGTGGAGCACGGGCTCTAGGCACGTGGGCTCAGTAGTTGTGTCACACAGGCTCAGTAGTTGTGGCGCATGGGTTCGTTGCTCCGTGGCATGCGGGATCTTCCCGGACCAGGGCTCGAACCCATGTCCCCTGCACTGGCAGGCGGATTCTTAACCACTGCGGCACCAGGGAAGCCCAGCCAAATACATTTTTAAAAATTTAAAAAAACCTGATGAATAAAGATAACAGCCACCCGTTCTTCAAATCTCAGCATCAAAGCTTTAGAAGGTGAAAGCCAAGAATTACACAACATGTGACAGAGGCATCAAAATTATAATTGAAAGACACATTCTAGTTTCTATTTTTACTTTTTGGCTCTTGAGAGAAAAAAAAGCCTTAGGACTGGAGGCACCCAGAAAAGACATCTTGAAGTTGACCTTTAGCTGCAAATTTATTGTATATTTACCGATATCTAAGGAAGAAAATGTCATTGCTTCCTGGATGAATCACTCTGGCGTTGAATAACTTCCTTAGCTTTCACCTACATCTAGTCTCCTGAGTTTATCTAAGACGCTCTGGTTTGGCGATCAGGAGTGTTATTATTCTACATTTTCACAATTCAACATCACCGTGCAACAACCCTCAACAAGCCATATAAGCCTCTCAAACAGGGGGATTTATGTGAGTCGGTGGGCTCAGGTGAACTGGGGGGACTGAAAACACAACCCTCGTCCACTGGGCCAATGGATGGAACCTTCTTTGTCGTGAGCAGGTAGCAGAGCTCTTGCCTTGAGCTACCATGAGTCACTGCATGTCCTCCTGTCCAGGAATCTTTCGTGTTGTTTATTCTCTGTTTTTACTTTGAAATCTGCTTTTTAATGTCCAGGTATTTATTATTTATTTATTTATTTGTTTGTTTGTTTGTTTATTTATTTTAATTGAAGTACAATTGATTTACAATGTTGTGTGAGTTTTGAAATGGAGCAGGACCCTCTGGTCCTTGCCCCCGACGTCCTCAGTCTGCCTTTTGTCTATGGAAAAACTTTAGCCAAAGAATAAGTTTAGTCAGAGAAGTGAGAAAATGCAGAAGCAAAGAAAAGCAAACAGGACAAAATAATAATAGGTTAGTCAGTAAGCAAAGTCAAGGCCCTTTAGTTCCTTCTTAAGGGCTGTAGATAATATTCTGAGCCATATCCTCTGAGCTGTCTTACAGATACTAAAACCCCCATCAGGTGGAAGAAGTTAACTACATGATGACCAGACTGTAGCCATGACACAAGCGGCTGCAATTCCGAGAATTGGCCTCAAGGAAATGGGAATAAACCGACCCTGGAACTGAAGATTAACCGTACTTAAAACAATCAAGAGAGGGCTTCCCTGGTGGCGCAGTGGTTGACTGTCCGCCTGCCGATGCAGGGGAAGCGGGTTCGTGCCCCGGTCCGGGAAGATCCCACATGCCGCAGAGCGGCTGGGCCCGTGAGCCATGGCCGCTGAGCCTGCGCGTCCGGAGCCTGTGCTCCGCAGCGGGAGAGGCCACGGCAGTGAGAGGCCCACATACTGCAAAACAATCAAGAGGATGCTGATCAGACCACCGCGTGGCCAACTTCAAGATGACTGTCAGAGCTGACTGTGCTGTTTCTGCCTGTAGCACCCTGCCTCCATCTATAGAAGCTCTTGCTCCCTGATTGTCGGGTGGGGGGAGGAGTTGGCCTTTGGACAGGAGTCCACCCTCCCCACCCCCTTCCCATGTTGCCAGCATCTAAAATAAAGCAAACCTTCCTTTCCACCAACCTTGCCTCTCTATTGGCTTTTGAGCAGCGAGCAGCCAGACCCAACTTTCGGTTACAGTTTCTGCTGTACAGCAAAGTAATTCAGTTATACACACACACACACACACACACACACACACACATTCTTTCTCAGATTCTTTTCCATTATGGTGTATTATAGGATACTGAACATAGTTCCCTTTGTTATACAATAGTACTCTGTTGTTTATTTTATATATAGTAGTAGTTTGTATCTGCTAATCCCAATTTCCTAATTATCCCTCCCCCTCTTTCCTCTTTGGTAACCATATGTTTTTTTTTCATGTCTGTGAGTCTGTTTCTGCTTTGTAAGTAAGTTCATCTGTATCATATTTTAGATTCCACATATAAGAGGTATCATATGCTATTTGTCTTTCTCTTTCTGATTTACTTAACTTAGTATGGTAAACTTTAGGTCCATCCATGTTGCTGCAAATAGCAGTATTTAATTCTTTTTTATGACTGAGTAGTATTCCGTTTTGTGTGTGTGTGTGTGTGTGTGTGTGTGTGCATACACATCTTTTTTTAAAATAAATTTATTTATTTAATTTTTGGCAGCATTTGGTCTTCGTTGCTGTGCACAGGCTTTCTCTAGTTGCAGCAAGAAGGGCTTCTCATTGCGGTGGCTTCTCTTTGCTGCAGAGCATGGAATCTAGGCACGGAGGCTGAGTAGTTGTGGCTCACGGGCTCTAGAGCACAGGCTCAGTAGTTGTGGCACACGGGCTTAGTTGCTCCAAGGCATGTGGGATCTTCCCAGAGTAGGGCTTGAATCCGCATACCCTGCATTGGCAGGCAGATTCTTAACCACTACACCACCAGGGAAGTCCCTATACTGCATCTTTTTTATCCATTCATCTGTACACGGAATGTCCAGGTAATTTTAAAACCTCCATTGAACAGGAAGAGGCAGGACAGTCATGGGGCCTCTATTTCTCTAGTGCAGCTCTTGTTTCTCAGGCTTCACCAATGAAGAGAAAATCCAGGGCCCAAGTCATAACCCCAGAGATTGATCCTCTAAGGCCCACTAAGTCTTCCTGGAACTCTAGCTCCACAGTTGGCCATGCTAAGGCCCCACCCTAGAGTTCTTCCTCTCCTCAGTACTAGACGTTTGTTGTTTTTGTCTGCCCAGCCTCCATCCCCTCCTTGGCTGATAGAGGAACACTGATTTCCTGTAGGATCATTCCCTTCCCCCAGATTACCATATGATCTAGCAATCCCGCTTCTGGGTCCATACACAAAAGCACTGAAAGCACCCATCTTCATAGCAGCATTATTTACAATTGTTAAAATGTGGAAGCAACCCAGGTGTCCATAAATGGATGAATGGATAAGCAAAATATGTTAGATACATACAATGGAATATTACTTGGCTTAAAAAGGAAGGAAATTGTGACGTATGCTACAACATGGTTGAACCTTGAGGAGACTATGCTAGGTGAAATAAACCAGGCCCAAAAAGACAATATGGTATGAGTCCACTTATAGGACGTACTTAGAACAGTCAAAATCTTGGAGACAGAAAGTAGAATGGTGGTTGCCAAGGTTATTGTTTAATGAGTGTAGGGTTTCAGTTTTACAAAATGAAAAGGGGTCTGGACATGAGTGGTGGTGATGGCTACACAACATTATGAATGTGTTTAATAACATTGAACTTCATCCTTAAAAATGGTTAGAACAGTAAATTTTATGTTATGTGTATTTTACCATAATAAACAAAATTGGGAAAAAATCTCTTGGGAGCTTTTAACCAGTCTGATGCCCAGGCTGCATCTCTGACTCATTAATTACATTAGATTCTCTGAGGGTGGGATCCAGGCAGCTATATATATTTTTTTAAAGCTCCCCTGGTAACCCAAAAGCGGTTAAAGCAGTATCCTAGTACACTAAAGGTAAAGTATACGTCACTTCTCCCTTCTCAAACTTTTCTGGAACAACACTGAGTGGAATATTCATTAGGACCACCTGTACATTAATAAAATATAAAAATCTATATTATTTACGGGGTTATCCTCTTGTATCATCTTTCTCCACCCCCTCCCACTCTTGCTTCTTTCCCTCTTTCCCTCTTTTCCTCTTTCCCTCTTTCTCTTCCTTTCTGCCAAGTATAATTTGTGTAAATTCAGTTTTTATATGATGCTCTGTTCCTCCTCTATCAATTTGTCTTCCAAAACAGAGATTCACGCTTTCACTGCCTTCCCACCTCCAGTCTGTATCTTGTCTCAAGTTCTAGGTCTAGTTCCTAACTTCCTGCCCCCTCTCCTTTACCTTTCATTCCGGAGGAATAGAGCTCTCATCCAAATAATATGCCTGAGGACCTCCCTTGATTTCCAGTATTCCTGAGATGGCCGTGCCCACCAAGTCCTTCTGGAATCCTCATTTTCTCATATTTATTCCATAGTGTTGGGTACTCAGGGCTTAGTAAAACACGTCCATATGTAGGAGGCAAATTCCCTGGGGATATGAGGGTGAAGACCTCTACACCAGGGCCTTGATCTTTTGAGGAGTTCCCCTCCATCCTCTCATTGTTGGCAGCAAAGTTTACTCAACCAGTTGACGACAGGGAAGAAGTCTTCTTTGGGCTCTCTGTAAATGTGTGTGGGGTTAGTTGTTGCCTGGGTTGGGTGGGTGTTAAAGGCAGGACTATTAAGGGGGGTAGAAATGGGAAAGCTCCTTCTGTGCACCAGGCCCCATTAGAGGCCCTAGGGACCCAGTTTTGAAAGGCACAGTACCTGCTCTAAGGAAATCACAGTCTAAGGGGCAGGCAAGTAATTGGACAGGTGATTAAAATACCTTATAGTAAGTGCTGTGCTAGAAGTGAGCATGGGTATTATGGAAACTAATAGGGTTTTAAGGGTACCAAACCTACCATGGGAAATGAGGGAGTAGTCAAGGAAGGCTTCCTGTAGGAGGCACCATGAGGACGGTGTTTTATTTTTAACTTAAAAAATATAGAGGTAACATAGGTTCACTGTAGAAAATTAGAGTGAATTAAGAAAGGACACTGAAGATAATCATAAACACCTTTTTAAAAATGCTCTAGCTTGGGCAAAGTTGAAGGGAGTTATGAGACTAAACTTGTGATCACACACCCTGTCCTGGGATGCCATGCTTGGTGACAGGTGCCTGAAAATGCTGACAGAGTGCTGTGCTGAAATCAGTGCTCTGCAAAGAGGCAAGTTCCCTGGGGAGACGAGAGGGGCGAGATCTGGATCCCAGGCTGTGGTCTTTTGAGGAGTCCCCCTCCATCCTCTGACAACAAAAGTTACCAACCAGTGAAAATCCTGAGGGGTCCTTTGGCCTGAAGTGTGCCTTAGGCCTTATTTTATTTTATTTTTATTTTTTAACCAAGAAATGTAAAGTTCTTTTCAAGCCAACCTGAGGATTACAATCTGGGAGACAGTCTTTCAGAAAGCTCCGAGGACTGTTCCTGGGCACCTACTTTAACAGATACAAAAGGATACACAGTTTAAACCCTCCTTCCTGGTTGCACAACTCTGTCGATATATTCAACCATTGAATGCTACACTTTAAATAGGTGAATTGTATGTTATGTGAATTACAACTCAATAAAGCTGCTAAAAGAAGCAAACAGTCTTCCTCCTATCCTCCCACCCTGGTGCCTTGGCCAACCTGTTTGTTCTTCCAGAAGCAACCTTGGGACCTGTTTTCTTCTTCCAGAGAGATACAGATATAGATAGGTATAGAAATATATATTTATTTATATAGAAATACATTTACATATATAGAATGAATATATCTATATCTAGATAGATAGATAGATAGATAGATAGATAGATAGATAGATAATCACCCTCTTTTTAATACAAAATCCTAGGGCAGAGTCCTAAAAGAATTAGGGGCCATAGCCTAGGAGAGAGATTGGGTCCGACTACCGGGACAGAGAGTAACAGCCGCTGTGGTCCTAGAAAGGAGGCGCAGGCAGGCAGGAGAGCTGTAAATTGGGTTGTCAGACAGTGAGTGGAGTTGGGGCCGTGTTGAAAGGTGGGAAATACAGCAAAACAGAGACTACAAGGAAGCCTAGGGCTTATCTGTGACACACAAGATCCCTGGTCTTTTGCTGCCATAAAAGGGGACCAATATACCCTAGTTTGCCCAGAACTTTACCTGTTTTAAAACAGAAGATCCCGGAAAATCCCTCAATCACAGAACTGTTCAATCATCCTAGCGGGTTGATCCTCCCCCGCTCCCCACTAGGAGATGGTGAGTTTTATTTTATCTTGCCAGAATAGAGGTTTGATTTGCTCTCGAATGTTCCAGGGCAGAGAGAGACTAGGAGAATGCAGAGGATGTAGAGGTCTATTCGTTGTAATCATCGCCCTCATTTTCATGTTCTCTATCAAAGGAGAGAGTAGCATGACTGCTTGCAGAACTGAACCTGAAGCCTGGATTTTCTTCAGGTTTCTTTGGCTCAGGCGCCTTTTTTACCATCCTTCCCACCTTACTCCTCTGGTCGTCTTTGTTCCCTCCCTGTACTGGATTAGGGCTGGAGTTGGCACGCTGACCTCTTGGGACATTCACCCATCTATTTTCTTTTCACCTTCCCTGCGGGTCCTTCCTCAGATGGCTGAGCCGGAACTACTGTTGTTGCTCTATGTCTGAGCTCTGAGATCAGCTTCCCCCAAGCATTCTTCTTTGGTGGAGGGGCTGGCATTACCTTTGGAGGCTGCTCAGGTATGGGAGGCTTGGAAGTTGGAGAGCGACAATCTTCCACCTTATTGAATGTTTCCTTTTCTAAAGACTTCTTTCTCTTTTCTTCGTGCATTTCTGCCAGATGCGGCTGAGGTCCGTCTGTGATGACTTACTTCCTCTCCTCAACCCTTCCCTTTCCTGAGTCTCTTTACTTGGGCAGCTTTTGTGTCTCTCCCGAGGTTGAAGTTCTTGTTTGGGGGAACGTGTCTAGCGACTGTGTCAGTTAGGCTTTGCCCCTCTACAGACAGAGGCTGCTCGTCTGGACTGCAAGGTGCTAGCAGAGGAATCATCTTCCTTGGGAGTACCCTGAGGCTTTACATTCACGTTGGGTCTGTGGGTGGGAGGACCTCTATCATCATGCCTATTTTCATCTCGGGAGCTCCAGGACCGGTCATCTCGTCTGTCATATCTGTCTTCATAGTGGTCCCCTTTTTCTCTGTAGTTATCATCCCTACGGTGCATGACCAAATGGTCTTCCTGCCACTGCCTGTCCTGTAATCATAGCCTCTGTCATAGTCTCTACTGCCTCAGTCATCATAGCAATCCCAGCCCCCATATCAATCCATATCCCAGTGTGAACCATCCTACTACTCATCCTGACACCCATCATGGTATCAGTGTGAATCACAATGATCTCAACATTTGTGTCCAAAGCTATCGTCACTTCTTCTGGGCAGGTAGTCATCAAAGCTGTCTGCAGCAGGATGGGCCCTACGGTGTATACATGTTTTGTCAGAATACCGATTTCTATCTTGGCCAAAAGAATGATCCTTCCTGTATTCATCCTGTACTTGATCAGCAATGTCCATTTGAAATCCCCTGTTCCCTAGAAACACTTCACTGTTGCTCAGCATACTGAGCAAGGAATCCAAACTCAGGTCCTCAAACTCAGTATAACCAAAACGTCTCAACCTCCTTGCTGGGTTCACGGGGTAAATGCATTGGACTTGGGGTGACAATGATGAATCAATGCAGGTTCATTGATTGTAGCAAATGTACCACTCTGGGAGGGTGCGGATTTTGATAGAGGGGGTGGCTGTGGGTATGTGGGGAGAGGAGGTATTTGGGAACTCTGTACTTTCTGCTCAGTTTTGCTGTAAACCTAGAGTACTAAAGTCTACTTTTTAAAAATTTTAAGTCATTTTAAAAATCAGCTTTTCCAGATATAATTATGATTACATCAGCTTTCTTTTTGCTACTGTTTGCATGTACAAGTTTTGCATGTACACCTTACAGGTAAGGTGTGTCTCTTACCGTTTATCTAGTCTGATAAGCTTTGTGTTATAGCAGGAGGACTTATCCCATACATGTTTAATGTAGATACTGATATACGGGCATTTATAACTACCACTTACTGTTTTTTTTTCTCTAACTGTCCCACCTGTTTCTTGTCCTCTTTTTCCTATTTTCCTGCCCACTTTGGATAAATCACATATTTTTATTATTCCATTTCCTCTCTCTGTTAGTTATACAACCTTTACTATTCTTTAAGTGATAACCCTAAGATTGTAACATGCATCCTTGACCTAATACAGTATAACATAAATTAGTACTTTACTTTCCCAGACAATGCGAAGATCTTTGACTACATTAACTGCATTTGCTTACTCCCACATTTTGTGCTATTGTTAAGTATTTTATTTTATTTATTTATTTTTAATTTATTTATTTTATTTATTTTTATTTTTGGCTGTGTTGTGTCTTCGTTGCTGTGCACGGGGCTTTCTCTAGTAGCAGCGAGCGGGGGCTACTCTTTGTTGTGGTGTGCGGGCCTCTCATTGCGGTGGCTTCTCTTGTTGCAGAGCACGGGCTCTAGGTGCACAGGCTTCGGTAGTTGTGGCACGAAGGCTCAGTAGCTGTGGCTCACGGGCTCTAGAGCACAGGCTCAGTAGTTGTGGTGCACGGGCTTTGTTGCTCTGTGGCATGTGGGATCCTCCGGGACCAGAGCTCGAACCCATGTCCCCTGCATTGGCAGGCACATTCTTAACCACTGTGCCACCAGGGAAGCCCATGTATTTTAATATTATGTACATTTAAATTCTATGTGTTACTTAAAGCTCCAAAAGGCATTAGCATTATTCTACAAAACAATAATTTTCATTTATATTTATCCCCAAATTTACCCTTTTCAATAATCATTAGTTCTTGTGCCCTTCATTTTCAGATTTCCATCTTGGATCATTTTCTCTCTATCTGAAAAACTCCCTTCAGTATTTACTTTACTCTAAGTTTGCTGACAGCCAGGTTCTTTTATTGTTTTTAAAGTTTTTGTATTGCTTTCATTTTTTAAAAGACGTTTTCACTGAGTACAGTATTATAAGTTGTCAGTTCATTTCTTACACCACTTTAACATTGTCATGTCTTCGTCTAAGTAATCTGTCAATCTTACTATTGTTTCTTTGAAGGCAATGTGTATTTTTTCCTATGGTTTTTTTTTTTTTTTTTTTTTTTTTTGCTGTACGCGGGCCTCTCACTGTTGTGGCCTCTCCTGTTGCGGAGCACAGCCTCCAGATGCGCAGACTCAGCGGCCATGGCTCACGGGCCCAGCCGCTCCACGGCATGTGGGATCTTCCCGGACTGGGGCACGAACCCGTGTCCCCTGTATCGGCAGGCAGACTCTCAACCACTGCGCCACCAGGGAAGCCCCCCATTTGTTTATTTTTGTTTTTATTTCCATTATTCTGGGAGACAGATTGAAGAAGATATTGCTGAGATTTATGTCAGAGAGTGTTCTGCCTATGTTTTCCTCTAGGAGTTTTTTAGTGTCTGGTCTCACATTTAGGTCTTTAATCCATTTTGAGCTTATTTTTGTGTATGGTGTTAAAGAATGATCTAATTTCATTTTTTTTCTTTTTTTTTGTTGGTCCAGTTTGCCCAACACCATTTGTTGAAGAGACTGTCTTTCCACCATTGTGTAGTCTTGCCTCCTTTGTCGTAGATTAATTGACCACAAGTGTGTGGGTTTATCTCTGGGCTTTCTATCCTGTTCCATTGATCTATATTTCTATTTTTGTGCCAGTACCATACTGTTTTGATGACTATAGCTTTGTAGTATAGTCTGGAGTCAGGGATCCTGCTTCCTCCAGCTCTGTTTTTTCTTTCTCAAGATTGTTTTGGCTATTCAGGGTCTTTTGTGTCTCCATACAAATTTTAAGATGTTTTCGTTCTAGTTCTGTGAAAAATGACATTGGTAATTTGATAGGGGTTGCATTGAACCTGTAGATTGCCTTGGGTACTATAGTCATTTTGATGATATTGATTCTTCCAATCCACGAACATGGTATATCTTTCCATATGTTTGTATCTTCTTCAATTTTTTTCATCAGCATCTTATAGTTTTTGGAGTATATGTCTTTTGTCTCCTTAGGTAGGTTTATTCCTAGGTATTTTATTCTTTTTGATGTGGTGGTAAATGGGATTGTTTCTTGAATTTCTCCTTCTGATCTTTCATTGTTAGTGTATAGAAATGTGACAGATTTCTGTGTATTAATTTTGTAAACTGCAACTTTACCAGATTCACTGATGGGCTCTAGTAGTTTTCTGGTAGCATCTTTAGGATCTTCTATGTATAGTGTCATGTCATCTGCAAACAGTGACAGTTTAACTTCTTCTTTTCCAATTTGGATTCCTTTTATTTCTTTTTCAGTACTCTGGTTCTGACTCTAGCCTGTAAGTTTCCACTCATCTTTTTTTGTGTTTCTGCCATTGCCATAAGAATAAAGTGTTTTGGCTACATCATTCAATCCTCAGGCACAGGGTGTGAAAGCATAAATTTTTTTAAAGCCACTTCATTGTTGGGATGGCTCCTTATTATTTTTATGGCAATAGCCCACGGACACAGCATATTTCACTGTATGGCAAACTCTGCTGGGTGCCTACCTATATAAATTCTTTCATTTATAAATGCTTTGAACAGATATTTCACAAAAGAAGATATATAAATGTCCAATAACTACATTAAAAGATGTTCAAAATCATTCATTATCAGGGAAATGCAAACCAAAACCACAATGAGATGCCATTGCATATCCACTAGAATAGCAGATGTTAAAAGACTGACAATATCAAGTGTTGGTGAGGATTTGGAACAACTTGAACTCTCACACATGGCTAGTGGAGTGTAAAATGGTACGACCACTTTGGAAAACTATTTGGCAAATTGTCATAGAGTTAAAAATACATCAATCACATGAGCCAGTAAGTTTACTTCTAGGTATTTACTCAAGGGTTATAAAAACCTATGTTTCCACAAAAGAGTTGTACATGAAAGTTCATAGCAGCTTTATTTATTTATTTTTAATAATATTTATTTATCTGGCTGTGCCGGGTCTTAGTTGCGGCACACGGGATCTTCTAGTGGCAGCATGCAGGTTCTTAGTTGCACCATGTGGGATCTAGTTCCCTGACCAGGGATTGAACACGGGCCCCCTGCATCGGGAGCGCAGAGCCTTAACCACTGGACCACCAGGGAAGTCCCAGTAGCTTTATTTGTAATAGCCAACAATTGGAAATATCCCGATGTACACCACTAGGTGAATGGATAAACAAACGTGGCCTAGATACAATAGAACACTCCTCGGCAGTAAAAATGAACAAAGTATGGCTGCATGCAACAACATGCATGAAGTTAAAAGTATAAGGAGTGAGAGAAGCCAGACACAAAAGAGTCTATACTGTATGATGACATTTATTAAAAATTCTAGAAAATCCATTGTGACTGAAAACAGATCAGTGATTACCTGGGGGCTCGGGAGTGAAAGGAGGGACTAACCGCAGAGGGATGTGAGGATGCCCTTGGGGGTGATGAAATATTCTGTTATCTTGACTGTGGTGTATGCATTTGTCGAAACTTATCCAAGCATGCGCTTTCAATAGGAAGACTTTATCGTACATGTACTATACTTCGATAAAGCAGATTACAAATTCCCTCCTCATCATCACTAGCAGAACCCCAGTTTTGTTCAGAGTGGCAGTATGCTATCCTAGCAGACTATGTGACATAGTCTTGACCTTTGAATTGTAAGTGGAAGTCCTCTACTTGGGGCTTCCAGGGAAGTTCTTTAAAAGAGGGCAAATTCAGGTGGTAAATGTCTTCTGTTGTTCCCCTTTTCCTACCCATTGTAAAGAAATGATATTGGGCATGCCATCCTGAAATCATGAGATGACAAGCACGAGGAACAAAAGTCATACATGAAGAGTGGAAAAACAGAAGGAGCGTAAGACTAAATAAACCAATGTGGCACTGCCGTGTCACTAAGAAAAATAAATCCCTTCCTTGTTTCAGCCATTATGTGGCCTTTTTTTTTTTATTAATTACAACCAGATACAATCTCAACAGATACAGACATTCTCTGTTCATGGACTGAGCTTATGATACTAAAGCTCTAACCTGTTTTCCTGACCTTCTTGACCAAGCTGTTTTAGAATCTTAATTGTTCTGGGCAGCCCTGGCTCAGGGACGGAACCACCAGCTTCTTTTCCTGGCTCAGACTCATTGATCAGCATCACGCCTGGTCCCAACTTTTCATACACTTCCCTGAGGTGCTCAGACTCACTTTCCAGAGCTCCCATGCAGTCACTGCGGCTCTGCTCGCTGTTCTAAAACTGGCAGACTCTCTTTCCCCTCCCAGTTATTTTTTTCCCACTCGGATGACGATGACTCAGGACTTTCTTCTTTTTCCAAAATGGAAATATTTGCATGGTTTTTTTTTTTTTCTGAGTATGAAGCTTGACTCTCCTGACATTTTCCACCACTGCCCTTCTGCCTGTGCCCTTTTCATCATAGCACTTGTCTTGGTTTTAATAATATATTATTAGTGTCTGTCTCCCTAACTAGATAGATATTAAGCTTCAGAAGGGCAAGGACCATGCCTGTTTTGTTCACATCTTTATTCCCATTACATGCAGGTGGCTACATGGTACTCCCTGAATGGTAAGTGAACACATGAATGAACAAAACTTCCACATCATTTACAGGTGGCAAGCAGATCCCTAATTCATTAGCTCAGATTATTGCTCGTGACATGATCATTTTTTGAAAAAGTTACAAAACCGTGAGGACTAGGTCCACTAAAATATATATATCAATACTAGCTAATTTCAAATGAGCCATTACAAGTAGTCAACAATCATTTTTCACCTCAGGTTAATTTTCTGACACATCCCTCTTATAACCTCTTACTTAGGAGATCTTATCTCCTGTTTTGTTGAGTAGATAGTGATCAACTAGTTTGAGCTCTCTCATCTATTTTCTCTTCATTGCAAAGTAATTTATTCTCTAGGGGTACTCTCTAATCTCCACTTTCAACATGGAAGGCATAGCAGTCTCTGTTTTCCCCAGATACTCTGGGATCTTGCTTCCTTAATTGCCCCCTTCTATCTATAGCAACTATAATCTCTTCCATTTATCCCTTTCCCTTCTGTCCTCAGATATTCATTCATTCAAGAAATATTTATTAAACACTTACTAAACACTTTGTATTGTTTTTAGGCTCTTTGAATACATCAATGAGTAAATGTTCATGGAATTTATATAGGAGTGGAGGGAGACAGACAGTAAACACGTATGTAGAGTTTTTAAGATTTAAGGAGAGAAATAAAGCAGGGGAGGAGTTTAGGAAGGGTGGTCCTGAGAGTCTTCACTCGGAAGGTAACAGAGCCTTGAAGGAAGTGAGGGAACAAGTCTCACGAGTATCTGGGTGTTACGGGCTGAATTGTGTCCCCCCTCAAATTCATATGTTCAAGTCCTTACCCCCAGTACCTCCGAATGTAACCTTATTTGGAGAGAAGACTTTCAAAGAGATTAAGTTGAAATGGGGGTGGTAATGAGGGTTATGATTTGGCCCACGTGGAAGCAGGAAAACCAGTGAAAAGTGTTTTTATATAGGAAAGACTGATGTGCTGGGTTAACTATAGCTGATAAAATGAAGATGGAGAATTGTGTTTTGAATTTAGCAACGGTGGCCACAGCTAGAGCAGTTTGGTGGAGTTGTGTGCCCCAAAGCCCGACTGTAGTGTGTTTGACAAGGAGAGAAGAGGAATTAAAGACAAGGAGTTCAGAGTTTCGCTGTACTGAGCAACAATGAAATGTGGGAGGTGGAAGGCGAAGTGGGGGGTTTCGCTTCTTTTGCTTTTGGACACAAGAAATTAAGAGCATGTCTGTATGCCGGTATCTTAAAAAAAAAAAAACTTCAGAATTCTGATGGGGTCATAGCCTCCCAGCTATAGCTGCCCAACCAGTCTTCTAATCTTTGGTGCTCTTCTTTTGAAAACACTGCTGAAGAATCCACAGAAGTTGGTTGTTCCTAAACCACAACTCTTATCACTTCACTCAAAAATCTTCACGGTGTCCTTAACTGCATGAAAAGTTCGAAAGCCTTAGCCGAACGTTCAAATCTTCTCCAGTTTGGCCTTTTGCGGTTTTAACTCTTTCTTTGCTCTATAGTGAGGTACAAAGCATGGCAGACCAGGATCAGAAAGCTTGGATGAAAGTCACGGTTCTGTAAATAACTAGCTATGTGACTTTAGAAAAATGACGTAAGTGCACCGGCCCAGGGCTCCTTCTCCTTTATAATGAGGAAGGGGCGTGTCGGATAGACTGGATCACGTAGGTCACCGGCATCTCTAACCAGCCGTAATTCTCAACACCGTCGCGGAAAACGCAGGATCGTCTCCTCAACTCACGTTACCCCTTCCACTTTCAGGAACTACACGTTTTGTGCGGTCACTCATTTTCCCTGCTCTTCTTTTGCCTATCCAAAAGAACCAGGTTTTACAGCGGTAACCCCTTGAAGGTCGGCCGCCTCCCCGCCACCAGGGACTAGCCTCCCACTCTTCCTTTCACTTGGGACTTTCCTCTCCACATTCAGAATCCGCCACGTATTAAGTGCCGCTTCCAACCAATCAAGAAGAAGTTATCTCAGACTTTTGAGGGGCATCGGCTTCCACCACTGATCTTCAAGTGTTCTCTAGCGCCTCGCTTTGAGGGGCGAGGCCAACCAGCACAATGGCCAATCTGCTCTGGGGAAAGGTATTCTGGGAACTGCGGAGCTCATCAATCAGGTAAGAAGGTTGCCGGGAGGAGCGTTTCTCATTGGTAACCGCGTCCGGAAGAGGGCCGGGCCTCGGGCTAAGGAAATACAATTTGATTGGCAGGCGTGCTGTTGACAACCAGGGAAAGCCCACCTTCTCCAACAGGACTAGCCTGGGAGCCCAGAGTGGCAGAGGCCGCAGCCAATCAAAGAGCAGATGCGCGGAAAGTTTGCTCAATGGGCGATGTCCGAGGGAGGCTGTCACTCAGGTGGCGGTGGCTGAGGCCGGGCTAAGACGTGGCCTGAGAAACGCGGCTGGACGTCCTGACCGTCGGAGCGGCGGCTGGGGTCCCTAGCACGTCCTCGCCCTTGTCCGGGGCTCCGAGCGGCGGGAGAGGCGGGCGCCGGCGGCTGCACCTCCATGCCCGCGCGCGGGGCGGGCCGCTGATGGAGCGCGCCGCCCGCCCGGGGTCGCTGGCACGGGCGCTGCTGCTGCTGCTCCTGCTGCTGCTGCTACCACCGCTGCAGCTGGGGCTCGTGACGGGGACGGTGGCCGCGCGGCGCGCTTCCGACTTCCCCGCATCGACAGTGGAGGCGGCGTTCGGCCTGGGGGCCGCGGCCGCTCCAACTTCGGCCGTGCGGGTGCAGGCGGCGGGCGCCGTGACTGCGGCGGAGGTGACGGTGGAGGACGCCGAGGCGCTGCCGGCGGCCGCGGGGGAGCAGGAGCCGCGGGAGCCGGAACCGGATGACGAGGCCGATCTTCGGCCGTGCCGCAGGTGAGGGGCGCGGGCAGAGCACCCGGACCGCTGACCCCGGGAGTCTACTTGTTTATGCGCGTGCGCCGCGGAGGATCTGGTGGCCGCGGTCCCCCCTCGGCCACGGCCTCTCGCTGGCGGAGGACTGCTGCTGACCTGGGGGAGAACGCGGGGCCGCCTTGCCAGCCCCTGGACCGGAGACTGGCCTCGCTCCGCTCCCCGGCGCCCGATTCTAGCTCCCAGGCGCAAGCAGCATCCTCCAAGGTACCTGGAGGATGCTCGGAGAATGGAGGTCGAGGTGGGAGAGAAACGTCACTTTCCCTCTTGCATTGCTTTCGAGCTTTACTAGTACCCCAAGGGACTTACAGACCCCATTTTTTTTCTTTCGTGAATAACCTTATGTCTGTGCTGGTGTGACAGCTGTTTGGGGAAAGGACTTCACAAAGAGATTTCAACGTTTCCCTTTAAACATATCCCTGTAGTGCCCACGGACCAGGGTTGAGGTCAGTATTTCTGTAATTGAGTTCTGCGGAACACCTGCATCAGAAGCACCTGGGGATGCTGGTTAACTGTACAGTTTTCTAAGTCCGGCTCCAGATTTACTGAATTAGACTTTCTCAGGGTAAGAACCTGGAATCTGCAAATTTAACACGCACTCCAGACAATTCTTGAACACACTAAAGTTTAGGAGCTATGGGTGTGTTCTTGAATTTTGGTAGTTCTTTGATATTTATAGGGTTTACTATATAAACATTTAATATAGGGCTGTCTTGGTTGAGTTGCTTCATCTCCTTAAAAACGTTATTTCAAGATACATGTTTTAAAGCACTTTTCAAAGTCTGGACACAAATGTAAGGCATTTTAATGGTAAAATATTTTGCAGATGACTAATCTTAGCACACCCAGGGGGAAAGTGATTTAATAAATGGAATGATAACAGGAGCATCAGATAAATTAATCCAGAATCTGGATTAGAATGTATTGTAAATTTACAATGTGGTAATTACTAGATTATGACAAATGAGGTTTAATTTTTCAGTTAAATATCAGAACCTTGAGATTTTGCCTGGAGACTACCATAACTAGGATACGTACTAAAATTCTAGAAGCACCCCTTGAATGTTTATATGCAGATGTTTTTAAAGTGGCAAACGTCTGGCAAAATTTTCATAGGTTTTGCTAATGAGTTAGCTATTCAGAAAGAGTGTTTTTGTTTCTCTTAAAGAAACTTCTGAAGCACTTGCTCAAAGTAAGTTACATGAAGTAGAGAAACATGTTTCATTTTTCTTAAAATACACATCCACTGCAGCAGGTATTTATTGGCACTTAAGAGGCCCCCAGGATGCCCTGGGGTTACAGAGCTTAGGCAGATAGCCCCTGTCCTCCAAGAGGAAGTGCAGTTCAGCAGTGAGGATTAAATAAGGGGACCCATAATGACTGTACAGGGCAGAAGCCATGCAAATTACGTGCCATCAGTGTCCCAGGGTTTTTGTAGTGTTCAGTGGGTGGGGTACCCAGGTGAGGTAGAAGAGAAGATGAGAAAATGTTGTGGCAGAATGAGTTGTTTCCTGAAAAGTGGGTAGAACTGTGATGGGCAGAGGCTGGACTTGAGGAGACAGCAAGAGGTGCAAAAGCTGGGAAGTATGTTTAGGGAACATTATTTTGTTTGTATGCATCTGTGTGCGTGTGTGTGTGTGTGTGTGTGTGTGTGTGTGTGAGAGAGACCTGTGCGTACGAGAGAGATACAGACATATGTGTGCTGGGCAGCGAGGGATAGAAGATAAGGCTAGAAAAATAGGTTGGGGCACATTGTGTGTATACAGCCATATGCTAGTAACATCGTCATCACTTGGGAACATGTTAGAAATCCAGAATCAGGCACCGCCCAGATCCACTGAAAGAGTATCTGCGTTTTAACAAGATCAGCGTCAATTCACATACACACTACAGTTTGAGAAGTCTTGGTGTAGAGTATCTCGAATGCCAGACCTGATTGAAGTTTGTGCTTAAGGAATATTTCTCCAGCAATGCTGTGTACTGAAAACTTGAGGAAAGGATACCAAAAGGAGCGTGTTATAGCGGTGCCGATGAGAGGTGTACTACTGTCCAGTGGATATAGAACAGAAGGGGTAGATTTGAGAGATCGGAAGCAGAACCTTGGTTCCTGGCAAATGAATTGATTCCTCCTCCCTGGGTACCGCCGTCTGAAGATGGAGAACAGGGTGGCTAAAAGGTGAGAGCACAGGTGGGAAAGTGGAAAGATTTAGGGGAGCAGGGAGGAAAAGGTAAGGGGTTTGGTGTTGGACGTGGTGACTTGGAGGTGCTGGCAGGACATCCAGAGGGAGAGATTAGGTAGGAAACAAGCGACTGCAGTTGGAGAGATGTCAGGGCAAATGGTTGAAACTGTGTGAAGAGGAGACTCATGATAAAAAGATCACGAAATGCCTTATGTTTTAGAGAAGATGAGCCAGCAAAGGAGACAAAGATACAGCTGGCTAGGCTGGAGGCGTAGGGTGAGGACTGAGAAGATGAGGGATTTGGGATGAGCACAGTTATAGGAGTTAAAGAGTCATCCTTTTGGGGAATTCCCTGGTGGTCCAGTGGTTAGGACTCTGCGCTTCCACTGCCCAAGCCACGCTCTGCAGCAAAAAAAAAAAAGATTCATCCTTTTTGGCTCCACTTCCTTAGTCCCTCACTGTTAAACCTGATGGGACCTCTGCCTCTGATCTTTATACATTCAGAGGGTGGGAGCCTATACAGACAGGCTGAAAAAGAAAGGAATAGAAGAGGAGGCGAAGGTAGTTGGCAAGCAAGAGGACCACTTCTTTCTCAGAAAGAAGAGTGAAAATAGAGGAATTTTGCCTGCCAGAGAGTAAGTGATCTTTGGCAAACAGAATTGGCTGGGAAGAGATAGGCCAGGGTTTAAGGGTCTTCCTGGTAACTTAAGATAGTGTGGAAAGTTTGAGAAATCTTTTTTTTTTTTTTTTTTTACGGTACGTGGGCCTCTCACTGCTGTGGCCTCTCCCGTTGCGGGGCACAGGCTCCGGACGCGCAGGCTCAGCGGCCATGGCTCACGGGCCCAGCCGCTCCGCAGCATGTGGGATCTTCCCGGACCAGGGCACGAACCCGTGTCCCCTGCATCGGCAGGCAGACTCTTTCACTGCACCACCAGGGAAGCCCGAGAAATCTTGAGTAAGTAGATTGGCAGAATCAACAAGAGATAAGTATGCAATGTTTGTAAAACTTTTGTTGTTAAGTGCTCTTCAGAAAAAAGTAAAAAAAAGAGAATATCAGTTCTATAATAATAGACCAATATCCTGTTTATTTAAAGAAGGAAGATTAGGGGAACAAATTTGGATTAACCAAGCCTTTATTGCAAGCAGCTGTGAAAAACCATGGTCCTTGCAAAACTTTTTAAAAGAGGGAGATGGGGAATGAAGGTCTTTGTTTTTGCATGTTGTCTTTTGATGCCAAGAAGCAGAATGAGTCTCGCTAGTTTATTTTTTTTTTTATCTTGTTGAAATTTTCATTGGTTTCAGTCTAAATGCTTACTCTGCATCTCAAACATGTGAATGAGTGAGTAAACTACTTTTTTCCCCTTTAAAAAGTAGCTAAAATAAACTTGTTTTTCTGGTAGCAGTCTTGTCAGTGCTTGTCCTGTTAAATATTACATTTAGTTGAAATTTAAATGAGATGGTCAGTGCAGAAAATTGGGAAGAAAGTCAAAATCTCACCTCACTGTTCGGTTTTGTGCACGCACATTGGCATAAGTTGTGAGTTACCAGTTTTCCGACTTCAGCACAAATAACAAGCTGCAAAGTGTCACTTGGGGTTCTTGTGATGGGATGAGCATCTTCATATTGACATCGGACAGCCCCGGAAGTTGTAAAGCACTAGTTTTAACTATGACACTAATTTGTAAAATATGTGTTCCTTTTGCCTCTGAGTTCCCTCTAACAAAAGTATTACTAAATTTGACATTCATCTAATGGTGCTTCTTTAATTTGTGCACCTGTAAACTGAAATTTTTGGATTTAATGAGTTGTAACCTGAAAATACTTTGCAAATGTAAGATGATTTAATTTTATTTATTTATTTATTTATTTATTTTTGGGGGGGTACACGGGCCTCTCACTGCTGTGGCCTCTCCCATTGCAGAGCACAGGCTCCGGACGCACAGGCTCAGCAGCCATGGCTCACGGGCCCAGCCGCTCCGTGGCATGTGGGATCCTCCCGGACCGGGGCATGAACCCGCGTCCCCCGCATCAGCAGGCAGACTCTCAACCACTGCCCCACCAGGGAAGCCCCTTTATTTATTTTTTATACAGCAGGTTCTTATTAGTTATCTATATTATACATATTAGTGTATATATGTCAGTTCATCCCACCACCTGCCCCCGCCCCTGCCCCCTGCCACTTTCCCCGCCTTGGTGTCCAGACGTTTGTTCTCTACATCGGTGTCTCTATTTCTGCCTTGCAAACCAGTTCATCTGTACCATATTTCTAGATTCCACATATATGCGTTAATATATGATATTTGTTTTTCTCTTTCTGACTTACTTCACTCTGTATGACAGTCTCTAGGTCCATCCACGTCTCTACAAATGACCAAGTTTCGTTCCTTTTTATGGCTGAGTAATATTCCATTGTATATATATACCACATCTTCTTTATCCATTCATCTGTCGATGGGCATAGAGCATGCTTCCATGACCTGGCTATTGTAAATAGTGCTGCAGTGAACATTGGGGTGCGTGTGTCTTTTTTTTTTTTTTTTTTTTTTGTTTGTGGTACGTGGGCCTCTCACTGTTGTGGCCTCTCCCGTTGCGGAGCACAGGCTCCGGATGCGCAGGCTCAGCGGCCATGGCTCACGGGCCCAGCCGCTCCGCGGCATGTGGGATCTTCCCAGACCGGGGCACAAACCCGTGTCCCCTGCATCGGCAGGCGGACTCTCAACCACTGCGCCACCAGGGAAGCCCTGCATGTGTCTTTTTGAACTATGATTTTCTCAGGGTATATGCCCAGTAGTGAGATTGCTGGGTCATATGGTAATTCTATTTTTAGTTTTTTAAGGAACCTCCATACTGTTCTCCATAGAATTCCCTTTTATTTCTTTCTCCTCTCTGTCCTTTTACAAATTGATCTGATCTGAATCAGTGGTACAGAAATCTGTGGTCTTCCTCAGATCTTCAGATTCATAATCAAGTCTTTTTTTTTTAAAACTAAAATGACTATTGAATAATAGAGTCTTAGGATACACTGTTGAAAGGGAACTCAGTTATCTGCTCACTTTTCTGACCCCAGACTTTTAAATTTGACTACAAATCACACTGAAGAAAGAATTTGTGCATAAGTATCAAGGCAGGCTGTAAGCCAAAATAAACATGCTTTAGGTGAGTAATGGATTAGCCTACCTGTCTATAATTGTCTTTTTTTAAAAAATTTTTTTAAGTTTTTGGCTGCGTTGGGTCTCCATTGCTGTGCATGGGCTCTTCTCTAGTTGCTGCGAGTGGGGTCTACTCTTTGTTGCGGTGCCGTGGCTTCTCTTGTTGTGGAGCACGGGCTCTAGGTGCACGGGCTTCAGTAGTTGTGGCTTGCGGGCTCTAGAGCGCAGGCTCAGTAGTTGTGGCTCACGGGCTCTAGAGCGCAGGTTCAGTAGTTGTGGCACATGGGCTTAGCTGCTCCGCGGCATGTGGGCTCTTCCTGGACCAGGGATCGAACCCATGTCCCCTGCATTGGTAGGCAGATTCTTAACCACTGCGCCACCAGGGAAGCCCCTATAATTGTCTTTTTAGCTTAACTGACACCTGGACTCTGGATATGATATGTGACAGGATTGAGGAAATGGTTCTGTATTCACACTCCTGGGCGCAGAAGGCGACCTGTCTTTATCAGCTGCTGTGAGCTGTGGCTTCCACATGTTCCTTCATTTCCTAAATACTGCCTGGAAACTCCATCTGCTTTTTTTCCTTTTTTTGTAAGAGAGGAGCTGCCTGTACATTTTTATTACAAAACGTTTTAAAATACAGAAAGGAGAGCTGGTAGGTTTCAGAACTAAATGTGAGAGGGGAGATTAATTTTTAATTTTTTTCACGCTGCTCTGTCACTAACCATTTTATTTAAAAGGTTTCCTAGGATAAAGCAGAAAAAGTGCTTTGAAAAATGTTTTAATCTAACTGGAAAATGATATCTGCCGCTCTCATGTGGTTTATAACATTGAAAACTTAGATTGTATTTCTTTAAGGTTTAGGTGATATGTCAAAGTTATATAGTTAGTACGTTTCGGCACTATGTTTGGATTTGGGGCATGGCTAGTCTTGTGACAGGTTTAAATAAAGGAAGTTTGATTGGAAGATTTACTTAGGTGAGGACTAAGAAGTAAAGTACAATTAGTACGTTTGTTTTTCAACAAGAATCTGTGCTTCCTTGAGTGACAGCATGTATTTTAGGAAGAGGATTCTTGGTTACATCAAAAGAGCAGATTTAACCCAATCACATTTTTAACTTTGTGACGTCTTTTTCCCCACAACAGGAAATGTACAATTTTAAAATAAGCAGTTGTTACTGTAGAAACCATTTAATTGATACAATGTTCTACTGTCACCTGCGTCTGTTTCACCTGGGAAATTTATACAGGCATTAAGACCCCTTCAAAGTTACTGTATGAAGGAATTCAGCATTTACTTATCAGACTCGGATAAACTTAATTGTAAACAGCCAGGTATTCTGGGTGACAGAAGTCAGAGCAAACAAAATTTTTTTTAAAATTGGGTATCCATTGTGGCCTAAGGTCATTTCTGCTCGGTTAAGGGCAAAATCAAAGCAGTAGCAGGATATGTGGCATCTTGATGAGACTTCTGGGAGGAATGAAAGCTGCACATTATAGTAATATAGGAGTTGCCACTTACACAGACATAGGGCTAACAGAACGATAGAGTTAAAAACCCTGAAGTTTAGGCTTCAGAATTCTGTCCAGAACCTCTTCTTCTGGTGCCTTAGGCAAGTGCATCTTTTCACATCTTTCTTAGCTTCTTTTTTGTTTTTGTTTTATGTGAATAGTAGTATCTGCCCTAGCAAGAGTTATTCATTCAACCAACATTTATTGCATTTGATTAGGGGCTCTGCACTGTTAGGTGCTGAGGGTAGATAAATGGGCCCCTGGGCTGTCCTGGAGTCCCAGGTCTGAGAGGGAGATACATGTGTTAGAGAATTAGCTGTACTAGAATGGATGAAAAGTGACATAAGAAGAGTTTGAGAGTGAAGAGAATGGAGACGTCAAGTGAGTGAGTCCTTGAAAGTGAAGTGTCAAGGACAGTCTCAGCTGCAGGGATGACGTGAGCAAGGGCTCAGAGTAGTGGTTTCTGAGCCAGGGCTCCTAGACCCCTATGCACCTGCCTATGTGGGATCCATGAGATCGCCCTTATTTTCCAAATAACCTAATGGAAATTGGACATTCACTGAGGAGAAGGCTAATTAAAAAGTCAAGTTTCTCAGTTTTGAACCGGAATTATGCCAAACTTAATTGGTAATTTTAGCTACTTCTTTCCAGAAGCCTTGAATATTTTGATTGGTACTTAAATAGTTCCTCTAAAGATGGGGGGAATTCATTAGAAGTGATGTTTTAGGGGCACATGAAATCATTGAAGACATGCGACAAAAACCAAATTAACAAGGGAACTTTGTTCAAAAGGTTAGAAACCTAGGTTATGCCAGATTACGTGCTATACCAAGCAGTGTGGCCTTTATTCACTGGGCACAGGGAACTTCGGAAGTTTATCAGATCTCTATTATAGAAACAAAACTGTTGGGAAAAAAACAAAAAAGCGGTCGGGAGAGCAAGGGGGACGAGACCAGGGGCAGAAAGTCTTTTTTTTTTTTTAATTAATTAATTAATTTATTTATTATTTTTGGCTGCATTGGGTCTTCATTGCTGCACGCGGGCTTTCTGTAGTTGCGGCGAGCGGGGGCTACTCTTTGTTATGGCGTGCAGGCTTCTCATTGTGGTGGCTTCTCTTGTTGTGGAGCATGGGCTCTAGAGCGCAGGCTTAGTAGTTGTGGCGCACGGGCTTAGTTGCTCTGCGGCACGTGGGATCTTCCCGGACCAGGGATCGAAACCGTGTCCCCTGCATTGGCAGGCGGATTCCCAACCACTGAGACACCAGGGAAGCCTGGCAGAAAGTCTTTCTGAAGATGTTCTAATGAGACATGTGAATCTGTTGTAGGACAAGGGCAGTGAGACTGAAGAAGAATGAAAAGATTTAAAGGAAGCTATAGAAGTAGAGCCCAGAGTACATGACTGTTGTCTAAATGTAGAGCAAGGGTGGATCTGATTTCTGATTTAGATGTTCAGTGATGGGATGGATGCAGAAAGCTGGGAGAGGGAAGGGAAGTTTTCTGAAGGCTTTGTGGTGATGTCTTGCTGAAAATGCAGAGATAGTGTTCTTATATATACATAAGACATACGCATATTTTACTGTTGGATTTTTTCTTTGTTTTGAAAATGAAAGAAGTTTACTGTTCTTCTCTGTATATACCTCTAGCACAAGTTACGACATATTCAGAAAAAATACAGCTTTTGTATTTGGTTATAAGTAGCTGTCAGATTACACATAGAGTAAGCAGCGGGCTTTGGATAAAGCTGGAACTCCTCGGCCCGCTTGTTAGAGATTGAGAGCTGTCGGGATGGCAGGTGAGGAGGGGCGAGGACTGGGCCAGAATGGGAGGCAGCCAGTGTCCCAGCTGCCACTGCAGGGATGCCTGACGAAGGGATGAACCTGGCCATCGGATAAGGTCATTGCAAACCTTTCTTGAGAGGATCTTTGAAGACTGGGGTTATGGGTGAGAGAAGGGTGCTTGCTGTTGAATCATTGAAACAAATGCCTTTGTAAACCGAAGCAATGTGTTAAGTGAGAGAAGTTTCAAAAGGGTTTGCTGACAGAGTTGATCAATAGACCGTCTTCATCCAGGTAATGGATTATTTTTTTTACTCCTAGGCAATAGCCCTTTGAGATAAATCACTCTTTGCCAGACTGACCTTATCCTGAGACTCACCTCAGGTACTTGTTAAGCTGTCGTCTCCCAACCCTGTTCTGGGGAGGGGACCTGTGAACCTTTACTGGTTGTTTCTTTTTTTTTTTTTTTTTTTTTGCGGTATGTGGGCCTCTCACTGTTGTGGCCTCTCCCGTTGCGGAGCACAGGCTCCGGATGCGCAGGCTCAGCGGCCATGGCTCACGGGCCCAGCCACTCCGCGGTATGTGGGATCCTCCCGGACTGGGGCACGAACCCGCGTCCCCTGCATCGGCAGGCGGACTCTCAACCACTGCGCCACCAGGGAAGCCCTACCTTTACTGGTTTTAAACAAGCACTCCAGATTATTTTGATAATCAGGCAAATTTGAGTTATGCTGAGCTGAGTGAAATAGTCCTGTTTTACCCATGAAAAAGCAATTCGAATGGAGCCGTGAGCAGAACAAGAGCAGAGCCATGGGGCTGGGCACACAGGGCTGACTTCAAAGCTCTGATTCTTTCCACAGGAAATGCTGCTTCTGCAGTTCCTTTGATCTTTAAATACGTTAAGAGTTTTTCATCTTGCTCATAGAAACCTCCAAATAGGGTGAGTGGATCGTGGGGAGATAAAGGGCCTTAGATTCTCCCTGATTTTGGGTGGGGGGCGGTGGCAGGCTCATTATTCAGCTCTCACTGATGTTTGTTCTAAATGCCATATCTTATTGCCACCTCTGACTGTCCTGCATACACCCCGAGGACTTTGTTTTTCAGCAGAGCCTGTCTCCTTCATGCTTCTCTCTCCAAGAATGTGATACGGTCTGACAGTCTAAATCGTTACATATCTCCTTGGCCGAGTGGTGCTGCCCAGTTCCAGCCATGGCAGAGGGGGAAACTCCCTTCCAGGGATGTGCTTGGGACAGAACCCATAACTTGTAGCAGAGGAGAATGAAGAATTTTTTTTTTTTGATACCTGACAGGGTTTGTTATGGGAGTTTCTGTTGTTCCCATTAAGAGAGGTGAAAAGAATTACGGATGCGCCATCCAAATCAAAGAATCAGATTATACTAAATATCAATAGCAGTTAAGAGGGTGATGTACTTAATTGTTCCTGCCCACGTGTTTGTCTTTCTTTCCGTTATTGCTAGAATTCACACATATTCTCTAAATATAGTAGTTCATCATCTGAAAATTTCTTGTTTATTTTAAAAAGCAGAATCTTTGACTCAGTTCAACGCACCTCACATTACAGGTTTTCAGTGATAGTTAGATATTAAACTCCAAATTACTTATTAAAATGTGTTTTATATATACATAAGACATATGCATACTTTATTGTTGGGTTTTTCTTTGTTTTGAAAATGAAAGTTAAAATTTTACCATTTTTCTCTGTATAAACCTCTAGCACAAATAACTACACATTCAGAAAAAGTGTAGCTTTTTCGTTGTTGTTAACAGTGGAATGCCTAGCATGATTAAATGAACAACATTGGTTCTGAATTTTAAAGAAATAGCGTCTGAAGTGTTCCGGTGGTCTCCTTAATTCTTCATGGGTTACACTTTGCGTATACTAAGTTTTGTCTCAATTAGAGGGTTTTTCATTCTACCATTTATTTATGGTTAATGATTATTGAACAGAAAAATCGGATCTTTCTGCAGTAGGACTAGGAAAGAGTTGACTTGGCTCTGAACCCTTGATCTCTAACTGAATTAGAGTCTATTGCTTTTATTTGTAAATTGACACATCTAAGGTATGAGGCTTTTCTTTGGAAATTTTATTGAAGTATAGTTGATATACAATGCTATATTAATTTCTTCTGTATACCAAAATGACTCAGATGTGTGTGTGTGTACATATATATGTATATGTACACACACACACATATATATTCTTTTCATATTCTTTTCCATTCTGGCTTGTCAGGTATGAATTTTTTTATACCTTCATCATAACATAATTTTTTGGCTCATATTCTCCTCATCCAACTCCCAGTAGATCTCTTGAGAATGCAGGGTAATGCATGGGGAAAGGAGTTGAATTGTTACTTTTCTTTTGTTGTGTTATTGAAAATTACTAGTTTGTAGTGTGGCAAAAAATCTTTATTTTCACAGTTGAGACTGAGTTACCATTTGAAAAATTCAAAGTGAGAATTAGTGTATAGTTGGGGAACTAAATTAACGCTTTTATTCACTTGATAAGTGTATTCATTTGCTAAACAATTAAGTTCTTTGAAAGGTTTCACATGAGTGTACTTGAACTGGTTTGTCTTAATCGACTTGTAGCTTTACTTTGAATTTGTATGTATTGTATATGAAGTAGGATAGATAAAAGTTACATTTTATAAGCTGAACCAGGAACATAACTATATGTGCTTGGAATTTGCATGGTCTTTCAGAAGCAGACCGGTATACCTAACAAATTCCTAGAACAATTATTCAACAAACCCTTTCATTCCACAAATATTTATTGAGAGCTTGTCGTGTATCTGGGGTATATGTTGCAGGATGCAAAGGAACAGTAGCTGCAAAGTCCCTGAGGAAAAATCATGCATGATGTGTTTGAGGAATTGGGGGTATCAGTCTGGGGATATTGATTTTGGATACGTGCACTTTGAGAAGCCTGTAGGACAATCTGAATCTGGCAGGCAGTGGGACTTCCCTGGTGGCACAGTGGTTAAGAATCTGCCTGTCAATGCAGGGGACATGGGTTCGAGCCCTGGTCCGTGAAGATCCCACATGCCGTGGAGCAGCTAAGCCCATGCGCCACAACTACTGAGCCCACGTGCCACAACTACCGAAGCCCATGCGCCTAGAGCCCATGCTCCACAACAAGAGAAGCCACCGCAATGAGAAGCCTGCGCACTGCAATGAAGAGTAGCCCCTGCTCGTCACAAATAGAGAAAGCCCGCGTGCAGCAACGAAGACCCAACGCAGCCAGAAATAAATAAATAAAATAAATAAATTTATTAGAAAAAAAAATCTGGCAGGCAGTTACATATGTATGCCCAGAGTTCAGGGAAGGGGCCTGGAACCAGAGATAGAAATTTGGAAGTTGCCAGTATATAGATGATATTTTCATCTATGAGACCACCAAAGAAAAGTACGTGTAGGTAGAGAATATTTTCAGAGATAGGAGAGGTGAGGAGGGAGCAGGAAATGAAACTGCTACAAGGAAGCATAGAACTAAGAACAAATAATCAGGAGAAGATGGTGCCCTGGAAGCCGCGTGAAGAGTGGTTGATAGAGGATAAACAACAAGGTCCTACTGTAGAGCACAGGGAACTATATTCAATATCCTGTAATAAACCATATTGGAAAACAATATGAAAAAGAACATACACAGACACACACGTATGTATAACTGAATCACTTTGGTGTACGCTAGAGACTAACACAACACTGTAAATCAACTGTACTTAAATTTAAAAAAAAAAAAAAACTTAGGGGCTTCCCTGGTGGCGCAGTGGTTGAGAGTCCGCCTGCCGATGCAGGGGACGCGGGTTCGTGCCCCAGTCCAGGAAGATCCCACATGCCGCAGAGTGGCTGGGCCCGTGGGCCATGGCTGCTGAGCCTGCGTGTCTGGAGCCTGTGCTCCGCAACGGGAGAGGCCACAACAGTGAGAGGCCCGCGTACCGCAAAAAAAAAAAAACAAAACTTAAGTGAAAAAACATCAATAAAATAGAAAAAAAAGAGTAGTTGATGGAGAGCAGGAGAAGTAGCTGATCACATGTCACTGGATGGTCAAGTGAATGGGATTTGTCAGTGTGAAGGTCAGTGTATCACAGGAGCCTGTCCATGAAGGGGTGGAGGGACGAACTTGACTAGAAATAGTTCAGCACAGAAAGGGGGAGAGGATTTGGAGACCCAGACTACATAACAACTCTTTCAAGGAGTTTTGTTCCAAAGGGGGCCGAGAAATGGATTGGAAGCTGGAGCGGGGAGAATGGATCATTCTATTTAATCTGGTTTGGTTTTTAAGTTGGGGGATATAATGGCAGGTTTGAGGGCTGAGAGGAATGCTGTGGTGGAGGGGGAATAATTGATGGGAGAGCAAGAGGAGAGGTTTTTGAGGAGTGAGTCCCTATGTATGCACAGGGAGATACCTACTGCCTAAGGGGAGTGTTGGTAGTGGATGGAGTCCTGGACAATTCACCTGCAGTAAGAGGGGAGGTATTTCATGGGTCCAGGTGCTGTTACATGGAGAGATGGGATGGTGGGATCTCTTTTGATTATTTGTTTTCCTTAGTAAACACCTATCTAGGAAGCATAGTCCCTGAGATGCACGAGCTTGGAAGAGCTAGGGTAGGAAGTTTGAGGGCAAAGGCAAAATGAAATAGTTGACTTGGGACAGTGGGAGAGTGAATAGACTAGGGAAACGTGTCATGATTGTGGAGCATCATTCGAGCCCTTTAGATGATGATGGTCATGAGTAGAGTGACACCAGTCAGCATGGTTATATTTTTCTTCAACCGCACAGATGCAAGATTGAGCGAAGGCAGAAAGTTTCATTGAACCAGGGTTGGAGTTCTGCTAGTTCAGTGTGAGATGTAAGAGAGCGGGTAGGGAGTTGAGGGCGTGAGCAAGGAAGTGCTTAAAATGAAGGACTATGGGAACTTCCCTGGTGGTCCAGCGGTTAACGCTCCGGGTTTCCACTGCAGGGGGCACGAGTTCGATCCCTGGTCGGGGAACTAAGATCCTGCATGCTGCACGGTGCCGCCAAAAAGTAAAAAAAAAAAAGAAGGACTATGGAATTTAAACTGGATAAGAAAGAAGTGAAGGCATAATGGTAGTCAGGTTCAGGGGAACAGCGGGAGGATCAGTGGCTGATAGGGTTCTGGTGGGGTCAGAGGTTTTTTGGAGTCAAGGAAGTAGAGGAGGTGAGCTGGAAAAGAGGGGTTGGTGACTGGGGTTGGAATGCTTGAAATTTCAGTGGGACAGGGAAGTTGTGATTGGTAATGACGAGGGCTTAGGGACCGAGGTGAGGTAGACAGATAATGAAAACCCACAGAACATGTTAATAGTGACAGTGAACCAGGAGCCAAAAACCTCAAGGGACGGGGCTAGTGACCCAAGGGTCAGTAGACAATTATTAGGAGGAGTAATGGATGGAATGACCTGAACCTGAGGATTTATAGAGCAGAGAGAAAGTAAATAGTTCAGAAATGGTAGCGAGGCGCAAGGAGTGTGCCTACGCCATCACTGGGCCTGGTAAGGGTTATGGAGAAGAAAATTCTCATAGCTTCTGAAGCAGTGTGCTCAGGGAGAGCCAGGTTTCTGTCAGAGCAAGGAGGTAAGTGAACATTCAGGGGACGCTGTTTCAGGGCGAAGGCTTTAGGAGGTGGGGAAATGGAAGAGGACAGAGCAGGGCATGTCGAATTCCATGTGGGGATTAGAGTGTGGGAAGGAGGGGTGACCTCGGAGACTGGGGCTTTTCATAAGTGGAACAAACCCATAAAGGGCATAGTGCAGTTGTCTTGGAGGGCTCAAGACAGAGAGCGGCGGAAAGGCTACAAGTGTCGTTAGGAGGTGCTCACCCCCTTACAGATAGAGGCCTGGGGAGAGGCTGGTTCCTTTTGAGTGTATGTCTTCGATATCTTTTTAACTCTGTCCTATGATTTTTTAAATTTACAGATCCTTAGTGATTATCAGCACTTTAGACGGCCGAATTGCTGCCCTGGATCCTGAGAACCATGGTCAAAAGCAGTGGGATTTGGACGTGGGATCCGGTTCCTTGGTGTCGTCCAGCCTTAGCAAACCAGAGGTGAGAATTTTCTGTTATATGTTGACCGGAAAACTTAGGTAAAATCATCAATTGCTGCTATTAATAGTAGGTATTTGCTTAGAGAGCTGTGGCTCAGGGTCCGATTGCCTAAGTGTAGGGCATGTCTGTCTCTGACAAGCTATGTCCCCTTGGGGCATTTACTTAGCTTTTGTATTCCTCAGTTTCCCTCCTGTAAAATGAGGTGGGTAATGTCACCTACTTCTTAGGATTGTTTTGGGCATGGAATGAGTTAATTTTATAAATGAGTAATTGAGGATACTATCTGCTATATCAGTAAATCTCATTATCTGAGCTCCAACATGATCATAATTTCTTCTTCTTCCTATTATCATCATCATCACAGGGTCCCTAGACATCATAAAACAAATATAAATAACTGTGTTTTAATAGTTAGGAATGCATGCTGCAAAATCCCATAAATTATTCACTACATTTTTCCCTCAGTTGTACATCCTAATTGTAGACATAATTCATCTGAAGTTTTCTTGGCGTGTAATTTTAGACAAAATGGATTATTTGCAAAAAAAGAGACCTTGCTTCCAAAACTACTCTGGCATATGACTCCAAAACTTGGACAGGTGACTTAGCCCCTCAGAGCTTTAGTGTCACCATCAGTAAAGTAAGGACACTGCCCACCTTGATGAGGGGCAGGTTGGGGGCTGTGTTTATTTATTTATTTTAAATTAATTAATTAATTTATTTTAGGCTGTGTTGGGTCTTCGTTGCTGCGCACAGGCTTTCTCCAGTTGCAGCGAGCGGGGACCACTCTTCGCTGCAGTGCACAGGCTTCTCATTGCAGTGGCCTCTCTTTGTTGTGGAGCACGGGCTCTAGGCACGCGGGCTCCAGAGCGCAGGCTCAGTATTTGTGGCGCACGGGCTTAGCTGCTCTGCGGCCTGTGGGATCTTCCCAGACCAGGGCTCGAAGCCGCGTCCCCTGCATTGGCAGGCGGATTCTTAACCACTGCGCCACCAGGGAAGTCCGGGGCTGTGTTTAAATGAGGGAAGTCTAGACTCCCCTCATTTAAGCACAGCCCCCAACCTGACCTTTTGTCTAGACTCTAATAGATTAAATCTCTCTCCTTTTCTGGAGCTTTACCCTCTTGTTTAAATCATTTAAAATAAGTCCCTCTTTTGAGTTACGACTGCTGACGTGGAAGCAGTCACCTGTTTTCCAGAATACCCTCAGCCTTCTACCGTGTCCCTATGGGATACTCCCTAGGGTACTCTTTTTTTTTTTCCCTTTCATCAGCAATCTTTCCCTTTCAAAAAGCTTCTTAGCTGGTATCAAGTTTGGAAAAGACAGAACCTAACACGAGGGGCTTGAGAATGACCTGATGAGTGGTGAAGAAATTTTCTGATGGGAAAACTGCTCCCAGTGACCCCGCTGCTCTCTAGAAAATCCAGCCTGGATTCCTTTCTGGGGTACCCGGGCAGGTACTTAGGGCGGTGGCACTGCCTAGCCTCCACACTCGCTGTGTGCTAAGCCTTGACTAGACTTTCAGAGTGCCTGTTGCTTACCGGACAGTATACTGGAAACATCTGTTGAGAATTGTGAACTTGTGAATTATTAATATAAATAACACTTTGATTGTAAATTGCCTTCAAAAGTTTGAATTGGATGTCATAGTCAAATGAATTACTACTCAGACCTGAATATTCATTTATTTATGTCCTCCTGAGGTTATGCTTGGGTATGCACATTGTGCTTTATTTTCAAACTAGACATGAAAGGTGATGAGCAAAATCAGAAGATTGTAAGCTGTTTACATCTGAGGTAACATTATAGTGTGTTGTAGTGGTGCAAAGCATGTGTGTTTCTATAAACTAAAGTATGCACACTCACAAAAACATACACTGCATGATATGACAAGTAGTCGTAATAACCTGAGTGCCATTGAGCGTGTTTAAATTATAAGCAGCTAGTCGAGCTTGAAGATTTTCTTACAATAGCAATTACATTAGCTGTTTTTTAAACTACAGTTGAATATTCTCACCATCCCCAGTCCTTACCATTTTCTGTGGTTTGTTAGGTCTCTCTTGTTTTAAGTATCCTTCTTCCCACTCACCCCCAACCCTTGATCCTTTGGGTAGAATGCTTTGAAATGTTGAATTGCAAGCATATTTTAAAAGTTTGTGTCACCTTTACACAATAAATGCAAAGCTCACTGACCGCTTTCCATTTCAGGGAAAGAATTCTGAGACCTCTTTGCATTATCTAGGTTTTAATTTCCTACTTTACACACAAAAAAATTGACTAGATCACTACTGCCCTAAGTTCTTGGGACCATTTCTTGAGACTGTGTGTTTACTGTGTAGATATGCTAATGACAGCATTGTTCCCAGAGCTATAATATACACACAATGTACTTTACACACCGTGTAATCCTCACAGCCATCCTCCTGAGATTGATATGCTGGTGTCATTTTACAGAAGAGGAATACGAAGCTCAGAGAAGTTATTTGCTTGAAGTCACAGACCGACTACATGGTAGAGCTGGGATTAAACCAGGCTTGCCTGACTGTACTCCACTCCACCTGCTCTGGAGCTCTTTCTACATCTTGTATGTTCCTCCCCTTTACAACTCAGGCTGTTCATCCAGTACAGTGGATCTCAAACTTTATGGTTTCAGGACCCTTTACATTCTTAAAAATTACGAAGAGATCCAAAGAGCTTTCTTCCCCATGGGTTATATCTATCTAAACTTAAGCCATATTAAAAATTAAAACAGGGCTTCCCTGGTGGCACAGTGGTTGAGAGTCCGCCTGCCGATGCAGGGGACACGGGTTCGGGCCCCGGTCCGGGAAGATCCCACATGCCGTGGAGCGGCTGGGCCCGTGAGCCATGGCCACAGAGCCTGCACATCCGGAGCCTGTGCTCTGCAATGGGAGAGGCCACAACAGTGAGAGGCCCGCGTACTGCAAAAAAAAAAAAAATAAAAGAACCCCATTGCATTGCACGTAGCATAAATAATATATTTTTATGAAGAATAAGTGGGGACTTCCTTGGTGGTCCAGTGGTTAAGAATTCACCTTCCAGTGCAGGGAGTGTGGGTTCGATCTCTGGTCAGGGAGCTAAGATCCCACATGCCTTGGGACCAGAAAACCAGAACAGAAGCAATATTGTAACAAATTCAATGAAGACTTTAAAAATGGTCCACATCAAAAAATCTTTAGAAAGAAAAGAAAGAAAAAGTGTATTTCCCCAAAAAATAATTCAATGAGAAAAGTGGCGTTGTTTTATATTTTTGCAAATCTCTTTAATTTCCAGTTTAATAGAAGACAACTTGATTTTCCTATATGCTTCTGCGTTCGATATGTTGTTTTGGTTGAACTGTATGAAGAATAAAATCCGTATGTAGGGGGAGAAAGGGAGTGTTTTAGTAGCCTTTTCAGTTGATTGTGATCATTCTTTTTTGGTTCTACACGAGAAAAAGTGGAAGTTTCTGAAAGGTTAGTTGCACCGCGGAATGTGAAACCATATTAATGAACTGTTGTACTCTGTACCAGTAACATCCATTGTTCTGTCTTGCCTTTTACTCGTGCATGGTTTTCTAACATCATTTGGAAAATATTGATTCATTGAGTTACACAGATCTTCCAAATGTTGACATATTTCCTTATAGAATACTTTGTAAACTCAAATTTTTTACTGTCACCACTGATCTCATCAGAAAAGTCTTCCAGTACTGGAAAGCTGTCAAGCTCACATGGGTAGATACAGCTATTCCAAAATTCTAATTTTCGCTTGAAAACTTGGATTTTATCATTAACACAGTCAGTTGTTTTCCTTGAAGTGAGAGGTTCACTTTATTTTCGAGAAAACGTCTGCCAAATACGCAAGTCTCATCACTGTAGCTTTTCTCTCAATTTTTCAAGTGCAAATGGAGCTTTGTGAGCAATGCCACTAGTTTCAGCTCAAAACTCAGTCACGCAAGTGCTTTTCCTCAAAACATGCTTCAGTTTGTGGCAGAAGTCCTTAATGCACACCTCCTGGTTAGTCGGGCAGAATAGTAAAAATATATGTACTCAGGTCACAGTTTAACTTTTATTGTTTCATCAGAACATTCTCGAGTGAAACTTTTTTCTTCTTTTTTTTTTGCTGCGAGTGTGTGACAGTGAAGATGTGAGGACTATGAGTCTGTTACCTTATTCATGCTTTAGTCACCGTTGCTTTTATACCATCAATGCAAATAGCACCCCAGGGAAAGGCAAATAGCACCTTCTTATGAAAACCATTTGACTCTCTGCACCTCAAACAGAATCCACAGACCGCATTTTGAGAACGACTGATCTAGTATATAATAGAAATATCACCATTATGAGAGTATTCGTAAGGTTATAAACATTAACAAGGAGAGAGGACTGTATTTCGAGCTTGGGTCACCTGTTATTCAGCAAGGTGTGTATCGCTCAGTATCTAGAAGTTATGTTCAGAAGCTGGACAAAACACCACCAAAAGAGGAACAAAAACTGCTATTTGAAATGCCCCGGATTGGATGCAGTACCCTTCTAAATGCATCTGATAGACAATTTTATGATGGTCCCTAACTTTTTGGGAGAAATAGTTAATTTTCTCTGTCTGAAGCTCAGCGTTTGCGAGGACAGGTAGTGTGCAGAGGAGAGCTGGGTACAGCAGGCAGGAACTGGTGGGGAGATGTAGCGGGAACCACCCAGGTGACAATTGGAGGCTCCGTTTGGAGACTCCTCTATTAGAATGTCAGTTTCTCCACCCTTTCATCAAGAGTGGTACAAGGATGAAACCAATTAAACTCAGAAGGCCAGGGAAGATGTATTCTCTGTGCATTGATTCTTAAAGTGACTTATCTAATGAGAAGCTGAAGGCTAAAGGATTTGATAGACTGTATAATAATTTTTAAGTTATTAATGATAGAGGAATTGGTTATGGATCACATGTTCTTTTGCTAGAATAATAAAGTAAAAGCATCACAGGAACCTTGTAGGCCGTGTGGTGTGGAGGAGGCACTGGGATTCAGAGGCTGCAGTTCTAGTATTGATACTGCTGTTAACTGGCTCTGTGACCCGGCTAATTATTTCAGTAGAGCTTTAATTTCCTTCTCTGTAAAATTATGGATTGGGCTAAATTTCTTCTTGTTGTTTTTTAAAATTTTTTGGCTGCGCTGTGCAGCATGTGGGATCTTAGTTCCTTGACCAGGGATCGAACCTACGTCCCCTACAGCGGAAGCACGGAGTTTTAATCACTGGACCACCAGGGACTAAATTTCTAAAGATTGTCCTAACTTCAGGACTCAGGTACCATCAAACACATGAAACACCCATATAAATCATCTAGAGGAATTTTTTAACTTCCCCTTTTACTACATTTAAGGATTCTTTTAAAAATGGCACAAATCCATTACCGTTAGGTACATATCTCATTGCCTGTCAGCCTGCTTTCATGATGTCCTTAACCTTTTCTGATCCAAAAGCATATAAAATAGTTTATTATTTTGCTTTAGTCATGTTTTGATTATGTTAAGGAAAAAAATAAGTTCCCAAAGGATAAGAGAGATTGACAGTTGCATTATGCATGTATGCTGCCGGAAGGTTGAGGCGCCATGGGACACAGACCTGACTTGCCACTCTTTCCTCTTGACTAGGTACTTATAAGCTTCCTCAAAAGAATACTGAACAAACCGAGCTAAAACTGTGTGTGTGTGTGTGTGTTAGAGTAAATGATGAACCTAAGGTTTACTCTGCTACCTTTAACATGTGCCCCTAGGTTCTACATCTAATACTTTTGATCATAGCTAAGAATTTTGTTTTTAATTTTCAGAAGGGCCACCTGAGGTAGAATCTGATTTGCTTTCCACTGTTAATCTATATGCAGATTCAGCCTTGAAAAAGCACTAAGGAGATTTGGCAGCGGTTCCTCATTGATTGTCTTAAAATTCTGTTTTGTGATATATCAGCATAGTTTTTCTTTGGGGTCTCTGGGTGGCATTTGTTTGTTTGTTTGTTTTGTTTTTGCGGTACTCGGGCCTCTCACTGTTATGGCCTCTCCCATTGCGGAGCACAGGCTCCGGACGCGCAGGCCCAGTGGCCATGGCTCACGGGCCCAGCCACTCTGCGGCATGTGGGGTCTTCCCGGACCGGGGCACGAACCCGTGTCCCCTGCATCGGCAGGCGGACCCTCAACCACTGCGCCACCAGGGAAGCCCTCTGGGTGGCATTTGGATCACAGTTCACCAAATCTAAGTAGACATAATATCCTTGAACTGTCTACTTGTCTGTGTTTTGGAACACATTTGTAAATACAAAGACCTTCTTCCTTATCTGTATTTAGAATGCATATTATAATTGTGTATATGTAACTAGTCTGTCCTTAGACAATACCTTTACCTTTTCCTTATTTAGAGATACCATATTTGTTTTTTGTTTCAGTTTTCTGTTAAAATGTCCTTTTTTTTTTTTTTTCCTCTTAAAAAGAACAAACAACTCTCTTATAAGTCTATAGTTAGAGTTTGGGGTTTTGTTTTATTTTATTTTAGGCATTTTTCTCCCCAAGGGACACACCGCCTTTCTGTTTCAGACAGGTGCAGAAACAGACAGCTATGATGCGGAAGCTTTCCAGCCTGCGCACTGCAGAGTCAGGCTGCAGTCATGAAGAAGGGCCTTCGTAGGTTGGGGGGGATCTTTTGAAAAGAGCACATTTTTAATGGCTACCTGATTTGTTCACCGAGGGTCCGTCAGTAGACCGTTTTGAGTATTGCTTTATTAGAAGAGGATCTGTAATCTGTTTTAAAGATTGTCTGTACTGAAAGATGTCTGCTCATCTGGCAGTCTTTCATCTGTACATAAACTAGCACAATTTGAGCCTCAGATGAGCACCCTCTCAGATGGTGGTTTATTTGGAAAAGTCACTGTCAATCACGGAGCAAGCCAATATTTAAATAATTGCTTAGGTTAATTGCATTTCTTTTAATGATAGAAATGAAACCGTTTTTTGATTTAATTTTGTTTTATTAATCCCTTAGCATGGCTGAAAACAGTGCTGTGAACTAAATCGATTTATTCCAGCACACATGTTGCCAAGTGAGACATTGATTTGACTCTGTTTTGTAGGAAATTGACTTCTTGTGCACATTATTTATCTCCTTTACGAATGAATAATAATCTAAGTGAAGGCAAAGATAGGTACTTAAATTTGTATTTTTCACCGTGAATGCAAAAAGTATACTTCAAAAATTAACCTGGTTGTTTTCCTGGAGGTATTTTGTTTTGTAGGTTGACTATAGGTTAAGGAAAGAAAGAATGAAATAATAACTATCTACTTGGTATCTCACTGCTCTTGGTCAATAATTCACAATCTTTGATGATCATAAATACCAACTCACTTCAGGATTTCTTTTTTCTTCTGCATTTTCTTTCTTTTTTTTTTTTTTAACCTACATTTCCTTTTAAGCATGTCACATGGGATGCCTTCTTCGACTAATATCCAGATCTACTGAAAGATCTCATAATCCCTCACGTTTAGATCACGTAACTAGTTGTAAACCATGATGCCTCCTCCTTAGTCTTTGAGGTATGATTCCTGGGAACGCTTTACTTTCAGCAGATAAGCTTCCTTTACTTTCCCCGTCATGGTAATTTCAATGTTTTCCTTGAAATCTAGGGAAATGTTTAAAAAATTGTTTCCTCAACACAACAGTGTTGGAACATCTTTTTTTTTTTCTCATAAAGTTACAAATAGTCAATTTTGTCAACTAGTAGTCTGGTCAGTTGTTCATTTTACTTTAAGAGTTACCATTTTGTGTTCGATATATAGTGCAACATTTTTGAAGAATTAAAATATACAAAAATATGCCTGTTAACTTCTCTTTAATATTGTTTATCTTTTTGGCCAATAAAGTACTTTATGAACCTTCAGAACTTCTATATTCAAAGGAGAATTTTAGGGCTGATAAGAGATTTCTGGTGAGTCAAAGACTGGTCACAGTTTGATGTATTTAATTCTTATATCAAACTCATCTTTATATAGTTTTAAGACTTTGTTTTTAGATGGGTGTTGTGAATTCAGGATTGGGAAAGAGATACAGTTGGCTCTTGGACAGCTTTGGGGATAGGGGTGCCAACCCTTCATGCAGTGGAAGATCCTACATAACTTCTCCGTGGGCCTCTGTATCCACGGTTCCATGTTCGCAAATTCAACCGTGGATCGTGGAGTACTGGAGTATGTACTTAGTGACAAAAATTCACTTGTAAGTGGATTCATGCAGTGCAAACGCACATTCAGGGGCCTACTGTTACTGACATGGCATAATTAAGCTTTCTGCTCTCTCCTTGAATTTACTTTTGGAGCGACTGTTTGAATTCTAAAAGCTTTTTTGCAATATGTGAAATTTAGTGTTAACGAACCATAGTCATTTCTGAAGTTTCCTTATTGAGGATAAAAGAAGGCTCATGATGAATTTATAGATAGTCAGATTAAGAGTTTGTATTTTCGTTTTTAACTTTTTTCTTTAACAAGTATACGTATATATGCACTCACACACGAATTACCTTAGAGGTTCAAAATAGCAGCCCTGGATCATTACATCTACTTGACAAGTATTGCTTGAGTAGCACTTTACAGTTTGCAAAGTGACATCAAATCCATTCTTATTTATTCCCTAACATAGCCTTATAAAATACTCTTATTAACCCCCATTTTCCAGATGAGAAAATTGGGGCTCAAAATGGTTCAGAGGTTTGTCTGATGGAGTAAAACGGAGACTCAACCCTAGATCCTTGTGCTTATTTCTTGCCCCCTTTCCAATATTTCATGCCTTTTGAAATGCCTCAATACTTACCAATGTGTTTGCATTTTCTGCTCTTATCATTATAATTCTTAATGTGCTTTATCAGGAATAATCACTCAAAGACCTCATATAGAGAGCAGACTTTAGCACGGCGCTCAGCTCATTGTGAGCGCTTAACTGCTTCTTAACCCTAGTGAGAGACTCAAAGGTACTTGAACTTACCACATCCAAAACTGAACTGGTGTTTAAGGGGACAGGGGATCCTGCAGGGCTGTGCGCTGGGGTACAACAATGCCCAGGACAGATGAGATCCTTGCCATCATGGAACTTACATGACACTCTGTGGAGCCGGATATGAAATGATTATAATGTCAGTATCATAATTGAGTTGTGGTAACTGTCACAAGGACAGGTAGAGCTAAGAGAGACTTAGCAAGGATACCTGACCTCCCAGCTGGGAAGTCAGAGAAGTCAGAGAAGGCTTCTCAGAAGAAATTATGTTTACGACTGAGATCCTATGAGAAGCAAGAGCTGCAAGAAATGGGTAGAGAGGCTGGGAAGGACTGCTCTGGGAGAGGGAACGGCTGGCATCAAGGCCTTGCAGCAGGAATGATCAATCTGGGAGAAAGCAGGTGAATCCCTAAAATCCTTCTAGAATCAATCTCTCCTGTAGTCTGCTGACTACTGACCACTTATATAGTCAGTCTCTACTGACCGTAGAGAATGGACTGGAAGAGGAAGAAGAGCAGAAGTGGGAAGACTAGTTAAGAGACCAGGTCTAGTACAGATGGGGATGATAAGGTGACCGGGAAGTGAGGGAAGTGAAGTGATGGATTGAAGAGAAGTTTAAGGAGGGACGTCTTTATGAAATGAAAAGACCAAAGGAGAAATTAGTAGTAAATTAAGAACAGGTGGGGGAATTCCCTGGAAGTCCAGTGGTTAGGACTCCATGCTTTCACTGCCGAGGGCCCCGGGTTCAATCCCTGGTCAGGCAACTAAGATCCCACAAGCCGCTGGTGCGGCCAAAAATATATAAATAAATAAAAATAAAAGTGTCCTCCGAGACTGCTCCCCGGCCCCTTTAAAAAAAAGAAAAAAGAAAAGGAACAGATATAGAGAGGGAGAAAATAAATTTGTTTACATGCGTTGAGTGCCGAGTGACCTTGACCTTGAGTGACCTTAACAGAGATGTTAAGAAAGCCTGTGCATATGTGGGTCTGGTGCTCTCAGAGGAAAAGTCTGGGCTGAAGAGAAAAGTTAGAAGTGTTCGTGTCCTGGGAGCTGAGAGGAGCAATCACCTGGAAGGAGAGCAGGGTGAGGAGATGACCTCCAGCCAAATTTTCAGACTCCCTAACATTTAAAAAAAAATTTTTTAGAAGGATATTTATCTATCTGTCTATTTATTTATTTATGGCTGCGTTGGTTCTTGGTTGCCGCGTGGGCTTTCTCTAGTTGTGGTGAGCGGGGCTACTCTTCGTTGTGGTGCGCGGGCTTCTCATTGCGGTGGCTTCTCTTGTCGCAGAGCACGGGCTCTAGGCGCGCGGGCTTCAGTAGTTGTGGCGCACGGGCTTAGTTGCTCCGCAGCACGTGGGATCTTCCCAGATCAGGGCTCGAACCCATGTCTCCTGCATTGGCAGGCGGATTCTTGACCACTGCACCACCAGGGACGTCCCTCCGTAACATTTTAAAATTCAGGTAGGGAGTGATGAGTCAGAGAGAAGAAAGGGTTTCAAGGAGAGATTGGCTTTAGTAGGATGTTAGGGATTTTCCTGCCTTCTTCCACATTTCCCCAATGGTTAGTTGGTGTGAATTCTTTATAAATATTTACTAAACATAGATACTTAACAATGCAGATGCCTCATTAAGAGAACCCTGTGATTCATCAAAGTCTCAATGAAAGTCTTACAGCAAAAGAAAATGTTAAAAACCCTTTCTGTTTTGACTCTGGAAGGATTGAGGGGACAGGGGAAGGAGTGAGGAAAGCAGGAGGCCTGTGGATCCCCAGAGTGGTAGAAACAGTCATTGGTAGTTTAGGGATCAGAAGACATACCTTTTCAAAAAGCTGTGGAGAGTGCTTTTGAGGCTCCAGTGCAGTAAGTTAATTTGAGGCATTTTGTAAAAGAGTAGAGTGTTAGTTTTTGTCCAAGGTCACATCAGTGAGTGGCTGGTGGAGTCAGGGATGGGGCTGGATGAGCCGCAGTCACCTCCCCGTGGACACGTTTCCATTTCCTACGTTGGGTGCCTGCTGCTGCCTCGCCCTACCTCGGTTTCTGAAACAGCTAGCATGGCAAGGAAAGTAATTGTTCTGGGCAAAGGGGATTTCCAGGTATCAAAAAAAAGTCAACAATTTAACACTTTCAATGAAATGTTTTTCATGTATTTTACATCTTCCCAATCTCGGTGACTTTTATCTTTTAACTAAGTCCTGAGCTCATCATTGGAAGCATCATTTGTTGTATTATACCAGGGATGCTTGGAGTTCCTGAGGTAGGAGGGAGAAAGGGTGTCCCTTTCATGAATATTCTAGAGTAGTTGGTTTTTTTCCATCCTTTTCCCAGATAGTCTATCTCCATTGTTCCTTATCTCTGTCTCACGAATCTGCATCTCTCCACATGCTTTTTCACTCGGTTTCTTCCCCCTTCCTCCCTTTTAACTCTTACTGCTGCTGAGCTTGTATTTGGGACTTGGCTTTTATAACCGTCAGGGCCAGTGTGATCGTTTTCCCTCTTTCTTGGTTAGGGTACACACTGGATACAACTTTGTGGATTGGAAAGTGTTTAATGTGAGTCATTACTTGAGAAAATGCTAGTGTATACAAATCCAGCTTCCACAGCCGAATGAGGAAAGTTCTTCTTCATAGAAAAATTCTAGCTAATAAATGTGGAAAGAATGATAGAATTAGAAGTCATTATTTTATTATTTTACTGAAGTAGTAGATCATCAATTGATACTAAAATGGTGAAAAGTTGGTGGGACACTTTAAAATGGAGGGGTCAGGCTGACTCCCTTAAATCCACTGATTAATAGTAACAAATACGACAACTCGGGTTGGCAAACTTTTTCTGTAAAGGGCTAGATAGTAAATATCTTGGGCTTTGCAGGCCATACGGTCTCTGTAGTTGTAGTGGGAAAGCAGTCATAGACAATACAGAAATGAATGAGCATGCCTGTGTTCCAATAAAACTTTGCTTACAGAAACACACACTGGGTCAGATTTGGCATGTGAGCTGTCGTTTGCTGACCTCTGTTATAATAGGAAGTATATAGCACCACCTGTGAAGTAGTCTTGTCCAAAAGAATCAAACCTGTGTCAGATCAGAGCTCCAGTCCTAATTACACTTCTTTAGAAAATACAGGGAATAAAGGAACAAGTTAAGTGACATGCAAAATCCAAACTGTGGGACATTCTGTAGGGTGAATAATCTGGTTTCTCAAGTAAATCAATGCACGGAAAAAGGAATGAAAGGGGCCCTTATAGGGAGAAAAAAAGAATCAAATATAATATGTGGAGTTTAAGTCCCTTGTTGAAGCAAACCAATTATGTAGTATGTCTTGCAATATCAGGGAAATTTGAATATTAGATGATTTTAAGGAACTACTCTTATTTCTGTTAGATGTAACATTGGCATGGTAGTTGCTTCTCAGCAATGAATACTGAAGTATGTATAGGTGAAATGACATGATGCCTGTGATTGACTTTAAAATACTTTCATTAACAAATATATGTAGTGGATGGGTGGAGAGTAGCAAAATGTCGATGATGGTTGAAACTGGGTGACAGATACATGGGGGTTTATTATATGCATCTCTTTACATTTTATGTTTTAAAACTTTCATATTAAGTTAAAATAAAGTTGAATGTACCCCCAAAAGTGTATGTGTTGATGGTGGGAGGTTGCGGATGGGTGGGTGGGGAGGTAGTTGCATAGAAAAAGAAGGAAGAACTGAATGAAAATATATTTTTGCATATTAGAAGAATTTTTGTTTTTATTGCTGGTTATATTCATTTTAGTAGTAGTACTTCCTTTATTTTCTCAGTTGAAGTTCCTTCTGCCACTTGAAAATAGAGTTCTTATCTCACATTCTGATTTCAAATAGAGTCCTTGATTACATGTGCCACTGGTATTCATTATGCCAGTTAGAGATTGTTCAGAAAAGGTAATTGAATTACTTTACTAAACTGCTTTGTGATTGCGTGGTTGAAGACCTTGATTGGATCTTAGGTAGCGAGTTTGCCAGCTGATTTGACAAACCTTTTATTTTGAAATTATTAATAGGGAAAAACAAATAGAGGAAAAAACCCCAGATGACAAGCATTTGTATTTTTAAAAATGACTGAAGTGGGAAGCAAGTCACATAATTAGTTTGAGATGCAGAGCAGCGAATCAGAACAAATAGCTGCTTCCAGAGGCAAATCAGTGGAATGGGAAAATGCATCACCATAACCCACATTTTTTTATACCAAGAGATTTGCAGTTGACTCTCCGGGTGACTCATTCCTATGCTGGGAGGGTGAGGTAATGCTCTTCTGAGGGGTGATGTCATCTCTCTACCTGAACTGCAGGCATATATCTCTTCTTGTGGCTCTCAAGGAAAACACACCATCTGCTTTCACAGATGCAGCCTGAAAGACTTCACAGCGATTGGTGCAGAGGTTAGCAGCCGTGGGTATGAGTCATAAGCAGCCAATTAGTGAAGAGCAGCTATTTAAAAGTGAACTTTAAAATCACAGTCCAGCAATATGGCATGATTGAGTATTGAATCATAATGCTTTTCTGTTTTGGGTTTTGCACTCTTCTTTTAAAATAAGGCAGTTTTTCTCAACATGGTCAATCACGTGAAATCTTCTAGGTTGCTTAAGCCATATTTTTAATTGCAAATAAGTTTGCTTTCTTTTACATTTGGAAGCAATGATGAATTTTAGCTCCTATTTGTTTGATGGATTTTCCGGTTTGTTTTTTTGTTGGGGGGATTGGGGGCGGTTGCACTTAGAAGCCATTGTGTTCCCTAAGGACCTGCTACTTCTTTAGGGGAAAAGAAGTTGTTTAATGGAAAAGGAAACAAGTAAAAATAAATGTTATTTGTTTACTAGAGACCCACTAACCCCTCTTCCTCTTTCTTGTAGTGACACACACCTGCTCTCCCTATTTGTACTCAACCAGTAGTACTGTTGACATTACCAGACAATACCTATTTTTTAATTTTATCACAATTTGAATTTATTGTTCTAGTAAATGGAATAGAGAATGCCTAACATAATATGGGAGGTAGAGAACAGTAAACACTTGATTTTCTAACTGATATGTAACTTAAAATGGGAGATCACATTGGCTAAATACTACAAATACTGTTACTGTAGGGTATATAAACGATGACCTACATCTGTTCTTAATGACAGCCTCAAGTTGGACATTCTACAAAAGATAAAAATAAAAAGTTTTAATTTTTGAAAACATAATCTTTTATTTGTTGTTATCAAGAAATATAAGAAAGCAAAGAATAAAATAGTAATGTTAGAATTCTAAGATAATATGAGGTGGTATACATATGTATGTATGGTATACATACATACTGATGTCATTTGAGAGCTTACTAAAAATCAAATGTTTTTTTAATAAAAGTAGTAGTTGGAGATCTTTAAATATCCAGAATTATGATGAGCCTTCAGTTTAATGGTCTAGCCTTCTGAGTTTAGTTACAGAGCCCCTTCAAGGCTCTTGAGTATCTTTCTTTTCTTTTTAACCTCTTATTTGTAAATAATTTCACACTACAAAAAGTTGCACTCTTTTTGGTATGAAAAAAACCCAACCCTTATATACCCAGATTTTTTTTTTTTTTTTTTTTTTTGCTGTACGCGGGCCTCTCACTGTTGTGGCCTCTCCCGTTGCGGAGCACAGGCTCCGGATGCGCAGGCCCAGCGGCCATGGCTCACGGGACCAGCCGCTCCGCGGCTATGGGATCCTCCCAGACCGGGGCACGAACCCGCGTCCCCTGCATTGGCAGGCGGACTCTCAACCACTGCGCCACCAGGGAAGCCCTATATACCCAGATTTATCTGCTCAAAACGTGTTTGCTTTGTCATTTGAGTTGTGTCTCTCTCTTATCTCCAGATCCCCCATACATACTCTTTTTTTCTTGAAACATCTAAAGATAAATATCCATTGTAGCCCTTTACTCCTGAATGCTTCAGTGTGCATTTCCTAATAGAAATAGGAAATTTCTCTATTCTCTTACATAATCACAGTACAGTTATCAGCTTCATAAATTTTTTTTTTTTTTTTTTTTGCGGTACGCGGGCCTCTCACTGTTGTGGCCTCTCCTGTTGCAGAGCACAGGCTCCAGATGCACAGGCCCAGCGGCCATGGCTCACGGGCCCAGCCGCTTCGCAGCATGTGGGATCTTCCCGGACTGGGGCACGAACCCGTGTCCCCTGCATCGGCAGGCGGACTCTCAACCACTGCGCCACCAGGGAAGCCCTGCTTCATAAATTTATATGGACACTTTACCGTCCGTATTCCAGTTTCATCAGTTGACCTAAATAATGTCTTTTATAGCGTTCTCCACTCCCAGTACAGCATCTAGTCTAGGGTCAGGTAATACATTTACTTGTTACATTAACCTCTTTTAATCTGGATTTTTTTCCCCACAGACTTTATCTTGTATGACGTTGACATTTTTTTTTAACATCTTTATTGGAGTATAATTGCTTTACAATGCTGTGTTAGTTTCTGCTGTATAACAAAGTGAATCAGCTATATGTATATGTATATATATCCCCATATCCCCTCCCTCTTGAGCCTCCCTCCCACCCTCCCTATCCCACCCCTCTAGGTCGTCACAAAGCACCGAGCTGATATGCCTGTGCTATGTGGCTGCTTCCCACTAGCTATCTATTTTACATTTAGTAGTGTATATAGGGACATGGACATTTTTGAAGAATATAGTCTCTCTTATCTTTTACTGATATTTAAAAAAAATAGAACTTTCCTCATTTTGTGCTTGTCTGATGTTTCCCGGTGATTAGATCCAGGCTGTGTATGCTTGGCTCAGAACGCTGCATGGCTGGTGTTGCATTCTCTCTCAGGGTGTCATGTCTGTCACTCATTTGATCATCCAGTCAAGGTATTGTCTGAATTCTCCAGAATTCTCCACTATATAATGACTGCTTCTGTTTTGTTTTTCTTAACTTTTTGTAACTAATAAGCAGTCTGTGGGAAGATACTTTTTTTTTTTTTTTTGCGGTACGCGGGCCTCTCACTGTCGTGGCCTCTCCCGTTGCGGAGCACAGGCTCTGGACGCGCAGGCTCAGTGGCCATGGCCCACGGGCCCAGCCGCTCCGTGGCATGTGGGATCTTCCTGGACCGGGGCACGAACCCGCGTCCCCTGCATCGGCAGGCGGACTCTCAACCACTGCGCCACCAGGGAAGCCCTGTGGGAAGATACTTTAAGACAGTGCAGATATCCTGCTCCTTATCCAAACTTTCACCCAGATTTAACACCGTGGCTGATTTCTGCCTGTTGCAGTCTTTACTGTGATGTCTGCAAGATGCTAATTTTTCCAACTCCAGTCCTCCCTTCATATTTACCAGTAGACATTTGGCATTTCATTGCAGTAAAAGCCCTCTCTTCTCCCCCATATGTTGTTTATTTTATCTGTTTGTTTTCAGTGCGGATGCATAAATTCCTTATTTTGTTTTCAATGTTTTATAATTCAGTACTTAATCATTCTGGTGCTTAAATTCCAGATGTGGTCAGTGACATGTTTCCATCTTTTTTTGTGCATATCTTTACTTTTTAGACTAATAAGATGTTAAAGGCTCATCTTGTACCTGCCCTGCCCCAGCCCTGGAGGCAGCCGATTCTCTCAGGAGCCTTTGTTCTTTCGGTGGGGAATGGAATTAGATAACAAAATCTGGGCACTAGGTTTGAGTGCATTACTTTTACAGCCACTGAATAAACATAAATGTATACACATTAGTATACCTGATAAATATTAGAGGTACAATAAACAATTTTTGAGACTGTAATGGTGTCTCAGTTTACAGTTTCAGCAAAAAGTGCAGTATTAAGACTTTTGTCAGCGAACTTACGCTGCTACAATTTTCTTGGATTTCACAGCAAAAACATAAGTGATGCTAGCTTGAAGGCCAGATGGGGTTTCAGTGGGCAGGGTTGGTACAGGAGGATGTTCCAGGGAGAAGAAATGACATTGACAATGACATAACTGAACAATAACAGTAAAAACATTAAACATCCTGCTTAAGTAATGACACCTGATTTCCACCCACGTGGGGAAAAGTGAAAGACAACAAGGAAAAGGTTGTTTGAGGTCACGTTTAGAGGACTTTGAATGTATGTCAGAGTTAGGAATTGGGGTCTTTAGTAAGAAGATAATGGAGAGCTGTCGAGGATTTTTGAATAGTGTCATAACAAGCTTAACTCTGATTCAGGGATTAATCTAGAAGATATGCAGAGATTAGATTGAGGGAATTTCCAGTTAAGAACTGTAAAGAGGCTGTTATAATAGTTCAGGCAGGAGATACGAGGATTTGAACTACAAAATGAAGGGAAGAAGTGGATTAGAGCCGTGTTTTTCAACCTGTCTTCTAGAACCCCAGGGGTGTGGGGCACAGCTGGGGTGGGGGGGGAGGGATATATTAGCTGAGCATCAATGGAGAACACTTTGTGACTGAAAAGGATCTCTTTAAAATATCCCCGTAAGTATCCCTTTAAAGAAAGGAATTCTGCTGCTTAAGGAACAAAGAAGTCCATAGAGAAATTTTGTTTAAAAAAGCAAATCGACATTTGTCTGGAGGTTTTCTGGTTTTTAAACTCCTGCTTCTTTCATAGTCTTTTTTTCCAGATTTTTGAGCCTTGACGATCAGGAAAATAATCGTGTCATTAGCTGAAATAAGTCAAGTTGTGTCTGTTTTGTTTTTTTGTGTTTTTTTGGCGCGCTGTGTGGCTTGCGGGATCTTAGTTCCTCGACCAGGGATTGAACCCGGGCCACCGCAGTGACAGTGCCGAGCCCTAACCACTGGATCACTAGGGAATTCCCGAGTTGTGTCTGTTTTGAAATGCCAGAAGGCCAGTGTCACAAATTCATGTACTAATTTAACTCTCAAGAAACAAGATTTTCTTGGCCAAAATCTTTAGAGTCATCCTGAGCACTTTTCTTCCGCTCATTCCGTACAGGGAATCCACCATGAAATCCTGTTGGCTTTACCTTCCAGTTATATCCCAAATCTAACCGCAGGCAACAGCTGCACTGTAGCCCACCACCAGCACCACCATTATCATCTCCGGCCTTCTGCTTGCTCTCCCCACCTCCATCCTTGCCTCTACAACCTGTTCCCTTTCCTCCTCACAGTGCACTTCCCCCTTAAGGCCTTTGCAAAGGCTGTTCCGCAGGTATCAGCAGGGTTAACGCTTATGTTTAGATTTAGCTAAAATACTACTTTCTCAATGGGGCCTACCCTGAACTTAGCCGTTACTGACAAGTCCTGTCCCCTCCCATGCACACATTTATCCATTCCCCCTTTATCTTGTTCTATTTTTTTCACTATGGCATTTAACACCCAACGTACTCAGTAATTATTTATTACGTTGTTTATCTCCCGATTCCAGAGTTTGAGCTCCACAATGGCAGGGTTTGTTTTGTTTTTTTAATTTGTTTTGCTCCCTGGTGTATCCTCAGCAACAGAATAGTCCCTAGCATGTAGTAGGCCCTCAGTTAACACTGATAAAAGAAGGAAGGACAGCTAAGAGCATGAAATCAGTAAGCTTGGTTACCAGGCTTCTAGCTCATAGCAGATCTGAGAAAGTGAATAAAAGAAAGAATGGGATGCTGCGTAAATCAACCTGTGTTCCTTGGATCTGAACCTATGATGGTAATTGGCCTGGATACAATAGACTTGGAAAGTGCTGCATAAACTCTCCCTTTACTAGAAAATCATATTATATGTTAACATAGTAATCACTGTAAGAACTCCCACAGTAACCTCTTCTTTTTTTTTTTTTTTTTGGTACACGGGCCTCTCACTGTTGTGGCCTCTCCCGTTGCGGAGCACAGGCTCCGGACGCGCAGGCTCAGCGGCCATGGCTCACGGGCCCAGCCGCTCCGCGGCATGTGGGATCCTCCCGGACCGGGGCACAAACCCGCGTCCCCTGCATCGGCAGGCGGACTCTCAACCACTGCGCCACCAGGGAAGCCCAGTAGTAACCTCTTCTTGAACTCACTTGGTCACAGAACTCTCCTTAGTAATTCCCTTATTGTTATGGAACACGCTTGGCTCGTGGCAAACAGAGTTCGAGGAAAACCAGACTGGAGTGTACCTGTGGGTCCCAGGAGAGATGGGTGGTTCTTTTAAGTTGCTTTTGGTGGATGAACTGTGCCATTTCGTATGCTGCTCAAGAGGCCTGAGTACCTCCAGTGAGAGACTACGGCTTTTAGTTCCTACTCTTACAGTTCAGATCCTTTTATTAATTTATTTTTTAAGATTTATTTTATTGAAGTATAGTTGATTTACAATGTTGTGTTAATTTCTACTATACAGCCAAGTGATTCAGTTATACATATATATATTCTTTTTCATATTCTCTTCCACTGTGGTTTATCACAGGATATTGAATATAGTTCCCTGTGTTATACAGTGGGACCTTGTTGTTTATCCATCCTATATATACTAGTTTGCATTTGCTAATTCCAAACTCCCAAAACCATTCCTCCCCACCCACTCTCCCCCTTGGCAACCACAAGTCTATTCTCTATGTCTGTGAGTCTGTTTCTGTTTCTTAGATAAGTTCATTTGTGTCGTGTTTTCGATTCCACATATAAGCGATATTATATGATATTTGTCTTTCTCTTTCTGTCTTACTTTGCTTAGTATGATAATCTCTAGTATGGCAGTATTTCATTCTTTTTATGGCTGAGTAGTATTCTGTTGTTTACATGACCCACATCTTTTTTATCCATTCATAAAATCCTTTTAAAAGTTAGCTTTTTATTTTAGGTATTTGGGAATAAGATGATCATTCCTTCCCTGGATGGAGACCTCTTCCAGTGGGACCGGGACCGTGAGAGCATGGAAACAGTTCCGTTTACAGTTGAATCGCTTCTTGAATCTTCTTATAAATTTGGAGATGATGTTGTCTTGGTTGGAGGAAAGTCTCTCACTACATATGGACTCAGTGCATATAGTGGAAAGGTGAGTAAAAATGTTCAGTTTGTTTGGGGAGAAATCAAAATAAATAGGAATAGAAGAGATAATTTCTTAAACTATACTATTACTGCTTGAGCTTTGTAATAATTTTCCCCTGAAGATATCATTTCTTTTGATAAAAGAACTGTGAAGTAGAAAGGGGGAATATTATTAAGAGAAACTAAATTTATCCAAGATAACAGAATGAACAGCAGAGCCAGGAATAGCAGGGGGAAGAGAATGAATAACTGTGGTCTACTGTATGTCAGGTGCATTCTTCATGCCTTATTTTGAAATCATCACAATATTTCTAATGGTTACATTTTACAATTTTCATATGGATAGATGAGGAACCCTCCAAAGAATAATAATAACCCTGATGATAAGACTAATTGCTACTACTTATTTCTCTACTTATTTGAGCCTATCGTAAGACGGTGCAAGAGGCAAGTTTGTACTCATTTTACAGATGAGAAAACCAAGACTTTCAAAAGTTCAGAAACTTCAAGGTCAGATTTGACTTAGATCTGTGTGAAGAAAAAGTCATACTGTTAATGACCTAGACTTTCTCCATTATTAGCTCTTAGGAGGTGATCTGCTTCTAAGATTGGGTCTTAAAACTCCATTATGGGGAATAACTAATTAAAACCATGCCTTTTGGAAAGGTAAAAATCTCCTTTTAACCCCTTAATACGTTGATACTTGAATATTTGTATATAGACTTAAGACGAAAATAAGGAAGAATAGAAAAAAGATCCTTGGCCCTCAAGTTTTTCAAACTTTAAGGATCCCTTGTCTGAGTGTTAGGCCCGTAGGCCCTTTGCAAGCTTCTCTGCCCTCTCCAGCCACCTGCATGTGTATTGTATTGAGGCGGCCTTGTGATCCTTTGTTTCCTTCAGTATTCTCATCTGTAAAACAATGGGATTGAACCCCGTCACCTGGGTCTCTGATTTGATGTGCTGCTCCAAAATTCTGGTATTCTAGCAGGTATGCTTCTTTCTGTGAGGATTTGGTCACATCATTCCAAAGAATCTTCCTTTTCCTTTGAGTGAAGTTTTCAAAGCAGTACTTGAAAATACTGCAGCTGTTAGAAAAGTTTCAGATTTTTAAAAACTAAATATTTCCGTCATATGGAAATTCTGAGGTGTTTTTTTTTAATTCACCTAGAATTTTATTAATGATATTATTACTAAGAGATCACAACTAGTTATCCATTTCTTCCATGGAAATGCTCAAAGTAAGACTTATTCCCCGAAATAAATATTCATTGGTACTTTTATGGTTCTAAATGTTTCATTTTTAGGAGTTGGTGGTAATCTAGCTGTTGCTTTTTTTTCTTTTTCAGGTTATTTATTTTAAAAAATTTCTTTGCAGTACAGTTGATTTACAATGTTTTGTTAGTTTCTGGTGTACAGCAAAGTGAATCAGTGATATATACACATATATCCACTCTTTTTTAGATTCTTTTCCCACATAGACCATTACAGAGTATTGAGTGGCGTTCCCTGTGCTATATAGTATAGCTGTTGCTTCCTTTTTTTTTTTAACAGAAAAAAACTGTGTATTTTTTATTTTATTTATTTATTTATTTATTTTTGGCTGTGTTGGGTCTTTGTTGCTTGCTGCACGTGGGCTTTCTCTAGTTGCAGCGAGCGGGGGCTGCTCTTTGTTGCAGTGTGCCAGCTTCTCATTGCGGTGGCTTCTCTTGTTGTGGAGCACGGGCTCTAGGCACGTGGGCTTCAGTAGTTGCAGCACGCAGGCTCAGTAGTTGTGGCTCGCGGGCTCTAGAGCACGGGCTCAGTAGTTGTGGCTCACGGGCTTAGTTGCTCTGCGGCAAGTGGGATCTTCCTGGACCAGGGCTCCAACCCGTGTCCCCTGCATTGGCAGGTGGATTCTTAACCACTGAGCCACCAGGGAAGCCCCCTAGCTGTTGCTTCTTAATGCTTGGCTACTTTTTACACATTTCCTCAATTTCCTTTTACTTTTTATAAAACTGTTGAGAGTCTTTTACTGTCTCTGATCTCCTGTGACTTGTTCTCTTTACTAATTTTACATCTGTCTTTTCAGGTGAGGTACATCTGTTCAGCTTTGGGTTGTCGCCAATGGGATAATGATGAAATGGAACAAGAAGAAGATATCCTGCTTCTGCAGCGCACCCAGAAAACCGTTAGAGCCGTCGGCCCTCGTAGTGGCAGTGAGAAGTGTGTATTCAGATAATGTTGCTGTTGGTGTTTAGAAGTACAAGACCAGAATTCATCAGCTTTTTTCTTTGTGGAGATTTTCTGAACTATTTTGTTTCCCCAAAAGCATACTACTCTTTTAAGAGAAATGAAGTCCCTAAATTTAAAACAGCTTCGTGATTATTAACAGATCCTGAAGTGAACTTCTCACCATGTGCTTCAGGATATGGTAACGAAGAGGAGTCCCATACAGTGACTCTATATTAGCTTAGTCTTAGGTTAATGATATTTTTCATAGCAATCTCACTGATCCAAGTTCTTTGCAGAATGCAGAAAACTCTTAAGACAAAGCTGATGTGCTTTGGGTCTGTTTGACCCTGCAGTTCTCTCTAGTAGGTAGTTTCATGGTTTGTGTGACCACCACCTCAATTATAAAATAATATTTTAGTGTATTTTCTTAAAGTGTTAAAGCCTAATTTATTTGGTCAAATACTGTTTTGTTTCCTTTTTCAAATAATGTAAATTTTTACATTTAAAGTAATGTGATTGAATTAGATATGCTGGTGGTAAATCTCATGCTTGACTTTTCAAAACCTAATATTTAAATTTTAAATTGCTGCGCAGTAAAGAGAATTTGAGATCCCATCTTTATCTTTTGAAAGTGAATCAGACTTTCAGATGTTGTCTAATCTGATGCAGTATAATTCAGTTTCCTTTCCTGAAAACTGTTTTCTCAAATTCAGTGAAGAATGTATTCTTTCTACATTCCCTGGACTTTGTATCTGCTGGTGACCCAACCTTCTTTATCCTGATGGGATTTTGTTTCCTTAAGTGTTTGAGTGCTTGCTGGGTGCTCAGCTGGCATAGGAGCATATGTTCAACTTAACAGAATTTGAGTTATCAGAATGGGAAGAGTCTGGCATCTAAGATCCATATTCCTTAAGTATCTATTTTTTAACAGATGTCGGAATTCTGGGGCCATTTTATATCTTAGTGTCAAGACCATTATAGTGTCAACAGATAAGTGATTTTCCTGTGTATTAGTTATAGAGGAAACATTGCTAATACCACTTTATGGATATGGACACTGAAACTCAGAAAAGGTTAAATGACTGGCCAGATCTCAGTCAGTAGAGATTTGAGATTGAAGCTGAGGTGGTATGACCTTCAGGCTTGGTATACTGGGTCACATTGCCTTTCGAGGCTGTATTTTCATAAAAATCTAAAATCAGTAGCTTTCGTCTTGTCTTTTGCATTGGTTTATTGGGATGTGTTCATTTCTCTGCACTTGAACAAAATGTGTCAGACTTTAATTAAGAAGTAAGGCAGACTGCAAGCTACCTTATTTTAGGGTGACTGATGTGTTTTGAGAAAATTACCCTGATTTAGAAATGTGAACATTTGTTAATTTCAAGAGAAAAATCTGTCCTGTAGCCGTTGTCAGGTCACAACTCTCAGAACCACTGTTTCTAAAGGGTCAGAACCAAGTTACGCCCTCTTGTGGCATAAATCAGCAAGCATGCTCCTTTCCAGAAGATTGTGTTGAGTTGTTCCTTTTCTCATCACCAAATTTTAGTGTTTGCTTCTTCACTCTAGAAGAGTTCTTAATTATTTGGTCCTTTATTTAAATGTAAATTTCTAAAACACACCTTTGTAAATTTAAGGTGGAATTTCAGTGTTGGCCACTTTGAACTTCGGTATATTCCAGACATGGAAACTAGAGCCGGATTTATTGAAAGCACCTTAAAGCCCAGTGGAAACAAAGAACAGTCTAAAATTATTTCAGACGTGGAAGAACAGGAAGCTGCCGTGATGGACACAGTGATAAAGGTCTCCGTTGCTGATTGGAAAGTTATGGCCTTTAGTAAGAAAGGAGGACATCTGGAGTGGGAATACCAGGTACCTAGAACCACTGAGAATTTATAAATATGTTTCTTTCCTTCTCACTTTGACCAAACATGTTGGGTAGAAGGAAGTGACTGCCATTTTGGATTTTCAGCTTGTTCTCTGTGCTCTAAGAAATTTGTGATTTTAGATGTGTTAGAATGACTATTAAGAAAAAGTCAAAAGGTTGGTGAAGATGTTGGTGAACAGTGTACAACAGTGTATCTTCGTGCAGTGTTGGCGAGAATGTAAATTGGCATAGATGTTATGGAAAACATCATGGAGTTTCCTCAGAATATTAAACAGAAATGAAGAGAATAGATCTTAAATGTTCTTAAAACACATACATACAAAATAACCGTGAGATGATGGATATATGAATTAGCCTGATTGTGCTGATTATTTCACAGTGTATACATATATCAAAATATCACACTGTACACCATAAATACATTTTTTATTCGTCAATTATACCTCAGTAAAGCTGGAAAAGTGAAAATTTGTAAAGAAATATGTGGTTTTAAAGGGTATTTCAGGAGTTGGGATACATAGAAATACTGCTTGAAATTGTTTAAAATTTCCTTTCCATTTTTGTTTAGTTTTGTACTCCCATTGCATCTGCCTGGTTGGTTAAGGATGGCAAAGTCATTCCCATCAGTCTTTTTGATGATACAAGTTACACCACTAATGACGGGGTTTTAGAGGATGAAGAAGACATCGTAGAAGCCGCCCGAGGAGCCACAGAAAACAGTGTTTACTTGGGTGAGTGGGTATCTCTTATCTAGCAGTAGTACATGTTGACATCTAGATTTTATTCCTACGTTGTCTCTCCCTACTTCAGGTGTGCCTGTAGTAGTTTCAATTCCTAAGTACATTCTCTGGCCTTAAGATTTGTACTTTGATCTCTATTCCTGCAATTTTCTTTCATTTATCCAATTCTGAAACTTTTAATTACTATAGCGGGTTCTTTTTCTCTGAGACCTATATTTGAAAGGCTTAAAAATGTTGCCATTACATAGCATGATTTCACATTACTTATGTATCTTCAGAGTCTAAAACTTTCTACATTTGTATTTGCATCTGTATCAGTTTGCTCCCCCTTAAAGGTATGTTTATTTTTTTCTGTGCATCTATACAACTTATCTGAAAAATTAAAACAAAATTCTGGTGTGCTGCTTGGCGGTTGAAAGCCTTCAATGTTCTACATTTTGAAAACCCTCAAATTTAATTATTTGAACTAGTTTTGTGGTCAGATACTTATAAAATTCTTTAAGCCCTGTCAATGCGCTACCCGCCCCTCAATCTCAGTGAAATGCAAGAATTTGAAATAACATATCACACGTGTTATGATAGTATTTAATTGAATTGTTAGCAGTATCTCTTGAATGATAGGTGTTTAGGTTTTCTTAAGGAAAAGGTTACCTCATCTAAGCTGTTACTTTCATAAGACTACAACGATTTCTTTTGTTTGAATTTTCCTACTGGAAGAGTTTTTCAGTAATTACCAAAAATTATATAGTGAGAAACACTGAAACTTGTGTGTAACTTTCCTCCCCTGTTGTTGTTGAATAACCTTTGGGTCAAATTTGAGTGCTTCAGGCATGATTCTTTGAAAAGAGCTGTGTAGCACATGAATAAATAACTGGAATTCATCTAATTTTATTAAATCAAAGTGAACCTTTTAAAAAAAAAGTCATCAGTGCTTGATTCTAAACCTAACTGACAGTGTTCTGGTTGATTCAGGAATGTACAGAGGCCAGCTGTATCTGCAGTCATCAGTCAGAATTTCAGAAAAGTTTCCTACGAGTCCCAAGGCCTTGGAATCTGTCAACAGTGAAAATGCAATTATTCCTTTGCCAACAATTAAATGGAAACCCTTAATTCGTAAGTGAATTATGAACTTTTATAAATGTTATTAAGATGTTCAGAGGCCTAATCATGGGCTTTGCCCTAGTTTTGAGTATCACAGAGATCACAACTATTATATACGCTGTATTTTCTGATAAACTGGGAAGGTATTTCAGACGTTAATGAATTTTAATTATCCTTTAGAACATGATTTCATTGAAACAGCAGCTACTTCTATAGAAATCAATGTCAGTAAAGTATTTCTCTAGACAGCTTAGAAAAACTCTTTAACCATTCTCTGACCACGCCTTGATATCATTTAGCTCTTAACATATTTATATTAAGAATATTTATGGGACTTCCCTGATGGCGCAGTGGTTAAGAATCTGCCTGCCAATTCAGGGGACACAGGTTTGAGCCCTGGTCCGGGAAGATCCCACATGCCATGGAGCAACTAAGCCCATGAGCCACAACTACTGAGCCCACGTGCCACAGCTATTAAAGCCTGTGCGCCTAGAGTCCATGCTCAGTAACAAGAGAAGCCACCACAATGAGAAGCTCGTGCACTGCAGTGAAGAGTAGCCCCCGCTCGCCGCAACTAGAGAAAGCCTGCACGCAGCAATGCAGACCAAAAGCAGCCTAAAATAAATAACTTTATTTTTAAAAAAAAAGAATATTTATGAAACATCTGGTTATCACATCATGTTCTTTGAGATACTCAAATTGAGTTGAATCCAAATGCTAAGCCATCTATTTCCTTCAGCCATCTTTCTGTACCTTGTGTATGTTTTTTAACACATATATCACATCATATTTTAATTGCTCGTTTAAATGACTCATCTCTCTACAAGACCGTGCTTTTCAAGGGAAAGAACGTTGGGCCGTTTTTTTGACTTACATATTTGAACTGAGCTGTGCTATTTGAATATCTTTGTTTTGGATGAATGGGGCACACACATTTTCATTAAAGTCATAACAGTTAAGATTTTACCGTTTTCTTTTAGATTCTCCTTCCAGAACTCCTGTCTTGGTGGGGTCTGATGAATTTGACAAATGTCTTAGTAATGATAAGTTTTCTCACGAAGAGTACAGTAATGGTGCACTTTCAATCTTGCAGTATCCATATGGTAAGTGTGATTCCACTTGGATTGAAAATGCTGTTTTTATTTTTCTGTTTATTTTAATTTATTAATTTGAAATTAATTAATAGAATTCAAATGCAAAGTAGCCAGTTGGAGGGCAGAAAATAAATATCTTGGGAGGCAGGTATTGTGAATGGTGGCCAAGGGTACAAGGCTTCAAAAGACAGATTGCCAGGGTTTTGCCACATGCTAGGCTGGGCACACCTAACTTACCTGTGTCTCTGTTTCTTCATCTGTAAAACAAAGGTATAGTAATCCTAATATCTATTTATTGGGTTGTGATAAGGTCTAAATGAGATAATGCACAGTCTTAATTAGCTCCATGCCTGGCAAATAATAGTGTTCAATAAGCATTAGTTCTTGTTATTAGCTCTTATTTAGTTATGAGCTTATATAATATAGTCTATATAATATCAGTCTGCATAACGAAGAAGATAGGTGTTTCCCATAGAGCTATGTGAAAATGCTATAAAATGGGGTTATTTTAATTTTGTTTTCAGACGAGGAAAATTAGTACAAAAGTCAAGAATAGGTGACATTTGACGTGAAACACATTCCTGTGTATTTAAAGTTAGGATATATTCAGTTATGAAAATTTTTTGAACAGTTGGATATAAAAAAGAAAATTGCTCAGATCTGCATTAGGCAAAAACATAGACTCCTCATCAGTTACCCTAGATGATAAAACTGGGAAATTACTGTAGAATTTAAATTGATTTAACGAAAATCAGAGAGCTCTGAACTACAGACAGCTGTCTATCTGATATTGATGAGAATACAAGGTAAAAGAGAATTGTGTAATCTGCCCATGTGGTATAAAATAGAAGGTGAAAAGGACAGGCTGCTTTCTAGGACAAATTCATTTTGACAGCCTGAAAGGAACCAGAGAGGCACGGTGGAGATGTTTTCCTCGTCATGGTAAAATTTTGATATTTTGTTGATGCTAAATGAAAGTAAAGTTTCAAATCCGCAAAGGAGGTTTGAGTACTATCTAATTTTTTTTTCTTTTTTGCATTTAAAGGATTGAATTATTAATGAGATAATGAACGGAGTATCCCTTAAGGGTTGTTTTTAGTCTTATTATTCAATAGAAAGATGTGCTAAAGAGGAGATGAAACTTTAGAAAAAGGAATTAGTGTTAAAAGTCATAGGAAATTAGATAATTTTTAGCAATTAAAGGTGGAACTATATTGGTTTATCTTTTTAAAAAAAACCACTTTTAATGTTTGTTGTTGAAGATAATGGTTATTACCTGCCATACTACAAGAGGGAAAGGAACAAACGGAGCACACAGATCACAGTCCGATTTCTCGACAACCCGAATTACAGCAAGAGTGTCCGCAAAAAGGATCCCGTGCTCCTCTTACACTGGTGGAAAGAAATAGTTGGAACCATTCTGTTTTGTATCGTAGCAACAACTTTCATTGTGCGCAGACTCTTCCATCCTCATCCTCACAGAGTAAGACATTTTTTAGAATCTCATCCTTTTCAAAGTGTTGGGACTATAGAAAACTTGGGGGGGGGTGTGCGCATGTGCGTGTGTGCATGTGAGGAGCAAGGGGTCCATTTCCTTAAGTTTTACCCTAAAATCATTGTTGCCCATACTCTTGCCTCCACGTCCTTGTCCCCTTCACTCCTCTACCCATTGCAGTCTGGCTCCACCCTGATCATGCCCTTTCCCTTTGACAAAGGAAATGCTGTTGTTTTATGTTCTTATAATACATTTATTTTTCTCAGTATTATTTATTCTTCAGTGTTTTATAGCCTAATATTGTTAGCTAACTTCCATTCAGCTTTGTACTGAGAGTGACTTTTTGTCTCCCCCACCTTATCAGCAAAGGAAAGAATCTGAAACTCAGTGTCAAACTGAAAATAAATACGATTCTGTCAGTGGAGAAGCGAATGACAGTAGCTGGAATGACATAAAAAATTCTGGATACGTATCACGGTATGAGTCTTTTCATAAAATGTATGTGTGCTGTAGTTTCTGATGCTAACTGTTCAAATCCAGGAAGAAATGGCCTTAGATACAGAGAACGAATGGATGGTTCGGAAGGGAGAGGGGGAGTGGTGGGTGACATAGATGAAGAATAGAATAGTTGTTCGTTCAACATCTGCTTCTAAACCTCCAGTTATACGATAAATCACAGGGATTGTAATATACAACATAAGGAATACGGTTAATAATATTGCAGTAACTTTCTGTGGGGACAGATGATGACTAGACTTGTCGTGGTGATCATTTCATAATGTATACAAATGTCAAATCATTATGTAGTACACCTGAAACTTACATAATACTGTATGCCGACTGTATTTCACTTAAGAAAGAAGAAACAACCTCTAAACTAAGATATTGTTTAATTTTTTTAAAAAAAAATGTATGACTAGGTAAATAAAACAGACATATCCCTCAAGTTACTTAAACTGATTCAAGGTGGTATAGAAGAGGGATAGAAGTAGAGCATTATAAAAGTTTAGAATTATAGCCACCATGTATGTCAATTATTTCTCAATAAAACTGGAAGGAAAAGAAAAAAAAGAATTACAGCCACCGAATTGAGTTGTTATTCAGATGACATAGTTATTGAGGGTCTACCATGTACTGGGCTTGGCATTAATACCAAACAATAATTTTTATGTTATTGGAATATGGCATAAATCTCCTATGTTACTTAATCCTCAGTTATTTATTTCATCCTTATTTTGTCTAAAATAAGAAGCAGAAAACTGGGGAGAAATACACCAATAGAATAGATCATTTTTAAAAACAGAAGAGGGAGTTGGGTTACTTAAAAATCAGCCAATTCAAATAATTTGAAAGTAAAATAAAAGTAGAAAATCTGTAAGCAGATCTGTCAGGTGTACAGATTTTCATGCTTTGTGGGACAAGGAATGGTGCTGCGGTTCAATTTTCTTACATGGATTATTGCTACTTTTCCCCTTCGTTTTGATATCATGCTTATTAGCACTTTCATGATACAGGGACAAGGAGAAGCTCTATATGAAACTTACTGCTTAATAAATATCTAGGGAAATGGCTTTATGACAGAAAAGATGGAAAATTACAGCTAAAATGTGGGTTATTTTGATTATCTATGGACTTAATCTAAGCTGCATTCATACCATCTTCTCAAAAGTTGAGAATTGGCTGTAATCCGTATGTTTTAGCAAAACGTACTAGGTGACTAGCAAGTGGTAAGGGCTTTAATACCCTTGCTAATAAAAATGCTGACTTATAGTGAGGGAGAGGAGAGGGGCCTGTCAACTCCATGGGCAGTTCAGTACCCAAGCCATTCATCGTTCATTCAGCATCTTTCTGAACAACTCTGTGCAGTATCTCAGGCTTTGGGAGAAATAAAAAGACTGGTCCTACCCCCTGGAGGAGCTTAAAGTCTACCGGGGAAGGTGATACTAGAGAAAACATAAACATATAAGGAAAAAAGCCATGAGCTATAAGTAACTAACTCTGGCTGTGATGATTCAAGAGGGCGTCATAATAAATCATGAGTAAGAGACAGGTGGAGATGGGAGGGTGAGTGGGGTATGGTGATTAAGCATATATTTGTAAGGCTGTTGTGAAGAGAATTGGAATAATGTACTCTAAAACTGAATTAGACTCAATTTTCCTTCCATTTTATTCACTATGAAGAGAACAGCTGATTGTTTTTAAAAATACAGGAGCTCTGTATAATACCTGACGTCTATTGAGTGCCTACTATGTTCTAGGCATTATTAAGAACATGAGCTCTGGATTCAGTCATGAATTTAAGTCCTAAGTTGGGACCTGAGGCAAGATGATACTTATATTTATAAAAGCTGTAATCATATATAAGATGTTTCTCCTTTCCAAAGATATATCCATTTTCATATGAGTGTTTTCTTTAATGTAGGAAGATAATTCAGTTGGCTCTCCAGGAGTAGGACAAGAACTTCATGGGCTTTTGCAGTTGGGGAGATGGATTTGTACTCAAGTACCTTGCCTAGCTATTCTTAGGGATACAGATCATTACTCTTCATTCTCTGTGAAGGTAATTGGCCCATGGAGGGTTGGGATCTATTGTCTCTCCTCCTTAACACCATGCTCTAAAGCTGAGCGAACCGCTAAATTAATATGAGTGTGCAAGTCATAAAGTAATAAAGTTAGCCTTCTAAGGGACACCAAAGATCATCTAATTCAACTCCCTCTCACACGGCTGGAAGAATGTCTTCCACAGCACGCATGCGTGCATTCATTCATTTATTAATTCATGCATTATTCGATAGATATTTGTTAGACCTTCTATTTGCCAGGTGAGCCCAGGCTTTGGAAATACAAAGAGGAAAAAGAATTCTCTCCTGCAGTCAAGGTCCCTACAATTCGGTAGTAGTGGAGAGAGAAAGCTGCTTATAAATAACTGCAAAATATTGAGACCAAGTTTAAACAGTTCCAAGTAGTATGTGCAAAGTGCTATAAGAACATTAAGATAGGGGTCTAGGAAGGCCTTATAGAGGTGGTGAGATGAGCAGAATGAAAGAAAAATAGAGTTTTTTTATTAAGTCCAAAGAAGTAGGGCATCCCACTGGAGCAAATAGCAGAAGCAAAAGCTCTGAAGTTGTTAGAGAGCCTGGTGCAAGTTGGCTGGAATATACAGAGCAGATCAGAGAGGTCACCAGGGGACATAGGCTACAAAGTGGAGGTCCATCTGTAAGTGCCAGATGGTGAGTTAGCTTCTGTCCAAATACCTTTGGTGATGAGCACACTGACTCCTGAGGCACCCCAGCGAATTTCAGATAGCTTTGGTTCCTAGAGAAGGTTTCTGGCTAAAAACGTACATAAATGTAATGGAACTGATTAAATGTTTTCCATAAAATATACAGGCACTGGCATAAGATGAAAATACATTTTCTGCTTGAATACAGAATGCCACAAGAGGTAAAAGGTTAGAGAATTAAGGATAAACTGTTTTGATGGATGATGGAAAGTATTGGATAGGACAGAACAGTACTAAAATTGCTGTAAGAATAAGTGATTAACAAGTGATTCCCCATTAAGCAGAAGTTTTAAAATTTTTTATAAAATTCCCAGGGGCAAAATTAAAATGTCTTTGCTTCATTTATACAGACAGGAAAGCAAAGAATGCTATTAGAATTTAAACTGCACTCTATTAAAATAAGTTCTAGGAAACTTAGTTTATACATTTTTACATATCATAAAATAAGATTGAACTATTAGTACAAAATTTAAAACTATTACAAACTTTGTAAAATTTACTTTTTTTTTTTTTTTTTTTTTTAAGCTATCTAACAGATTTTGAACCGATTCAGTGCATGGGTCGTGGAGGGTTTGGAGTTGTCTTTGAAGCTAGAAACAAAGTTGATGACTGCAATTATGCTATCAAGAGAATCCGCCTCCCAAACAGGTAATGGATGGTACTTTTAGTAAACTTGGAGCTAGGACTGTGTTATCTAATCTCATAGGCAATATGTCCTTACTATACTCCATAGAGACTATAGAAAACAGAGTTTCTGACCTTCTGAATCTTATATTCTCAGTACTACCAGGTAACTAGCTATCTTTTAAAAATGTCATCTACTTTGACTGCTTTGTATCTACTTAAAAAATATGCCCTTGTTTTTGATTCTTAACAACTCAGGGCATTCCCATAGTGAATTTTAATAACTATAGACTTTAATACATAGCACCATTTAAAAATAATCTATATTTATTGTGGAAAATAAGGAATAGTATTAAAACAAAAAACAATCCGTGTCTACTCTACCTAGTAATAAACACTTTTAACATTTTAAGTTATTTTCTTTTTTTTTTTTTTTTTTCTGGTCATAAATTTACCTAGTTCTTAGCACACTTATCAGTACAATACAGTTTTATTTATTGCTTCCTTCATTGTATTCTCAGTGTTTTCCTTCCTATTAAGAGTATGTTACTGAAATGCTAAAATATACTGAAAGTGTTTTATGACTGGAAAATAGTCCAATTAATACTTGTGCCATGTCTCATTTAACCATTTCTTATTTTTAAATATTTAGGTTTCCAACTTGTTGCAATTAAAAATAACTTTGGGGACTTCCCTGGCAGTCCATTAGTTAGGACTCCATGCTTCCACTGCCGGGGGCATGGGTTTGATCCCTAGTCAGGGAACTAAGATCCCTCATGCCTCTCGGCACGGCCAAAAAAAAAAAAAAACAACTTGACATTGCTCATCTGTTATATAAAATTTTGATCACGTCTGTTTCCTTAGGATAGATTCCTAGAAGTGGAATTTTGGGCTCAGAACAGTGTGACGCTTAAGATGATGGGCTTTCAGTAACACCGTCCTTTTCATCTATTGTGGAAGCCTCCTGTGGATTCTTGATTAAATGTGCACTAATTTCTGGACTGTCTTCCTAATTAGCAGTTAAACATGCTGTCCAACAGATAGGGACATAGGAATGGGACAGTCTGAGTACTATGGGACTAATTCTTTTCTTTGGTGTATAATTTTTGAGTAGTTGAAATGTACAAAGTACCACATAGGATATAAAATTAAGAAAGGCTTCTGCCCTCAAGAATCTATAACTATTTGAGACCTTTGTATATATACTCAAATAACTGCAAAGCCAGGAAGACTGTGATTGTGGTTTAATTTAGTAAGTAGCTTCTCATGAAGAAAGTGCAGAGGTAGCCGAAGGCAGTCAAGGAAAGCCAGCCTTGTGGTGGTAGTGTTGTCTGCGCCGTGTTCAGGGGTAACCTGTCCCTTGGTGGACACACATGTAGGGGAGGGATGGCCAAGTACATGAAATGGCCTGAGCATAGGCTCTAGGGAAACATTTGCAGGGGATGTAGAGGTTAGTTGAGGATTCTGCCACAAGTGGAGCAAGGGTAAGAATGGAGGGGAGGGACTTCCCTGGCGGTCCAGTGGTTAAGACTGCCCTTCCAGCACAGCGGGCATGGGTTCAGTCCCTGGTTAGGGAACTAAGATCCCACAAGCCACACTGTGCAGCCAAAAAGAAAAAAGAGAATGAAGGGGAGTATGGAAGAAAGATGGCAAAGATGGGTTCCAGCACCTTAAATGCCAAGCAGAGGAGTTTAGATTTTATTCCATAGACAGTTGTGCCTTTGAGCAGAAGAATGACGTGATCAAAGTGGAGGTGGTATGTAGTAAGAGACAAGCGTGTTCATTAGGAGATTTTTTTTTTTGCGGAAGTTCAGTCCTAAGATACAGAGCATTAGTGCAGCAGAAGTGGAGATGGATGAGGAAGGAATGAGTATCAGGAATTACAAAGGAGGAGCTGATAGGATTTGGTCACTGAATATGGAAAATTCAGAAACCTACCAGGATTCTCAGGGTGGGACCATTAACAGTCATGAAACACAGAGAGAAAAGTGGGAGTAGCTGACTGTCTCTTGGGGACGGAAGAGGATATAACTTCTATTTATTATGTTGTTTCAGGTGATGGTGGGATCCCTAGAATGTGAGCTTAGATCCATCAGAAAAGCTGTCAAAGCAGAAGATCAAATCCAGATGCTTTTCTGGTTAAACATCATTGCCTATGATATTCAGTAGTTGAGTTTAAACAGACAAAGGTGCTCGTACAAGCCTTTCGGATTGTTGTCTGTACCTTGTCGGGCTGGTCCTTCTCCATCCTCCGGAGCTGCCAGGCTGAGCTCTCTTTTCTGAATACTTCACTTCCACCTATTCATCCCCCTATTAATTAACAAGCGTTAAGCAATTATCTTCAAGGGTCTTTAGTCATTCATTTTGAGTCAGCTAAGAACTCTTTATTTGAATGGATAGATGTACTTGTAAGCATTTATTTCTGGAAGAAAAAAGAAATAGTATAAATACACATTTTTTTCTAATAAAGACTTATTTACTCTTTGGCTTCTTAGAATTATGCCACTAGGCTGACTCGTCTGTTCCCCGTTTTAGAACAAGGGAGAATTTTATTTTATTGTTTTGTACTGTCTTTGGTATGATTGCTTCTTCAGATTCGAGCAACCTTCAGGGTCTTCATTGTTTCTCTGTTTCAGGGAATTGGCTCGGGAAAAGGTCATGCGAGAAGTTAAAGCCTTAGCCAAGCTTGAACACCCAGGAATTGTTAGATATTTCAATGCTTGGTTGGAAGCACCACCAGAGAAGTGGCAAGAAAAAATGGATGAAATTTGGCTGAAAGATGAAAGGTAACTTGGTTAGACATAGACTTCAAAACTAGTATTTATTTCAGGCTAGTTTTTGGCTTACATGAACAAAATATCCTTTCTATAACTTTAGAGATGATTTTTTTAAAAGAAAAATAACAGCAGATTACTGTTTCTGTCATCGTGTTTTGGAACATTCTCTAGTCACTTGTTAAGTGAAAAGTTGATTTAGTTTTTAGAACATGAACTTTTTTTTCTTTTTTGTCCAGAACATGAATTTCTAAAATCATTGGTAGATAGAGCTCTATGACTTATAATTCACTGAAGGATTTACAGTAGCCTTTCTCAATAAGAGATATTGTCTGCTTTTGTCTCCATTTTTGTTGTTGTTGTTGTTGTTTTTGCGGTACCCAGGCCTCTCTCTGTTGTGGCCTCTCCCGTTGCGGAGCGCAGGCTCAGCGGCCATGGCTCATGGGCCCAGCCGCTCTGCGGTATGTGGGATCTTCCCGGACCGGGGCACGAACCCGTGTCCCCTGCATCGGCAGGCGGACTCTCAACCAGTGCGCCACCAGGGAAGCCCTCCATTTTTTATTTTAAATTTTCATTTACTTTCTTAGTAGTTAGCAATTTCCAACTCCTTTCTAAAGTAGTTTTAAACTATTTGCAGTTAAAACCACAAGAACTTGGGACTTCCCTGGTGGCCCAGTGGTTAAGACTTTGCCTTCCAATGCAGGAGGTGTGGGTTCAATCCCTGGTCCGGGAACTAAGATTCCACATGCCTCGCAGTCAAAAAAAGAAACCCCAAAAAACATAAAACAGAAGCAATATTGTAACAAATTCAATAAAGACTTTCAAAAATGGTCCACATCAAAAAAAAAAAAAATACATGAACTTATGGGAATTCCCTGGTGGTCCAGTGGTTAGGACTCCTCACTTTCACTGCCAAGGGCACAGGTTCGATCCCTGGTCGGGAAACTAAGATCGCGCAAGCTGCACAGCGAGGCCAAAAACCAAAAAGCAAAAAAACCCATGAACTTGGGCAACCTGAAGATAATTCCCATGTTAAATATGCTATTCTCTAGGAAGGAAGGTGTTTTTAAAAACTACTCAATGAGAACAAAAAGAAAGCAGGCTACAAATAGACTATTTAGTAAAGAGCTGGAGTAAAATTCCTGCCTAAAAGTACCAAACACAGCCCTAGATCCACATGAGGTACCTAGTTACAGTGACACTTATATACACAGCCAGTAGCCAAACCACAGAAGGACCAGGTGAAGTGACCCTGTGTCTCAAGCCCTAATTGGGATGGGGGCTTCCGAATCACAGCCACCAAGGGGTCTGGCCTTGGTCTTCCTCTGTGCTTTGTGTTTTGCACATAGGCCTTGGCTGTTCTGGGCATGACAGTCCCAGAGAACTGTTTCCAGTTTAAAACCAAGATTTCCAGTTCAGGAATGGATGGGCTGTGATGTTCTTTGTCTCGTGTGGCATGTTTTCATTGAATTTCCATGTTGTCACTTGGTAACTGGCTTTATTATAGTTGAAGCTTTGGAGACAAAACATGTAGTTACAACACTGTAAGTCAACTGTACTTCATTAAAAACACATTAATCAATAAATAAGCAAACAAAGGATGTAGTTCACATAATTTAATCAACACGTATTCACTCTCATCCCTTTGTACTTCTCCCACTCTTAGCACAGACTGGCCGCTCACCTCTCCTAGTCCCGCGGATGCACCATCCGTTAAAATATGCAGAATGGATCCTTTCTCTACAAAGGAACGCGTTGAAATCATAGCCCCTTCTCCAAGAAGCAGTAGGTCTTTTTCAGTCGGGATTTCCTGTGGCCAGACAGGTTCATCCAAGAGCCAGTTCTCTCCACTGGAATTTTCCGGAATGGACCACAGAGACACGAGTGAGTCGGTGGACGCGGTGTGCAACCTCCAGGACAGCTGCCTTACAGACTGCAAGGGGGAAGACGGTACTAGGGATGGCAATGATGAGGGACACTCTTTTGAACTTTGTCCTTCTGAAGCTTCCCCTTATGTAAGGTCAAGGGAGCGAACCTCCTCTTCTATAGTATTTGAAGATTCCGGCTGTGATAACGCATCCAGCAAAGAGCCCAAAACGAACCGACCGCCTATTGGCAACCATTGTGCTGATAAACTAACTGCAGTCCAGCATTCCAGTAGCAAGTCTTCCTCGGAACCTACTTTGTCTATTTCTCCTTCAAGACCAACCACTTTAAGTTTAGATCTCACTAAAAACTCTGTGGAAAAACTCCAACCCAGTTCACCGAAGGTGTATCTTTACATCCAGATGCAGCTGTGCAGAAAGGAAAACCTCAAAGACTGGCTGAACAGCCGCTGCACCATTGAGGAAAGAGAGAGGAGCGTGTGTCTGCACATCTTCCTGCAGATCGCGGAGGCGGTGGAGTTTCTGCACAGCAAAGGGCTCATGCACAGGGACCTCAAGGTCTGTTTTTGTGGAACATCACCCAAGGGTTTCAATGTGTTTTTTTTTCCTATTAAAGTCATTTATTTTATTTATTTACTTTTTATTGAAGTACAGTTGATTTACAATGTTGTGTTAGCTTCAGGTGAACAGCAAAGTGATTGAGTTTTTTATATATATACATATTCCCAGTTGAAAAACTATGTATTGTGCTCATTCTGACCTATCATTGAGCCTAATGTTAAACCTCCTAGGCCCTCTAACCTTTTTGTATTTTGGTCACGTGTTTGTCACGTATCAGTCTCAGCATAGCTGCCAGAATTTCTCAGGGCTCCATGTATTAAGTCTTTTGGAGGTGTTGGGGAGAAAAGTGTCACTTTCCCCTGCTATTGATCAGAAGTCCTGGGTTTTCTTTTTTTTTTTTCATTTAAATGAGCTTTTTTTTATATTAATCTTTATTGGAGTATAGTTGATTTACCTGGTTTTCTTCTAATCGATAAGCCAGGAACACATATGCGTCCCTAAACCAGTCGCCTGGCCAGAGGCTGGGATTATGCTGATTGGTGCATGCAAGTTCTGGATGCAACCTCCAGGTAACATCCCATATGAGCCATGGACTTGCTGCCCGGAAGAAGAGAGTTCCCAAAGTCACATCAGGATACTTCTGGTGGAAGCATAGGGCAATGGAAAGATGCTGGAGAACCAAAAAAAAAAAAAAAAAAAGTCTGTTAGTGTTGGGTAGATAACAGCTGACAGCAGAGCACGGAGAAGGGAGGAAAGATGAAATTTAAGGCAGTCTAACCCTGTCTCTCTTACAAGGTTATTTGAGGGAAAGTAGGAGGGTATCACCGTAGATGTTGATTATATGCAATCACTTCATTGTTTCAATGAAGTGTATGATGGTACTTTGATGGTTTTGGAGTTTTGCAATAAAATGTTTTTTGTCTGGCAGTATTTGAAGCCCAGTGAAAGTCAATTTTGTGAGCTCAATGGCTTCCTTTTCCCTTATTTCAAGGGCTATGAATGGTGGTCATGTGGGCTGAGAGTAGGCTCTAGGGAAAGACGATGTATTTCATGTAGGGGATTTCGGGTTTGAGGAGCCCGTGGTTAGATGTATCTTATGAACAGTTGCATATGAGAGTTTAGAACTCGGGACGGGGGTTGTGGGGTATATGGGAGCCTGTATTAGAAGAGGCAACACAAGATTGTAGTTAAGAGCTCTTATTCTCCTTGACAGCCTACATTCCCCTCCCAGACACAAGCCCGAAGATCAGTCTGTTTCGTTCATTCACCAAATAGTAGTGATTAGCTACAGCAGGGCAAGAATTGGACACATGGCAGTGGAGCAGAAGTCCTTTTCTCACAGAGCCAGACAGCCCGGGTTTGAATCCCTGCTCCACCCCTTACTAGCTGGGTAACCTTGGGCAACTTACTTAACTTCTCTGGGCCTCAGTTTTCACATCTGTGAAATGAGGGACCAATAGGACTAAAAGCATTGTATTACTTGAGTTAATAGTAATGAACTACTTAGATCAACTTCTGGCTCATTGCAAGTGCTATATATGCATTTGCTATTATTATTATTACTATTATTATCATGGCTTAGGTCATAAATGTAGAGGAGCTTGCCAAGGGAGAGTATATAGAATAATGAGATTGAGGTTTAAGTACCGTAGACCCTAGGGACTGTGAATCTCTAAGGATTTATTTAAATAGATGTTCAGGGACTCCCCTGGTGGCGCAGTGGTTAAGAATTCACCTGCCAATGCAGGGGACACGGCTTCGAGCCCTGGTCCGGGAAGATCCCACATGCTGTGGAGCAGCTAAGCCCGTGCGCCACAACTACTGAGCCTCCGCTTTAGATCCCACGAGCCGCAGCTACTGAAGCCCTTGTGCCTAGAGCCTAGAGCCGCAACGAGAGAAGCCACCGCAGTGAGAAGCCCGGCACCACAACAAAGAGTAGCCCATGCTCACCGCAACTAGAGAATGCCCGTGCACAGCAACGAATACCCAACACAGCCAAAAAATTAATAAATAAAATTTAAATAAATAAATAGATGTTCAATAAATATTCACTCCCTTTGCTACCCTTGCCCCTTCTTTACTCACAGTACTTGTCTAGCATCGAAGGATTGTTTTTATTTTCATATTAGCCCATTGTAAAGAGAAACATGCTTGAGAATATCTAGTGTCTTGTATTTATTTTCTGTAGTCATTTAAATAATTCTCTTCACTTTCCTTCTCCATACGCACCCACCACGCTTTTGTCTGTTTCATTTTTTTCCAGCCTTCCAACATATTCTTTACAATGGATGATGTGGTCAAGGTTGGAGACTTTGGATTGGTGACTGCAATGGACCAGGATGAAGAAGACCAGCTGGTTCTGACCCCAATGCCAGGGTACGCCAGACACACAGGACAAGTGGGGACCAAGCTGTATATGAGCCCAGAACAGGTGAGCCTTTCGTTTTCCTTCTGAGGAATAAATAGATTCTTAATTAGGGTGGCAGTGAGCTAGATGTGCGCCATGATTCTCCATCCGTGCTGTGTTTAAAATACCCAATAAAATAAAAGCTGAAAATGATGAAAACTGGCAGAAGTGTTCCACAGGCAACACAGCTAGGGTACAATTCCACAACGTGAATTGGGGTGTGGAGGAAGAAAAATACTAAAAATGCATCAAATGTGCTCACCCTCTGAACCGGAACCTGACAGCAACCAGAAACTTAGAATGAGATTTTGAATGTCCTCCTCCCAAACTTAATTGTCATTCACCCTGTGTGAACTATGCAGGAACTGTTTTCAGAGCCAGCTGGAGGTAGTGTTCTAAGCTATTCTCTACAATAATCCACAGGCAGCTTCCAGAACGTACCATGGCAGGAAATAAAGGTGGACAGGCTGAGCTATGTTGCCTTGTGGGATGCTTAGTCTTCCAAGGAAAAGCTCCATAAACTGAACAGAGACTGGAAGAGTGGTGGGAGCAAGGCATCCTGGGAGCTTCAGCACAGCATCCCTGGCCACCACTACGCTGATGGTATTCACAGGCTTACATATGCTTAGATCGGCGGTTCTCAGACTTTCTGATCAATGCCTGTTCATACTTGTAAACATGATAGAGAGCTCAGAATTTTTCTTAAGGAATTTTATCCATCAGTATTTGCCATATTAGAGATTAAAATAGAAATTTGTAAAATTTTTAATTCAGTTAAAAATGACAGTATTAAATCTATCACATCTTCAAGATATTTTCTGAAAAATAAATATTTTCCGAAAGAAAACTAGTGAGAAGAGTGGCATTTACTTACATTTTTGTAAAGCTCTTTACTGTCTGACTTAAAAGAGATTTCATATCTGCTTTTCCATTTAATCCCTTGCACTATGTTATTTTGGTTGAAGTATATGAAGAAAATCTGACTTCGCATAGGTAGGCAGTTGGAAAAGGAGGAATATTTTAATACCATTTTCAGGTAGTTGTGGGGATTCTTCTTTGACAGCATATCAAAATACAATAAGCAAAAGTTTCTGAAGAGTCATTTGCCCTGAATCTAAAACTACAGCAGTGAACATTTTGTATTCTGTTGCTTTAACATCCGTTGGTCCACTTTGCACATTGAATGGACCTTTGACCCACGCATGATTTTATAAAATTGTGCATTGGTCATTTGGAAACTACTGGTTCCCTAAGTTATGCATCTTTTCCAAAAGTTGTCACAATTCACTATACAGTATTAAAAAAATCACTCTGGTTAATATCACCACCAGTCTCACCAGAAAAGGCTTTAAGTATTAGGAAGCTGTCAGGTTCCCAGTGATGGACAAAAATTTTCCAAAATTCTGACATTCACTTCCAAGCTCAACTTTTATTTTTGGCAACAAATGCTGTCAGTCTTCCTTGAAGTTCCATTCTCACTTTGTTCATCTTTAAGAAAATATCTGTCAGGTATCCAAGTATGAATAACCACAGTTTGTCTACCAGTTGTTCTTTCAAGTCAAAATGGAGCTCGATGAAAAGAGCATCTGGTTCATATAGTAACTCAAACAATTGCACAAATGCTTTCTCTTGAGACAACCATTGTACTTCGGTGTGGAGCAGAAATGCTTTATGAATACTGCCCATTTTGTCACACAGAATATTAAAGAAATGCATACCTAAGGGGGAAGATATAATAAAATTAATAATTTTTACTGCTTCAGCAAGGACATTTTAAGTGACACTGTCTTCCTTCCTCCCTTCCTTTTTCCCTTCCTTCCTGCCTCCCTCCCTCCCTCCCTTTCTTCCTTCCTTTCATTGAAGAACATAATTACTAGTAGTATGGTTTGGTGCTGCTGCCTTGGTTCCTGCTAAGGTTCAGCAGTGCAAATGTCAACACAGTGAAAAGACAAATCATGTCTTAGAATTATTATGAAAACAGTCTTGACTTTGTAGACCTCCTGAAATGGTGTTGGAGTCCCCAGGGATCCACAGACCACACTTTGAGAACTGATGGATTAGTTTATCTTTGGAGGGTCATATCAGAGACCAGTCATAGGAGCTGGCCTTTATTTTACTGTTGTACAGTATCCTGTTAGACTTCTTGAGTTGTTTGCATTATTCAAGTGTTTTCTTTTTTATGCATAAATTTTATTTTTTTATTTAATTAAAGAAATTTTTTAACAGAACCCTATACTTAGACATCTGGAATTTCAAGATAAGGGAAAAATAGTGTAAGTATTTAGGTACGATAAAAAAGCACGTTACAGCTTAAAGAGCTTGTTTTCTATAACACTCAACCCTGGAGGACAATAAATCAACATTTACAGTTTGGATGAAAAACAGCTGTGACCCACAAATCATGTTTCTGGCCATAAAGTTATTCATATAAAAGAAATTAGGCATTTTTAGATAGGTAAGAGTTAAAAAAGAATCTCCTAAGTGAAAAAAGCCGGGACAGAAATGTGTGTATAGTGTGTAAAGGGGGGAAAGATAGCTCTATGTTCGCTTATGTTTATATAAAGAGCTCTGGAAGGATGTACAGGAAACAAATAGTTTTGGGGCGGTAGGTAGAGGGGAAGTGACTGGTGGGAACTGGGCAGATAAGGGATGGACAGGAGGGAAGCTTGACTATATACTTCTTTTTGAATCATGTGAATGTGTTACCTATTAAAAGCGAGTTTAAGAAGGGAAACATTTGTTTTGGATGTTTTAGTGACTTAGACATTTTGCTGTTAGGAATATCACTGTGATAACCATCCCTGTGTACAAATCTCTGTCTGCATTTCCATCTACCCTGGGGTGGATGAAATTTAAATAGAACCATTAAGTGGTAGTAACCACTTATTGCCAGGTTGCTTTCATGAAGTTGTGTTAATTAATATTCTCCAGATAGTGTATGAGGTGTCCTTTTCACTGTACCCCTGCAAACTCTGTTTTGAACATATTTTCTTTGAATGCTTCCCAGACCCCAGTAACAGCTAAGGGAAGGGAGGAAGATGGTGTAGCCTGTTGCAGTCACTGGAACTTCCCACCTGATAGTCTATAAGCAGAAAGGCAGGCTGGGTCTCAGAAGGAACCAGGGAGACAGGTATCAAGTGTAGTTTAGAGAGGAGGTTGTAAAGGGTTCCTCATCCCTGACAAATACCTTGTGATCCCCCAAAGGGAGGGCTTCCTTGGCCTTTGCCAAGTGTCCTTATGTGCCTAGAGTCATTTTCTCAAATAAAAGAGTTCTTCTGAGTCCACAGGAGGTCACTTTTAATTTGAATGAGGCTTTGTTTAATAGAGTAGTTGGGTTGTAATTCATTTGTTCATTTTAACAAGTAAGTATTTATTGAGGGCCTTCTCTGTACTTAGCCCAGTGCTGGATGGTGAGAATTCAAAAGAAGCAGTTCCCTTCCCTCCAGGACTTTATAATCTAGTTGTGAAGCATAAGAAATAACACACATGAAAAATACAACCAAGAATGCAGTGAAGTCCATAATTAAGTGCCGTAATGAGGGCTAACCACGGTTGATTAGTGGTTTGGAGTAATGAAGATTTTCTCATAAAAATAGGTGAGGACTAAGATGGTTAGAAATGAGAGATTCGCTTTAGATAGTGCTTGCTTTGAAAAGCTTCACCCCAGGGGAAGGGGGAGCAGCTCTTCCGGGCTCCTGGCTCCAGGTTTCCGCAGGGCCTATTTTACTGATGCATATCTCAGAGCTATACCTGGGCTTCCTTCTGTAATGCTGAGTACTTTAATTACTCTTGCTGTGGTGAATTGAAGAAAAGAGGCTTGAGAGATGATTAACTCTTTGCTAACATTTCTACGTACACTTAGATTCACTGATGCCGTATTATCCGTTGTACTATCTCCGTGAATGTTTTCCTGATATTTCTTCTTTATTTGGGATTTCAGATTCATGGCAACAACTACTCTCATAAAGTGGACATCTTTTCTTTAGGCCTCATTCTGTTTGAATTGCTGTACCCGTTCGGCACTCATATGGAGAGGGTCAGGGTAAGTGTTCCCCCCTCAAAAAAGGTAGAAAAAGAAAACATTAAATCTTAAATTCACAAAAGAAAGGTTTTAGAAGAAGAGTAACTTACTCCTAATACCAGCAGACTGGTTGACGTAGAAGAGGTCACGTGAGTGACGCAGAAAGGATTTGTAGACTGTTTGCGTCCACAGAAAGCTCAGTCTTCAACAATTGTTGAGTCGAGTTGTCTGTTCCTTGTTGTTGCTTAAATTTGTAATAAGTGCAAAGCACAGGGTAAGCGAGTGAGGGTGACGGTGTTGGTTGGTTACAGAAGAATTTTCCAGAGGACAAGTGGCCATACACTCACATACTTAAAAGGTGGCAAACTAAAGCATGATTAGGTTTTTTTTTTTTCCCCGTCTCAAAATAAACCAAGATGATGGCATTTAAGGAAAACAGTACTGAAAGTCTTTTAAAAGTAGACCTCTGTCACATTCTTCCCCGTACTTCATAAGCGGTTACCCTCCACTTTTCCAGCTGTTGTGCCTGTACTTACTTCTGTATTTCCAAAGTTTATGTCCTTATCACCATTTCTTAATTTATCAGTGTTAGACCTTATCTGTTGACTCCTGGCCACGGTAGAACAGGATGTAGTTCTCACATAGAACCAAAAGGACCTACCAAGTGTTCTATACAATAAATAGGAAAAAAAGAAAATAATTTGAAAATCAAAGTGGCTAAATTTCAGAATACCAGAGGTAAGGGCACTAAAAGCTTCCAGAAAGGAAAATAAAACAGGCCCAACGTATGTTAAAGGATCAGGAATCATATGGCATCAAAATTTAAGTAGTTATAGGGAATTCCCTGGTGGTCCAGTGGTTAGGACTCCGCGCTTCCACTGTAGGGGACACGGGTTCGATTTTGATCCCTGGTCAGGGAACTGAGATCCCACATGCCTCACGGTGTGGCCAAAAATAAATAAATTTAAAAAAACAAAGTATTTTTTAAAAAAATTGTGTAGTTGTAAGGACATCAAAAGACACTATGCAGAAAGTGAAAATAGGGTTGCCCTGGTGGTGCAGTGGTTAAGAATCCGCCTGCCAAAAAAAAAAAAAAGAATCCGCCTGCCAATGCAGGGGACATGGGTTCGAGCCCTGGTCTGGGAAGATCCCACATGCCACGGAGCAGCTAAGCCCATGTGCCACAACTACTGAGCCTGCACTCTAGAGCCCGCGAGCCACAACTACTGAAGCCTGTGCGCCTAGAGCCCATGCTCCGCAACAAGAGAAGCCACTGCAATGAGAAGCCCGCACACCGGAACAAAGAGTAGCCCCCGCTCACCACAACTAGAGAAAGACTGCGCTCAGCAACGAAGACCCAATGCAGCCAAAAATAAATAATTAAAATAAATATATTTATTTAAAAAAAGAAAGTGAAAATACAACCCACAGAAAACATTTGTGAATCATGTATCTGATAAGGTTCTAGTATCCAGAATATATACAGAACTGTTACAGTTCAACAACAAAAAGACAACCCCATTAAAAAATGGGCAAAGGACTTGAACACATTTCTCTGCAGAAGATTACAAATGACCAGTAAGCACAACACCATTATTCATCAGGGAAATGCCAATCAAAATCACAGTGAGATACCACTTCACACCATCTAGGATGGCTCGAATAAAACAAAACAAAACAAAAACGGAAAAGAAGTGTTGGCGAGGAGATGGAGAAATTAGAACCCTCATGCATTGCTGGTAAGAATGTAAAATGATGCAGCCACTGTGGAAAACAGTTTGACAGTTCCTCAAAAAGTTAAACATGGAATTACCATATGACCCAGCAGTTCTACTCCTAGGTATATACCCAAGAGAAATGAAAACATAGGTCCACACAAAAACTTGTACACAAATGTTCATAGTAGCATTTTCATAATAGCCAGAAAGTAGAAACAATCGAAATGTCAATCAGCTGATGAATGGCAAAGCAAATGTGGTTTACCCATACAGTGAAATATTATTCAGCCATGAAAAAGGAATGAAATACTGATACATACTACAGCACAGGTGAACCTTGGAAACATCACACTAAGTGAAAGAAGCGGACATAAAAGACCACATACTGTATGATTCCATTTATGCAAAATGTCCGGAATAGGCAAATGCATAGAGACAAGGTAGATTAGTAGTTGCCAGGAGCTGGGGGTAGAAGGGGATGGAGAGTGATTGCTTGATGAGTACAAGGTTTTTCTTTGGGTGATGAAAATGTTCCGGAATTAGAGAGTGGTGATGGTTGTACAACATTGTGAGTAGAATAAAAATCACAGACTCATACACTTTAAAATGGTTAAAAGGGTGAATTTTATTTATGTGAATTTTATTTCAATAAACACATTTTCGAAAATATGTAGTTATGTAAAAATTTTTTGGTTAAATTAAGCCATGCAAATATTGTTCTATGCTAGACCAAATAATGTACCCTGACTTTCTTTTCTTTCTGATACAATCCTTTTTTTCAGAATTGCCTTTTCTCAATTGCTTCGTTTTCTATGAACCTTGGCCGTAATTTTTAACAAATGTGCAAAAGTTTGTCACATATCAAACAATATTTTCTCTGTGCTTCAGTATAGCTTATCTAGATAGGTAGATAGGTAGGTAGATAGGTAGATAGGTAGATAGGTAGATAGATAGGTAGATAGGTAGATAGATAGGTAGATTGATTGATTGATTGATTGATTGATTGATTGAATTTGTTTTCCCCTGGAGTCTTTCTTCTCAAAGCTTTGTTCTCCAGTCTGGGCCAGTTGCCCCCTAGACCTTCTGTGAGCTGTCATCCAAGGATGCACTTCCCTACTCTCCTGGCTTGGATCCCTTGTTTCCTAGCTTCCATGTTTTGCTTTGTTTTATTTTCTTGCACTATTCTTTTATTTTGCTGGAGCACATTCTGCAGTAAATTCCTCAGAAACAATGTATGAGAAAGAAATTTTTAGAGTCCTCAGGTATCTGAAAATGTACCTTTTTTTCCATTGTCATACGTAACTGATAAATTGGCCAGGTTCCAATTCTAGATGGAAAATAACTTTCCTTCAGAACCTTGAGAGCATTGCCCCATTTCCTTACAGCTGCCAGCGCTGCTGTTGAAAAGCAGATACCATTCTGATGCCTGATTTTTTAATATAGGGTATCTTGGACCTGTTACATTTTCGTTTCTGGAATCTTTAGGGCTTTAGTTTTATCAGTGCTCGGTAGTTGTGGCTCGTGGGCTCTAGAGCGCAGGCTCAGTAGTTGTGGCGCACGGGATTAGTTGCTCCGTGGCATGTGGGATCTTCCCGGACCAGGGCTTGAACCCGTGTCCCCTGCATTGGCAGGTGGATTCTTAATCACTGCGCCACCAAGGAAGCACTGTACTGTTTTTTGCAGGAGTTCTTTAACTTGTTATTCTGACTTTCCTAAGTCCTTTATTGTGACAATCCAATTTTTATTGTCCCAGATTGTACTGTTTTTATAGTATTTCGCTCTGTTTACATGAATTCAGTATCTTCACATTGCTGAGAATCTCAGTTACATGTATGTATATATTTTAAGTTTTCTTCCCCCTATATTGTCTCTTTCCTCTGGGTATATTTTTTTTAACTTTCTGTTTTGAAATTATTATAGATCCACAGGAAGTTGCAAAGACAGAGAGATACCCTCCACCCACTTTCTGCTGACAGTTACATTTGACATAATTACAGTACAACACAAACTTGGCATTGGTACAGTGTATGTATGTAGTTCCATGTTATTTTATTTCAGTACAGGTTTGTGTAACCACCACTGCAGTCCAGATACAGAACTGTCACATCAACACAGAAAACTCCGTCTTGCTACCCCCTTATAGTCACACTTACTTCCCTCCCTACCAGCATCTCTGAGTCTTTTAATGATTTGTGTGTGTGTGTTTCTCATGCTGGTAATCCTTAGCTGTCCATTCATATTTAAGAATAGGGCTCTTGGAGAATTCCCTCGTGGTCCAGTGGTTAGGACTCGGCACTTTCCCTCCCGTGTCCCGGGTTCGATCCCTGGTCCGGGAACCAAGATTCCTGCAAGCCGTGCAGCACAGCCAAAAAGAACAGAAAAAAAAAAAAAAATGGAAGAAGAATAGGGCTCTTAAATGGTGACTAGAAGTGGACATCACTGTAGGGGTAACGATCCAGTTCGTACTTTGGGGTGTGGGGCGCCGAACTCCCACATGTCAGCATCTATAGGCCTTTCCTCATTTTCTCCAGAGAAGAAGCTCTCATTCTCCTGCCTGAGAAAGAGTCGGGATGGGGTGTGGAGAGTTCTTACTGTTCCACATGCAGATCTTCACTGCATCCTTCTGTGTTCCATGCCCACCCCCGACTCATCCTCGTTCTGTCAACCCTAAGTCTGGAATGCCTGGGTTCCGTTTCTCCAGAGAGCAAACCTTATGTGTTATCTGGGGATATGTCACTCCGTCCGTATACAGACCTTTCGACGGCTCTCCTGCTGCCATCCTTGAGCCTCACCCCCATGCCCAGCAGGTTCTGCTCAGCTAATCAGTTCCCTCTTTGTTGGCTTTATCCCTCACAGGCAGCCTGGTTTACCTTCCTGTTCTGCTAAAGAAGCTGCTATGCTTCCACTGCTTTCTCTCTTTCAAAAATGTAATCTATTCTTCCACTGCAGTCATCCTTATAGTACATTTTACATCCTTACAGTACATTTTACCTTCCTTGGCACTTGTTTTAGTGAAAATGCTTACTAGAAATATAGTAGAAAATCTGCCATGTTTAGCCAGAACCCCTCTGAAATTCCATTAGTAAATGTAAAAGAGACTATTCAATGATTTGACCAAGATCTTTTTTTTAAATTAATTGTATTGAGACATAATTTACATACATACAACATACCCACTTTGTACATTTTTATGAGTTTTGACACATTTATACATCCACATAATCACCACTACATTCAAAATATAGAACATTTGTATCACCCCAGAAAGTTGCCTTTTGGCTCCTTCCCAGTCAGTCCCCTGTCTTTCCAGGCTCCACCTGGATCCCAGGCAACTGCTGATCTGTTTTCTGTCTTTTCTAAAGTTTCGTATAAATTGAATCATACATGTCTATCCTCTTTTGTGTCTGCCTTCTTTGACTCACTATGAAGTCAGTAGTTCCTTCCTTTTTATTAATATTCCATGGTATATATACCACAGTTCATGTGTCCAGTTACCTGTTGAGAAACATTTACGACTAAAGTTGCTGTGAACATTTGTGAACAAGTCTCTTTGTAGACATACATATGTATCTTTAGTCTCGGGTAATTACGAGGTAGGATTGATAAGCTCTGTGGTAAGTGGTTTAACTTTATAAGAAAGTGTCATTTCATATCCTCACCAGCAGCGTAGGAGAGACCTAGGTCCTCCACATACTCCACACTTATGTTTCAGTCTTTCCATTTTTAGACATTCTATTGGGGTATAATGGAGTCATACTGTGGTTTAAGCTTGCATTGCTCTGATAACTAATGACCTTGACAGTCTTTTCAAGTCCTTTGCCAAGTATATGTATTGTGACTAGTTTATTCCAGTCTGTGGCTTGCCATTTCATTTTCCTAATGGTGTCTTTCGCAGGGTAGCAGATTTTAATTTTAAAGTTCAGCCTACCATTCTTTTCTTTTGTGCTTATGCTTTTTGTTGAAAAGACTCTCTGTTCCCCCATTGAGTTATGGCCAAGGTCTCTTTTAAATTCTAAGTTATAAAATAAAAACTTTAAGAATGTTATGTGATTAAAAATTAATTCCATGAGTCCAGACTCAAGCATTTATCTGCACTTAGTTTGGTACGACCTACCTATTAGCAGGTGAAACCCTCCCTTCTAGGGCCTGCAGCATAGATTCTTCTAGTGAAGTATCTGTTTCCCTTTAGTGGGAAGTGACAAATGCCAACCCAGTTCATATTTTTGTTCAAGTACACTCCAGCTTATTTCTCAAGAAATATGAAGACATATTTAATTTATTTCATTTCTCAAAACTGGTTTTTATCATCATTACAAAAGGAACATCAGGCACTGTGCTAAGTAGTTTGCCTGAATTACCTCATTTAAGTCTCAGAGCAATCACACACGGTGGGCCCTGTTGTCCTGTTTGTATGAAAATTTCTCAAATAACTAGTTTAATTTTATATTCAGAATTTAGCATAATTGACTTGGTTTTCTTCACTAAAAAAAAAAAAAAAAAAAAGAGGGCTTGCCTGGTGGCGCAGTGGTTGAGAGTCTGCCTGCCAATGCAGGGGACACGGGTTCGTGCCCCGGTCCGGGAAGATCCCACATGCCGCAGAGCGGCTGGGCCCGTGAGCCATGGCCGCTGAGCCTGCACGTCCGGAGCCTGTGCTCTGCAACGGGAGGGGCCCCAACAGTGATAGGCCCGCGTACCGCAAAAAAAAAAAAAAGACTATGTCTTTTTATATCAAATACAAGAGGTTAGTGACTAGTAGAAAAAGTTACCCGCTTAAGAACACAAATGTGGGCTTCCCTGGTGGCAGAGGTTAAGAATCCACCTGCCAGTGCAGGGGACCCGGGCTTGAGCCCTGGTCCAGGAAGATCCCACATGCTGCAGAGCAACTAAGCCCGTGCACCGCAACTACTGAGCCTGCGCTCTAGAGCCGGTGAGCCACAACTACTGAGCCCGTGTGCCACAACTACTGAAGCCCACGTTCCTAGAGCCCGTGCTCCGCAACAAGAGAAGCCACTGCAGTGAGCAGCCCGTGCACCGCAACAAAGAGTAGCCCCCACTCGCCGCAACTAGAGAAAGACAGCGCGCAGCAACGAAGAGTACTGCTCGCCACAACTAGACAAAGCCCGTGAGCAGCAAATAAGACCCAACACAGCCAAAAATAAATAAAATAAATAAATTTTAAAAAAATCTCTCTATGTTTAAATAGATTCACATATCAAAATAGACTTAAAGATAAGTAACACTTTTCTTTCTTTTCAGATCTTAACTGATGTAAGAGATCTCAAATTTCCACCACTATTTACTCAGAAATATCCTTGTGAGGTTGGTATTAATTCTCATCTTTTATTTTCTTTAGAATCTTACTTAGAACGTGAAGCGTCCTTAGCAGTCAGCTCATCAGTTTCCCCGTTTTACAGATGAGGAAGCCTAAGGTCTAGAGAGGAAAAGGACCTGATCCGAAGAACACACAACTTGTTAAAACCAAAGGCTGTGACTCGGTCCCAGGTCCTGGGCCCAGTGCCCTGTGCTCCAAGCTGCATGACACCCCATCTGGGAACTGTAGCAACCTTGTGTTTCGATAAGGCTGAGCTCCTAGCTCACCCTCACAGCCGTAGAGTTGCCATTATGATCATGCCATTAATTTCTTTATCTTAGTGAATTTGGGAGAGATCTTAAAAACTGGCTTCTTTTTTTAAAAAAGTCACTAATTTCCACTGATTTTGTGTGTTGGAGTTATGCCCCTCAGGGTGACACAGTAAATGGTCCAGAAGAAGTGGGAAGGGAAAATTAAGCTGGTCTTGATGGTGAAAACTGTGTGTAATGAATTTTTCAAGTTTCTTTTTGCAGCTTTTGTTTATTTCATTATATGTCCACAAACATATCACTTTAAATTTATGTGTTGATAAATCTTGAATTTTCTTAGTAAATGAAGTTTAGGTAAATTAGACTGTGTGGCTAGTCATCAAGTTGGAAAAAGTCTAATTGATCTTTCAGTATTATAAGTATAACGAAGGGTTGCATTAAAAATGAACTTTATAACAATATAGAGATATACCGGCCTAAAGTGAAATCTGTTTTACAAAAACTATTCTGTTGTGTATTTTGCAAAGTCGATGATTCAATCCCGGGGCGGGGGGGGGGGGGGGTTCATCAGAATCCATGTTATATTAAAGGGGTTCAAAAAATCAGTAAAAAGGGCTAGGTACTGATCACTGGCATGGTTATTTTTTAATTGAAATCTTTGAGATAATTGTACATTCACATACAATTGTAAGATGAATTTATTTTAAAAGTCAGAGTATGCCTGCGTTTCAAAGATGTGACTGAAGACCTTTTATTATATGTTAGAAAACAACCAATTACCCCAAAATGGTCCATGTGTATTTGGAGCAGGGGTTGGGCAAACTATGACCCACAGACCAAATCCAGCCTGCTGCCTATTTTGGTAATAAAGTTTTATGGGAACACAGCCAGGCCCACCTGTTTATATAGGGTCTGTGGCTGCTTTTGTATTTCAGTAGCAGAGTTGAGAAGTTGTGTCAGAAACTGGCTCGCAAACTTAGTATAGTTATAGAAACATCTGGCTGACTTCTGAATTAGGCAGCTGGTTAGTGGCCCTTTTATTACAAAACAGTTTTTATCTTTCAGTATGTAATGGTGCAAGACATGCTCTCCCCATCCCCTACGGAACGGCCTGAAGCTGCAAACATTATTGAAAATGCTATATTCGAGGACTTGGAGTTTCCAGGAAAAACAGTTCTCAGACAGAGGTCTCGCTCCATGAGCTCATCAGGAACAAAACAGTCAAGACACTCCAGCAGCTCCCACAGCCCTTTGCCAAGCAATTAGCCTTAAGCTCTGCTCGCCTCCCTAACAGGTGACACGGAATAGCCCACTTCGAAGGAATGTTGATTTTTCCAAAATCGTGACCTTGAAAATTTTGTTCTTTGCTCGATTTCATTTTGGACTACTTTTTCTAAATCAAATTTAAACTGGATTTTGGAGCTCAAACCTTTGAGCCAACTCTTTGATTTTTGTTCTGCTCAAGGAGAGGGCTGTCACTAGATCACACGTGGTCCTTTTCCTTCGTTGGTCTCTTGAAATCGGCCGGCCAAGCATCCTAGCCCTCACGTTTTGTCTAAGGAGGTGGAAGCAACCCCTAAAATGTATAGAGAGAATTATAAAATGGAAATATTTTTGTAGTACAGAAAAATGAAAGTCCCTACATGTAGTAACTATACTGTTCTAGAAATACACTTTCTAGAGATGACAGTGGTGATTTTGAAACTGATTTCCAAAAAAGCTGACTCCGTTTTTGTCCCTGGTGGGTAAAAGGAATCTGCATTATTTTGGAGGACAAGTGGCACAAATTGTACAGTGGTTTATGTCCATAGCTAGTTTTCTAGTGACGTTTGTAGCATTAAATAGCTTTATTCCTTAGATGGTTCTAGGGAGCGTTCAAGAGCTTTTTGTACTTTTACCTCCAGTAAAGGGAAAATGAAGCTTTTTGTGTAAATTGGTCAAAAGTTCTGGTTTGGGGAGGAGAAAAGCCGTAGTAAGAAATGAATCATATATTACAACTAACTTCTTCAATTATGGACTTTTAAAATCTAACGAAATCTTAAGTGTCTTAAATATAATACTATAGGTTGGTTTTCTCCCAAAACTGACTGCAGATTAATCTTCTAACTTGCTAACATGTTTTTATTTTCCACTGTAAATATGTTTATTTTTTATTTATAAAAATTCTGAACTCAATCCATTTGGGTTGGTGGTGTATAGAACGCACTTAAGTGTGTTAACTATTGTGACTTCTTTCAAGTCTAAATGATTTAATAAAACTTTAAAAAATGATTTATGGTTGATTGTTATTTTGGGGGGAACGAGCCCTGAAATGGTAGTTTTTCAGATTTATAAAATGGGATCATAGGTCTAAGAACAGTCATAACCCTACGCTCAAGAAAGCTTACTCCTAACCTGTTCTAAACAGGCATCTTCTTGTCATTTCCCAAGGACTTGACAGGACCAAGTCCTTTTCACAGTTCACTGGACTCATAATCCAGAGACATTAGCTCAGTTCCTACTCAGTGCCAGGGGCATAAAGAGCACCCTGCCCTAAAGGGAGACCTCGAAGAGCAAAGGCTCTGGCGATGCCAGTTGTGTTGGGATCACAGTGTGTCTGACGTGTACCATGAGGAGGCGTGTGTCATGAGGGCACAAACCAGCTAGACACAACCTTTAAGGGTCAAATGCATGATTATTTCCATCTTACAGGTACGTAATGTCTGACCCACAAAGTTTGAGCCATTTTTAAGCTGGACACGCATGTCGCAGATCTTTGTGTGCTCTGTCCTCACTCTCACTTCGCAGTGAGTCTCTAACTTTGTCTTTCTTCCCCATCCTGCTTGGCTCCTGGCCAGCCCATCTCTCTTCTTCATCTCTTGGTCGGCCTGCTTCAGTTACCTTTTTCCTCTTCACCCCAGCGAGGGATCCTGTTGATTTCTTCCCAGTCTGCCCACTCAGTCCCAGCTGTGGACCTTTGACCCTCACGACCACCCTGAGAGCTAGCTATGAAACTGTTATAATAACGCCGTCATGGGTGTTATTATTGCCGTTCTTATGGTGAAACTTGGGTCCAGAAAGGTGTAATTTGCCCAAGATCACAAAGCCAATCAGAGCAGAACTGGGATCAGATCCCAGGAATTCCAGTTCCTAGTCAGGGTTTTGTCTATTCCCTTGCACCAAGTTGTCCAAAGGTTTGCAAATATCTTACATGATATAATCAGGCCTTCTTTCATTTTAATTCTGCCTCTGCCTTTGCTGGCCACTAGGATGAAAGCAGCCATGGGAAGTTAAGGGGCTGGGCTAGCAGGACCTAGCAACTCCTCAGTGGTAGCCGGCACGGAGTCTCCTGCGTTCTCACCCAGGGCCCTTTCTCCCGACTCCAAACCCTACCTCCCTTCAAGTTGTTGCTTTTCTGGCATCTTTCCAAGTCCCCTCCCTCCACACTTGCCTCTCCCTTTAACACTTTGTACTTAATAACACTTAACCATTGTCAGTCCTCAGATGCACCTGTAACTGGTGCAAATCAATCTCCTAAATAGCTGAGGTCCCAGAGGGTAGGGACACACCTTCTTGTAAGCCCAGTAACATCTATCATAATGTCTGGTACTTGATTACGTATTTGTCGAATTGAATTTGGAAAACATAACGTGTAACTCACATAGCTGCAGCCCTCAGGAAATAGCCAAGTAAGGAGGAAAAGAAATGCACTGGTCACTGCAATAAGTATTTGGCAAAGTGAAGGAGAAAAGATGGCTGAACAATCCTGATGTTAAAAACATAAATTATTATGAACTTTCATCAAATCTTTAACCGTGGCCGCTTTTAAGTCTTTTGTCATTTACAGACAGTTCTGGGTGTACTCTGATGCTTTTGCAAAAATGTTCCTATAAAAGGGTTTCATCTTCAAGGAATTCATGGAAAAGATTGACAAGCACAGGTTTCTGGTAACTGACTATACTGCTGAACTGAATGAATAAGCATTTTCAGAACTCTAATGGAAAACTGATGAATTCATAAAAGTGCTAACAAAAGATCAAGATGAAAAAAAATTACATGGGACTGAGTGAACAGATGAGGATGATTATAATTTTTGTGACTTTGAGTTTTAAAAAAAATTTTTAAAAAAAACATAAAAATCTCAAATCCTGGAAGTTTTCTAAAGGAACGGGACCTTAGGGTTTAATTTAAATGAGAGGAGAAGTGGGCTGGGACACTAGCATCCATGTGGCTCTGTCTGATGCTGTCTGCTTTAGCCTACCTCCCTCTCCATCTTTTACTGGAGTGCGTTACATCCCCGGCCGCCAGCCTGGCCTGCAGGGGAGAGATCCCAATGGGGGAGCCACGGAAGCCCGCAGGGCTTCTAGTTTCCAGGTTCCCTCATTCAGGAAGGCAGCAGCACGGGAGTGCTGGTCCAGAGGTCAGTAACCATGCCTCCTAGGAGAACAGCAGACATTTAGGATGTTCGGACAGTTTTCTTTTCCCAGATTGTTTCTCAGTGATACTTTGGATGCATTTACACCGAAAGTGATTCTATTTCTCCAAGTAAATGGGGACAGAACAAGCTTTCAATCCAACCACCGGCCATAGAGCGACTCAGTCTTACTCCTGGAGTAAGTCAAGGGCGAAGCAGGAACTCTGGACGTTTTCTGGCTTATGTCTGGTGACGTTTACTCTTTCTAGAACTAGATTTGCACGGGACTGCTTAAGGAGACTTCCCGCTTCAGGTTCTAGCCCTGCAACTACTGCAGCTGCCACCAGGGGGCTCCTTTTCACCTTTTCCCCTAGAAGTAAATACGGAAGTTCCCCACCTATGATTTTCCAAATTTACAGTGGTGCAAAAACGATACACATTTGGTAGAAACTGTACGTCGAATTTTAAATTTTGATCTTTTCCAGGGCGAGTGGTAGATAAACTATCATGATGCTGGACAGCAGAAGTCAGCCAGCCAATCAGGAAGGGAAACGATGATACACTTACAACAGTGCTGTACCCAGACTGCCATCCTGTTTTTCACTTCAGTACTGTATTCAATAAATTACATGTGGGACTTACCTGGTGGCGCAGTGGTTAAGAGTCCGCCTGCCAATGCAGGGGACACGGGTTCGAGCCCCGGTCTGGAAAGATCCCACATACCGCGGAGCGGCTGGGCCCGTGAGCCATGGCCGCTGAGCCTGCACGTCCGGAGCCTGTGCTCCGCAACGGGAGAGGCCACGACAGTGAGAGGCCCGCGTACCGCAAAAAAAAAACAAAATAACAAAAAAAAACGAATAAACCTAGGGCATTATGCGCCTGGCTACTTCCAACAGCCTTAGCATCCCTCATCCCTGGCGCAGCGCCGCTTCTTGGAGAAGCAGAGTAGCTTCCTTCTCTGATTCCCCTGCACGGGCTGGTGCGCTAAGAAAAGATGGACTTGTAAACCCTTTGGAGGTCATGAGGAATATTTTCATCAACCACATCATAATCTCTAGTGGAATAAAATAAGACTGTTTTAGTTCTTGTTTGCAATTTCCTGCAGTTAAATTAATTGGATCCATGTGTTTCTGTAATAGCAACTATTAAGGCATTGACAGCATGAACCAAAAGTAGTTCTATAGATGTATGTCTTGCTATTTACTGTCAGACAATATGGCTCAACATTCATCTGGTGAAAAAATAAAATTATCTTCGACAGACAAAAAAGACAAAGATTGGAAAGACAGTGGGAACAGCCCTAGCGAAGGCTTGGTGAGGAAAGGTAGGAATGAGAAAGAGAGCTGTCGGTAGTGGGAGTGGAGAGAATTAGAGCAACCTGAGAAGTATGTTTGAGGCAGGAAGGCCAGGACACTGGAATTAAGTGAATAATAGGTAAAGGAGAAGATAGCTCTTGAATTTCTGGTGTGGAAACTTCCATAGAATCTAGAAGAAGGAGGGTGTGGTTTGGGGACAGATGTTACCCTTCAAAAATGATGAATTTCCTAGGTCTCTGTGGTTAAAAAACTGGGGCTTTAGTCGGGAGAAAATGGGAAGCCATTGAAAGTTTCTGAGCCGACGAAGGATGTGATGAGGTTTTAGGATCTCTGCAGCAAGTGAGGCAGAGGTGGCTGGAGATAGAGAGGCCTTCACCCAGCAGAGGGGCAGAGGGCCTGAGCCTGGTCAGTAGGGGCCAGAAAACACCCCCTGTCCAGCGACTAAAGCTGTGCTGGTCCCCAGGAGCTCTCTTTAGTGTTGAGTTTGGAAGGATTTCTTCAGGGGCTGCTGCAGTGCGAGCCTCCCCGTCTCCTACCTCCTGAAAAGACAGGAGCTTTTAGAGCTCGCCTAGAGAGCACGTCAGGAAAGATGACAGTGACGTTGGGATCAGCCCATCTCTTGCTAGCAGCCAGAATGTGGGCAAGGAAGAGGAACCCAGACAATGCAGAGTTGGCTGGCCCAGAGTTCAGACGCCTCCAGTAAGAGCCTGAGGGAATTTGCCCTTCCCAGAAAGGTCACAAATGTGTCCGGAGGCAGGGAAAGGCTTTGATACTGAGAAGTAATGAAGGGGAAAGGGTGTTCTCTCTCCAAAAGGAGCTTTTGAAGAAATACTCACAGTAATGGCTGAATAGATAAATGGCTGGATGTTATGCAAATGAGTCAGCAGCCTCATGGAATGATTAAAATGTCTATTCAGCAGATAAATGACACATTTGCAAGTTGCAGAGGAGTAGGAATAGTATGATTGCAAACAAATGTAATGGCTTCTATATCTGTTTATTTTTATTTTTTGCTGCACCCCACACCTTGAGGGATCTTAGTTCCCCGATCAGGGATTGAACCCACACCCTCGGCAGTTAAAGCACAAAGTCCTAACCACAGGACAGCCAGGGAATTCCCTGTATCTGTTTAAATATTTTCATGGGCATAAAGTTTAGGAATATCCACACCAGTTACCTTAGGAGAAAGGAGTGGGAGAGGAGGGCCGAGGGAGATTTTTTTTTTTCCCCATAAATTAATTTATTTATTTTTGGCTGCGTTGGGTCTCCATTGCTGCATGCGGGCTTTCTCTAGTTGCGGCGAGCGGGGGCTACTCTTTGTTGCGGTGCGCGGGCTTCTCATTGCGGTGGCTTCTCTTGTTGCGGAGCACAGGCTCTAGGCGCATGGGCTTCAGTAGTTGTGGCTCGCAGGCTCAGTAGTTGTGGCTCACGGGCTCTAGAGCACAGGCTCAGTAGTTGGGGCGCACGGACTTAGTTGCTCTGAAGCATGTGGGATCTTCCCGGACCAGAGCTCGACCCCGTGTCCCCTGCGTTGGCAGGCAGATTCTTAATCACTGTGCCACCAGGGAAGCCCAAGGGAGATTATTAACTCCAACCTGCATCTCACTATGGTTTGACCTTTTCCAACTACTGATGCACTACTCTCAGGATTAATAATATTAAATTAATAAAACAAGAAAAAGGAAACCAATAAACCATATTTACAACATTTTAATTGATCTCATCTTTGTATCCTGCTCTATAGTTTAGAAGGCTGTAATGTGGTCTGCAACTTGGATATTTTCATATCTGTAATATCTGCTGTTTTATCTGTAAGCAAACAACACAATTATTAAAATAACACAGTAACACAACAGGAAGCTCGTAATAATCCACTTATCATCCCACCACCATTTTAACATAACAATTTCACTTCTCTGAATTCCCTTCAATCCAGAGGGCATTTTGAGGAGTGATGTGTGACAAGACCCTGCGCTTTGGAATCACAATCGGCTGTATTACTATTTACTTGTTTATAATTTTCCTTGAGCCCTCTAATCTGTTTCCTCAAGTGCAAGTAACACGTTGTGAAGATTAAGGGATAATAACATTGAGCGTAGAATCCCGTAAGTAGTAAGCATTCAATAAACAGAGGCTTAAAATGAAATCCTAACCTCAGTTTCCTCAGCTCTAATATGGGCATAATTTGTCGCAGAGTCCTTGTGAGGATTAACGGACATAATTTGGGTTAAAGAGTCATACAAATATGTGCATATATGCAAATCTACGATTACACGATGGGGGGGTGGGGAGGTACAGAAAGAACCCCTGGCTGCTACTGTCCTCAAGGAGTAGAAAGGAAGGAAACAGTAGGTGAAGGAAGAAGGAAAGATCACATAGCAAAATATGTAGCTTATAAAACTTTATAATGTTTCGGCAAAAATACAGACATTGAATATGCACGTGACAAGGACCAGAGGCTGACAGTTGATTATATGAGGGTAACGTGTTAGGTTAAGATGAAAGTATGATTATTATTAAGGCAATCTAGAGACGTCTTTTGTTAGCTGAGGGGTGTAGTGTAGGGCCGGGCAGGTGGGGGTGATGCTGAGAATCCCCTTTCTTTCAGGACTTTGACGCTAAGCTGCGGGTCAACAGGGTAGCCTGTGAGTCTCCCCCCCGCCCCTCCCCGTTTGACTCCGCGGGGAGCCGGGGCTCAGGGTGGCCAGAGGGTTTGGAGATCAAAGATATGTGGATGAGACATCATTCTCTGGCCCGGGGCCGGATGTCTGGCTCGGGCGAAGCCGGGAGCGGCGCCAGGAATTATTGATGCAAAGACCGGTCTGGGAGAAAGAAGAGCTCCGACTGGCCACGTGGGGGCGACAAGACACTGAGGGAAGGCGGGGGGCTCCAAGGGCCTTGGGGTTTGCCTGGGTGTCGTCGAGAGGGTCCAGTGGCCCGTCCCTTAGTGGGGCAGATGCAGGAGGACGGACTGGGCAGCGGGCACCTCGGCTGCGCGGGTGTGAGGCGGCCCGGATGCTGCGCGCGGGGAGCCGGGCCACCACCCGTTGTGAATTACCAGGCACCGCCCGCCCACCTTCCCTGGGGTTAAATGGACCCGCCTTAGCAAGTTTCAAAGGTAAACATTTCTGGAACGCCTGCTGTATACCAAGTCCTCTCCTAGGCACTGTATATTCGTGAAATCTCATCTAATCTTCACAACCACCTTGGGGGATATTATCGCCTCCATTTTATAGAGGAGGAAACTGAAACTTACTAAGTCGGAGGATTTAGCCCTAATAGGTATAATCAGGCAAGCAAGGAGAATTGTAAATCTTTTCATTTATTTATTTTACTTATTTTATTTTTGTCTGCACGTGGGCTTTCTCTAGCTGTGGCGAGCAGGAGCTACCCTTTGTTGCGGTGCGTGGGCTTCCCATTGCAGTGGCTTCACTTGTTTCGGAGCACAGGCTCCAGACGCGGAGTCTTCAGTAGTTATGTCACGTTGGCTTCAGTAGTTGTGGCTCGCGGGCTCTAGAGCGCAGGCTCAGTAGTTGTGGCGCAAGGGCTTAGTCGCTCCGCGGCATATGGGATCTTCCCGGACCAGGGCTCGAACCAGTGTCCCCTGCATTGGCAGGTGGGTTCTTAACCACTGCGCCACCAGGGAAGCCCTGTAAATATTTTAAAGTAAATATATGAATGAAAAGAACTCAACCTCGCTGCTCATCAGGGAAATGCAAATGAGAGCAACAACGGGGATCCCATTTTTTCACTACTAGATGGCAAGAATTTGAAAGATTTACCTGTGTGGGTGCAAGTGTAATAAAAAAGAATTCTCCTCTACACAGTTAGGAATGCAAAGAGGAATGCATTTCAGTGAATGTTTGGTATCTGTCAAAATTTGCAAGCAAATTCCTCCTGATACAGAAATCCCCCTTGTGGAATCTATTTTACAGAAATAACCACACAAGTCTATTCATCTTAGTGGGAAAGGCAAATAAAGCTTTTTTGTTTGTTTTGTTTTGTTTTTTTTTAAGTGATTTACCTGCTATTATGCAGCTATGGGCTGAGCCTGGGGGTCCAATCCCACGCTATCTGATTCTGATAATCTCCGCCTTTGGGCAACATCGGAGGCGGGGTGAGGGGAGGGTTCCAGTTTGAGCATTGCTCACTGGCGGCGGAATCTCTAGGGATGCTTGCTAAAATGCACATTTCTTTGGAGGCCTTTTCCCAGATTTAAAGAAACAAAAGCTTTAGGAGTGGTTATCCTAGAACCTACATTTAAAAAAAAAACAACTCCCTGGGTGATTTTGAAAGCTCTGCTCTCTCCGTCTTTGCAGCAGGTTAGAATACTGGGACCTTTAAAAATACCAATATCCAGACCACACTCTAGCCCTATAAAACCACACCCTCTGTCTGTGAGACCCAGGCATCACGGTTTTTTTTTTAAAGCTCCCAGGTACAGCCAAGGCAGAGAACAACAGGCCTTGCCACTCATAGTATAGCTGCTGGCCCGGGAGTATTGGCAGAACTGCAGAATCTCAGATTCAACACCTCAGGCCGGCTGGATCAGAATCCACATTTTAACGGGAGCCCCCAGTGATTCATCCGCAAATTAATGTTTGAGGTAGACGTGGGTGAGCGTTTTTCTATTTAATTAATTTTTATTGGAGTATGGTTGCTTTGGGGTGAGGTTTTAGATTTATTTCAACATTCCTCCTGTAGCCTGACCTCATTCTGATAGCTTGGAGAGCAGATTGGAACTCTGGGCTGCCACCTACGAGATCAAAAGCAGCTGGGCCATGGTTAATCCTGCCAACATCTCCTGATCAACTCCTCAGGGGAAAGGCAGTTCTGGAGGGAGCTATACCTCTTTGTGCAGATCCCTGAAATCTGGACAAGCAGAGGCTGAGGGAAGGCTGGCCTGGAAGCAGTGTAAGTGCAGACAATCCGAACCCCAGGTGGATTAAAAGCATAAAGTAAATCAACCATGGGAGGCATCTAGTGAAACTTCAGATTCAAGTCTCCGTCATTCATTGGTCTCCATCACCTCTCACCAGATCCCCAAATCGGTCTCCCCACCTCCAATCTTGAAGCAATTCACGATGACACGACAGAGAATGTTCTACAGCACAAATCTGCCTATGCTATTTATTCCCTGCTTACCATCCTTGACAGGTTTGGGGCATCCTGACATTAAAAGTCAGACTCATGATCTTGGCATACTAAGCCCTCCACCAACTGACCCGGCTAAGCCTCGACTCTGGAGAACCGCCATGTGCCAACTCTGTTCAGGAATAATGACTGAACCACTGGGCTTCCCTCAAGCTGCTGTGTGCCCAGCTTCTGTATTAGTCACCCCCCCCACACTTCCTTCGCCCACACTGCCCTCAGCCCCTGGAAAGTCTTCCTCCCAGATTAAGTCTCAGGATTTCAGTCTATGACTCTGCTCCTAATCAGTCCTCATCCCAGAGAAGAGCTGAACATGATGTCATTAGGAGGAGTGTCACCTGATTTCGGATTTGAAGGCCTGTCCAGTGAGAGCAGTGGGACCGTCTTACAGACACAGCTTTCAAGAGCCAACCCTCCTTGGACATATCAGCATAGAGGTGCAGGTGTGTGTCACACAGACCCAGATCAACAGAAAACAAGGGTTCTCAACTTCGGCTGGGAGCTCTTTGAAATGTCGAAAGCTCAGGGTACACCCCGGACCACTTACATCAGAAACTGAGGAAGAGGGGGCAGTCATCAGTATTTTTATAAAGCCCCCCACCTTTTTTTTTTTCTCGGTACGCGGGCCTCTCACTGTCGTGGCCTCTCCCGTCGCGAAGCACAGGCTCCAGACACGCAGGCTCAGCGGCCATGGCTCACGGATCCAGCCGCTCCGCGGCATGTGGGATCTTCCCCGACCAGGGCACGAACGCGTGTCCCCTGCATCGACAGGCGGACTCTCAGCCACTGCGCCACCAGGGAAGCCCAGCCCCCCACCTTTGATTCTAATGTGCAACCGAGGTGGAGAACCATTGGTGATTTATTTCTCTCCCATGAGACATTCCAGAGCCGATGTGACTGCTGTGTACCACTCAGGAATCCAGCCTCCTTCTCATCCCACCCACGTGGTCCAACTGGCTCACAGTTTGTCCAAACTACAGGGTGAGGAGGGGAAGATGCACACATCACTTCTGGGTATGGCCCATTGGCTGGATGTAGTCAGAGGGCCACGTTTTATCCAAGGGAAGCTGGGAAATGTAGTCTTTATTCCAGGTGGCTGTGGCCCAGCTAGAAAACTTGGGGGCTCTGTTAATACAGAGGAGAAAATGGCTATTGGAGGAAATCAACCCAAGGAAGAATTTCCTAAAGAACAGAACGGTTGCATAATGGAAGAGGCAGTGTGCTCCCTGCCACCTGAAGAAGGAATCACACCAGTGGAAAAGTGCTGCTCTAGAGTGACCAGATACTCCGTCTGTCCCTTAATTATTCATTCTCAGCCACCACAGTCACACTGGCCTTCTTCCTGTTCCATGAGTGCACCCATCTGTCTTCCCCATCAGACGGCCTTGAGTTTGCCATGCGTCTCTCCTGTCCTTTGCGTCTCAGAGGGGTCCACTCTGAGCACCAGACCCAGAGGTGTGCTCCCACTACCCCCGCCCCTGTCAGTCCACATACTTTCTATTTCATCATGTTTATAACCTTAAGAGTTAGACTGCTGGGTTTAGTCCCAACTCAGCCCCTCACTGGCTGTGTGACTTTTCTGTGTCTCTGTTTTCTCATCTATAAAATGGGGATAAGAATAGTGCCTAGGGCTTCCCTGGTGGCACAGTGGTTGAGAATCTGCCTGCCAATGCAGGGGACACAGGTTCGAGCCCTGGTCCGGGAAGATCGCACATGCCCTGGAGCAACTAGGTCCGTGAGCCACAACTACTGAGCCTGCGCCTCTGGAGCCTGTGCTCCGCAACAAAGAGAGGCCGCGACAGTGAGAGGCCCGCGCACCGCGATGAAGAGTGGCTCCCGCTTGCCGCAACTAGAGAAAGCCCTCGCACAGAAACGAAGACCCAAGACAGCCAAAAATAAATAAATAAATATTTTTAAAAAAGGACTTAAAGAAGAAATACATGGCAAATATCTTTAAAAAAAAGAACAGTGCCCATCATTATAAGGTTGTTACGCGCATAAGTTATTTCTGTAAAATAGTTAATATTAGCTGTTGCATCACTGTATCAGGTGTGTCTTCTTACGGGCAGGGAAGCCCCCTGAGATCTTTTTGCCTTCTTGCCTGTCTGTTCACTGTGGGGAAAACAGCCCCCAGAACAGTGCTTGACACTTGTAAGGCCCTCAGTTTCTTCAGGGAATTGTACACGGTGGTGGGTCCCCTGCCCACTGCATTCTCCTGCCTGTGTTTCAGAACAGCCTGAGGAGCGTAACCCAGATCCCCAGATACTGACTCTGCACATCAGTTCTGCGTCTTAACAAGCCCCTAGGTGATCTGGATACAGCCCAGCCATGGATGGGGGTGGGGGGACAGGGGGAGGGGGAACCACTGGGGTAGACGACCTGAAAGCTCCTTCCAAATCTACCTGATGTGACCCCACTGTGTACGTTTTTATTTTAAATTTAATTCTTAAGGCAGTACCTGTGTGCGGTTAAAATTTCCAACAGTGCAAAAGGATAAGAAGTCCTTATGGATGGGAGGAGGTGATACGCGCTCGCTTTCCTGTTTCCTAGTCCGTCGCAGCTTGTGTTCCATTGATGGCCAGTTGGTGGACATTTGGATTTCTTCCAGGGCTTTGCTATTATAAATAATAACGCTGTGATTATGCCTGTACATAACTGAGATCCATGTGACTCTGTCCATTGGGACAAATTCCTAGGAGCAGAATTACTGGGTTGAAGTCTAAGTTTACTGAACAGAAAGGCTGTACTAATACCAAGTCCTAACAGCGATGGGTGACAGTTGGCTTCTCTGGGTTTCCACAGTGTAGTATCAATGTTTAATCTCTCCTGATCTGATACATGTAAAAAGAATTCCCCCCCGCCCCCCGTTGTTTGTATTTTGTTTTTTGCCACGTGGCTTGCGGGATCTTAGTTCCCCAACCAGGAATCAAACCTGGGTCCTCGGCAGTGAGAGTGCGGAGTCCTTACCACTGGACCACCAGGGAATTCCCTCTGTTGTTCGATTATGAAGTTCAGTATCTTTCCATTGTTTAAAAGCCATGCATATGTCTTTTTCTGTGAGCTTTCCATGTCTTTGCCCATCTCCCTCCTCCCCCATTTCTTCTGCCTCATTCCCACTTGCCCACCCTCTCTTCTCCCCCATTCACACCCAGGCTCCTTGCCAGGTCACCATAACCTTGTGACTGCGCCCAGAGTTTCGTCCTCAGGCCTCATGCTTCCAGGCCCAGCGGCGGCATCTGGCCCAGCCGGTCCACTGAGAGCTCCCTCCTCCCTGACACCTCTCTTCTTGGGGTTTCCAGAACGCCCACTCCCCTGGTTTTCCTCCCGCCTCCCAGCGCCTCCCCGCGCCTCCCCATCTCCGTGACTTCTCAGCCTGGACCTAGACCTCAGTCCCTGGGCTACTTCCATGCCTTGCCAGTGGGGTCAGGTGCCCTGGTTTGCAGTACCATCCATAGGCTCTTAACTGCCACGTTTCTGTCTCCAGCCGCCCCTGACCTCTGTGCCGACCTCCCCCAGCGTAGCCAACCACCTCCTCAAATCCACAATCGGATGTCCTCCTGGAGTTTCAAACTTAACATTTCCAAAGCCAAACTGGTCTTCCCTCCCAACCCATTCTGACTGTTGTCCTCTCCAACTCAATGAGCAGTCGCTCAACTTTCCAGTTTGCACAAACCCAAAACCGGAGTCCCCACTGCTGCCTCTCCTGCTCTCACACGCCCTCCGCACCCCCGATCTGTTGGAGATCCCATTGGCTGGACCTTCACACGCCCCCAAGACCCACCTCTTCCCACCAACCCCACCTCGCAACTGCCACTCTGGTCCAAGTCGCCACCACCTCTTGTCTGGATTATCTTAATCGACTTCTCGGCTTCTGCCTTTGCCCTCCCAGGGTTTTCCCAACCCAGCGGCCGAAGTCATCCTTTTATTTTTTATTATTATTTTTATTTTTTTGGCCGCTCTGTGCCGGCATGCGGGATGCGGGATCTTAGTTCCCCAACTGGGGATCGAACCGTGCCCCTTGCATCGGGAGTGCGGAGTCTTAACCACTGGACCACCAGGGAAGCCCCTAAAGTCATCCTTTTAAAACAGAAGTCGGGTTATGGCATCCCTTTGCTCGTTACTTCCCTGTGGCCCCCGGCTCGTTTGGAATAAGGCTCGGAGCCTTTGCAACGACTCAGCGGTCTGTGGACAGTCCTACGTGTCTTCTCTGACCTCATTCTACTGCCCTGACGGGCCTCCCAGGCCCGTCCCCCTCAGGGCCTTGGCCTGGTCAGTAGGTCCCACTCATCCCGTGAGAAGATCTCTGTCCTCTTTCCTGCTTTGCTCAAAAGTTGCCTTCTCAGTGAGCTCTGCTCTGACGAACCTATTTAGGCTGTGCCCAGGTCGCAGCCCTCCTACCCTCTGTGCTTGCTTTATTTTTCTCCAGGTCACTTGTTACTTTCCAACATATTATCTACTTCCCTTATTTAGTTTATTGTCATTTTTCCCATCTGGTATGGAATCTCTTTGTCTTATTATTATTTTTATTGTTGCTGTATTCCCAGCATTTAGACGTGTGCCTAGCATATACTGTTAAAAAATATTTGTTAAATAAGTAAATCTTTGATTTCAAAAATAATTTTTCTCCAGATATCGTATACTAACGCATACATGTGGAACCTAGAAAAATGGTACAGATGAACCGGTCTGCAGGGCAGAAATAGAGACACAGATGTAGAGAACATGCCTATGGACACCAAGGGGGGAAAGCCACGGGGTGTGTGTGTGGAATGAATTGGGAGATTGGGATTGACATGTAGACACTAATATGTATAAAATGGATAACTCATAAGAACCTGCTGTATAAAAAATAAATTAATAATAATAATTTTTCTCCTGCATTGTTGGCCTTTTTCTTCTTGGTGTGTAAGGGACTCGGATGCTTTTGTCATTTGTGTTACAAATATTTTCCCAGTTTGTTCTTTACCTTTTGATTTTGTTTATGGTATTTTTCCCATGCAGAAATTTGAATTATTATGTAGGCAATGTGCTAATTTTTTAAATTTAGAGTTTCCAGGTTTTATGTCACAGCTTCCCTTTCATATATATTGATATGTGTGTATATATATGTGTGTATATATAGTGTGTGTGTGATGAAATATACACGTAACATAAAATTTACCATTTCACCCACTTTTAAGTGTATAGTTCAGTAGCATTAAGTATATTCACATTTTGTGCAACCATCCACCTCTCGAACTTTTTTTTTTTTTTTCGTGGTACGCGGGCTTCTCACTGTTGTGGCCTCTCCCGTTGCAGAGCACAGGCTCCGGACGCACAGGCTCAGCGGCCATGGCTCACGGGCCCAGCCGCTCCGCGGCGTGTGGGATCTTCCCGGACCGGGGCACGAACCCGTGTCCCCTGCATCGGCAGGCGGACTCCCAACCACTGCGCCACCAGGGAAGGCCCAATCTCTCGAACTTTTTCATCATCACCTTCCCCCCTTCTCCCAGCCCTGGGCAACCACCATACTGCTTTCTGTCTCTATGAGTCTAACTACACTAAGTACTTCTTATAAGTGAAATATACATATTTTTTGACGTTTGGAAATTAATGCACGCTTTCTGGCTTGTTGCTTAGCCAAGACACTCTCGAGATATTTAAATAGGTGCTGGAATTCCCTGGCAGTCCAGTGGTTAGGACTTGGTGTTTTCACTGCCAAGGGCCCGGGTTCAATCCCTGGTGGCGGAACAAAGATCCCACAAGCCTGGCAGTGCAGCCAAAAAAAATAGGTGTTGCTCTGATCCCCCCCCCCCTCCATGCCAACCCCTGCACACCCACTTCGTAATTTATCTCCAGCAGAGATTTACTACTGTCTGCCACTGAGACTTCCAGGAACTCTGCAGCCTCTTCTGCTGCTTCTCAGAGCACCAGCGACCCAACCTCCAGGTGAACTGGATAAAAATGCAGATGCTTGGAGTTTGCTCCAGACCTAGTGACCCTCCGTCCACACCTGGTGGGGCTGAGGAATCGGCATTTTATCAAGGTGCTCAGATGTGATCGCCTGCTAGGCACGTCTTCAGAGTTCACGATCAGCAGTGGGTGGCCACTTGATCCAGAAGAGGGCACACTGCAATATAAGCCTGGGCTCTGCATCCCCACCTGGCCTTCGTTACTTATCCTTCTGTGAAATGAGGGTAAGAACTCCTGGAGATGAAGTGAGCATCGCAGGAGATAGCATCTGCGGCTGTGTTTTGTAAACTCTGAAGAATATACACATGTAAGGGCTGTTAGCCTTATCTCGGAGCCTCCCAGTCCTGCTTCTGCAGTCTCATCATCGGGGCCCCTCCCCAGGCCAAGGAATGACAAAAACATCCCATCAGGTTGACGTCATGGTGGGGATGGGGGACACAGGGCCGGGCAGTGGCAAGTCTTCAAGCAAGTGCAGCAAAACGCTTTATTAACTTTTACCAAAAAATTTTCAAACTCCATTCGTGTACATTCTTTTTTTTTTCTCTTAAGTACACCAGCTTATTTATTTATTTTTTTGCAGTAGGCAGGCCTCTCACCGTTGTGGCCTCTCCCGTTGCGGAGCACAGGCTCCGGACGCGCAGGCTCAGCGGCCATGGCTCACGGGCCCAGCCGCTCCGCGGCATGTGGGATCTTCCCGGACCGGGGCACGAACCCGTGTCCCCTGCATCGGCAGGCGGACTCTCAACCACTGCGCTGCCAGGGAAGCCCTATTTTTTTTTTAATTGAGATATAGCTGACTTACAATGTTGTGTTAGTTTCAGGTGTACAGCAAAGTGATTCAGTTATACCTACATATATATATTCTTTTTCAGATTCTTTTCCCTTATAAATTATAGCAAGACATTGAGTATAGTTCCCTGTGCTATCATGTACATTCTTGTTTGTATCTTGTAAGGTGGGTGTAATTATCCTCATTTTACTGATGAGAAAACTGAAGGTTTTCATGGAAGTGAGAGTTCACGGAAGAAAGAAGCCAAGCTTCAAGTCCTGTGACATTTGGCCAAATCACCTGATCCCTCAGTTTCCTCGTCTCTAAAGTGGGGTCACAGCTGGATTATCTCAATGGTTATGATGGGTATTTGCTAAGATAGGGCATGTGCCTGGCTTGACACTGGGTGCACCTCCACAGCCCCTGCTCCAGGTTCTGTGCTCTACCCTTATGCTCAGGGACCTCAGGGAGATCTAAAAACGCAGATGGATGAAGACAGATGGGGTGGCTGCTGGCATCCAGGCATGTGCTGCCCCAGGAATAACTAGGCAAGGAGCTAAGAGTCTTCTGCTGAGAATATTGAAATATCTGTTGACCCGTAGCAGGCTTCTCCTGGGTCCGTTGGTCAGACAGTCCAGGGTAGCTTCAGGACTGGGAAGGCACGGGGCGGGGGCGGAGGGGGGCACCAAACCCAGTCTGGAGTTCCCACCATCTGCTCTTCCCAAAGATGACTCTGATTGGTAGAGAGTAGAATTCAGTGGGCAAAGTTGTGGGCCATCCTTGGGAACGTCTGCCCAGGTAACTTCACCTGACACGGCCAGGGGCAGAGAGCTTCCCTGGCTGAAGGTGGACGCACAAGCTCGCCTGGCGCCTGACACTGCTGGAGGCCAGAAGTTGGTGAGCAGCTGCTGAAATGCCCGGAGGTCAGGCCCGGGGCCACCTCACTCCTGTGCCTCCCCTTGGAAAACCCCGTCTCCACCATTCATCCCTTCAATGTTTATCGAGCACCTGCTATGTGCCAGGTGCCAGGAGCCACCAAGCTAAGTAAAATACTCTCGGGAATAAATAAGACAGTAACAATTCTAAAGAGAATAAAAAGGAAAAATGTCTTACAATTACTGAGACTTCGCTGTTTGCCAGGCTCTAGGAGTTCACTCATGTAATCCTCACAGCACTTCTCTAAGGGATGGAGGAATGAAGGGACTTGGGAACCCAAACTGATGGGGACAGGAGATTATCAAGACAGGCTTTTTTTGGAAGAGACAGAAATGCAGCTGGGGGAAACAGAAGGGCTTTCTAGCAGACAGACAGCAAGTGAAGAGGCACAGAGGTGGGAAGTGTGTGTGTGTGTGTGTGTGTGTGTGTGTGTGTGTGTGTGTGTGTGTGTGTGTGTGTTGGAAAGGTTGATGCCACATACGAAGGGCCTTTGCAGTGGCAACCCCATAGGGGCGGTTATGCAGGGAGATGAGAAATAATCTGTCGTGTGTTCTGATTCCTCTGGGTGGAATACGGGGAGGACCTGCAGGGGGCGCTCCTGGGTGCTAGCTGGATGCTTCTGCAGTGGCCTCTGGACAGAGGGCCAATTCAGAGATTTATGAGGCAGGATCTTGGGACTCTGGTGGCTGTTGCCGAGACAGAGACCAGTTTATCAGCCTTCGGGCCTCTCTGTGGGCAAGCACCTCAAATGCAGCCTGTTGGGGTCTCATCCTTGTCTCTTGAGCAGATCCCTCCTGGGCTCCCCTCCACTGTCCTCTCCTGCTCCAAGGGACCCAGGGCCCAGCTAACCTTCTTGCCCTCTCCACTCCCATGGTGCTGTCCAGGCATGTCTGGATGATCCATTTTCTATCTTAAGCACAGCCACTCACACCCCTTGTAAGGCTGAGATAAAGGCTATGACCTCCTGAACACCTCGGATTAAGAGCTCCTGAAAGACCCCTCGCATTGGCCCATCTTATTGGCCCAGGCAGTTGTTCACACCAATGGGTGGTTTATCAAGGAAATTTGGACATAAAGGAGCAAAACAACGATGGTATTAACGGGCTTTCCATCATTTATTCAGAAAAAAGAGAAGGACACACGACATTCCCAAAATGAATCCTTGGGGTTGGACTCAGATAAATCTGTGATTCACATTCTGGCTTTGCCATGTGTGGCCTTGGGCCGGGCACTTAACCTACTTCCCTGAACCTTTGTTTCTTTATTTGTGTGTGAGGATGAAATAATGCCCGTGATGTGTGCAACACAGAGCCTGGCGTATGATAAGTGATCGATAAAGGGTAGCTATTGTTATTAATGTTTTTACCTCAACTAAGTCATTTTGTGGAAGTAACTATGTTTCAAAATGGTCAGCTGATCTACCTGACTCAACACTGGAAAGAAAATATTATTTATTAACAAGTATTGAGAAGTAGTGAAATTTCATTCGCAGATACTTTTTTTCTGGACATCTTGGAAGGCACCATGGATGAAAGAGATTCACTAAGGGACCTCTCTGGTGACACAGTGGTAAGAATCCGCCTGCCAATGCAGGGGACAGGGGTTTGAGCTCTGGTCCAGGAAGATCCCACATGCTGTGGAGCAACTAAGCCCGTGCGTCACAGCTACTGAGCCTGTGCTCTGGAGCCCTCAAGCCACAACTACTGAGCTCGCATGCCACAGCTACTGAAGCCCAGGCATCTAGAGCCTGTGCTCCACAACAAGAGAAGCCACCAGAATGAGAAGTCCGCACACTGCAACGAAGAGTAATCCCCACTCGCCGCAACTAGAGAAAGCCCGTGCAGAGCAATGAAGATACATCACAGCCAAAAAAATTTAAAATATAAATAAATAAATTTATTTTAAAAAATAGCATAGTTTTAAAAAAAAAGGAGATCCACTAAGGATTGTAACAGATAAAGGAGATGGGAACACACAGGCAAGAAAGCATTTTACAACTGATGAAGAGATAGATCTTTAAAGATCTGTGAGTCTGTTTGTTTTCTTATATTCACGCATTTGTATATTTTTGAGATTCCACATATAAGTGATAACATACGGTATTTGTTTTTCTCTGTCTGACTTATTTCACTAAGCATAATACCCTCCAGGTCCATCCATGTTGTTGAAAATGGCAAATTTCATTCTTTTTTACGGCTGAGTAATATTCCATTGTATCCATATACACACACACCACACAGACATAGGGAACAAACTAGTGGCTACCCGTGGGGAGAGGACGGGGGGAGTGGCAAGAGGCAGAAGTAAGGGATTAAGAGGTACAAACTGTTATGTATAAAATAGATGAGCTACAAGGATGTAGTGTACAGCGCAAGGAGTATAGCCAACATTGTATAATAACTAAATGGAGCCTAATCTATAAAAATATTGAATCACTATGCTGTACACCTGAAGTCAACGATAATATTGTAGATCAACTGTACTTCAATAAAGAGATAAAGATCATTTGCAAAATTGTTCAACCTCACCATAGATCAAAAAGGCTATACTATCAAACTAACAGACATTTTTCTCATTCTTTCTTTCAGTCTTCCTCTCTCTTTCCTTCCTCCCTTCCTTCTTTTCTTTCCCTTTCTTCCTTCCTCTTTCTTTTTTCTCTCTTTTATTCTTTCTTTCATTCTTTTTTTCATTCTTTCTTTTTCTTTCTTAATCAGGATAGTGAGGATGACAAGAATATCATGAATTAGACACACTCATAAATGGCTAGGGGTAGTCAAAAGGAGTGCATCCCTCTTTTTTCCTTCTTTCCTTTCTTTTCTTCCTTTTCCTCCACCTTCCCTCCCTTCCTTTCTGATCTAATGTTTTATAATGGAAAATTTCAAACATACACAAAAGTAGAGAGAGTGGGATAATGAACTTCCACACACCCATCACCCAGGTCAACTTTTATTTTGTCACTAAAATTGTTTCACTGATTATTCTTCATCCTACTAATGCTGTTTCTTTTGCTGGAGCATTTTAAAGTAAATTTTAGATAGCATCTCTCCTGTAAATATTTCAAAATGAAGTATCTCTAACATAATCAAAATGCCATGATCACACCTAACAAAATTAGTAATGATCCCTTAATATTAAAAATACACCTTTTTAGACATAGAGAACAAACTTGTGGTTGTCAAGAGGTTGGGGGAGTGGGGAGGGATGGATTGGGAGTTTGGGATTAGCAGTGCAAACTATTATATATAGGATGGATAAACAACAAGTTCCTACTGTAGAGCCCAGGGAACTATATTCAGTATCCTGTGATAAACCATAATGGAAAAGAATATGAAAAAAGATGTATATATATGTATAATGGAATCACTTTGCTGTACAGCAGAAATTAACACAACATTGTAATCAACTATACTTCAATAAAATTTCAAAAATACACCTGTTTAGAAAGCGGTTCGGTAATATGTATCAAGAACCTATTCATACACTTTGACCCAGTAGCTTTATCTCTCTCTTTTTCTACCTAATTGGAGAAAAAAGTTTATTCTGCAGCCTTATTTGTAAGAGAAAATACATCATTGGAAACTCAGATGTTGAACAACAGTAATTATGGTATGTTCATTCAATAATATTTATAAGGTTTTAAGGTTGAGTAGCACTGTTTATAGTTAATGCAACAATTACGTATTCAGTGTATGATTTGTAAATATGCCTGTAAATAAGTAAAATATACATATAAAAGATCTCACAGAGCACGAACTATATCATAGACGCTGTGTTCACTCAAAGATATGACCATTATTAATACTTCTTACAGATGAGGAAAATTGCTGTTCAGAGAGATGAAATAACTTTCTAGAATCCCCTTCCCCTGGTACGTTGTAAATGTAGGTGTGGGTGGAACTCCAGTTTTGTCTGACTCCACAGCCCAAAGATTTAACTGTTACCCTGCCACCCTGGGCGTCAAAATGTCAACAGAAGTTGTCACTGACTGAGCAGTGTGATTATACGCAGTTTCTTTTTCTTCTTCAAACCTTTCTTCACGTTACAACATTTTCTAATGCAAGTATTATGAATTTTCTATTAGAGAAAAATACATTCAGGTTACACACTTAAATGTTTATATTTAAAACTCGAGAGAGAACGTATTTGAAGCATGTGTTAGATAAAGCTCCGTAAATTGATGAGAAAAAAGATAACTCAAGGGAGAAAGATCCAATAGCTAATGATATAAAAAAGATCCTTGGGCTTCCCTGGTGGCGCAGTGGTTGGGAGTCCGCCTGCCGAGGCAAGGGATACGGGTTCGTGCCCCGGTCCGGGAAGATCCCACATGCCGCGGAGCGGCTGGGCCCGTGAGCCATGGCCGCTGAGCCTGCGTGTCTGGAGCCTGTGCTCCGCAACGGGAGGGGCCGCAACAGTGAGAGGCCCGCGTACCGCAAAAAAAAAAAAAAAAGCACACACACAAATAGATTATCTGGACAGGATTCAATAAATAGTGTATACAAAACACAGGGCACACCAAAGGCTCTCAAAAAATCCTTGTCTCCTTCCTCCGTGAGGATATTCACCTCTACATCTTTATTTCCCTTTCTTTCTTTTTTTTCTTCTGAAGTATAGTTGATTTACAATATTTCAGGTGTACAGCAAAGTGATTCAGTTATACACACACACACACATATTCTTTTTCAGATTCTTTTCCATTTTAGGTTATTACAAGGTATTGAATATAGTTCCCTGTGCTATACAGTAGGTCCTTGTTGTTTATTATATATATATTTAGTAGTGTGTATCTGTTAATCCCAAATTCCCAATTCATCCCCCCCCCTTTCCCTTGGGTAACCATGAATTGTTTTCTGTGTCTGTGAGTCTATTTCTGTTCTGTAAAGTTCATTTGTATCTTTTCTTTTTTTCGATTCCACGTATAAGTGATATCATATGATATTCGTCTTTCTCTGTCGGACTTACTTCACTTAGTATGATAATCTCTAGGTCCATCCATGTTGCTGCAAGTCATCTTTATTTCCTTACTGATAAAATACATATTCACAGACTGGATGGGAAACTAAAGGAGAAAGACACGCACAATGCTCTGGTATGTTGTAGGAGCTTAATTATTGCAACCTTCGTTCATCTGAGAGAAACTCCTCTTGGCTTTCCCTGAAGGGAAAGCTGAGCCCCAAGTTTCTGTCTATGCAAATTCTGCATGTTAATATTGTTAAATCACAGGAGGAAATTCTTCTCCCAAACCAGAAGCCCTCGAGTTCCTCCAGGCTGATATTAAAGGGATTACAATCCATTTCCTTCCTAATTCGGCTAATGCGCTCTGGGAAGCCCTCAGGCCGAGGATTAAAGCATTTACGCCTTTAATTAGGAGCAAACCTTCCCCGAGAGCCTGAAGCACAAACAGCAAGTCGACACTACAAAGGCTCCTCCTAGAGCGGTGGGGACATTGATCCCCCTCCGGGAGCCAGGAGCCTCGGAGGGCTTAGCAAACGCTGCTTTTCCCAAACCGGGTATCTGAGCCGGGAAGGCCCTCAGCAGAAATAGAAACCCCTTCGCGCGAAGAACAAACAAACAAAAGCAGATCCTCGGAGTCCATCGGAATCGGAAGCATCTTCGGGAGGTGGGGGGGACGCTGGAGGCTCTTCTAGATTTTCCCTGTGCGCTCACAACCGGGTCATTAGCTTTCAAGTGGACGGCTCTGAAAATTAAGTCGTGTTTGTGCATCAGAGAGGTCTGTCCCCACATGGATGCCTTCACCAGCCCTCCAAACAGGGTCTCCAAGGGCAGTGCCGTGACCGTCTGCTTCAGAGTCCCCCGGGATGCGCATTAAAACCCAGATTTCTGCTGCCACCTTCTGTGTCAGAATCTCTGGGAGAGGGAGCTAACCTGGGAATCTGCCTTTTAGCAAGCTTCATGGGTAATTCTTAGGATTCTCATGCTCCTCTGGAAGGAAATCCTGGCTGGGCTACCCCCCAGCTCTTCGTAGAGGAGAGAGCTGAGGCCCAGAGGCTTCCAGGGACTTGTACAAGGGCAGACGGCCAATCGGCTGGCCTGGGATTGGTACACAGTGGTGGCTGTGCACAGTACCTGAGTAAAGAAGCCAAAAGAGCCAGGGAAATTGTTAAACTGGGATAAGAATGCAGGACCTTCAGCTTCATACACGACTGCCTTAGGTGAGCGAGGCATGTGTTAGACGCTGTGTGTGTGTGTGTGTGTGTGTTGTGTGTATAGTAGTAGGAAGGGCGTGTTGTTGGAGTGATGATAAAAGATGACAAACTCAAGGTTCCTGCCGTCTAGCACTTTATAACCTGGTCAGGGGAGGAAGGAGGAAGAAGGAACCAGCACATGTAGGGGTTCAGAGGCAGGACCATCTGGTACAGAGCGGGGCCTGAAGACATGGCAGAGATGTGGCCATGGGACCCAGTCTTAAATGAAGAGCCTCCTTTTGCCCAAATCTGGCTTTTCTCTGAAGATTCAGCCACTCTCTGACCTCTGGTGGGAACCACTTCCTGTCCGCTCGTGCTTGCCCACATCCCTTTTCTCTGAACGTTTATGACATTCCAGCAGACATCTGTCACTTAATTGATACCATTTCCATTAGTCATGCTTTTTTTTTTTTTTTTTTTTTTTGCGGTACGCGGGCCTCTCACTGCTGTGGCCTCTCCCGTTGTGGAGCACAGGCTCCGGACGCGCAGGCTCAGCGGCCATGGCTCAAAGGCCCAGCCGCTCCGCGGCATATGGGATCTTCCCGGACCGGGGCACGAACCGCGTCCCCTGCATCGGCAGGCGGACTCTCAACCACTGCACCACCAGGGAAGCCCAGTTATGCATTATTTACTTCCTCAAAAGGTTTGAACTGCCTTTTGCCTCTCGACGTTCTCTCAGCCTTCCAGACCAGACCTGTGGATGCTGGATCCTCCACAACGCTCTTTGGTTGTTTGGGGGATTTTTCAAGGTCAAGCTGGAAGAGCAGGCTGGGGCAGGACACTGAAGGCCCACAACGCTAAAGAGTGTGGACTTTCAGACGGGAGGCCAAGTGCAAAGAGTTTAAAGGTCAGATGACTTCGCATTTGATCCCAGCTCTACCACTTACTGGCCTTGTGTCCTTGGGTAAGTTCCTTATATCCTCGAGTGGTCAGCTGAGGGTTGAAAATGCCTGGCTGGCGGGAGGAAGGAGTAAAATGCTGTGCTGGGCCCGCTCAGCGCGATGCCTGACGCATAGTACAAAGAGGGATGTACTCAATGAATGAGAGTGAGTGTGGAACCCGCCACTCAACAGTAACACGATGAAAGGGACTTTTTAAGGAGACCAGCGTGGACGCGCGCGCAGCCAGACAGGGAATGGGACACAGCACTAGAAATGACAACAGCTGGAGGCTCTACAGTCAGCCAGACTGGACAGAGAATTGGCTGGACAGTTGGGGATGCTGGTAACAACAGAGCACGTCCTCTGTGCTGGTTACTGTCCTGACGGCATCACCATAACCCTACAACACAGATCCTTTTTATTCCCCGCCCCCATTCTGTAAATGAGGAAAATGAGGCGCAGAAGGGTTAAGTGACTTGCTTAGGGTCTCACGTGGCTAATAAGTGGCAGAGGCAGGATTCCAGCCCCAGCTGCCTGGGACCAGAGTCTACGTTCTCCATTACAGGGCCGTATGGCCTCTCCACACCTGAAGAGAAAGAGAATGGGGTTCTAAAGAGGGCAACCTCTATGCTGCAGTTCAGGAGATGGTATTCTTTTCAATGTCCTGAAATTGCCTAAGAAAGTGAAAAGCGGCCCCTGGTCTGGGGGCTGGTACCCACGGCTGGGCTGTGGTGTCCTCCTGTTAAACGTGAAGAGTTTCACACAACACACACATCGGACAAGACTCCTGTGACCACAATGGATCAAGACAGAAACAAGACCACTCTGTCATTATGTTTCAACACAGACAAAGCAAGAACACTGTCCAGGACACAAAAATGACCAAACATCTCCATCCTGGCTAATGAGTGACTCCTGTCTTTTAGTCTCAACTTAATCCTCCTGCCTGATAGACAAGAATTATCAAGATACCCAATCATAGAGTTACACCTGCTTCCTGACAGTGTCCAATCTGGAGCAAAGCTCCGCTTCCTTGGACCCTCCCTCAAATCACCTAACACAAGCCCAAATTCTATGATCAATACTTCCCGACACCCCATTCTGACAGCTCCCCCTTGTGTGTCTTCTCCCTCTTTGCAATTGGACACGAGCCCAATTTGTCCAATCCCAAGAGGGTTCCTGATGGTCTTTGGATGGAAGTCACTGACAAGTCATTGGAAATTCCAGTGTTTCAGTATCCAAGCTGTTCCCCAGACGGTCTCTCCCAGTCAGAAGCGGGATCTTGGTCAGGCTGTACCATGGTTGGGATTCTCAGAAAGAATCGCTATAATCGTCTTCGTGTTTCCCTAATCTCGGTAGAAACGGGAAAGAATTCTCCGTTAAAGTGAGGGTGAAATGTTCAGATCAATATCAATGAATTGTTAGGGAGCATCAATACTAGAACATGCAGCAATGTCTACCATGGTGACTAGCAGAAAGAGCTCAGACTGCAATTCTTTTTTTTTTTTTTTTTTGCGGTACACAGGCCTCTCACTGTTGTGGCCTCTCCCGTTGCTGAGCACAGGCTCCAGACGCGCAGGCTCAGCGGCCATGGCTCACGGGCCCAGCCGCTCCGCAGCATGTGGGATCCTCCCGGACCGGGGCACGAACCCGTGTCCCCTGCATTGGCAGGCAGACTCTCAACCACTGCACCACCAGGGAAGCCCAGCAATTCTTAATTTGTTTAATTTATTGTTATTTCAGCAGTGCTCAAATCATTTAAAAAAATTCATCCAGATGATTGGCTTCTATTCTATTAACATAAGAGTCAAATTATGAGATATAGGTGAAAAATGAGGTATTCAGTGCGCTCATAGCATACATTTTCCCCAGTAATGAAGCTTACTATTCTAAGAATTAAATATTATAAAAATCAACCTGTGTAATATTTAAAAATTTTTTCTTACGTTTAACACAGGATTAGGCATTTCTCAGAATACCAATACACAAATGACTAATAAACACATCACTGCAAATCAGAGGAGTGCAAATAAACATGAAGTTTTCTACCTATCAGAGTGCCAGAAAAAGTTTTAAGTATCATCTCCAGTAGTGGCATGAGGAAACAGGTACTTCTTCACACACTATCGTCATGAGTATAAACTACCATAACTTTTTCGAAGACTATTAGAGGTACCTCCCAGAAGTTTAAATGGTCATACACTTTGACCTAGCAATTACACTTCTAGATGTTGATCTCACATCAATGATCGCTCAGATGTGCCAAGATAGGCATGGCTTGGTTCATTATGGAATTGCTTGAAATGGCAAAAAACCTGCAACAAATGAAATCTACGTTGGCAGGGACTGATTAAATAAATATGGATACATCCACATTGGAGTACTAGTACGTCTTTAAAGGAAGTACGACAGACCTTCAGATGAATTGAAATGGAAGGACGTTCATGTCTATGAGAAGGAGATATCATTTCTGTGCAGATACTAAAGAATAATTTTGATACCCTTAGAGATGGCTCGATAAAATCCTTTTGCCCAAAGGCCTGGAAATGCAATGGAAAATTATACCTCTCAGGGTCTCTTTCCCATAATACATCTAAGACGTATCTTACGAGGGCTTAGTAACTATTGATTATTGTGATGTTGATGATGATGGTGAAGATAGAAATGGTGACGATTCTATGCCCCCAAAGAATTAGAAGACTATTATCCCTAAAAGATCTTACTTTGCCTAACAGTTACTTCTGTGAGGCAACAAATTAGCAGTGCTTATTTTGTTTCCTTGTACCTCTGTCAACTTTCCTAAATTCCTTCAAATGCTTTTTGGGCCATGGGTCTGGGGTCAGTGGTGGGTCGGGCCATTAGATGTTGAAAGGGCAAGGTGATCAGTAAGTCACACTCCCATCCCCTCCCTGCCTGACCTGGCACTGGCGGCGTAATCTGTGAGAGGATCTGCCTTTGTGCCATCACATTGGAATGAGGTGCCGAGCGGAGCATCTTCCCAAGGAATTGTGTTGACAGATTAGTCAGTCACCTTGAGGTCAGCCCCCTCATACTTCATAACGCAAACCTGGCAGCGAGAGGTTGGGGAAAAGACTGACTTTTTTGATCACAGACACTTTCAAGATAAGTTGGTGCATCTTAAAGTGTGGTCTTTGGACCGTCACAAGTAATTACTAAGAATACAGTCTCAAGACCCCATTCCCTACCTCCAAATCAGAATTTGATGGGGGAAGCTGGAGTCAGGCATGGGGGCCAGCATGTTAAACAAGCACTCAAGGAGATTCCTTTGTGCCCTGAAGCTTGGGGACAACTGAGGAAGACCTTGGTGATATTTTAGGCACGTCTTTCAGGATCCCATGATGACTGATTATATCTTTGCGTGAAGCATTTTTGCAACGTCAAGTAAACTTATGTCTCCATGACTCTGGTATAGAGAATAATTAGAAATAAACGAAGCTTTCTTCTGGCAACATCAGGCAGAAGACAACTCCAAAAACAACATTAGGAAGAGAAATAAGAAAATTTCGGGCTTCCCTGGTGGCACAGTGGTTGGGAGTCCGCCTGCCGATGCAGGGGACACGGGTTCGTGCCCCGGTCCGGGAGGGTCCCACATGCCACGGAGCGGCTGGGCCCGTGAGCCATGGCCGCTGAGCCTGCGCGTCCGGAGCCTGTGCTCCGCAACGGGAGAGGCCACAACAGTGAGAGGCCCGCGTACCGCAAAAAAAAAAAAAAAAAAAAAGAAAATTTCAAGGCGTAGTGTGTAGATACATGCCATTTACTGATAGTTAGCAAACATTTATTAAACAGCTCAGATATATAGATAGATAGATATAAGAATTTATCGAAAAAAATTTTAAAACTTGAAAAAAATTACCCTTAGTTCCGAGATTTCCTCTCTATTTATATTTATTTGTAACATATCATAGACACAGCCTCCAAGCCCTCAGTGATGACTTTTCATTCTTCCAGGCTTCACGTACCAGAAAGCCCCAGGCAGGGAAGGCCTTCTCCCAGCTCCAGAATAGCGTGTCTGAAGCATCCGTCGACTGCCCGTGTAGACGGCCCCTGCTCATTGAGGTCAGTAGCACCTGGCTCTACCTCTCAAAGCCCCAATGTGCCTGAGACACCAGCCCAGCTCCTGACTTCCATCAGACTTGAGCACAGGTTTTCCTCTCTGTCCCTCTCCATCCAGGTCAGGCATGATTCTAGGTCCCTGCAAGGTCCGTCCCACAGCCCAGCCTCAGCGTTGCACCAGCCCCTCCACAGTGACGTCCTCCTCTCCTCCGCGTCAGCTTCAAGGTTCCATCTGTCTTCTCTCACCCCTTCGAAACCTTAAACACCGATACTGCACCCCAACCATGAACTCAATGCCTTCAGGCTTTCTCCTCCTTTGAAAACCACTGCACTTTCCGTCAATTCCACGGCAGTCCTCACCCATGTCATTTTCAGCCTCCTCCTGTTTCTGTCTCTCCCCTCCCGGCCTCACCCCCATGGCCCATCACTACAGCCACTCTCTTATGCTCTAGCTCCCTCACCAAGGTCACCTATTGCAATGGCTCAACAAAATCCAATTATATTTATTTATTTATTGCTATTTATTTATGACAAACATTCCACATCTGCGATCCTCTTCAGTCAGAAGTTCTTCGAGAGGATGCCTTTGGCCTTGGCCAGTCAAAGAATGGAGTCATCTGACTTCCCCCACCCTGTGAAGGCCCACGCAGATAGTGTAGGTTTTAAACTGGCTGTTGAACCTGCTTGTCACCTTGTCAACCTCGGCCACGTTCACCTGGATGGACGCTTGGTCCTTGGCGCCGATGATGCGGTTGCTGGCAGAGCATTTTCGCTGCAGGTACAGATCCACAAACTCGCCGGTGTCCTTCTGCATGCTGACGGCGCATCTGGTGGCACCATGAGGACCGTGAGAGCAGAAACCAAAATCCAAATTTTAGACCTCCACACCCCCATCCAAGATTTCCGGGTGTCTCTGTTAGGATGTCCGGCAGACACCCCCAACTCAGCGTATCCACACCGAGAGTACTTCTCCCTCAGCGATCCCAGCCATAGCTAGTACCACTCTGGTATTAACAGCAGTAGTGATGACAATGATATTCACAGCTAAACGTATCTTGGATGCTACAACAGGCATTGTAACCCTATTAATAGCACTTTCACCCTTGCAATAAGCCCTCTCTTATAGATGAAATGACTGAGGCTCAGAGAATTTGTGTAATTTATCCAGACCTAAGTGGGTGACTCAAACCTAGACTCATCTGATCTCTACAAAATCGTCACCGGTCCCCTAAACCAGAAACCTGAGAGTTGGTTCAGTGCCTCTTCCTGCCTCTTCCCACATCCCTAGGTCCTACTGTTTCTACCTCATTCCTTCCTGCCCACCCCTCCATCTGCCCGTCTCTCTCCATCCTCATAATACTTCTTGGTCCTCATCATCAGCTCTTTACGTCTGGATTGCTGAAGAAACCTCTAGTTTCGATCTCTCCATCTACCCTCCGCTCCGCTGTCCCAGGACATTTCCTGAAGCCTAAATCTGTGTGCTTTCCAACAGGCTTCTTGGCAAGAGAAATCATGATAGGGCCAGCTCAGAGCTATGACACTCCAAGACACATTGTCCACGTATAACCCCCATACACGTTTACTTATTTATTATCAGTCGATGACTTGACAAATAGAGATGAAGAGACGATAAAGAGTCCAGCAGAACCTGAGCATAAAACAGAGATGAAGACACAGTCCTTAAGAACTGCCTGGGGAACTTCACAGAAATTCTGGTGCCTGGACATCACTCACCCCCAGAGAATTTGATTCAGGGAGACTGGAGAAGGGCCAGGGGACTTGCACTTTGAACATTATTCTGTTGCAGGGGCTTCCCGAACTGCATTTAGTGAAACAGTGACACTGAAGAGGCACCTTCCAGAGGCAATGACAATGCGGGGAAATAAGGCCAACGCAGGGCCCTTCGGGAACCCAGAGGAGGGACTCAGAACTCAGAATAATTGTGCGAGGGGGATGGTGAGGGTGACAAAGTCTTCCTGGAGGAGCTGAGCCCTAGGATGGCAGGTGGGGTGTGGGAGCAGAAAGGGTCTCCCCTTCACACACACACACACATACACACCTCAGCAGGTAAGCTAGTCTTTGCTGAATCATCGCCCTTATTTGAGGCTGTCTTTGGTGTTCATCTGAGCCGAATTGAACTGATGAGGAAAAGTTGCGGGGTCTACATGGGGCCAATGGCTGGCCAAGGCTGAACCTAGAATAGCTTAGCTTCTGACACTTGATGACAGGGTGGATGTTGTGGAAGGGAAATGGGCCAACTACCCAGACACTTGTTTTCTTGGCCTGTTTGCCACTGACTAGCTGTGTCACTCTGGGCAGCTCATTTAATCTTTCAGAGGGCAGGAGAGAAGTAGAAGCAACAGGACCTAGTGATGAGAGAGGGAGAGAGAGAGACATCATTGGTACCGGGGACCTGTTTCCCCCATGACACAGACTTCTAGAAGGCAAGAAGCCCTCATCCTTATATTCTCCATTATATCCCTAGGGTCAGACTATACTAGGTTTCCCCCCGCCCAAGAAAAAGCAAAAAACTAACATCAAAATAATAATATTAGGGCTTCCCTGGTGGCGCAGTGGTTGAGAGTCCGCCTGCCGATGCAGCGGACGCGGGTTCGTGCCCCGGTCCGGGAAGATCCCACGTGCTGCGGAGCGGCTGGGCCCGTGAGCCATGGCCGCTGAGCCTGCGCGTCCGGAGCCTGTGCTCCGCAGCGGGAGAGGCCACAGCAGTGAGAGGCCCGCGTACCGCAAAAAAATAATAATAATAAAATAAAATAATAATAATATTAGGACCCGTGGTAAATTTCTCCCTCAATCCTCAGAATCAGGAATAACTTTCTTCAGGAAAACAAGCCAGACTTGTTTTATTCTTATGATTTTTAAATTTATGTTATTGAAGTATAGTCGATTTCCAATGCTGTGTTAATTTCTACTGTACAGTGAAGTGACTCAGTTTTATATATATATATGTATTCTTTTCCATTATGGTCTATCATAGGATATTGAATATAGTTCCCTGTGCTCTACAGTAGGACCTTGCTGTTTATCCAAAACCAGACTTGTTTTAAGTTTCACGGACACTGCAAACCCTGTGGCCGCGCTTAACTCTCGTTTTCTTCCTACCCCTTAGCACAACCTGAAATTACCTTTGCTGGAGTATTTATTTATTTGCTGGGCTTGGTGCCCCAGTGCCCGGCTCAGAGATAAGGAGAGACTGTGCCTCTTTTCTTCTCGCACATGTTGCATGGCTGCCAGCTCTGCATCCCATCCGCAGGCTGGGGGCCATCTCTACCCTGGCTTCATCATTTCCTATTCTTATTTTCCCTACTTAGTATTTTGTATCTTGTTGTGTTGTCTGTGTTTTTGAAAATCACCCTGAATCCTTCTGGAATAAGGCCAGGTACAAACAAGTATATTATTAATGATGAGCATTCTCTCTCAGAGACCAATGAACTCCTTTATTCAAGTCATTCCTTTGTTAGTGTCTGTTACATACGGCTCACCCTGCTAGGGGGTGGGCAACAGACACTGAACAAGCAAAGAAAGACAATTGTTACCACGTAGAATTAGTGCGAGGGAGGATATAAGCAGGAAAACAGGGAAGGAGGGCAGTGTTTTTACAGGAAGGTGCAGGCAAGGCCTCTGAGGAGGGGACGCTTAAGCAGGGATCCGGAGGACAAGACGATGTCGGGGAGGTCATCCCAGGTGAGCAGCACAGAGAAACAAGCTGTGTGGGTTTTGGGAGGGACAGAAGGATGGTGTGTGAGAGGGAGGGGAAAGGTAGCAAGGGAAGGCAGGGGAAAGGCAGCAGGCCGGCCAGGCGGGGACGGCCTTGCCAGCCAGGAACGCAGATGTTGGTCTCAGTGCAATGGGAAAGCCCCGCTTGTACCTGGAAGTGACAGGTTCTGTTTCTAAAAGGTTACATCAATACCATGGAATACCACTCAGAATACAAAGGAACAACTATTCATACACGCAATGACTTGGATGGATCCCAAGGGTATTATGCTGAGTGAAAAAGGAAAGCTGATCTCGAAGGGTCACATACGGCATGATTCCATTCATAGAACATTATCAAAATGACGTGATAGAGATGGAGTTATAGACAATTACAGAGTGGTTGCCAGGGGTTAGGGGGAGAAGACTGGGTGTGACGATAAAGCACAGCACAAGGAAGATCTTGTGGTGATGGACCTGTTCTATATCTTAATTGTGGTGGTGGTTACATGAATCTACACGTGGTAGAGTTACACGGACTGACACCCACCCATCCACTCACACACACGTCCCACACTCAAATGGGTGCTGGTCTGGGACTTCCCTGGCAGTGGTGGTGGTTACATGAATCTACACGTGGTAGAGTTACACCCACCCACCCACTCACACACACATCCCATACTCAAATGGGTGCCGGTCTGGGACTTCCCTGGCAGTCACTTCAGGAGGCCCGGGTTCGATGCCTTGTTGGGGAACTAAGATCCCACATGCCGTGCGGAGAGGCCAAAAATTTAAAAAATAATGATAAAATAAAATTAAAAAAAAAAACAAATGAGTGCAGGCCAAACTAGTGAAATCTTGATAAACTCCATGGATGACATCCATGTCAATTTCCTGGTATTGATCGCACAATAGGTTACACAAGATGTTAACACTGAGGCAACTGGATGAAGGGTACTCGAGAGAACTCTCTGTACTATTTTTGCAACTTCCTGTGACTCTGCAATCATTTCAGATAAACAGTTTTTTTAAAAAGTTTATGGTCTTTGTGTGGGAAGAAAGAGTGGATGTAAGCGGTCCAGCTATCCCTAAAGACTTGACGGAGGTGGGACAGAGTAGTGACAGGGGAGGTATGGGGCTTGGAGGGAAGGGAGAGAACTTTTGAGGCTGCTGATGGAATGGGTCTAGGGGTGGAGGAAAGGGAGGAAAAGAGAGTCAAGAATAACCCTCAGGTCTTGGACCTCGGTAACTGGATGGATGGTGGTACCAGCAATTACTGAAACGGTGGAAAAGGGAGGAAGACTCGGCTGTGCGTGTAGCGCAACTTTTTCCTTAGTTCATTGTGAAAAAGTTCATAAAGAAAAATGCTTAAAATGTACACAGACAATTTAACAAATTATTCTAACATATGTATGTAATCTCTACCCAGATCAAGAAATAGAACCCTGCAGACGACTCACCCCACCAACGTTCTTCCTGATCAGATGCCCCTCCCCGCAGAGGTAACTGATATCCTGATTTTTAGAGTATTGCCCCCTTGATTTTCTTTCCAGTTTATCCCCCGCAGTACACATCAGCCAAGTTCCGTTTGAATTGCCATGAGAATGTCTGAATACAAAGAACTCTCAACTTCTAATGCCTTCGGAGGGCTTTGGAATGTGGCCAAGTCTTCACATCCTTTAAAGCTATTTCCTTTTTGAGGCTGGAAGGAGGAGAGCCATCCATGACAACATCACGTATGCTTCAAAATTATAAATACTTAAAGGAGATGGTGAGATGGGAGCTCCCTGGTGGTCTAGTGGTTAGGACATGGTGCTTTCACTGCCGTGGCTCCGAGTTCAATCCCTGGTCAGGGAAGTAAGATGCTGCAAGCCACGCAGCGTGGCCAAAAAAATAAAAATAATAAAGATGGTGAGAGTTTCAGGGCTTGCTGCAACGCTATTTCCTTTGCTACTTGTGAAGTCTTAAATGTCAAGTTAATTTCCAGAAAAATAACATGACTCAATAGATCAGAGGGTGTGCAAAGATCTGTTTCTGCAGAAGTGTGAGTTCTTTTAGTTCTCAGGACCAGGAGATGTGAACAGCTAAAATTACATGCTCTCCTCCCCTGACTGCCCTGGGACAGTTCTGACAGCATTGATCTCATTGGAATGACAAGGCCCACCCATGTGGCCAAATGAAGGGCTCTGCCTAGGTAAGGCATTTACACTGATATTGCCACTAATAACCATAAAGATAGGGTTGTTGGGCTGCTGGTGTCACAAAGCCCAGGTCCCCTAGTGTTAACTCAGAGGACACTGTTGGGCCAGAGAGGCAAAGCAGGTTCTCTCTGGCTGCAGAACAGGGTGGGGAATCTAACCTGTAATTCTTTTTTTTTTTTTTTTAACATCTTTATTGGAGTATCATTGCTTTACAATGGTGTGTTAGTTTCTGCTGTATAACAAAGTGAATCAGCTATACATATACATATGTCCCCGTATCTCCTCCCTCTTGCATCTCCCTCCCACTCTCCCTATCTCACCCCTCTAGGTGGTCACAAAGCACCGAGCTGATCTCCCTGTGCTATGCGGCTGCTTCCCACTAGCTAGCTATTTTACGTTTGGTAGTGTACATATGTCCATGCCACTCTCTCACTTTGTCCCAGCTTACCCTTCCCCCGCCCCATGACCTGTACTTCTGAGGCAACTCCTACAAAAGTTCCTTCAGACAGTGCCTTAGGCCAACCATACCCTGAAGTGAGGCCCTTACCTAAATGCCACAGGTTATCTTTTTCCTCAAAGACTTTCTCACCGCAGCTGCTTAAAGCATCGCTCTTCTCTAGTTTCCTCCAAGCACGCTGCTTCTTGGAAGCCCTTCTGTGTTTATCATCCTTCATCAATGTTACTCTGCAGGATCCAGAGTCCCTTGTATTTATGTCTCACAATCCACAGGCTTGAACCCACGTAGTAATACCAGAGCCCCCCAGTAACTAGAAGCCAGACATTGAATAATCTATTACTGTGCTGATGAATCATGGCCTATGTGCACAAATATTGAGCACAAATGTCTTGTGTACATGTTTTTATGTGCCCATGCGTAGAAGATGCTAAACAAACCTAAGATATCCCTGTTCTGTGTCCATTTTGTACATTTTGTGAGCTCTGAGTAATCTAGGGACAGATTCCTGGGTCAAGGGATTTGCTCGCTCTCCGCTTCCCGCCACGTTAAAAGCAGGGGGACTTGGGGACCCCAAGGCAAGTGGAGGGCACATAGGACTCATTTGAGCCAACAGGGACCCGGACTGGGAGTGGAGTGGGTACACTGGGGATGCTCGGAGATAAATCTACCTCTCTCCTTCTCTAGCTGTCTAAACTTGGACAGCTTTCTCAAACTTTCTGTGCCCAGATTCCTCATTTTGTAAAATAGCAATATAGTTACTAGCACCTAATCTACAAGTATTTTGTTTTTCTATTTTTTGGCCTTGCCACGCAGCTTGTGGGGTCTTCTTTCCCCAACCAGGGATTGAACCTGAGCCGTGGCAGTGAAAGCGCCAAGTCCTAACGACGGGACGGCCAGGGAATTCCCTGTAGGTACTTTATAAGAGCTAATTCAGATAAAAAATTCAGCACAGGGCCAGACACGCAGTAAGCACTTCTTAACTCATGCCATGTAATATCTATCATTTACTTTGGGGTGCCAGACACTTTGCAAAACATCCTGCAAGGCTCACTTCCTTTCGTCCTCACGACAGCCTTGGGAGGGAGCTCCCATTATCAAGCCCATCCTACAGAGGAGGACATGAAGGCTTAACTTGCCCTGGGAATTCTCTGGCTGTCCAGTGGTTAGGACTCTGCATTTTCATCGCGGTGGCCCGGATTCAATCCCAGGTCAGGGAACTAAGATCCCGCAAGCCGGCCAAAAAAAAAAAAAAAAAAAAAGTAACTTGCCCTAAGTTGCACAGCTAAAGAACTGAGGCACTGAGTATCAAACCCAGGCTGACTTTGCCACTCTGCTTCGTGGCCTCCAGCACCACTACTGAATTCAGTTCAGTTACTGGCTTCTGGCAGGTGTTGTCGGTCCCAGCTCTGTGCTGGCCCGGGGCACTGCTCCAGCCCTCAGCTGAGAAAGCCAACAGTGAGGCTCATTTCCAAGAGTGCCGATGGAAGTGCTCATTCTAGCAAGGACATTTATATTTTACCTACCACTGTTCTACCTAAAACAACTGGTAATGCCCAGCTCAATAGACCCTGGAGCTCAAGGGCAATATCAATGGGGAAATTCCTGGCTGCTTCTGCACATGGTTCTTCTCTCTCCTGCCCCACAGAGACCACAGCAGACATCTGTGAGCGTTTTTTTTCTGAGCCAGAAACCGTGTTAAGGATTGGGAATTTGGGGGACTTCCCTGGTGGTGCAGTAGTTAAGATTCCATGATTCCAATGCAGGGGGCCTGGGTTCGATCCCTGGTCGGGGAACTAAGATCCTGCATGCCATGTGGCATGGCCAAAAAGAAAGATCGGGAGTTTGGGATTAGCAGATGCAAACTCGCAGTTATAGAATGGATAAACAACAAAGTCCTGTATAACACAGGGAACTATATTCCATACCCCGTGATAAACCATAATAGAAAAGAATAGGAAAAAGATTATATGTATACATATATGTATAACTGAATCACTTTGCTGTACAGCAGAAATTAACACAATGTAAATCAACTATACTTCAATAAAATAATTTTTTTAAAAAAACCAAGAATCCACATGCACTGTCCATTTAATCCTCCCGGTGTTCTCATATGAAAACCAGCTATTATTATCCTAGTAAGGTCAAGTCCAGGTCCAGAATCACACAACAGTAACAGAGGCAGGATCTAAACCCAACTCTCTAGGTTTTGATCAGTGTGCTGTAGCATCAGCTGAGAAAAGTGAGTTTGTTCCACATTTTATCACCTTACATGTCAGCAACAACACAAAGCACTTTTATGTTATTTTTTTTCACTTACAACATTATATCCAATGGGTGGGTCAAAATGTGATATGAAAACACAATTCTTATGATCTGAAAATTTACTGATTTTAAAATTAGGGTGCTCTGATGAACTCTAATACAAGGATGATTAACAGTCAATTTTAACTACATTTCCCCTGAATAGGTAACAAAAACCTATGTGAATTTTTTTTTTTTTTTACGGCTGCGTTGGGTCTTTGTTGCTGTGTGCGGCTTTCTCTAGTTGCGGTGAGGGGTGGGGGCTACTCTTCATTGCAGTGCGCGGGCTTCTCATTGCAGTGGTTTCTCTTGTTGTGGAGCACGGGCTGTAGGTGCGCAGGCTTCAGTAGTTGTGGCACGTGGGCTCAGTAGTTGTGGCTCACGGGCACTAGAGTGTAGGCTCAGTAGTTGTGGTGCACGGGTTTAGTTGCTCTGCGGCACGTGGGATCTTCTCAGACCAGGGCTCGAACCTGTGTCCTCTGCATTGGCAGGCAGATTCTTAAGCACTGCGCCACCAGGGAAGTCCCTGAAGTGTTTTTAAAAGTTCAATGTTTAATGCAACAGTCAGTGCCTCCACACCTTTTTTTTTTTTTTTTTTTTTGATAATCTGATGAAAGCCATGGACACTTTCTCCAGAAACGTGGATTTTACATGCCAGAAAAATCATATCTGTGCCGTCAAGGAGTTCTCAGAGCCCCTGAGGCTCATCCTTTCACCCCAATGATAAGAGTTGTTCTACGGGTTTACAAACGGGGAAATCCTTTGTGAAGCAAATGTTGTTCCTCTGACTTGCATTTTATAACTCTCTCTCTCTTTCTCTCTCTCTCTGTCTCTCCCTCTGTACACACACACATCACAGTATATTCACTCATGAACTGTCGACCGTCATGTTTATTTATCATCAGAGTAGTTTTCCCTTTTTTATATTCTGTGTTGCAAACAAATGTTACCATAACAAGCGCTTGAATCTCCCAAAACACGAATTAAGCAAAATTTTAGCTACGTCATTTGGCTAAACTGATACTGCAACTAATGTGCAGATCTTTCATTTTCAACCTGATTTTGTCTTTGAATTGGTTTGTAGGTTTCTTGCAAAATGTCAATATGTTCAGTATTGCTATAGCCCTAGAATTATAGAACCAGATCGATTTGAGGGAGCAGTTGGGGGATAGTTTCCACCCTTGCTGCAGAAGTAGCCCACTTGTTCACCTAAGAGATACGAACTGTTGACAATATAGTCATCTCTTTTGGTTACTACTTGCAGGGGACTTTGGGTTTAAAAGTACTTCACACACTTCACTTACAGCATGATATTTAATGGGTGGGGCAAAATTTGATGTGAGAGCACAACTCTTATGATCTCCAAATTTACCAGACTTGCATTTATAATTATGGCGCTAATTGATGAACTATAATATGGTATAATATGGTGTGACTCTGAGATTATGCTGTGGTTATAATCTTTACCCAAGGTCACTTAAAAAGCGATCGTGCACTGCCTATTCCATGTATATTATCGCTAATCCTCACGACGATCCTGTAATGGATCAGAATGCCAAATTTACAGATGAAGAAACTGAGGACCAGAGAATTTAAGGACCTTGCCCAAGATCACACAGCTAGGAAGCGACCCATGATTTGTTTGGCTTAAAAGCCCACTTTTTTTCAGCTACCACATTGCCTCTCTGGCTTTGGCTTCAATTTGGACCTGGACCCGTGTTTACAGGGTATCTCTCCTTGCAAGTAGAAATGTTCTTTTTATCGTTAAACAGGGCTGGCTTTACTGAAACTCCTTATGTCCCTAAAACTTGAAATTGACACAAAGGGGATCCTCCAGGGGAACTAGCAGAGAATTTTTTAGGTTGATGTCTTTAACATTGCCACACAATCTGTTTATTTTTAGAGTAAGCAAGGAATTTGGCAATTTAGCTTAGAGCATTTTGTTTTTAACCTAAGCACATGCATGGCTAGAATCAGATTCTAAATTGAAAGTATAGAGCCTACATTCCATATATGTCTAAAAATTTTTTTGTCCATAAGAATCATTCCAAAATGGATAATTAAGTCCAAGATTTTCTCCCATTGGCCCACTTTTGCTCTGTTAGGTAACATAAACCTGTGCCGGAAAATAAAAGCCCCCAGTACCAGACAACCACCTGCTTTCATTGATAGACAAGCAAAGCAAGACCTGGCCTTTCCCATCAGGAGATAATTAAGCAACTGGATGGTTTCAGTTTGTGTCAAGAGTCACCCTCTTCCTTTGATCTGTACTTCAGTTAAGGTGCATCACGGATCTTAGGGGTCATGGGAGAAGAGGGGCAGGGCAAGAGAGAAATTTCAGTCCACCTTGAAGTGTGAAGTGTTTGCTTTTCACCAGACATCTCATCTCACTTCCTCTCTAGTGAAAATCTACCCTCCATATTCCTTAATGAACCCACCCTGGCATTCTTCAGCTGCCTTTCCCAAAACTTTAGGAAGCTCCAAATGAAGTGATTTCTTTCTAAAATACCGTGAAATCTGTGTATTCTAAAACATGCTGGGAGTTTTTTGGAGGTTTTTCTGATTTTTTTTTTTTTTGTATGTGGAAAGTTTTTGTTATCAATCTAGATGCAGCATCTCTGTACTACTGAAAATCGTCTTCATTATAATTTAAATAAAAGTCACAGCATTTGATTTAACCCCTCAATTACAACTCCCCTCTTTATCCCTTACTCCATGAAGATTACCACACACTGAGGGTCCTACAGATACACCTATGCAAAAAGAGGGCTTTTATCTGGCTTGGGAGGCTGAGGGGAAATGTTAAAGGAGGTTTCCACTGACTATTTGTAGCCTTAAAACTTTCTTCTTATCTTTTCTGCCTCCTATGTTTTCATACCATTGACGGCGCCGTAAAATTTGAAATTCTCTCTTTGTGCATCTTTGTGTCACCCCCAACTGCAAGGCCCTGAGGCCTCATTAATTTCAAAGAGATTAGGCAGAGCAGAGATGAGGCACTAGGGAACCAGAGCCACTATCCCAGGAATCCTCACCCCCTATCTCAGGAATCCTGCCCCCACCCTTCTTAATTTGGTTGTCAAAAGTACTTTCCTCCTAATTTTAGAAATCAGAAATCCTAAAAAAAGCAGAGATGTCACTAGTAGCTTTGTGGAAGTGGTAGCCCGTAGACAAAAACATGGGCTCTCTAGGACTCAAGATTTCTATTTTTTACCCGGTACAACTGTGAAATAAAATATTTGCTGTTACAGCACTATTAAAATATGTATATATATATATATATATATTTGCTGTTACAATTTGAAGGTGACACTGATTCAAGTGATTAGCTACTCATTGTAGACTGAAACGTGGCGCTATTGCTTTCTGATGTGTAGATATGGTTTTCTGGGGACCTGAGAGTGTGATCCTTATGTCCCCCCCGTGCTCCCACCTCCTACCCCTGTACCGCCAACAGGGCAATGTTTTTGCTCCAAGAGTTGAGACATTTCGTTTTTCAAGAGTAGAAAGTACCGTTTGGTTGCCAGCTTCAACATCTCCTGGGCTGTGAGGGCTTGCCGACGTTCTTGGACCTCTCTGGACTTTAGCTGCCATCAATAAATGAGGGTGTGTCCAGGGGAGCTGTGTGAGAGGTAAGAGAGTGGATGACAGATCTGGCTGCCTTGTCTCCACACCGGTCCCTGATGGGGAAGCAGCAGGGTTCCTCTGAAGGAAATTTGCTCTCCCTAAGACCTCCCTCTGCCACTTACTTTATGCAGAAGCTGGAGGAAGTTTACCCGAGGAAGCAATTTGGTCGTGCCCTTATAGCGGGTCATCCTGTCATATATTTGAGCATTGACCACATACAGTTTTGGTTTTTTTGTTTTTTGTTTGTTTTGCTTTGTTTTTTGCGGTACGCGGGCCTCTCGCTGTTGTGGCCTCTCCCGTTGCGGAGCACAGGCTCTGGACGCACAGGCTCAGCGGCCGTGGCTCACGGGCCCAGCCGCTCCGCGGCATGTGGGATCTTCCCGGACCGGGGCACGAACCCGTGTCCCCTGCATCAGCAGGTGGACTCTCAACCACTGCGCCACCAGGAAAGCCCTATACTCAATATTTTGTAATAACCTATAGGGGAAAAGAATCTGAAAAAGAAAACAAACAAACAAACAAATATATATATATATAACTGAATCACTTTGCTGTACACCAGAAATTAACACAGCAGTGTAAATCAACTCTACTTCAATTAATAAATAAAAAATTAAAAAACCCCCCAAAACTGTAGCACTATATCACAACAGGATACTGACATCCATAAGGTGAAGATACAGAAGTTTCCCACAAGTTCTTTTATAGTCACACTGACTTATGTCCCCAACTAACTTTTAATGCTGCTGTGATTTATCCAGGCCGGAACAGCGCCTACACAAAACAGAGAACAAGGTCAGGGGCTAGGAGGATAAATGCATAGGGATCTGCAGAGCCTCCAGTCTGGGTACCAGCCTTCACAAACTTTTTTTTTTTTTTAAAGAAACTATTCACCGATGATCTGAATCAATGTTTAAAATACGTGAGCTCCATTCTCTCCAGCGCTCCTTTCGTAATCTCATTTTTCATTTCCACGAGGAGAATCCTAATATCAAGTATAGATTCAAATAACCACCAAGAGAAGTCCATTTTTATTGAATGTTGAGTGTCTCTACTATTTGTGAGGTACACTGAACTACATGAGGACCCAAAAATTGGGCATAGTTTGAATGACAGCTGGGGAGATGCTTCCTAGTGGCACGTATTTTAGCGAGACCATCTGGAAAGTCTGATATTCCTATTTTCTCTTCCTGGGTTTGTTCCTGGATTTGAAACTCCCTGGGTTATATTTGATAGCCCATAAACATCTGCTCAAAGCAATACTTTGAAAAGATCTCTGCATTAGTGTTATTCACATAGAAAACTGAGCAGTCACAAGGGGGCAGAGAGATGGCGAGGAAAAGAACAAAGTTGAGAGAGTTATGAGAAGCACTGCCAGTTTGTTGCCTATTCTACCTGACGTTTTGCCTATGTCTCCTCTTCCATCACTGCAAGTTGTCAGGGTGTTTGTGGATAAACAGAGCCCCTTCTCTGGGTGATCTATCTTCTTGCCCTGCTTAGTTTATGCACGGATCACTGCCTATCCTTGGTGAAATGGCCTAGAAACCTCAACAGGCATTAAAAAAAAAAAAAAAATCAAATGCTCACTTAATTGCTATACAAACGCAAGATATTGTTTCTGTATCTCTGTATGGCTTCCTTTAGACCCTGAGTGACTTGAAGAGTTCCCACTGCCAACCGGAAGCATCCTGGCTTCTTACAAATTATAAACTTGGGACAGGTAAGGCCCTCCTTGGTCTGGTCCCAATCAGCCTCTCACCTCTCCAACTTCATCTAGCTCTTCCATTCATTCCCCAAAACGATTCCTTTTCCTCACCAGCTGTCTCTTCCTTTTTAAAAAACCTCTGTGTTGTTCATTTTGTCCCAAATGCCCATCCTTCCTTCTTTAGCGATTACCCAGCTCAAATGCCACCTTCCCCAGAAGCCTTCTCTAATTGCCCCGGATTTTCACCGCACCGTCTGTTTATGTGCCTGACTCTTGTCCCAAATAGGCTGAGACTATATTTGAGAACTCCTGGTGTGGGAGATGCTGAATGATTCCTTGCTGCTGGAATGTTAAAGCTTATTGAATTTATTTACATATATATTTACCAGCACAAGGAAATTAAAAAAAAAAAAAAACAACTTTAGTGCTCTGCATTTGGCAGTATTCTCTCCTTATACCTGTTGTTCCTTCTCAGTACCTGCTCTGGCAGGTGGGATTTCCTACCCATCCCAGCATCCAAGGAACCAATACTGGAGAACTTTAAAAATTTTCTCCTCCTCATTTGACATCTGGTTTCTAAGACTGTTGATTTGTTATAATGTCATGGGCCCAGCAGCCCAACTAGCTGAATATCAATTTACCAAATGACCAATTAGCTGAATCAACCCTATCTTTATAGTAAGTCTGGGAGGCAGAATTGTGAAAAAGGAGGTATTTAGGCTGGATCTCAAAGAATGGGCAGAATTCAGATGAGCCATGATAAGGGAGAAGAGAAAAGGGACATTCCAGAGGAAGGAACCAGCATATGAGCAAAAAAATTTCTAACAAAAGAAGCAGGGGGTTGGGGGGGAATAGTTTCAAAATAGATGGTTGGTGAATACAGGATACTTCCTGGTGGTTATATATGCTCTTATTGCTACAGCTGAATAAATCGTCAAAACCTTTTGTCTTCGTTAGATTAAGATTTTGTTTAGTAGCTGCCTTCTTTTCTTCCATTTCTTGGTGACATAGGTTCTGCTAAAGGATGGAGATCTAGCCTGGAAGAACAAGTTTGCCTCCCTAAGACGTTCAACTTATGTCAATGGAAATTGGCTTGAGTTAAATGGAAGTTGGCTCATTCTGTCACACAGCTGGGTCTTGGAAGGCGAACCCTAGTATATTTGATCAATATTTTTGGTAACCTCAAAAGAAGAACAATAGATGATAGTACATTCAGTGGACCAGGCTGCTTTCCACAGTGTTCTTCCTCCAGCTGTGATCCGAGAATATCCTGCATGGGTGGTATGACCATGGTGATGACGGAGGGAGGGGCAGTGTGTGTCATAAAGTACAGGCTCCAGGACCAGACCCAGACCCATATCAGACCCTTCAGAAGTGGAGCCAAGAATTGAATTTAAAAACCTGGTGCTTTTTCATTCATTCAAGTTTGAGAACAAATGCAAATAAATAAATATGCCAAGAATGAAATATGGATCTTGAAAACATTTAATTTAATTTAATTTAATTTATTTTGCTGTAGTACACGGGTCTCTCATTGTTGTGGCCTCTCCCGTTGCTCCCCCAGCCCTTCTGTTCAATATATGTATCTTGGTATTCCTTCTTTCAGGCAAAAGAGCTACTTTAAATGTCTGACATGTAAATATAGGATAAACATCTAAACATCACAATGAAAAGTCAGAAACTATCCGATTGAATAAAAAGCAGTTAGATGTTGCCTACAAGAAACCCACTTTAAATATAAAGATACAATCAATTAAAAATATGGAAAAATATATACCATGCTAACACTGAAATGAAAAGTTTGGTATGGTTATATTAATATCAGATAAAGAAGATTTCACGTTCCAGAGATAAAGAGAGTCACTTCATAATGATGAAAATGTCAGTTCACCAAGAACACAGAACAATCCTAAATGTTTGTGCATCTAATATCAGCGCTTCAAAACTAAAAACTGAGAGGGCTTCCCTGGTGGCACAGCGGTTGGGGGTCCACCTGCTGATGCAGGGGACACGGGTTTGTGACCCGGTCCGGGAAGATCCCACATGCCGCGGAGCGGCTGGGCCCGTGAGCCATGGCCGCTGGGCCTGCGCGTCCGGAGCCTGTGCTCCGTGGTGGGAGAGGCCACAGCAGTGAGAGGCCCGCATACCGCAAAAAAAAAAAAAAAAAAAAAAAAGCTGAGAGAAATACGAGGAGAAATAGATGAACCTACAGTTAAAGTTGGAGATTTCAACACTCTGTCAATGTCTGATAGAACAAGGAGACTGAAAATCAGTAAGGACATAGAAGACTTGATCAATACAATCTACCAACTTGACCTACTTGACATTTATAGAACATTCCATCCAAGAACAGCAAAATATACACTCTTTTCAAATTCACAGAGAACATTTACTAAGGTTGACTATGTTCTGGGCCATAACACAAGTCTTAAGAAATTTTAAATGATTTAAATCATACAAAACACATTCTCAGACTACAGTGGAATTAAATTAGCTGAAATCAAATCAACTGTTTAAAAACTAAATAACACACTTCTAAATAACTCAAGAAGACATCAAAAAGGGAAATGAGATAGTATTTTTAAACTGAATGAAAATAAAAATGTAACATCAAAATTTGTATGATGCAGATAAAACTTAGAGAGATTTTTAACGTTAAGTACCTATAATAGAAATGAAGAAAGGTCTTAAGTTAGGGTTGCCAGACTTAGCAAATAAAAATACAGGATACTCAGTTGAATTTGAATTTCAGGTAAATAATAAAATTTAATTTAGTATAAGTATGTCCCATGCAATATTTAAGATAAATTAAAAAGTTATTTATTGTTTATCTAAAATTAAAATTTAGCTGAGCATCCTGTATTCCATCAAGCAACCTAACTAAATCAATGCACTCAGCTTCCACCTTAAGAAAGTAGAAAAAGAAGATCAAATCAAAGTCAAAGGAACCAGAGAAAAGGGAAAAAAAAAAATTCAAAGCAAAAATAAACAGAAAAAAAATAGAGAAAATCAATGAGACCAAAAATCATTCTTGGAGATTAATAAAATTAATAAATCTCTAGCCTAATTCATGAAAGATAAAAATTACAAATATCAGGAATGAGAGAAGGGGACCATCACTACAGATCCTAGAAATATTACAAGGATAATAAGAAAATACTAACAACTTCATGTCACAAAATTTAACAACTTAGGAGAAATAGACAAATTCCTTGAAAGATACAAACTACTAAAACCCACTTATGAAGAAATAATAATCTGAATAGCTTTATATTTATTAAAGAAATTGGATGTGTAACTGAAAACTTCCCACAAAGAAAACTCCAGGCTCAGATGGCTTCACTGGTGAATTCTACCAAACATTTAAGGAGAAAATATCAATTCTGTACAAACTCTTCCAGAAAATTGAAGAGGATGAAACATCTCCCAATTTATTTTGTGAGGTGACATAATCCTTATATCAAAACCGGATAAAGACCTTGCCAGAAAAGAAAACATACAAATATCCCTCATGAACATAGCATAGACACAAAAATTCTCACCAAAATTTTAGAAAATCAAATCCAAAAATATGCTTCAAAAATGATAATACTTCAGGACTAGATGGGGTTTATTCTGGGAATGAAAAGTTTAACATTTGAAAATCAGTTAATAAATTCATCAAATTAACAGACTAAAGAAGAAAAAACATATCATCATTTCAATAGATGCAGAAAAAGCATTTACAAAATTAAACATGTATTCACAAAAACTCTCAGTAAACTAGAATTATAAGGGAACTTCCTCAACCAGAAAACATTTAGCTAATACCGTCCTCAGTGGTACAGGACTACATGCCTTCCCCTTAAGATTGGAAACAAGACAAGTGTGTCTACTCTCACCACTCCTATTCAAGGTCATATTGGAGTCCTAGCTAATGCAATAAGTCAAGAAAAAGAAATGTTTCCCAACATATTGGAAAAGAACAAATTAAACTGTCACTCTTTGCAAAGAACATAATTACCTATGTAGAAAATAATAAAGAATATACAAAAGAGTTCCAAAACTAATAAGTTTAGCAAGATTACAGTATATAAGGTCAACAATAGAATCTCAGTCTATACCTTGCAAAAATTAACTCAGAATGCATCATGGACCTACATGTAAAATCTTACATTATAAAATTTCCAGAAAAAAATATAGAAGAAAATCTTTGTTACTTTGGGATAGGCAAAGATTTTTTGGATAAGACACTAAAAGCACTACCCATGAAGAAATTGGTTTTATTTCTGTGGTAGTGGTTACACCTCTATATGTGTTTGTCAAAACTCACGGAGCTGTACACTAAAAAAATGGTGAATTTAATGTATGTCAATTGTCACTTAATAAAAAAATCAAATGCAAACAAAAAGTCTGACATGTAAATACTAGAACTCTGTAAATGCAAAGTTTGTTAGGAACTAATCATCCTATAGGTGACAAATGCAGTGGCGTTGGCTGGGTTTGGAGGCAGAGACAACTAGGGAGAGTCTGAAAATGGTAAAAAACAAAGAAATCAGTGAAGGATTTGAAATAGTCAAAGTGGGAGCTGGAGAAGAGATGATCAAGCAAACAGCAGGTGTGAGAAACAGAGAAGAGGAAAGCATGGACATGAGAACACAGGGGCTGCCCCACTGGCGCCTTAATTACCCTTTGATCAACACAGCGGGAGGGTGATGGCTGATGTCTGGTTGGTGGTAACAATGGAGGAGGACACAGGACAACCCTGGAGAGAGCAGCCCAGTGAATGGATCACTATGTACTGAGTTGAGCACGTCACCATGATGTCAGGATGCAATGGAAAGAATATGGAGCCAAGAGTTGGGATATCTGGGTTCCAGCCACAGCCCAACCAGGAATGGCCTGTGTGACGCCGGACGTCGCATCTGTCAGGAGGGTTTGGAATGATGGCTCTCAAGCCTCTTCCTCTAACAGTCTTCTGGTTATGTAATTTATACCCTGAGTCCTACTGAAATACACATTTACAAAGTCTTTACAGTTTATGAAGCACTGTTAGCACCAACCTCATTCACCCGCTGGAGGCCCTGTGGAGTGTATGTCGTTATTAGCCTTTTACACAGGAAACCGTTAAACAGTCTCACTTAACGTCATGCCAAGTCCAATCTCTTTCGGTCATCCCACAGCAAGGGGCAGAGCAGCGGTGACTGGCTGGGGAGAAGGCTTTGGGCTGAGGGTCAGACAGAAAAGCTCGGTACCTCCAGTGAGCTACGGAGAGCACTCCAGGTGCGTAAACGATTCTTTGTCTACATATTAGCTATTGCTTCTGGAAGCCCTACTTCCAGTTCACAGGTTTGTAAATACGTGTGATAGTAGGGGCATAAGATGAATAATGACCCTGCAAAGATGCCAGGGCTCTAATTCCCAGAATATGGCAATATACTACTTCACATGATAAGGAGATTTGGCAAATGTGATTAAATTAAGGATCTCAAGGTGAGAGATTATCCTGGATTATCCAGGTGGGCCCATTGTAATGACCAGGGTCCTTGTCAGAGGGATGCTGGAGGGTCAGAGTCAAAAAAAAAAAAAAAAAAAAAAACCCATGAAGATGGAAGCGGAGGTTGGAGTGATGTTCTTTGAAGATGGAGGGATGGGACCACAAGCCTAGGAATGCAAGCGACCTCTAGAAGCTGGAAAAGGCAAAGAAATGGATTCTCCCCTGAAAACACCAGGAGGAATGCAAGCCTAGTGACACCTTCGTTTTAGACTTCTGACCTCCAGCGTTGTAAGAGAAAAAATGTGTTGCTTTAAGTCACTAAATTTGTGGTAATTTATTACAGCATTAATAGGAGACATACAGTAGGGAAGGAGAACATCGATATTTTGGAATTAGATGTATTTATAAAAGGTAAAGCCAGAGATTCTTTATTTTAATCATTGCCCCACATTTAAAACGAAGCAAAATGTGAACACACACACACACACACACATCTCTGTCTGTGGCTTAATTAATATAGTCCATCCATCCTATAACAAAATGATCCTAATTTTGCTATGTTTAGTAAATACTGTTTAGCACAAGAAATTGTTATACTGTTCCCTCCAGAACCCCAAATAAAGTAAGGACGAATAAACTTAGAATCCTTTTCTAGCCAGAACTGTGCTCAAACAAATGCTGGGGGTAACTTTTATTAATGCAAACTCACTTTAGAGCTTGAGTGGAGACAAATACATGGTTTAAAATTCAGGTGGAGGTTTTGATCATTTCTGTCCATAATCTTCTGCTCCCATTTTCAAATTTGCCACCCTTATCTCCCTAACGCTTTTAGACTTCTCAGGTAAGGATTATCGATTCAGAAAAACCACTTCTCTGAAAACAAGTACTGAACTATCTTAGAAGTTTACAAAAGGGTGTATGGAACTAATCTTGCTTTTTATTTTGAAAATTCATTTAACATTTGTTTGAACCGAGCTCTGGCTTTGAGAGTGATCTCCTGCTCTGTTGCCCTAAGCATGAGTTTCATGGTCATTCCAGTAATGTGTTAACAGACAGTGACATCATCTGGAGTCAAGAAATGGCTCTCAGGTTACCATATAAATTGACTTAAGCTCCGGAGAGGATTACAGGGCAGACCTTGGCTAAGTGTGGAGATGCCATTACAGCTAAATCAAAGGTAACTGTGAGGTCTGGCAGGCACCTGTCAACAGGTAAGGGAAGGAGGAGCCCGTAAAGGAACCTCGAGTCAGGATGACATTCTCCAAGCTTTATTTTTATTTCAGGTTAAAGGGTCAGACAGAAAAGCCATTCGCAGTGGTCTTTATTTATGGTTCTCAGAGGCCCAGTTGGTGAAGCATCCTGAAGAAGAAGGATGGCTCAGGTGGGATCCCCGTCTCCCCGCCCAGCTGATGACAGACTGAGGGCCTCGCACTTTGTGAAAGGCCAGCTTCTTATGAATGTGCATTAATGTTTGCAGGCACAACACGAGACCCATCCTCTCTGTTACCTCCAGTGCAGAGAGAGCTGTGTGTTTTCCCTCTGTCCTCCCTTCTCGGCCACCTGAAAAGATTCCTTCCCACCACCTGTGGTTGGTCTTTGAAGACCAGATAAGAAGATACGAGCGTCCCTGGCTGGCAAGGAGATACGAACATCCCTGGCTGGCAAGCTTGGCTAGGGGAGAGCCTCACACCCTTCTCAAATGCTTGAAAATCAGTGCAGATGTTTTATTCACGCCTTCTCTTGGTGCAAAAATAAGCCTCCATTCTTTGAAAAGCTCATCTTCCCCAACCAGGAGCAGTGTTTAGGGAAAATGGCCGGAGAGCAGCAGAGAAGGAAGGAGACCTCTCACCTGTTCCTCTGGGCCCCCTCTACCTCCATCTCATCCTTTAACATTCAACTTGTATCCCACTTCCCCCCATGTGATTTCCTGGTCCTCTAATCTTTCATGTCCGGCTGACACAGTGAAGTGGCAGACAGAGAATGGCCAGGGTGGAAGGGGACAGGGTGGGGCTGAAGGTCTTCTTTGCCGACTGAAGGCTGCAGGACCTCAACCTCTGGGAGCTGGATGCGTCCTCTGTGAAGTGGGATTGATAATGTGGGGCTCCAAGGCAGTATGGTTGAAAAATACCTTTTCCCCAATTCATTGCCTAGCTGTTCCGTTCTCATTCTTCAGAGAGGCCTGCCCTTCACCTCCCTCCTGACCCACCCCCGGGCCAAAGTGAAGGGACCTCTTCTGTATGGTTCCATGAACCTGGCCCATAGAAGCAGCTCAAAAAATATTTGCTGAATGATGCGGGCTTAGCCAGCCTCATGGGCTGTATCATCCCAGACAGTCAAAGGGGCGCCCGTCACAGATCATGTAACCCTCCCATCCAACATATTTTACTAAGAAAAGAGAATTTGCCTTAATATTCAATTAATGGCACTAAAGGGGTAGAGTGGCAGAAGGGTGATCTGGAATAAATCAAGTTTGGCAAAAATATGAGACATTGTGTCTCAAGCATTCTCCTACTTTTCTCAAGAGGCCGAGAGCTCACGGGGCGGGAGTGGGGGTGGGTGATGTCTTGTTCACCCCTGTATTCCTGCACCTGGCAGAATACCTGTATCCAGGTAAGCAAAATGATGGGTAGATAAATGAACAAACTAATTTTTAAAATGTCCTTGCACGCACAGATAAACAAGAGAAACATTGTTCTCTTTGTTACCTCCACTGCAGGGAGAGTTGTGTGCCTTCCCTACCTTGTGTGTCTTGACCCCTTCCTTGGTCACCTGGAAAGACTTGTTTCCACTATCATAGCTGGCGTTTGAAGGACAGGTGAGCAGGTACGAGCATCCGTGACCGACAAGCTTGGGTCTGGGAGATTCTTATATATCATCAGGCAGCTAAACTCTAGTAAGGTATTAACTGATGTGTTAATTAATAATAACATATACCCATTCCAGAAGATATTTCCATTTAGTCTGATGAGTCTAGAAAACAAGAGATTTTAGCACACAAAACAGCAAAGTTATAACAGACAAATGAGTGGAAATGATATTTTGGAACAGTGAATAGCCTCAAGACACCAGCTGAAAAAATTTTCATCATCCCCAAAAGAAACTCCATACGCATTAGCAGACACTTCCGCCCTCCAACCCATATAAATGGAATCCTACAGTATAGGGTCTTTTTTTTTTTTGGCTGTGCCACGTAGCATGCAGGATCTTCCCCAACCAGGGATCGAAGCCCACTACCCGCAGTGGAAGCTCGGAGTCTTAACCACTGGACCACCAGGGAAGTGCAGTATATGGTCTCTTGTAACTGGCTTAGCATCATGTTTCCAAGGTTCATCCATGTTGTAGCATGTATCAGTATTTCCTTCCTTTTTTTTGCCAAATATGTTCCCTTGTATTGCTATACCACTTTTATTTATCTACTCATCAGTTAATGGACCCCTGGGTTGTTTCCCCTTTGTGGCTCTCTCTCCAAATTTTGATGACACTTCTATGATTCTCGCCCTCTTATCCAGTTATTATTGCAATCTAATGCAATCCTTTGTGTGTGACTTTTGACTTTTCTTCTCTTATAATCTTTCAGAATATCCTCTCCATTTCTAGTGCTGAAATTTCATGATGGTGTGCCATGGTGAGTCATTTATCATTCAGTGCCCTGACCTCTCAATGGACCCTTTTAATTGAGATACCTGAGGCCTCAAAACTGGGAAATACTCTTGTATTATCTCTTTTCACTTTCTTTTCTTCCATTTTCTTGACTCTTTTTTGAATTCATATTATTGGATGTTGGATCTTCTGGCTTGAAACTCTTTCTTATCCTCTCCTACTTTTCATTTCTTTGTATTTTTGTTCTAGTTTCCAGGACATTCTTTCAACTTCAGTTTCTAAACTTTCTGTTAAACTGGTGTGTATGTGTGTGTCTTTTCCTATTAAAATGGTCATCAACTTTCTTTTATTTATTTATTTTTGGCTGCGTTGGGTCTCTGCTGCTGCGAGCGGGCTTTCTCTAGTTGTGGCGAGCGGGGGCTACCCTTCGTTGCGGTCTGCGGGCTTCTCATTGCAGTGGCTTCTCTAGTTGCGGAGCACAGGCCCTAGGTGTGTGGGCTTCAGTAGTTGTGGTACATGGGCTTAGTTGCTCCGCAGCATGTGGGATATTCCCGGACCAGGGCTCGAACCGTGTCCCCTGCATTGGCAGGCAGATTCTTAACCACTGCCCCACCAGGGAAGACCGGTCATCAATTTTCTAAGTGACATATCTGAGTATTTTGTTCTCACAGTAGAATGTGATCATTACTCACTAAGCAAGCTTTGAAATAAACATTTTAAAGGACAATGAAAAGCATGTAAAGGTTCTCTTATTGTGGGTTACACTGTGTGCACCTTCTGTTGAATAACAGCTCATAACCCATCTCATATGTAATCTGTCCCCATGTGTTTGTTCTTTTACACGTGGCCATTCTGTGACGTGGGTAAGTCGGCCCCTTGGGCAGAGGGCAGAAAGACACTGAGAGGAGGGTCCTCATCTTTTCTTGTCTTCTACAATAATTTTGTGGAAGATAATGGTAAATCTATAAAGTAAAATGTCCTTTAGGGGTGACATGTGGCTTGTAACCCTTCCTGTCCATCCCTGAAGCCTTTCACCTTTTCAGGAAGCAATAGTGTGTGGTTTAGTGCACACGTTCTGAAGCCCAAGAGACTCATTTCACATACTGATTCTGACTGTACAAGCTGTGGGATCTTGGACCTTAACTCCTTCTGTCTCAGTTTCTTCTTCTGTAAAATGCAGTTAATAATAGAAGCCACTCATGTTGTGGCTGTGAGACGTAGCTGTGTTACTGTGTGGGAAGCACTTGGAACAGGGTCTAGCTGAGCAGTGCTGTTAGCCCCTGTCCTCTGGTATTGGTTTCCTATTGCTGCTGTAAAAATTTCCACAAGTTTAGTAGCCTAAAACAACCCAAATTTATGATCTTACAGGTCTGGGGGTCGGAAGTTCTAAAATCAAGATGTCAGCAGGGCTACATTTCTTTTAGAAGGTTCAAGGGGGAATGTCATCTGTTGCCTTGCTTTTTCCAGTTCCTAGAAGTCACCTGTATTCCTTGACTCATGGCTTTTTCCTTCATCTTCAAAGCACATCATTCCAACTTCTGCTTCTGTTGTCACATCTCTGACTCTGATCCTCCTGCCTCCCTCTTACAAGGACCCTTGTGATAACACTGGGCCCACCCGGAGAATCCAGGATCATTGTCCATCTTGAGATTCTGAATTTAATGACCTCTGCAAAGTTCATGTTATATATATATATTCTCACCGCTGTGGCTTCTCCCGCTGCGGAGCACAGGCTCCGGACGCGCAGGCTCCACGGCATGTGGGATCCCCCCGGACCGGGGCACGAACCCGCGTCCCCTGCATCGGCAGGCGGACCCCCAACCACTGCACCACCAGGGAAGCCCCTATATATATATATATATAAACATATATATATATATATATATATATATATATATATAGGCTGCACCTCGCAGCTTGCGGGATCATAATTCCCCAAACAGGGATCGAACCTATGCCCCCTGCAGTGGAAGCATGGAGTCCTAACCACTGGACCGCCAGGGAATTCCCTGCAAAGTTCATTTTACCAAGTAAGCAAACACAGTCACAGTTGCCAGGGAATCTGGGAATATCTTTGGGGCAGCATTCCTTTGCCTGCCACAGCCGTCTTGCCAAGTTGGTGGAAACATTGTCCTTCTGTATTATATAATAAAAGATGGTACTTCCGTGCTTGGTAAATGTAGTGCCCATGTTGACAGGATGATGATGGTGATAAAATGTCTTGTTGATATAAAATGTCATTTAGTCCTCAAAAATTGATTAAGTAAAAAATACTGTTATGTTTATTATACACTTATTTCATTTGTCAAAGAATTAATTCCCTATTGTTTACAACATGCAGTGCAGGGTTAATTTTGCTTGTTTTAATTTTAAAGTGCAAATATAATTTTATTTAAAATTTTTTTAAAAATTATTTCTTTATTATATTTATTGATTTATTTATCCATGGTCTTCGTTGCTGCGCACAGGCTTTCTCTAGTTGTGGCGAGCGGGGGCTACTCTTCGTTGCGGAGCACAGGCTCCAGGTGCGTGGGCTTCAGTAGTTGTGACTCATGAGCTCTAGAACGCAGGCTCAGTAGTTGTGGTGCATGGGCTTTGTGGCTCCGCGGCGTGTGGGATCTTCCCGGACCAGGGCTCAAACCTGTGTCCCCTGCATTGGCCAGTGGATTCTTAACCACTGCAGGGAAGTCCTGGAACGTATAATTTTAAAGGGCTTCGATGGTTGCAATTTCTTGAAATATGCTGGCTGGCTTGCCCTGAGGCCAAATGTCATAAATGCCAGAGAGTGAGTGCACACACCTCAGAATTAATCACCCTCCCATCTCTGCTCACGCCTTTCTAGAGCAGAGCCACCTAAAATGTGATCTGCCCACCAGTGTAGTCACTTACCTGTTCTTACTAGTCTGCAAGGAGATGGCTGAGGGGTTTAAACCAGATTGCAAATCGACCAGGTAACTAAGCATTTCCTTTAGTTAAAAAACCAAAAGTATATATACATATATAAAAAGTAGTGTGTGTGTGTGTGTGTGTGTGTATGTGTGTGTGTGTGTGTGTGATTTAGAGATGGTACATCACAAAGTTGGCTTTTTCTGCAGACATATCTAAAGAAATGCTCTTGTCCTTATAGAGAAAGCCAGCTTTCTTTTTTCTTTTCTCTCTCTCTCTCTCTGTATTTAGATCTGCCCAGGTAGAGGATGCAGGACCAGGTTAAAGCTAGCGCTTAGCCTTTGATTAAATAATAAGCTGGTTATTATCTATGATAACTTCTCCCTGACTTTCTCTGCCACCTGGAGATGCTGGATCACTTGAGAAACACTCTCAATAATCTGCCTGGTAAGAGAGAACCACTGGATTGTATTTTCATCGTTTCTACACGTTAGTTTTTCTAGCAATGACATTTTCTCTTTTTCTACAAAAGAGATTAATGTAGTCACTGCTACAACTCAATTAATAATTAGATTTGAATTCTGCAATCCAGCTGCATCCAGTTCCTAGGATTTCAGGGCTCCAAACCTAAACCATGGCAAACCCCTGCATTATTTAGACGTAAATAGTTTCTTCCTATGCACTTTAAAATTTATTATCTGGGATTAATCTTATTTATGCACTGGAATATATTACAAAGTAGTGAGCTACCTGAGTACTGCTTATTCATATTGTTGAAAGTATTTATTTAGAAATGCATTTTAAAATTGAAACCTGGAATGATCTAAGCAGGAAAATGTTTTCAATGTTCCCCATTTTATATAAAATCTTTACAGCAAAAAGATGTAGGATTTATATGGGAGAATCAAGAGTGGAGAAATGATGGAGAACATGCAATTTTCTCACATACCTGAACATGTCTATTTCCTCCAGAAAGCCCAGGCTCTGAAGGAGCCATCATTCGATGAGCACGATGCATAGTTTGTAGGTGAAAAGAGCTGAGTAACAGCAATCTGGAACCTTCCGTGCTGTCATCAATTAGAGGCTCCTTCAAGGATACGCTTGAGATTAAAAATAAACACCCCTTACCTTTCACAGAAACAGATTATTATTTTTTTAATTTCTTATTTGACCTATTGTTTTTTTTTTTTAATTAAAAAAAATTTATTTCTTTGGCTGCGTTGGGTCTTAGTTACAGCATGCAGGATCTTTGTTGCAGCACGTGGGCTTCTCTCCAGTTGTGGTGAGCAGGCTCCAGAGTGCTCAGTAGTTGTGGCTCGTGGGGTTAGTTGCCTCGCGGCATGTGGGATCTTAGTTCCCTGACCAGGGATTGAACCCGTGTCCCCTGCATCGGATGGCAGATTCTTAACCACTGGACCACGGGATCACCGGGGAATCCCAGAAACAGATTCTTTACAAAAAAAATTTTTTATTTAAGTATAGTTGATGTACAATATTAAATAAGTTACAGGTATACAGTATAGTGATTCACAATTTTTAAAAGTTGTGCTCCATGTATAGTTATAATAAAATATTGGCTGTGTTCCCTGTGCTATACAATACATGTTTGCAGATTATTTTACACAGAATAGTTTGTACCTCTTAATTCCCTACCCCTAGATTCTTAGGAAGCTAAAGGGACACACCTGAGGAGGTATGGTGGCATCAGACCCTCTAACTGATTAATAACAAGACACATCGCAAGCACTTACTCAACAATCAGTGTTGGTTGATTATGTGCCAGGCTAGCAATACAGCAGGGGACACAGCGGTCACAGCCCTTGCTCTCAGTTAGCATGGTAGTCTTGGAGGTAATCACCCATGACTGCTGTCTGGGCACCAAGCATCCTTCGGGGCATGGGAGTTACACAAGCAACATAAACCAGGTTCTTTGCATTGTGGACGGAGCAGAGATGACCAGTCACGTGCCACCTTGCTTCTCTTTCCTTCCTTCTTTCTTTTTCATTCTTTCTTCTTTCTTTCTTATCGAAGTCTAGTTGAGTTATAATGTGTTAATTTCAGCAAAGTGATTCATACACACACACACACACACACACACACACATTCTTTTTCAGTGTCTTTCCCAATATAGGTTATTACAAGATATGATCATCTTACTTCTTTTACCTCCTGAGGCAGAATTGATTCTCATTCTTTGCGTACTACTTACAGAACCACCTTTGTTTCTGAGGAGTTTAAGACCTTTTTACGCAGCTTGAAATCTCTGAGTATCTCTGTTGACGGCTATTACTTCATAGAGTCCACAGAGAAAGGTGTACATGAGATTTCTCTGAGTGCCTAGCCCACCACCCCACAGTGAGGGGGGAAATTCCACAAAGCCTATCCGTTCTGAAAAATTTCAGTGACGCTTTGTGTCATACAGTCGTCTCTATGCTGGCTTGCAGGACTTCTCGGGGAGTAAATTGTCCAAAAAACGGCAGCAAGTCAAGATGTAATTCAAGGAGGACCGGCTTCTGTTTTTTACAGGGCCTTTCTCTGAGGGTTCAAAGGTGCTGAGAATAATAACACTAACGAGACATCATCTCCTAACAGAAGCCCGAGGCCCACATTTGCATAAACAGTCGCAAACGCAGACCTTGTCCACTTGAGCGGCTATAGGTACAGATCATTTTGAAAATCCAAGTCTCCCCCTTGTCTGGAACCTCAGTGGAGGTCGGGGAGAGGGTGGCACAGTTTCCCCATTCTCGAGAAGACATGTGATGCGTCCCGCTTATAGCTGTGGGCACAAGACTTCTTTTCTTCCCAAAATTCAAAGAGCAAGGCTTTGGAGGCCAGCAGAACAGTGGCGTGAAAGGGAAGGGGTTGGGTCCAGCCAGGGGAGCCGGCTTTGAGGAAGCAGCAGTCAGCTGTTTTAAAGACACACACGCCTGGTGTTTTGAGACAACTTTCCCAACACACTCAGCAGTCTGCATTCCTTTCCACAACTCTCTAAGAAAAGTGTCTCTTCTGGCTTAAGAAGAATCATAAAAAAAATTGCGGCTCCAACCCCCTCATCTTAATCCCTTGTCATTTGGAGAACAATAGAGAAAGCATACCTGACAAAGGTGTTGGGCTCATGCCCGGTGCCTCTTTGCTTTGTGAAGAGCACAGTGGGAGGCTTCATCTCCTTGCTTCCTTCAAGTCTGGAGACGCAGATCAAGCCACGCCCCTGATTTCAGTTTCTTTTGGAAATGGGTAACACTGCCATCCACAAGATGACTTTCTGGCGTCACCATCTGAGGCTGGCGCTTCTAGCCCCGGTCCTCCCAGACTTTGCCTCCATGCTTTCTTTAAACTCAAAATTAGGTCTCTTAGCAGATCTAACTCTTTTGCCAGACTAGATTTGAAAATATCGGGACACTGAGATACATTTTCACACGCTTGGTAGCAGGGACACTGCCTATTTTGAAGCGGCTGCAATTCAAATGTTCCGCCAAAGACAACTCAGCAAACAGTACCGAAGCATCATTGGATATAAGGAATGCTAAATTCTTATTTTCAAGTGACCTTCCTCCAAGTACTCTCTGTAAATAACGTCCACAATAAAAATGGATTAATTTAAGGCAATAAAGCCTAGTAGATGTGTTCTTATGGGAAAGTCAGAATCACATCTTCCTTTTCTAATAATTTTTGCAAGAGCCATCATTGCATTGAGTGTAATGGAACAGACAGAAGATTGGAGGGGCTGCTGACTCACCCGTGCTGCCTTTTTTTCTCACTCCCTTGAAGCTGAGATCATCTGATGGGAGAAAGCCTGAATAACGGGCAGGAAGATGGTTTATTATAAAGTGCTTTAATGTTCCAAATTGAACCAATGCAAAAATTCTTCATTGGTCACGAATAGATAGATCACTGGATGTAGGGAAGCATTTTCACACAGTAGGTTGCCATGGGCTCTGCACAGCCCCTGGTGATAGTGAGAGATGGAAGTGAGACTAAGGAAGAGAAGATCAGGAAACCACCAAAGTATAACCCCAACCCCTCTGATTCTCCCGGAGTCTTCTTGACTCCATACGTCTCTCAGCTGCTGTCATTTCCTAGTGACGTCAAATAAGAAAATTTAAAAAGCAAAAGACTGAAAGTACATTTTTTTTTCGATTCTCTGTGTTTCATTTTATAAGTGATTCAACATCAGCTACCTTGACGGCATGCTTTCCAAAGTGTTCCCCCGGCCTTAACATTTTTTGTATGTACGTATGTATGTATTTATTTATTATTGAAGTGTAGCTTATTTACAATATTGTGTTAGTTTCAGGTGTACAGCAAAGTGATTCGGTTATACATATATATCTATATATATTCTTTTTTTTTCCTATTCTTTTCCATTACAGTTTATTATTATTTCCATTATAGCTAATGAATATAGTTCCACCTTTTTTTTTTTTTTTTTGCTGAGCCATTTTAGTTCCCCAACCAGGGATCAAACCCATGCCCCCTGCAGTGGAAGCACAGAATTTAACCACTGGACCACCAGGGAAGTCACTTGTTTTCCCTCTTAACGTTTAATTAAAATATTTGCTCATAGGTGACTTACCATTCCTACAAAAGAGGCAGAAACTTTGAGCAGTCTAGGTTTTTTTTTTTAAAAAAGATAGGTACATAAATAGATACATTATATATAATGTAGCTTACATCTATCCAAAATGAAACAGTATCTCAGAAGTTTAATTCGATAGTCAATATGCTATATATCTTACTGACTAGGACACTGGTCAACTGTAGATAATAATGTCAAAAAGTATACTGACAATAGGAAACAATGGAATCCTAATTATGTTTGTTTTGCCACCACTCCTAATACAGATTGTCCTTAAATGTCAGTGTCACTTTTAGATTAAATAGCAAATTGTTTAAGTAAGTCTTTGAGAACTTAGCTTTCTTCCAAAAAAAATGAATGAAGTCATGGAACAAGTAATTTTATTTCACAGAAAAAGCTAGGAAAATTCTAACACATAATGTTTTCTTAATTCAACAATCAGTTATTAAGGGTCTATGCCTCCGCTAAAGGGACAGAGGCCTCAACCGTGGCACCAGACTTGAGCAAGTGTTTCTCATCAGCACTCCGATGCCCCGGAAGGGGTTTCACCTTCTCAGCCCCGCCTGTGGACAGCTTCAGACCAGAGTACAGAACTGGAACTTATCAAGCTCATTGGCATCCAATAGGCCTGCCCTTCCCCAAGTTCAGGCCACTCATGACATCCTAAGATATCAGCTACTTTTTTCTCAGCCTCCTTCATCTCTCTCAGAGCTCCACTGCCTTTCCTTTTTCTCTCAACATTCATTCATTCATCCAGCAAATATTTATGAAGCACGAGGCTCCATCCCTGGAGGTGAGCTGAACAGACACTGCTCCTGCCCCGGAAGTCCAGAGTCCAGCACTGCAAGAACACATCTACCAAAGAGTCACACAACTACATCTTAGTTACCAGCTATGAAAGTACTATGAATAAAAGTAATATGAGATGATTATAAAGGAGCCTTCATCTACTTTGGGAGGTGTAGGAGGGAAGGGGCTAGGGCTGCTTTTCTGAGGATGGAGCTTTGCACAGGCATCTGAAGAACAGGTAGCAATTAACTGGCTGAAAGTTGGGAAGGCGGTCCAGGCCCAGGAAGGAGAATTTGCCAAGACCCTCAGGAGGCAAGGAGTATTATTTCTCTTTTCTTTTCTCAGCTCTGAGTTACTCTTATAATTATCCCCAACAAAAGAGCTTGGGGGGTGTGTGTGGGGGGAACTGCATCTACAAGAAATGAAATTCTTGCAGCTGAACAGTAGTTACCAGAAGTAAGTTCAGGAAGGGGGTGGATTTCACATATGAGGATGTAGGATTTGGGGAGGTGTGGTCCTGACTGCCAACTACCCCCTGGTACCCTTTCCTTCTTTTAGCACAAGAGCCATGCCCCTGCTCACTGGATCCATTGTTTTAGCAGGGCACAGGCCACCCAGCTTGAGACTACATTTCCCAGCTTCCTTTGCAGCCATGGGGTGTCTACCTAAGTTCCAACGGGATTTAAGTGGAAATAAATGTTGCTTCCTTTAAGGGAGATTGCTTGTTTTCCCTCCCCGTGGCCACGTTTTTGTTTGTTTGCTTTGGCCACGCCACGTGGCACGTGGAATCTTAGTTCCCCATCCAGGGATCAAACCCTTGCCCCCTGCAGTGGAAGCGTGGAATCTTAACCACTGGACCACCAGCCAGGGAAGTCCCACCATGTTCTTTTCTGACAGAGAAAGTTCCTGGGTCACTGGGAAGCCTCTGGTGCAGAGTCACATCCCAGGTCAGGACTGTTCCCTGTGAGAGAAGTTCACTATAATCTTGTATTTGGGGTTTCTTCAAGTTAGCCTGTCCCCTAATTAACACAGAAGCGGTTATCTTACTCAATTATTTTGTCTTTATAATACCAACCAAGACAAAAGTCATCACCGAAGTCATGATGGAAAAGATGAAGAAATGTGATTATGTAAAAATTTTGGAAGTTAGCAAACACCACAAGTCAAATCAAACGTCAAAGGAAAAAAGTGGAAAACAGTTTTGCACCATGTGACGGATGAAAGGCTAACATCACATACATTTCATTAAATATCTACCACCGACCAGGCACTGGGCTGAGTGCTTTATAAGGATTGTCCTGATTGAGACTGACTGTAACCCTGTGTGGTAGGTGCCATACAGCACAGTGATTAATCATGGGCTCCAAATTCACTGCTGACTTGTTGTGGGGCTTTGAGGAAGTGACCTAAAATGGGGATAATAGTACCTTCTTCCTAGGGTTGTTTATGAAAATTAGATGCGACAGCATTGCTGTGAACAGTGGGGCAGGTTGTGCCCTGCATAAGGATGAGCTACTAAGGCAATAATTAGGTCTAATACTCAGCGCCTGCTCTCCAAGCCAGGTGCCCTAGTGCAGGGTGGTACCAGCTTGAGGGCGGGGTGCCTTTTTCTAATTTTCACAAAGGCACCTGTGGACTAGGGGCCATGAAATGAGATACTAGGAAATGCTCCCTGGGAAGACTAGCCAGTCAGTGGGGGAGCAATACCTGCAGTTAAGTGTTCAGTACAAGTTAACGATTGTCATTAACATTGTTCTCATTCTCCTGATGAGAAAACGGAGGCCTAGAGAGGCTAAGTGATTTCTCTGCTACAGAATGAAGATTCTTATAGATGCATAACAAAAAGGCAAATCATCCAACAAAAATATGCAAAGGACACTGTTCACAGAAAAAAAAACATACAAAAAGATATACACAATTACTCATAATTAAAGAAGTGAAAGTTAAAACAATAAATGAGACATTTTTCATCTCTCAGATTAGTAAACATTGGTTATATTCAGTCTTGAATAAAGCGGTGAGGAAACTGTCTCTTACACTGTTGATGGGCCTGTAAGTCATCTCATGAGGCTTCTTCCTACCCAGAGTTTCAGAAAAAAGGGATGGCTTAGGGGCTTCCCTGGTGGCGCAGTGGTTGGGGGTCTGCCTGCAATGCAGGGGACGCGGGTTCGTGCCCTGGTCCGGGAAGATCCCACATGCCGCGGAGCGGCTGGGCCCGTGAGCCATGGCTGCTGAGCCTGCGCGTCCAGAGCCCGTGCTCCGCAACGGGAGAGGCCACGACAGTGAGAGGCCCGTGTACCGCCAAAAAAAAAAAAAAAAGTGATGCCTTAAATACTCAGGGTTTCCTATATACACACTACTATATATAAAATAATCAACAAGGACCTACTGTATAGCACTGGGAACTCTATTCAGTACTCTGTAATAACCTATATGGGAAAAAAATCGGAAAAAGAGTGGATATATGTATACGTATAACTGAACCACTTTGCTGTACACCTGAAACTAACACAACATCATAAATCAACTATACCCCGATATAAAATAAAAATTAAATTAAAAAAAAATACTCAGGGTTTCTGATCTAGGATAACTGCCAACTGACCCTGGACATGGGCAACCTTTCACCAGTCAGCAATTCATCACTACCAAGGTTTTCTCTGAGGTTTTCACATTTCTTTTAAGTTTAGTTACCAAGAAATTTTTATTATTTCAGTGCTTAAAAGAAAGAGTGCTTCATTGTATACTTTGTATTGGATTTACCTTGGCTTTGGGGTGATAAGGTGTAAACTTTTGAAATAATTGCCTTTAAAAAGGCAACGAAGCAAAAAACGTTAACATGAGTGTTTAAAATTATTCTATGTTGGGACTTCCCTGGTGGTGCAGTGGTTAAGAATCCACCAGCCAGTGCAGGAACACGGGTTCGAGCCCTGGTCCAGGAGGACCCCACATGCTGTGGAGCAATTGAACCTGTGCACCACAACTACTGAGCCTTTGCTCTAGAGCCCGGAGCCAAGACTACTGAGCCCGCGTCCTGCAATTACTGAAGCCCGCATGCCTAGAGCTTGTGCTCTGCAACAAGAGAAGACATTGCAACGAGAAGTCCGCACACTGCAACAAAGACTAACCCCCCGCTTGCTGCAACTAGGGAAAGCCTGCGCGCAGCAACGAAGACCCAACACAGCCATAAATAAATAAATTTTAAAAATAAAATAAAATAATTCTACATAAATCACTCCTCCTCTTGCCTCTTAACAGAGACTACACACGTCATTTAATCTTTTATTGAAGACTCGGGGTCATCACGGATGAAAATCAATAACTGTCATCTTGAATATAAAAAATAGAACTGTAAACGTACTAGAAGAAAACATTATTTTATAATTTCAGAATAGGGAAGACCTGACAACTATGACACAAATTCTAGAAGCCTTAAAGAAGATATTGACATTTGATGTTGTAAAAATGATACCTGCATGGTAAAAAAAAAAACAAAAAAAAACAAAAACAAAAATATCACTGGAAAAAGTCAAAAGAGAATCCTGGGAAAACATGTTGTAACTCATATTACAGACAAAGGGCTCAATCTCCCCAAAATATATGGAGCTCTTAGAAATTCATAAGAAAATTATTAATATCTTAAAAGAAAGTATTATCACAACTCCCACAGATCCAACTTCCAACCTAATTACTTCCTTTTTGTTGTTGTTTTTCCTTAGCTGGGGGAACCTTGAGGACAGAAACTCTATTTCTTTTTTTTTTTTTTTTTTTGCAGTACGCGGGCCTCTCACTGTTGTGGCCTCTCCCATTGCGAAGCACAGGCTCCGGACGCGCAGGCTCAGCGGCCATGGCTCACGGGCCCAGCCGCTCCGCGGCATGTGGGATCTTCCCGGACCGGGGCACGAACCCGTGTCCCCTGCATTGGCAGGCGGACTCTCAACCACTGCGCCACCAGGGAAGCCCCTAGAAACTCTATTTCTTTTGCCTTCTACAGGACCTGGCACATCTTTGTCACCCCATTAGTTTTTTTTGCTAATTTAAGAAGTTTCGTATGTTATATATTGCATTTTCAACCATTTTGCCAGATACTCTCTCCCCTAATAAGATTTGTCCAAATAACGCTCTACAAGGCGAAACCTCATATTTTAATTTTTCCAGCAGGGAAGTGCCCATTTACCTTTGCTTTGTGTTTCTGATCTGTGCCTTATCCATGATCAAAGGCAGTGCACTTCATTCCCAGGTTTATCAATTCAGAAAATAAATAATAGGCAATGATAAAAACTATCATTTATTGACTGCCTAGTATTTTACACACATTATCACATTCAATCCTTGGAACAATTTTAGTATTGCCATCAACCTTTTATACATGAGAAAATCATGATTTAGAGATTTAAGTAGTTCTTTAGCTGGTGGTGTTACTCCCTAAGCTTAATAAGCAGCTAAGCTGAGATCAGAACCGAGGTTTCTCCCACTACAGAAACCAGAGAGCTGAAACATTTTGCTCTATTGCCAAAAAAGCCTCTGAGGCCCTTTGTCAGAGGTTCATGGGAGGCTTTGCTTTTTCTTTCTTTCTTTTTTTTAAAAATATTTATTTATTTGGTTGCTCTGGGTCTTAGTTGCGGCAGGCAGGCTCTTTAGTTGCAGCTCATGGGCTCCTTAGTTGCAGCACGTGGGCTCCTTAGTTGGGGCATTCAAACATTTAGTTGCAGCAGGCATGTGGGATCTGGTTCCCTGACCAGGGATCGAACCTGGGCTCCCTGCATTGGAAGCTTGGAGTCTTAACCACTGTGCCACCAGGGAAGTCCCGGAGGCTCTGCTTTAGAAGGGCAGATTGAACTAGCATCCCACAATGACTTGTGCCCTCTGTATTCAAGTTCACTCCATTTTCACCTCTCAACTCTATTTAGGAGATTTTCTTTTCTCCCAAAACCACCTCCTTTTCCCCCAAAATATATAGGGAAATAGACCCAGAGACATAGAAAACAAACTTATAGTTACCAAAGGGGAAGGGGAGGGAAGGATAAATTAGGAGTTTGGGATTAAAATATACACACTACTATATATAAAATAGTTAACCGGCAAGAACCTATTGTATAGCACAGGGAACAATACTCAGTATCTTGTAATAATCTATAATGGAAAAGAATCTAAAAAAAAGAATAGATACATATATATGTATATATGTATAACTGAATCACTTTGCTGTATACCTGAAACTAACACATCATAAATCAACTATATTTCAATGAAAATTTCTTTAAAAACCCACAGAATATATATATATATACACATTCATATGAGGTGATCCTGATTATTCCCATATCTTGTATCTCAACTTTCCGCCTCTGCCCCTCCATTTCTGAGGGATGCTACAGGCACGTGTTTGCTAGTCGTGGCTCTCCACGTCATCTCCACATGGAGATGAAGTCAAGGACTCCTATGATTTGAAAAATACTTTGATTGATTCTGACAGTTTTCTCTGATCTCCCCAACTTGAGAATCATTGCTTTATCACTTATGTGTATCTATAAAGGACAGTTTTTCCTCATTTTTAATAGATTTATTTATTTATTTTTGGCTGTGTTGGGTTTTCATTGCTGCGCGTGGGCTTTCTCTCCAGTTGTGTCGAGCGGGGGCTACTCTTCCTTGCGGTGTGTGGGCTTCTCACTGTGGTGGCTCCTCTTGTTGTGGGGCTCAGGCTCTAGGTGTGCAGGCTTCAGTAGTTGTGGCTCGCAGGCTCTAGAGCGCAGGCTCAGTAGATGTGGCACATGGGCTTAGTTGCTCCGCGGCATGTGGGATCTTCCCGGACCAGGGATCGAACCCATGTCCCCTGCATTGGCAGACGGATTCTTAACCACTGCACTTCCAGGGAAGTCCTTCCTTTTTAAAGTTTTGAGCAGGTGATTATGCTCCCAAACTCAAGTGTTAGGATCATTAGGGGTGGAGGTTAAGTACAGAGCCTGCGGGCATCCTACTCTAGAGACTCAGACTCCACCGAGTGGAGCCAAGGAATCTGCATTTTAACTGGCTCCCTGGGTCACTCTGCCACAGGACAGGGAAGCACTGGTTGGAAAATTAAGTCAGTCCAGCTTTTCCAATTTCTGCCCTGGCTGGGTGGAACGAGAGTCAGGAGGCAGCCATAGGGTCAAGGATGTCATGAACATTGTCATCATCATCATCACCCTCGAAAACCATCTACAGAGTGCTTATTACCTATGAAAGGCAATTACCAACCTCAAAAAGTAGAAGCAAAGCAAAGGGCTCTAGGATAGAAAGGCTGTGGGAACTGGAATTAGAAGAATGAATCTGGGTTCAACTGGAGGTTGGTTAAGAAGAGGTGCAGTAAGTCAGTAAAATACATCTGATGCAAAGATTTTCTACATAATGGAGTCTAGCAAACTGAGGAAGCCACTGATACTGTAAAACCATCTAATCTTTGTGTGTTTGTCAGACACAGGCTGAATTAAGACCATGGTTGCATCCTGACCTGTCAACGCATACATCTGAAGAAGAGAACTGGGTTTTAAGTTTATTGGCCAATTTGTGGCAAACCATGATAAGGCTCGGAAGCAATGCACTGGGAAAAGCTTGGAGGGTACTAGGACCATGTCTGGTTCACAAAAGAATGGACTCCCTTCCTTCAGGCTGGGCAGCCAAAACTATTCATCTTGTGTACAGTGGGGAATTCTTGGCCACAGAAAATTGGCAAGGAAAACTGGCAAGAAGATTCCAGGAGGCAATTAAAATTGTCAGTTGTATTAAGCACAGGTCACTGAAGTCTCAGTCTTTTCAAATTTGTGAAGTGTAGGGCAGTGACTACTGCTTCATACTGAAGTTCCACTCCTGTCTTTTCAAGATAGGAGAAGAATTAAGTCTTTCTAGAAGAAAATTCTATCTTCATGGACATCATATGCATGATTGGGTAAGGATCTGCAAATTAGCATATCTTTAGATAAGTTTTGCTCATTTGAAAGCCTAATTTATCCTTGAAGGACAAGCTTATTTCAGTATTTCCAAACAAGATAAAGTGACCTTGGGGATTATAAACCAGTAGCCTGGGTCCCCTGGGTCCCTTGGTCCTCTGGGTGGGAAACTTCTCCTTGTCTGAAGCTATGTGGGAGGAGAAATTCATGGTTTACCAGGTTTGCCTGGAGCCAGGGTCAGGGTCTGTCATACTTAATAAGTATTTCTTTTTTTTTTTTGCGGTACGCTGGCCTCTCACTGTTGTGGCCTCTCCCGCTGCGGAGCACAGGCTCCGGATGCGCAGGCTCAACGGCCATGGCTCACGGGCCCAGCCGCTCCGCGGCATATGGGATCCTCCCAGACCGGGGCACGAACCCGTGTCCCCTGCATCGGCAGGTGGACTCTCAACCACTGCGCCACCAGGGAAGCCCAATAAGTATTTCTTGAATAAATGAACCTGGTTACAAACTCACCTGAAATACTTGCTGAAAGTATTTTGCAGGGATGAAAAAACACTTGACAGGGTTGATAAAAAGGATTTTATAAGCGTGATCCAGTGACGGTAGTTAGGGCCCAAGAAATCCCTTCTCTATTCCTTTTTGGATAACATCTTGGATTACGTCTTCACAGGTTTATAATGGATCCTAATGATTCCTTCAGACAGCTTCTTGAATCAAACATTTTGGAATAAAAGTTAGCCATACCTATCAAATGGGGCAATCAAATACCATTTTCCATTCCCATGTAAACACACGTAAGCTGCAATTCTTCGTGCTGGAAAAAAAAAGTTCAAAAAACAGAATTTGTGTTACTAATGTAGAACTTTGTCTTAATCTTATTTTTCTTTTAAATCGAAGTGTAGTTAATTTACAATCTTCCATTTATCTTTTTTTTTTTACAATGCTGTTCTTAATCTTAACTTAAAAATAAACATCATTAAACTGAACATCACTTTCTACTAAACTGATCATTAGTCCTGCTGTTCTTACTGAGGAATTTATTTTCAGGTTTGAATCTTTGTTAATGAAATTAAGGTAAACTTACTGTTACTTGTATTACTGTTAATGAAATTAAGTTTACTGGTATTTTTAATTTTTTTGAAATTTAACATTATTTAAGGAAACAATTTTATCAGCAGTATTAATGAACAAAATTCATAGACATTGTTTACCTTCTATCTATGGCAACGTCTATATATATCTCAATCACTTTATATCTATATAGATATATGGATATACACTTAATTTGCAGTAGTGCTATATGGTTTTCCTTCCAAATAATGGAATTTAAAAGTTGAATCAATTAAAAGAAAACTATTAAGTAGTAATTAGCATAATGGGTTAGAATCATGAAGAGGATAACAGAAGGACTGGATTTAGGGGAAACACTGAGTACGGAGCCAGTGTGGAGTGGAGAGCAGGCTGGCCAACAGGATGAGCTGCCTCTCCTAGGATCACATGTGCCATGCTATGGAGTTTACACTTTATCCTAAGAGCCCTGGGAGCCACTAAAGACTTGTTAAGTGTCATGACGAGATTTGCTCTTCTACAAAATCATTATGGTGTAGAGAGAGGATTAGACGTGACAAAAGGAGCCAGCAGGTCAGTTAGGAGCCAACTGCAAAAATCCAGGAGAGGGGGCTTCCCTGGTGGCGCAGTGGTTGAGAGTCCGCCTGCCGATGCAGGGGACGCGGGTTCGTGCCCCGGTCAGGGAAGATCCCACATGCCGCGGAGCAACTAAGCCCGTGCGCCACAACTACTGAGCCTGCGCTCTAGAGCCCGCGAGCCACAACTACTACAGCCTGTGCGCCTAGAGCCCGTGCTCCGCAACAAGAGAAGCCTCCGCAATGAGAAGCCCGCACCACAACAAAGAGTAGCCCCTGCTGGCGGCAACTACAGAAAGCCCGTGTGCAGCAACGAAGACCCAACGCAGCCAAAACATAAATTAAAAAAAAAAAAGAATGTGTGGGAGGAAAAAAAGAGGGCTGAGGTTAGGAACCTGAGGGAAAAACACAATATTCAAAGGATGAGATGTGAAATAAACAGACATCCTTTAGGAAAATGCAGAAGATAAAGGAAGAAAGGCAGGACAGAGTGTTATCACAGATGCCAACAGAAGAGACAGTTTTAACAAAGAAACCATGATTTGTGAAACCTAGGAGAAAAAAAAATTAATATCTTTAATCACAAAGAGCTCAGACACATCAATTTTTTAAAAAGAACACAAATAGAAAAATGAGCAAAAAATCAGAGCAGGCAGTTCCCACACACACACAATTAAATTAAAATGATATGTGACTAGGTATTCATTTATCAAGGAAAACAAATGGAAACACTTTTGAGATATCGTTTTGGGCTTTTAAGATTGGCAAAATAAAAAGACTTGAAGACATCCGGCATTAGCAAAGAGGAAGGGAAATAAGCACCCAGGAGGAACTGCTGGTGGTTCAAAGTGGGGCATCTTCTGGGAGAGCAATTTGTCAGAATTAAACATTTAAAGGTACGTACTCTTTACAAAATCAGCTACGAAGTTACTATCATAAGTAAAGTAAGCCTCGTTTTGTTTTTTTTGTTTGTTTTTTGTTTTTTAGAAAGGAAATAATCCAGAGATCATCTAAAATACGTTAAACTCAAAATATTGCTAACAGGTATGGAGGGGCACCAACCCATTAGAACGGACACAGGCTATAAACCACCCACGCACAACCATACTGGTGGGTCTCCGCTGAAAATCCCATGAAGGGGAAAACCAGGAGGACAAAATGAGGTAGACATGTGGACATAGGGGCTGCTTTGGAAAGTCCTCCAAAACATATTAATGAAAGTAGAAGGTGCAGAGCTATGTGAATAGCATGGATTCAGGTTTTAAAGCCATAGCTGTGCAGATAAGTACCTGAAAACATTTTCTGGAGGAAAGCATAAGAAATTGATAGCAAATGGCTGCCTTTGGTGAGAGGGACCATGTAAAAAGGGGGGGTAGGAGGTTGCAGGGGTGAGATTTCCAATTTCTGTTTTATATGATTTAATGCTTTTTAATTTATTCAAGTGACAAATGATAATTGAGCAGGCCCCGATGTCAGGCACCGAACTAGGCACACGGGAAATACTAGAGGAGGGAAATAGAGCGGAGGGCTTCCAGCCTGCGTCCCTCAGCTAGACTGCCTGGCTGTGAATCGGCTTTGAATCCTGGCTGCACATGTAGAAGTTGGGAGACCCCAGTTAAATGACTTCACCTCTCTCTCTCTGTTGCTTCATGTGTAGAATGAGGACGAACAGTTCTTATTTCACAGAATTGCTATAAGAAGTAAATGAGATAGCACATGTAAGGTGCTTAGCACCGTCCCAGGCATTTAGTACATGTTCCTTAATTGTAAGTGCTCAAAGAAAAAGTGAGCCACAGTCCCCGGCCTCAGAGAACACCCAGTACAGTGGGTGGCTGACCTGCAGAGGAGGAGTTGGTTATTGGAAACGAGAGTCCAGAGAGTTGGATGAAACATGCAAGCAGATGCCGGAGCCATCCAGCAAGACAGGAGGGCTTGAGGACCTTCTTGCCCCGAGGAGGAAGGCGTTGGGGGAAACGGAGCCTCAGGACACCATGGGAAGATCCCAGGAGAGCCAGAATGCATTCAATGCAGGGAGACATCCTACAAGAGTGGAAGACACTCTGGGAGCTGGGTCTGGAGCAGAAGGAAGGGTCTGAGAAGTCAGCTGAGGAAGCTCCAGAATGGGGCTAATCAGCTAGAACCGGAGGCCAGGAAGCATTCCAGAGGATTGGGGAGGGGAGAGTGAGGCCACAGAAAGAGGTGCAAGGCTCAAGCAGGGGAGTGAGGTATTAATAACTTTGTTCAAAGGAATTGTTGGATCACCCTTGTTTGGGCTGATAATTTTTTCTTTATTTTTCTGTATTAAGTACCTGGAACTTCTGTGGTATCCTTGAGGCTTCAGCCTACAAGAATCCTAAGGATGCATCCTTTTTGCTACACGTCCTGTGCCTAATGTTGGCAGTGGGAAGAAGGCCATGAGCCTTGGGGGTCAGCTGGTTGTGGCCCAGTGATCCCTGGGCTATGCCCTTGCTTCTGAGCCTCCCTGGGTTTGATTTTTGCCCCTCACTCTGTATTTGCAGCTCATTCCAGTCTTCCCTGACTCCCAGGTGGCTGAGTAGGGGAACCGGCAGGGGCTACTTGGCCAATGGCAACATGAAGGGCTTACAAGGGAACCGTATTCTTTGAACAGAAGACAAATGCTGGACTTCCCTTGTGGCACAGTGGTTAAAAATCCGCCTGCCAATGCAAGGGACACAGGTTCGATCCCTGGGCTGGAAAGCTCCCATATGCCGCAGAGCAACTGAGCCCGTGCCCCACAACTACTGAGCCTGTGCTCTGGAGCCGCGAGCCACAACTACTGAGCCCGTGTGCCACAGCTACGGGAGCCTGCGCACCTAGAGCCCGTGCTCCACAACAAAAGAAGCCACCGCAATGAGAAGCCCACGCACCGCAATGAAGAGCAGCCCCCGCTCGCCGCAACTAGAGAAAGCCCGCATGCAGCAACGAAAATCCAATGCAGACAAAAATAAATAAAGAAAAAAAATGATCCAGTTCAAATACTGTTTAAAAAAAAAAAAAGAAGACAAATGCTAAATTGGTGGAAAACCTGCTCTCCTAGGGAAAAGAGTTGCCTCAGTTTCCCACCAGCACTTAACATTCAGTAAGTAGAGCCCTAAAAGTTTGTTAAAGGAGCAAACGGACAGCACCTCTGGGTTCTGCTTTAAGCTGCAAGTCGCAGCCTTTGAGGTAGGGGCCGGGAGTGGACAGAGGCTCTTCAGTGTGCCCCGCACTAATGACACTACCAGCTCCAAAAGGAGAACCAATTAAGTGGTCAGAAGTTGGAAAAAGTAAGGAATGAGATACTGGGTCCAGCTCCCGTTGACACAGATCTTTTCTTCCATAATCCATCCCATTTTCACCAAAACAATAAGTGCACTGATTAATCTTACATATTTTAGCCTACGTGATAGAGTTATTCTCACCTCATTTTTCCAAGAACTGTATTCTCCGATTACAATTTGAGTTTTCTTGCTTTCTTTTCTCACCTCTTCTTGTTCCTTTTTCATCTCCACTTGCACCCAGAGTTTGGTTTTTACCTTACTCTGATTTCTTGTTTCATAAAGGCCAAACCGTCTTACGTCTATTGAAGAAAAAAGGCAGATATTTTCTGAAATGTTCTTTCCATCACTCTAGTAAATGATTTTCAGAGTTGGACTTTTTCTGCACATCTGAGTAACGCTTCTATTCCTTTTTGCTATAGAAATTTTCCCCAGGTCCCAACGTTCCATTTTGTGTGTTTGGTTTGTGTGTGTGTGTGTGTGTGTGTGTGTGTGTGTGTTTACTCATCCTTGAATGGGCTTATTTATATTCCAACATGGGATTTGTAAGTAGTCATTCCTTAATTCAACAGGTACGAATTTTTCAAAAATTGATATTTGTTTGTCCTCTGGTGGGCAAGGTGTTTCAAAAATGGAATTACATATAAGGATTCAACTTCAAAGGGCCTCTGATGTATGAGAAGATGTAAGATAGGTATAATAACTATAGTGCAAGGTAGAAAGCCAGGTGGGGGACATGGGTAGAGTTCATAATTTCTGCTTGTGGCCTTTTTCATAGATGATACAAAGTAAACAATGATGCTGAAATTGGGAAGGACTGACTCTGTTCACAGTTCAATGTTGTTCTAAGTCACAGCCATTAGGAATTAAGACCACTGAGGCTATTTCCAATTTATATTACCTTTTTCTTCCTCGGTAAATATGGAAAAATACTAGCAAACACTAATGTGCCAAGGTTTCTATGATGCTATCAATCAATGAGTGTAAGGAATTTGACATTCTGTTACAGTGTTTGTTACAAAATAACTACATGCCATCATAAATCACTGTTGTCGCTCAAAGAAGCCTCAAGGATATTACCAAATGTCAGTGGAAAATAAATGAGATGTTTTCTTTGGGTTGAATAATTTCTCAAAATGTTTTATTTTCCAGTGATGAAAACATGTAACAGTGGCATAGATACATTAATCAATTGCCTCGATCATATTCTTTTGTGAAAAGGGAATTTGACAAAACGTTATTACAGGAAATTTACATTTTAAGCATAGTTTTTTTTTTAAATTTTTATTTATTTATTTTTGGCTGCTTTGGATCTTCGTTGCGCGGGCTTTTCTCTAGTTGCGGCGAGTGGGGGCTACTCTTCAATGCAGTGCACAGGCTTCTCACTGCCGTGGCTTCTCTTGTTGCGGAGGACGAGCTCTAGGTGCACAGGCTTCAGTAGTTGTGGCGTGCGGGCTTCAGTAGTTGTGGCACGCGGACTCCGTAGTTGTGGTTTGCGGGTTCTGGAGCGCAGGCTCGGTATTTGTGGCGCATGGGCTTAGTTGCTCCGCAGCATGTGGGATCTTCCCGGAACAGGGCTCGAACCCGTGTCCCCTGCATTGGCAGGCGGATTCTTAACCACTGCGCCACCAGGGAAGTCCCTAAGCATAGTTTTTAACTTTTTTTCCCCTAAGTATAGTTTTTATCTTTTTTTTCCCTAAGTGCACCACTGCTTTTTAAATTTAATTTTTTTAAAAAACGGGGATTTAAAATAATATTTTAACTTTGAATTAAAAACTCAGATTATGACCAATGATAGTTTTAAGCTTATCTAATTAATATGTGATTTAAAAATAGATAGAAAAGAGTATAACTTCCAAACCCCTAGAGGGGGTGTCCACCTCACAGATCCCTATCTGGATAAATGCTGTAACAAAGGCAAGGAGACGCTAGGTGGCTCCATGATTTTTAAATAAAAGTAAAGTCCGCAAAAGACTTTAGTCAAGTTCCTTGCATAGTCAAGGAACAAAATATCTCTACTGGGCTGAACCTTTAACCCAAACAAGAAACAATAATCTTCAATCATGGTCTCTCACTCAGGATAATTTGGAGTATAGGGTTAAGAGTTAAACTAAAACAAAACAAAACAAAACAAAAACAAACCTTCAGGACTGCAAAGTATATATGGGTAAGCAATTTGCTAAAAAATAAGGGAAGGCATTATATTATATTCTTAAGGACATCAATTACTAAGGGGGAGATGGTTTCAAATTTTTCCTAATTTATTGCCATCTAGTTTGCCAGCTCTTCTTGTGGACTTTCTCTTTTTAGTTTAAATTTTAAATTTACGAAAAATTATTAAATTGGGGCATTATAACTTATTAAAAATTGTTTTCCTTCCTTATAGCTGTCACCCTTATTAACATCGCAAGAGAAATAGCAAAACAAAACAGTTTCGTTTGGGTTATTTGGGAAGGAAAACAAAAGCACGGTGCTTATCTAAACTAGGAAACCTAACTCAAAATACGACTAAGGCAAACACTATTCCATTCTATATCATCTGCAAGGAGATTGAAAGAAATTGCGTGACAAGAATTCCTTTCCGGTTTCACAAAAGACGAGAAAAATGTTACATCTGAAGTGTGATTTGCATTTTAGGAACCAAAATTTGCTCGTTAAATGTTTTCTGGATTTCATTTTTTACGAAGTGAGGTAGCAGAAGACGATCATTTTTCTGAAAGTATATAACTAACTTTGTCCTGAAAATAAATGCGGGGTGGTGGAGGGGAGGGGTTTCCGAATTATTAAATATTCTGAACTGTCAGCCTGCAATTGGCTAATAGAAAAAAATCTTTTCCCCCACCCTCTCCCTTAAACGAGAATCTCAGACCGGTCACTTCTTAAGAACATATTTAGGAATCGTTTTAATTGTAAAAGAAACAGTTTTCTTATCGTTGTTCGGGGCCAGTAAGTAACGATCGCGTGGCACGTGGGGTCCACACAGTACTTCACTGGTTTTGTTTGTTTTTCCAGGCAGGAGCCGCATTTGAAAACTTACAAAAGTAGAGGGCAAGTCTTCTACCGTAATTCGTGAAGACCATTTTTGTAAATGAGCGCTTCTTGCACAGTTTAAATTACAGTTGGCTTTAAAATGCTAATTCCGAACCCCCCCATTTCAATGTCTTTGAAAACGTTCACCCTTCTGTTTTGAAAGACAACAAATCACACCAAAAGACTGCGCAAACGTGACCTAAATGAACATGTTTCCCGAATGTGAACGAACCTATCGTTATGTTTAGAGACGTGGTTAGAGAAATTAAAAACCGATTTCAGTCCCTCCCTTCAAAGAATTCCCCAGGAGAAGGGATATCTTTCGTATACCCCAAAGACTTGTAAATCACGTCTATTATTTTCGACTGTGAGCCGATCGGTCGAGACCGGACGTGAATCCGGCAACTCGATGACAAAAGGTATAGCTCCAGGTCGAAATACCAAAGGGGGCTAGGCAGGTGGCCTGAGCGGCCACCCAGAGTTAACTTACAGACTTTTTAGAAAACAGTAGTACCGTCTCGGGTGATCTCTTTGTTTTGATATTCGTTATTTTATTTCGTTATTGTGCTGAGGACACGGTGGTTAGGAACGGGGAGCGCCTCGCTCGAATCCTGCAGGCGTCAGCCTCCCCCGGTTCCCCTGGCCCCCGGGGCTCCCCTGGCCCGGCGAGGAGGGGCTGCAGGGGCGGGGCGGGGCGGGGCGCGGCGGGCGGCGCGAGGTTTCCGCGCGCTCGGCCGGGACGCGCGGGCAGATGGGGCGTGGCGGGGGCGTGGAGAGCCGCGGCCCTCGGGCCGCCGCCCAGCCCCTGGACCTGCCCGGGAGGAGTCGCGCCGCCGACGGTTATAAGAAGCCGGCCTGTCGGCGCTCCGCGCGCACCCTCCCCCGCCCAGAACACCGGTCGCCCGGCCAGGGCCGAGGCGGGGCCGCAGGGTTGGCCCCCAAAGGGATGCTCTCGCCCGAGCGGCGAGATCAGCCCCGCTCTCCCCTCGCCGCCGCCGCCGCGCCGCACCCGCCGACGGTCGCCGACATGGCTCTCTACTGCGGCGACAACTTCGGCGTGTACTCGCAGCCCGGCCTGTCCCCGGGCGCCGCCGCCCCGGGCGCCCCCCCGGCTGCCCGGGCGCCCTACGGTCTGGCCGACTATGCCGCGCCGCCGGCCGCAGCCGCCAACCCCTACCTGTGGCTCAACGGGCCGGCCGTGGGCGGTCCCCCTGCCGCCGCCGCGTACCTGGGCGCCCCGCCGCCGCCGCCGCCGCCGCCGCCGCCCCCCGGGGGCGCGCCCGGGCCCTTCCTGCAGCCGCCGACCGCCGCCGGCACCTTCGCCTGCGCGCAGCGGCCCTTCGCGCAGCCCGCGGCCGCAGCGCCCGCCTCGCCCGCCGGGCCCGCGGCGCCCGGGGAGCTGAGCTGGCTGTCCATGGCCAACCGCGAGGACCTGATGAAGATGGTGCGGCCGCCCTACTCGTACTCGGCGCTCATCGCCATGGCCATCCAGAGCGCGCCCGAGCGCAAGCTCACGCTCAGCCATATCTACCAGTTCGTGGCCGACAGCTTCCCCTTCTACCAGCGCAGCAAGGCCGGCTGGCAGAACTCCATCCGCCACAACCTGTCGCTCAACGACTGCTTCAAGAAGGTGCCCCGCGACGAGGACGACCCAGGTGAGGGCGGACAGGTGCTTCCCGGCCGGTCCCTTACCCCCCACCCCCACCCCCACCCCCAACTCACACACGCGCAGAGACTGGCCAGTTAGGGTTAAAGGGCAAGCAGACAGCCGCCCCTGGGTGATGTTCCTCAGGCCGTTGGAAGGGCCGGTCGAGTTGCAGGGAGGTGGATTAGGAATAAGAACACGGGTGGGCTCTCAGATAAGGGATGGCTGTAAAGATTCAGATGAGCTGAGAATCCCATTACATTTCACGAGAGAGGTGGGGAGAGACCGGGAGTTGGAACACGCTGTCCGTAGATGTCCTTCCTCCTGTCTCGGGTTCCAGAGAGACTCACTGTGTCCTTCGTGGGACACGTACTGTCCCTACCTTAAGACATGATTCGAGGATGGTGGCACGGGCATCGCGAGACGGGGGTCGAGGGATCAGGGAGCTTGAGCTGGGTCCTGCAGATTGTGGTTTGGGAACCTTATGTATTTGGAAATGTAAAAATGAAAACCCCAAGTTTGCTTCGTTCGGATCTAACCCCGGGGGTGAGGAGGGCTGGGTTACCGTGGCGCGTTAGTGGTTTCCCTCTTAACCTGAGGAGTGAGGTGGAGAAAAGCTCAAAAATGAGAGAAACAGAATCTTACGTGAGGTTTTCAGAAGGAGCCCAGGACTAGGGGTGTGCGGAGAGAGTCGGAAATTAGGAAAATTAAAAATTAATTAAATAAATTTAAGAAAATTAAAAAAAATTAAAAAAAATTTAAAAATTAATTTAAAAAATTAAAATAGGAAAAGGGGAAGAGAAAACTGTTTCAGTTGCCCTCTACAGAGATCCAGGATTTTGTGTAAATTATGCAAATTATGACCTGGAGTATTTGTACCTAAAGTCTTTCTCGAGCAGTGCTTTCCACTTGAAATACAGTACAACCCACACGTGGCTGTGAATTGTCTTGTAGCCACGTGAAAAAAGTGAAAAGACGCTGGTGAAAATGTTTTTTAATTTCATTTCGACATAGAACAAATATAAAAAATTATCAGTGAGCTACTTTCCATTATTCTTTTGGTACTAAGTCTTCAAACTCCTATGTGTGTGTTTGACACCACATCTCACTTGGGACTAGCCGCTTCTCAAGCGCTTAGCGGCTACGTTTGGCTAGTGGTTACTGTACTGGACAGAGCATGCAGTTCTAGAAGATACATCTTCCAGATCTGGCTTCTCAATCACCTGAGATGATCATGTCAATTGTCATGTATACTCCTCAACTTTCTAAAAAGGTCGAGGACCTCTAACCGGTGTCTTATCAAAGCTTTTGGTACCAGGAACTTCCCTGGAGGGCCAGTGGTTAAGACTCCGAGCTTCCACTGCAGGGGCACAGGTTTGATCCCTGATCCAGGGAACTCAGATCCAGCATGCCACGCGGCATGCCCCCCCCCCCAAAAAAAAAAGAAAAAGAAAAAAGCTTTTGGTACCAAGGTGTGACACAGTATAAATATCCTGATAGATGCAGGTATTGTTATTTAGATGGTAGATATGTGAATAAGTTTTTTTCCTGCAACTACTTGCAGAAAATGTGTAGGTGGAAGTAATGGATATGGGGGAGTGTGTGCTAGTAGTTAAAAATGCTGAGTCTAGAGCCAGCCTGCTTAAATCCTGGCCCTACCTACCGTTGCTAACTGGAAAGACGGCAGGTTGCTAACCAATCTGCACCTCAGTTTCCCCATCTGAAAAATGGAGGCCATAATACTGCCTGTCTCCAAAGAGCTGTGAGGAGTAACTGAAGTTACCCATGCAGATAATTCACTACAGGATAAGCGCTTTACAGTATTTGCAAATGCCAGAGATTCTTTTTACCAGAAGTGGAAAAAGCTGTTGGGAGATAAAATCCTCCAAGACGATAGATCTTTTTTACTTCCATTGTGCTCAAAAGGGAGGGAAATTTTCTAAGCAGAAGACTAGCATTGCATGCATTAAATGGGGCCCTGATCTCTGAGACTGGTGGAGGAAGAGCTTGGAAGAGATGCAGGGGTGCCTCCTGCCCTAGGCAAGGAAGGGGTGTGGAGCCTCCTTGTACTCCAAATACATCCATCCAAGGCATTGTTCAACCAGTCAGTTCCCCAGTTATAACCTGATTTTGTTCGGCAAGGCAGAGGGTTGGGTATTGGAGGTTGCTTTTTTCCAGTGGAGTATTTTTTGGGGGGCAAGTATTGCTCCCTTTCAGCAAGTGATAACAGATACTGTTTCTTCACTCACTCACTGTGGCGTGGCTACTTTGCGGAGATCTGTCATTTAACCCTCACAGCCAACCTGTGAGGTGTACTGTTCTTATCCCTATCTCCACAGATAAATGAGGCTCAGTTAGTGCCATCTCCCACAAAAGGATGCATTTAAACAGCAGAGTGGTTTGAGCATCTCTGTCGGAGTTTCACGAGAGCCTGCCCACCAGCCCCCTATCACATGCGAAGCCGAGTACATGAGCCTGAACCGCATCCTCCCCTAACTCAGCTTTCTTTCTCATCTCCGTAGGGAAAGGTAATTACTGGACCCTGGATCCGAACTGTGAGAAAATGTTTGACAACGGGAACTTCCGTCGGAAGCGAAAGCGCCGCTCGGAAGCCAGCAGCACCCCTACGGTGGCCGTGGGGACCTCGAAAACAGAAGAAGGGCTCTCCCCGGGACTGGGGTCTGGAGTGGGTGGGAAGCCGGAAGGAGACAGCTCCCCGGCGTTGCTGAGGCCCTCTCAGTCCCCAGAGCCTCCCGAGGGCACCAAGAGTACCGCCTCCTCCCCAGGAGGGTCCGTGCTCTCCTCCACCCCTTGCCTGAACAGCTTCTTCAGCAGCCTCGGCACGCTAAGTGTTAACAGCAGTGGGAGCACCCAGCGAGTGCTCCCCGGCGGCCGCCCCCTAGGGATCCAGGGGGCCCAGGTGCCCTCGAGCGGCGCGTTCCCCCCCAGCTCCGTCCCGGAGGCCTCGCCAGACACCTTGCAGCTGAGTCACAGCACCAGCAATGGCAGCAGCCAGAGGTCTTCCTACTACAGCCCCTTCCCTGCCAGCACCAGCGGGGGACCAAGCAGCCCCTTCAGCACCCCTTTCTACAACTTCAGCATGGTCAACAGCCTCATCTACCCCCGGGAGGGCTCCGAGGTATAGACCCCCCGCTTCCCAGACTTGACTATGGACACCTGAAATCTTGTGGAAAATGCAGATTCCAAGGCAGTAGGTCTGGGGCGAGAACTGAGACTCCTCATTTCTCCGAAGCTCCCGGCTGAGCTTGCGGTCCACTGACCACACTTGGAGTAGCGTGGATGCAGTAGGTAACTGTTTCTACAACCCGGCAAACTTTGACAGGTTTCTCTGGAGAGAAATCCAGCTCACTCTGTTCTGGGATCATACCCGTGAGCCCTGAGAGGGCATGGACCACGTGTGTTTGTTCATCACTGTATGTCAGGGTCACAAGCTCAAATGGGTCCAGGGACCGGCTACAAAAACAAGTGAATTAAGTTATTGGGTCGGAAAAAGATAACAGTTGGCACTGGAAGCAGTTGCGAGCGGTTGGGACCTTCGAGCTGAAGGCTGCTGTGGGCAGCTGGTTATCTCCTGCTTGACAGCATTCTGATTTTTCTAGAAAAGTCAGAGACATGGATTTAAAAAAAATTTTTTTTTTAATGAATTTATTTATTTTTATTTTTGGCTGCGTTGGGTCTTTGTTGCCGCGTGCGGGCTTTCTCTAGTTGTGGCGAGCAGGGGCTACTCTTCGTTATGGTGCGTGGGCTTCTCATGGCAGTGGTTTCTCTTGTTGCGGAGCACAGGCTCTAGGTGCGCGGGCTTCAGTAGTTGTGGCTCGCGGGCTCAGTAGTTGCGGCTCGCGGGCACTAGAGCACAGGCTCGGTAGTTGTGGAGCACGGGCTTAGCTGCTCCGTGGCATGTGGGATCCTCCCGGACCAGGGCCCGAACCTGCGTCCCCTGCATTGGCAGGCAGATTCCCAACCACTGCGTCACCAGGGAAGCCCAGAGACCTGGATTTTTATAGGAAACCTCCATTTGTCTTCTTTGTGGCTACTGAGAGTCTTTCGAATACTGTGCTAGGAAGCGCCACAAATCCTTGAGCTCTTCGCAGCTCACAAATCACCTCTGTCTATGCTCAGTGTCAGGTACATGGCAGATACTAATAGCAATAGAACCGCCCAAGCACACCCTGTGTGCCAGGCACTGTTCTAGATACTTGACATATATTAGCTCGTTTAATCCTCACGACAACCTTGGGAGAGAGGTATTGTTACTCCCCCTCATTTTCTGTATGAGGGCAGTGAACGGCCAAGAAGTTAGTTAGCTTGCCCAAGGCCATACAGATAGTAAGTCATGGACCCAGGATCGAGTTTGGGCCGTGCGTGTGTGCGTGCGTGCGTGCGTGTGTGTGTTTTGTATTTTAGGGTTTTTTGTTGTTGTTTTTTGACCTCACTGTGTGGCTTGCGGTACCTCTGTCCCCCGACCAGGGATTGAACCCAGGCCACGGCAGTGAACGTGCCAAATGCTAACCACTAGGCCACCAGGGAACTCTCACCAGGATCCAGTTTTAAGGCGGTCTGGCTCCAGAGTCAGTGCTTGTAAGCTTTGTGTTCTAGTGTGTTCTAGTTCCTGAAAAGCAAAGGCACCAACGTGCATAGGCAGACATGGTGTCTAAAGAGTAGGAATGAGCTAGGTTTCATCTGACCAAAGATTCTGGTTGAAATCAGTATCACTTGAGACATTCTGAGCAGCGAGGTTGGACACCAGCTCTGTCTTACTTCTGCTGCCATATTTCTGAGGTTTGGGTTGACCATCCTAATTAATTGGCATCCTATCCGTTTTAGCATTTGTCCTGGATTTTTCGTCTTTGAAACAAAGTTTTCGAATTTTATTCAAAGTAGTTTTTAAATGGAATTTTTATAAGTTTTTAAAATAAGACATTTGTGGTCAAAAAATTTTTTTTTATGTAATTTATTTTTAACATTCCCTTCTACTTCTCAAGAGGTATCTTCCTTTAAATAGTTTTTTATGGTCACCCTCCTGGTGCCCAACAGAATGTCTGTACATGGCAGACATGCAGCCACTGTTTGAACTTATCCAGAAAGTGTGAATTAACATGCAGATAGTTGGTGATTTTATTGGAATAGCGATGTATTAAGATGAAGATAATGTCCTATGAATTGTTTTTTGGACGATGTTGTTTGGTCTTTGATGGGAGCGTTGCTGGTTCAGGATTTTAATTTTTTTAGAAAAAGGAACACAAATTCATTGCAAAAAAATTTTTAACTTTTCCCTGTGTATTCTTTTTTGAGACTCTCACAGCGTTACTGTTAAATTTGAAGTTTGAAATATACATACAGAATTATTTTTTTAAAATAGTCTATTGCGGTATAAATAACATCACCATTACTTTGTAAATATTATGCAGGAGGACAACCAAAGAGACTACCTACCGCCGTATTGTGTGTACAAAAAAACGCTTTCTATAGATATTTTTCTATGTGAAAAACTGTATGGACTTTTATAAATACTGTTTCTAACACAATTCTATATTTGTAAATTAATTTATAATGTGAACTGGGACAACATTTCTTTTTCCCCAAAAAAGCACACCGCATGCTGGAACTCACATGAAATAAACTTTAAGTGGGATGACTTATGGCTACCTTTTAGGCATTACTGTTTTTCTGTCTTTAACTTCTTTCTCCTAAAGGAATAGAGCTATAAGTGGCATGGCATGGAGGCTGCTACAGGGATTTTTGTGCGTTGAGAGAGCGAGCGATTGATTTTTTTTTTTTTAATTGGATTTGTTCCACCTACACACATCCTATCCTAAAGGGTTGGAATGAAACGGTTCTGGAGGATCTCTAGGCATATGAGCATTTTATTTATTTTTAACAGAGTAACGGTTCTGTCATTTAGTTTAAACTAAGTTTCAGTGCACCAGATAATTTGTGTTCCAGAAAGAAATGGTGCTGTAAGGCCCCACGAGCTAGCAGCACTCCTCAGGGGGAGCTCTGGCTTTGGCTGTTGTGGTCCTCAAGGGGGCCGTGGGCAGCCCATCCTTTCCAAGGAAATTGCTAGGAAACTTGAACTTGGCCCCAGCTAGAAGAAACCTGAAAGATAAGGTTTCTAGCCTAGGGTTTCATCAGCACTATAGATATTTGGAGAGGGATAACCCATTGTAGAGGTTGCCCTGTACATCACAGAATGTTTAGTAGCATCTCTAGTCTCTACCCATTAGATACCAGAAGCACTCCCCCTCCTCCTGCCTCCTCACCCCCCAGGACCTGGCCATGTGTGACAACCAAAAGTTTCTCCAGACATTGACAAATGTCCCCTGGGGGGCAAAATTAGACCTGGATGAGAACCACTGATCTAGACCAACACCCACAATTTGCCAGGGAGGAAATGGAGACCCCTCACTACCCCACACAAAGTCCTAGGCTCTAGGGCTAGCAGAGGAGCCCTGAATGAATGAGGCCTCTGGGCTCTGGTACAGGACAGTGTCTGTCCTATGAAACGGCTTTTCTCTTCAATGAGTTGTGAGTAGAAGCAGCCCAACGATTGTGGCATTTCTCAGAACAGATCTACCCGTTTGCCGGTCGCATTGGAGGTAGGCTCGCCATATTTTAGTTGCTTGTTGTACATGCTTATGGGAGCTTCCTTCTTGGCATCTATCTCTATTAATAGAGACCTCGGCTGGGAATAATTCTGACCAAACAAAATTAAACTATCTGGGTTATTATTATTTGATAGGGATGGTGGTGCGGAGAACAGACTTAGAAGGATTTTTTGGAAAGAAAGATACATTGAAAGAATGTGATTAACCTGTATTTGGAAGCATCTAAATCTGGGTGTTTGATAGCTATGAAATGCCAGAACGATGGCATTTATGAGAACAAAGACGAAGAGGAGAATCCACTTCTGATCTCCCAGACAACCGCAAAGGGCAGCAGGGTGGCTCAGTCCCCCGAGCTGAGCTGGGGACCAAAGGAGCTGTGCCCAGGGCAGGTCTCCATCCGGGAACTGCCTCCCGCTGGGCCTGGAATTAAAGGGAAAGAGACGAAGCTGCCTGTGCCTGTGATGTTTCCAGGTCAAAGTCTGCACTGGCACTCCAATTGACACCCATTTCCTGCATCTGTGACATTTTCTGCCTGGGAACCAGGTCAGGAATTCTGGACCTGAGCTAGATTTCACTTTCCGTTGTTCGGGACAATACAGAGAAGAAGACGTCCCCCTCCATCCCCATGTAGTTTAGCGCCCTTCTTTCTCTGGGGTTCTCCCAGAGTCTAGGGCCTGGTGTCAAGTTGCAGCCCAGGCTGAGGACCTTTGGGCACATGTATAACTTAAAGCAGCTGCCTTTCGACCTTCTAGGACCTGATGTACCTTTTAGAATAAGACAGGGGTAAAGGAGAATTTGAAAAACTAATAAGCAGGTTTCAGGTTTCCTTCTTGATACTTTTACATCCTTTATCTTCTTGAACTTACTGGGAAAAGGCAGCCGGGGAGCCCAGAGGCTTTGAAAACTGGGCACCTTTGCCCCCTTAACTCCTCCCCCAGCTCCCCAGGGCTCTCCAGGCAAAATGGGCCAAGCTTTGGTGTCCCAAAGCCCCCCACACACACCCCGGAAGAAGGAACATCACTGAACTTCAGAGGAAACTCCCACGCTGTGCTTCTCTGCCTCTCTGAGACTTACTAGAACTTGGAAAGAGCCTGCATCTTCAGAATCTAACTGGTTTTTTATCTTCTTGAGCTGCTCTAGTAGATAAAACCTTGAGGTTTTTCATGAAAAAGAAACCCGTGGTGGTTTCCTGAGGCAGGGATTTGCTGGTTTCTGGGGTAGAGACCTGGGGGCCTGTGGCCTTGCCTTTTGTCATGGAAAGCAGTCAGCTGTGCTTGTGGCTGGGTGGCTGGCACCGCTGGAAGAAGAAGGAATTTCCTGTCAGGTTTGAAAACAAAAAAAGGTCAAAAAAGACCTGATACCTACAGAATTCCTCCCTACCTTTTTATTCATGATGTTGGGGGATCATCGCCAAAACCCTGGGAGGCCTGGAGAACAGTCCTTTATCATTTTAAAAAAGGTAAACATTACAATAATAATAACTCTCTTATTAGGTGCCAAGCACAGTCCTAAAATATATATATTAAATTTAAAAAAGCAACTCTATGAAGTGGATACTGTCACTCATTTCACCAATGAGAATACTGAGACCCAGGAAGTTTGTATAACTAAGCCAAGGTCAAAAATCTAGGTGGTTGCTGCAGGCAAGTGGTTGAACTGAGATTCAAAATCAGACCATCTGATGTCACAGCCTACCTGCCCTTAACCTACTATAATGCCGCTCCATTTTGAAGATGAGAAACAGAGAGGTTAAGTGACTTGCCCAAGGCCACACAGCTTGCTGGTTGCAGATTTGGGCTTAGAACCCAGGCTCCTGCCCTGCCACCCACTCCCTTCTTCTCTTCAGGCACTTCATTTGTAAACTCCTTGAGGTTGGTTTTTGTGTCCAGGGCTCCTTTTCAGGGATACAGGAAGGTAAACAGAGAGAAGTCACTTTTCCTTGACGTGTCCTCCTTTGCAGGATCAGCCAGCAGCCAGATCAGAGGTCCAGATCTCAGGCTCTGAAGCGGCCGAGGGAAGCCAGATGTTGGAGATGCTGATTTGGAACCTTGGACTTTGAACATAAATTTGGAAATGTATCCACTGACTCAGCAAATCCCTTTGGGCAGCAGGCCCTGTGCTAGGCATTGAGGATACGAAGATGACTAGACCCACTCAGATCCTTAGCAAGCATGGTAGGGCCTAGAAAAGATGTACACAGGGTAGGGAAGGTCCACAGGAAGGGACTGAGCTTCCCTCACGCAGCTGCCAGCCTCCTCCAAGGGAGGCAGAATGACTTCACCTCTGGGAAGAGCAGCGGGCAATTTTCCTGTCCCGGGCTGAGAAGCTGCAGCCCTGCCACTGTCTCCTTCACCCCGTGTCTCCCCTGTGCTCCTGCTGGGAGGAGAAAATACCAGGGCCTTATTCAAAACCGTGGTGCTTCTGGACTGACAGAAGGGACAGCGCAACCATGGTCAAGTGGTCAAAGGGAGTTCCCTTCAAGGCCTCAGGCCTGGGGGCACGACTACAGTCAGTTCCCCTACACCGTTGCCCTTCCAGCCCTGGGCGCTTTCCAGCCACACCAACAAGCATCAAGACTCGCGGCCCCCACTCCACCGCACTTCAAAGGAGCTTCGAGGGACTTCCCTGGCTGTCCAGTGGTTAAGACTCCGTGCTTCCACTGCAGGGGATGCAGTTTCGATCCCTGGTCAGGGAACTAAGATCCCGCAGGCCGAGATGCGGCTAAAAAACCAAAACAATACAAACAAGCAAACAAAAGGAGGTTCGAGGCTGCAAGCATGCTGGGGTCCCCTCCTCCCCAGTTTACTCTCTCGAAAGGCATTAAGCAAACCACAGTGCAGGGATGCCTCTGCTCCAGGTTGGGATCAGCAAGTGGGGCATTACCAAGCACAAGGACCTCTTCCCTCTCAGCCCCAAAGATGATGCCAACTCACCCTATCACATCACTCTCACCTCCAACTGCCCCCACCTGGGCTGACCCATAGGCACTGCGACCGTGGCCCCTTTGTACAAACTCCCTGGGTGGGCCTCTGTCTTCCGGATAAAATGGATAATAGAGGTATCTCCTTCACAGGACCGTTGAGAGGGTTAATACATCTATTTTATATTGAATCTGTGTGTTTGCCCAACAGTAACATCCAGAAGGGCCTCAGCGTCCACTCACAGAGCCTCCACTTGTTTCTTCTCAGAAGGTCTGAGGTCAGTGTCATCATTTGTTTGCCGCACAGTCTTGGACAGTGAGTATTATTAACCTCATATTACAGAAAGGCAAAAACAGAGTAGGACGGGCTTCCCTGGTGGCACAGCGGTTAAGAATCCGCATGCCAATGCAGGGGACACGGGTTCAAGCCCTGGTCCGGGAAGATCCCACGTACCACGGAGCAACTAAGCCCGTGCGCCACAACCACGGAGCCCGCGTGCCACAACTACTGAAGCGCGTGCGCCTAGAGCCTGTGCTCTGCAACAAGAGAAGCCCATGCGCCACAATGAAGAGTAGCCCCCGCTCGCCGCAACTTAGAGAAAGCCCGCGCACAGCAACGAAGACCCAACGCAGCCAAAAATAAAAATAAATAAATTTATAAAAAGAAAACAAAAAAACAGAGTAGGGATCTTGGCAAACAGCTGGCTGCCAGGAGCCATGGAGATCTCATAGGAAAGGGAAGTTCACTCATTCATGGCCTCCAGTGAGCGAGTGAGTCACTTAGTAAATGTACCAAACACCTACTAACTTTTATTTTGCTTCCTGTTTCCCTCGCACCCCACCTCCAAGCCTGAAATGAGGACTGTCGGCTCCAGAATCCAAAATTAGTCTGCAGCCCACGACTTCTCACTGGTTCCTCTGCCATCACCACACCTCCCGCCTGCAGGCCTCCCAGCCCTGACTCCTGACTCCCGGCTGTGCACGCTACCTCCATCCCTACCTTTCCGAGCTCATTCTCCCTTTGGAGTCCAGAGTAATCTTTTAAACAACAGATATGATGATACAGCTTTCCTGCTTAGAACCTTTTGATAACCTCTATTACTAGCAAACCCCAAAGTTCTTTTGTGCCCTGCATGAACTAGCTCCCTCCCTTACTCATGTAACCCCCCCTCTACTTGGCTCCAGACACTTACAGCTCTGCAGCCCCTCAAGCATTCCAAACTCTTCTGTTTTAGGGTCTTTGCAGTTATTTCCTCTACCATGAGAGCTCAATTCCCCAGACCTTTTTTCTTTCTTTTTTTTTTTTGGTCGCACTGCACAGCATGCAGAATCTTAGTTCCCTGACCAGGGATCGAACCCCTGCAATGGAGGCGTGGAATCTTAACCACTGGACCATCAGGGAGGTCCCTCCCCAGATCTTTTCAGGCTTCCACTCAGAGGTCCATCTCTGGAGCAGCTGTCCCTTGAGCATCGTAACCCTTCCCATTTCCATCAAGTCCCCTCGGAAGCCCTTTATAAATTGTTCTTCCCACCGTAACTAAACCCCATTGATGTCTGTCTCCTCCTATTTTACTTATTTTTTTTTAATTTTTATTTTTTGGCCGTGCCACGTGGCATGTGGGATCTTACTTCCCCAGGGATCGAACCCAAGCCCCCTGTAGTGGAAGCGTGGAGTCAACCACTGGACCACCAAGGAAGTCCCTCCTCCTATTTTAAAGTGAAATAATTATCTTATTGATCTTAAAAGAAAAGAACATTTTCCCCCCTCCCTGTGTGGGGAAACTAAGGCACAGAGCATCCCTTTCCACAAGAGTTTCATTGATGATACACCTCATTTGCCCACCTGTGGGACCACTTAGTCCGTACAGTAGAAAATTTCTCTTTCTCCTCCAGTCTTAAGTGGGCAAAACCCCAGGAATTTTTGCTATGTTTAGCCTGGATTTAGCACTCAGCCGTCCTCCTCTCCCACACATCACTTCCCCCTTTCTGCGTTCATACCTCCCCTGTGTTCTCCCGGAGACGTAATTCTCAGCCAAACACCTGGAGTCTTTGATCATCAACCCATCGGCTGCCTCCCAGCACTCATTTCAGCTAGAAGACTTTCAAGTTCTCCCCCTTTACTAGGTCTGGGAAAGGAAGAAAAAAAAACCACCCGTAGCAGCTGTTACACTGCACCTTTCTTTGCGTACTGGTGGTCAGCGCCAAGGAATTGCTGCTTTAGCAAAGATTTTTAAAAAACCTTCCTTCAATGGGATTAACTTCCGGGCGGCCGATGATGGCTGCCACACAGCGTCACAGTGTCAGCCACAGAGCCCCAGCCCCTTCTGCTGCCTTTCCAGCCTGTGTGCCGGATGTCCTGCTGTTTCCAATTTCTTGATTCAGGAACTACGGAGAACATACACACCTTATTAAAGGGATTATTGCCATTGCCGAAGTAGTAGTGGGGCTGGCACTTGTGAGGCAATGATCCTCCTTTCCAGCATCTTACACGCTCAGATTCCTCCAAAAGGGCAGCATCACAATTCATCCTGATGCTCCCAAATGCAGTGGCCCTTCGTTTGCTCAGCAGTTTTTACCAACCACTTTCTATACCTACTCAGAGACCTGGCTAAAGTCAAGGTCCCTATAAGGATGACGCTTTCATTCTAGGGGAGGAGGAGAAGCAAAGAAGGGGTAAGAGCAGGGTCAAAGTGCTTTGATGGGAGGAATGTGGGGTGCTGTGGGAACTTCTGGGAGAGGCCGCACCCCTCACCTGAGTAGGAGCTGGCGAGGTGAAGAGGGAAGGGAGGGAGGGAAGATGTGTGGACAGGAGGAGGCTGTGGCAGTAGAATGGAGGTCTGGAAACCAGAAGCCATGGTTCTTATGGGAACTGAAAGAAGCTACCCTCAGAGGCAGGTAGATACAGCAGGGTTTTAGGCAGGCAGGGCAGTGGAGTGGGTGGAAGCCTGCGTCAACAGAATAGAACTGGGCAGAATAGATGAGAACAGAAATGAATCAGATTTGTATTTCAAAGCGACTTCTTTGTGGACAGTCTTTTGGAAGGACAAGATCTTCTTAGGGAGACCTCTCTGGAAGCTACTGTAGCAAGCAAGAAGTGATGGGAATCTGAAATAGGGTTGGGATAATGAGGAAGAAAATAAGGGGAGGTTTGAGGGACACGTAGGATATAGGAAGGTAGACTTTGGGATTTCCAGAAACTGGTGGTCGAGGGAGAAGCATGACTCCAAGATGACATCGGGGCTCTGCCCGAGGTCGTGGGGTGAAAGGTGGTACCATTCACCAGATCAGGACACTCCAGAAGAGGGGAGACTGTCTGAGAGTCCCCCAGGAGCAGCTTTCCAGCAGGAGCTGGAGTCCGTAGATTGATTAGGAGGGAGGACCAGGCTAGCTGTGTAAATCTGAGAGGTATCAGAATGTGGATGAGAGATTTAATTTAGCCACTTAACAAATATTTCTTAGCAGCTACTTTGTGCCAAGCCCTGTGCCGTGGGCTGGAGATACAATGGTGAGTATAATAGACTTGTTCCCTCGTCTCTTGGATTTCATAGTCTAGTGGGAGAGGAAATAATCTTGCTAATGAATATGTAATTACAAAGTGCTGTGAAGGGGCAGCGTGGAGTTCTGTGAGAATAAAAGGAAGGATAGTAACCGAGCCTGAGGCACCAGGAAAGGTTTTCCTGAGGGCATGAGGCTTGAATGGAGATCTGAGAAAATGGGCGGGAGTGGACCCGGTGAAAGGAACGAAAGCACATTCCAGACAGAAGGAGCAGAACTTACAAAGTCTCTGTGGCCAAGAGGACACAGCGCGCTGGAGGGGCTGAACAGGGCTGCGCGGGTGCACAGAGCAGTATGGGGGGACATAATCAGATTTGCATTTTGAAGGGTTGTTTGAGGTAAGGGGTCTTCAGAAGTGAAGCGGACAAAAGTAGGATGTCATTGCAGTTCAAGCAAGTGACTTGGACCACGATCGTGACAATACAGAAAGACATGGATTCTTGTGAAGGTATCAGGGAAGTATTGGGTGGGCCAAAGAGTGCCTTCGGTTTTTAAGTAAAAACAAAAGACACGTTTTTCATTTTCACCAAGAACTTTATTGAAAAAAGACTTTTTTACCTTTTTGAGCAAAGAACTGTTCCAGGGGCCTTTTACAGTCTTCCAGGAAATTGAAATTTTTCCATTAAAAGAATTTTGTAAAGACCTAAGTAAATGCAAATCCGAAGGTAAATGTCTGGTGAATACAGCAGATGAATCAGAACTTTCCAGCCAAGCTGTAACAGTTTCTGCCCGGTCATCAAAGAAACATGCAGTCTTGCGTTATCCTGATGGAAGATTACGCATTTTCTGTTGACTAATTCTGGACACTTTTCACTAAGTGCTGCTTTCAGTTAGTCTAACTGGGAGCAGTATTTGTTGGAATTAATCGTTTGGTTTTCTAGAAGGAGCTCATAATAGAGCTTCCAATCCGACCATATACACAACACCACCTTCTTTGCATGAAGACCGGCCTTTGGTGTGGTTGATGGTGGTTCATTTCACTTGCCCCACGTGCCCCATGATCACTTCCATTCCACATTGTTGTACAGTATCCACTTTTCATCCCCTGTCAATTTGTTTCAAAAAAGGAACGTTTTCATTATGTTTCAGTAGATACTCGCGGTGGAAATACAGTCAAGATGGTTTTTTTTCCGCTTAACTTACGTGGAACCCAAACATCAAAGCGATGAACATAACCAAGCTGGTGCAAATGATTTGCAACGCCTGATTTCGATATTTTGAATATGTTGTCTGTCTCCTGCAAGGAATAACATTGATCATTCGCAATGTTTCGATTTGACCGCTATCAACTTCGACTGGTCTACCCGACCGTGGAGCATCGTCCAGAGAAATCTCCAGCACGAAACTTCGCAACACTTTTGACACGTTCAATCAGTCACAGCGCCTTCTCCATACACTGCACAAATCTTTTTTCACGTTTCGGTTGCGTTTTTACCTTTCTTGAAATAATAAAGCATAATTTGCGGAAAATGTCGCTTTTTCGTTCTTCCATCTTCGATATTAAAATGGCTACACAAAAATTCACCAATTTTGATGTCTTTTTTTAGATGCACGCTGATATGACAGTTGTCACATACGATCTAACAAAATTGTTTCAAATGAAGTTAAAGACAACTAAGGGCTACTAGAGCCAGCTTACGGAAAAAAACGAACGAAACTTTTGGCCCACCCAATAAAATCAACAAGTCTTGGTGAGGCATTGGATATAGAGATGTAAGGGAGAAAGGTATCAAGGATGAGTTTTTGGTCTGTACCCTGGGAAACTGGTTGGTAAGGGTTTCAGAGATGAGGAAAATTGAAACAACATCAATTGTTATTTGGTGCATGTGTGTTATAAATCTGGTCTCAAATACATTGAGTTGAGGTGCCCCAGACATTCAGGTAGGAGCACAGATGATTCTGGAGCTCACAGGAGAAGCCTAGGCTGGAAATTTAAATTATGAGTCACTGTGTGGAACTATTAATTAAGGGGATTCTGACTTCTGACATGCAAAGAGCTTAAAGGTTATCACTTCCATGCTCACACTAAGAAAACACTGAGCAAACTGAAAATCAACAGCTTTTCTTAGATTCATCAGAGAACTGATGCCTCCAAAACTGAAAAGAGAGATGAACACCAAGAATCACAGTTTACCAGGAGCAAAGTTTACTCTTGCCACTGGAGCCAGTGCTGGTAGAAAAACCTAAAATGTAATTGACAAATTGCTGGAGGATCCGTGTGGACAAGCTTGAGAGTTAAAACTTCTGGAGTCCCCACACGTTGCTGAGTGTTACCTCCAGGAACTCTTTCAGGTTCTCAGAGTACAGGTTGGAAAAAAAAGTCCTCTCATGCTGCTGACAGGGGGAGGGGAAAGTAACCACTTTGAAATAAACCAGATCATTCTGTTCCCCATAATGACATCCTGCTCTATGTATTTTTAATTTTATTTAATTTATTTAGTTATTTATTTAGTTATTTATTTACTGGCTGCGTTGGGTCTTCCGCTGCTGCACGTGGGCTCTCTCTACTTGCAGCGAGCGGGAGCTACTCTTCATTGCGGTGCGAGGGCTTCTCATTGCGGTGGCTTCTCTTGTTGCAGAGCACAGGCTCTAGGCCCACAGGCTTCAGTAGTTGTGGCACACGAGCTTCAGTAGTTGTGGCTCACGGGCTCTAGAGTGCGGGCTCTAGAGTGCAGGCTCAGTAGATGTGGTGCACGGACTTCGTTGCTCCGCGGCATGTGGGATTTTCCCGGACCAGGGCTCAAACCTGTGTACCCTGCATTGGCAGGCGGATTCTTAACCACTGCGCCACCAGGGAAGCCCCTGTTCTATGTATTTTATCAGAGCCTAATTGACTTGGGAGAAGGGAAATACCCAACTCCAGCCCCCCTCTAGACTTCCTATCTCACCTAAAGAAACAAACAAAACAGCAGAGAAGCACTTGTGCAGGTCACAGACCAGGAGCACAGGCTCACTAATAGACCAAAATTGAATTATAAACTATAAACACTCCACCTATCCCTACCTTACCACCATACCGATCTGGCTCCTGTATAATAACAGTGGATTATAGCTAAATGAACAGTAAGGCTCAGACTCTATTTCAAGACAGAGTCTCTAGGGAAACCCAAAGACAACAAGGGATGCAAAAATGAGGACACTGGGGGAAATGTTATCCTCTGACGCATATAGCTACAGCAAATAGTAAATACAGCCTAACTCCTAGCCAAATAAACATAAACACACTAAAGACATATCCTCAGTTTCTTTTTTACCAGATTCATCATATCTGGCTTTCAAGAAAAAAACTTACAAGGCATGCTAACAGGTAAAAAACACAGTCTGAACAAAACAAACATTAGAACCAGGCTGATGGCAAGGATGTTGGAATGATCAGACCAGGACTTTAAAATAACTATGATTAATATTAAGGGCTTTAATGGAAAGAGTGGACACCGTGCAAGAAGAGATGGATGATACAGGCAGACAGATGGGAACTCTAAGAAGGAATCAAAAGGAAACTCTAGAAATCAAAAACACTTGAACAGAAATGTAGAACGCTTTTGATAGGCTCATAAGTAAACTGGACACAGCCAAGTAAAGGATCAGTGAGCTTGAAGATATGTTGATAGAAACTTTCAAAACTGAAATGCAAAAAGGAAATAAGGATGAAAAAGACAGGACAGATGATCCAAGAACTGTGCAACAATGACAAAAGGTATAACTTCCGTGTAGTGGGAATACCAGAAAGGAAAGGAGAAAGGAGCAGAAGAAATAATTGAAGCAATAATGTTTGTGAATTTTCCAAAGTTAATGAAATATTAACTGAGGTAGTAGCTGTGGATGAAACCACTTAGCAGGTAGAATGTGTAATGAGGAGAAAAGAGGGTATCAAACTGCCTTGAGGACCATCAGGGTTTCAGTGACTTACTGATAGAAGAGGATGACTCCACCAAAAAGACACAGAAGAATGAATGAGCAGAGAGGAAGACAAGGAGATTGATGTGTCCCAGAAGCCAAGGAAGGTGGATGTAAATGAAGAAAGGATGGTCAATCAAGGCCAAAGCTTCAAATAGAGCCCCATATTTTTCATTTGAATTTTAAAAAACTATGACAAATTTTTCCCTAAATGTATCTATGTAAGTGCTTATATCCCCTCACCAACAGTGGGGGACATATAAATATTTCTTATGTTTGCCAGTCTTAAGTGGCTAGATAGAAGATAAAAGCATATAAATTTATATCCTCCTTTTATACCACCCACGAACGGTACAAAAAGAAATGAGAAAAAAAATCTCATTCAGGTTCCAGTTAAACATGATGGTTGAGGGAAGTCCCTGGCGGTCCAGTGGTTAGGACTCCGTGCTCTCACTGCCGAGGGCCTGGGTTCAATCCCTGGTCAGGGAACTAAGATCCCACAAGCCGTGCAGTACGGCAAAAAAAAAAAAAAAAAAAAGATGGTCGAATGAAGATTTATCTTTACTCCCTTGAAACATCACTAAACGAGTAAAAAATGTTAAAAGGCAGCAGACAACAACGGGAAAGAGGAGACAGCAAGCAGAAAAGTGTATATGATTTAGTATCAGGTGATGGAGAGGAGGAAGAATGGGTGTGCTTCGTTTAAAAATGCATAACATATCCCTGGTAGGGAAAAAAGGAGCTGGTAATACCTTGGAGAGGTGAGTTGGGGGACTGGGGAAGGAGTGGGAGGGAGGCTTCAATGCAGAGCCTTTTGTTCTTTTTGAACTTGGAAACATATTACTGTTTTGTCCGAAACCAAGTTACTACAATTTAAATTTAAATCCAAAAGAGAATTGCCCTCATTTGTAACATCGTCCTGAGGGAGGTTGTCAGTGGGGTGAAGATGGATTCCTCCCGGCCCTTGAGTGCAGGGCAGATTCAAAAACGAGGCTCCTTCTGTATCTCACGTGGTGCCCTTCCAGACACTTGTCTTTATCAGCTGCCCAGCCTACTCACCTCTCCAGTATTCAGACAAACAAGACCCAAGGGCAAAAGTACAGGGTCTTCAATGACAGCTGGTACACTGCTTACTATACGCCAGGCACTGTTTCAGAAGGGCTTTACATGTATTTATTCAATCCCTACAACACTGAGGCAGGTATCATTATTTATGGGATAGATCCCTTAGGCCCTGTAACAAGCAGCTTGGAGCACTGAAGAGAATGGTAACAGGCAATGGTAATAATCCCCTACTCCAAGGCAGGTGGGAATTCTGGGTCCACTTTGGTCTTTGTTGTCTTGACCGAACTTCTCTGAGCCTTGTATCATCATTAAAGATCTCTACTATAATCCTTCTTTTTTAAAAATAAATTTATTTATTTTATTTATTCATTTTTTTGGCTGCATTAGGTCTTCGCTGCTGCACGTGGGCTTTTCTCTAGTTGCGGCAAGCAGGGGATACTCTTTGTTGCAGCGCACGGGCTTCTCCTTGTGGTGGCTTCTCTTGTTGCAGAGCACGGGCTCTAGGTGTGCGGGCTCAGTAGTTGTAGCACGTGGGCTCAGTAGTTGTGGCTCGAGGGCTCTAGAGCGCAGGCTCAGTAGTTGTGGCGCACGGACTTAGTTGCTCTGCAGCATGTGGGATCTTCCCAGACCAGGGCTTGAACCCATGTCCTCTGCACTGGCAAGCAGATTCTTAACCACTGCACCACCAGGGAAGCCCTCTACTATAATTCTTAAAGTAGTTGTTTTGTTTGTTTGTTAGTTTGCGGTACGCGGGCCTCTCACTGTTGTGGCCTCTCCCGTTGCAGAGCACAGGCTCCGGACGCGCAGGCTCAGCAGCCATGGCTCACGGGCCCAGCCGCTCCGCGGCATGTGGGATCTTCCTGGACCGGGGCACGAACCCGTGTCCCCTGCATCGGCAGGCGGACTCCCAACCACTGTGCCACCAGGGAAGCCCCTACTATAATTCTTTTACCAACAGTAATCATCTTGTACCCAAAATAAAACCAATAGCCTTGCCATAGTCATTAACAAAAATATTCATTAAACAAATAATTGCATAAATAACTATAATTCCATGAAGGAAATATTTTGTGATAGATACAAGGGAATAGCTCAAGGTCTGGGCAGTCATTGAAGAACATGGGTGACTGGGCTGGCCAAATGGATAAGGAGAAGGCATTCCAGACAAAAGATAGAGTGTGGGTAAGGTGCCAAGGTGAGAAGGTACAGGGGGAAGATCAATGGGACTCAAGTGTCTTGAGTGAGTGGAGAGTGGGAAAGCAGAGGGAGGAGGGCCAGAGACATAGGTGGATCTCATGCACCACTGGCAGCCAGGAGGAGGATTTTGAACACTGCTCTGTGAACACTGGGAAGCCATTGAAGGGTTTTAAGCAGAGGAATGGCATGACTAGATTTCCATGTTTACAAGATCCATATGCAGGCTGCAGTACAGAGACATAGTAAGAGAATTCCATAAAGTTATGGCATAAATACAGAAAACACATTTTTTTTCCATTGTACAGTATTAACAAGGTAGAAAAGGAGACTGGAAAAGGAAATCCCCACACACCATGGCAACCAAAGGTTTAAAATAGAAGGAGAAAACGGAAGAAGATAAACTAATAGAAGAAATGTTTCCAGAGGTTAGAAAAAGACTGGACTCTTTAGTTTTCATCATCTCTCGTTTCATTATTTCTTTTTTATTTTATTTTTAAAAATTAATTAATTCATTATTTAGTTTATTTTTGGCTGTGCTATGTCTTTGTTGCTGTGCACAGGCTTTTCTCTAGTTGCGGTGAGTGGGGGCTACTCTTGGTTGCAGTGCACAGGCTTCTCATTGCGATGGCTTCTCTTGTGGGGGAGCACGGGCTCTAGGCGTGTGGGCTTCAGTAGTTGTGGCATGCGGGCTCAGTAGTTGTGGCTCGTGGGCTCTAGGCTTAGTTGCTCCATGGCATGTGGGATCTTCCTGGACCAGGGCTCGAACCCTTGTCCCCTGCATTGGCAGGCAGATTCTTAATCCTTGTGCCACCAGGGAAGTCCCAACAATTAATTTATTGATATTTATAATCTTCAGATGGAAAGGACCCACCCAATGCTAAGCAGGATTTTGGGGGGGGGGAAGAAAAAGACCTATACACGGACATTCTGGTAAAACTCTAGAAATCCAAGGATAATACCTACTAAGGAAGGAAAATCAGATGGTCAGCAGACTTCTCCTCAATAGCACTGCACCCTCTGAGGACTTCTTGTTGATACACAAGACATTCCAGCTAACTTAGGCAAAAAAGGAATTTATTAGGAGGGTATGCAGTAACTCACAGAATCAAAGGAAACCTGAAAAACTGTGTCTTGTTGGGGAGGGAATCATATTAGCTCTGAAGGTCACAGCAGCAGGTCTCCTCTGGACCCCATCACTGGGAGGAGGGAGCTGCAGCCAGGTATGGTATCTGTGTCACTCTGCGTAAGATTCAGATTTCAGGGAAAAAATTCTGATTGACTCCTGGGCTGGGAGGGGGGTGGGACACCTTAATTGACAGGATACAGTTACTAGAATAGTGAGGATGAATTTGCAGTCAAACAACGCATTAATTCATCTAGTTGATCCATGTTTATTGAGTCATTCTATGTGCCAGGCACTGTTCTGGGCACTGGACATAAGCAGTGAACAAACCAGACAGAGACACTATTCTCATGGAGCATACATTCTGCTGAGGGAGGTGATGGTTGACAGAAAATAAATACAGCTCCATGATCTCTTTTCTCCAGTGATGAAATGGAAAAAGCTATGAAGTAGTATCCTTGTCCCTATTCTTATTATTTTATAAGGAAATATTTGTTTGGATTTACCTAAAAGTCAATCACTTTCTATGCTCACCATCTTTTCTTATGTTTCTTTAAAGACGTTTTCTTTTTTGCTGAAGTAAATCATACAGATGTTCTTTTAGTGAAGTTCTCTTGGCCATATACTCCTTCAATTTTTACTTGTAGAGAAATGTTCCATTTGCCCTAGTTCTTGAAAGATAGTATGCTTTCAGGACACAGAAATCTACGTTGACATGTGTTTCCCTCAACTCTTGAAAGATGTTATTCTGTATCTTCTGGTTTCTTTCTTTTTTAAATAAATATTTATTTTAAAATAAATAAATAACATTAGTCTTTGTTGTGGCATGCAGGAT